>NC_069658.1:118703750-119925000 GCF_027244095.1 Hemicordylus capensis | reverse complement strand
TTCTTTAGAGCAAGTAGGTAACTAGACTCACTGGCAAACATCCTGACTGAATTTACTTGATGATATCCAGTTGAAGTGAAAAGGACAAGTTAGGCATGCCTTACCTGACCTTTTCATTTCAATGGGGCTTCCTTGAGTAAATTTAGTCAGAATGTCAGCCACTGTTCAAGTTGCTCTGTGGCAGAACATGCACAGGATGAGTAAACAGGAGAGTAATGTTTTTAAAAATGTCACTGTTTTTCAAGTGTTTGGATTCTTTGTGTATAACTTTTCCTCATAATGAATCCCTA
The DNA here is from genome assembly GCF_027244095.1 of Hemicordylus capensis. Taxonomy (NCBI): domain Eukaryota; kingdom Metazoa; phylum Chordata; class Lepidosauria; order Squamata; family Cordylidae; genus Hemicordylus; species Hemicordylus capensis. The sequence continues at coordinate 119,924,710 of NC_069658.1, read as the reverse complement.
TAAGGATTCATTGCACACCTTCATTTCTCTGTCATTCAACAGTACCAACTGTTAACTGCCATGTGTCAACTACAATTCACACACACACACACACAGTCAGTTTATTTTTTAGGAATTGTTGAAGTGTTTAGATTCTTTGGTGTCTTCATTACACACCTTTGTTTACTCTGTTCATTTTTACCCTACTGCTTTGCGGGTGGGGGTGGGGAATTAATGGCATCCCATGTGCCAACTACCCCCCCCCCAACCTGCAAGCCACTGGGTACTCGGTTTATATTTTAAGAATTTTTGAGGTGTTTAGACTCTGTGGTGTGTAACGAATCCTCAGAGGGATTCATTATGGGAAAGGTTATTAGACCTTTCTAATGATGAGGATGAGAGATAACAAATTGAAGCTGAATCCAAGCAAGACGGAGGTGCTCATTGTGGGGGATCGAAATTTAAGGGATGAGTTAGATCTCCTTGTGCTGAATGGGGTTACACTCCCCAAGAAGGAACAGCTTGGGAGTGTTCTTGGATCCAGGCCTCAACCTGGTATCTCAGGTGGAGGCTATGGCCAGGAGCGCTTACTATCAACTGCATCTGATTTGACAGCTGCATCCATTCCTTGAAGAGAACGATCTCAAAACAGTGGTGCATCAGCTGGTAACCTCCAGGCTCGACTACTGAAATACACTCTACATGGGGCTGCCTTTGTACGTAGTTCAGAAACTTCATTTAGTTAAAAATGTAGCAGCCAGACTGGTCTCTGGGGTAACCCAGAGATACCATATTATGACTGTCTTAAAACAGTCGTACTGGCTGCCGATATGTTTCCGGGCGAAATGCAAAGTGCTGGTTATTACCTTTAAACCACTGAACAGCTTGGGTCCGGGCTACCTTAGAAAGCTCCTTCTTCGGTATGTTCCCCATCGCTTGTTGAGGTCATCTGGAGAGGTCCATCTCCAGTTACCACCTGTACGTCTGGTGGTGACTCGGAACCGGCTCTTTTCTGTAGCTGCTCCTGGCCTATGGAATGCGCTCCCGGCAGATATCCACAGTTTAGGCTCACTGTCAGCCTTTAAGAGAGCCCTAAAAACTTACTTATTTGGCCTGGCCTTCCAAGGTTTGTAAATTGTTTTTAAAGTATTTTAATTAGTTTTAAATGTTTTTAATTGTTTTTGTTTTTAAATTGTTTTTAGCACTGTATTTTAAATGGTGTGTGTTTTTATGTCTTTTTAAATTTGTTGTACACTGCTCAGAGTCTTTGGATGGGGCGGTTTATAAATGTAATAAATAAATAAACAAACAAACAAACACTTGGGGGGGAAATCCTAGAACATAAACTGGGTAGTACCCCACTGCCTTGGGGGTGTAGTTGGCACATGGCAGTTGACAGTTGACACTGTCCAATGACAGTCAAAATGAACCGAAGAAATGAAGGTGTGCAAAGAATCCTCACAGGGATTCATTATGAGGAAAAGCTATTATACACCAAAGAATCCAAATACTTGAAAAATAGTGACTGCACATTTTGTTCCATAACTCCACTTCTACAAGGGCTAGAGCCATTTCTGGAAGGGCAGTATAGAAATTGAATAAATTGATGATGATGATGATGATGATGATGATAATGTAGCCCGATGCCTTCCATAACTTTCCCCAGCAGGCAGATACCTGTATAATGGCTAGCCCAATCCATATAACTTTCATTGACTGCAACTGATTTTTTTATTTTGGTTTTGCTGGAGAAGGTTGGGGTTCATATAATAATATAATGCAAAAGTTTTGTTTGGTTGTATCTACAATTACTGTTCAACCACTTCTAGCTCTCTGAACACACTCTCAGCACACTCTCTGCTCAGGCATCCACAAATGCTTTTCACAGAATTCCTGTGATAAGCACACTACATTTTCCTGATCTTCATTGCATCATACTGAATGCCTAGGAAATCCTGGAGCAAGACCCAATAACTGCTTTAATAGTAGAGGTATTTGTGTGGATTTTTCAGGCACTAGTATATTAAGCCGCATATTGTCTTTGTAATATTTTATTTTATTTTATTGTCAGGGATGTAGAAGGGACTACCAAAACGAAATGAGGAAAAACAACTCTTTCACAAATACATGCAAGTTACAACACAGATGCTTATGCAGAGGGAAAAACATATATTGATTGCCCAAAAACATTACTCTGAGTATTATTATTTGAATCATCAGCAGACTTCTCATTTGCATTTCTCAAAGGAAATAAATACGTAAATAATTCTCATTTCATGTATTCACAGACTGCTTGGTAAATTTCAATATTCAATTATTTTGTATGGGAAAGTTGTAACAGGAAGAGTACAGGCAAGGAATCTTAGTCGATTAATCAGTAAACTTAAATCAATTAAATTGGCATGCATTCCATATGAAAAACTGATAGTACTGAAGAAAAACAACCCTGTTTTTTTCAGAATATTAAAAACCCATCACTATGTGAAAAACAACAGGAACACACCCACTGAAGCAGGATAAAGATTCTTTTGGCATGGCAAGTCTGCTTATCCTCCAGTACTAAGACGGGAAGAATGGCAGGAACCTCAGCCAACACGGGTGGTGTAAGACAGCCATGCTGAAGCAGCAGTGGTGGCGGAGGCACCTCTGTTCTCTTTGTCTGGGAAATCATTGTGCTGACCCTCATCATGACGACGATAAAGGAAGGAGAGTACTGATGCTGGTTCCGCATCATCTTATGTGGCAACTGCCATCTTAAAAGGATCATCCTCTCCTTTCTGAGAGACAAGAGGAAATGTCTCTGTCACAACGCTGCTGCTGTCCATGATTGGTATATAGATACTTAAAATAAAAACAAAAGGATCTGCTACCCCAATTAATTGTTGTTGTGATGAGGAGGATTTGAGGGAGGACTAGGCCTCAATTAGAACAACTACTGGGAGGGCGGGCCTTTCCTAATAAGGGGAAATGCCCAGGAAAATCAAAACAGGACCAACCCAGAGGACTGGGCAGGAACTACTCTCATAGCCACGAATAGAAGAAGAGAAAGCTGTTTGTTTGTTCTGTGTCCCAAGAGTGCCCTGAGGAAGCAGCTGGCTGGGAAGCTGCTGGGGAAATGGAAGGCCACAGCCTGGAGGCTGGAGACAGCAGTAAGATCCCTGCCTGTGGGTAATAAGATAGGGACCAGTTCAGTTAGATGTGTGGAGGAAGTTATTTTCCTTTATGGTATTGCTTGAATCTGAGTTGCCTGGTTAATGAAAACTTTCTCTCTTACAATCTGCTTCATGAAGAGACGATTGTTCTTATTGCATACTCTTGTTTTTCTTTTAACCTAATAATAAACCCTTGTTAGTGAAGTGTGCTACTCTTCATTTTGGGTCTTTCTTCATCACATGTCTTTAGAGGCTTCCAAATGCTCAGCCCTTCTTGGGAGGGTTTTGCCACTTTACCCCCCACCCCAAATAATCTTACATGGAGAGTAGGTTTTCCAACATCAAAATAAAGTGGATGGTGACAGCCTTCTGTGAATCCCTTATAGTCAAGGATTCACCCAAGTGAAATGCCCACTCTGGTAGGAACTTTGACAATTGGGGACACTTTAATTGTTTAAAAAGTTTTTTATTAAGTGACTTGATTAATCAAATACATGTTGCAGCCCTGTGAACTGAAATTGCTCTTCTATTGGAATATAAAATTTCCTGGCCAATATAACAATTTCTGAGAAATCAAGTTACAGAAAGAACAATAAATGAGATGAGATATAATTTTTAAAGTCAGCTTCAAGAAAGCTTCCATTGCCAGATGTTTACTTGCAAAATGGTAACATGCCAAGGTTTTTACTGGTCTTAATAATCTTACTTGGGCAGTAGATTAATTTAAAGTTAATATAGTGTTTGGCAACTTAAACTTTGTTAGGCAACTGAGCCATTTTTGGAAGGGCAGTATAGAAATCGAATAAATAATGAATTATTATTATTATTATTATTATTATTATTATTATTATTATTATTATTAACAAAAACAACAACTTGGGAAGGACTCGATGTCTGGATAAAACAAACCAGTCAATAACACCTGTCTGACTGTGTAAACAAGAAATAATAACTTAAACTTTCTCTCACCTGTTTCCTTTTTGGATGAGTTCCTTGAGGTGAAGGCACTGAACAGAGAGCCTGCTGAAGTTGCTCTTCCAGCTGCTTTATTTGTTGTTCTTTTTCAAGCAGCTGATTCTTGAGAGAAACCTGACTTTGCCGGAGTTGATTCTCACTTGCTTTGAGGTTCTCAAAAAATATAGTCAACTCATTGTACACCTATTTTAAACAAACACACAGGTTTAAGAAAAATTATCACTATATAGCGCATCAACAAAATCATAGTAAGTAGGGTTTAAATCATGTTCAGCATGTCAAAATGCTGATCCCCTTTAGAACTCTTCAAAAGAGAGGTCTAAGCAGTGCCTAGAACCTTTCCCCTGTATGCCTCCATTTAAAAGTACAGAAAGCCTGTCCCAGTTAGAATATCGCACCCTGATGAAATTCCTACTGCCCACAAATAAGATTCCAGACCAAAATATAATGGCTGAAGGGGAAAACGTGATGTGATGTGGGAAACCACATTTTGTTTATTCATGTATTTGCCTTATTCACAAATAAAATGAGGGGCAGGAGCCTAAATTTTCAAGCAAATACTAAATCCAAATGAAAATACCTGAATTCTCCTCTACCCTCAGACACATTTCTCCCAGCATGATATACTTCATGATGGAAGTAAAGTGCCAGCAATGATGGAGTACAGGAAGGTAAAATGGGGCTTGGTTCACCTCCTCAGCTGTGTGCTTTTTTTAAAAAAAGACAATCTCACCTCATTGCCTGCTTTATATGTGAACAAGGCAGACATTTTATTGATTGATTGATTGATTGATTGATTGTTGCATTTATATACCGCCTTTCGTTAAAAGACAACCCCAAGGCGGTTTGATGCAAATACATGCAAATACAACATATTTGCATGTCTCCCCCCATGTCTAGTTTGGTCATAAACACTTGCACATATGGGTACAGTGTGACAAACTTGCTAAGGATGGAGAGTATTTGTGCATATAAACATTTATTTATTAATTCCTGAATTATAGAAATATATTCAAGTTTCTCAGGTTATTCATTGGGGAAAACATTCAAGTTCCTCAACTTGTTCTCAGTTCAGTTTTGATTATTATGCAACTGAACTGGCTTTTCCAGGTCATTTCATGCACTATATTGTGATCTTTTATTTATTTATTTATTACATTTACTAGTATTTTTAAGCCCGTTTTAATAACGGGCGCTAGCTGTCTTTTCCCCCTTTAAGCTTTCTTCTTATCTTTTGCCCTTTTTTTGTGTGTGTGTCCCTGTCTCTCTTCCTTTCTTTTCTTTCCTTCCTTTTCTTGCTTTCCTTTTCCTTTTTTAAAAAAATATGTTTTATTCTCTACGTTATCTTTTTCTCTCTTCTTTCTATTATGGGCATGTTTGTTGGGGGTTTGTGTGTGTGTGTGTTTTCCTTTTTCTCTTTTTCTATATCCCCCCCCACCTTTTTTCTTCACTTTTACCTCTCTTCTTTTTCCTTCCTCTTTGTTTATTTTGTTCTTTTCTTTCCTATCTCTCTCTTCTCTCTTTTTCCTTCTTTATCTCTTTTCTTTTCTCTATTGTTCTGTCTCCCTCCCGCATTCCTTGTTTTGTCTTTTGCTGTCTGTTTTTCTTGTTGTCTCTCTCTCTGTGTGTCTCTCTCTCTTTTTCTCTCTGTCTTTGTTTTCCTCCACCCTGTTCTAATTTCCCCTTCTCTCTGTGGTTTTTCCCCCCTCTGGGGGATGTTGTTTGGGGGGGGTGCTTGTGTGCGACACAGAATGGCTCTGGGCTCTCCAGAATGGCGACCCCCCCCCCCACATGATTAAGGGCCAAATCGGCCCATGTAAATGCCGCTGCGGCCACCGCCGCCGCCCACCCACCCTCCCAACTGCCGAGTCCTCCTCACCCCCGTGTCCTCATCCCCGGCCCGAGTCAGTCGGGCGATGAAAGTCCTTAATTTGATAGGGAGAGAGGAGCTCGCAAGCAGAGCTCCTCTCTCTGCAAAGACTCTTCCTGAACTGGCGCTTTGGACGCAAAGGACGCAATAGGCGTCCTTTGCGCCCAAAGCGCCAGTTCGGGCAGAGCCTTTGCACAGAGAGGAGCTCTGTTTGCGAGCTCTTCTCTCCCTATCAAATTAAGGACTTTCATCGCCCGACTGACTCGGGCTGGGGTATGGAGGACTCGGCAGTTGGGAGGGCGAGCGGGTGGTCGTCGTCGTCGGCGACCACAGCAGCAATTTCGCCCATGGGGCTGGGAGAGGAGGACTCGGGCAGCTGGGAGGGTGGGCGGGTTAAGGGCAATTTCGCCCTGGTTTTCCATCTTTCTGATGTGCCGCCTCTTCACTCTCGGCGGCTGTCCTGGAGCCGCTGCCGCCTCTGTCTCTCTGCGTCCGCCGCAGCCGCTTGGCAGCTCAGCGGCACGGTAAGGCAATGCCGCCCGCGAGTGTTTTGGTGCCGCCGCCGCCTCTGCCTTCCAGTTTCCCCGCCGGCGCTTCTCCGGCTTCTTCAGGGCGGCCGCTTGTGGCCGTCCAAGATGTCCGCCGGGTGCTGGCGGTCGTGTCTCCCTTGCCCTGTTCTGGGCCTGCGCTTCGCGCAGGCGCAGAACAGGGCAGGGAGGCACGAACACGCGCTTGGTGGCCGTCCACGGACGGACACCAAGAGTTTTATTAGAGAGGATATACCACCCCCATACAAAAAGGTCCATAGGTAGTTCACAATATAAAACCATTAAAACATTAACATAATTATAACAATTTAAAATGCAATAAAAACTCTAAAACCGAAGTTTTAAAACTATAAACTAAAAGCCTGACTAAATAGGTTTGTTTTTAGGTCCTTCTTAAAAATATTCAGAGAAGGAGAAACTCTAATTTCATTAGGAAGTGCACTCCTGTGTCCTGGGGCAACTCTAGAAAAGGCCCGGTTTCAAGTTGCCGCCAACCGAGTTGGTGGCGACTGCAACCGGACCTCCCCAGATGATCTTAACAGGTGGGGAGGTTGATGAAGAAGGCACTCTCTTAAATACCTTGAACCCAAGCTGAGGTATTTAGAACATCTTCCATTGTTAATTACATAATTATGTAATTATTAAATACATACAAGTTGAGATGATCAGTATCCTACAAGACATCAACATAATGGGAAAGGAAGATATTGGGAAGGGGGGATATTTCAGTGATCCAGCAATGTGAATGACTATACATTCTGAGGATATAACAAGTTTATGTCCTCCAAATAACAGAAACCAGATAACAGACTTTACATTCCTCAACAAATAACAAGTAGTTCTAATCTGCCTACATTTCTTTCACTATCCCTACAGTTGGACCAAACTGGTCCAAATTGGTTAGATAGTTCACACATTAGCCCACCTGTGCCTCAAACATTCACGAGTCCACCGTCTTTAACTGGGGTGGATGACATCAAAACAAACTACACCTTTGAGGTGTCCCTTTGTGTCACTCACTACAACTGCACCAAATCTGGTTCAAATCAGTCAGGCAGTTCACAAGTTATCCCACTTGCACCTAAACTATTCACATGCCCACCATCATGTATCAGGGTGGATGACATCATTACAAACTATGCCTTTGAAGCATTCCTATGTGTCCCTACAACTTTAGCAAATCTGGTTCAAATTGGTTGGGCAGTTCACAAATTAGACCACTTGCACCTCAGACATTTACATGTCTGCCATCTTGAATCTAGGTGGATGACATCATCAAAAAACTATGCCACTGAGGTGTCCCTACAACTGTACCCAGTTCGGTTCATACTGATCCAGGCATTGGGAGGTTGATGAGGGGGACACATACATGGATACACAGACGGACACAGACACACAACACATACAGAAAGCTGAGTGATCTCATAAGCTTGCTTTCCTTAAGGAAAGTAGGCAAAAAATGCACTGGTCCAAGCAACTGCTTTTGTTACATTAGTGTGCTGGCTGCAAGAACTAGATAAGGACTTGTCAGCTATTCCATAGGCAAATTCACAAAGGAATAACATTCTGCTTTTCCAAACAACATGGAGACTATCAGCATGTACGTCCTATGATATACTGTCCCTTACAGCAAGATCAATCAACTCTGTTCATGGTCGGATAGCCCACATACTCAGTACATCAGGTCATGAGAATGACAGATTCAAAATTCAACACACCAGCATACCATTTTGGAACTAATGCTCCTTGCATAGGCATTGCAGCTTGCTAGGAAACAGTATCGTATTTTAAAAGCCATTACAAGCTAACTCAAGAGCAATGAGAACTGAGGCATATGGAATGAATAAATAAATATTACACTGACAAACCAAGAAAGGAAACAATTTATTATTATTTTATTTTCTATGTATGCCACTTTGATTTTTTCTTTTGTTCTCAAAAGCAGTATATAAATAAAAGTAATAATGATTGGCAGACTGATGTGTCCATTTTTTTGAAAACCTTTGTTGAAAAGCAGTATATAAATATTTGTCATATTCATATTGCTGGTTACTTCAGAGTGTGGTGCTGAAGGTTTCAATCCCCACCTCAAATCCATTAAAAATTCCCTAACTTTAAAAACCTGAATATTTCAGGAAGAAAGATTCTAGTCTCTTTATCTCAGCACCTTATGAAACATTTGCTCCGCAAAACAGAAAAAATTTGCTCTTTCTTGAAAAATGCACTTGAAAATGGTTGTGAATGATGCCTTCTCCCCCACCACACACACTATTTGGCTTAACTCTTGATGTGGAAATTTGCTGCTGCATTTGTTGCTCAGGCCACATTTGCACGTAACAGGAAACCGGAGATAAAGGGGGCAGAGGTTGGAATTCCATTACATCCAAATGCATGCAACCACAGTTTCATGTGACCTGAGGTTTACCTCATCAAACTCCAAATTGCACCTTCAGTTTGTAGTGAGTTTCACCACCATAACCTGAGGTTTTTTGGTGGCAGCAGTATGTCCAAATGCAGACAGCACCATAGCCATGGTTTTGTTTGCTTTTTCGAGCCACAATCATAGAGATGGCAGCACAGACCTGCACAAGCACTTGCCCCATCTCTCCTGTCTTCAATCCAACAAAGCAGTTGCCCGTCAACAGGGATGCCACCACATCCCATCCCAAGTTTCAAAGCCTGTCAAATGGGCCATTTGACAGAGGCATGCCCTCGTCCCACTCTGCCCCTTGCCCCTCCCCTGGCAATCAGGGGAGAAAGGAGATGAGATGGCAAGACAGGCACTAAATGCTTTGCTCTCTGAAGATGAAGCGACAAAGATGTATGTTCACAGGCACATTCCTTCAAGTTGGCAACACAGGCAGGGCAACCCTATTTAAACATAGGAATTGAAGCATATGGCAGGGTGGCAATACACAGGGTTGAGCTTCAAAGGCAGCCCCAGCCAGGAATTCTTGAATGGCTACGGTCTATTTTTTGTAAAATGATGCCGGAGAAGGGGGACCCAGCCCCTTCCTTTTGGGGGTACCTACGCATCCCCTACGCATCTCCATTACTCATGAGAAGGGCCAGGCAGAAGAATCAGCACTGCCCCAGTGAAAGGAGCAATTTGACATAAGTGATGATGACATATGCTGATCCTGAGTGGACCACTCACTCATCAAAGTGTAAGGCCATGGGGATACCCCTTCACAACTCATGAAAATAACCATCTGTGAGGACAGGGGTGTTGGGCAGAACCTCTAATAATTGTGACGACAATCCCTGTCTCCCGACTGCTCTCTCATTAGAATGTCAGGCCATGGGGGCCGGATGGCAGATGCCACCCAGGTTGCTCTATACAAGCAAGCCACAGGGATGGTTACCCTGGCAAAAGCTCTCCCTGTCTTCACAACTGCCACAAAGAAGCTGTCAAAATGTGCCCTCTGCCAGCCCATCCACCCATATGAACAAGTCCATCTTTAATTTTGCCTGGAACGATGACCCCACTCTCCTGGGGTCGCTGGAAATAGGGTCTCCCCTCTCCCGCAATTCCCCAGTGGCAGATCTACATGCAGCAAAAACTCAGGAATCTCATTTTTGATTGAGAGTAAAGATTTGTCCCCAGTCCTGGTGTTTCCTCGGCCTGCACACCCGGCTACACCTAGACACATGGAGTGTCAAAATCTCATTTGGGTGTGTGAAAAATGTCCCTGCAGAGGAGTGGGTAGCTGTGCAAAAGTTCTATCATTAACCAGAAAGAATGGGGGGCCCACACAAGCAAGGGCCCCTTTGTTGGGTTAGCTCAATTCATGAGTGTGCAGTCTCCAGTAGACTGGCCCTCTCATGAGAGCGCTAATCGCCTAGTGGCAAGCCGCCATGGGGGCAGGAGTGTGGTTTGATCTCCATGGACTGCTTTGCCTGGGTGAGCCTTCGCAAGAGCATCCTTGGTCACAGCAGGCCAGACCCCAGGATCCTTTGCCCTCCCTCATCTACATATCTTTTCCTAGAATGATATCATATTCCCTTTCCTGAGTAACAGGAAAATAGTGCCCCACAAGATCCAACCCCCCACCCCAGAAACTGTGCTTGTGCAAGACAGTTTTGTTTCAGGGCTCTTATGAGGGCAGCGGTGCAATCGCTGTCAGAAGAAGGGCTTGCATGGCATGGCATGGCATGGCATGGCATGGCATGGCATGACCTTTAAAGGGATTTAAATGCCCTCTGCCTGACAAGGGCAGGCGGACCATTCCAAAAAGGCACGATTATGCTCGGCATGCCCCCTTCAGGATCGTAGCCAATGGATGCCATTCTTGACATGAGCACTACAGAGCTTGCTGGGATGTGGCCTCGGCAGACCAGGAAGAGGAAGGGGCTATCCTGCCCTAAAAATGTAGGTTGACAGATTGCAGTTGGACCAATGTCTGCAATGCAATTCAGTTAGAAAAATTAACTGTGGGTTCGTGTTCCATCCTGGTCCCACATCTTTCAATCAGAAGTGCTACCTCGTATTTGTTTTGCTCTTGAATGTAATCAGTAGATGCATCATTACTCTATCCATTATCACCACCAAGTCCAATAGGCAAAACAAATGGTTCTGGCTATAGAATCTTTTTCATTTCTAGAAATTCTATTAATATATTATTTTTAGGTTTGAAATATGTTCTTCTCAAGTGTTTGGCAGAAATTAAAAGCTTGATCCAACTCCCTGAAATTCCTACAACTTCTGACCCCAGTTTTGTCTGAAGTGTGAGCAATTGGTTTTCAAACCGGACAACTTCCTAAGGCTGAACATGCCTCCAGAATCCAGTGCAGATTATCTGAAGACCCAGTGGGGAGAATGCAAGAATGCAAATCTACTGCATGGTGTTGGATGGCACATTATCTCAGAAGCCCATTCGTAGGATGTTGTGGATAGGGACCCAGTGGATCAGGCAGAAATGCATCAGGAGCCTCTGTAGCAAGTTAACTGTGGATGAATTGTGGACCTGCTGACTTTCTGGTTGTACCTTTACTATAGTATGTAGAAATCTGAGGAAACACTGTACTTTATAGGATGCATGAGGCAGAAATTCAGCATCTGAAACTTTAGCAAGTGACTGGGGGAAGCTGCACCTGAGGGATTTCTGCATGTATGCATTCCTCCCCACCTAAGGTAGAGTTGAAAAACCAAGGCAAAGTGTGGGTGCATGGAACCTAATTTATAAACCCAGCATAATATGAGACTGTATAACGCCTTTGCTTACATGGCACAGAAAACAACATAACCACCTTAAATTGCAATCTCTGTTATTTTAGCACATGTTAAAATTGTTAGCACCTTAATTCTCATCCTAAACTGAAATTCTGTATGCATTTTAATGCCCCTGTTTTCTGAAAAGGCTTTATATTATGTCAGTTGTATGGGAGTGTATGTCAAAATTTGAGCTCTCTAATTTTAAGTACTTTAGGATGCTTAAGCCACTACACCTATACTACCTTGTTAAACATGCATAAGATTATGTTCTGCAGCTTAACACAAGTTTAGCAGGAGGTTGTTTGTCAAAATTAAACTAGACCAAAATGGACAAACTGAACTCACCTGTTAGAAAATGGAAAACTCTACCAGCATTAGTACAGCAATTTCTATAACTATGGAATGTTGTTCACTAAGAAATAAACACAGTTCCTACTTCATTCACACTGAACACCTACTTCATGTATTCCTCTGCTCAGAAAAATAAAACTGCAATTTAAAAGATATCAAACTAGTTCAGAGAACTAGTGTCAGATGCATCGCAAATGGCTATCACTGACAATATGCAATAGCAATGTTTAAGAAATAACTAGCAGGGCCGGCGCAGAGCATTTGCACCTCAGGCTGGCCCCTCCACCATTGCTGCCTCCCCACCCACCCGCCAGCCCGCCCAGGTTTCTGGCAAGCCCATTTCTCCCCCTGCCCGCTTCTCTATCCCCACCTCAGCGATTTTTGGCTGGTGAGCCAGCCAGAAAGCTAGCCTGCCACCAGTTCTCACCCGCCAACTGCTGGAAGTGGCCTCCTCCTCCCGCTGGATCCACCGCCACCTCCTGGCCGGGCTGGGCCACTGCTGCCTCCTCCTCCCAGTGACCCGTAGCCACAGCTGCCAGCCAGCATCCCTATTTCCTCCCCGTCCCTGTTACTAGTCCAGCAGCTGAACTCTCACGAGAGCTGCCACGCATGGGATTAGCGACGGGTACGTTTAAGAGAATTATATATAAAGAAGAGTATAAGACATTCCTTCACATTGCTCTTAGGTTGCTAAGCTGGTGCTGTTGTAATAAAGTTGGGACATGTTTTAAACACACTTATTGGTGTCTGTCTCTTTTTCTCCTTGCGTTCTACAAAGTAGCACATTTTAAAAGCTGCCAAGATGACATAGCTCCTAAGCGTACACAGAACCCTTTTCATAAGACCCCATGGTAGGCAAGCTACGAAGAGGCTACCATTTACTGACATATATAGATAACACAGAAAGAAAGACACTGAAGCTATTCCCACGATCACTAGAAACAGGGCTAAGGGAGTCCAACCGGGTTTCCAGTGATTGCCAGAACCACCACGGGCAAGCCCGGTGGTTCCACGGCAGCTAGCCCGCCTAAAAACCCCTCCTGCTAAACAAGGTTAACGGAGTGAGTGCTCCGTTAACCTTGTTCCTTTGATCTTCTGTAAGCCACGGCTGCTCGCTGTGGTGTGCACTCTAAATTTATTACCCTGTTACAATTTGGGACTTCCATGGTTAATAAATCAAAAGTCATTTATGGAAAGCACTGGGAGTGCTGGGAAAGAATCTGGGAAAGAATCTGGGAAAACTATATTTTCCAGATAGCCTTGTGCATCTTCCCAAATCCCCTTCGCTTCTTCCCAGCCAACCCCACTCACCTTCCCAGCTAACCCTGCGGCCTCTGGTTCTGGTGAAAAGCACCCCCACTCATGCCAGATATAGCAGGTACTACACAGGAAGGGCCACAGGGGAAGGACCAGGGGTTGCTACAGATTCATCAGAACTGGATGTTCCAATGCACAGGTCTACTATACTGGCATGACCATACTTGCATAATAAAGGACTTTGAGATGTGTGATGTATGATTATTAATCTCTGACCTGCAGTTTGAATGTGTACAGTCTAGGAACAGATTCAGATCAGCCCACTCACAGTCTGCTTCAGTTCTTATACATACCTGTTGCAAAACTTGTAAGAGCTTATCTATATGTAGCTTCAGAAGGAAAGTTGTCAAAGCTAACAAGTGTTTTTGTAGATCATAATTCTCACAACTATCTCAGGTTGGAAAAACCTATCAGTTCCACACAAATATCCAGTTGGGCTACACAACACCACTTCCCTTTACCCAAAACAAATATTTTAGGTTGGAAGGAAACTGCTTGACATCTATTTTATACTGTACTTATAGCTCTTCTTCTCAAGAAAAGGAATTATTTTCTTAAAATGTACAGCAACTATTTTACTGGTCCCAGACACATGAAGTGCTCCATATCATGCTGGTTTTAATGAGACTCAATAGATTTGTCTTCACCTAAGACTCAAGGTGGTGAATCTTAAATCAATACCAAGGATAATAAGACAAGAAGAGTTTCTCTGTCTCTGGGCTGCCTTATCAGAGCGCTCTGAAATTTACAGTTTAGATGTTTTGTTTCAAAATGCAGCACCTCCCTTCAGTAAGGACTTGGCTATCTAGCTATTTACTAATCAGTTTGATTGAAAATCTCATAAAGAAAATCTGTCTCAGTAGGCTAGAAGTAACACTGTTTGCTCCCGAACAGAAAACTAAGTTTGACTTCTAGAACGTGTTTTGTTCTTTCAGTCAACAGAAATTAGGGACATTAATATTAATAAACAAAGCTTCTTCAGTGGAAGCAAGGCTAGACAATAGGAAAAAGCTGATTATTTAAAGCTTTGCTCAAATGCACTTGTGGTAAGCCTGATGTGAACTTGACCTGCATTCCTAATATCAAACCACATTCACATCCTAAGCTTGATAGGACATCACACTTGTTTACCCTAAACCTAGATGGGAGAACAAGATGGGAGAGCAAAGACAGGAATAAACCCTTCAACTGGATTAAGATCATACATTTTCCAAGGCAGGAGACAAAAGAAAACAAAATCATGAAGTATTAGCAAAAAAGCAATTAGCTTACACAATAATGTGCACTCCGCACCACAGTCCTAAACACATTGGCTGACATTCAGGCTAAGTTACTCAGTAGTGCTACTCAAGAGCTTCTCTAAAGAGCTACTTAATTTCAACAAGACTTCCCTCCAATAATTTAGTCAGGATATCAGCCACTATATGTAGACATATTTCGATACATAATGAGACCATTTCTGGGTTTCAAAAAACGGTTATGACCCAATGATAAAATAAGAAGGACCTGAGCAAAGGTTCATCCTTGGGGTACATAACATATGGCCCGGGAATGCTTGCAGCCTGCCAAGCCATCGTGTGTGGCCCACAAGGACCCCATTGAGTACTGCAACCTGCTTCCCACTGGGGCAAACCAAATCTTTCTGGGAAGACCACAAGCAGGCCATGATGGCAGCATCGTGGGGTGCTCCACTGTTGCCCCACCCAGCAACTGATATTCATTAGCAACCACCTCTGAAAATAGAGGTTTCATAAGGCCATAATGACTAATAACCAGGGATAGACGTGTCCACAACAAATTTGCCTCAACTTCTAGTAAAGACATCTAAGCTAGTGGCCATCCACTTTTTGGCAGTGAAATGCATAAACAGATTATGAACGTTCTTTTGTCTGTCTTCAATCTCTTGCCATTCGATTTCATTGTTGACTCAAAGTTCCCTCTGTTATGAGCAAGAAACCCACTTTCTCCACACCATGAATAATGTTATAAAGCTCTATCATCTAGCTTCATTGTCTTTCTTATAAACTAAGAAATCCAAACACTGCTTAACCTCCCTGTTCATGGGAGGAGAGCTGGTCTTGTGGTAGCAAGCATGACTTGTCCTCTTAGCTAAGCAGGGTCTATCCTGGTTGCATTTGAATGGGAGACTAGATGTGTGAGCACTGTAAGATATTCCCCTCAGGGGATGGAGCCACTCTGGGAAGAGCAAAAGGTTCCAAGTTCCCTCTCTGGCTTCTCCAAGATAGGGCTGAGAGAGATTCCTGTTTGCACTACAACCTTGGAGAAGCCACTGACCGTCTGTGTAGACAATACTGAGTTAGATGGACCCATGGTCTGACTCAGTATATGGCAGTTCCTATATTCCTATTCTGGTTGCCCTTTAGTCAGGCACTCTGAGTATTATGGGAGAGATCTGGCAGCATGTCCTGTCACTGAAAACAAACACGAATTATAAGCCACCAACCCCTCGCTCAAAAAACAGAACAAATGCTCTACTGAACTACTACTTGCCCCCAGCCACCAGCACATTGCATGGCTTACTTATTTTGAAAATTAGTTTCCTACAGAGCATTGTACTTTTATGTAGAAACTATACTTTGAATGTGTGTGCATGTGTGCGTAGAGAAACACTGCATACTTTTTGACAAGATATCGTTTCAGCTGTGTGAGCATCTTCCTGAGTTCTCAGTACTTTTTGCGTCTCCATATTGAGAGCCTGAAGCTGCTGGATCAGCTCTGCCTGCTGTGCTGCATGTTCAGTGTTTTGTTTGTAGAGATTCTGCAGCTCCTGCAACTCCTTCCTGTGCAAAGCAAGCAAGAAATAAAAAACTTGAGCAAAGGAAATACCATGATCATCTCAAAATAAATAGTGGTGTTAGCTTTTTTTAAAAAAAAATTAAATATAAAAGCCTTCTATTTTCATCTATGTTTTCCTCTCAATTTTCCTCCAAGTATCCTAAAGTGAAATGCCAATCTTCATGTTTTTTTAAACTTTAATTCAGTTCAGTGTGTCTAAAAACTGTGTGACAAGTCAAATGTCCTGCAATATTTACTATTTTATTTTGTCTACTCAAGCAATTACTTAATGCCAACAGGCAAAATGTAACAAGTGATACAAGCAGAAGGCGCTCACTGTTGTTACTGATAGCGTTTTTCCCTTCCTGATAAGCTATGGTTCCAGTGAAAATGACTTCAAAGAAAACAGTTTATTGAATTATAGAACACAACTGAAAAATCAAATATCACTTATTTGAAGGATTAGTCAACATAAGAAGAATTGATTTAAAGAGGTGTGAAAAGTATATTTCCCATGAAAACAGGCAATAATACATGTTTAAGCAATTGCGGAAAGGCCAATGAATAGAAAGCTCAAAGGGGTTAATACACTAAGAAATGCCCTCCCAGAACTGCTGCAAGGAAAGGAATTATTTTTCAGATGAGTTGATAAGGGTACAGCCAAAATATTTAGTAAAGGATGCGCGCTGGGAAAGAAAAAAATAAAAATCTTGTGGCACATTAAAGAAAAACATATATCCTTGGGCGTATGTGTGTGTATAATACACACAAAGATATATAGAAAAAGAAACAGTAAACAGATGGGTCAAATGACCATGAAATAAAAAGGTATAGCAGGTTCCTTTTGGTACCTCTTGGGCTCACTTTTTACAATGTTATCTCTAACTCTTACATCTCTTTGCTACTATGGATAACAGCTCATACATCCGATTAGCTGAAATCTGGATCACAAAATTTTATGCCACATTTAATGGGTTACTCTTTAAGATGCCACAAGACTCCTTTGCTCCTTTGCATGCTTGCTTTTCTTTTAAACAACAAATAATCCAAACTTAGTTTTAAATATAGGGGACTTTCCAACTCAACTGGAGAGATCTGTGGATGTAGCTAAAGAGAAGGAAACATTCCCAATATTTGATTGCATACACTTGTGCAGAAATTGGACAGGTTATGACTGGTTTACTTTTTCCTACTGGAAAGGGTGGCTTGTTTCAGCGATACAGGTATATCCTAATTACTGTCTCTTCTGATGTGCTGAGATCTTTGGGGTTTGTGCAACATGGTCTCGCTTGCTCTTCAGACCAAAGCAATTTGATTTCATTGAGTGCTGCCTAGTATCTCCTGGACAGTGTCTCCAAAAGTACAAGCAATACAGGGGAGGATAGGTGAATATTTATAGTTGGTTTAAGGACTTTGGATCCTGCTAACTTTGCACTGTTCTCAGATTTTCCATTAACCTCCTAAGTTAACTGTGTATTGCTACTTCATTGATTTTCTTGTTAAAATATTATTTTAATCATTTCTCACAAACGAAGCATCTGTTCTAGTCCATATAACTCACTCTTCCTGAGGTCAGTATCTGCTCTAAGGTACTACAACAATGTACATTAAATCATTTTCCCAAAGCAGATATCAATGTTAAGTGAAAGAGGAGACCTGGAATGTAATGATGAATGTGTATGATTGCCCTTTCTCCCCATGTCTGTAATTTGCCATGAAGGAGGCATCAAATTGGGGATGGGGTGGGGATTATATGTATGTTATATATATAGCAAGAGCTATAGGTCAGGCAGCTGCTCTGTTCATTCCCACAGCTACTGAAGTCAAAGCCTTCTCCTGCCGAGCAAACATTCATAGAAAGCGTAGTGATTACATTGTAAGAAGAGGTAGAGCAGCCAAGCAGCAGGATACTGCAGTTGATCACAGGATACCTTTCAAAACTAGCAGCTTTAATGGAGCTTCGCAAAGACTAGAAAGGAAGATACCTCAAAGAGCACAATTTCAAACTTCAGATACACATTTATCCACACATCTTGAGGTTAATGCCCTACAAGTCAATGTCTAAATGACAAAGCAGAACAAAGGCCTTGAGCACAGGTGACAGAGTTGCAAGTAGTAGTTAGTTAGTTCGGCTGTAATCTACCTTTGGTACACAACTTTCTAAGTAGTTTGGCACTCATTATTGTAACTGTATACAGGCAGAATAAAATATCTTCCCCCAACATAATGTGAAACAAAAAGAGATCCATTCATCCAAGTTCCAATCATGAAAATGCATAGTTAAGACCTGTTAAAACAGATAACCGCTGTTAACTGGGCAAAAAGGGACCTTGTAAAGTGTTGGCTCTCTTATATTTAGCACAGAGAGAACAAGCATTCATATTCAGCCTAGCCTGAAGTTCCTGCGAATGGCTGCTGGTGGTACCTCCTTTGTGTATTCTTTTAGATAGTGAGCCTCTTAGGGGAAAGGGCTATGAAAACCACTATGTGAACTTTTTTTTTTAATTGAAAAGCAACATCATCATCATCTTTAAGAGAGGCCAGGCAAGGTAACTGTAGACAGTGAGATAATTCTTCCCCTACTATTCTTTGTTTTGGTGTTAAAAAATAAAACTAAGTAAACATGGCTAATTTTGAATTATACCACATACTTTGAGTACAAGATTACCACAACAGAAGTACCTACATTATCAGAGTGAAAACCTTTCATTCTTTTTCCATATCTTGAGGTGAACGCCCAAAGATAATTGACAACAGGTTAGTTATGTCCTAACCTTTACTCATTCTGATCTCATAATGAAGAGATCATGAAGATAATGGTACACCTGTATATTGTTGCCACTCTTTCAGGGCATGCCTACAAGTGATACATGTGGAGCCTACCTACATAAGTGGTTGTAAGACACAATTCATACATTCCTGGTACAATGAGGATACTTTTTCCCACAATGGGATCAGTGTTTCCTCTAAGGTGTTCATGTGTGCACACGCCCACACGTTTTTTGATGTGTACTCAGTTAATTTTAGATCCCACTCAGATTTAATCAGGAAGGTCCCACTCTGAATGCACGTGCACACACACTGCCTTGATACTTCCGCCCAGAACAAAACTCATTCCGCACACAGATGAAAAAAAACTGAGAGAACACTGGATGGGATCCCATGCTGCACCAGTAATGAATGATGGAATCATATTGGAAAGTCAGATCACTCAGGAAGTTCCCATGTCAGCACTACCAGCCTTCAAGGAGTGTGACACCGGATTTCCTGTCATCCAAACATTACCATTATAGTGTACAATCAAGATAGAGAAAAGCACATTATGCCTTGACTTTTGAATCAGGCCTAAGAATGATTGAGGTCCTGCCTGTGCCCCAATCTTGTATACTTTGGCTCTCCCTTCTTTCTCATCAGCAAGTATGATTAGGCCCCTAGAAAATGGAAGGAACAAAATTCGGTTTGAATAAATGAAAGTCAATATTTAACGCAGACTGCAAACTGAAATGCAAAATAGCGAGGAACTAATATCTAATAAGGACAGATAGATTTAAACTCATAAGAGGGGTGAAAAACATAGTGCTGGTGCAGACCTAATCCTGCAAACCTGTCATGCCTCATCACCTTCCAGGCAGGACCAGCCCAGAACTAGCTGAAATTTGCTTGGAGAAGGATCCTGTTGCCAGCCCTAGCACCTCAAGGGAATAAAGGAAAATCAGTGGGTACTAATTAATCACCAATACCACATGGGAAGATGCTCAGATTTGGAGGACCGGACTCACCTTAACTGGTGCCCACCACCCCCTCCAGTGACTCTGCACAATAACATCCAAGTTTTCAGTAGCAGAGGTAGTGGCACACCCGAGCAGAAGCTAAGACCCACGCAATGCCCATCTGGCAACATGAGGTATCCAGTTTCTGAACCATATTCCAGAAGATAAAAACAAAAACAGCACAGGCTCTGGAACAGGTTGCTGCTGATAGTTAAGGAAAGGTGAGGCTGCAGGGCCAGCTATAAAGCTCCACAGTTGGTGTCTAGCAGTTACTCATGCAGCACTTCATCCTGTTTTCAATGACTCCTTAACTCAACCGCTTCCTTGCTGCTATTTAGAAGCCTTATTCTCTAACTTCCTTGACAGCTTCCCAGACTTGCCAGTAAGACAGCACTTTCAGTCAGACAGCAGTGGTGGAAGAAATAGAACAAAACCATGGTTCATATATTATGAGCTAGACTTGGGACATTCGCTCCCCAAACCCACCTCCCATCGGGCATCAAATTCCCCCATCTTGCCTAACTGGCCTTAATATACATCTACACCATTGCTAATTCATCTTATTTATTTGTTGTTTCTCTGTGTAAACCACCCTGAGCCATTTTTGGAAGGGCAGTATAGAAATCGAATATATAAATTATTTATTAATAATAATAATAATTGTTGTTGTTGTTGTTGTTAATTGTTAATTGTTAATGCTAACTAGAGTTATCAACATAGGTAGAGTCTGTAGTGGGTTTGCAAACTGGTTAAGAGGAAACCTTGGTGAACTTAGCCATGACTCACTATTTGCCAGTGTAGCACTGAACTATGGTTAAGGCCAGCAAAGGAAGGGCACTATAAATCTGCATCTGAGGGACAGTGGGGGATGCATTCCAAAGATGGGTTCTCAGTTTGCAAACCACCATACCTGCACTAGATAATAATGGGAAAATGTAGCAGGAAAGGGGCAGAAAATAGGACGATAGCAATAAGGGTTTTTTTTTAAAGACATCAGCATAACTTCCATGGTAGGCAAGCAGGCGACCTAATTTCGATTTTCATACCTGACTGAATGTCAATTCTTGCGCATTTTACTTTTTGCAGCTGAAATGTGGCTCCCCAAAGGCCTACATAAGATAAACAGCAACTGCATTGCTGAACAACAAGCTAGACAGGGCAATCATCAATATTTTGATAATGAAATCTATCATCTTCAGCATTATCTTTGGTGATGCTTTTTAACATTTTTTCATTATTATAGTAATAACCAGTATTGTAGGTCTTCCACCAGCATAGGATTCTGAACTAAAGTGACCTAATATAGATAAAAAGCCATCTTGTGAGGCCACTTGGTTTGAAATGCAGGATATAAAGTTAAGTCTTTTTAATAATAGTCATAAAATAAGTAATAGTAGATGATGTAAAAACAATATTTAGTATTTTATTAATTATTTCAGTGCTACTCCCAAGAGAAGATTCCTTGCCATTTCCTACCCCCACAAGGAATAATATAACATTTTAAACATGTGTGCACTATTGTCATGTCACAAAGGAGGCCAATTCTATGACTACATAAGCGCCTTCGTAACCACATATCACTAAGGCCACTGTGTTGAGGAAACATTGCTTAGAACACAATGCACAATCATTCCAGAGGGTAGCTAGGTAACAGTGTAATCCTATGCATGTTTACCAAGAAGTCGAGTCCCATTGTGTTCATCAGTGGGCTTACACTCACAAAAGTGTACCTAAGATGGTAGTCTTTGTTGCAGGGGAGGGCAGGGGGAGAGAAGGACTCTTGTGGTATCTTTTGTGGACTAGAGCCTACTCCTTAAATATATGACATATGTCCTAAACAGGCTGATTATATATTTTAAAAAAATAATTTTTAAAAACTGGGTACAGAAAAAATATAAGAAGACCAAAAGGCTATGAAATGCAGGATATAAGAATCTGTGACATATTTATGCAAACTTCAGATGTATACAAAATAAGCATGGCCATTTGCAACATCACTTATTTGTTATAACAATCTTCTGAACTTGCTATGCTAATTGAACATAGGAAGCTACTTTATACTGAATCAGATCATTGGTCTACCTAGCTAAGAACTGTCTGACACAGACTGATAGGATCTCTCGTGGATTTCAGACAGGAGTCTTTCCTAGCCCTACTGGGAAATGCCATGGATTGAACCTGGGACCTCCTGAATGCAAAACATGTGCTCTACCGCTGAGCTAAGGCCTCTCCATTTGTTGTGGAAGACAAAACCTTGATCTCAATCGCATCCAGAATCAAATAAACAGAATCAAACTCATTTTTTTAAAACCTGAAGTTCAGCAATTACGTACTAGAGTATGAAATTTAAAATTGAAATTGAAATTCCCTTTAAAATTAAAACCACAGTGACCTTCAGGTCAGCAACAGAGTTCCCAGGCGACTGAAATATTCTCCCATTGGTTTCTGAATTTTGCCACTTTTAGTATCAACAAAACTATTTCACGGTTTTATCAGCACCACCTTATACTAGAAATCCACAGGGTGACAACACGTTCCTACATTCTTACAGCATAACACAGAACCCATTGTTTATAGTCAAGTGCTACAACACAACCTCTTTTGTTTCAGTATATTGGGTAGGAATTCACAACTGAAGGATATATATTAGGCAATCTATAATACCTACCCAATAAAGAGAAGAAACAGATTGACACAGTCAGACCAGTACACATAAATAGCCAATTACAGCACAGGTTTAGAAGTGAAAGTGAGAAAAAGATGACACTTCTTGTTGTCCCCTAAAGCCCCAAGCTGAAACAGTTCCAAGATGTCACCAATTATCTACAGTTCATCCCTGACAATGAGATTTTATGGCTTTTATCGCATATGGCAAGGCCAAGCTTGTGGATGCCATAAGTCCCAGCATTTTCTATATCGCGTGGGCAGTCTGCATCAGTTAAGTTGACAATCACCTGGCCATATGTAATAAAGTGCAGACTCTTTGTTCCAGGAGAAATACTCGCATTGTGATAGAGTTTAGGATTACCCCATCGAAAGCAATAGCCCTGGTTGGTGTCAGTTGGGATTTTTTGAAATTTATCTGCATACCAAAGCCTTTCAGCAGGGATATGGTTGTAGCCACGTGGCGTTACAGCAGCTGTGGCAACAAAGCTGTCCATAACCAGTCATCCAGAAATGAGAAGACACTGATGTTTTGGCAGTGAAGATGGGTGATCACCACAGCCAAGCACTTTGTGAAGACTCTCAGGGCTGTCGAGAGTCTGAAGGGCAAGGCTTTGAATTGAAACCTGTGGGGCCCTACATTGAAATGCAGGAAGATGCAGTGTTGTGGGTGGGTGGAGATGTGGTAATAAGCATCCTTTAGGTCAATTGCTGCAAACCATAACCCAGGAGACAAGAGGAGCACTATTTCCAGAACAGTCACCACGCAGTGTATCTTATAAAGCAGTTCAAGTCTCAAAGGTCCAGGATGGGGCACAAGCCCCCATCCTGTTTCGGAACCACAAAACAGAATAGAAGCCACTGTCCAGGAGAATAGAATACACTGTCACATGTTCTATCACATCCTTTTGTAATAGTTCTTCTATCACCTGTAGGAGTTATGGCGTCACCTGAGTGCATCTGGGTGAGGTAGCAGCCTTTGGACAAATTCAATAGCGTATCCTATCTTGATAATTATTATGACCCAGTGATCGGTGGTTAAGGAGTCTCAAGTTTTCAGACAGGGCTGGAGGCGTGTATTGAGAGTGAGAAGAGATGTCACTGTCACTTGGTGAAGGTGGAGTATTTGGACCTTTGCTATTGTTGAGGCTTTTGAGAAGAGTCGGAGCCAGACTTTCAAAAGGAGCTCTGACGACTAGGCCGAAAGGTAGCCTCATAGGAGTTTGCCTGGGTCACAGGAGCAGGTTGTGGCGGCTGTGGGCAACTCCATCTGCTAATCCTATAGGGTCTGGACTGAGTGGAGGAGAAGCTCATAGAGCAGGCAGTAGTGTGCAACTTATGTACGGGTTCCATAGCATCAACAGTCTTAGTCCCAAAAAGGGCCTCACCTTTGAAAGTAAGGTCTTCAATCTGAGTCCATGCCTCAAATGTCAGACTGGAAGAACAAAGCCAAGCATAGTGACACAATCCCACCAAAGATGCCATTACGTGAGCAGCACAGTCTGCCTGATGGCGTGACGAATGTAGCTGTTTCGCAAGATTCTGTCCTTCCTTTTTCAATGTGTTGGACAGCACCGGGGGCTGCTCTTGCACTTGTGGCCGCGTAGGCTGTGGTGCAGGTAGAGGATCCGAATTGGGAGCTTGAGTGTGAGGGCAGTGGAGCTGCTGGCTTCAGTACCAAGAATTCTTGCGCCAGCCTCAGGGTTGAGGAGGGAGTCAGCGGGGAAGGATGTTCATTGATTTGGTTGAGTGAGGCTGGTATCGTAGAGGCCCAGGCGTCCACGGGCCGCGCCACATCTCAAGGCAGCGATACATTGCCCTCCGTCACAGGGAGAGGCTGTAGGAAGGCCACCGGTTCCATCCCTACCAGCAGCAAGCTCAGTTGGGTTGGTCAGGGGGGTTGTACGAGGCAGGGTTTGGAGAGTGACGGGCTTCACCGACTCTTGTGGCGGGAGTTTTGCGAGTCTGCTTTCTTTTTCTTCTTTTTAAGTGGTGGATCGAAGGGTGCTTTGTGCTTGGGCAGCATGGCCGACGGAACCTTCAGGCAAGGGCGGCCAAGGAAGTTGATGGCACTAAGCCCTCTGGGTGGGATTGTGCCATTTGCGGAGCCTCTTGTGACAGGATTGCCCACGGGACAGGAGAGGTGACCACCACGGTCTCAGTCAGTGCCGGCACCCCCATAAAGGAAGGATCCATATTGGACACAGCCACTTCTGGGGTCGGAGCAGCCTTAATAGGGCAGTGTTCCGAAGCAACCAAAGCTCTCTCACACAGTATAGCTCTGAGGCGGTGGGAGCAGTACTTCCGTGCCCGTTTCCGCAACTGCAGGCAAAAGTTACAAGAGTCTACTTTATGCCCCTCTCCCAGGCACAGAAGACGAGAGTGGCCGTCAGTTGTAGACAATTTAGCTAGGCAGTCCATACAACGCTTAAAAATATGCTTTTTCTTATTTTTCTCCTCCATACACCAAGTGTAAGACGGTTGAACAGTCCAGTGAAGGCTGTGTTGTGAGACCAATATGTAGATATTTGATAAAAAATATAAATGTGGCTGAGGGAAATTCAAAATGAAACTTTTTCTTTTTTTTTGGAGGAGAAAGTAGGTGGGGGGATGAAAAACAAAACACAAACCACACAGAAAAAACTATGGAACCAGAAAGATAAGCTAGAATAAAGGTCATAGCAGGAGGGTGGCATGGCAGCTAATGTTCATAAATTATGGGGCCATGACCAAAGAGCAAAACAGAAACACCACATGACATTCCTTCACATTGTGGATTCTCAAGTGTGCATTCACAGGAACACGTACCCATGGAGCTGAAGGCTTTTACAAAACTCTAGCAGCAGGTACGCAAACACATTCCCATAGAAAGAAAGGCTTTTACAAGTCCATAGTCACAGGGTGGCATGGAGGCACAACGTTGGTAACTAAGCAAGTAAGCAAGCAAATAACAATAACAATTCAGATGTTTTTGTCTCCAAATTTCATACATTCTTTTCTGGGATCCACGTTTCGATGGGTTCAATTTAAAGTAACAAATCATAATTTCTCAATTTTCTGCAACTGTATACTTCCGACGTTGAATTTGTTCTTCCAGTAGCTCTACAATTTCCAGCCTTGGTTGCTCAGCTGAAGATCCTGAGTCCTGTAACCCATTTTTCGACAAGTGCCCTTGTTGACTCGGGCGACGACCGATCCAGTATAGAATTCGTTTTTCTTGTTCTCACCATGGTTATGGGATTAGGCACACTTAGTCTAACTTCTCAGCAGAGGCCTGTCTGGTTTGGGTGGCCCTCCAGCATAGCCCTCTGCATCCTCAAAGCTTGCAAGCCCCTCCACCTCGTCAAGGTAGTGCCCAGAGGAGGGGATACTACTATCCCATCAAATACTACGTTGAATACTACAACGCTTTCTTTAATTTTTCTTTAGTTATCCTAGACCCTTGGACAAGGGCCCAATAATTATTTGGTACTTTAACCAAATCCAGTCAATAACAACAGGAAGACTGTGTGTAAACAGAATAATAATGATAACAAAACAACAACAACATTGACAATAAAATTCAGCCATCCCAGGTCCTTGGGAAGGACTCGATGTCTGTATAAAACAAACCAGTCAATAACACCTGTCTGACTGTGTAAATCAGTGATTCTCAAACTTGGGTCCTCAGGTGTTATTGGACTTCAACTCCCATAATCTCCAACCAAAGGCCACTGAGGCTGGGGATTATGGGAGTTGAAGTCCAATAACACCTGAGGACCCAAGTTTGAGAATCCCTGGTGTAAATAAATAAATAAATAAATAAATAAATAATAAAGCACAGAAGGAGAAACTGCAAGAAACATAGAAACACCAAATAAAGAAGAAACAGTGCAATTCTGGGGGAAATTATGGGACAATCCAATAGATTATAATAAAAAAGCAGGCTGGATGAAAGAGGTCAAAAAATGTAACCAACAATGCAAGATCTAATAATAACACCAGAATTAATAAGTGAAAGAGCAAAGAAAATTAAAAATTGGACTGCACCAGGCGACAATGAACCACAGGGCTTTTGGCTTGAACACTTAACAAGCCTTCATAAACAACTATCAAAACAGTTCAATCACATTTTGCAAGGAGGTGATATTGAACAATGGCTAACAACTGGGAAAACTCATCTCATCATGAAAGAGCCAGCAAAAGGTGCAGTTCCAAGTAATTATAGACCAATAACCTGCCTGCCAACCATGTTCAAATTATTAACTGGAATAATAGCAGATGAAGTGATGCAACACTTATTAACTAACAAACAGCTTCCAGTTGAACAGAAAGGAAATTGCCTGAACACCAGAAACACAAAAGACCAGCTGCAGATTGACTACAAGAAAGCCTTCGACTCATTGCCTCACACATGGACTCTAAAATGTTTAGAAACAACTGGTGTCAGCAAAAACATTCAGATATTTATAAAAAAAGCAATGAGCATGTGGAGTACACAGTAAACAATCAATGGCGAGACACTTGGACAGGTTAGCATTAGAAGAGGCATTTTCCAAGGAGACTCACTATCCCTTCTGTTGTTTGTAATCGCCATGACCCCACTTTCACAAATACTAAACAAAACAGGCCTCGGATACCAAACATCTAAAACATCAAGTCAAATCAACCATCTGCTGTACATGGACGATCTGAAGTTGTATGGAAAGTCTCAGTCAGAAATCGAATTATTGCTAAACACTGTCCCTATATTCAGTAGCGATATAGCAATGGAGTTTGGACTAGACAAGTGTGCTGAATTAATAATGAACAGAGGAAAAATAACAAAAACAGAAGGAATAGAACTGCCCAATGGAAGCAATATCAAGAACCTGGAAGAGAAAAAACATTACAAATACTTGGGCATTCTCCAGGCTGATAATATTGCACACAATGCAGTTAAAAGAAAAATGGGAAGTGAATACATCAGGAGAGTTAGAAAAATCCTCAAGTCCAAACTCAATGGCGGGAACACCATACAAGCCACAAACACCTGAGCTATACAGTGAAGAAGATATTCTTCAAATGGTCAATAACGAGAAACTATTCAACACCAATGAAAGAAAGCAGGCCTACAAGAAAGAACAAGTCAAGAACCGAGCTGAAAAATGGAAAAATAAGCCACTGCATGGTCAATATTTGCACAGTGTAAGTGGAAAATCAAACATTACCAAGACCTGGCAATGGCTTAAGAATGGCAACTAGAAGAAAGAAACAGAGGGTTTAATACTGGCTGCACAAGAACAGGCACTAAATGCAGTAAGAGCAAAAGTAGAAAAATCAATAACAAACAGCAAGTGCCGCCTTTGTAAAGAAGCAGATGAAACAGTGGACCACCTAATCAGCTGTTGTAAAAAGATCGCACAGACTGACTAAAAACAAAGGCATGACAAGGTAGCAGGGATGATACACTGGAACATCTGCAAAAAATACAAGCTACCTGCAGCCAAAAATTGGTGAGACCATAAAATTGAAAAAGGTTGTCGGAAATGAAGATGCAAAAATATTATGGGACTTCCAACTACAAACAGACAAACATCTGCCACACAATACACCAGATATAACTGTAGTTGAGAAGAAAGAAAAACAAGTCAAAATAATCGACATAGCAATACCAGGGGATAGCAGAATAGAAGAAAAAGAAATAGAAAAAATCACCAAATACAAAGATCTACAAATTGAAATTGAAAGGCTGTGACAGAAAAAGACCAAAATAATCTCTGTGGTAATTGGTGCCCTAGGTGCAATTCCAAAACAACTTGAAGAGCATCTCAACACCATAGAGGCCACAGAAGTCACCACCAGCCAATTACAAAAAGCAACTTTACTGGGAACAGCCCATATTCTGTGATGATATCTATAACAACATCAACAACACTGATAATAAAATCCAGCCATCCCAGCTCCTTGGGAAGGACTCGATGTCCGGATAAAACAAATCAGTCAATAACACCTGTCTGACTGTGTAAATAAATAAATAAATAAATGTGTTTGAATCACTGTCTTAATATACTTCAATTTACACTATTCCCACCATTTTTGTCTAGAGCATGCACAAAGCCGGCTGTGGAACCTAGAGAGATAGTGTGCAAAAATTGGAAGGGAGAGTGGGCAGGATATCAGGAAGGGGAGAGAGATCATGAGCACAATACTGGGAGAGGAGGGAAGCCTTGGGGAACCAATAACCACTATCATCATGTGAAGCCAGCATGGTGTAGTGGTTAGAGAGCTGGACTAGACCGGTGAGACCCAAGTTCAAATCCCCATTCAGCCATGATACTTGCTGGGTGACTCTGGGCCAGTCACTTCTCTCTCAGCCTAACCTACTTTACAGGGTTGTAGTGAGGAGAAACTCAAGTATGTAGTACACCGCTCTGGGCTCCTTGGAAGAAGAGCCGAATATAAATGTAATAATAATAATATTAATAATTCATACCTTCCCACCAGATGATCGCTCTGGTTGTCTTCGGCACATGACCTGCACACACACACAACCCACGCTGCTGTAAGCAGCACATATCTCCAGAGGACAGGATGACATGTCCCAGCCTCTGGATATCCCACAATGCACCACAAGACGAGCATGGTGTGCATTGGTAGATACCCTGTTGGACAGATGCTCTAGGCACCCATGTCTGTGTGCCCATCTTAACCTGGCACCCCGGTTAAGCACACACTAATGCCCTTAAGGCTGGGCTTCAGAGTTGGGTTAGGCAGGAAGGCAGCGCTGGATCTGCATGGATCCCGGCACTGCACACGAGCAGCTAGCCTGGGTTTGGCTGCTAGTGAGAACAGTGTGTGTGTGTGTGTGTGTGTGTGTGTGTGTGTGTGTGTGTGTGTGGATGACTCACATTAACTCCACATAGGATTAATTGTGAGAGTCCACTGAATCTCCTGCATTTTACCTCTCTCCATTTTAGACCCTCCAAAGGCTCAGAGTCACTAGGGTGACTGTGGTGGTTATAGTTACAGTGTTGTCCCTTTCCCCCCCGCTGCTAATATGATTACAGTTATTATTTTGCACTGCGGCTGAGAGGGTCCTAACTATTTACATTGCTGTAAGCTTCAGCATACATATAATTGCTACAGCTAATATGTATCTAACAGCCCATATTTCACAAACTTGCTTGTTTCAAGTGGTTTAGCCTAGCCTTGCATTTCCTTCACATTTCATACATGGCATATTAATCCTCATGATTCAACTTAGGTTGGGGGGGGAGGACCCCCTTCAGATAAAGCTGAAATCACAACATTTTAAACCTTTAGCAGCAGACTCCTGCTGACCTGTCAGACTTGACTCTAATTAAAAAGTGAAAGTTAGACTTCAAACTTTTGTCAGTTTCAGGCATTTAGCCTCTCAAATTAATTGCTTATGTTACTAATCATATTGATGTTTTGTGACTTTCAGAACTATCTGACCCAATGCTAATTAAAGATGCTCAGCTTTTAAATAATGTCCGTAATAGAAGCCAAAAGGCACCGAGATAGTCTGCATAAACTGTAGACAGTCTAAACTTTTTCCACAGTGGGCAAAGCAGCCTGGTATTAGGATGAATTGTTCTACAAATCTGAACCATTTGACATTTCCCCACATTTATTATCATGATAATGCTCCCAAATGTCTTATAAAAATGTGGCATACATACCTAACTTTGGCCGCATCCAAATCTTTTTCTGTTAGTTCAGCCTGTTTAACACTTAGCTGGGATACCAAATCGTTGCATCTTCTGTGTAAGACTTCCATTTGACCCCTTGCCTCCGTTAGATCAGCTTCTAAATTCTGGAAAACATATATTTTATACTATAGAAAAAAGTTAAGAAAAAGATGCATCTAATTATAGAGCTATAAATTGGACAAACAGTGGTGTTACAGTTATAAGCACAAACATACGAGATTATTCTAAACACAAGCAAAATGAATCCGTGTCAACCTAAAGTTAAATGTATAAGAAATTTTAGAAAGTAAACTAATATAGTTACAATTAGACAACTTAGTAATATTTATAGCATCCTGTACTAATGGCATGTGATGATTGTGCAATAGAGCTTATTATATCTGGATCTTTGTAATACAGGTAAGAAAAACTGACATTTTTAAAATATATATTTATTCTCTAGTGTCACTTGCAGAACAGACACAAGAAGTATATAATCCATAGAAAAAAGCCTACAATTTTTCAAGGAAACTGTTCATTCACCTTTGTCCGTCTCCAAAATTATTTTGGGACCTGAAAGATGGGGATACTATTAAAAAGGTACAGGAGCCTGAAGAAAATTAATACAAAGGGAAAATAGCAGTAATAAGAGGGCTAGGAAACTGTACTTCCAAAAGGCACAAGAAAGCAAGAGGAAGGCAAGAAAGACTAAGCTTTTGGAGATGGCAAAGATGAATGAATATGATGACAAAGGAAATCACAATGAGCCAAATACATAGAGGGTAGTGTTGAATATTTGTGCAAAGGGTTAAAAAGCGGTCAGCTAATAGATCAGCCCCAGTGTAACATAGAAGTGTTACTCTTTTCACTGTCGGTTGAAGTTCTGGCTACCAATAAACCTTTCTGAAAAGCTGATTAATTCATGGCTAGTCAGCCACTCAATCAGAATGAGACAAATAAAATTATAACTGAAAAAATCCATGTAGATGCCAAAAAAAGAGCTGAAAATTGGAGCATTTTTGTCTAAGACGACAAAAACATGAGCAATGTTGGCTTATGTTGCAAACAGTATGATATTCTGCAATTAAAACAAAATAAAATCCTTGAATAAAATCACATAAGTCTCAGCATATCTTTACCCCAGATGTGATAAAGACCCATGTTTTCTTATCTTCAGAAGTTATTTCCAAAGATGGAGATAAAAGCAGAAGTAGACAAAGTGGTGAAATGCCTTTGTTATTAATTTTACTACTGATCTGATTTTTTGAAATTATTCAGATCTGGTGCCATTTTAATGAACACGAGAATTGTGAGGAACAATGCTGCACTTAAATACAACACAAGAAGAATTAAATACAACACAAGAAGAAGACAATTATGAGACTTTTGATCAGACCAAGTGAGGGAAAGATTAAATCTTACTAATACCATACTAAGAAGGAGATGTCCACAAGAAAACCTTGAAATGAAGCAATAAACATTCTCCTTATATCAGATTAGATAAACAAACATGTATTTGGATGCACCCATGTAGACTGAATTTTATGAGTTGGTGCTGAATGAAATCAAATGCAATGTCAGACAAAAAGAGTTCTGAATGTTTTCCACAGAAAGAAAATTTTTGATTCTGTCAACTTTGGATACCTTCCTATAAGGATAAATAATTGGGATGCTGAAAACAGAGGAGCAGGACTCCTAGGTAAATATGCTCTTATTATTAAAATTTAACTGTACAGGCTAGGTCTTTTTTGACTTTGATTCACCCTTGATAGTCTTTGCCCTTGATTGTCCCTGGAGCTGAGACACTGCAAGAATTACTCCATAAGAATTACAGTCATTCCTCACCAACCAAGAGGGTTCTGTTCCAGGAAAACCTCGCAGTTGGAGAGCCATTAAAATCAATGGCAAAAAGGGAGGTAGAGGGATCGTGGTTGTGAAAAGATGGCAAAATACAGTTAAAAATAGAAAAAACACCCCTCCAAATTGCCATGTCAGTAAGAGGAGTGAAGGAGAACCTCGAAAATCACCCAACCTCCCCAGATCATCCCTAAACCCTGGAAATCGCCGCCTGAGCCCTAGAAATCATGAAAAAACCCCAAATTACCAAGAAATCTCACTCACCAAACCGCAGATACTCGGGTCACAGTTGGCGAGACCTGCCACAATTTCCCAGTCGTGGATACTTTAAAATATTGGGAAACCCACGGTTGACGAGGGATTATTGTACTTGAAAAGCACAGTTTTTGTCATGAGGTGAGGGAGGCTTAAAAGGCCAAGTGGTTAATTCTTAAGGAGAGCAAACATGTTTCAACTTTAGGAACAACTAGATTGTGAGGCTTTTTAGCCCCAAGGCTTCATCTGGAAAGTCCCTGGGGAACTAGAAAGTATCCATGCCCTTCCTTCTTTTAATCTCCCTTTTTTACCACTGGAGCTGTGAATTTTCTATATTCCCAATAACTACATTTGTTGCATTCTGCTCTCAGTCAGTAGAATGCTGTAATGGGCTCTGAAATCAGGGTGTGGCCCTGGGTGTCCAAGAGGGAAAATTTAGGTAAGAAATAGGTAAGTTAGGAAAAGATAAAAGATTAATCCAGACAAGATTTAGAATGAGACTGAAATGGTGCATGATATAAAATGGCAGAAAAGTAGTCCTGTTGACAGTCGAATTGCATACGTAAGCAAAATCACTAAGAGAGATAAGAAGAAACAAGTCAGAAATAGAGATGAAGACACTGTGCAAATGAGACAGAAACAGAAGGTACAGCAGTTAGTACCCCAAAAACAGTAGATCGGTCTAGACATGTGGTAACAAAGATGGTTCCCAACATTCTGAAGAATCAGCAAGAATGAAATAAAGCTGATTTTGACAAAAATGTATTAAGTCAGCAAACTGACAAAGCCTAACAGAGGCAAAAATATATGTATTCAGCAAGCTAGGGTATCAGATTTGGGGAATATAGTGGAAAGGGCGGAAGATGGCCAAAAATCTACCCACAATGCCCAAGTGGGTTGCCCTTTAGATTTGAAGATTAAATAGTTTAAGAAACAAGGAGGAAGAAGGGTTAGCTAGAGATTGATAGTTAGAATGGGATGGTAGTGATTAGAGTTGGAAAGTGTTGGATTTTCATCCTCAACAAGGAGAAGAAGTCTGAAGTCAGCAAAGAGGCAGTGCACTGTCTTGAGAGAAGACAGGTAAGTTACACAAAGCATAAAATGCAGGAATATATGACATCGGAAACCTAGGCATAGAAGTTAAATTTTCACCAATAGAGACTGATTTTATTGTGTTCTGAAAAACATTCTTCTGCTGAAATCTAAACTCTGATCAATAAACATTACAATATTCTGACACATGTTTGCTATCTGGAGCTAATTCTGAATACATATTCAAACACTGTTCACAAATTCTCTCTCTCTCGCTCTCAATGGTGTGGTCTTTGGGGAAATAACCTAGATTTGAAAGAGTGGTGGGAGCTGGGCCTCCTATCCTTCTATACCCCACTGAGGAAAAACTTTTATCCTTTCCAACTGCTCTTAGAGAACTGGTGACCTTGGAGAATACTAAATCAGGGAATCTGTTTGCTCAGGCCTTCCTTAGGTAAGCATTCATTCCTGGATGGAGATCCCAAGTCCTACCTCAGACTCAAAGATGAAGAGAGAGAAGATTTCCTCTTGATTACTATGAATACATGTATCAGTAGTTTGAGAGTGGAATCAATCTGAATCGATTAACTCCTTAGAACTTCTTTAATGAACTTGCTTCCACATAGACAAATTTAAATAACTTTCACAAATAAGCATGTAATAGGCTGACATATTGTGAATATTTTCAGTGATATATATAGTTCAAACAGCTATCTTCTGTTCTGGGAAATATTTCAGTCTTATAAAGTTACAGAAGGTTTCTGACCAAGATCTCTAAACTGTCAAGCTCATACATCAATGTGTGGAGAGTGCTGGAGAAAGCCTTCCAACATGCCATGCAAAAGCAGCAGCTCCTCATCCATTCAAATTTCAAATTGTCATTGCATTATCATGGACCACTGCTAACTCATAACTCAGCAAAGAATCACCATCTAAAGTGGTGACCATTTAGCAGAGGATAGCAATTATCTCTGTTCAAGCCAAAACAATTTCTTCCCAGTGGCTGTTGCTGGTGTTTATCTTGTATTTCTTTTTAGACTGGAAACCCTTTAAGAACAGGAAACCATCTTAATCTTTCTTCTGTGTAAACCACTTTACACAGGAGAAGGAGGAAGGAAGAGCGCCGAGGAGGAAGGCCCAAACGGGCCGAAGAGCTGGTCGAATGGGCTGGTTTGGGCTGCATTGAGGCCGGAGGGAGGGAGAACCTCCACGGACCCACCCCGCCATCTCCAACAACTCCCCCAGAGGGGGTAGGTGCCTTAAAAGAATTTTTTTTTACGAGAAAGAGAGAAAAAGATCGTTAACCCCACCCCCACCCCGCAACCGAAATGAACCGGGGGTGGGGTTCAAGGGGGTGCCGGACCGAACTGGCCCGGTCTGGTTCAAGTCCAAGCCAGCCAGTTCCGTGCACACCTCTATAGGATGCA
This sequence comes from Hemicordylus capensis, assembly GCF_027244095.1. Taxonomy (NCBI): domain Eukaryota; kingdom Metazoa; phylum Chordata; class Lepidosauria; order Squamata; family Cordylidae; genus Hemicordylus; species Hemicordylus capensis. Next base: position 119,889,829 of record NC_069658.1, on the reverse strand, counting down.
GATAACTGTTCAAACTGTTCTGCCACTTCTGTGGATAAATGTTTCAAATGAACATTATCATTTTTCAGTAGAATGGAAATATTTGCAGAAATAACAGGGATGTTTTCATACAACCCTAGGCATATCCCCAGAACCTGTTTTCAATTCTATGACTCTAGCCTGGAATATGTGAAACACAAACCACCTTAGATAATGTGCAGATGTCTTTCATTCATAACAGAATAATCGCATCCAGGAATCACACATCTGGGATGACGGGGATGGGTTTCCATGGCAGGAATGGAGCCAACAAACCAATATTATTTCTTGTTTACACAGTCAGACGGGTGTTATTGACTGGTTTGTTTTATCCAGACATCGAGTCCTTCCCAAGGACCTGGGATGGCTGAATTTTATTGTCAATTGTTATAGATATCGTTGCAGAATATAGGCTGTTCCCAGTAAAGCTGCTTTTTCTAATTGGCTGATGGTGATTTCTGTGGCCCCTATGGTGTTGAGGTGCTCTTCAAGGTCTTTTGGAACTGCACCCAGGGCGCCAATTACCACTGGGATTATTTTAGTCTTCTTCTGCCACAGCCTTTCAATTTCAATTTGTAGATCTTTGTATTTGGTGATTTTTTTCTATTTCTTTTTCGTGTATTCTGCTATCCCCTGGTATTGTTATGTCGATTATTTTCACTTGTTTTTCTTTCTTCTCAACTAAAGTTATATCTGGTGTATTGTGTGGCAGATCTTTGTCTGTTTGTAGTCGGAAGTCCCATAATATTTTTACATCTTCATTTTCTTCAACTTTTTCAATGTTATGGTCCCACCCATTTTTGGCTACAGGTAGCTTGTATTTTTTGCAGATGTTCCAGTGTATCATCCCTGCTACTTTGTCATGCCTTTGTTTGTAGTCAGTCTGTGCGAACTTTTAACAACACCTGAATAGGTGGTCCACGGTTTAGCAGTGATTCGATTTCTGACTGGGACTTTCCATACAACTTCAGATCGTCCATGTACAGCAGATGGTTGATTTGACTTGATGTTTTAGATGTTTGGTATCCGAGGCCTGTTTTGTTTAGTATTTGTGTAAGTGGGGTCATGGCGATTACAAACAACAGAGGGGATAGTGAGTCCCCTTGGAATATGCCTCTTCTAATGCTAACCTGTCCAAGTGTCCCGCCATTGATTGTTAACTGTGTACTCCACATGCTCATTGCTTTTTTAAATAAATATCTGAATGTTTTTGCTGACACCAGTTGTTTCTAAACATTTTAGTATCCATGTGTGAGGCAATCAATCAAAGGCTTTCTTGTAGTCAATCCATGCAACACTTAGATTTGTTTTTCTTCTCTTGCAGTTTTCTAAAATCATTTTGTTAATCAGCAGCTGGTCTTATGTGCCTCTGGTGTTCGGGCAATTTCCTTTCTGTTCAACTGGAAGCTGTTTGTTAGTTAATAAGTGTTGCATCACTTCATCTGCTATTATTCCAGTTAATAATTTGAACATGGTTGGCAGGCAGGTTATCAGTCTATAATTACTTGGAACTGCACCTTTTGCTGGGTCTTTCATGATGAGATGAGTTTTCCCAGTTGTTAGCCATTGTTCAATATCACCGCCTTGCAAAATGTGTTTGAACTGTTTTGATAGTTGTTTATGAAGGCTTGTTAAGTGTTTAAGCCAAAAGCCATGCAGTTCATCATCACTTGGTGCAGTCCAATTTTTAATTTTCTTTGCTCTTTCACTTATTAATTCTGGTGTTATTATTAGATCTTGCATTTGTTGGTTACATTTTTGACCTCTTTCATCCAGCCTGCTTTTTTATTATAATCTATTGGATTGTCCCATAATTTCCCCCAGAATTGCACTGTTTCTTCTTTATTTGGTGTTTCTATGTTTCTTGCAGTTTCTCCTTCTATGCTTTGGTAGAAACGTCTCTGATTCGACTGAAATTGGAGATTCTGCCTGTGTTGTGTAGTTCTGGCTTCATATCTGCTAATATTCTTTGACACTGCTGTTATTTGCTGCTTTATTATTTTCAGGACTTCTCTAGTTTTCCTTGAATCTAGGTGGTATTGTTGGATCAGATACTGTTTGGTGTTTTCATTCTTCAGCTTCTTGTCTTTCATATCTTTCAATTTACTAGCATCTGATCTAAGCCTGGAGATTATTTTCTAATCTAATCTTCCATTTAGGTGATGTACTACTTTCTTTTTTTACAGGTCCATTGATCTTATATCCGAGCTCTTGTGTTGTTATTGTTGCTGCACTGTACATTAGTTGGTTTGTTTCTTGCAAATTATTGGTTGTTATTTCTGCAAGTGCAGCACTGACATCTTTTAATAACTGAGCAAGTTGTTTTTGGCAGCTGTTTTTAGAGCTGGAAGTCGAACCCTGGTGGTTGTTTGGTTCATGTGCTCAGTTATTTTTTGCTTTAGTTCTCGTTGCTTTTCTGTTAAACGGCATGTGTTAAACACACATCTGGGATGACTGGGATGGGTTTCCATGGCAGGAATGGAGCCAACAAACTAATATTATTATTATTATTATTATTATTATTATTATTATTATTATTATTAATTCAATTTCTATACCACCCTTCCAAAAATGGCTCAGGGCGGTTTACACAGAGAAATAATAAATAAATAAGATGGATTCTTGTCCCCAAAGGGCTCACAATCTAAAAAGAAACATAAGATAGACACCAGCAACAGTCACTGGAGATATTGTGCTGGGGGTGGATAGGGCCAGTTACTCTCCCCCTGCTAAATAAAGAGAATCACCACGTTAATAGGTGCCTCTTTGTCAAATTAGCAGGGGTCATAATGCTAAAGCATTATGCAATAGTGTGATCTTTTGTTGTATTTGTAAATGTATCTACAAGGCAAACTTAAACAGTTTTATACTTTAACTGCCCCGTTTCCTCCTAAAGGATCCTTTTCTTTCTGACTTAAGCACTGAATCCAACTCAGTAACTTCTCATGACCCCAGGTCCTGAAGCCTCCATTAGACAGCTCAAGGGATGAGTTGAGATGGAAAACTCCAGTAGCACCACATCCTTTCCTTTGCTGCAACTAGAGCAGGAAGCAGATGCAACCAAGGGGAAGCCTCAGTTGCATCTGACCCCAAAGGGGCACCAGGAGGGGGAACCCTGGCTATTTCAGCTCCTTCCCCCACACCCAAGTCCTCGGACTTTTAAGAATCCTCAGATAATTCACCAGGTGAGATGGAGCACCTCAATGCAGCCTATGTCTGCAAAATAGGGCCCAGGCCCTTTAAGCTCACCAGCCCTTTAGAGAGAAGGGCGGGGCAAGGGTCCATTTCCCTAAGATTTAAGATCTTGAGTACAGATCTTTTCTGACATAAGTAGGCTAGAGTAAACTGAGAATGGCGGATTTAGACATCATGACTTATTTCAGTTTACTGTAACCTGCAGCAGAAGTGGGCACTCATGAGGGAATGAAAGGGGGAAGCGTACTCTTGAGGCTCAAAGACATTGCATGGAGCACTAGGAACCATGGTTCGTGTATTGCTTTGGCACCACAGGGAGGAGAGTGGGATCTTTAAAAAGAGAAGAGCAGGTCCTTACCTGCTTCCATGCAGCTTCCTGATGCGGCCATCCCAAGAACCCACACACGGGGTCCATGCATGCATGGGCACCATTTGCGTGGTCAGAATGGTGTTGATGACCACAAAAATGGCACCTATACATGCATGGATGGTATGTGTGTGCCAGTACCACACACGGGTTCTTGGAACGAGGAAGCTGCATGCAGTGATGGAGAACAGGTAAAGGTCTGCTCTCCTCTTTTTTTAAAGGTCCCGCTCCCCACTCCCCTCCCCATGGTGCCAAACCAAAGCACAAACCTCAGTGCACATCTCTATAGAGCACAACTGTATTATTTGTTTACAATTTTTTGTTTGTAAGTTGCCTTGTGAATCCAATGAACCAGAAGGTGGGAGGTAAACACCTTAAATAAACAAAATAGCATTCCCATTCCTTGCCTAGGGCATAGCTACAGGAATTACTTTAACAGTCATTCCTTCTCCACATAGCCCTGGAAATGTAGTTCTATGATGGGGATTAGTGGTTTCTAAGAAACAATTGTAGCCTCTGCAAACTACAATGCCCAGGATCCTTTAGGAGGAAACGGGGCAGTTAAAGTATAAAACTGTTTAAGTTCGCCTTGTAGATACATCTACAAATACAACAAAAGATCACACTATTGTGTAATGATTTAGCACTACACCTTTATGAAAAAAAGCTCAAAATATGTAAGTTGAGACAAGTCTGTATGAAGATAATTCTGGAAAATAAGATAACTATAATAGAATAACTCATCATGAGTAAAGTCCTCTAGAGGAGCATATGAAGCGGATTACAAAGTTTAAGAATTACTATAGCATGCTAAGAATTTTCTTCCTTTCCAGAATAAAATTCTTTAAAGGAAGTCAACACAACAATCCCATGCACCCTTACCTGCCAATAGGTCCCATTGATCTCAGTAGGACACATTTCCAAGTAAACCAGACAATGCTTGTAAAAAGAATATTGCACTAGTTGGATCTCTGGATCATATCCAGCAGGACATAGTCTCATGCACTGAAATTGGGCTGCTAATCTGACTGAGGGGAGAAATCCTGGAGTGACAGGATAATTTTCAACTTTTTTTTTGTTTAAAAACTACATGTTTATATTTGAATGAAATATCTTTTATTATTTAATGATTACATTTTAGGGTGGCTATTTGAAGTCAGTTTCCTGCTTTGCAACATCAATTTTTAAAAAGCTTTGGGTCTTAAGTGAAGGAATGTAAATGAATGTCAGTCCCCATCGGTAGTTATGAATATATAACTTGTTATTTAAAAGAAAATAACATGTAGCATAAAGCCTGTGAGAAGTTGGTTCTGAAATCCTATCTAGAAGCCTGTTCCTTCTCATACCTTTATTTTTCCATCAATGCCAGATTTTTCTATTCTCCATTGTGCCTCCTGCTTCCTCAGTTTCTCCAGGTCATTTAGCAGGTCAGCATAGCGTGTACTTAATCCCTCATTTTCCTCCTCCAGATTTTTTATAACCAGTCTGCTTTGCTCTTCCTTTCTCAGTGCACACTCCTTAGTGTCCTGTAGAACAGTACCACAAGGGCCGATAAACAAAAAAAAAAAAAAAAAGTGAGAACTAATCAGCAAATATAAACTGTGCAGTTTTACCCTCACAGCAGCTTCTTCTATATTTGATGGCCAAGGTCACCTGTGTACTTTTATTGGCCTCTTTCATGCAGGTGGAAGGGTCATATTTTTTAGCTGGATGACAGCTTTGATGAGTACACATTTGCAAAGAGCCCATTAATTGATCAAGCTGCCTTTGATGCTGTCCCCAGCTATTTTTGAGACCCACACAGACATATCCTCCCAGACCTCGGCTTTATCAATTAATAATGCCAGTCCCATCAGAATCTAATTACACGAAGCCACATCTTCACACTCCTACTTTCTTTGCTCCATTTCCATCATTAACTATTTATCTGAAAGTTATAAAGATGGATTCTTCACTTTAAAGAATCTTTCCTTGAGTTTTGCGCGTGAGAGAAAACTGGAAGGTACAGTCTAAGGCCTAAGGCTATATTTCCTCTGAGCTTGTCACTTTCCATGCCACAAAGACTGATGCAGCTCAAAGAGCTACTTCAAAGCTGTGGCCATCTTAGTGCTATGTACAAGTCAATATACCTTAAGTTCCTGGATTTTATCTTTAAATTTCTGTTGCAAGTTGGAGAGTTCATTCTTGAAGACAATATTCTCTTCATCTACAGCAATCTTTCTCTTTACAAGGTTGTTTATCTCTTCTTGTTGCCCAGATGTTCTCTAAAACAGATAAAGCATTTTTTAAAGAGAGATGTACAGAAACAAAGCATTCAAAACAGTTTCAGATTTTCATTTTGCATGTGAGAAATCAATTTGGCAGTCTCACATCATCCTTATCCATTTATTTATTTCTACCTTCAGATCCAATGAGATACCAGTTTGCAGAATCTTGATAAATGCACATATTTTTAAATTATTATTCAAACTTTTTTTTAAATCTAGCATTTAAAAAGTATATAGTAACTTGAAAGTATTGGCAGTACTGGATACAAAGCCCCATAACATTCTAAACTTACATAAATAAGCCAGCTTTCAGTTTTAATTAAGATCAAAGATTGTTGAGACAAATGCCATTTTGGGGAAGGGAAAGGAAATAAAATGCCATTATTTGTATACTAGAACTATAAAAGGCAGTCCAATGAAATCTGTAGTACAAACCTAACACAACATTATGGAAATGCCTTGTGTTAAACTGGGCACCAAATCAAAGATTTCTATATCTAGAAATTTAAAAAATACAGGATCTAGAAAGGAGGGGGGGGATCAGTGAGCCAGGAATAATGACACAGAAAGAGCCAAAACAGTGGATATGGTGGTTGCCCAGGAGATTCCCAGTTTGATTTGGAAGCCTCTATAGTCTCATCCAGGTTGAGGGAAGTCAACAAGAAGCCTTGGAGGCAGGGTTACTCTGCAGTCTAAAGGTAAAGTGTGCTGTCAAGTCAGTTGACTCCTGGCAACCACAGAGCCTGTGGTTGTCTTTGGCAGAATACAGGAGGGTTTACCATTGCCATCTAGAAACCCATTATTGCCCAAGAAACAATCCAACTTGTAGCCCCACAGATCACCACGTGGGGCAGCAGCATGATTCTGTGGGTTTCTGGTTTTAATCCAGGCCAAATATGTGCATTTTGTTTTTGCTATATATTTTTTTTTACTATTTAGTCTAACAAGTCTAATAAGTTTACAGCTTCAAGATTTCAGTTTTCAACATGCATATGACTCTAAAAACCCATACTGTGATCAGAAATTTCTTTAAAACCTTTCTCAAATACAAACATTGCACAAAAGGTGCAACTATTTTCTTATGCCTTGTTAGAAACTTGAAAACATAAACCATTGTCTTGCAAAGTTCACAATACTGGCACGAGTTAGATGTCATGCAGCCTGATCATCTAAATAAGATTAGAACTTAAGAGCATGTTACAGACTCTCAAACCCTTCCCCTTCTACCACTCAGTTTCATGAACTTCTTCCCGATCCCTTTCAGATACATAATTATGGTTATATCCTTTTGATGCAATTATGGAGCCACAGCACTGCATTATAGTTGATGTTAACCAGGCAAGGAGCCTGTTGGGGGGGGAGCACTGGTGACACTCCCAATGCACAACATATTAAGCACAAATTTTGGGAAATTGTTACATTTTGTGGAAAGCTAGATTTAATGTCACAAACCAAAGTACAAATTTAATTTACCTACAATAAACAAAGTCCAAGAGTAAGGAATGTTCAAAAATGCTTTTTAAAACATTTATATCTGAAATCGTAACCATTTCCCACAGTGTGGAATACAGTATTATACAACATGATTTAAATGCATGTACAACTGGAGCAAAAAAGGACAGACTTTTCAAAAATCAGCAGCTACAACTCTCCTGCTAAACAGGGCCCAAAGCAGAGGCTGTTCTTTGCTGTAGAGGATCATTTGGGAACCTGTATATTGCCTATGAGCATCCAATTGATCTTCACTGACCCAACAGATATCAAGGAAAGAGAATATCATCAAGAAATTATTGACAATCAAGCATATTCTTGGAAATGTCAAGGGAACAGATTCTAAATCAAGATGGACATGATATCTGAACTAACCAGTCTTGGCTTATTCTAACCTACTTGCTTCAGAGAACCCAAGATCCAAAACTGAGGGTTGAAGTCAGTTTCAATATCAAGTTCTCGGAAGAAAGTACAGTGGTCCCTCGACTTACGAACTACTCGACATAAGTATTTTTCGAGTTACAAACGGCAGTTTTAGATCCGGTTTTAGATGCGGTTTTTTCGACTTACAAATTTTTAGATGGGGTTTCCTCGACTTACGAATTTTACATGCGGTTTCCTTGACTTGCCTGCCTGTTTACTGCCTGTTTATTCTTGAAAAGAAATGTTCCTGTGCAGTTTGCAAGCCTTACTGGGGGTCTGGGTCTTTTTTCTAGGCTCCGGAACGCATTAATCCATTCCCAATGCATTCCTATGGGAAACCGCTTTTCGACTTACGAACTTTTCGACTTACAAATGTGCATTTGGAACGGATTAATTTCGTAAGTAGAGGGACCACTGTAAATTAGAATAAGCTGAGATTTGTTCATTCAGACATCACGACCAGTCTCGGCTTATCATAACCTAGATATGAAGTAAACGCTTGCACAGGGATGGAAGAGGGGGAACATGCACTCCTAGGGCTGATGGACCCCATGCAGAGCTCAGCTTTAATGGAAGTTCCACATAACATTTGAACCAATCGTAGGTAGTGTCTCACCCTTATCTAATGAATATTATTCAGACTCACTTAAAAAAAATTTTTTTTTACTAACTCAAAAGGGCAACATCACTATTTAATCACAGGAAAACATTTTTGTCAACCATAAATTTTAACCTTCTGTATATTTAATTATTTGAGGCATACCCGTGGCTAATCCTGTGTGAGATTATAAACTCGCGAGAGTTCACAAGCAGAAGCACCTGATTGGGCAGTGGGGATTCCATATGCAGAGAGAGAGGAGGAGCCTGTGAGAGCAGAAGCACCATGGTGAGTGGGTAGTGGGGATTCCATATGCAGCGAGGAGGGAGGAGCCTGTGGCACCATGGTGAATGGGCAGTGGGGATTCCATATGCAGATAGGGAGGAGGAGCATGTGATGGATAAGGTCAGTTGGACTGCGACTGTTACTGGTCGGAAGATGTTATTGATTGTAGAGGAGAGGAATCTATCTATCTCTATAAGGATAGTGGGCAGGGGTCTGCAAAGAGAGGGGTCATGAGGGAGAAAAGATCCCCTTCATGAAAAGAAGACTGTCATTGTGTGATTTAGATTAGGAAACAATGAACAAGATCTGTTAACTCAGGAAGAGAGAAAGAAAGAGAGAGAGAGAGAAGGGAGGGGAAGAAAGAGAGTGGGGAAGAGCAAGTGGAGGAGAGAGAAAGAGAGAAAAAGAAAAGAAGGAAAGAGAAAAAGAAGAAAGGGTGAGGGATGGGCCCAAACCTGTAAGTGACCTGAGGGGAATGAGCAGCCATGGCGGTGCCTACTGGTAGCACGGAAGGGCCCAGTCAATCTCTACTACTGTTTGGGGCTACCGAGGCCATTGGCAGAGGGAGGGAGGGAGGCAGAGGACAGGCCCAGGCCTCTCAGCAGCCTGAGGGAAACGAGTAGCCATGGAGGTGGTGGCAGTGAGGAAGGGCCCGATCAACTGCTGCTGCTGCTCCTGTGGGGAGGAGCAGGAGTGGGACGAGGGTGAGGAGGTCTCTGTGTATAGGAGACTGCAACATGGCCAATAGGCTCCAGCAATGCTACAGCTATGACCAAGAGGGGTGAGAGGGGTGGAATAAAGGAATGGAGGAGTGACCAAGAGGGATGAGGGGGATGGAAGCAATGGGATGAAGGATGATGAGCAGGACTGTGGCTCAGGTGAGGGTGGAGAGATCTCTGAGGTGAGGGGGGCTGTGAGTGAGGGGGGTTCTGGGGTGAGGGGAGCAATCAAGTACTAGCGTGTAGATGCTCTGCATGGGTTAAGCTAGTTTCATTTAAATTCCTGATCATTAGGCACCCCTTTTCTATTCTATTCCTGATCATTAGGCACTCCTCAGACTGTATGTTGTTCTCTCTCTGAACCATTATAGGTCTCTCTGAACAACCTCTCCTCTCTCTTAACACTCCCTCATCCCCCCCCACTCCATAGCACTCTCTCTTTCACTCTCTATACCCCATAGTATCCCCACTGTTCTCATTGTTTTTCCACAACAGGTCTGGGGAGACAGGATACAGATTTATAAAATTAGGCACGGTAGAGAGGAGCTCCAAAAGGATCTCTCCAAACCGGATGAGTGAGCAACAAAATGGCAACTGCAGTTCACTTTACACAAGGGTAAAGTGATGCATATTAGAGCATATTGGGGCAAAAAAATCCAACTTCAGTGACTGACCAGGCGAGAGACCTTGGGGTCATGGTCAACAGCTCGTTGAAAGTGTCGACTTTGGGTACAGCAGCTGTGAACAAAGCAAATTCCATGCTAGGGATCATTAGGAAGGGGACTGAAAATAAGAATGCTAGTATTATAATGCCCTTATTTGGAGTATTCCGTACAGTTCTGGTCACCATATCTTAAGAATGAGATTGTAGAACTGGAAAAGGTGCAGAAGAAGCCAACCAAGATGATAGGGGCTCAGAGCACCTTCCTTATGGAAGAAGGCTATAACATCTGGGGCTCTTTAGTTTGAAAAAGAGGCGACCATGGGGAGACATGATCGAGGTATATAGAATTATGTATGGCGTAGAGAGTGGACAGAGAGAAAAAATTCTCCCTCTCTCACAACACTAAAACCAGAGGCCATCCCATGAAATTGAAGGTCAGGAAATTTAGGACCAACAAAAGGAAGTATTTTTTTCCACACAGCACTTAATCTATGGAATTCTCTGCCATGAAATGTGGTGATGGCTACTAGCTTGGATGCCTTTAAAAGGGGCTTAGACAAATTCATGCAGGACAGGTCTATCAGTGGCTACGTGTCTGGTGTCTATAGGCCACCTTCAGCCACTGAGGCAAGATGCCTCTGAATACAAGTTGCAGGGAAGCAACAGCAGGAGAAAGGGCATGCCCTCACCTCTACCTTGTGGGCTTCCCAGAAGCATCTGGTGGGCCACTTTTTGAGACAGGATTCTGGACTAGACAGGCCTTGGGCCTGATCTAGCAAGGCTGTTCTTATTACAAGAAAAGAAAAACCAGAGTATCCAGTAAGAACAATTGTCTCTTCAAAAAGCAGATTGTAAGAGAGAGAGTTTAACTAACCAGGCAGATGCAAGCAATACAAAAAAAGAAAATAACTTTCCTCACACATCTAACTGCACTGGTCCATATTCTCCTGCTACTCATTGGCAGTGGCCTTCCTGCTGTTTCCAGCCTCCCAGTCCCCCAGCAACTTCTCAGCCTTTCTCAGGGCACTCTTGGAACAGATTAAACAAAGAACAAAGCTTTCTCTTTTTCTCCTGATGGCTTTGTGTGTAGATCCTGTACAGTCCCCTGGATTGGTCCTTCTGTTTGGATTTTCCCAGGCTTTCCCTCTTATTAGGAAAAGCCAACACTCCCAGCAGTTTCTATAAGTGAGGCCTAGTCTGCCCCTAAAGCCTTACTATCACTACATGGTTCCATACAAGGTCACAGATCAGTCTAAATATACAGGCTGCTGACATCCAGACTAATGTGCACTGACACACCAGTGTTTTCTGGCATGCAACGGGAGGAGCACAGGAATTTAGGAACCTACCATCTACCACGTCAGACCATTAGTCCACCTAGCTCAATATTGCCTACACTGGCAGGGTTTCAGGCAGGAATTCTTCTATTATGATTCTCAGGGACACAATTCCAGGAGGAGCAGTATGCTTCAGAAGGAAAGAGAGACTGTCAGATTCTGTGGAGATTTCTTCGATTGTGTGCAGAAAATGCTGGAGCACCAGCACAGCATTAGTCTGGATGACAGCCACTGACTTGATCTGTTATCCCTTTTGCTAGCATGTTTGGTTTTAAAGCTTGTCAACTGCAGGTGCAAGTTCCAATGTATCAAAAACTTTTGAGTAGATGATGTTCCTTATATCTAGGGTATAGTTAAAGTTATTTACTGATGATCCATAGCTAGCAGCTAGCAGTAGCCGTCTAGAATGGTCCATTCATCTGAGGGCTAAATCTTTCTCTAGTTTAAGCATAACTACCTCAAAATCCTCCTAAATTCCTATCTGAGGCAACACTGTCCACAATGTTACTCCCTTTTCTCTCCATGTCCCATATACCCTCTCTTTTCTCTGACTTTTTATTTATAGTCACTATTTTTTCCTTCTGCATTTGTCTTTCAGCATGTCTATCTCTTACTTTCTCTTTTTCTTCATCCAACCGCTTGCTTGCTTGCTTTATTTATTTAAACAAACAAACAAACATATTTTTATACCACCCAAAACGTACATCTCTGGGCGGTTTACAACAAAAACAGAAAAGTTAAAACATTCGTTAAAACAGATGAATGGCAACAAAGAAATTAAAACATTGGTTAAAATAAATGATAGCAAAGTTCAAACATTACAACATTTAAAACCTTAAAACAATATTTTAGAACAATGTTAAAAATATTAAAATGGTATTTAATTAAAAGCCTGGGTGAACAAATGTGTCTTAAAGATTTTTTAAAAAAATTGTCAGAGATGGGGAGGCTCTTATTTCAGCAGAGAGCACGTTCCAAAGCACTGGGGCAGCAACGGAGAAGGCCCATCCCCGAGTAGCCACCAAACGAGCCGATGGCAACTGCAGACGGACCTCTCCTGATGATCTCAATAGGCGGTGGGGTTCATGACGAAGAAGACATTCTCTTAAATACCCAGGGCCCAAGCTTTATAGGTAATAACCAGCACCTTGTATTTTGCCCGGAAACCTATTGGTAGCCAGTGTAGCTCTTTCAATACAGGAGTAATATGGTCTCTCTGAGATGACCCAGAGAGCAACTTGGCTGCCGCATTCTGAACCAACTGTAGTTTCCGGACTATGTACAAAGGCAGCCCCACATAGAGCGCATTACAGTTATCCAATCTGGAGGTTACCAGCATATGTACCACTTTCCTGAGGTTGTTTATCTCAAGAAACGGACACAGCTGGCTTATCAGCCAAAGCTGATAAAAGGCACCTCTGACCACTGCCTCAACCTGGGACACCAGGGAGAGTTTTGTGTCCAGAAGCACCCCCAGACAGCGTATCTGTTCCTTCTGGGGAAGTGTGACCAGAACAGGCAGATCAAAATCATGTCCCGAGTTTCGACCCCACACAATAAGTACCTCCATCTCATCTGGATTCAGTCTGTTTGTTATCCTTCATCCAGCCCATCACTGCCTACAGGCAGACATTTAGGGAGGTTATGCCTTCTTTTGATAAGGTTGACGTGGAGAAACAGATTTGGGTGTCATCAGCCAAGAAAGGCCTGTAGTTGCTCAACTCTGGGGGATCCAAGGCAGGCATCTTTAGAAGTGGTCTAAAAATTGCCTCCTTAATACAAGAAAGCATCAGAGAAGCATTTACAATCTCTATCAGGCCTCCTACAACAACCCCCCTGCCAGATAATATAAGCCATGTCAGGCAAGGGTCAAGAGAACAGGTGGTAAGCCGCACCGCTCCAAGCAGCTTGTCCACATCCTCAGGAGTTACAACCCGAACTGATCCAACCTAACCACACAAGAAGATTTTCTGGACAACTCCACATCAGACACTGAAGTAATTGTGGAGACTGAGTCTAAGTCGGCCCAAATACGAGAGATTTCCCCCCACAAAGAATTCATTAAACACGTTAACAGCGGGTAATCGATGGTTCCAGATTCTGATTTCAAGGAGGAGGGGCACGTACTAGCCCTCTCACAACCCTGAACAACTCCACCCGACACAAACTTGTGGATGCAATATGGGCAGAAAAGAATCTCTTCTTTGCCACACGTATTGCCTGAGCACAGATTTTCAAATGTACTCTATGTTGCAATCTGTCGGATTCAAACCGAGTCTTGCTCCGGTCGTCTACCTTGCTGCTTCAGCCCCCGTAGTTCTTCCATATACCAAGGGGTCAATTTTCAAGCGGATCAGAGAGGATGCTTAGGAGCAATCATGTCTACCGCCCCAGTGAGTTTGCTGTTCCAGTTCTCCACCACAGCATCAACAGGATCGCTGGCAGAGCCAACACTAAATCCCTCCAAGGCTTCTTGGAATCCTATTAGATCCAATAACCTTCTCAGGCAGACCATCCTAATAGGCCCTTCAGCCCTGCAAAGGTGGGAAGTGATTGTGAGTCCAACCTTAAGCAGATGGTGGTCTGTCCATGCCAATGTTGAAATCACAGGACTCCCCACCCACAGAACACCAGCCTGATCAGAGTAAAATACCAAATCAAGCGTGTGACCAGCAATATGCGTCAGTCCTGAGACCACTTGGGATAGGTCTCATGGCCGCTATGAACTCCGGAGCCGCCCTGGACAAATTGGTACCGAAATGAACATTGAAGTCCCTCAGCAACACAAGCCTGGGGGACTCCAACACCAAGTCCGTCAGCTCAGTTATGGACTCTGTTGAGCAGCGGGGCGATCGGTACACCAACAAAAGTCCCAATCTATCCCTGGTCCCCAAACTTAGGTACACACATTCGATATGTCCGGCACCTCAACAGGGATCCTGGTAAAGGAGATGTTATTCTTATAGACCACAGCCACTCCACCTCCCTGCCCACAGTCTCTCACCCGCTTCTCAACAGAGTATCCTGGAGGAAGAAGCTGCGACCAAACCAGGCCACCGGCCTCCCTCAACCAGGTCTCCATAATACAAACCAGGTTGGCTCCTGAATCCAGAATCAAATCATGAATGGTTTCTGATTTGTTCTGGACAGACCTGGCATTACGAAGGAGCAAGGTGAGGTTCCGAGGGTGGTTGGCACTACTCCCCGAGGTCAAAGAGCTGACAGGGCAGCCAGAAGGGGAAACAGCTATTAGATTTCTGATCCCTCTTTCCCTGTAATGACCCACTGATCTGCCAAAGGAACTTCTTCTGTTTCCTCCACCACTGGAATTACCACCCCATAATCAATGGATACGGCCCCTGTTTCCCCATCTTCAGCCAAACCCAGCCACTTTATAAAAGAATCTCACCCAGGTCTCAACTAAAAACAGAAGCGAAACTATTAAATGCCCCCTCACATGCAAGTACTTGGGCCAGAAAGCCTGGCCCTCACCCTCACTGTTCCCCAAAAGGGGCAAGCCTCTTTGGTGTTGCCCCTTCGGTGGTGGGCTCATCACCACTGGCAGCACCCTATATAGCCCTGAGCAGGCAGCTCTAGGCAGATGGAGTCCAGGAAACTGCCAAGTCACCCCCTGGAGCCCCAGTCCTGCAAAGCCTCACCTCAGATAGCAGCCAGTCCTGGGGGGCAAAAGGAGAAGCAAACAGGCAGGCACCCAGTCCCTCACCCTGGGGTCTGCCTAGGAGCAGTTGTTGTCCCTCCTCTTCTCTCTCCTGCAGGCTTCTGCTTCTATTATCTGTTTTGTTGTCCTGCACTCTTCTATCTCTATTGCTCCTCTGAGTCCGGAGGCAACATCACCCAAGGCTTTCACTCTCCCAGCAATTCACAGCAGTAAAAGTTTCCAACACCATCTGGGCTATGACACATGATTGGCTAACTAGTTGAAACGGGCTTGAGAAATTGGCACTACGTCCACTGTGTGCTTCAGAATTCAGGAAAAGGATGCAGATTATGAGGCTATTCACACACGTGTGCAAAACTGGGATAAGGGAGCCAAGCCAAGCTTTGCACACACATGTGAACCGCTGGGATAGGGCCCAATCCTGGTGGCACCATGGTGGCAAACCAGCCTACGGAGCCAACCTTGAAAATGGGATTTGGATAATGAGTGCTCTGCTAACCCCATTTCCTTGATCATGTGTCAGCTGCAGCTACTGGCAGGGAGGGGTGATCCCCATAATGCAGTGTGCACTCATGCGGTGCATTACTGGAGCTCCAGGGGACAGGGCGACACATGACGGTACATCCCGGCACCCTGACCCTCCACTGGTGCTTGTCTGGGTGGGCGATCCACCCACCCAGGGACGGCGGAACGATAGTCTGTGGGGAGGTAAGTGCTTTCAGGCTTCCTCCCTGAAAACCAGGATCATGGGAGTTGTAGTTGAAAAACAGCTGAGGGGCCTAAGTTGAGCAGGCCTGCCTTAGATTTTCCCTAAATACGTGGTATTTGAAGTTCCCCCCGGGGCTGCAAATACATGAGAATGGGGCTGCAATTGGCCAAAGACTATGTCATGAGGTCCTAGACTAGACTCTAGAGATTAGATTAGGTTTTAAAATTACAATCTAAGATTTCATATGTACAACTAACCATTTGAAAATGTATGTATTTATTTAAAATTTATATTCTGCCTTTCTCAAACCAAAATTCAAATCATGGCTATGGCTGGAAAAAAACTGCCAACAATCTTAAGAAGGCACTACAATCAGCCCATAGGCCTCACTTTGTGCGGACCTTCCTAGAGTCACGTTGCATTTCTTACCATTGTTCAAGCACTAGATGATAGTCTTGTAAATGGTTCTCTCCCTGCCCATTTTTACCACTAGCACAAAATAAATCTTGCAGAAAACAAAGTTAATACAACAATTTCCTCTACAAATTGATTTTAATTTAATCACATAATAAAAAAATAATTAATAAATAGGCTAGGTAACAGTCAAGAACAAAATGTATTAATGTTAATTAATGCTCAAAGATAGAGTTATGTTTCTTTCAGCTAGACCTCTTAAAAGGAGTTTTAATATAGATTTGCACAGCAAGCCAAAGATTTTCAAGTGGAGATAATGAGGCAGCTAGTACTGTTTTAACCCCTCTGGAATATAATTGGTTGATAAGGTTTTGAAAGATTACAAGGTCTAGGACAAAAAGATTAGCTTTAGTCTCTTCAGATCAAAACAGAAAGCTAATTAAATAACAGTGCTATACAAGAGAAGGTAAAGGTTTGCTGTTACTTTTACTCATCCTTAATTTCCATCTCCTGAGAAAAACAAGAGTGCATATTTTCTTTACATTGGGTAGAGACTACAACAGAAAAGGAGAAAGACTACTACTGTCATCTGAGTCAACATTAAAGCCACTGGCTGATATCTAGAACAATGAAGCACCAGTGCAAGACCGTTTTAAAAGGCAGCGCTAGTGGGGAAAATGCAGCAGGAGGAATAAGAGCACCCTCCCCCGACCTTAAAGAGATCTCTCCTACCTTCGAACCAACCAAACCGCCGGTCTTTCTGTGCACATCCCTATCAGGAGTCACTGGGCTCCTTCCTTGGCCAGTTCTCCTCCTAGACTGGCCTGTCATCCTCAGCCAGGCCGGCTTTATATAGTTCCTGACACATGAGGCAAGTCTCGCAAGACAGCCTCATCTCGCAAGACTTTGGTCCATGGTCTCACGAGAGTTGCCCTGGTTCTCAGAAGACTACGCCGTTTGGAGCCAACGTAGTCTCGCAGCTAGCAGAGAATCAGGCAGAGTCTTCCCTGGCTGCAGGGAGGAAAGTGTCGCCTCCAGCCGGGCACAGGAGAGGCGGTGCCACCCAGTCAGGTATGGTGAGATTGTCACCCTCTCCCTCCGCGTCCGACGGACTGGCAGCGAACCCCCAACACAGCTTAAAATAAAATAGATTAACTTTACTCTCTTACGTGCCAGGGTGAGTGCACGAACAAGTTGATTTAAAAGGAAAAAAACTCTGAAGAGCCTGATTATGCAAGGAGTTGGTGAATTTTCACCTTGTATGTTTAAAAGACATACTAAAACCGTATATAATAAGAAAACAACCAACTTTAAAGAAACTCTAACCTTTGCACAACAGAAGTAACATAAAAAGAAGTACAGATGTTTAAGTTTACATTACTACAGCAGATGGTTCCTATATACAACCATACCAAGACCGTGACAGCAGAGAGCAGGGAACAGTGATGAAGGTCTAAAGTCAACAGTATTAATTGCAGGAAACTAGATGCTTAAAATAGCCTATCATCATTATTAAACAAAATTTAAGATGGATGCCTTGAGAGTAGAAATATTCCTTACAGGCCACAACAGCTCACAGGATTAAAAAAAATTAAGTTAAATCAGCTTCTTCACAGGAAGAAAAGAACACATTTCATAAAATGTAATGTTGAAACTGAAAAGCCAAAAAATTAACAGCGATGGTCCATTAAAATTAACCACTGGATTATTTATTTATTTATTTATCTATCTATTTATTTATTTATTTATTTGATTTCTATACCACCCTTCCAAAAATGGCTCAGGGCAGTTTACACAGAGAAATAATAAATAAATAAGATGGATCCCTGTCCCCAAAGGGCTCACAATCTAAAAAGAAACATAAGATAGACACACCAGCTACAGTCACTGGAGGTACTGTGCTGGGGGTGGATAGGGCCAGTGACTCTCCCCCTGCTCAATAAAGAGAATCGCCACGTTAAAAGGTGCCTCTTTGCCAAGTTAGCAGGGATTCTTAATGACAGACACAAGGCCAGTTCAGATAATACTTTCAATGCATGATTAGATTCCTCTAACCATGAATAAATGATCATCCAGATGGGAAAACATACATTCTCTACCCTGGATTTAAATACTAGATGTAATATAGGATTTCAAATGTGAGGTGGTCATTATCATGTGATTAGATTATTATCCATATTGCAGTGTGATTCTCCCACCCCAACAAAACCATAGTTTGAATTGTGAGCAGGACGGAGCCCTGGACTAAATCATCCAGTTATGTAGACAGGACTTACTTTTGGCACAATTTTTCTCTCCCTACATGAGGTGGAGAGTTGCGAGAGAGTCCTTTTAATCTCTGCCCCTCTAACTGACAACAGGGGGAACATGCTGCTTACAAGTTTAACCTATTTTCTGGTATAAAACAAAATGTGGAAAACTGTGTGTGAGCGCATGTGTTTGAGTTTCAAATATGAATTTTTATTTTTTTGCTGTGACAGAAAGAAATGGGCAGTCTTACCCACCAAAGAAAAGCCTTAAGGGTCACAAGGACCCCAACACCACATTCTGTTGGTGTACCGCCTACCACACTGCCCAGCTGATTCTCTGCCTGAGCTCATGGAGGTGGTCTCAGATTTGGAGTTGAGGACTCCCAGAATGATACTTTGCATTGTTATTTTGTATTTTCTCTTTTCCATTTTGGTCTATTATGGTTTAATGTGTTGTGCATTTTAATTTCATGTTTTAATGTTGTGTTGTGAGCCATCCAGAGAGCAATTTGTTATGGGGCTGCTAAGAACTATCGTTTGTATTAATTTATTGTTGTTGTTGTTGTTGTTTACACAGTCAGACAGATGTTATTGACGGGTTTGTTTTATCCAGACATCGAGTCCTTCCCAAGGACCTAGGAGGACTGAATTTTATTGTCAATGTTGTTGCTGTTGTTATAGATATCGTCGCAGAATATAGGCTGTTCCCTGTAAAGTTGCTTTTTGTAATTGGCTGATGGTGATTTCTGTGGCACCTATGGTGTTGAGGTGCTCTTCAAGTTGTTTTGGAATTGCACCTATTGTTGTTGTTGTTGTTTATATAGTTAGACAGGTGCTATTGACTGGTTTGTTTTATCCAGACATCGAGTCCTTCCCAAGGACCTGGGATGGCTGAATTTTATTATCAATGTTGTTGCTGTTATTATTATAGATATTGTCACAGAATATAGGCTGTTCCCAGTAAAGTTGCTTTTTGTAATTGGCTGGTGGCGATTTCTGTGGCCTCTATGGTGTTGAGGTGCTCTTCAAGTTGTTTTGGAATTGCACCTAGGGTGCCAATTACTACTTGGATTATTCTGGCCTTCTTCTGCCACAGCCTTTCAATTTCAATTTGTAGATCTTTGTATTTTGTGATTTTTTTCTATTTCTTTTTCTTCTATTCTGCTATCCCCTGGTATTGCTATGTTGATTATTTTAACTTGTTTTTCTTTCTTCTCGACTACAGTTATATCTGGTGTATTGTGTGGCAGATGTTTGTACTACTACTACTACTACTACTACTACTACTACTATTATTATTATTATTATTATAGATAGAAACCTGTATCTAATCTTTGCAAGTAGATTCCAGACCTCATCCAAACTACCAAAACAAAAAAACCCAACCCCAAACTTCACAAAAGTATTCCTTTCCCAGAAAATGCAGGGAAATTCCCATTGAAAAGCTTGGAGAATGAAACCTCATAGAGATAGGAAAGGCTAGAGCAACATAAGAGGTTGTTATGTAGAGGAATGATTGCAAGCTTCAAGCGTGTGTGTGTGTGTGTGTGTGTGTGTGTGTGTACACACACACACACACACACCTGAGGTGCATCCTGAGGCCTCTAAACTTGCCTAATTTGTGTACTTCAAGCTAGCAGGAAGGTAAGCATGTCTCCAGAGAAGAAAAAGAAGCCAAAGCTCTCAGTTCTGCTTTGGAAAAGAACTGCATCTCAACAGCTGATCAATGTGCATGACTCTATCATTTTATGCACTTGTATCTATAAGAAGGTGCTATGCTTTTTATATATTTTTATTTTTTACTTATTAAAACATTTTTATATCGCCCAAAACCTACGTCTCTGGGTGGTTTACAACAGAATAAAAACAAAATAAAACATTTGTTAAGACAAAAATGGGGTGGGTGGGCGACACACACATTACAACAATTAAAAAATTTAAAATAATATTTTAAAACAGCATTAAAACCACGTAAATTACCTTAATTAAAAGCCTGGGTGAAGAGATGTGTTTTTAAAGACTTTTAAAAAGCTGTCAGAGATGGGGAGACTCTTATTTCACTAGGAAGCGCATTCCAAAGCCTCAGGGCAGCAGCGGAGAAGGCCCGTCCCTGAGTGGCCACCAGACGAGCAGGTAGCAGCTGCAGATGGACCTCTCCAGCAGATCTCAGTGGGCGGTGGGGTTCATGCAGAAGAAGGCATTTAATACCCAGGGCCCAAACTGTTTAGGGCTTTATAGGTTATAACCAGCACCTTGTGTTCTGCCCGGAAACATATCGGCAGCCAGTGTAGCTCCTTTAATACAGGAGTTCTATGGTCTCTCCGAGATGACCCAGAGACCAGCCTGGCTGCCGCATTCTGGACCAGCTATAGTTTCCAGACTACGTACAACAGCAGCCCCACATAGAACGCATTACAGTAATCCAGTCTGGAGGTTAGCAGCATATGTACCACTGTTCTGAGGTCTCAAGAAACGGACGCAGCTGGCGATATCAGCTGGAGTTGATAGAAGGCACTTCTGACCACTGCCTCAACTTGGGACACCAGGGAGAGGCTCGGATCCAGAAGCACCCCCAGACTGCGTACCTGTTCCTTATGGGGAAGTGTGACCCCATCCAGAATAGGCCAATCAAAATCATCTCTCGAGTTTCGACCCCGCACAATGAGTACCTCCATCTTAGCCGGATTCATTCTCAGTTTGTTATCCCTCATCCAGCCCATCACCGACTCCAGGCAGGCATTTAGGGAGGTTATGCCCTCTCCCAATGATGCTGACATGGAGAAATAGATTTGGGTGCCATCAGCATACTGGTAGCACCCTGCACCAAATCTCCTAATGATCTCTCCCAGCGGTTTCATGTAGATATTAAACAACACTGGAGACAATATGGAGCCCTGGGGAACACCATACAAGAGTTCAGATTTTGAAGAACAGCAGTCTCCAAGGGACACCATCTGGAACCTGCCTGAGAGGTAGGAGCGGAACCACTGCAAAGCAGTGCCTCCAACTCCCAACCCCCTCAGACGCTCCAGAAGGATAGTATGGTCGATAGTATCGAAAGCCGCCGAGAGGTCCAAAAGGACCAACAGAGTCACACTTCCTCTGTCAATTGCCAATTGGAGATCATCCATCAGGCCGACCAAGGCAGTCTCCACCCCATAGCCAGCCCGAAAACCAGTTTGAAATGGGTCAAGATAATCAGTTTCATCCAAGACTGTCTGGAGCTGGGAGGCCACCACCCTCTCAATTACCTTGCCCAGCCATGGAAGGTTGGAGACAGGCCTGTAGTTGTTCAAGTCCGAGGGATCCAAGGTAGGCTTCTTCAGAAGCGGTCTAATAATCGCCTCCTTAAGACAAGGAGGCATCCTACCTTCCCTCAGAGACGCGTTTATAATCTCTACCAGGCCCTCTACGACAACCCCCCTGCCAGATAATATAAGCCATGTCGGACAAGGGTCAAGAGAACAGGTGGTAGGCCGCACCATTCCAATCAGCTTGTCCACATCCTCAGGAGTAACGAACTGGAACTGATCCAAACTAATTACACAAGAGGAGTCGCTGGACACCTCCACATCAGACACTGAGGTAATTGTGG
This sequence comes from Hemicordylus capensis, assembly GCF_027244095.1. NCBI lineage: Eukaryota > Metazoa > Chordata > Lepidosauria > Squamata > Cordylidae > Hemicordylus > Hemicordylus capensis. The sequence goes on along the minus strand of NC_069658.1, from coordinate 119,867,819 downwards.
AGACGGAATCTAAGTCAGCCTGAATACGAGAGATTTTCCCCACAAAGAATTCATTAAACACATCACACCGGGTAATCGATGTTTCCAGATTCTGATTCAAGGGAGGAGGGGCACTCACTAAGCAGGAAATACAACAAAGGAAGCCTGGGAACCATAGAGAGTGGAGTCATAGGCCTGCATCTGTGAAAGGAAAGTACAGTAGGATTCTAAACACAATAAGAAGAATACACTCTACCCACATTGATCTGTCCATCTGAATCTATTTTCCAGTTGGGTATTTAAAAAACCCCACAAATATACTAATCATGTGTTTAAAAGTATCATCTGAACTGGCCCACAGACAAGATAAATGCTTTTTTCAAAAACAAAAACAAAAACCCAAACAAATTTTGGTTATCACTAAATCAATTTCCATTACAAATGTTAATGATGTGCAGTAGGTTCTTTTTTAGAAGATACAGGCAACGTAAGTCATCGTCTTTAAAATTCATCCTCAACATTCAACAGTTAGAAACAAGAAATATGGACAGCAATGGAATCCTAAGTGAGAGAGATACTGTTGCCAGACAGCTTTCCCTCCATCTTGTCAATTTGGCTTTGATCCTGAGCAAGCTGAAGCATAGCTGTTGCATAGACAAGCATTTGGCGCCAGGAAGAAAGTGGAATCCATTTGGACCAAATAAAAGATTTATGCAAACCTGAGATCGTGCAAGCAGCATGGAGATGCGTCCACCCTGAATTTGTAATAACTCATTTTATACGGGGCAAATAGGAGTCTCACAAAACACTGAACAACTGGACATCTGCACCCTAAAAGGCAATCAAGGCAAGCTCCAGAACAGCTGATTAGATCTGGCTTGCTAGTGCCATTTTGTCTTGAACATCCACCTGAATAGCTACTTCGTCACCCATACATCTCCTCCTGCCTCCACAAAGAAATTCCTAATCATCTCCTCCTCTTGAAGTTTCCCAACTTTGCAGCCCCCACAAGGAAACTCCAGAAGGAAAAACTTAGTTTTTATATTTGCAGGAACAGAGAGGTGGCTGAATAGGGTCTTCAGTGGTTAGGAGTAGGATTCCTTACATAACTCCCTGTAATTAGTAGGAAAATTATGTAACACAGTAAAAACTACAAAATAAATTATGAAAATAATTCACACAAATTTATGTAATACAGGTACAGGTACAAAGGTGTATTCACCTTTTACTGGCACAGAATCTGCATGTTTTTAAAAAAGCACAAAGTATACTTTGAGCTCGTTTTGCGGGGAAGAAGCCCAAAAGCACGTACCTCCCCACAGACTATTGTCCTGCTGTCCCTGGGTAAGTGGATCGCCTGCCCAGACGAGCACTGGCTCCTGTCGGTAGTTCCAATGGTCAGGGTGATGGACATGCTGTCCCGTGTTGCCCTGACCCCCGGAGCTCCAATAATGGGGACCCCCCCCTCCAGGTTTTCCAACCGCAGCTGCTGACACATGATCAAATAAACAGGGTTAGGAAAGCATTCACTTGCCTAAACCTGTTTAAAAGGGAGGCTTCGTAGGCAGGTTTGCTGCCATGGGGCGCCAGAATCAGGCCCGATCCCAGCGATTCACATGCATGTGCAAAAAGGTTAGCCCATTTTTGCATGCCCATGTGAATAACCCTTTAGTCTCCTCTATAGCTAGCTCAGTGGTAGAGCATTTACTGTTTGTATTCAGAAGGTCCCACATTCAGCTGCTGCCATCTCCAGGTAGGGCTAAAAAAAGGCTCCTGCCTGAAACCTTGGAGAGCCACTGTCAGTCAGTGTAGACAATACTGAATTAGATGGACTAATGGTGATTCAGTAGAAGACAGCTTCCTACATTCTGACGTTCCTATGTACCTCCCCTGCTCTGCAATCTAAAACATATTTTCTTCTTCTGCAGCAACTCACATTTCTGAGGGCCATAATCCGAAACTAACTTACAGAACTGTTGAACTTAATGTATAGAAATTCTCTACCATGTGATGTGGTGATGCCCATCAGCCTGGATGGCATTAAGTGGGCTTAAACAAAGTCTTGGAGGATAAGTCTATCAGTGGCTACTGGTCTTGATGCCTACAGGCTACCTCCAGGTTGAAAGGGAAGACGTCTCCAAATACCAGTTGCAGGGAAGCAATGGCAGGAAATGGGGCATGCTTTCATCTCTTGGTTGTGGGTTTTCCAGAGGCATCTAGTGGGCTACTGTGGGAAACAGTTGCTGGATGAAACAGGCCTTGGGCCTGATCCAGCAAGGCTCTTCTTATGTTCTTATTAACAAATCCTCAGAATACTAGACCCTTACAGAAAACAATTACCCCCTTTTAAGTATACTGACCTTGTGATGCATATTCATCACCAATAGCTGTTAGTCAAGAATGGTTCACTGACACCGATAGGATCTTGTAGTCACTGGACTGGACTATTCTGCAAGGTACTGTGGCACGTACCACTTTCTCATGAACCGCTTGACCTTTTTGCCTCACTTAGTAAAAAAACAAACTTCTCTCTGTTCTCAGGGAGAACCCTCACACAAGGGACAATTTCATCCATCTAAAGTAGACTCTGGCATAAAACATGAAGGCCACAATAAACTGGTTAATTATTAAGGTGCCACAACTGTTCTTTTTGGTGCAACGAACATGGCTATTTAAAACCAACAAAGAATGAAGTAAACCTAAATCTAGGGTACACTCAATGGGTACCCCCACCTCTGACTAAAGCCTAAGCATCTGAGCCAAGTATTCTTACCTGAAAACCAAAGATCTTTTCTGCTACAGAAGGAAAGGCAATGGGAAGGCCTGAGAAAATGTGCTTCTCTTCACAGAAATACGATTTAAATCAAGGCATTCTAGATTCTAGGAATGTCCCTGAACCACGATTCAAAGCATGGTTCAAGCACTTTTAGTGAAATTAAAAAGGGGACTTTAAGAAAAAGGAGAGCAGGTGCAGGCAGGCTTAAGGGAAAGGAGAGCATGCGTGGACGCCATGTGCGTGCTGATTGAGCTTGGGGCTTTTGGGGACCAGTGCCGCCCGAGCAGAAAGATGGAAAGGGCGGCAAAGATCTCCTTTTTCTTAATGTCCCCTTTTAAATTTAACAAAAGTGCTCAAACTGCATTTCGAACTGGAGTTTGGGCACATCCCTACTAGATTCTGTCTAAGACATTGCTAATTTCCAGCTGTTTTCAGTATACGTGATGCAGATTAGCATTCACTTCAACTATGCCATGACCTCCAGTGAACTGGTTAGCATGTAGTATACACGCCCCCCAAAAATTCAGAGACCACAAAACATACACCGTTTTTCTTTTAACATTTTGACCTGTGCATCTGTAACATAGTTTTACTTGCATCAACATGCCTGCTGATGCAAGATATTCAACAACATTGTTTTCTGTTGGGCGAAGGACAGAATTAATATTAAAATAAAATAATAAAATAAATGAAACAACAATAGCAGCAGAAGCAGCAGCAGTGGGGCCCAAAATAAGTTAATTCCCTGTAGTATGCCTATGAGAGAGGCTGATTAGTGCAACTAGAAGTTAACAAGTCAAAGAAAACAGAGACAGGTTATTCCATCAATCATGTGCTTTTGGACATTCATCTTCATCTGCACAAAAGCTCCTTTCATGCATTAGTGAAGGCAACGGACTGCAAAGGAACATAAACATACCTTAAGAAGTCAGACCATTGGTCTGTCTAGGCCAATGAAACAACCTCAGAACAGTGATACATTTGCTGGTAACCTCCAGACTTGATTACTGCAATGCACTCTATGTGGGGCTGCCTTTGTACCTAGTCCAGAAACTGCAGTTGGTACAGAATGCAGCAGCCATGTTGGTCTCTGGGTCATTGCGAAGAGACCATATTACTCCTATACAAAAAGAGCGACACTGGCTGCCGATAAGTTTCTGGGAAAATACAAAATGCTGGTTATAACCTATAAACCTTAAACCACTTAGGCCCTGGGTATTTAAGAGAACATATTCTTCACCATGAGCCCCACTGAGATCACCCAGAGAGGCTCATCTACCACTAGCCTGTCTGCCCCTGGCTCATCTGCTGGCCATACAGGGACGGGCCTTCTCTCTTCCTGTCCGAGGCTCTGGAATGTGCTCCCTGCTGAAGTAAAAGCCTCCCCAACTCTAACAACTTAGATAGATGGATGGATGGATGGATGGATGGATGGATGGATGGATGGATGGATGGATGGATGATGCTGTCTGGCAGTGACTCCTCAGGATTTCCAGTCCTACCTGGTGAAGTCAAAGATTTAACTTGGGACTTCCTGCAAGCAAAGCATGTGCTCTACAACTGAGCTATAGTTCTTCATGATGGTGGTGGCTGATGAACAACAGGTACTGTACTCTGCCTGTCTATTTCCACTGCTGGCCAAATGTGCATGCATCATTTTTCCTTGCAAAATCAGAGCCAGGTCATATGCAGTTGACAAAACAAATTGCAGACAGAGTTCCACTGCTATACCCTACACTGGATATCATCTCAATTATCATGTTATAGTCCACCAGAATATAGTCAGGTGGAAAGCTAGGTAAGGCAGGTGGAATGGAAAAGCACCTAAGTAGTAGCACCCTCTCCCAATTACTCATTCAATAATTGTTAATGATCTCCTGGTTACAGGAATGATCTGTTTCAGCTGCTAGCCCTTTAGACATTACTATCTTCATGGATGTCTCACTCTTCTATTGGCAACTGGTGGCCACTTAGCACGTAAAGACAACCGTTGTCCCACAGATACCATCAGCCTGTGCCATGCAGACCATTAGCATTGCCCCCAAGAGTGACCAATGAGAAAAGAGAATGAATTTATTTAAATCACCAAGAAAATAAATTTAGATAAATATTTAGAGGCCAATTTTTTATTTATTAATTATTTATGATTGATTGAATTTATATACTACCTAGTATAAAAATCTCTAGGCGGTGTACAAAATTTAGGAGCTTTCATTTAGATACCTCCTAAATGAATGTGCACACCAGTTCAGTGATTGGTAGGTACAGACATATATTTATAATTAATCTGCTGACATCCCAACTAATGAAGAACATGTGATTCGAGGGAATGTGGGGAAGTGTCAGAAGCCCCTGCGCAACTCTCTCATTTCCCCTGTATGCGCACTGTTGCACAAGAACCATTAGAGTTCCAAGAGCTCCCTGCTCTCTAGAAGGGCTCTGCAAGATCAGAAACACATTGCTTCTGATCTTGCAGAGCCCTTCCAGAATGCAAGAAAGTGTTTGGAACACTAATGGTTATTCTGCAACAGCACGCATCTGGGGGAATGGGGGAGTTGCACCTGGGCTTCCGTTGCGCCTTTGCAGCACACACACAATTAGTCAGGATGTCATCCACTGACTGAGCCAACTGAAAGGATCAGGGAGTCACTAGGTATTAAAAAGGAGTAAAAGATCATACAGACAAATCAGGGTCTGACATCTGTGGTGACTTGTTAGTCCCTCACCCCGCATATCCAGCTATACTATCAAGTACAGTAGAACCTCATTATCTGAGGATTCTCATATCTGCGGATGGGAAAAAGACAACCAGCTTGGCAGACACACAGGGAAAAGGGGAAAAAACACATCAACCTCACATATCTGCAGGCTGGAGATGGCCACTCCATGACAGTGGAGATCATTTCTGGCCACCATTTTGTTCGGGGCCACAAAATGGCTCCCGTCTAAAAAAAAACAACAACAACACGGCGATTTTCAGCCAATTTTAGGGCATTCCAGGGACTCAATGCAACTTGGGGAGGAGAAGCAAAGCATGGTAAGAAGCTCCCCCAACCATGTTTCCCCCCAAAAATCAGTCTAATTTAGGTAATTTTGATGCATTTTTGGTTGACCAGGAACCTAACCCAACGAATACATTGACTTTAATGCCTTGATAGTCACAGTTTCCATATCCGTGGTACAACTGCGGAACAGAACACATACAAATACCAAGGTCCTCCTGTACATGATCTGTTGTGCTGTATGATGACATATGAAGATGGTTTTCCCATAGATTTTTCTTGGAAAATGTCTCACTCTTAATGATCGGAATATTCTTAAAATTTATTTAAGAAGAAAGTCATAAATTCAGTTTTAAGAACATTTTAAGTGATTGCATCCTCCAGAAAAGTAGTTGTGTTTGGATCTTTTGCAGCAAACACAGCAGTGCCTAGAATAACACGCACATTTATTCAAGAGTGTATTTATTCTTGTATTCAAGATTAACAAATATGTTCCCTGTACTTCAACCCACTGTCTCCATCCCGCTTTTAGGAACCTCATGTAAAAGGGGAAGAGAGCTGCATGAACTCTCCCTTTGCTAAACTGGGTCCATCCAGGTTTACATTTGAATGGGAGACTATATTTTTATTATTATTATTTCTTGTTTACACAGTCAGACAGGTGTTATTGACTGGTTTGTTTTATCCAGACATCGAGTCCTTCCCAAGGACCTGGGATGCCAGAATTTTATTGTCAATTGTTATAGATATCATCGCAGAATATAGGCTGTTCCCAGTAAAGCTGCTTTTTGTAATTGGCTGATAGTGATTTCTGTGGCCCCTATGGTGTTGAGGTGCTCTTCAAGGTCTTTTGGAACTGCACCCAGGGCGCCAATTACCACTGGGATTATTTTGGTCTTTTTCTGCCACAGCCTTTCAATTTCAATTTGTAGATCTTTGTATTTGGTGATTTTTTTCTATTTCTTTTTCGTCTATTCTGCTATCCCCTGGTATTGCTATGTCGATTATTTTGACTTGTTTTTCTTTCTTCTCAACTGGTTATATCTGGTGTAGTGTGTGGCAGATCTTTGTCTGTTTGTAGTCAGAAGTTCCATAATATTTTTACATCTTCATTTTCTTCAACCTTTTCAATTTTATGGTCCCACCAATCTTTGGCTACAGGTAGCTTGTATTTTTTGCAGATGTTCCAGTGTATCATCCCTGCTACCTTGTCATGCCTTTGTTTGTAATCAGTCTGTGTGATCTTTTTACAACAGCTGATTAGGTGGTCCACTGTTTCATCTGCTTCTTTACAAAGGCGGCACTTGCTGTTTGTGGTGGATTTTTCGACTTTTGCTCTTATTGCATTTGTTCTTAGTGCCTGTTCTTGTGCAGCCAGTATTAAACCCTCTGTTTCTTTCTTCAAGTTGCCATTCTTAAGCCATAGCCCGGTCTTGCTGATGTCTGATTTTCCACTTATATTGTGCAAATATTGACCATGCAGTGGCTTATTTTTCCATTTTTCTGCTCGGTTCTTGACTTGTTCTTTCTTGTAGGCCTGCTTTGTTTCATTGGTGTTGAATAGTTTCTCATTATTGATCATTTGAAGTGCATCTTCTTCACTATCCTTTATATATTCTTCAAGGCCTCTTTTCTCCTCCTCTACTGTTTGATGGACTTGCAGCATTCCTCTTCCACCTGAGCTGCGAGGGAGGTATAGCCTATCGACACCACTGCGGGGGTGCAGAGCATGATTGATGGTCATGATTTTCCTGGTCTTATGATCCAGCATCTGTAGCTCTGCCTGGGTCCAGTCTATTATTCCTGCAGTGTATCTGATAACAGGTATAGCCCAGGTGTTTATGGCTTGAGGATTTTTCTAACTCTCCTGATTTTCTTCCCATTTTTCTTTTAACTTCAATGTGTGCGATGTTATCAGCCTGGACAATGCCCAAGTATTTGTAAGGTTCTTTCTCTTCCAGGTTCTTGATCTTGCTTCCATTGGGCAGTTCTATTCCTTCTGTTTTTCTTATTTTCCCTCTGTTCATTATTAATGCAGCACACTTGTCTAGTCCAAACTCCATTGCTATATCACTACTGAATATACATAGAGTGTTTAGCAGTGATTCGATTTCTGACTGGGACTTTCCATACAACTTCAGATCGTCCATGTACAGCAGATGATTGATTTTACTTGATGTTTTAGATGTTTGGTATCCCAGGCCTGTTTTGTTTAGTATTTGTGAAAGTGGAGTCATGGCGATTACAAACAACAGAGAGGATAGTGAGTCCCCTTGGAAAATGCCTCTTCTAATGCTAACCTGTCCAAGTGTCCCGCCATTGATTGTTAACTGTGTACTCCACATGCTCATTGCTTTTTTAAATAAATATCTGAATGTTTTTGCTGACACCAGTTGTTTCTAAACATTTTAGTATCCATGTGTGAGGCAATGAATCAAAGGCTTTCTTGTAGTCAATCCATGCAACACTTAGATTTGTTTTTCTTCTCTTGCAATTTTCTAAAATCATTTTGTTAATCAGCAGCTGGTCTTTTGTGCCTCTAGTGTCCGGGCAATTTCCTTTCTGTTCAACTGGAAGCTGTTTGTTAGTTAATAAGTGTTGCATTACCTCATCTGCCATTATTCCAGTTAATAATTTGAACATGGTTGGCAGGCAGGTTATCAGTCTATAATTACTTGGAACTGCACCTTTTGCTGGGTCTTTCATGATGAGATGAGTTTTCCCAGTTGTTAGCCATTGTTCAATATCACTTCCTTGCAAAATGTGATTGAACTGTTTTGATAGTTGCTTATGAAGGCTTGTTAGGTGTTTAAGCCAAAAGCCATGCAGTTCATCATCACCTGGAGCAGTCCAATTTTTAATTTTCTTTGCTCTTTCACTTATTAATTCTGGTGTTATTATTAGATCTTGCATTTGTTGGTTACGTTTTTTGACCTCTTTCACCCAGCCTGCTTTTTTATTATAGTCTATTGGATTGTCCCATAATTTCCCCCAGAATTGCACTGTTTCTTCTTTATTTGGTGTTTCTACGTTTCTTGTAGTTTCTCCTTCTGTGCTTTGGTAGAAACGTCTCTGATTCGATTGGAATTGCCTGTGTTGTGTAATTCTGGCTTTGTATCTGCTAATCTTCTTTGTCACTGCTGTTATTTGCTGCTTTATTATTTCCAGGACTTCTCTAATTTTCCTTGAATCTAGGTGGTATTTTTGGATCAGATACTGTTTGGTGTTTTCATTCTTCAGCTTCTTGTCTTTCATATCTTTCAATTCACTAGTATCTGATCTAAGCCTGGCAATTTTATTTTCAAATCTAATCTTCCATTTAGGTGAAGTACTACTTTCTTTTTTTACAGGACCACTGATCTTATATCCGAGCTCTTGTGTTGTTACTGTTGCTGTACTGTACATTAGTTGGTTTGTTTCTTGCAAATTATTGGTTATTTCTGCAAGTTCAGCATTGACATCTTTTTATGCCTGAACAAATTGTTTTTTGGCAACTGTTTTTAGAGTTGGAAGTCGAACCCTGGTGGTTGTTTAGTTCATGTGCTCAGTTATTTTTTGCTTTAGTTCTTGTTGCTTCTCTGTTAAATGGCATTCAGGTTTTTGAGGTGAAGGCAAAGGGGAGGTTGCATGGTTTTGATTTTGAAACAGTTCAGCCACAGTGGCATCCTCAATTTCCAACACCTCCAGCACCTGTAATTCTTCTTCCATATCTTGAGCTTGTGTTGCTCTTTGAAGTTCTTCCAGCTGAACTTCTGTGAATTATGAATATTCTTATTATGAATCTTCTCTGGTCTGCTAGCCTTTGTTCTGTTATTTCTGTAACTGGATGTTTCTCTTTACAAATTAGGTACATTCTTTTTATATAACCTCTTCTAGTTGGCATTTTTTGTATATTTTTCCAGTTAAGCGACGTTTCTTCCAGTAACCTTGCAGTCTCCAGCCCTGGTTGCTCAACTGAAGATCCTGAGTCCTGTAACCCACTTGCCACCAGATTTCCAGGGACTCCAGCACCTGGCACAGTCCTTGTTGACCCAGGCGATGACCGATCCGGAACAGATTTATTAAAGTTACGTCTCACCATATTGTTGATGGGAAAGGCACTCTTTGTCTGGCTCCTCTGGTGAGACCTGTCCAGTATGGTTGGACCTCTGGCATAGCTCTCACCTTCCTCAGAGCACACAAGCCCCACAACCACGCCAAGGTAGTGCCTCACTCGAGGGGTTAATTAACATCATCATCATCATCATCATCATCATCATCATCATCTCCTCTTGTTTACACAGTCAGACAGGTGTTATTGACTGGTTTGTTTTATCCAGACACCGAGTCCTTCCCAAGGACCTGGGATGCCAGAATTTTATTGTCAATGTTGTTGCTGTTGTTATAGATATCGTCGCAGAATATAGGCTCTTTCCAGTAAAGCTGCTTTTTGTAATTGGCTGATGGTGATTTCTGTGGCCCCTATGGTGTTGAGGTGCTCTTCAAGTTGTTTTGGAATTGCACCTAGGGCACCAATTACCACTGGGATTATTTGGGTCTTTTTCTGTCACAGCCTTTCAATTTCAATTTGTAGATCTTTGTATTTGGTGATTTTTTCTATTTCTTTTTCTTCTATTCTGCTATCCCCTGGTATTGTTATGTCGATTATTTTGACTTGTTTTTCTTTCTTCTCAACTACAGTTATAGCTGGTGTATTGTGTGGCAGATGTTTGTCTGTAGTCAGAAGTCCCATAATATTTTTACATCTTCATTTTCTTCAACCTTTTCAATTTTATGGTCCCACCAATTTTTGGCTACAGGTAGCTTGTATTTTTTGCAGATGTTCCAGTGTATCATCCATGCTACCCTGTCATGCCTTTGTTTGTAGTCAGTCTGTTCGATCTTTTTGCAACAGGTGATTAGGTGGTCCACTGTTTCATCTACTTGTTGTTGTTGTTGTTATTGTTGTTGTTGTTATTATTAATTTAATTTCTATACAACCCTTCCAAAAATAGCTCAGGGTGGTTTACACAGAGAAATAACAAACAAATAAGATGGAACCCTGTCCCCAAAGGACTCACAATCTAAAAAACGATAAGATAGACACCAACAACAGTCACTGTACTGAGGTACTGTGCTGGGGGTGGATAGGGCCAGTGACTCTCCCCCTGCTAAATAAAGAAAATCACCATGTTAAAAGGCGCCTCTTTGCTAAGTTAGCAGGGGTGAGTGCTGTAAGATGCTCCATCCTTAGGGGATGGGGCCACTCTGGGAAGAATACCTGCATGTTCAAGTTTCCTCCCTGGCATCTCCAAGATAGTGCTGAGAGAGACTCCTGACTGCAACCTTAAAGCACCTGCTGCCAATCTGTGTAGACAACACTGAGCTAGATGGACCTATAGTCTGACTCAGTATAAGGCAGCTTCTTATAGTCCTAAAACCAAATAGTTCTGATTGGTACCTGAATATTTATCAAAAAAACTCTCTATAACTAAGGACAGTTTCAAAAATCTAAGTAGCTTGAGCCCAGCAGTAGTAATCTCTAATCCAGAAAAGCTTCAAGATGCCAGAATCCTTAGATTTTATTTTAAACCAGGCTATTTTAAAAAGAGAATCTTAATCCTGAAACTTTATTGAAAAATAATTTTTTGTTCAGATTTTTAAAAAACTTATTTGCATCTATCTTGGTGGATAAAACCCAACAAGGTGTGTAGTTCCTATACAACCACCACCTTTTTTGTTCTAGCAGGAACTCTGTGCATTTGAAAGTGGCTTAACATACAGCAATTCAACAGGTGCAGCCACAGCCAATATAAAGATGCAATGATGGAGAGACCTGCACCTGCTACTTTGCGGTCTCTCATGCAGCTTTCAAAGGCACCGCCAATGTAAGAGGGCGCGGAGCACGCACAATGGGCGGTTGCCGGCATCTCAAGCAAACAAATTTTACCCAAAGTGGTCCACGGAGGCACAGAACTCTATCTTTATGACTGTCGTGGATCACTGGCCAGTCAGAAGCCACACACTTTTATGGTTCTGACACTCTGTATCATTACATTCCTCCTCCCATCCCTTTTTATACTTATTGGGCACCAAGCAGAATAAAATTAGTCATGACTAATGCCCATTGAAATCAATGATATTTAAATTAGCCATGACTCACTTGTTCCAGGGATGTTTAGTCACGGCAAATCAGCCTGGATGCTGCTCATGGTTTGTTTTGTGTTTCCTATTTGTAATTACAATTTTAAAACCTGATTTTAAAAAAAATCACTATGCATATAACTTGTAGGGCAAACTAAAAAGGAGATTACAATCTTCTCCATTTTCTTATAACAAAAATGATATAGTTTCTTAATACATACTGGTTTACATGCTGTGCATGGTAATGTGGATGGTTCAACACTGCCTGCATTGCTACAAGAATTTTACACACCAGCCATGGTGTTGCAGAACAACCCTATTCTACTGCAATTTTAAATTGTGAAATTGCAGTTGTGCGGTGCCACATCCATTGTTTCCAATAGACACACCATCATGCAGTGCGATTGCACAATTTTAAGTTCCAGCAGAACAAGCCTGTTCCACAACATTGTGGGCGGTATTTTAGACAATGGCACACACTAAACCAGCTCCACTACCCTGCACAGAATGTGAACCACCAACATTTAAATAATTGTTATTTAAATAATGGAGGACTCTTGCAAAATGATTTCATCATCTCTAGTAACGCTTTTAAAGGGTGGGGGCAGGGGTGCAATTTTTCAAGAAATCACAGTATTTAGAGTTAGACTTTTTAAAAAATTGTTGGAGGTCCTTTAAAAAATATTTGCATATCATCCTCTAATCAATGGTGTTTCGTGTCTTTTCCCAGTGAAGGCCAATTTGGAATGTAGAAGCAGAATTACTGCTACCTTTGGAAAGTAGTTCTCATCCCCTCAGCATCCACTCTGCACATGTGGCCTCTTATTTGCCTCATGTCTCACAAGCCCCTTTAAAGGCAAACACAGTCTCTCCAGGTTGCCAATTTGGAAATCCTAGCAATCCATTCCGTCTTCAGGTGTGCTTTTAATGTTGCTGCTGAGAAAGTATATGATACAAACCAGCTACACCAGTGTTCGCTTCAGCATAGAGGCAGCCATCTTGGCTGGGTCACAAAATTGCTCCATAAAGCTCTCATGCGTTTATACTGCGAACCAACAAAAGCAGAAATAACCACATGCTATTATGCCATGCTAATTATAATATTTTAATTGTGTAATTTTTATAGTTCTGTTTTAATTTTTTCTATGTGAATCACTTTGTTTTTAATGAAAGGCAGTATATAAATTCAACAATTAAATAAATAAATAAATAAAATAATGGAAATTAGCCCATTATAAGCAAATTCAACCTTATAAACAGATTTCACAAAGGCGAAAGTATTGGTATAACTACTATTGTTGTTCCTGTAACCTCCAGTTTCTGTGGATATATTTTTTTTATTTTGAGCAATGGCCAGTGGGTTCAAACTGTCATAATCATTAGAGTGGGAGCCACACCTTTTTAAAGGAAAGGTTTGGTTTCCTCCATATCATGTGGGTGACACAACTGTGGTTCAAGCAGAACTTGTGGGCGGTATGTTAGACAATGGCACACACTAAACCTGACATGAAGAGGCTGCATTTAGCCTCAGATAAAGCCATGGTTTCCCAGCAGCAACTCACACAAGCAGCGACAGAAAGTGTAGTGTAATGACTAGAATATTGGTCTTGGAACAGGGAAACCCCAGTCCAATTTCTGCTCAGCCACAAAGCTCATGAGGTGACCCTTGGCCAGTCACCATCTCCCTGCATAACTTACTCCACAAGGTGGTTGTGAGGATAAAATTAGGGGGACCATTTGCACTGTCCGGAGCAATTTGAGGAGAGGCAGGATTAAAATGTAATTTTTAAAAAGTGACACTTTTCAAACTGAATATATCTCATGAAATTCAGCTGGCTTTTCAAAACTTCTGCTTCCAAAGTGGCTAAGGTTAAGTTATGTATACCCATGACCACTTGTTTTATGCATAACAAATAAAGCACAGTCCTTCTTGTACTGACATGGTTAACAGACAACTAGCTGCATGGCTACCGTAGTAGGAGCTAACCTATATTCTTTGCGGAGGACATTTAAAAAATGTAATGTTTGAAAATATCCTGAGGATTCTCTTTTCGATGATTTGCTAGGCATAGTTTAAGTCTGGAATAAGTGCACGAGAAAATCAAAGTAAGACCAGTTTTCATGATTTTTGAATAGATCCTCTGCTGCATCCAAGTGGCTATATTCAGCATTAACAGTGTTTCTGAAAACTGAATGTCAAGAATAGAGGGGGGGAAAGGGCTTTTAGAAAGACATATATTAGGTTTTAATGTATCATTCACTTCCACTGTGAGTTTAAGTACATACAGATTTGCACAGACCATAATTACTAATTGTTTAAAAATAAATCTAAGGCTGCAGTCCTATGCACTTATTCTTGGAAGTGAACTGAGATTTACTTCTGAAGCAAATCCAAATAAGCAACAAACCAAAAATTGGCCCCAAACAACTATCCCCAATTGCACACTACTAGAAGTAGGCAATTCAAAACCAAGTTGAAGAAGACCACTGCTTTAATATGAGCCAACAGTCAACCAATCCAGACTGAGGGATCAAAGTTAGTAATATCTTTGAGGGATACTTCACATAACAATACAAGTGTACCACAAAACATAGCATGTGAATGAAACACACAATACTTGGAAACACTTTTAACACAGAGATCCACCTGTCAGGGAGATCCAATCTTATCAGCTGTGCACTTGGCAAACTCAGGGCTGTGCTGTGTTGTGTGGAGTGATTTTCAGAAGATACTTAACTGAAAAGTCCAAGTTCATTGGACAGAGTGGACAGAGTGCTGGAGTTGGACCACAGGGACTTGAGCTGAAATCCTCATTCAGCCACACTGCTCACTTCTTGGGCCAGTCAACGTTTCTCAGTCTAACCTACTTCACTTAAAATGTTGTAAAAATAAACTGCAGGTGGAGAGAAAAAACTATATATACTGCCCCAAATTCCTTGGAGTAAGGGTGTGGAGGGGAAGGAATGTAATCTCCTTCCTTCTCTCTTCACTAGCACTGTCACCTCATTTCATTTCAATTGCAACCCTTCCCATCTCTGTTGTAATCTTGATGCATATCGCATATAAGATCATCTGGAGAGGTTCACCTGCGGTTGCCACCAACTCGTTTGGCAGCTACTCGGGGACAGGCCTTCTCCGTTGCTGCCCCTGGACTGTGGAATGTGCTCCCTGTTGAAATAAGAGCCTCCCCATCTCTGGCAACTGAAGATGCATTTATTCACCCAGGCTTTAAATTAGATTTATGGTTTTAAATTTTTAATGTTGGTTTTAAATGATTTTAAGGTTAATGATTTTAATGTTGAAATGATGTTAATTATTTAATTTAGTTTTGATCTTAATTAATTGATTTTAATTGTTTTTGTTTTGATGTAAACCACCCTGAGCCATTTTTGGAAGGATGGTATATAAATCAAATAAATAAAATTTTAAAATGCCACCTCTTCCTTAGGACTGCACATTCCTTGTATTTTATTTTGGTATCTAAAGGTATTAGAGGTGGCCAACTGCATCTGCTTATCCGAAGGAGGAAGGGCATGACAATGGCTAGGAAAGACAACATTGGGAGACTTTCGTGCAGCCAAATTGCAAGACAATTTGAGACAGAAGCTTTTGTGAAGGAAAAAAATAATAATCAAAAGGTAAGCAGGAACTATAGGTGACAGATCACATGGAAGTGCAGACTGTGCCAACTCCTTGTGCAAATTATTAATGGCTCATAATGCAAGGAAAATGGTCTCGATGCACCCTCAATTAAGCTACTGGCCTGCATAGTTATGCTTCGTTTGCATCTATAGTCCTCGTCAGCAATTGTTTGACAGGAGGACACTTTGAAGAGAGGAAGAAGAGTGAAGTTGATTGCCAACAAATCCTGTTGCCACATCTGGCAGTACCTCCACTATCCTCTCTTGCCTCTAGGCTGGTAACTGAGAGGATTAGCTACTGGTACTTGTCAGGGTACAGATTAGGCCCTGGGCTCTTCAGTTCCTGACCCTTACTCTATACACATGGGGAAACAAAATTCAAGCCACATGATTGAAACTAAAATTACAACAACATTCTTTTCAACTGCAATTTAAACATAATACTAACCTGTTCCAATGCTTGTATTTTGCTGTCTTTAACTTGTAAAATTTCTAAAACCTTCCTGTCCTTGAGTTCAGCTTTCTGCTTTTCTCTAAAAAAAACATACAAAAATATATTGACACTTATTAGTCATAATTTGCTGCTAATCATTTGAATTTTTCACGTCCTGATAATGAATGTCATTTTAAAGCATGGGAAATTAAATTATCTGAGGCTGACAGCCCTTGCAGAATTAATCATGGAACATATGGCAAGTGACAGCAAATTTTATCTGCAAACAACTAAGACAACTTTATTCAAAAGGAAGCAGTGCTTGAGATACGAAGATTAGATATATTGCATCTCTGAGCATCTCTCAAATGAAACATTTTTGATGAGCTCTCCCCACTTCTCCCCACCACTGTTGATATCAGAAAAGCCTCAGTTTCATATTGAGGGTATAATAGAGCAGCATATTGAGGAACATTGCAATTTTCCCATTGGTATACTCAAAAGGTATACTGTGTTAAAACTGTCAACAACTGGTGTATTTGGGGCAAAGATGTTCTGTTCCCTAAAGATTTCTCACGTTATATCTTCTCAATCAAGTTCCAGATGTGGCAAAATCCCCAACCTGTGTATCATAACTTCAGCTAGGTTAATAATATAGCAACAGAAAGAGAAAAACAAATGTTCAGCTTCTCAGCAACATTCATCAAATTTGCTGGTGATTTGTTTATTTATTTTTTCAGGGGGAGCAGAGTGGTATTTATTCTGCTCATACAGTTCTTGAACAAATCAGACATCCAATTATACACAGGAGTTTGGATTCAGACACAGGTAATGGTGTGAATATTTGTCACATTTATCATCTGAAAATATGCCAAAGGGTGGTCCATTAACTGCACTAGGCTCCTCTTTTATTTTAGCTAGTCCATTCCTTGGGTCACTTGCATACAGAGAGACTGTTTTTTGTTTGACAGTCACTCTGTGATATCCCAGAAGTTTCTGAGATAATAAGGCTACGCACATGAGCAGCCCCAGATTAGGAAAGCCCAGCCTGGATAGGGCTGCTTGTGTACAGTGCCAGGATTGAGCCCAAACCCGGTGCTGCCTCCCACTCAAGCTCGGGTTTTGTATCTGGGCTTATACCTGAATTAAAGGGCACAAATGCACCCTTCATCCCAGGTACAGGGCTGCAGGCAGCCTGAGCATACACAGAGACAGGTGCCTAGAGCACCCGTCTCACGGCAGTATACCCCAGTGAAACAAAATGTGTCCCGCCCTCTAATGCTGCTTGGAGCACTACATATCATTTGGGAGTGAGAGCCAAACTCAGCATTTCCCAGATTGTCTGAGGGAAGGTAAGTTGGACCCTGCCTCCCCCACTCGCCCACCGCCACCTGTCTGGTCTAGTGAATAGGCTCAACCTATCCATTTCCTGATGACAGGACTATCCTCTTGCTGGGAGAGAAATGGACAATCCCTTACCCTGCAAAGTCAGACCTTCCCTGACCTAGCACAGAAGCAGGAAAGCCTTGATGACTATAGGCCACCTCCAAATTCAGAAGCAGGATAGCAATAACAGGAGAGGAGCCATGACTCATCTCCTGCTTGTTGGTTTCCCAGAGGCATCTGGTGGGCCACTTTCGGAAACAAGGTACTGGACTAGGCAGACCTTGGGCGTCATCCAACAAGACTTTTCTTATGTTGTTATGAGCATGATGTATACCTGAAAGGCACCAGCTGTTGACCAGCTTGGTTGGTAGAATCCAATCCAAGATGAAGAACATAGGAACATAGGAAACTGCCATACAGTATACTGAGTCAGACCATTGGTCCATCTAGCTCAGTATTGTCTTCACAGACTGGCAGTGGCTTCTCCAAGGTTGCAGGCAGGAATCTCTCTCAGCCCTATCTTGGAGAAGCCAGGGAGGGAACTTGAAACCTTCTGCTCTTCCCAGAGCGGCTTCATCCCCTGAGGGGAATATCTTGCAGTGCTCACACATCAAGTCTCCCATTCAAATGCAACCAGGGTAGACCCTGCTTAGCTATGGGGACAAGTCATGCTTGCTACCACAAGACCAGCTCTCCTCTCCTGAGGAGAGGAGAAGTTAGACTTTGCTGTTTTAAATATGAAATTAACTTTACGCAAGGTTACACAACACATAATTTACAAACAATATGCAATAAGTCTTATACAAACACATTTTATGGCCATCCAAAAATTAGCAGTTTTGGTCCACAGAGCTTTTGGAAATTATTGAGACCTTCTTTTATTCCAGGGAAACACGTATGGATCATCCAAACCTTCTACCAGCTTCATGACTTTATGCAGTGGTAAAGCTTGTTTTCCAAAGTAAACAGCAATAACCATGTTTATGCTACATGGTTAGATCTACAGGCAGCAGGAGGAAGTTTTAAAAAGAGACCATTCTACATTAATTGAAAACAAATGAAATGACACTTCTAATCCTGACTTGGTACCTATTTAGTCAATACTAAAGATAACTAGCGACACTATTGAAAAAGCAATATGATAAAAGTACCACCTAAAAAAAGAAGGATCACTTTAGTAAAAAGGACAAAAAAGCACTAGATGAATGCAGGGAGTATCTCGCTCATGGACAAGGGGAAAAAGAGAGAGAGATTTTTAAAAACCCAAAATATATCCAATGCAATCCAATCGCAGAATGTTCTGACTCAAAATGGGCCATTCCCAGAGTTCCGAGCTCGAAACAGAACACCTTTCAAATGAAGGGCCTATTCTGAGCTCTGAACAGAATGACCCCGTTCCGTCAGAACATTTCGAGTGTTCCAGGAGCCATTTTGGACTCCAATATGGTTCTCTTCTGGCCTCTGGGCACACATGGCAGCCATTTGCATAGTGGTGCTGACCACACAAATGGCTGCCACACATGCACAGAGCTCAGAAGAGTGCTATTTTAGAATCCAAAAATGTCATTCAGAATATTTTGAGTGTTCCGAGTTCATTCCATTGGAACAAACAGCTTGACCGTCATTCTGAGGCATTTGCGTTCCGTTCCAAGCTCAGAACAGAGGGCAAAGATCATCTTGTGCACATCCCTACTTCTGAAATGTGCAAGGTGATTCTTCATAAGCAGGCTAATTGAGACAAAAACTTGCATATAGCATGACACAGTTCAGTTCTATTAAGTTACATTTACTTTAATGAGTAAGCTGAGCATATACTTATTTTAGGAACACTTATTTCCTGATTCTGGGGGAGGGGGGACCCCATGGCACTTATTTGCCTCTGGAAAGCAATTGGCACCAATGGGAGCTTCTCCTCCAGTCCCTCCACAGCTGCTATTCACATTAAAAGAACCAAACATGTAATTGCCACATCTTGTAGTAGTTAATCCCATGCTTAAAACCTTGTAGATATGTATATAGAATGAATGATAGTCCAAGATGGACTATCATGTAATTGCCACATCTTGTAGTAGTTAATCCCATGCTTAAAACCTTGTAGATATGTATATAGAATGAATGATAGTCCAAGATGGACTTTTGATCTGGTCTATATTCCTTTTCTCAGGGAGTTCTCCAAACTGCCTCACATGTTAATTTTGAAACTCCCCTAGTATGGATTGGAGCCACAGGGTAACACTGTCACAAATATGTACTCTTCTATTGAACACAGGGGAGTTATATTTGCACAAACCTAACACCTGATTTTTCAAAATATGAATTAATTTTGCAGGTTACAAAGAAAAGACACCTACCACACACTAGCAATGAATGTTCCTCAATCATCACAAGAACTGTATAAATACATAACTACCACCTGAAGTGCTACAATTTTTGCATACAGGAGATGTGAGCAGAAGCCTAAGCATAAATTGAAACCTGGTACAGAATTTTATCACCAGCTCCTCCTGGTGGCACAGGATAACTTCCAATACTCATTACAGGGAAGCTCCCAGAAGAAAAGCTAAGTAATATTGCTGTATGCTTCGAGTTACTAGCATATCAGTGAACCCATTGCTACACTTTAAGTATGATAAACGGGAGGAAAGGGGGTAAGTGAGTTAAGGCTTGCTTATAAAGGTAAACGGCATAGTAGAAAAAATATGGCTGATTCAATTAATATACACTGTACATGCCTACAATACATTAAAAAGTGTTCACCCAAATAAGAGGAAAAAAAATATATTCAGGCACTGTCAAAGAGTTGATGATGATCAATGACTGAGACAAACTCCAGTTTAGCTAATTAGAACCACTGATGAGCAATAATGATGTGAGCTAAGAATATTTGCAGACTTCTTTAGGATGAAAAATGGAGTGAAGAGAGCCTGTCAATTTGTACAAGTTTTAAGCTCCAATCACTTTTCCCACGAGTACCGCCTATTTTAAATGTTTAACAGAGCTGTATTTAACCACATGGATTTTTCACAGTCAGTTTTCACCAGCCACTGAAAGCCAAAAAATCTGAGAAATTATTCTAAATCATTAACAAACAATTTTCTATTGCATATGGCCCACGCTATATATTATACAACATGACAGGATCATATTTTCTGGGATTTGGCCCATTTTTAATGAGTTGTCAAAAATGAAATATTGGAGACGACGAGGAAGCATTTAGCTATGAATGAGGTGTGAAAACAGAGCCTGCAGTTTCTAAAAAACCGCAAGTATTTTCAAAGGGCCACTGCTGAAGTTTATAAAATATTATCTTTCCTATAATAAATATGCAAAGTAGCAGTGTTGAAGAGAAATTATGGAATAAGGATAAATAAAGATCTGTAGTGCCAATCAATTAACTTTTTCATACCATAAAACGACTAGAACTTGACAAAAATTATGCTACATATACACATCAGTGTAGCAAAAGTTTACAGACAGCAGGTTGGATCTTAAGAACAACTTTCACAAATGAAAGTTCAATCATGCAAAGGGGAGATTTTTGTGTGTGTGTGTGTGTGTGTGCGCGCCCCCCATGCGTGCATGATGTAAACATAGGTAAATTAATAATCAAAACATGTTAAATCAGATCAAGTCAATTTAGGGCATTGAAAACATTTTTGGAATTTTTTTTATTTTCTTCCCCTTCAGGAAATGCATGTAACTGCCACTTTCTCTCTATTAAGCTCAGAAAGGCTCACATCCCAGGCACAACCTTCTCAAGAACAGTATCTTATGCCTTCAGAGCATTGTCTTCAGTATTCTGATTTCCCAAATCTAAAGATTTTGTGGGCTTTAAAGTGCCATTTATCAGCTCAGAGAAACGTCAGGAGAAAAATCCAGGAAACAAGCCCTTTCCATCAACAAGTTGCGACTCACTGGATTCTGGACACTGAGTTGGATCTTAAGAACAACATATACAAAGTTTGACTGGTATGGTATCCATTCATTATGTTACCAAATAAGTATTATGACACAATGCATGTTTAAAAATGGAAAGCAAAAGACGTTGTAGTGGAAAATATCGGCCCCCACTTCCAATCACTGGACTCTAAACCTAACAGATAAAAAAACTGGAGAAAAATGCAGGCAGATGTGGGTAATCTCTACTGATCCATGATCAGGTATCTCATGTATTTTACCTAAGGTAAGCAGATACAACTGCTGAGGGAAGTTGCAGAAGCTTTCACATTATTGTAGATTTGGCTTTCTCATAATGTGGATTTATATTTCTATGCAGGAAGTTGTTAATTGTTTTTTCCCCACATGTGAAAACCTATTTTTGCACTCACAGCAGTTCTGAACTACTCCTGGCACTGTCTAACCATTTAAATGAACCTGGAGGAGAAACCCTGCAAGTGTCCTGTAGATATTATCAGAAGTTGCACATTACACACCCAAATGACAGCACAAGTGCCTGCACTCTTCTATGTTTTATTAGATGAACTCTCAAGCTGTAAGCTGAATAGTCCCTATCATATTCGGGCTATTCATTTAACTGAACTTCATAACATGCATTGTGAGCCAAATCCTCTTTTTCGTACATGATGACTGATTTATATGTAGGAGAATACAACATAATTTATATGAACAATACAATATTCTGTCTCTAACCCTGCCTTCGCCCAAGGGGTAAGTAGATGGTAATTATTACTTACTTATACCCCTGATAATTTAGCAAAGAGGCACTTTTTAACATGGTGATTCTCTTTATTTAGCAGGGGGAGAGTAACTGGCACTATTCACCCCCAGCACAGTACCTCTAGTGACTGTTGCTGGTGTCTATCTTATGTTTCTTTTAGATTGTGAGCCCTTTGCGGACAGGGATCCATCTTTATTATTTCTCTGTGTAAACTGCCCTGAGCCATTTTTGGAAGGGTGGTATAGAAATCAAATAAATAATAAATAATATACAAAAATAGATGGCCACAATCATGTGATCCCCTTTAAGGATGCACAAATTCTTATGCATACATGAGGAATTCGTTAATTGCAGAGACAACACTTGCAGTTTCACATGGTTGATGGGCACTCAACCTTGGTATACTTAGGGGGCACCAAAAAAGGGTTAAACCCACATATCCACAGGTCGGGGATGGCCAAAAATATCCTCTGAGGTCATTTCCTGCCACCATTTTAACTTTGGCAGAGATCAGAAGCCATTTTATGGCTCCTTGTAAACAAAAGGCTGCCCCCCACAAACACGATTTTTGGCCAATTATTACTCTTGGGGTGCATTGCTGTGCAGCTGGGGAACCCACAGAGCATGGTAGGCCACTTCCTACCATTTCCACTGGAAATGTGAGGCTTAGGTTCCTGGAGGTTGGAAAAATGCCAAAAAAAGGGGGTTAAATGGCCCTAGAAACGTGCAGACGTTTCTAGGGCCATTTAACCCCTTTTTTTGGCATTTTCCCAACCTCCAGGAACCTAAGCCTCACATTTCCATTGCCCCAATTATTCAGTATTTGCTGTTTCTGGATCTGCAGTAGTAGTGGAGAATGGAACCCCCACGAATAATGAGTTTCTCCTGTATATAGTAAAGCTTTTAACCTTGCCTCTGCAAGTACAAGATTACTGCATGCCATTACAAGAAACTGTTCAAATCTGTCCAGGATCTCAAAAGCAGTGTGTGAATCAACACAAGGAATTTCTGTTGCGGTTCAAAACACTCAGGAGCTGGTGAGAACCCATTATGTGTGCGGAGAAAATCACATTGCCCTCTAGCAATCATTGGTTTCTATGGCTACTGCAGCTGAGGATTATGGGAGTCATAGCCCATCAAAATCTGGAGACCTATGGTTGGCAACCCCTACTCTAGATAAATCAACATTCCTTTAAGTCACAAATTTTTAACAGATTTAATTATTCCTTTAATATATATGAATTATCATTCCTTTAAGCAACAGATTTAAGTGGACAAATATCTATGAACTTGCAGTGTTCTGAAAATGTTTCCTTTTACATGACAGGCCCTCTAGTAATTCTAGCTGCTGAAGCTAACTAGGGACTGGAATGGCTGAGTGTAGAAAAGGAGCATGAAAACCCATATGCTTAATAGGTATTTTTAAAGCATTACATTATTGTATTGCTTCTGATATGTGTATGGTCCATATATACCAAAGTGAGAGAATACACACACCCAACAAAGTTAAGCACGTCTGATTCCCAGTAAAGCAGCAGGGCAATCCCACTGGTGTCAAGAGGCGAGTTAAGCGTTGAGCTTAACTCTATTCTATTAAAATTAATAAGGATATTAAGTTAAAAAACTTAACTTTGGATGACTGCATCTCATATGAGACCCATATACATTATACAATTGCCCTGTTGCTACAATATCAAACCGCAAGGGACTATAAATTGCCACACAGAGAGAAATAAAATGTAAGTTCAAAAACAGGGGATTGGGTCCAAAGGTGCCCTCCAACTACAGAAACGGTCTTCCAGTTTTATTTGGCATTCAAGCACTACACCAAAAGAAAGGGGAAAATAAATCCAAGTTTATTCTGCTTGCACAATCCACTCTTGCGCAGGCTCTTGCACAAGCACTTGCCAAGCAGCACAGCAGTTGTTTTCCTTATGCTCAGAGTTGTTTGGGTCTAATGCCCTCTTAAAAAGCATTTTAAAAAATGAAAAGACTGACTCTGCCAATTCAGTTTTTACATGGTGGGTTTTTAGCGGTGCTGGGCTTTTGGGGGGAGGTAGAGTAGTGTTTTTTAGTTTTGTTTTTGTTTAGTATCTAGAAACTAATTTACAAATGATGGGAATATCATCATTTGCCTGAATGTCAATTATGTTCATAGTAAAATTAACATTTTAGGAATGAGTGATCAAACATTTTTCTCTCACAGTTTCAAATAAAAATTAAATATTTGCTTAGCCAATTATGTCCTTGCTTTGTACTATATATTTCTCTAGATATTGCTTTGTCTGCTACAGAAGCTTAATTCAGGAAAATGAATTGGCTTCTTGGATTTGTAAGCAGAATGACTAAAATCTATTATGATTTTTACAAGCCTGAAAATGGATTACTCCTTATGCATTGCTGAATATTGCAGACGTTATGGTTAAAGTATTAACCTGGACACTTTAAGCGACATATTTTCTTAATTTTGAAAGCATCTTCTCATATAAAATGCACAAGTTTCTTACAGTGCTCAAAATATCAGCACTTCAGAACAGACTGGTTTAACATCTGCACATCACCAGGGTTTCCCCCAAGGATTTTTAAATGATGCCTGCCTGTGCTGAATAAAGTGCTAACTTGCACCTTGCATTTCAAACTGTGTCCTGAGCAGCCATCCAGTTGGTACAACACCAGCTGAATTCCCATAGGCCACTGTTCACTCAGGCTTGACTGCAATTATCATGTCAATATTTTGTGCTCCGATATGCAGATATGCACACATGCAAGCTGCGTAATACTTTCTTCTCCATGGAATGTTGACTTATGTTCAATGTTCTGAGAATTTTTAATGAAACAGGACATTAAACTTTCATCAATTGTAGACAATCTCAATTATTTGACCTTAGAGGCAAAGGTTATACACCTCAACATTGTGTTATTCTATCCAGAGTACTAAGTGATAACTGGGGGATCTAACTAAAAACAAAACAATTATTTTAAAATCTATGCTAATATATAGTCACTATGAAAATATTAATCGTCATTTTATGAAGACATACTTAACATCCTGTAGGACAGCCCTATAGTTTAATTCAGTGATAACCTGGTAGTCAGGTTATATGACAGTGCTGTGTCTTGATTAACTGAAAAAGCAGCTGATAAATGACAAAGTTGCATTGATTGTCCATAGGCAGAATAATCAATGAGCATTGGTAAATGATTTAATACAAACAAGTTCATTTGATATTGCCATCAGAGGATCAGGAATAAATCATTAAGTGTTTAAATTCTGCCATGTCATTATATTGTTCCAGTAAATGGAAGAATATGAAGCAGTCTGTGCAAATAATGTTAACACCCAACCTCAACTAAATAGGAAGACAGAATAGCATTGCTCATTCAGTCTTTGCCAAGCTGAGTCCTACTGTTGTGGACCATGCAAGACATAATCCACCATCCCTAGAGGAAGCTGACACTTAAAATCAATATAAATGCCCGGCTCATGAATTTAAACATGTGGTTTCAAAATTGGCATTAGTCTTTCTCAGACTGGAAACCCAATAGACCAAGTAGTTTAAAAAGAGGTTCTAGTTGGTTAGAATGATCTTTACCCTTGTTTAAGTGTCCCAGATTTCTTGTACAATTTGTTTTAGAGCGCGGAGTAAAAGTTTCACATGTTTAATAAATTGAAATAACTTTTAAAAAAGTAGAAAACCTAGTAATGATACAAATAGCTGCATGAAAACACTTGGCTGCATTCAAATGTTGGCATTAAGGCAGCAGCCTCAGGCCTTGGACTTATGCATTCCTTCCTCCCCATCCCCATTGTACAAGGAAAGGCAATCAAACTTCCAACTGCAGATAGCAGCACACCATAGTTTGCTTTTGCATCCGAACCTGGAAAACTATGACTTGTGGGAATCATGATTTCTCAAACCAGAATCAAACTATGGTTTGGGATCCTGGTTTGCAGGCAAACTATGATTTGTGCAAACCATTGCATTCCAGGTTTAGACACAACAGTAAACTATGGTTTGCTGCTAACCACAATCAGAAGCTTAAAATCCACTCCCCTTGTGTGTGAAGAGGAGGACAAAATGCAAAAGCCAGAGGCGGCTTCTGCTCAAATATCATTCTATAGTTTGGTGTCACATCTGAATGCAGCCAGCATTCCAGTACCTAACTTTCAGTCAAGAATACTTTCCCAAGTATTTGGCCTTTGCAAGTTACGCATTACTACTAATACTACTATTATTGGTATATTGCTTTCCAACAAGAGTCCTCAGTGATTTACACTGAAAAAAGCAGTAGATGGTCAGATGATTTTTAATAGTTTTAATGTTGTTTTAAGTTTTAAATTGTTGTAATTTTTTAACCTTTTTACTTGTTTTTATTCTTTTGTTGTAAACTGCCCAGAGACTTGCATTTGGGGCGCTATAAAATATGTTATAATAAATAATAAATGAGCAATATGGTCAATTGCCCTCCCTTTCCTTAATAAAAAGAGAATGGTCACTTTGGAAGGTGCCTCTTTTGACCAAAATTAAATAATATTTTTGCTTTTCTAGGCAAATATCCATTCTGATTCATCAACACAATGGCCGGGTTCACACATAAAGCACCACCTGAGGTTGCTGTGAGCTGCCGCAGCCCCAGCAATATGAGCAAGCCTTATTTCTAGTCACAGTAACAATATGTCGAGA
Source organism: Hemicordylus capensis (assembly GCF_027244095.1). Lineage (NCBI taxonomy): Eukaryota > Metazoa > Chordata > Lepidosauria > Squamata > Cordylidae > Hemicordylus > Hemicordylus capensis. The sequence goes on along the minus strand of NC_069658.1, from coordinate 119,841,115 downwards.
TCAGTGGATTTGTATGACACGAACAATCTTGGCATATCCTTCCCTGTGGCAGGGAACCTGACATCCCACTCCTTGGTGCACAACTAAAGATAACCAGACCCCCCAGGTCATAGGCTGGTATCATACAGATGTATTTTTATTTAGTTCACTCATTTTATATCCTGATGTTAGGGGTCATAGCAGTTTAAGGACTGTTAAATATATGCTAAGAACTGTAAATATAGTTTGACATTCTCACTAAATTTACCAGAGGAAGTCCTACAGAAATTCAGTAGTTCTTTAGAGTAATGTCTGAGTCGTACTTCTAAGTGTGACAAAATGCAGTTCTCCATCTTAACTGAAGATACCCGATACCTCCACTCCACCCTGAGTGCTCTGAATGGGGGACATCCCTGCCTTTTGTTACTGAATGGGTGTAATCTTTCTTTCGTTATCTAAGGGACAGAGCCATCAATGTACAGATCTAAACCCTTTTCCACAATAGGTAATCAGCTCAAACCGGACCCACCTTTAAACATATAGGTTTATGCACATTAAGGAAGAGGAAAAACAGGTTGCTCACCTGTAACTATTGATCTGGTAGAAATCCGTTGACATCCATAAGAACGGGTAATGTGCCTTTACAGGACCCTTGCGGTAGAATGCTGCAGCTTGTCAAGGCGACCGAGCCCCGCCCTCACGCCTTCAGTGTGCTATTTAAAGGCGGACCAGGTGCCTGTTCTTAGTTCTTGGACAACCACCATGGAGAACGATCATTCGGAATCAGGTGAGTTTATCATCGAAGGAGAAAAGCATGCACGTTAAATACGGACATAGCGTAGCACTACTACAGAGGGGTGGTTCGGGAGGGTCTTATGGATGTCAACGGATCTCTACCAGATCAATAGTTACAGGTGAGCAACCTGTTTATCTGGATCGCGATCCATAAGAATGGGTGTTTAGCTAGCTCCCAATGGAGGAGGGTGCTGTAGCTGCTATTGTAACACCTGCTTCAAAACACTTCTCCTAAAGCTCGCCTCAGCAGCAGAGCGCACATCTATGGTGTAATGTTTGACAAAAGGTAACTCAGTGGACCAAGTTGCAGTTTTACAGGTGTCAGTGAAGATTACCCCCAATAGGTGTGCAGCTGAAGAAGAGTAGGCACGAGTAGAGTGGGCCTTAATTGCTTCAGGTGGTTGCACGTTCTGTGACTTGCAGGTCAGCATACAACCAAGCTACAAAAAAGCGCTTGATGGTTCTGAAGTCCTCAGTGTGATCCAGATAATAAAAAAGTGCCCTCCGCACATCCAAGGAGCGCATAGAACTTTCTAAAGGAGTAGATGGATTCCTGAAAAACAGAGAGAACAATGTCCTGGTTGAGGTGGAGGTCGGACACCACCTGCAGTAGAAAGTCTTGGTCCATATGCATTATCACTTTATCCGGATAATTTCTGGTATATGGCAAATCTATCCACAAATCTGTCAATTCACTAACACTTCTAGCTGTAGTTATGGCCAGTAGGAAGGCAATTTTCAAAGTTACTAGCTTGATAGAGGCAGGACCCATAGGTCCAACTGGATCTTCTGTCAAACTTCAAAGGACCAAAGATATGCTACATGGTTAGATGGGTATGTAAATGGGTGGATACAAATTCACATGGCCTTTTAGGAAGGCCTTACTATCTGGGTGTGAAAAGAGAGTCTTTCCATCATAGCCCAGATGTTTTGAAGTTAGCACTGATAGATGCACCTTAAAAGATACATTTGCCAGTCCTTGTGATTTTAAATCAGTCAGGTAGAGGAGTACATCCTTGATTATGGCCTGGGTACCACTGTGTTGCAGGATGATGCCATAAGGCCTAGGAGTCTTTGAATTAGTTGGGTCGTTTGAGATGGATGCTGTTGGAAATGGAGAACTAGATCCCTAATGCACTGGAATCGTTCCCAGGGTAAGTATGCCTTCCTGGTCTCTGTGTCCAGGACTGTTCCAATGTAGTTGTTAACACAAACTGGCTCCTGTTTGGATTTTTTTCAATTGACTTAGATCCCCAAGTCCTGGATGATAGTACGTATTTCATCTGAGAATGTAACTCTTCTCTGTCTTTGGAAGTCAGGAGCCAGTCGTCCAGATATGGATAGACCAATATACCTGGGTCCATGGATAAGCTACCACTGCAGACATAGATTTTGTAAATACTCTGGGGGCAGTGGCCAGCCCGAAGGGTAAGAGTGCATATTGGTACACTTGATTTCCTACTGCAAACCTTAGCTTTTTTCTGTGATGTGCCCTGATGCCAATGTGGAAATACGGGTCTTTGAGATCCAGCGTCACAAGTCAGTTATCTTGGTATAGAAGAGGTAGGCTCTCTTGTAACTCTATAATTCGGAATTTCATCACATGGAATTTGTTCAAGTGGTGTAGATCCATGATAGGTCGAGATATGGATTTCTCATAGGTTGTATGCTGCCATCCCTCTTTGGGATCAGGAAGTAATGGGAGTAAAATCCCTCCCATCTGTGCACCCACTGTACCGGGGCAATGGCCCCTTTGGCTAAAAGCTCCTTCACTTCCTCCAGTAACGCTTGGGAGGGTTGAGTTAACTTCATCCCTGTAAATCTTGGGATTGATCTGAACTCTATGGTGTAGCCTGAAGATATGATCTTGAGGTCTGATGTTATGCGGTGCCATGCAGAGGCATGGTGTGCCAGCTTGATGTTGGATGCCAGCAGGAGAGTAGAGTTTGTGAGACTGGTGTTGTCCTTTACTTGCCAAGATGTTGCGGGCCCCGGTGGTGGGGAAAGGGCCAAGTGTAGTGGTGACAGTGGGTGGATCTGAACCTCAAAGATGATTTTGGGGCTCAGTCTGCTTTGTACATTGGGGTTGATTTGACTTCCACTTACCATGAAAAGGGTGTTTGTGATAACTGCTTCCTAAAGTCACAGCACCCCTGCTGTCTGAATGTGGATTTCTGTTTCGAGTAAGGATGGTATTTGGCACCATAGGAAGAGGGAGACGTTCACGCGGTGAAAATTTTGGTGGTGAATTTAGATTTTTTTTTCATTTTCTCCATTGTGGAGTCAGTGTCCTCACTGAAAAGGCCCTTACCATCAAAAGGTAAGCCCTCAATTCTCTCTTTCATACCGCCCTGCAGATTGGTGGAACGAAGCCAGGCATGCCTCTGCAGGAAGATCACAGCTGCCAAGGAGAGCAATTCAAACTTGGGCAGGTACTTGGCAGTGCTCAGTTGCTGGTGGGTAAGTGCCACTGATGTTTCCATTTGTTGGAATTGCTTTTTAAATTCTTCTGGAGAGAGGACCTCCAGGGCATTTTGTAGAGCTTCCCATAAGCCATGGGTGTATTTTGCAGTGCACGCTGAATAGTTTGCTACCTTAACTGTTAGGCATGAGGTAGAAAAAATCTTTCTCCCCCCCCCCACCGAAATCCATTTTTCTCCCCTCTTTGCAGGCATAGTATGTCTGTGAACAGATTTAACAGACGATGAAGTTGCACAGTCGATGACTAGAGAGTTAGGTGCGGGATGCTTTAGAGTTAGGCGTGGCATCATTGTCCTTCGCCTGGACTTGATACAAACTCTCCAGTCGCTTAGACATGGGGGCTGAAGTGTGTATTACCTCCCATGAACATAGTGCAGTCCGTGAAATGACTGGGAGAATGGGCAGAGCCAGAAACTGAGTTGATTCAGACTTGGTCAAAATTATAGAAAGGATCATCAATAGTGGCTAGCTCAGATTTGAGATTGACACCTAGTGCTTTAGCCACTTCCTCATTCGGGGAGTCGTGGGTAGTTGGAGGCACATCAGCTGGAGGATACACTCTGCTGTCTGGGTCATCTGCATCAGACACAAAGTCAGAAGAGCCATGGTGATCAGAAAGTGAGTGAGACGGAAAAGGTGGTGTGTATGTTTGTGTCTCAATAGTAGTTATCTTCCACCGAGTGGGAGTACTTAGTGTTGGTGTCCCAACCTCTAGGCTTTCTTAAACAGTCTGCACAGCCATATCTTTTAAAACTTTGACAGGGCACCAGGAAGCTGTTTGTGTGGCCACCCAGACAGTTTTAATTGTAGGTTGTGATGGCATGGCTAAATTATCAACTCCATCCAGGGTAAGTACAGTACAGATTGGAATCACTACTGTAGTTAGTGGTAGATATGGTTTAGTTTGTGAAGATTTCCAGGGTTGGTCCTCTTGAAAATTGTAATGGAAACGGGGAGATCTAGTCCCCATAGGTGCCAATGTCAATGTCACCCCTGCAACTGATGAATGTGTGAAGCCACATGTATGCCATAGTGAGCAGTCTGCTAAATGAGCAGCAGCCAGTGTACCCAGTGTCGTAGTACAGTGGATCAAGCACTGCACCGAAACTGATTCTCTAGGAGTTCCCACTTCCAATGACTGTGAAGGAAAACCTTTAAACGTGAATGCTGAGGGAGTGCTGGAGCTGGAATCCAGTATTAAAAGTAAGGTATGGGCAGTGGTAGAATCTAATACGGTGTCTCTGTCCTCATCCTCAACATCGAAAGTTGGTATCTGGGCTTGGTATCAACGAGTCACCAACCTCAACAGCACTGGTGTGTTTAAAGTCAAAAAAGGAACTTGCGTTTTCGGCGTCGATGGAATTTGGGTCAATACCGAAGGGGTCTCCTGACGTCAATCTGTAGGTGCTGACAGAAGCGAAGAGTTTATTGGAGTGGGAGTTGGAGACAGTGTGCTCTCAAGGTTGATAATCTCGGCATCAACACACGGTCGACACTGAGGACTCCCTGAGTATTCTACATCGGTTGTTCCTTTTCCTTTGAGGTTGAAGTTCTCAACGTCGAGCGATGTCTGTCATCAGAGGTCGAGGATTTCGGGTGCAGCGTCTGTAGACTTTATGGAGATGGTGTCCTGTCCCTTGTCAAATCCACTGTTTTAGATTTCTTTGGACTTGGAGAAGAGGAAGGGCCCTCCAATCCCAATTATTTCCGTTTCGACTTCAAATGCTGCAGTTGTCATGCCCTTGAGCTCCGACAGCGAGGAGGAAGGGGAGGCTGGCAGCTTTCCGGCCGAGTCAGGAGTATCTGAGGGGCAGAGCCCGGCTGTCAGTGTTCCTGAGACAGCTGTGATAGATCCAGCTGATGGTTTAGAACAGGCACAGCAGCCTGAGTCAGCAGAAAGTGTGAGAGACCAATTGGAGGGAGAACTAGGCATTGAAACACCATTGACACAACAACAACGCAGGTGTTCTAAACGCAGGACACAATTAGAAGCTGTTCGGAGGAGCAAACGCCTATCGCTGAGGGCTGACAAGCCGTAAATTCCTACCAGCTGGGAGCTCTCGGCTTGCTCCATAAATTACAGCACCAGACTCCTACTCATTGCTGAGATTCAACGCACGTCATTCAGTCGACAGCGTCCAGCCAAGCCGTGAACTTCCCTGGTCGTGAGCCAGACCTTGACAGCAGTGTTGAGAGGGGAGCGGACTGTGAAGAGATCTTTGGGATTCAAAATGATGCCAACGTAGCTCAATGTCAATGGCTGTGGTTTCGTAGGAGGAGGCTTAGATGTCAACAGCGAAGTTTTCAAAGTCGACAGTGAGGTCGCAGGGTGGGCTTCTCCCAATGTCAAAGAACTTAGCACCTCATCATAAATGGCAGCATGAAGCCACAAGGCCCAATTTTTTCTCGTCTACTTTGAGGAAGACAGGCATATCTTGCACGAGGAGACATTGTGCTCTTCTCCCAGGCAGATTAAGCACAGATCATGGAGATCTTTTGGGGGAAGCTTGGCATTACAGCCAGTGCACCTCTTGAAACTCCATTTCTCCTCAGCCATTTTAGAAATATTCTAACTCACAGTCAAAGTCTGTTCCAAATTTGAAAAAGCGCCAGCCAAGTCCAGAAGCCATTCCCAACTCAAAACTGATAAATAGTCCATTATATTTAATTTCACGCATAAACTCAGAAGAAGAACTTTAACCGACGAGGAGCGGCAGCCCGAGGACCGAAAAACAGGTGCCTGGCCCGCCTTTAAATAGCACGCTGAAGGCATGGTGGTGGGGCTCAGTCCCCTCCATGACCTGTGGCATTCTACCACGAGGGTCCTGTGCAGGCGCATTACCCATTCTTATGGATTTTGATCCAAATCATCAAGTTGGAGGGAAAACCTCAACCCTGGATTGGCCTCTCAGCGTTACATCAGAGATGTGTTGGCTCTTTTCACTGGATCCCAGAGCTGTCTATAACTGGAAGAGTGGGGAAGCCTTCCCCTCTTTAATCACTATAAAATAGGGGCCCAGTCGCCCACCATTTGGTAACCAGTACAGTCATGAGTTGCCAACAACCAGGCACCATGTCACCAGCCGCTACTAGTGTCCAGAAAGGGAGAAGCTGCAGAGATCAATACTTTCTCAGCCAAGGACCTGCCTACTGCTAGACTAAGAAAAAACTCAGTGCTAGTTAGTTAATGTTTTTGTATTTTCCTTTGAATTTTTGTGTACCTTTCTTTATTCCCCATTTCCCTTGCTTTCCCCATTTCCTTATTCTGTGCATCCCTTATTTCTTAATAAATTTCATAGAAGTGGCTTCAATCTTAGAAGTGGCTTCAGTCTGGTTTTTTAAAGGTTCTGGAGAGTTACCTGCAAAACCCTTCCCCAATTGCTTTCTAAGGTCACGCACTACTGATGAATTGTTTTTAGATTAATATACTGTTTGTCTACAGCTGAGTTGTGAGGACTTCAGCCGTACAGTGCCTGCAAGTCCCAAGCCAGACAGTTCTAGGTTGCTGAAGCAGTCTAAGCCTGGTCAGTGGCTTTAGACCAGTCTTCAACTGGCGGCAACCTACCTTGAAGCAGCGGCATGCTCCTAAATTGAGCTCAGGGCTATCTCTCTACTGAGGGTAGATCCCAGGCAAGCAGAGAGTAATTTAGTCAAGATACGGTATCAGTCATAGAAATAAACCTAAAATAGCTCTATAGTAATCATCTGCTTCTGAATGACTTTTAGTATAAAGAAACTCTCATATTATCTCCAAAATAGTCTTGGCTTAAGTTCTGGCAGATCTTCAGATTAAGTACCACTTCTGAAGAGCAAGCACCAAAATGCTCTTCCACATCCTTAGCTACATTTGATGCAAAAAGCATCAATTTGGATGCAAAAAGCATCATTTGGATGATAGCAGCAACTATGGTGAGATGTTCATGCTTCTTGCCAGTTGTGGCATCTTACCCCAAGCCAATGTAGAGGTAAGAGAAAGGAAAGTAACACCTGGCAAACAACTTTATTTATTTATTTATTGTTAAATTTATATACTGCCTTTCATTAAAGCAATCCCAAGGCGGCTTACAGCAAAAAAAATTTAACACGATGGTAAAAAAGACACAATTAAAATATTAAGGGGGGGAGATATTAAACAAATCTGATTTAAAAATTTAAAACAAAAAGCATAAAAGTAATAAAGATTAGAAAGAACAGCAGCAGAAAATCAAATAAATGCCTGGGCAAAAAGCCAAGATTTTACATTTTTTCTAAAAGCTATGATGGAAACTGAGGAGCGAATAGCCACCGGGAGAGCATTCCAGAATCTGGGGGCAGCAACAGAGAAGGCCCTGTCCCGCGTGCACGACAACCAAGCCTCCCTCATTGAGGGACTTTAGAACTTGAAACTTTAGAAAGTATCTTCTGGCTGACACACCATGCTACACCACTTCCTCAAAGTAGTCCCCAGGAACACTAATGGCTATAAGTACTGGCCAGCTGGTCATCCAAAGAGAAGCTTCTATTGCTCTATTGCAAACAACTCCAAGCTCGTGTGAAATATTTCCAACAGAATGGACCTCTTATTTATTTAGTTAGTTAGTTAGTTAGTGCAATTATATACCGCCCCATACAAAATGTCCCTGGGCAGTTCACAATATAAACACCATTAAAACATTAACATAGTTAAAACAATTTAAAATACAATAAAAACTATAAAAAAGGAAACTTTAAAACTATAAACAAAAAGCCTGACTAAAGTATTTTTTTAGTTCCTTCTTTAAAACATTCAGAGAAGAGAAACTCTAATTTCATTAGGAAGCAAGTTCCAGAGTTTCGGGGCAACTCTAGAAAAGGCCCAGTTTCGAATCACCACCAACCGAGCTGTTGGCAACCTCAGCCTCATATGGGATCCATACAGAGTCGAAAGGCTTCAGAACTGCCACTGGATCTCAGGTTCACCCTTCCATGTACTGTATATGTACTCCTAGCTGAGGCAGGTACTGTGCTGGCTCTAACTCATTTAAGAGAAGGCCCTCCAACAATGCTGGAGTTAATTTTAAAATCCTAAGTGTTGACTCCCTCCTTCTACAAACATTAACAATATAACTAGAACATCTCCGTGTTCTTACCTGACAAATACAGGTACTCAAAATTACTGATTAAGTATTTATTTGTGCTTAATATTATCAAAAAAAAGTTTCAAAAGGCAAATGTACTAGAAATAGCATACAGTACACCTTTTTAACATAATTCAGAGATCAATAGTATTTAAAATAGTTGGAAAGCACAGTAGCATGGATATACTTTTACAATGGTTTGTTTGAAAATACCTGGAGGCTTTAACATATCCCCAAAGGCTTTTCTCATTTGCACAGTAAAGATATTTTTTGTTTGTACCTGAATATTAAAATGGATAACGTAGTTACAGTCACCAAATAAGAATTGCAATGAATGCTGAAAAGTGAAATATCTTCTGTGTATCTCAGGAATCAACTTAGGAAACTGCCTTACTGGTCCATCTAGGTCACCACTGGAAGTTTAGGATGGTGGGAAGCTGCCTTATCCTGAGCCAGATCATTGGTTAATCCAGGACATCCAGCAGAGCTTCTCCAGGATTTCAGACAGGATTTCAGCCCTATCTGGAGATGCCAGGGACTAGACTTCGGACCTTCTGTATGCAAAGCATGTGCTGAGCTACAGCCCATCCCCACGGGGACAAACAAGAAGGTTTCCTTTTAATTTTGAAATCTTTTGGGTAGCGTAATTCCACTTTGGCAACATTAAAGTATTCTAAAATATAAACGTTTCTTTGCTTTGTTGCTACATACCCACACCAAACCAACACAATGGTAGAGTTCCCCAAAAGGGTTTAACCACCACAGCTTAATTGTGATACTCCATTTTTAGAAGTATTGCAAATAAAAAACTTCTATAACATTAATTAAATAATTTAATTTAATAATATTTGTTTTAAAGTTTGGCTTCCATTCTTTTCCCCTACCACCATTTTCCTTAGAAAATAATTAAACTAACACATTGATACAGATGGAGGACATGATTTTCAATCAATCTTTTGCTACAAGCACAATACAGTCAGGGGTGGTACGAGGTTGCTAAAGGCTCCTGACTCTCCATCCTTGCATTCCACACCAACCATCATGCATGCCCCCTACCCCAGCCTACTTGAAAGGAGAGAGATGGGGTGTGAGAGTGGGCAGCCAATGGCAGCAGGTGGGTGGTAGCAATGGGTCAATTGACAGGCCAGCCACCCCTCCAACCTTCCCCCTTAGAGAATGGGAAGGCGAAAGGATGTGGGGTGGCAGCTGCATTTCTTCCTCTTCCTCACGTTTGATGTATAGGAGGAGGAGCTGACATATCTAGGGATGTGCACAAACCTGTTCGGAAGTCCTTTTACGGGCCTCCAAACAGGTTTGAAAGACCGGCAGTTCATCCAGTTCGAAGGCAGGGGTATACCTTTCCAGGCGGGGGGAGGTGCTCTTACCCCTCCTGCCACGTTTCCTCCTGCCACTAGTGCTGCACTTCAAAAGAGCAACGTACCTCCCTGCTGTCCCATTGCCTCGTCAGACTAGAAGTAACTGGAAGTACCTGGCGCGTGTGCACATCAGCCGCATGCGTGCGCACGTTGTGCTCACCTGTGTGCACATTGGGCGCACACTCGCCCGTGCACACACACCCAACGTGCACATATGCACTGGGTACTTTGGGTCACTTCCAGTCTAACAAGGCAACAGGACGGTAGGGAGGTATGCTGCCGCCCCGCCAAACTCTTTTAAAATGCAGTGCTGGCAAGGGAAACACGGTGAGAGGTCTAAGAGCACCCTTCTCCACCCTTAAAAGTATCACCCTTGAGCCACTCCCCACCAGTTCCGTGCACATCCCTAGCCATGTTGCCATACCTCTGAGAGTCTCTCAGTGACAGCTCATGCTTTTCTCCTTATCAAATTGGCCTTCCTCTCAGAGTCCCTGCCTCTCTGCAAAGGACTCCAGGAGAAAATCCCTTTGCAGTGGGGAAGGCAGAGGGAGCCACTGCCTTCTCCCACCCACCTCTCATATACAAATGATAGCAGGAAAGAATTCTCAGGGGGGTCATTTAACAGATTCTCTTTTGGTCATTAACCATAAATAAAGTAATCTGAATCTTTAATAGATTGGTTTGTCTTAACTGTGGGAAGAGCACTAGTATATAGCCTTGGTTTTAAATTTAGAACACATTTTTAACCACAATGGTTGTTGTTTAAAAAGAAAAAGAGACCATACATTAGTTCACCCTAATCTAAAAGCACAGGCAGATTCCTTGAACTATCTCCTCATGTGTGAGTTAGTGTTACCCTTATAATTCTGGTTGTGCTTGTACAATTATAACAGCAGATAACAATGCTGCAAGTATTTTTATATATCACTAAATTCAATGCAAAATTAAATGTAATAGGGCCAAACTTCACCAAGACACACACATTATTATCAGTTGGTTTTTTTGGAACAGAATATATTAAAATACTAGATAAAGGACTGTCAGAAATGATGGGGAGCAGTTGTTAGGTTTATGTGGCACCTTTCTCCCTCTCTACTTATCTAAGTCTCACCTCCCTCCCTGCATTTGTTTGTGTCTAGAGAAATCTTATTCTTATTCTCTTTTGCACTTGCTTTTCTGGCCCTCCACCTCTCTATCCTTTTTTTCTTTCCTTCCACCCCATCTTTCCCAGCATGTCTTCCTTCCCACCATTCCCTTTCCTTTTGGAACAATTTTTTGTTTTTTGATATTTCCCCCGTTGTGGGCAGCTGTATATATAACCATGGTTTAGACTGTTAGTGGTGGCATTTCTTAGATAGCCAGCAGATGTCACAGAACATGAGTATTCTGAGGAAAGCGGGTAGTGATGTGGAACACAGAAAAGTAGAGTCTTACTGTCTGCTCCCCTTTCCAGAGGCTCAGCATCCAATGAAGAGCGGGGGGGGGGACTTAAAATAAGTACACTGAAAATGTGTACTTGAAGGTAATTAAGCTTCTGGAGTTGATTTTTTTTCTGTGTGGGGCAAAGCATACATCAGATCTGAATTTTCTAAAGCTTTAAATGTAATGGAAGGTGGGGAAAAGGGTATAATGGAAGATGAAGGAAAGTATGGGTTTTGGAGAGTGAACAACCAACCTATGGTACATACTTGAACATTATATTTAACTAGTTAATTTTGGCCCGTTGAACAACGGGCCCTAGTAACGACTCTCCTGTCCCCCCGCTGCCATTCCCCCTCCCTCCCTCATTAAGGGCCAAATCGGCCCAGCCACTTGCCTCCGCAGCTTCCGCCGCCGACCAACCGCCCGCCCACCCAGCTGCCGATACCTCCTTGCTCCCGGAACACGTCCTCCGCTTGATCCGCTGCTCGCTTAACAGAAGGAGAGAGGTGCTCGCATGCAGAGCTCCACTCTCTTTAAAGTCTCTTCCCGAACTGGCGGTTTGCGCGGCAAGGACGCTTTTATTAGAGAGGATATATACCTATTCCTTCAGTCAACAACAACAAATGGGTTTTTTTCTCCGTCAAAAACACTGAAATTTACCCAGACTTACCCATTAAGTCTGCGGCTGACATCCAGAATAATGCTGAATACATCAAATAATATTTCACACACACAAGAGAATGGCAATTTTTGACAATCCCACTTCCCTCTACAGCTCTCTCTGTGCCTCCCAAAAATGTCCCTGAATGCCCTGCAACCCTCAGAGATACATTTTCAGGAGGTACAGATAGCTGCAGAAGGGTATTGCTTCTTACCTTATTAGAAAACAACATCAAGAATTCAGCGGGCAGCCAGAAGGAGCCTTTGGAAATTATTTGGTATCAATTGTAACAATCTCTTTGGTAATGACAAATTATTTTACACATCTTGTTTGGAAGTTTTGACATTGGACTTTCAACAACAAGCTTCTGTTTTCAGAAGGATTTATACCATCATAATCTACATTGTTCCACTTGACAAGGATTAGAATTTGGAACGGAGTGGACTTTTCAATATGTGGACTTTGGACTTTGCAGCACATGTGAACTCAGTACTAAGTGGATTATTTTGGCCTAGTTATTCATAAGAGTTACAACAATTGTATAATATTGCTTGGGCCTATCATAACGGTATATTAAATATGTTTTGAATAAAGCTGGGATCTGTTTATTTAGTATGCATGAGTATTGCCAAACATCACCCTCTCCTGTTGCATGCCACATTTTAGACTCTATGTCAGCATGTATTTCATCACCAAAAAGTAGCACTCGTGACCAATGAAATAAAATGACACTTTGTGGGGGTGGGGGGATAATTTAAAAATGAAAATTTAAACAAAAATATTTTTGCTTAGAAAATTAAAAACATTGACATATATCTTCTGATAATGTCATTGATTATTATAAGAAAGACATAATCAATAAATCTGTTTAATTAAATATGAATTTATTTATTTAACATTTTATATCCCGCTCTTCCTCCAAGGAGCCCAGAGCGGTGTACTACATACTTAAGTTTCTCCTCACAACAACCCTGTGAAGTAGGTTAGGTTGAGAGAGAAGTGACTGGCCCAGAGTCACCCAGCAAGTCTCATGGCTGAATGGGGATTTGGACCTGGGTTTTCCCGGTCCTAGTCCAGCACTCTAACCACTACACCACGCTAGCTCTCAATTCTTATTCAGTTGGGGGATAACCTATTTTTTCTTTACTATATTTTTGTACTCCATTTCTGCACTCTTAGCTACTTTGGGTAGTCATCTACCTAGAATATACCTTTAATCACACCTACCTGCCTGGGATGGTGCTTTAAAAATCAGTTGCCCCATCTGTGAAAGAGAAAGCTAGAAAAGAAAATGATTCATTGAGAAATAATCTCTTTTAAACAAAAAACAAAAAACCCTCATACTCACCTTTCCACAACCAAGCTGACAACTTGTGCAAGATCTGGGTTTGCCACCTGAAGTCGTTTCCACAAAGACCACACAAATTCTTTATCAGCCTTAAAACAAAACAGAAAAGAAAGAACAGCAATAAGTATTAGTCATGGAAAATAAGGATGTGCATGAACCAACATGCACAGACGAGGTCCAAATTGGTTCAGTGCTGCGTGGAGGGGAGCGGGATCTTTTTTTAAAAAAAGAGAGCAGGTTCTTACCTTCTCTCCACTGCGGTATACAGCTTCCTCCTGTGGCAGCACTTGAACCAAGAACCTGTGCGCGGTGCCAACACACATGGCATCCATGCATGTGCAGGCGCCATTTGCATGGTCAGCATGGTGTTGCTAACCATGCACATGGAATCCACACATGCGCAGACACCATGTGCATGCTGGCACCTCCCATGAGTTCTTGGGCCAAGCACCTCCGCAGCAGGAAGCTGCATGCAGTGGTGGAGAGAAGGTAAGGACCTACTCTCCTTTAAAATAAAAAAAATCCTGCTCCTGTGGCTCCAAACCAATTCAGAGCTGAACTTCGGTTTGTGCACATCCATAATGGAAAAGCCTTACGGAAATGTCTAATGACTTGGTGGTTCAAAATGCCTCTCCCTCTTCCTCATGGAGAACAATTCAGAGCTTTAGAAGAACATATTTACATGTTCCTGTACTTTTTAAATTTTTGGAAAATGCAGTTTTTTCTATCACAGTACTAGAATGATAAAGGAAGGCACAGTTGGCAGAATTTACCCTTCTATACAATTCAAACAGATAAGAGGACCCAGGATTTGGACACGTCAACTGAATGCCCTTTTTGTTCCCTTACTCCCAAGTTCCTTAGCCTCAAGCTCCCTCAAAATTGCACGCCCCCTAAGGTGCTTTCCCATCCATTGGAGAGGGGGAAACTCAGGCTCTCCGTATGTTTCCCCCCACAGGTGGGAAAGAATTGGAGACAATTTTGAGCAGAAAATGGCAGGAAAGGAAAGGATTGAGCAGAGTGTGCCCCTGCTACTTCTTAGGCTCCCAACTGCAGTTTCCCAAGGCTGATTTCAATTAAAACAAATGGAGAGAGAAAGAAAGATGCACAAATTGTACCATGTCTCATTTGGCTCTAAAGGCCAGTTTGGCCGGTACTTGACTGGTCCCCTTCAACTGCGTGTGGGAGGAGTTACAGTCACAAAGCACCACCACACACACTTAAGTGACAACAAGCCAGGGGTGGGGGGAAAGATGTGGGCGCTCATGCTCCTCCTCCATACGATTAGAGAGGCCTGGTGGAAATATTCCACCAGGAATGATACCAGCCCAAAAATGTCCCATTTCTCAGTCCACTATGCAGTCTTATTTCAAAGAGTCCTTGGGCTCTTTGTCACTTAGGTTCCCTACCTCCATGACCACTTTCCATTCAGCTTTCCAGTCCTCCTCCTCCTACCAGCCCACACACTTCCTTCTGCCTTCCTGTCAGTCAAACTGACGCTTTAATTCCCCAAGAATACACAATAATAACTGCTGAAGAGTTAGATAGCATACTGTGGCTGGGTATTCTACTGTCACAGAAGTTAGAATGTTTGTAATAATTCCACAGCTCAGTCAATGGTTGAAGGGAGGCTCACAAAAAGCCCAGAACCAGCTAAATCTAGCCTAATAGATTAAATGAGGGCTGAAGCTTTCAAATGAATATCCGAACTTCTTTCTAAATATCTAAAATTTATGCTATTAAATATTCTTCACTTTATTCTACATATTTGGTCTGACAGTAGTAGTAACATTAGCTGGCAATTATTACAGCCTTCGGAATAGAAAGTTGTAAGGGCTTTTTATAAAATTTCTTGCACAATTAACAAGCTCTCTGAATGTTTTTGAGAGCCAAATAATTTCTTCTAAAAAGCGACTGCACATCCAGTCTGAAATTGGCACAGCAACCCAACTCTACAGCTGTCAAAGCCTGGGATATATCAATCTTTTTGGTATCCAAGGACTGTTCTGTCTACTCCGCGTATGTTAATGGTGCAGAGAGGTCAGCTGAAGTGTACCTTGAGCAGCTGAGAACTTATATGCACAGGACAGAATACCGATGTCATTTGGACGTTCCCCCAAATTTCCTCATTAAAAATAAAATTACTCACACCACCACTGTATGTCAAAAAAAGAAGCTGCTCACTTTGGGAGTGTGTGTGGAGGCTAGGAAGAGAGATGTATAAAACATAAATATTTAGAGTGCTTTGGGAACTATATTGAAAGTGAGATGCTCTTCCCTGAGCAGCAAAGCATCTGCAATGATTGCAGGTCAGGCCTCAGACTGAAAAAGTGACAGTTATGAAAGAGAGAGACAATGGAATTGTGCTTCAGTCAAGAGTGAAAATAATTATACCTCATCATCGTCATGTTAGCAGACATATGGAAATGCAGAACAACTCAGCCTCTGATCCCTGCTACCACTGAATATGGCTGTGTCATAATAGGAACAGAGCACATTCATACATGTAATATTCAAAAATATACCCCAAAAATGACATATACTATGAAAAGCTAACACATAAACACTTGCTTTAGT
The DNA here is from genome assembly GCF_027244095.1 of Hemicordylus capensis. Taxonomy (NCBI): domain Eukaryota; kingdom Metazoa; phylum Chordata; class Lepidosauria; order Squamata; family Cordylidae; genus Hemicordylus; species Hemicordylus capensis. The sequence continues at coordinate 119,825,380 of NC_069658.1, read as the reverse complement.
TCAGTTCAGTTCAGTAGGGATGTTCCACCCACATCATTTGAACTCCAGCCTTGAAAATTTATCAGCAGATTCTTAGTCTAACATTTCCCACACTTTCAATAGTTGAGGCGCACTTCCTAGAATTAGAGGCACACTTCATTCTTAAAAGTAACAAATATTTAGTTTTCAACGTTTCACTGCAAGAATGGCCCATCCCCAGGTGAGTATGTTTCTGGGTGGACTTCATCTGAGAGCAGGTAATTCCTCTGCACCTGAAGCAGAATTACCTACCAAATGTGAGGAGACAAGGCCAGACAAGTGAATCTGGTAGAGATGAAATAGGAAGCCTCCTCTACTGGTGGGTACTTTGAAGTCACAGGACCCTTTAATTTACTTGTTTTTCAGTGCACGTGACTCTCATTTCATAGCTTCACACATAGTTTGGGAACTACTGATCTAGTCCTGCTCAAATACAAGCAGATGCATGGCTAAATGTGTGCAATGTTCTAAAATGGATTACAGATAAGAAGCATAAAACACTGATTTCTACAAACACAGAATATATACAAAAATTAGTATTTCTCCTTCTAGGAACTACAACAGAAGTGTGAGCCCTTCTTCAATACCCTCACAATCCATTTTCTGGGTGTACTGGCTCAGCCAGATGCCTTCGTTCACATGCAAGGCAGTTAACTGCACACCCCATGCTTATTCCATTGATGATGCCAGAAGTCCGAGGCCAAATAGCCCCACTGCCTCTGGCTCCCCACAGGCCACCTGTTTCCCTGTTTATTTAACTTGCACATGTTTATTTAACTTGCACCTGATAAAGTCTGCCTTCCTACTAAACACCAAAGCCTCACAAGGACAAAGGAATAGAGTAAAGACCTCCAAAACAATTCACTGTCCACGGCATGTTGATGAGACTTGGAGCTAGCCTGGGACCAGAAACCAAACCAAAATTAACTAGAATTTCAAACAAATATGACAGTCTTGGCTGAATTATATCCCAAGAACTCCAGACAAATCAGCCATGTCTGGAACCCCAGGCAATTTGTTGCCTGGCCACAATTTCAGCTCTTCAAGTGGGGAAAGTAGTCATAGAATTCTTAAGACAGGCTGCACAGAACAAAATGTTGGAAGTAGGATAGAAAGGTGGTCTGCCTTGGAATTTGGGCTGACCAATCAAATTTGATTGCAAGTTTCTGCTTCTAAGCTACCGATCCCACAGAGAAATGGGGTGGGCGGGGGAGAGAAAAGCAGCTCAGAATAATCTCCACTGGATAGGGAGTGTTAGAAGTGAAAATTCTACAGCACTGACTCTTAGCACTGCAATAACCTCTTCTGGCCACTAGAGGCATGATTAGTTAAGTTAATAAGCCTATCTCATCAGTTAGAATAAAGTAGAACTAGAGAAGTGCAAGCCAGCTCAAGGTCCAGTCGACTCACACTCGAACTGGCCCGGCTCAAGGGCTTGCCCTCTAGCAGGACTGGGCTCAGTTCAGCACAAGGTCGTGCTGAACCCAGGCTGGACCGGGGCCGATTCAGGTTTGTTTAGGGGGAAAATGGCGGACTTAACCGCCATTGCTGGGCTTTAGGGAGTGCTGTCACAACTCAGCCACGCAAATGGCCAGTGCACATGCGCGACGGTCTCCAAAATGGACACTGCCAGCATAATGACTCCCAGAATAGGCTGAAAATAGCCCGAAACGGGCATTTTGAACTGGGGGGAGGCCAGCAAGGGGAGAGAGAACCTCCGGAGGCCCCCCGCAGCTGCACCCCGAATCCCTGCAATGGCACTCAGTCCACCATTTTATTTTTTAAAATAATTTTGTTTCCCCACCTCACCCAAGCTGGACCAGAACCAGTTTGGACTCCAGCCAGACCAGGTCCAGCTCTAGTGTGCACAGCAGCAGACCAGACCTGGTTCTGGCTAGAGTGCACAGCACCAGACCAGACCCAGTTCTGTTTCTACTCGAACTGAACAGGGTTTTCTGGATTTGTGCATACCTCTAATTAGTATTCTTCAATTGTTGTTAAAGGCTAGTGCCTGTTTGGGTATGCTGTTCTATGTCTCTCTCAATATGTGATGTTTTAGTTTCTTAATGGTGTCTTAATCTTTTTTTTTTTTTTTTAACTCAACCTACTGTCTCCAGATAACTCCTTGGACTAAACATCTTTACCACCAGAGCATACTCTGCTGTGTGAGGACTTTAATGTTTCTCCTCACACCCCTCAACAGGGTTATGGGCCCAGAGCTCTGAGACTGGTGAAGAAAGTAATTAACCTTCATAAGAAAAGAAGATTTTCAGAAAGATGGAGACAGGTCAGAGGATTGAGAAATTATAAATTGCAGATTTTGAACTGTGGTCAAAACGGAGATGCTCCTAAAAGGCCACAGAATCAGCAGGTTCTTACACAAAGAGTGCCTTGTTAGAAAAGTAGAAGGAAGACAAGCCTGGGGCAGTGCAGATGATAAAGCCACTAGGATAATTTGTTTATCAGTGAGTGACTCTATATTGCTGCATTTAAGAAATAAACATACAAAGGATATGTGGGAGACTCTGAAGGAACTGTATGAAAGAAAGTCAACTGTCTCCAAGGTACATCAAGTTATAAAGGTATGTAATAAGAAACTAAAGAAGGAAGAGGATTGTCTAAGCATGTAAATAAGATGTTAGAGACTTCATCACAGCTGCAAGCACATGGAGTAATTCTGCCTGATACGACTCAGATTGGATTGATATTGAACAGTCTTCCTGGGTATTTTGGACCTATTGTAAATGTATTGGAAACCAAAGATGATTTGAATTTGGAGTTTGTAATAAACCACTTGGAAGATTTTAATTTGCTCAGAGGCAATGGACAGCAACTAAGAAAATGCTTTTAAAATTTATCAAAAGAACAAAATGTTTTTTGCCTGTGGGAGTCCTAGACATGAATGAATGGATCCTTATTACAGTCAATGACCCATAACAAAAGCAAGACAATACAACGTGTTTCGCAAAATACAGAAAAGGGGGGAGAAATTAGTGAAACAATCATTCTAATACCATTTACTCAAACAATTTAGATCTAATCTTGACTGCTGCTGCACAAAATTTAGCCACATTCAGTGTTATACATTCACTAAAGTCTGCTAACAGAAAAGAAACATACCCATCCTCAGTTCTACCAGGGATATTCAATAAAAGAGGGGCAATCAGTTCAGAACTTATATCCTTATAGAATAAACAATATAACAAAACATGAGTCACGGTTTCTACACCTTAGCCACAAGGACAAATCTGATTGTTAATAGGAATTTTCTTATACCTGCCCTCTACTACAGCTGATGGTAATGCATTACATTGAGCAAGGGAGAAGGCTTTTCTCTGGGACTTGGTAGCTAAATTGAATGAATATCATGCAGGTTTTATATAATTTGTAAAACTACCTAAGAAGTTACCTGCAGAAATTTGTGCAAGGTCACTCTGTTTTTCAACATCTGCTATACACTGCTTAATAAACCTCTTAGCATTATCAGGACCCAAAGATCTTAACAGCTGCGCTGAGAGACCATACTTGCCTAGCATATCATGAATGTGATTTCCCCAAGTAGATTAAAAACTATCTTCCAGCACGAGGGAAGCCAGACCTTTAGCAAAAAACACAATTTTACACCAGAAATTAAATATTTACCTCTAGGCCTTGGCCTCTACTCTTATTAGGCCAGACTCAAGTCGCAAAATTACATTTGATGCACAGAGAATAAGGAATGCACAAACTTAGATTGAACCAGCTCCATTAACTTGAATGACTGTGGACTACAAATGGCAATTTGTAGGAATGCACACAACAGTTGCGCAAGAACTTTGCCTTCATACACCTGGACTGCCGCAGGGATATAATGACCACCTCTGGAGAGGAAAATGGCCGAAGCACATTTAAAAATGGCCAAAGCACGTTTTCGAGAATTAGTGGTAACATAGTCCCAATGTGCCGTTCAAAACCCATTCTTGCTGAACACTATACACAAATATTTATAGATCTGAACTTGCTCAATAATCTCCTCGTTGATCCTTAGGTCTTTTTGCAAACACCATGACCTTAGATTTATGAACATTAATAGTTAGTTGCTCCTCCTCGCAATATTTGAGATAGCTTGCACAAAGCTCTTCCCATGCCAACCACTATTCTAGTTAATATAACTGCGTTGTCTGCATAAAGCAAGACCGCTATAGATTTACACGCTAATTTGAGGGAATGAAAATCACTATTATCCATACATTCCACTAAGGAATTTACGTAAAAGTTGAAAAGGGGTGGTGCCAAAATGCATCCCTGTTTCATCCCCCTCAGTGTCCGAACAGGCTGAGACAGATGACCCAGAGCACTACATCTCACCTTCAGTGAGGTATTTTTGTGCAACATGCAAATAAGATGGAGCAGCCTACAGTCAATAGAGGTTTTAGCAAGTTTATTCCACAATCTCTCTCTGGATATCGAATCAAATGCTGCCTTAAAATCAATAAAGGCAGCATACAACGGAAAATATTTTTCAGCCAAATGCTGCAACACCAAGGCCTGGTCAAGAATCAATCTACCAGCCCTGACCCCCTACCAGCCCTGACCCCCACCTGTTCTTCTCTAAGTATGGACTCCTTGTCCATCCAATCAACAAGCTTAATATACAAATGCCTAGCGTATAGCTTGCTGATAACACTTAGCAAGCTAATTGGTCAATAATTTGAGGGGTCCGAGTGAGAACCCTTTTTATAAATAGGTACGACTATAGCAGTTTTCCACTCCTCCAAGATACAAGCAACCTGATCAATAAAAGTAAATAGCCTAGCAAGTACAGGGGCCCACCATTTGATGTTTGATTTCGGCAATTCAGAAGGGATCTGAGCCAACCCCGAGGCCTTGCCTGCTTTGAGTTATTAAATTACTAGTGTCCTTAATGGAGACTGCCAGCCATGATGGTAAAGGATCCGGCTGGGGCAACATAGATGTCTCTCCAAAGGAAGGCCTCTCATATAGGGCCTGAAAATGGGAAGTCCAAACATCCGCAAAAATAGGACAACCCACACCCTTTCCCCTGCCCTCAGGATGAATCGAAACAATATGCCAAAAGGTAGTATTATCATTGGTTCTAGCAGCAACCCTTAATCTTTCCCATATTACCCTAAGTGCCTCTCTCTTTTTTCTTTTTTTAATTAATGCTTTATATTGGTTTTTTAACTTCAAAATATGGTACGCTGTAATACTACTCTCACTGGATCTAGGCTTATAATTGGTAGTCAGGGCCTTCTTAGCATTATCGCATTCCTGATCAAACCAACTTCTGGTGGGGCCTCTCCTCCCCATAGTTGGAGTCCCAGACATATAAAGGCTATATGTCCTCAGAACAAAGAATTTGCAACTAAAAAGGTGGTGAAACCACATTTCAAGAGTGCTATACAAGAGTGCTATACAAATGTGCTATACAATTTCAGTCCTATACAATGAAAAATGAACCTGATACATAGGTACACATGCTTGCTGGTTTGGTGCTAGTAAATCTGGGGCTACTCTAACGGACAGATAGCTGTCTGGTTCCCTGGCTGGTCAGGATTGGCTGCACAAGGGAAACCGTTCTCCCAACATCCAAGTAATTCTCCTGCTCCAAGAGTAGTTTCCCAGAATAAATCTGGGAGTCCCAAGCATAGGCACACAACTAGGTTCATGCTAGGTGAGAGTAATGAGTGCAAGTAAGAGTGAACGAAAAGTAGCCACAGAGACCCTAAGCTGGATCAGAAAGGTAGCACACAGGAAGAGGTGTTCACTCTTCCCCACATACACGCACACACACACACCATTTCCCCCTGCACCATTTCCCCAATTCTTACACACAAATGTTGTATGTATTCTCATACACTAAAGGGACAACCAACATGTGAAAGAGTTAAGAATCACATTTCTAACTCTGACGCTCAAGTTCAGGCCCAGAAGCTATGCATCTTTCAAACTAGATTCGAATTGGAGAAAAACACTTGCTATGCTAGTATTTTTTAGTGATGCAGCTGGGTATAATTAAAAAAAAATTGAATTAAAATAGGTCTCTACAGTTACTTTGACACTTACTGCCAATTCTAGACCTTTGAAAGTTTAGTTCAACGGTGCTTACTTCCAAGTAAGCATGCAAAGGATTACAGCCTTATTATCTAGGATGACTAGTAGGTGAGATAGCCACCTAATGGCGCAGCGGAGAAATGACTTGATTAGCAAGCCACAGGTTGCCGGTTCGAATCCCTGCTGGTATGTTTCCCAGACTATGGGAAACACCTATATTGGGCAGCAGTGATTTAGGAAGATGCTGAAAGGCATCATCTCATACTGAGTGAGAAATGACAATAGTAAACCCCTCCTGTATTCTACTAAAGACAACCACAAGGCTCTGTGTTCAGCAAGAGTCGATATCAACTCGACAGCACACTTTACCTTTAGTAGGTGAGACTCGGCAAAGTCTTTTTGCACAGATTACACTTATAGGAAAACTCAAGAAATAAAATATATGTAATATAATTTATTAATGTGCTTGCAATCTGGAAGTAAAAGAGCAGTTTGAGATTTGTAAGATTTCAACTTCAAACATTATTCATTTTACTGACTAATTGCCATATAAGGTAACTTTGAATCAAAGTATATTTGAATCTAAGAAAGATCTTCTGTTACTCTTGGGCATGATTGTGAATTATTGATCTGATTACTGAGCATTAGAAATCTGTTGAGAACAAGAAGTTAAAATATTATGATGATTTTCAGCATTTCTGCTAAAAAAAATACCCCCAAAAATCAAAATTTCACTAAACGTATCTGAGTATAAAAAGTAGTGCATTCTGCTAATTTCAGTGGCAGGACTATGCAAAATTTGCTATCTGTATGTCATCAAGAAGTATGACTTTATTTTGCATAAACAAATTCTTCAAAATGTAAAATAGATGAATAGTTCCGTGTTATGAAACTAAGATGAATATCTATTTTTTTCTTCTAATCCAGCAATTGCATTATAAGAATATTTCTTTTTCTGACCTCTCGCAAACCACTTTCCCCACCACCTTCCCCCCTCTCCTGTTTCTGAATGGTAACACCAAGGTCTACATACTGGCTGACATTCTGACTAATGAAGTGAGTGAGTAGGGAGGTACTGCAGGATTGCGCTGCGAGCCCTCGCACAATTCCCCTGGTCCCCCTTGCATGCACACTGTTGCGCAAGAGCCGCTGGACTTCAGAGCACTCCCCATACTCCAAAAATAAGACCAGAAGCACAACACTGAGGCTCTGCAACTTCAGAAACACATAGCTGGGGGTCAGTGACATGCTTCTGATTTTACAGAGCCCTCCGAACTCTAATGGCTCTTGTGCAACAGCACACACCTAGGGGGACTGGAGAGCCTGAGCAGTGGTGGGAGCAGTGCGTCCCTGCAGTCCCTCCTCACATGCATTAGTCAGGATGTTGGCCACAAATAACAGAATCTCCTTTTTATTTACTATAATGTGGATGGTTTGTGCTCTTAACTTGGATTAACTTTTATTCCTAACCTGTTTTTTGGCTTTGCAATGGACTAAAAGCAAAATATACTTAACTACCTTAGGGTGGATGAGACTGCAGCTGCATCAAAGGTATTTATACTTCAAAATTTAATAAATATATCAAACAGGATAATGTTGTGCACTAAGTGATGCAAAGTACATTTAATTTCCTTAAAGAAAATGTTAACAATTTTCTTAAACCCAAAATTATATTTGGGTTTGGTTTTTAGCAGGTAATTATTGCATATATTTGTTTCTCTAACATTTCTAGCCCAGTGCCCCACCACTCCCACCCCAGGAGAACCGGGGGGGGGGGGAAACACATGCAGACACATTTTCTTCTCAATCTCTTCAAAATTTCAGGAAATTTTACATCTCTAATAGCATACCAAAATATAAACTAACTTGTTCCCATTGAATTATGTCAACATACGCATTATAAGCTACCTTGAGAGTGCTTTGGGGGCATAAAGACAGGATGCAAGCTTTAAAATAAATATGTGGATTGTAGCCTTCGTGAGCCACTATTTCAGTGTGCAGAAACAGAGACTGCTGTGAACAAAACATAGCATAGCAAAACTATTAATGCATATTCCCATGGGCTTACACAGTTATTTTCTAGATGTGCAAAATTCAGGGAATCAAGATTTCTGCACTTGATCAGAGAACAGAGTGCATTCTAATGGTCAGAGCATCAGTTTGACCGAAGGGAATCTTTGATTGTTACTTGCTTCTTAATGATGCTCAGCATTTGCATAGTGTTCATCTGCCTGTAAATTTCAAAGCTGTTTTGAAGATAGGAATGTGTGCAAAATCCCATGATACAGATAACATAGCCAAACACATATATTTGGCACATTCTCTTTGAGAATCAATATGGCTAAAGAGAAGATATAGCTGTTATGCATTCTGTAACTGATTGCAATGTAGGAGAATCATTTCTCAGGCAACTGTCATCACTTTCCAGATCATGAAGTAGACAAGCTGTATTAGAAGCTTATATTTTAATCATAGCTTTCATAAAAGAACCATTGATATGCCTCATAGATTACAAACCACCTGAGCAAATAGCATTTGCTCAGGAGAAAAGCTACATCTGCCCAATCCCCTTCTGAAAGTGTAGTTCTTTTCATTTATTTAGAAGTGACAAATGGTGTCCAATAGGTCTTAGGAACATCCACAAAGCATTTGAAATACTTGGAATTTTTTTGTAAGTTTAATAAAGATTATAAGACATACAGAAGGCAGCAATCCCACTGCTCATTTAAAAAAATCTAAAAAGAAAGAAAGAAACACACTTTAAGCTATTCAAAGCCAGTGATGTGGGGCAGAAGGTTTTCTGTGATGAATTTTCCACTACCAAATTTTTCCATGGAAACTTTTCCACTAACGAAATATTTCAGTTCCAAATACTTAAATAATTGTAAGATATTTATATATAGCATGTAAAAGTAACATCATGTACTTTTAAAGGTGTTTTTTTTAAAATAAAAAAAATTAAATATATGATATAGAATTGTTTAATCCAGGCCTATAAATAAGTGTATTAAAGTTTGGTTCAGGCTTCCAAACAGAATGTAAGGCCAGTGGGCCAGAATGAATTGTTCGAATCAAGGATGTGAGGCCCCTTGGCCAAGAGGTAAAAATACCAGAGCCTGACAGGAGATAATGTATGTAGCCAAGGTCCTAAGACAAATTCCTACTCAGCAGAAAAAGAAACATAGCTGACACCAGAAGATACCAATAAGGAGTAAGAAGGGCGGATAGGCCAAACAGTAGCTCATATCCAAGGCTAATTGGCACCACATAAAAACATCTGTTTAATTACAAAGACATGTATTGTAGGATTTACTGATTTGCTTGCTTTTTTAAATCTATATAAACTGGCAACTGCATATGTTGGGTGCAGTGCTTGTCAGACTTTTTGACTTGTGCTGTGCCTTCATGATCATGAATAAAAAGCTTATTTGAGCACACACCCCTCGTTGAATTTGACTAAATTCTGTCAGGCAACAACTATTGCGGGAACCATGTCAAGTCCTCTTTAGTTCAGTAAGACGCCCCATTCTCTATCAAATCTGATGGAAAGATGAAAGCAAGGGACTGAATTAAACAGGAGGGCAAAGTTCCAGAGGATTTCCCCACAACATATATTGGTCAAATAAAATGTCAAATCAAATCTAAAATTATTTATGGTGTCGCAAAAAATTGCATATTAAATTTTTCTGATTAAAAAAACTAATGCAAATGAGAACACACTTCATGGGAAAGTTTTCTGAAAATTTTTCCAATTCAAGTTTCTTAGAAAACCCACAAGTATATTATAACATTTCAAAATGATAGGCATACATCTTAATTTGGGAGAGAAAGGAATTAAGAAAGATATTGCAGGTGTTTGGCCTATTTTGGAACACAACAATGGTATAGAACAAGCAGCTCCAACTTTCAAATAGCTTTGCATAAAAAATCTCAAAGAAACATGAGCACTGAAGAGTTTATAATCTCACTGCTGAGGTGGTCCTTGTTGACATCAATTTTGTATCAAAGTTTCCATATTTTTAAAGCCTGCATTTGCAAACATATAGCTTCAAAGACAAGTAAGGCTCCCAGTGGGTTCAGGCTGGATATTCAGCTGTTTCAGAAAGAAACATGGATGTTCCTTGGGATAGCTGAATATTCATCATTTTACAGAGCCTGAACACAAGGGTCAGTTTGTTCATATTTACTCCATAAGCCTTTTTTTTAAGCTACTGCTGGTGTGCTTTCCTTACTACTCTTTATTGTAAACTCAGAAATTAAGACATCTGGATTGAGAGGAGTCTCAATCCAGCAAGGAAACATGCATACAACACTAGGCTTTCACCTGCACATGTATTGCTAGCTGGATGAAGAACCATGTGCAAAAGTAGATGCTGTGTGCACACCCACAATTCCAACTATAAAATCAGCAATAACATCACTCAGCTAATTGGAAGAGGAATCTGAATTTAGTTCTCCTAAATGTTACTATGTGTGCATATAGATGAACTGAAATTATGAGCTCCATAAATCTCTTTTAACAGTTACCCCATAATAAAATGTACATTTGTCAGTAAGTCAGTGGCTAGGTACGTTTATTTAATGTGGTTAAACCTGGAAGGGTGCAGGACAGGCCTCACTTGAGGAAGTTGCATTAGGGAACTTAGATAACCATTTAGTCCATACAACTCTGATTCCGTAAGTCATATTACATCTCAGTATCACATAAATAATCAAAAACTAATGGGAAACAATAGACATCCTATGGAACTGCTTTCTGTAATCTGCCATTTCAACCAACTTTGATGGTGTGCTTCTGCTGAGCAATATTACACTGAACACATGCAGCAGCTCACTTATGCCTTACTACACTTGAAAGGTCTGAAATTAACAGTACATACACGTAGTGCAGCACTGTCAGGCAAGTTATGTGGCACTATTGCCCAGTGTTATTCGGGTCCCCCATAACTCAGGTGACCCAGTATTCTCCGGCCTCCCACCTAAACCCAAGGACACAGCCTTGCCCTCTTCCTCCTTCAGTTTGGAGGATGAAGCTGCAACCAGTGGTCCCTCTAATTTTTTTCATCTCTGTGCGGAATGAGTTTTGTTCTGGGCAGGAGTATCAAGGCAGTGTGTGTGCACCTGCATTCAGAATGGGGCCTTCCTGATTCAACCTGAAAGGGACAAAAAATGAACTGAGTGGACATCCAAAAACTTGTGAGCGTGCGCACGTCTTAGAGGGAACAGTGAATGCAACCACATCAGCCCAATCATTAGTTGCACAATTATGCCAGTATGAGCACCTGCATAACCAAACATGGGCCCTTTAAATCTCTCCAGCACTCAAAGAAAAGTGGGGCAAGGACCCACTTCCCTTTCAAGAGGGCTCAGTCTGCAGCAGACTATGCTGAAGCAACATTGTTCTTGTGTAAACCTGACTCTATGGCTTTGACTCGCTGACCTTTGCTCCCCCACAGACCGGTCCCTCTAGCTTTGACTCACTGACCTTAGCTAGTGTCTACTATTCCTCTGTAGACTTGACTCCCCATCTCTGCACCCTGGCTTGCTGATCTTGACATAAACTCAGTTCTCTGTGGACTTAACCCTTTGGCCGTGACCTCTGCTTGTAGACCAAGCCTCGCTCCCTCAGGAGAGTTCTTGTGCTGAGACTGGCACAACTCATCCCTGTGGGTCACAATAGTTACAACTGACATTCCTAGCTCGAACTGATCTATTCCATGCCACTGCAGCAATGCAACCCAACCTCTTTGCTAAATGGACTTCAAAAACAGGCAAACACTGTATTTGACATTGAGTTCTCTATGGCTGATTTGCTTGCCTTGCAGCCTCAGACCCCCAAGCTTGTGCACATGCACGCACAAACAAAATTCTTTCTTTCCTTTCTTATCTGTTTCTCGAGAATCCATCTTTCCTACTGGCACATCTGATGTTTAAATAGCTGGATGGTTATGGAAAATTCCTGCAACAACATCGTAGCTTTACAAACATCACCCTTCTGTTATAATCACACACATAGTGTCAGTTCAGACCTGTTACGTATGCTATGTGCTTGCATGCTTCCTCTTCCATTGAGGCACTCCGATTTCATTCTCTCACTGCTAAGTCAAACTGTGGTTTGCCATTTCACTCACTGAGAGACTATGGTTTGAGGTAAATCAAAAGTGAAAGGCAAAATTGTAACATGCAAGGGGAGGTAAATAAAAATATATTTTTTAATTTAAAGTGGCTAAAAAAAAATTGAAATCTAGGTCAGAACTTTACAAAAGCTTTGAAACTAAAGGCGCTCCTTGGTCCATGGCCCATCATGGAGGAATCTGCCCTTTGCCTTCATCAAAAGTGGTAACAGCATGCCCCTTTTGCCCCTCCTTTTTTATTTCCAGAATGGATAGGCATACAGTGATAAAATCTGGCACACATGAAGTCCACATTGGAAGGAATCTGTGTAATTTTTTTCAAAGCGATGGGTCAATCCCCTAATTTCTGTGAATTTTTGAAAATTGATCTGAAGCCCCACCTTGGACCATAATTCCAACCCGATGTAAAGAGAAAAGGACATTCCTTTGATTTTATACCAATTTTTTCCTTCTCCATTGCAAGGAAAATACAATGTAATGTAAAAAATACCTTTTAAAAGGTATTAAAAGAACTTCACACCTTTTAATCCCTTAATGGCTAGAAGGGAAAGTGAGAAATTCTTTCTAACCACAAAAACAGAATTTTCACTTTTACTTGGTGTTTCTGCAATGGGGAAGACAACAAATTAATATCAAAGGATATTAATTCCACATGGGGGTGGAATATAGGGATGTGTAAAGCGGCTCAAAATCAAGCCAGTTTGCACTTGAGCCGGCTCCGCTCAGAGGCTCACCCTCGAGCTAAACAAGTTGGGAGGCAAAGTCTGACAGTAAGTCTAGCCAAGCCCTGCCTCACGAGCCTGCTTGACGGTATACTCGTAAAATCACCCTTTATAAGTATGGGGGGGCACGAGAGAAAAGTTCTTTCTTTGTGTTTACCTTTAAAAATTACAGGATGACGGTGTTGGAAGAGATGGAAGTGGAGGTGGGCCATTTGGGGCCTCTCTGTGTGTGTGCACATAGAGGCCCAAAATGGGCCGCAGCCAGCCAGGGCTGTCATTTGGGAGGCAGGCATGAGGGTGAAAGGAGTCCCCACCACCACCACAGTCACCATCCCTGAGATGGCTGCTTCCACCCTTCCGCCTGCCTCCCAAGTGACAGACCCAGGAAGCTGTGGGCCACTGCAGGCCTCTCTGCATGCACAGAGGCCCAAAATGGGCCACAGCAGGCCCAGGCTGTCATTTGGGAGGCAGACACAAGGGTGGAAGGAGCCGTCACAGCTGCCGACATCATTGCCTCTGCGACCACTGATGTTGCCATCCCGCCACATAGTGGCGTTTTTAAAAGGTAAACCCAAAGAAAGAGATTTTCCCTTGCCCCACCACCACCGCCGCCGCAGCCCTTTACTTATAAAAGGAATCCTTGGCAGATACCTCTTTACAAGTACAGCCATCAAGCCCCTCGAGCCAGCTCAACAGCAGAACCAGACCCAGGCAACTTGAATCCGGTCTGGATTCAAGCCAAACCAGGCCAGTCGATTCCACACACATCCCTAGTGGAACGATGGACCTAGAGAGGGATTCACATCCAAAATGTTTTGTAAAGCTCTGGCTTGAAAAAAGAGTTTTAGCCCCTTTTCTACTTTTCCCCCCAAATCAGAGGACTTACCCATAGTACTCACATTCTACTACTACTACTCACATTCATCTGTTTTGGCTATCCCAAGAAACTCAAGTTCTGACAGTACATAGTTAAATATCTCTGATTTAGACACTACATATTTAAACAGAATGATTTAGAATTTCTGATTTGGAATGTGGATCTGGTTACATTCCAATTATCTTTTTAACTAGGCCCTCAAAGTTCTAGGGTTAAAACATATCTCATGTTCACCTCCTCCAGCTGCACAAGTATATCTTGTGACACTATACACCCTAATTTTAGGGTGATGTATGACACTACACAGCCTAATTTTAGGGTTCATTTGTATCAGCAGTTGACTGCTAGAAGTGTCTTTATTGCATTGGAAATATATATCCTGGCTTTCCATTTCTTGAAAAAATGTCCAAGATCACTAACAAGAAAAATAAACACATAATCACAAATAAAATTAAGAAAACATAGACAAAAGCAATAGATGGAATCGACTGAACTAAAAGAGCTAGGCAGAATATTCAAGAACAGGCCAGGCTTTAAAAGGCAGCGCTAACACTTCAAGTTGAGCCTCAAAACAGAGTGGTAGCCAGCTAAGTTAATTTTTTTTTTTAAGGCTATATGCTCCAAGAACACAGCATACCAGCTGAATATTCCAAACACCGCCCCATTTAAAAGCACATTATAGTAATCTAAACTTGACAAAAATAAGGCATATGTGACCATGACCAGGCCCACCTAGAACAACCACTGGGAACACCCCCATACTCTAGCTAATGCTTTCTGTGCTCAGGGTAGGCTCCCCATTCTACATTTCACACCATGAACCAGTACTAGGGCAAGATCAGAACAGATGTGGAACTTTAAAGGTAATGCTGCTGAAATGCAAAAAGAGTCAGGTTTTTGTTTTGTTCAACAGCTTACTGCTCAGAAGCTGTTGAACAAAAACAAAAAACACTGACTTTTGCTGACCAGCACCACACATCTTCCAAATTTATTTCCTACAAATTATATTCAATGGCAAAACATGAATTGGACACCAGGCCATTGAGAAGCTGTGATGGTGCTTCTGCCTTTGAGCAAGATGATATCTGTTTTTGATTGAACATCTTAAATCCATTCCTTTGAGCATGAAAATAAAATGTTAAATAGTTTAACATGACTTTCATAATCATGCATCACATATTTGACGCCCATTCTCTCCCTCTCCCTCTCCCTCTCCCACACACACACACACACAACTGTATGGTCTGAATTTTATTTAGCAAGAGTAAATTATCACACTGCAGTAGTTCAAAGCATCACAGATACTTTATTTAAAAGACTGCAAAACCATTCTCAAGTTCATGGTAAATACAAAAACAAATGTGTTGTTGCATTCAAAACTATATTCAGACAACAATAGGTTATTTCCACCTTAACCAGCAGCAAAGTACTTCACTTTTGTATGGCTTATGCTTCAGGTGAGATTGAACCACAACTGTTTATCTTTGCCTCCATACTGAAAAGACAAGTAACAGCTATCCTATATTCACCTGCATTGAACAGGAACATTGAGGATGCTCCCAGGACAAAGGTTAGTTACACATTATTATAGGACAGTCTATGCTGCCTCTTTCAAACATTTCAGGGGAAACTTTTGTTTTTATCTTGTTGGAAACTGCCCAGAGACATATGTTTTAGGTGGTATAAAAATATGTTAGTTAATTAGTTAATTAAACAAACAAACAAAACAAACAGCAGATAACGTCCGTATGTGGCTGATTGGTACAAAATCTGGAGTTAGGGGTCCATCCCACTGTTGCTCTGGGAGTAAATCAACTGCATAGGTTGTAGTGTGATGTCAGCCATAGAGGAGTAGAGTGCCCTTTTCAAATGGAATATCCTCCATTTGGGTTTCTTACTCAATCGTAAGAGGTGTGGAATAGTCACTACTAGCTTTTAAGCATGAAGTAAGGGAAGGAAGTGCAGTGGCTTATTCTCTATTAAAATGTCAACACATACATGACAGAATAAGTAAAATATTGTACTGCTGAAGTTAATGTGAGAATAGATATTATTGTTTGAAAGCATAGTTACAAATACACTCTTAAGCAATGGGTGCTTCTGCAATGTCACAATTGTGTTCATTCTTCCTAATATTGTTTTCTGTAATGTCTAAATGTATCTTCCTGTCCTCACCATACACAGGAATTGATAATATAGCACATATCACCTAAAAGGTCACATTAGGAAAGTCAAATCCATTCTGGAAATGTATTTAAAACTACCATAACAGTGCTCCTAATAAAACAATTAGAAAAACAAACACATGCAAAAGGATGCCAAACTAAATTTGGTCCAAATCGGATAGGCAGTTCACGTTAGCCCACTTTTGCCTCAAATATTCATGTGCCTGCCATCTTGAATTGGGCTGAATGACATCATCACAAACTATGTGTTTCAGTGCCCTCAACTCCTGCCTGTAGGCTTCCAGTGGCATCCATCTTATTTATTATTTCTCTTTGTAAACCACCCTGAGCCATTTTTGGAAGGGCGGTATAGAAATCGAATTAATAACAATAATGTAATAATAATAATCTGGTGGGCCACTGTATGAAACAGGATGCTGGACTAAATGGTCCTTGGACCTGATCCAGCAGGGCTGTTCTTATGTTCCCTACAAGTGCACAAAATTTGATCCAAATCGGTTCCCACTTGCACCTTAAACTGTTCACATATCTGCCATCTTAGATCGGGGTGGAGGACATCATAAACTATACCACTGAAGTGTCCCTACAGCTGTAGCAAAGTTTGTTCAAATCAGTTAGGCAGTCCACTTGCACCTCAAACATGTATGTGTCCACCATCTTGTAGCAGGGTAGATGACATTACAAACCGCACCACTGAAGTGTCCCTATGTATCATTCACTAGAACAGTACCAAATTTGGTTCAATTTGGTCTCACAGTCCACAAGTTAGTCCACTTGTGCCTCAAATGTTCACACATCTGCCATCTTGAATTGGGGTGGATGACATCATCACAAACTAAGCCATTGAGGTGTCCCGAGGTGTCCCTATAGCTGTAGCAAATTTGATTCAAATCAGTTAGGCGGTTCACAAGTTAGCCCACTTGTGCCTCAAACATTTATGTGTCCACCATCCTGAATTGGGGTGGATGACATCATGAACTACGCTGCTGTGGTGTCCCTATGTTTCCCTACAACTGTAACTGATTTGGTTCATATTGGTCCAGGCATTGAGATATTGGTGGGGGGACACAAACACACAAATACACAAACACACAGAATGCCAGATGATCTCATAAGCCTATTGAAAAGTAGGCTAAAAAAAATGTTTTAAAAAGAGAGAGAGAATAGTGCATGTCTGCTCTTTGACATCTGTGGCTACTTTTAAAAAACTACTAAAGACCTTTTTATTTGTTCAGGCTTTTACCCCTTAGGAGCTGCCAGGTCTCTCAGCTCTTCTGTTTCTGTTGTCTTTTTTATGGTGGTGGTAATTTTTTTGGAGGTTTTATTGGTTTTTATGGTTTTTATTTTTCACTGATTTTAAGGATTTAAATGTGATTTTTATGGAGTTTTATTGTATTTTGGTTTCTGTAAACCGCCTTGGGATGCTTTATGAAAGGTGGCTTACAAAAGCCAAAATACAATTCCATAAAAATCGCGTTTAAAACCTTAAAATCAGTAAAACAGTAAAAACTGCCTAGGGGTTCCTTATAAAAGGTGGTATAAAAATCAAATCAAATCAAATCAATAAACCAAACTAATTTGCAAACCAAATATAAAATCAAAGTAAGCAAAGGCATGGAGGAATCTAAGGAGCAAATGGCCAAAATATTTTTTTTTTAATGTTACATTAAATACACCAGAAGCATATGAACACGTGAGGCTGCCCAATACTAGACCAGACACTGCTCTATCTAGTAAAGTATTGTTTCTGCCTCCTGGCAGCAGCTCTCCAGGGTTTCAGGAAGAGGTATTTCTCAGACTTGCTACCCAATATCCTTTAAGTGGAGATTTGGGGGATTGGAATTGGGCCTTTCCACATACAAAGCACGTATTCTGTCCCTGAGCTGTGGCCACTCACCACTATGCTTCTGTTCCAGTGAACCAGACAGAAAGGTATCGCTGTATGGAAAGAGCAGCAGGGCAACTGAAGAGAAGCTAAACTGGGTTTGTAAATAGCACTTGAATAAGAATCTTCTCCAGAAAGGGCCAGCCCTAGCATTTGGGGAGTCCCCCAGCCAAGTGAGGATCCCTGGATTTATCTTGAGCCACACAGGCTGCTCATTCGTCAGGTCAAGTGACCAGTCCATGTGGATGAACAGCAATGATTAGCCCATTGCTCGTTTGGGGATACAGTAGAAGAAAGTTCTCAGTCTGTTATGAGTGCAAAACTCTAACACCTCAGAGATGAAAATATGCGGCAGTTAATTTCAAAATCCAATCTGAGACTATTTCTTTTTGGAAATGAATGCTGAGGCAGACAATTTGTATTCAAGAGAGGGAGTGCTGCTTATGAGACAAGCTGTTTCTTGGGGGCTGAGGTGCAATGAACAAAGGAGACCATATTTGGGGCTGCAGAATGTGCAAACCCATTAGGGAGCAGGGTGCAATATTGCATATTACATCTTTACACCACTCTGAAGTACTTCAGGGATGTAATACAAGGGCGGGGAATAATTGGCACTGCTATATCCTGTCACTGTTTATGTGCCCCCCCCCCCGCAAGAAATGGTGCCTAGGTAACCTCCTAGGTCTGCGCAGTGGATGAACCAGCCCTGTCTCCATAGAGTCAAGTAGGAAACATTTCCAAACTGGAAAAGAGTTGGTTCTTCTAGGTTCTTCAGAAGGTATGTGAGAGGGGCAGGTTGGCAAGCACATATGTGAGCTAGTGACTCTTATGGACTTATATACTAGACTGAGCTAAATGAATTCTTTGTATTAGTCTCTCCTGAAGATGCTGAAAGAGATTCCCACACACCTGAAGCACTGGTTTTGGGGGTTGCATTTGATGAACTGTGTCAAATGAAGGTGACGAAGGATGCAATATTAGAACTAACTGAAAATTAAAAGCAAGTCACCAGGGCTGAATGGCATTCACTCAAGAGTTCCAAAAGAGCTCAAATGTGAAATTGCTGATCCTTTAACAAAAATATGCAACTTATCACTAAAATAAATCTCCTTAGCAAAGGATTGGAAGGTAGCCAATGCAGCATCAATTTTTTAAAAAGGATCGAGGGGGGATCTACATAATTACAGACCAGTCAGCCTAACATCTGTCCCAGATAAATTCGTGGAAAACAGGAGTTCCCTAAGGATCTGTATTGGGACTGGTGCTATTTAACTTATTCATAAATGATCTAGAGCCAGGGGAGAACAGTAAGCTAACCAGGTTTGCAGATGACACCAATTATTAAGCATGGTGCAATACCAGCAGATACAGGAGAGCTCCAAAAGACCTCTGAAAACCATTTGAATGCCCACCCAAATGGCAGATCAGACTGAAAATTAGTGCAAAATAACACACATTGCCAACCCCCAATCCTAGCTTCACATACAGTATACACTGACTGGATCTAAACTGGCTGGAGATACCCAGGAGAGAGATATTAGGGTCAGAGTAGAAAACTTGCTGAAAAGGGCACATTCAGGGTCAGGAATTCTTAGGAAGGGGATTCCAAATAAAACAAGAAAAACAATGTCATTAAAAATGATACTGAAGCATTGTTCATGAGAATATTGTATAAAGTTTTGGTGAATCTGCCTCTAAACAAATATCAGACAGCTAGAAAAATTACAGAAAAGGGCAACTAGAATAACTGGATGGTTGGAGCATTTTCCATATGGAAAAAAGCTTTAAGCTAATATATTCTTCTATATGAACAAACCTAATGTTAAGGTTCTAGTTGAGGGCAGAGAGAAGATACCTAAGGTGGGGAACAGGATCAATCCTAATGGGTATGAACACTGTGGAGAGAGTGAACATAGAAATTTCCTCTTGCACTACTAGGATGGGATAATTCCACTAAAGTGATTAATAGTTGGGTCAGGTCAGAGAAGAGGCCTGATTTCACACAATGCATAATTAACTTAAGGAATTCATTGCCACAAGATGTTGTAACAGCTACCAACGTATCTAGCTTTTTAAAAAGAATTAGACATATTTGCAGAAGACAGATCACTAGCTATTCACTACGTCTGGCAAACTGGTCAATTGACTAATCAAAGCATTGTCAGCTGATTTGTTAATATTGTCAAATAATCCAAGAAGCAAAGAATGTCACTGTGTAGGTGAGAGGTTACCTTTTTTAATGTTATTATGGAGTTATTTGTTAGCAAGGGCAGGAATTAAGGCTGCTTACCATCCCCTAGCCTTGCAGAATCCCTAGGGGGGAAATCTAGCAGTATACCAACGTTTATCCTACTGGCTACATGCTATAACTGCAGGCATCTCCAAACAGGAATGTAAGCAGCAACCAGTAGCAAAGTCACTACTACAGAGTTGGACTAGAGCGACAAACAAGCTAAATATCCAGTAAGAACTGAAACTGGCAACACCACTAGCTAGGATTCTTTATAGTGGCCATAGACCATAATTAAAAATTGCACACAAAATTAAAAGTTCAGTTAGAAAGGGCATAACTCCTCTACCTTGATGGAACCTTTTGTTTATGGGAAGAAAAGGGCACACTGCTGTTGATTCGCTGTTACATCAAAATTCTGAATTTCTCCATTGATTTTTATGGTCACCTTTCACTTTTATCCCAGGAAACATTTAAAAGTGGCTCCTTCAATTGCTACCATGAAATGGTCAATATGTACATTAGGACCCTCTCTTTTGTATGTTTCTGTTTCTGTGCCTAATACTGCCAGTGACTCCATTTTGTTTGCTGCAGGAACCGAAATGTACTCCCTTCAGATGATCAACTGCCTGTTCTGTAAAGGCTGACTTATCCTTGGAGTTCCAAGATAAAAACCAAAGAGAAGCACTTTGAATCATTCACATTCATAGAAACTTTACTTAACTTTACTTGTTAAATGGTATAATCATTTACTTAGTTTCACAAGTAACATTAGTATCAAACCTGTTGATAGCTAAAAGTATCTCTTAATCATACAAAGTTGATGCTTTAAATATTTGATCATTATTATTACTTGATCAATATATTGACAAAATGTTTTTGACTGGTCAAATGCCGAGCCCTGTTATAAGTCACAATATCTCAGAACAAAACCTCTGCACTCAGAGGCAGTTTACCTCTTCATACCAGATGCTAGAAAGAAATGGTAGTCACCACCAGTGATCCCTCTAACAGGGATTCCCAGATGTTGTTGACTACAACTCCCAGAATCCCCAGCTGCAATGGCTTTTGCTTGGGGATTATGGGAGTTGTAGTCAACAACATCTGGGAATCCCTACTAAATGGAACACTGGTCACCACCATGCCTTGTTTGTGAGCTTCCCAGATGTATCCAGTTGGTCACTGAGGGAGCAGTAAATCTAGCAAGGGAATTCAGATACCCTTACAGTATTAAACTGACAGACCTAGCAATATTGCACATTACTGGTGTACAGTATCACACATTTTTAGCTGCACAGTGCACATTAAATGTTAAAATAAACAAAATGTAAAGTGTAAAACACAACATGCATATATCATACAGGCATACTAGTCAGAGTGTTAACATTGGCCACAGCTATCTGTGCACACTTGGATACATGTGTCACAATATATCAGTACTGATCAAGGTATATACTTGTATCGTGTATATACTTGGTAGTATACACAACTGTGTAGTCAGCCCTCGGCTATGAAATTAACTTGTATTGTTAACTTGTTAACTTCTGGATTGTCTTGGACATGTCACCATCTCTCAGTCTAACTGTACAAAGACTGCAAAGATAAAACAACCTTCATACAGGGCTGCCACTTTACAATGTAAGTATTTTTGCATACCTTCTAAACCCTAAATAGATTTTAAAACAAACACACACTGTCGGCTTAATCCCCTGCCATATTAGGTGGAGCAGATGACAGGAACCCCCACCTTCCCCAACATTCAGGAGTTTAAAAAACAGGGTGCAGGCTACAAGTTGGCAACCATAAAATCTACATATAATTTATTTGAGAAAATTTGGAGTTTCTTGGTGGAATGCACTTGTGACAATTATAAAGGTTCCTAATCATGTACACAGAGGAGCATTTAACTTTTTAGTTACCCTGTCATATTTACACTCAGGATTATTGAAGAGGGTAGAGAAATTAGTTAAGGACTTAAGGACAGCCTTGCTGAATCAGGCCCAAGGTCCATCTAGTCTAGGGTTGCTCAACTTTGGCCCTCCTGCAGATGTTGGCCTACACTTCCCATCCCCAGCTATTGACTGCTGTGACTGCTATTGACTGCTGTGAGGGATTATGGGAGCTGTAGTGTAAACACAGCTGGAGAGCCAAAATTGAGCAGCCCTGATCTAGTCCAGCATTCTGTTTCCCACAGTGGCCCACCAGATTGCCTCTGAGAAGCCCACAGGCAAGACTTGAAGGCATGCCCTCTCTTCTGCTATTGCTGCCCTGCAGCTGGTATTCAGAGGCATAGCCTGGAGGTATCCCATAGTCATGAAGACTAGTAGCCATTGATAGACCTGCCTTCCATGAATTTGTCTAAACTCCCTCAAAAGCCATCCAAGGCCATCTCCACATCCTGGGGCAGAGAATTCCATCAATTAATTACATGCTGTGTGAAAAAGTACTTCCTTTTGTTGATCCTAAATTTCCTGGCCGTCAGTTTCAAAGGATGTGCTTTGTTCTGGTGGTCCATGGTGGTGAACAGCCAGGTTCTTGTGTAGTGAGAGAGGGAGAAAAAAATTCTTTCTATCTACTATCCCCACACCATGCACAATTTTATAGACCTCTATCACAGTGTTTATCAACCGCCGGTCCATGGACCAGTGCCGGTCCGTGACTTGTTGGGTACCAGTCCATGAGAGTACCGGTCCGTCACACAAAGAGGGGTGGGACCTGGCATCTATGTAGCCTGGGCGAACTCTCCGGAGCTCATTTCTAGGCAGGCAGCCCTCGCTGCTGGATAACATTCATTTAGCTTCCTCGAATGAACATTATCCAGCAATGAGGGTTGCCTGGAAATGATCTCTGGAGAGCTTCCGGTGGTGGCCCCTACCAGCCCAAAATTGTTTGGGGGGGCCTGGGGTTGGGGTGAGATCCTTTTCTAAATGCTGGTCCGGGAAATTGTGCATGAAGAATGTACCAGGTCCATGACTCCAAAAACGTTGAGAAACACTGCTCTATCATATCTCCCCTCAGTTGCCTTGTTTTCTAAATTAAAAAGCCCCAGATAATGTAGTCTTGCCTCATAAGGAAGATGAGATGCTGTAGGCCGCTGATAATCTTGGTTGCCCTTTGTGCACCTTTTCCAGTTCTATAATGCCCTTTATGAGATCCATAACCAGAACTGTACACAGTCCTCCAAATGTGGTCACAGCATAAATTTGTATAAGGGCACTATAATAGTAGCAGTTTTATTTTCAATTTCCTTCCTAATGATCCCAAACATGGAATTTGCCTATTTTCACAGCTGCCACATACTGTGTTGACACTTTCAATGAGCTGTCCACCAAGATCTCAAAATCGGGCAGTAACCAACAGCTCAGTCTCCCTATGCAAAGTTGGGGTAACTTTATACTTACTTACATTGAACCACATTTGCCATTTTATTGCCCACTCACCCAGTTTAGAGAGATCCCTTTGGATCTCCTCACAATCCTTTCTGGATTTCACTATCTTGTATAGTTTAGCGTCATCTTCAAATTTGGCCAACTAACGACTTTCCTCAACTTCTAGATCATTTATGAATAAATTAAAAAGCAAGGTCCCAGTACAGATCCCTAAGGGGGCCCACTTCTTGTTTCCTTTCATTGTGAAAACTGTCCATTTATTCCCACCCTCTGTTTCCTGTCCTTCAACCAGTTACCAATCCAGAACTGAACCTGTCTCCTTATTCCATGACTGCTAGGTTTACTCAAGAGCTTTTGATGAGGGACTTTGTCAGAAGTTTTTTGCAAGTCCAAGTATATGGTGTCAACTGGATCACCTTTATCCACATGCCAGTTGACACCCTCAAAGAACTTCAAGAGGTTAGTAAGGTAAGTCTTCCCCTTGCAGAAATTATGATGGTTCTACTTCAGCCAGACGCTCTACCTCTGGACTTCGGCCAGCCCCTGGGGTCCCCCAAATCCTCTTTAGTCTGTCCTGGGTGGTGTGGTCACCCGGCAGAGCATGATGATGCTTAAATTGCAGGGGAGGGCGGCCTCTAAAGGCCTTTAGGTCCAGGCTACAAAATTACCTAGGTGCACCTCTAATTTCAGCAAGCGATTCTTCTGTGTTTAACAATTTTATCCTTAAGTATGCTTTCCATGAACTTCCAGTACAGACATTAATCTAGGCATGTAATTTTAAGATATCCCCCTGCATCCTTTTTTGAAAACTGGTGTTACGTTGGCTATTTTCCAATCCTCTGGTACAGAGCTCAATTCTAGGGACAAGTTACATATTTTTGCTAAGAGATGAGCAATTTCATAACTGAGTTCTTTTAGAACTCTTGGAAAGAACTCTGGCCCTGGAGATTTGTTAATTTTTCAAGACAGTTTATAACACCATCTCTTGTCATCTCTATTTGACTCAGTTCTTTGGCCTCCATCTTTGATAAGTTCAGTTCAGGAAAAGGTCCTGTGTTTATGTTTGCCAGGTGTCAAAGCTGCAATCTTAAATATACTTATTTGGGACTTTCTCAAACGGCACTTTCCTGTTTGTATAGTGTGTGGTTTGGTTTACTTGGTACAGTTATCTAGGGCTATTGGACCTGCAGACACTTTTTCTGTGGTGAATCCTCTCTGCTAGGATCTGGATGGTGCAGGTTACTTTATTGGCAGCCCTGCCTTTAGGAAGGAACACAGTCAGAGATTTTTCAGTTCTATTATTCTGTTTACTCGGAGCCAACCCAAAGTTGAAGAAGAGAATTGTAATCAGGCATATGCTTCACAAGAAGGCACCCATTTTACAGTATCTGGATCTCCTTGCAGTTTCTTAGGATGCAGCACAGCAGTCCGATGCAGAGTCTTGTTAAAGTAAGTCTCATTGCACGAGAGTGGGACTTAACTCCACGCAAGCATGCATAGGATGGGCTGTAAGTTGAAAGACTGGCATCCAGCCAGTTCCCTACATGCTTACTCAGAAATAAATCTCACCGAGCTCATCAGGGCTTATTCCCCAGTAGATATGCTATGGCAATTTTGAGATGGGCTCTGGAAAGCGGCATGTTAGTGAAAACGAGAGAGAAAAACAGGCAAGGAAAGAAGGAGCTTCCCCACCCCTTCCCCCAAGAGCACCCAGCTCTAGTTGTAGGGCTGCTTTAGGTTGCAGCCAGGTGTGAAGGTCCTTTCCCCTGCGGCGTCCCGTCTCCAGGGATCCATCTCTGTCCCTTGCCCGCTCTGGTACCGACCTGACACTGGCTCAGCTCCTCAGTCAGGCTCCTGACTTCTTCCTCGAGCACCAAGACCCGGGATGCTGCTGCAGAAGCCGGATCCTTGCGTTTGGAAGAAGCCATGTTAAATTTAACCACGCTGAGCTGCTATGAGGGATACTTTTCACTCATACTTACTTACTTGGGGGGTGGGTGGGGGGTTAAAGGAAGAGCAATATGACAGGGAATGGGCGGCGGGAGGAACTAACTATGAAGAGGAGACATTTACAGACCGCCCACACCCGACTAGTGCGCCATTGGAAAATTAAAACGCGCCTGTGAACCAATGAGACGACAGCTTCATTGAATCCCGCCTCCTTTTCCTACCCTCCCCCCAACTTTTTTTTTTGTGTAACTTCAGTAAGAGCATGCGGGCGGCGTTAGGAACCAAAAGAAAAAGGACGCAACCGTTGCCAGTTTAACGGACAAGAGACCGAAAACGGAAGGAGAAACAGAAGGGAAGGTGTTTTGTTGCTGTTGTTTTCTAAGCCCCAAGGCTTCCAATATTCGTTTGGCGCATGCGCTTGCTTTTCGCGCTTGAAACTAGTGCTTTCCCGCGTTCCTCTTTCCCTTTTAAAAGGAGATGAGCGACCTGGCCTGGAAAGGAGCGCGGCCGCTTGCCAAACCCTTTGTCCAGCGGTGTTTGATTTAGTTCCTTTTGCGTATGAAGCAGCACTGAGTGCAAAATCCTAAAGCAGTCCTGTTGTGTGGGCCAGTCACTTCTCTCTCAGCCTAACCTACTTCACAGGGTTGTTGTGAGGAGAAACTCAAGTATGTAGTACACCGCTCTGGGCTCCTTGGAGGAAGAGCGGGATATAAAATGTAAAAATCAATCAAGCAATCAATCCCTTGCTAGGAGTAAGTGCAGTAAAATGGAGTGGGACTTACTTGCAGATGCAGTACTTTGCCTGTACAACTAGTTGCTTATCCACAAGGAAGCTGTACTGGATGTTCTAACTCTGCACACCTTCCTAAAGCAATTGCCCCTGTTGGAGCCAGTAGGATTCCAAAGGGGTTTGGAGGGTTTTGGGGTTGGTTCTGCAGATTCTGTCGATACTCTTAGGCAGTAGTTGCCGGGGGTAGCAAGAGGCATCTTTAAAAATAAATCAGCAGCTGCTTATCAGCATTAAGACAGCAGCTGCAAGCTGCTTCAAGCAGCAGCACTCCACCCGGCCTCCCATGTGGGGTGGTGGCATGGCCTCTTGGTGTGTGGAGCAGGGGTAGAGCCACCATTGGCAACAGGGTTCAGGCCATCAGACCTCATGGCCCTGACACACACCCTGCATCTGACATCAGCCGGGGGTGTGGTTTAGCTCTTGAATGGGGCTTTGAGGTCCATTTGGGAGCTAAATCACGCCCCCGCATCTGATGTCAGATGCAGGGGATATGGTTAAACACTTCCTGCCTCTGAAGTCAGACAGGAGGCGGGGCAAGGGGTGTCGCAGCAGCGGCTGAACATGGGCTGCTACTGGCCTCCATCCGCCACCAGTGTGGAGGCTCCATGCACAATCAGAGGCCTGGGCCATGCTGTTTCTGGCCCACGTGATGCTAGGCAGAACACTGCTGTAGCTTGCAGGTATTGCTGTAACGCTGGTAAGCAGCAGCTGGTTTATTTTTAAAGGTGTCTCCCACCCACACTGCTGCTACTGCCCTGGTGGATACCTGGAACTGAACTTACCAGGGCAGTAGATATGATTGTGTCTTCTCCAAGCCGCTTCAAAATTAGCTCCACGGTATACGGAAGAACTATGGGAACTGAAGTGGCAAGGTAGACAACCGGAGCACAAATGGAGGAGGACTCATCTTGAATTCAATAAGACACAGCATAGAACCCATTTGAAGGCCTATGCTGTGACAATGCGTGCAGCAAGGAAGAGATTTTATTCTGCACATATTGCGTCTGCAAGTTCTCATCCAGCAAAACTGTTCCGGATTGTTAGAGGGACGGGGGTTAATTCAAGCTCCTTATGTTTCAAATATGTTTCCAGAAACAATGTCTCACTGTGTAGAGTTGCCACGTCTACCGAAATTCCAGGTTTCAACTGGATTTTAAGCATCTCACCCAGCTTGCTTAGCCCACCGAGATTCCCCCAGATTTCAGATTTCATTTTTTTTTTTAAAAAAAACCTAAGCTCTAGCCCTTGTAGAAGCGGAGTTATGGAGCAAAATGTGCAGTCATTAGTCTGCTCAAAAATTACTTTCCAGCCAATTTACATAATATGCAAATTAGGCACCCAGATTTGGAAATACAGAATATGGCAACCCTATCACTGTGACACATTTAATGAGTTCTTTGCAGACAAAATCTCTTGCATTTGGGCTGATCTGGACTCCATTATTTCTGCAGGACTAGTTAGGGAGATGTCCAGCAATCCGTCTTGCAAGATTAGATTGGACCAGTTTCAGTTTGTGACTCCTGAGGATGTGGATAAGCTGCTTGGAGCAGCACAGCCTACCACCTGTTGTTTATATCCTTGCCCAACATGGCAGATTTCATCTTGCAGGGAGGTTGTTAGAGCTGGCGTAGTTGATATCATTAATACTTCACTGAGGCAGGGCAGGAATCCACCTTGTTTGAAGGAGGCGATGGTTAGACCCCTTCTTAAAAATCCCACTCTGGACCCCCAGTGATGGCTAATTATAGGCCAGTCTCCAACTTCACATGATTGGGAAGATGATAGAGAGGGTGGTGGCTGACCAGTTCCAAACAGACTTGGAGGAAACTGATTATCTAGACCAGTTTCAAACTGGCTTTAGGGCAGGCTATGGGATTGAGACTGCCTTAGTTGGCCTGATAGGTGACCTTTACCAGGGAATTAACAGAGGGAGTGTGACTCTGCTAGTTCTTTTTGATCTCTCAGCAGTTTTTGATACCATCAACCATGGTATCCTTCTGGATTGCCTGAGGGATTTGGGGATAGGAGGTACTGTTTTAGATTGGTTCCGCTCCTATGTCTTGGGTAGATTTCAGATGGTGATGTTTGGTGATAGTTGCTCTTCAAAACGGGAACTGCTATTTGGAGTCGCTCAGGGCTCCATTCTGTTACCAATGCTTTTTAACATCTACATGAAACTGTTACATGGAGCGGCTGGGTAAGGTCATCAGGGGATTTGGTGCTGGATGTTATCAATATGCTGATGATGCCCAAATCTATTTCTCCTTGTCATCAATATCAGGAAATGGCATTAGCCCCTCTTAAATGCCTGCCTATAGGCAGTAATGGGCTGGATGAAGGATAATCAATTGGAGTTGAATCCAAGCAAGATGGAGGTGCTCATTGTTGGAGGCCATAATCTGAAAGATGGGATAGAACTTCCTGTCCTGCACAGGGTTACACTCCCCCAGAAAGAACAGGTACATAGCTTGGGAGTGCTCTTGGACCCAGGTCTAGGACTTTGCACTGTCTCTTGTCTCAAAGACATTGGAGGACAGACTAGTGAGTCAGAGGGCTAGAGGGTCAAGACATTGGTTATTCCTTCTCTACTGCTCTGACACTATCCCTTTGGAATGTAGATTGCTAATCTTAGGGAATTCCTTCCTTCCAGCCACTTCCTCTCTCCCTTCTCGTCCTGTTCCTACTACCTTGCAACATGCAAGCAAGCTCCTCTCCCTGCACCATGTGTGCAGAGATGCAGAATCCATCTGCATCCAGCTAGCTAGCTAGCTAGATTAGAGATCCTAACTCCTCACTTTCCTGTCTAGAATGTTCTCTAATAAATGCCATATATAGATTTGAAACTATGAACTGGCTCCAAGATACTTTACTCTCAGCATACACGCATGCCTAACTAAATCCACTGTGTTGTGCCTCTGTGCACTCTGCTATAATGAAAAAGGGGTTTGTCTACCAGAGAGAATTCCCAACAGGTTTCACCCTGGTGCCTCAGGTTGAGGCTAAGGCCAGGAGTGCTTTTTACCAGCTGCAATTGATTCGACAATTCCACCTGTTCCTTGAGGAGAATGACCTGAAAACTGGTACATCAACTGGTAACCTCCGGATTGGACTACTGCAATGATCTCTATGTAGGGCTGCCTTTGTACTAGTTTAGGGACCTTTTGTGTTATTTGCCATCTGCTCCTCACTTCTTTTTTTCACATCCTTTATTGTCTGCTTACATTTAATTTGCCAGTGTTCACATTTCTCATTTTGGCTACACTGTACAGTACTACCATTTGCTAAAGGAAACTTTCCTGCCTTTTATCGCTTTTTTGGCTCTACTCATCAGCCATGCTAGCATCCTAGACCTTGATGGCACCTTTCCTGCTTTGTATTATACATTCTAGCTGAGCATCTGTTGGTGTGGTTTTAAATAACCTGAAGACATTCTGGAGTTCTGATACTCTTGACCTTCCCTTTCAGCTTCCTCAAATGTGTCTATGCTGGACTTACTTGACAATTTGTAACTATGCAATAAACTAGATAGCTTCCATTCCCCTGCTAGCTTCCTGCTTTCATAACTAATTTGTTTGTTTTGGATTGTTGTTTTTAATATAAGGCTTGTATACCTAGAAAACTAAATCTTAAGATGTAATTGTTTAATAGACCGAAATATTTTAGAGGCCAGGGTAGTACCCTATCCTCCTTGCTTGTTGCTAAACTGGCATAAGTGTTACTTGCCTGGTTAATTCCTGTTTCCCTCAATGCTTTGTTCCAGGGGCTAGGATACTTTGTCACTGGGATTTCCTTGAGTTCCTCATTGAACTGGTTCTCTCACAAACTAGCTCTAAACTGATACCCCCTGGTTTGCACCCCACCATTTCCTTTCCTTACGTATTCAAAATCAAGTGCCTTGTTTAACAGAAGAGGATGTTACTCAACAACTGACCTGTACCAAACTGTGAGTGGTAATTTAATGGAGATTAGGGTGGTGTCAACCCTTGGGAATGGTTAATTTCTTACTGAAGTAGACAATTTGATTAAAAGAGGATTAGGACAATCTCAGTTGAGGAAAGAAAGAGGGGGTGGGAAATGATACAGCAACCAAAAGTCCAAGATGGGGAGAGGGAGGAAAAATTTCCAAGTTGGTTGAATAATTGTTGATACATGATTTATTCAATATTGCTTAACATGTTTCACACATCAAATGCTCTTTTTCAGAGGCAATTGTATGTTCTAATATCTTTCTTGGGATGATTATATCCCACATTAGCAGGAATATCTATCAGTTATTCTGCACCCTTGGGAATTTTTCTCGCCTCTCTTTTGTCTTGACAATCTCAGCCAGTCCCCAGGGAATGCAAGGGCCAGACTTACTTTTGGCTTGCTTGAAATGATCACTTTTCCTAAACTATTGTGCCATTGCACACAAAGCATATCAAGAAATTGTAAAGGCTTCCCCCATTATAGCAGATGGTGATAGTTCAGGGGTAGGGATGTGCACAGAAAGTTCAGGGGTAGGGATGTGCACAGAACCGGTTCAGAGGCCCTTTATAGGCCGCTGAACCAGTTCGAAGGTGGTGAGGGTCTCCCTTTAAGAGCGAGGGGAGGGTGCACTTACCCCTCCCACCGCTTTTCCCCCACCGGTGTCAGTTTTTTAAAAAGCCCATTGGGGCGGCAGCACCCGCCGGTGACTTCCGGTCATATTCAGAAGATGGCAATGGGGCAGCAGGAAGGTACGCTGCTGCCCTGATGGGCTTTTCAAAAAACTGATGCTGGTGGGGGGAAAGTGGTGGGAGGGGTAAGTGCACCTTTCCCCCACTCTTAAAGGGCGTCCCCCGCCGCCTTCGAGCCACCCTGCCGCGGTTCCGTGCACATCCCTATTCAGGGGCACCATTCTCCCCAGACCTTAGGGTGGAATTCTGGTCCCCCACAGCCTTTAGCAGCCCCTGGGTGCCCAAAATCATGCTCCCCACCTCCTCCGGCTCACGCTGCCACTGCTGTGTTGGCAGCCAAGCTTGACTGTTTTCAATGCTGGCCAGTGAATGAGTGTGCTGTGGCCAGCCTGTAAAAACCGTTGGCTGCCCGATCTCCTCCCTTCAGGGATGGGGTGGGGCGGGTAGGACCAGGCCAGGTGACAGGATGAACAACTCAGTGAGGCCTGCTACACTGAGGAAATGCTGCCACATGGCTTGAGCAGACATAGGCTGCGGAGTGGGAAGAGAAGGAATCGGGGGGGGGGGGAGAAGCACAGTGACAGTGGCTACAGCAGGAAGGCTGCACAATCTACACACACACACAGTCACACAGAGCCAAGATCAGCAACTGTGCATGAGTTCAAACAATGGAGTTTCCTCCTTGCCAAGCAAGTGGGAAGCCAGCGTGCAGCTCCTTTGTCAAAACCTCAAGCAAGCAAGGGGGAGGCGAAGGAGATTGAGCTGTTGACACAGCAGCCCCCTCCCCGCCCGCCTGCCTGCTTGCCTTTCTGGCTTCAAGGACGATGTCCTGGCTCACACCTCTTCCTATCAGCTCTCTCCATCCCACCCTCATTGAGGGTTATGTGTTTCCCTGTTGGGGCTCGGGACAGGATTGGGAGAAGATTTGCTGCTTCCCACCGGCACTGCTGGCGTGTTTCTCCCCTCCAGCCAAGTGCAAAAGAAGAGTTTATTCACTATGTTTCTCCCCTGTCCTCCGCCTTTTCTGGGGCTGGCACACTCCAGACAGAGTGAGTGGAGGCATGGGAGGAAGAGGAAAGAGTGGCAGGACTGTCAGTGCACAATGTGGTATGTGCAGGTCAGTGGGAAGTATCTTATTCATTTCTTCTAAAAATACCACACACACACACACACACACACACACACACACACACACACAAATATTTCCAGCTTTCCCTGAGCTGAAAAAATGGCCCCTTTCCCTGGTGTAAAAAATAGTGCATTCAGCTAATATGAGACAAGGAATGTCTTTGGAGTATATGTAGGAATGTATATGTCAAGGATGCTTATCTTGTAAAAGGGGGCCCTGTTAGCCCATTAGGTCCAGGCTCCAAAATTACCTAGCTGTGCCTCTGATTATGTTTTTATAGGTTATATAGGTTTCTTGTGTTCGAGACTGATTTATTAGATTGATAGTTTCAGATTGATGGTGGATGAATGGTGATGGGTTTAATTCTGATGTACTGGTCAATGACCATAATAAAGATCTGAATCCTAAACCTATGCTCTAGTAAAGTAAACTTTTAAATTGGACTAAGATCTAAACCTACAACTTTAGGTAACTGCACTCTAAGCATAAACTAACCTTGATCTGAAGGCTAAGCCTACACTTGATTGATAACCGGACTTTTCCATGGCCTAAGCCCACACTGTGATCCTTCTCAATTTAGAACTAGTTTTACCCATCTTCGAGCTTGCCTTTAGGCTGCAGCTAATCAAGCCTTAGCTGTTAAGCAGAGCAAAATTCTGTGCCCTTCTACAGAATGACCCTGCTTAGAGTCAGCTCTAGATACACTATGGCCTTGCTTTGCCCTTGTTTCAGCCACAGTTAATAATAATAAAATAAATGGTAGTACTTTGCTTTTCCTTCCACAGGTGCTTAACTCACCTGACTACTTCCCTTTTCCTTCAGCACTTTTTCATTGGGCTCCCTCATGCTCATAGGGCTGTACCTCCAGTCCATGTTTTATGGGCCACCCACCCAGCCGAAATATTAAAAAGAGTGCTCTTGTGTGCCGGGGAAGGCAACCAAATTCCAGACACACACCCGCCACAAGTGCTGTTGTGATTTTTATGACCCTTCATGAAATTTAATTGCACGCCCTTGGCATATGCCAGAATTCAGAAAACGAAGTTAAATTTAGACAAGACTACTATTATGTTTGATAATAGGAGGCTGTTTTCGTAATGGCTACAACCCTAAATACATATTCATAAAGCTCCACAGGCATATGGATGTTTCAAGTTACAGCCTCGAACCTTGGCAGGGCTTTGCATCCCTAAACTATTCTGCAAGTCTTAATCCAGCATACAGTTTTGAAGACTGCAAAGTCTGCATAACATTCAGTGGTTATTGTCATATATTTCAGACTTCAGAGTAAGAAGAAATGGTTACAAATGAAACTCTCATAGAATGGTCAATAAACCACAGAAGGCAGCTGAAGTGGGAAGGGAGAGGAAGATAAGTTGTTAATAGTCACTTCTGGATCAAAGTCTGACGACACCTCCCCACCCCACATACTTGTCATTAATACAGAGCCTGGAGGGAGCGAGTCAGCTGGAGATAATTAAATGGAGGAAACAAATATCAGAACTGGACTGTCCTGGCAAAAGTATTGTGTTTAAATGAACCGAGGGAACAAGCAGGACAGAGTTTGGGATGTCTCATTTGTTTGCTTTGTTTAAAAAGTTAAACTGCAAAGAGGGTGAGGTTTGACCCTGCACAGGATGTGTAGGCTGTCACACACACACACACACACACACACACACACACACACACACACACACACACACGGCTAAAACTACCTGCTAAGAAAGGGGAAATGGAACAAATTACACTGAAGCTCTCAGAGGGAGAGAAAAGTACATGGCCACCCCAAAGAACAATGTTCTTTGTAACCTTAGGCGTGTACTTGGGACAGCTAAGTCCATGACCACCCAGGATTCATGCATTGTTCGAAGGACATCCATGAGATCCTCCCTGCCCTTGGGGATGGCAGCTGAGAATGTACACCCACATGCATCACACCCTTATGATCCCTTTCTGGGATGGGGGCTAAGCATTAATTCACAACCTACAGAGATGCACATTCTCCCAAGATACTATTCCTAAAGTATGAAGTCTATAGTTTAGGTCTAGAATGTCCAACATCTGTATTTTGGGGGGCCACATTATTTTCTAGAGAGCAGTACATTTGGCCATACAAACCAACCTTCTCAAGAATTCCATAATAAAGTTGGTCCCATTTAGCAAATGAGGACCTTCCAGTTTTGGCGCTCAGGGCTAAAGCTAAACATGACACAGGCCAGGTATCCCCCACCTGTGGTACTCCAGGTGATGCTGAACTACAACCCCCATCATCCCCAGCCACAATAAATTGTATCTGGGGATAATGGGAGCTGTAGTACAGCAACATCTGGAGTGCCACTGGTTTGGAACCCCTGTCATAGGAGATCTCTGATCAGACTCTTCCACTTTTATCCTCTTAACTCATTAACTATCCTGCGCAGCTCCACTGAAGATCAAGAAAATAGTGCTGGTTGGTTAACTCTTTCCTCCTGTGCTGTTTTTCCTGTCTAAATGCCCAACTACAACGCTGGTGTGGTAGCTCCATGGGGGAAGAACACCTCCTTCCAAGCACTACTTGCTCATTCATTCTATAAAACAGAAACCTAGAGCTGCTAATCTGTACAAAAAAAACCCCAGGGACAGTACACCCTCATCCTGGATCTCCCAATCACATTTTAGTTCAGCCCTTGGACACTACATAGCATACCAGTACATACATTTGCATATTGCATACATAAACAAAGGCCAAGATGATACATTGTGTGGAATACATTTATTTCTTAAAGCCTGGACAAACTTTATATCATGCCTTGATTAACATTTTGTATAGCTACCAGGGGCCTAACATCATTTTTGGGAGCACGTTTGGTCTTTGGGCTAACAGTTGTTAATCCCTGGTTTAGATTATATTCAGACCTACAGAAGTACATCCTGATGCACTGAACATTCAATGAAGAAGACTGTCATAGCAAGCCATTCTTGAAATGGGTTGCCAGAGGAAGGAGATACATGGGACTACATGCCTCCAAACTGGGGGTCACGCCTCCAAACTGAAACTAATATTAAAAAGGAGGGAAAGGAGGCACACAAAACATGCTTCCTTGCTCTTTCCCTGTTTCTGTCATTGCACCTGAAGCACTCATAGTGAGTTCTGAGAATGTAATGTAATGTAGAATGCATTACAGGCCCACAAAAACAATCATAGGTGAGATTCACAGGTTCCACATTATAAGAAAAGTATGGGAAAACCATAGATACTGCTTTGAAGAAGTGGAGCTAGATTTGGCCAATAGGCTAACAATTAACTCTACCTGGTTTAAGACATTTACCCTTTTTGCAGAATAGTTGAAGTTTATCCAACTCCCCCTCGAAAGAATCCTGTTTTCTCTAAATTGTATTTTAAGTTGTAGATGTAATTTTTCTCTCAATAAATTACAGATAGCAAGGTTTTTCTACCAAGGTTCTTTACTGAATTTATCTGTAAAACCACATTATTCACAGGGGTTCTGTTCTTCACCTACTACTGCGAGTAACAGAACCAGGAGTAACAAGGCATTATTCCTATGGGAAACGGGGGGGGGGGTTTAGTTTCTACGATGGAGGGAAAGTGCTTAAAACTTGGGGGGGGACTCATGAAATTCTGTACTGTACCGTGCGCCGTGGGGTCAGCATGTGCCCAGGATGCATCCAGGAATACCCCCCAAGCTGTGAAATGCCTCCCCAAACCTTAAACAATCATGGGAAAGATGAGGGTTTTTTTCAAGAAATTAGAAGAAATGAGCCACAAAATGGCTCCAATGGACAAAACAGCATCCGGAAGTGACCTCCGTGGTCACTTACAATCCTTTAGGAACTGCAGATACATGGCTTTTAACCCTTTTGGATCCACGGATACTGAAAACAGGTATCAGACTCCCCATGAATAATGAGGTTCTCCTTTACTGATCATCTCTCTAGATAGATAGATAGATAGATAGATAGATAGATAGATAGATAGATAGATAGATAGATAGATATGCTTCTACACATGTAAATCCTTCCAATACTTAATTGCATCTCTTTTAATTAAATCTGGCCATTTTAAAGCAGTCTCAGAAGAGCCAACAAGATGCTATTTTTGTTTTGCTGCCATTGTGCTACTAGTAGCTAAGAGTTACTGAGAAGCTACTTTATATTGCTGTTTCTCAGCTGCTAACACAGTTCCCCAAAGCAGTGTTTGCTATAAATTCCCACCTCTGGGGAATATACAAGAGATACTGTACATTGCATTCCAGGGTGGTACTGCACAGTCAGCCCAACTTGAACTCTATGTGAAGCCCGAACTCCATCATCACAGTGGGACTTACATGACTCAGTCCAGCAAGGTAGGGCTAGTTTTTATTGGCAGGAGTCTAAAGCAGAAATGTTTCAACTTTCCTGTCCTACTGTGGCTGAATTTAGATAGAGTTAACAAAGTGTGAGCCATATAACTGTTGATTCAAGTGTTTAAGCTACACTGGCCTGCTTCTAAATACATTATGTGTAATATATGTACTTATTGGGGTGTTAACACTTCAAAAGAAATACTTAAACTTCAATCACACAAGAGCACATGTAAACAACTTTACACACAGCACTTCCATAGAAAGCAATGGCATTTATTAATGAGTGTAGGTGTGTGTATGAAGTGGCCTTATGGCATGCTCAATCCCGAAAATATGGGAGTCAGTCCAAAGATCTGTGGGCGCTTCAGTGCACCCATAGAGATCCCATGTTGTTATGTCAAGGATACCATAGTTTTCAATGAGGCTGCTGCTGATAAGCCATTTGTCTCAAAATAATCATATGAATTTCAACAGAACTGCAAAATAAGTTATTGGTGATTGTAGACTATGGATATTGGTAGAGATTTGGTGAAAAAGTCAAAGATGAAGTTGCGACTTGAGATCCTACAAGCTGAATAGGCTTCTGCAAATTCTAAAATAATTGTTATTATTATTATTATTAATTCAGTTTCTATACCGCCCTTCCAAAAATGGCTCAGGATGGTTAATATGTCTAGTGTTTCAGGTTTTGAACTTTATTGTATTTTTAGCAGTAAATATTCTATGATGGCATGTTTGTAGGATCATATATAACAACCACTGAACATGACAATACATACATCATTTTGTTGGGGTTTTTTTTAATGGCAGAAGTAACTAGCTATGTTGTATGAGGAGGAAAGTGCACTGATACAGTTGTTTGACTGATGATAAAGTCAAACATAAAGTATGCCATTATACACAAGTATAAAGTATGCCATTATACACTGCAAGTAAGTAACAAATAACTCCTTTATTAATATTTTTGCAAACTAAATTCCATTATCACAGACATTCTAGTGGCCCGGGGAAATGGTCTTTTCTCAGAAACATTTGAACCTTGCTTTTTTTTTTCTTTTCTCCAGGAAAGGACATTGCATAGGAGTTTCCCTGGCTTTGTAAGCCTTCTCTCCCTTCCAGGAGGCTGAAGACTACCATTCTTTTGGGACTATGGGACCAGGGCTCACTAAATTAGAGGCAGTTTATATGGGCAACAAAATCAAGAGATTCTCCCACCCCACAAAAGCTTCCCACCCCACAAAAGTTCACATGTGAGGGAGAAGGTTTTGCTTCTTTTAAAAAATGTCTAATGAATAAGGCTGCAATTATGTGCAAATTTGGTTGGGAGTCAGGCCCACTGAACTCAATGGAACTCAGTGGGAACTCACATGCTTTGGACTGGACTGCCTGTCTCTGTGTTGAATTTTTTCCTTGCCTGTGACACTGTACCCAAGACAAAATAACACAGATGAAAAAGGAATTCTCCTGTTCATTCTAATTGATTACTGAGTGGCAAAACTTGCATTTTCCAGGGCAGGTTGTCAAAATAGTGGATAATTCACAATTAAGCATTCAATTTATAATTAATGTGCAACTTTAACCTTGAGCAGTGTGTCACTGTCAGCCTACATGCTCTCACTAGAATTCTGCATTGGCAATTAGATTTTCTTGGGCGGTCATAACATCATTGGTTTTTTATTTTTCTTTAACGTAACTCAAAATTTAGTTAACAGTGCTGAATTAAGAAACACGCAGCATGATTCTAAGCACGTTTGCACAGAAATAAGTTCTAATAAACCCTTTGAATAAACTCCCAATTAAGTAAGGATGCATAGGATTGTAGCAAGGGACCAATGCTCCAATATGTTTTATACAGTACCTAAGGTATAATGGCTTTTGTTCCAAATTAAAATTGGAGGCATATTTCATTCACAATATATCGTTCCTGAAACAATAGACAGGCAACCTCCTTGAAACTGCAGACAGTTGTTAATGTTGCCTCCCTTTACTCATTCCAGGAGTTGGAGCTATGCTTTCTGGGAAATAGTGGTGCTATCTTCTGGCATTCTCTACATCTGTCAGATGTCGCATGGAGTGCACCTAGTGCATCTTTACTTTTTTCCAGTAGAGGCCGGTGAGGCCAGTTGGGGTGGGGGTGGGGGGGAGTAAGGGTTGTGGGATATAACCTGCTGTGCTGACCATGCAAATGGCCACCACACATGCTCAGAGACCAGCAAAATGGTGGGTGGGGCAACTTCCCCACAGGATTCTGGGTCAGCTGCCACTGGTTCCCTAAGGATGCCGGGTGCTGGCGGCAGGTAAGTTTGGCTTTTTAAAAAGTTATATGTGGTTGCCCTCACTGCCCTCCCTGGAGCTGGCCTCACCAACTGCTACTGCTTTCCTCGAGATGGTGCCATCTTGTGCTGCAAGGGGTCTTCTCACTTCAAGGGGCTTAGAATGATGGGTGCATCAAAGACGACAGCTTAATTTTTCAAGGCCACTCTAACAGCGCCTTAGTGTGCTCTGCCTACAGTTTAAGAATCACCTCCTCAGCCATTTACTGTAAAATGACAGAATTGGATGTACAGGTCATCAGAAAGCCACAGGGTTGTACTACTATATCTCCAGCCCAGGCACGCTACACAAACCACTGGATTTAATGCAACGAATAGTGCTCCAGCATATAGCTCAAATGCAAATGCTTGTATTTGACAGGGATGTCAAGGCTGGCCGTTTTTAGCAGGAGCTGCTATTGATAGGCCCATGTTCAGGTGGCCCCCTCTGAACCAGATCCCAT
The DNA here is from genome assembly GCF_027244095.1 of Hemicordylus capensis. Classification (NCBI taxonomy): domain Eukaryota; kingdom Metazoa; phylum Chordata; class Lepidosauria; order Squamata; family Cordylidae; genus Hemicordylus; species Hemicordylus capensis. The sequence goes on along the minus strand of NC_069658.1, from coordinate 119,786,239 downwards.
CCTCTGTTTAGGACTCTACTTTCCCTTGTTAATGCTGAAACCTATTTAGATACCTCATGAAATAATTAGAACAGGCCTGCACAACTTGTGATCTACCCAGCTAAGCATTAGTGTTGTGACCTGCTGGGAGCTTGCTACCCTCCTGGCTTTACTGATTGCCTGAGATTACAAAGCCTCTGTGTGTGTGTGTGTGTGTGTGTGTGTGTGTGTGTGTGTGTGTGTGTGAGAGAGAGAGAGAGAGAGAGAGAGAGAGACCACAATATGTGATAGGACCTATCTGGGGAGCACAAATCACGCAGACCTGGACTTCTCAGAGCCCACACCTGTAAAGTTGAAGGTAGAATGAGGCAAAGGAGAAGCAAGGCAAAAGTGATATGTAGCCAACAAGAGCATATCTCCTAGTAGTTTCCCCCTTGGACCAGGGCTGAGTCCTGTTGCAGTCTGAATACTTGCTTGACTTCTTATATGCTCCAGCTGCCCTGTTTACCAGAGATAATCCCTGTTTTCTGGTATCTATCCCTGAAAAATTACTGACCCTGTTTTGCCTTTTGGGGAAACACTGAGTGACTTTTTAATTCATTTTCAGTTGCATTCATGTGCAATAGAGTCCTTCAGATTTCAGGCCCCTCCCCACAATCTCTATAAGTTATATCCCCCCATTCCCTAGATGTGTCTTGCCACAGGGCGCCTTCGTGTTACTACATGCTCATGGAAGCAAACACACACACACACAGAGAAAACAATGTGCTGCCTTCCTTCCATTATTTATTTATTTATTCATTCATTCATTCATTCAGTTTTTATACCGCCCTTCCAAAATTGGCTGAGGGCGGTTTTGCATAGGCTTTACTTCCCATAAGCATTCCCATAATCATCCAGAAAGTAAAATGTAATTGCATTGCAACAATTCTGTATGAAGAACAAGCTGATCCACTACCATATCCTGCACAGGGAGAGGGTCCGTTGTCTGAGAAAACACTCAGGAGGAGACATCAGGCATAGTCAATGGAGCAGGAGGTCAAAGGCTGGGAGTCAATACACCTCAGTTCTCAGGAGCAAGCAAAGAGCATAGTGAGGGGAAGTGGAGGATCAGAAGTCTATATGAAGCAGTACACAGGAACAACTGAAGAGTGTAGGGGACGCCAAAGATCAGCAACCAGGAACCAAGACAATCTAGGTACAACAGACAGGGAGCCATTACAATGATGTTGCTTCAGCAACTGCCTAGTGCAGACTGAACTCTTAAATAGCCCTGCTGCTGGGTATAGTACTAAGCGCTACCCAGTGGTGGAACTATCTTCTTGAAATCCAGATAATTTTTTAGTACTATAGAGAGGTTAATCATTCTTCAACTGTTTACTCCGTTTCTTATTTATGAGACTATGCACACTCTCTTGTGAATAAGCCCACATGATCTCAGTTGGCTTTTTTCCTAGTAAATATCGGATCAGGCAGGGTATGGGGGTGGGAACTGAGGAGACATATTACTTGCAATCAGAGGTTTGGGCAGGCCAGGCCTAGACAAAAAGCCTATTCCTATGAAGAAATAAATCAGGCTAAAATGTTAACCATGCTTGAGGATATTTATGTGAACTTATGTCTCTATATTTTTAATGGCGTGTCTAGATCTAGTAAGGTCTTGTGGTATATCAGAAGAAGAATTGGCAGCTTTCTGAACCATGATCAAGCAGCATTCAAGCTCAAGCAGCTTTCTTGACAAGCAGCTTTCTGGACAATTATCTGCTGACCCAGGCTCTCCTCTAGGTGTTTTGTGTGTGTGTGTGTGTGTGTGAGAGAGAGAGAGAGAGAGAGAGAGGGAGGGAGGGAGGGAGGGAGTGCTCATGCAGCAAAGTCTCAGGCTTGTAATTTGAAAAACAGAGGTGTCTGCTTCTGTGATATGCTCTTTCAAGAACTGGCAGTCACAGAGTCCCTTAGTTGCTTCTGGTACTTTCAGTGTACATGCAGGAGAACCCAACAGGGTATGTGTGAGCCCAGCCTGATGGCAGCGGTTGAAGAGGAATGGCTTCAAAAGCAGAAAGGGCGCCAGAGCTGAGAACTGAGAACAGAGAGAGAGAGAGAGAGTGTTAGCCACTTCAGGAACTTTTGTTGAAAAGCAGTATATTAATATTTGTTGTATTCGTATTTGTATAACGCATGATTCCTAACAGGAGCAGGGCCCTAGGAGGTATGGGGCGAGGAGTTGGTCTGGGTGTTAGCCAGCCCCAGATGAGGCAACTACTTTGGAAGACACCTCCCCCAGATGAGGAGGAAAAGCTCTTAAGGGAGGATGAAGAGACGAGAAGGAGAGAGCAGCACACTTCATATTGAAGGTGGCGGTGAGCCAAAATCTCCATTCTAATTGGATCCCCAGTCTTCAGGGTAGAACCCATTGGAGGCGAGCCTCCTGGTAATCAGTGTCCCTGCTACGCCATGCCTGGGAAGAGGAACAGAAGGTGACCACTTCCCTGATTGCTAAGAGCCTCGCTGCTGTTAAGCAAGGGTGAAAGGGATCATCTCGCTGTCAAGAAGGACAGTGAGAATAGCTGCCAAGCCCAAAGTACCCTTAATAAAGGAGATGGTTTGGGTGCAGATCCAGCTGTCTTTGTGTTCTGTTCTTAATCTGGTTGATTGTTCCATGTTCATCAGAGGTCCTCCGAGCCCATTTGACATGGCATGACATCCTGCGTGGCCATGTGACATCACAGTGTGATATCTGATTGGCAAAAAAGAGGAGCAGGCCTTATGATGATCAAGGACACTGAGATCTCAGAGTCAGTGGAAACCATTGCTGATGATGAGATTTACACAGATGGAGTTGGTCTCCAGAGTGCAGAGAAGAACTGGCACTAGTATACCCTTCAGCACTTCAGCAATGAAAACAGGAGCCCCCCTATTCAGACATTATGTTGTATGAGTGTTCACTTTAAAAGTTCATTTTACAAACTTTTAAAATTAACCTGGGAGTTATTCGCACATGGCTTCATGCTGTGGGATAAATGTTGAGCCACTCTGAATTACACTCGTGGCATTGAGGGAAGCAGCCCCTCCCCTCTGCTTTCGGTTTTTTTTTCCAAATTCACATCAGTTATGCCTCTGTATTTTCCTTCTAACCAGTTGGGGGAGGGAGGGAGGTTACTAAGGAGCTATATCTACATTTCTAAAGATAGTATCCTTCTTATCATGCTAATGATTATTCACACGTGGATAAATGTGTTGGAACCTCTCCACAAAAAAAGAACCCACAATTGTCTCTGAAATAACTTGAAACTGACAAACATAGTTGGCACCCATCATTGTTTATTACGCATTTAACAAAAATCAGACTTTGCTTTAGAATTCTGATGCAACAGAATATTTCAAATAATAACACAAATGAAAATGGCATGGACAAAAATGATGGGACCCTTAACCTAATATTTTGTTGCACAACCTTTAGAGGCAATCACTGCAAACAAGCAATTCCTGTAGCTCTCGGTGAGACTTCTGCACCTGTCAACAGGTAGTTTGGCCCACTCTTCCTGTGCAAACTGCTCCAGCTGTGTCAGGTTGGAAGGGTGCCTTCTCCAGACTACGTGTTTCAGTTCTTTCCATAGATGTTCGATAGGATTCAAATCAGGGCTCATAGAAGGCCGCTTCAGAATAGTCCAGTGTTTGTTCTTAGCCATTCTTGGGTGCTTTGAGCAGTGTGTTTTGGGTCATGATCCTGTTGGAGGATCCATGACCTGTGACTGAGACAGAGCTGTCTGACACTGGGCAGTACGTTTCACCCCAGAATGTCTTGATAGTCTTGAGATTTCATTGTTCCCTGCACAGACTCAAGGCACCCCATGCCAGATGCAGCAAAGCAGCCCCAAAACATAACCGAGCCTCCTCCATGTTTCACAGTAGGTATGGTGTTCTTTTCTTTGAAAGCTTCATTTTTTCGTCTGTGGACATAGAGCTGACGTGACTTGCCAAAAAGCTCCAGTTTTGTCTCATCTGTCCAAAGGACATTCTCCCAGAAGCATTGTGGCTTGTCAATATGCATTTTAGCAAATTCCAGTCTGGCTTTTTTAATGACAAAACTGGAGCTTTTTGGCATGGGGTGCCCCTGGTAAATAGAGACAGTTTGGGGCATGCACTAGATTTCAGGAACAGGGAACAGTGTCTAAAGCATTTGTCACATGTATATAATTAATATGCATACATGCATACTGCCATGTCTGGCTATCAAAATTAGGTAGCCTAAATATAAGCAACTTAAACAAAGTGATCTAACGAAACTAAAGGAAACAAATCAATCCTCTACTAATATCAGATTTATAAAAATGATGCTTGAGCACTGGATAGTATTAATCTTCAAATTAAACCAAAACAGCCATTAAAGCAAAGCAGTATAAAACCACAGAGCTCAGTTAAGAAGTGAGCTATCCAACTCACTTTTGGGGGGATGTGTTGGATATTGGGTGTTGGATATTGGGTCAGAGCTTGATTTCCAGTTGGAAATCCAGCATACATACATACATACAGTTAATAAAATCAGATTGTTCCCATAGTGATCAATGGGAAATTCAAAAAATATATAAGTTGAAAACAGCTGTGCATGAAAATTTGAAATTTGGCATAATTGTTGTCCTGGATGAGAGGACTCTGTATATTTAATTTGAAGCAGATTGGTCAATGCAAAGATTTTTAATTAATTTTTGAAAAACCATTTTAAAATCTCAACAAATTGCTATGAGGCTTGCTTCATGGCAGAAAATCACACACAAACACACACAAACTGCATGGAACTCGCCCCCCACCCCTGGATCATCATTCCAATCCCCTGTGAAGAAATATGACATTTGCCTTCTTCAAAAAGGGAAGAGCTCTTTGAAATTGGGTGCAGATGTATAACAGGATCACAAGACTCTGTGGTAAGTTTGAAATGGATGGGTCACTTCACTGATTTTTAATGAATGCGGGGGGGGGGGAATTAAAGCTTTTAAAAAATCCTGTAAGTGGCTTGTTTCAGTGAAGAAAGTTACCAAAACATCTGGAAATGATGGCTGGGATGGGGCTTGAGATCCAGATGTTGTTATAAAGTTCTGCTTTGAAACAAGCCGGTTTTAGCCATTTTTAGACATTTCAAAAAAAATCATTAAAAATCACAGGATTGTCTAATTTGATTCAAATTCGCTACACAGTGTCTTGCCATCCTGTACTTCACCTGTGCCCAGTTTCAAAGCCCAGACATTTATTTTTCATGATTTTTTTCCCCCATGTCCCCTTTGACTTCTATGGGGGGAAATCCAGTTTCTGGGGTGGGTGGGTTCAAAATGGCTCTTTCCACCATTTTGTACTTCTGACATTCCAACATGAATTCTGACATGAATTCAAGCAATTCTGATATGATATTGGGGACTTGATATCAGATCAGAATTGGGCGGATTTTTTTAACTGATGTCAGTGATATCGGATCAATTCCAACATCACCAGCCTGACTTTGCACAGGCCTATTTGCTGGTTATTAATGAATACAATATCAGTTATGCTCATGCAAGATGATTAAGAAGTCAGAAATGCTGCATTTATTAAAACAACATAATTAAGAAAATCTGCTTATGATATCTATAAAACTGCAGGCCAGTGCACACATGAGATTAAATCCCATTGAATGTACTGGGACTTACCCGGTGAAAAGAGCATAGGTTCAGTCTGAATGGCTGCAGTTTTATACATATTATTTGGGAGTAGGTACTTTTGAAATCTATGGGACTTACTTCTGAAGAAACATAGGATCATGATATAAAAACATAATGACTAAAACTAATTAAATTAAATAATTCAAGGAATGAAGAGACCACAGGAAATGAAATGTTAAAGAGAATAAAAAGCAGGATGATTATGTTATTAAAAAAGCATAAAGTCAACATTCCTATTGTCTAACAAATATAAGTAGCATGGCACATGTTTGCTTAATTCTGACTGTCAGATTCTTCCTGCTGAAAGTAATAACTGGCCATGGTTTTTTGCACCCTTACCTTGGCATGCTATTAAAAGGCAAGTGGTTTTATATGAAAATCATAAGCCTTGTTAAGCCACAGGAATCCAGTTGCATCAATTTAATGCTATTAATCAATTAACAGTGATTAATTCTGAGGGCTGGTTCACACAATCAACAGCAGTGTCTGTTAACTGGGAATCTGGCATTCTTGGTGGGCAGGCACTCCCATGCAGCATGTCGTGTTTGCTGCAAAAAAACTTTTCGATCCTGGGTTGGCAGCACACCAATTGACAATTAACCAGGATTAACAAGCTGAGTTCAGATCTAAAATTAACTATCCCAGTTAAATATTCAGTTGGTTGGCACGCTGCCAACTGGGGATCAAGAGTTTTTGCAGCAGCCCGCGTGACACACTCCGTGGGAATGCCTGCTCATCAAGAATTTCATATTCCCTGTTAATGCATATTGCTGTGATCGGGGACACAGGGGACACTATATCAGGGGACACTATTTCCCTGTTACTCAGGAAATGGAAGGGAACATGAAGACTTCCTAGGAGGGAATATGTATTTGAGGGAGGGCAAAGGATTCTGGTGAGTCTGTCCTGCTGGGACTTAGGATGCTATTGCAAGGGATCACCCCTTCAAAGTAGTCCATGCATTGCAGACCAAACTGCACTCCTGCTCTGCTGGCAACTTGCTCCCTGTGGGCTATCCCTCTCATGAGAGGACCCTGCTACTGGGGAGGAGCATGCGGCAGAAACTCCTAGGTCTCCCATGGGGGCACGGTCATGAGTTGAGCTAACTCAGCAATGGGGGCCTGGCTTGTATGGGTCCCCCAACTCTCCGTGGTAAAAGATAGAACAGAAGCATTGCAACCCTTCCCTGTGAAGGCTTGCATGCACCCAAAGGAGATTTTGGCAGTCCATGTGTCAGAGCCTGGCCGCACGCACAGATGTGGGGGGCGGGGAGACTCCAGGTGCAGGGACGGATCTTTAAACCCATTCAAAATTCCTGGATTTGTTCTGGCATTGCACCATATATACTTAATCCCCCCCCCCCAGACTGAGTTGCTTTTGCTTACTCCTTGATCTGACCAATTGCCGAGTCTGAGTCTCTCCCTGGACAGGGTTGCGCTGCCCCTGAGGAAGGTGGTCTGCTACTTGAGTGTCCTTTTGGACTTGTGGCTTCTGCTTGAACAGCAGGTGGAGGCTGTGGCCAGAGGTGCCTTTGTTCAGCTTCAGCTGGTCCGCCAGTTGCAGCTCTATCTTGACTGGCAGGTCCTGGCAACGGTAACTCATGCCCTCGTCATCTCTCGTTTGGATTACTGTAATGCGCTCTACCTGGGGTTGCCTCTGAAGACGACCCAGAAGCTTCAGTTTGTCCAGAATGCAGCAGACCACCTGCTTATGGGTGCTAGGAGATATGATAGTGTGACACCTCTCTTGCAATCGCTGCACTGGTTACCTATTTGCTTCTGGGTCCAATTCAAAGTGCTGGTTCTTACCTTTAAAACCCTTCAGGGCATAGCACCTGTTTACCTTCAGGATCAGCTCTCCTGGCCAGTCCTGTCCCAACCTGTGAGATCTTCTCAGGTTGCCCTCCTTTTGGTCTCTGGTCTCAGAAAGGTCCATTGTACTAGGGCCCGTGGAAGCGCTTTCTCTGTTGCTGCCCCTTTACTTTGGAATTCTCTCCCCACCCCCTGCCCCCCGCCCCCGATTTGTCTGCCTCCTCCCTTTCAGCCTTTAAAACCTGATTGAAGACATTTCTTTTCCACCATGCATTTGCCCTTTAAATCATTTTAAAAAATAATAATTCTTGGATGCTGTTCTTTTTTTTTATACACTGCCCTCAAGTCTGTGGAATGGGCGGTATATTCAGTCTTTTAATAAGTAAATAAATATATATAGAGATTTGCTGGTGTGAGGAATCATGGGAGAAGAGAGCCCTAGTTTCCAGCAGCTGCAGGAGAACGTGGTTGCCGTTTCGGGACACAAGCAGGGGTACACATGCCCACATGGGTGGACAGGCTGGCAGGGGGCATGTTTTGACAGCTACATGGTGGCAGCTGCCAGGACTGGGAAAACAGTTGCTGGTGTACCCATCCCCACAGCTTTCCTCCAGACAGCAACCTGGCTCAATAAGGAGCACCAATGGCCTCACGCTCTCATGAGAGAGCAGTCCGTTGGAGATGGGGTTGTTTTGTCATCACACATTATTAGAGATTTTTCTGGGCAATTCTCTTCCCTCCCCCCTGACGGTTCTTCTCATGAGTTGTGAGGGAATGTCCCCATGGCCAAGCACTCTCTTGAACGAGTTGAGTCTGTTGCGGATCATCATCCATTGTCATCACATATGTTGAATCACTCCTTAGACTAGAGCACTGCTGACCCTGGCAACTGGCCCTTCTCATGAGTAAACCTAGGAACTGAAAACCCCCAAGGGGAAGGGGCTGGTGCTCCCCCGCCTTTCTGTGAAAAAAATAGAACTTGCCTGCTCCAGAATCCCTGGTTGGGGCTGCCTTTTAAACCTGACCCCAGGCACACACACCCTGTCTTTTGTTCCCCCCATAAGAACAGCCCTGCTGGATCAGGCCCATCTAGTCCAGCATCCTGTTTCACACAGTGGCCCACCAGATGCTGCTGGAAGCCACAGGCAGGAGTTGAGGGCATGCCCTCTCTCCTGCTGTTACTCCCCCGCAACTGGTACTCAGAGGCATCCTGCCTTTGAGGATGGAGATGGCCCACAGCTCTCCGACTAGTAGCCATTGATAGACCTCTCCTCCATAAAGTTATCCAAATCCTTCTTAAAGCCATCCAGGTTGCTGGCTGTCACCACATCTTGTGGCAGGGAATTCCACAAGTGGCCTATGCGTTATGTGAAAAAGCACCTTCCGGTGCTGTGATGGGGTGCCCTGTTGATGTTACTACCTGGAGTGTTTCTGCTTGGGAAACATACATCATTGTCACTTCATTCTTGGGGAGCAAAGCACTTAGTGCCTGTCTTGTCATCCTGTCCCCTTTCCCTCCTGCTTTCAAGGTGGGTGGAACAAGAGACAGAACGGGAAGTGGGCATGCCCCTGTGTGACTGTACTGCTTGACAGGCTGACAAACTTGGGATGGGACGTGGCTGCATCCCTGTTGCCTGGCAACTCCATAGCTGGATAGATGACAGACAGGGAGGGGCTGCTGCTTAGAGAGGCAGAGGAGCGCCGCAGCCATGGAGCAGCCACGTTCCCGAGCAAGTCTGCATTGTTGTCTCTATGACTGTGGTTTGAAATCAGCACAAAACCACGGTTACAGCAGCATCTGGGATTGGATGTAATGTTCAGCGGCTAAACCAGAGGTCTCCGTGGCAAACCATTGTGCAAACTGAAGGTTCAAATTGGAGTTTGGCAAGGCAAATCGAAGATCGCTTTGCGGCTCAAAACCATGCTTACATGACACAATGGAATTCCAGTCTTTGCCCCCTTTAACTCTGGTTCTGTGCTACATCTGAATTCAGCCACTGATCTGGGAAATATCCTCTGACATTGAGATTCTCGGTCATTGTTCAGTGGAGAAGAACATGTACTTCTCTTCTTCCTTCACGTGTTCCAGGGTAAAGCTCTCACACTGAAAACAGATACCGGGGCTGAGTCCTGGCACAAATTAAACCCTGATTGATACCCACAAGATGATTTGACTGTTCTTGACCTGTTACACCATTTATGTAACAGCTGTAAAGTAATGCTGTAACTAAAATGCCATCATTCCACTTCTCAATGGAATGCATTTTGTTTGGACAGCCAAGGGGCAGACTGAACAAGAGGGACAAAATGTACTCACACATATCGCTTTTGTAACGGACATTTTATTTTGCATATTCTATTACTAGCATGCAATTTCAAATAAGAGCTAACTAGGCCTTAATTCTTTAACTAGCAGCACTGAAGACATAAATGCTCTTGTCTTTTTTGTTCTCTGTTAAACTAGGAAACTATCTAGCCCAATGCTGTGAAATAATTATACTAATTTTACGTAATGCAAATAAATGCATTTGTAGATTATTCATTAACTTGCCATTTATTGTCAAATGCTCCTCAAGACCAGAGAAGACAATTTAGTATTGAATTGTGTCAAGCCTTTTCCCTCCATAGAGAAGTATTAGGCAGGTATAAATTGTGGAAGTTCAAAAGTTGCAACCATCTGCAACTCCCCGTGAAACTGCTGGAAGTTGTCAATAGTCAGTAATTTTGAAAGCCAAGCTGCTAATGTTGGTGGTTCAGTGGAGACCCTGAGGTGATTGTGTGCAGATGGAACTTTGATGGAGTAATGGTGTCTGGGTTTATCTGAGGGTTTAGGATGGAGGTCTTTCCTATTTATTCCTAAAGGTACTGTTTTGCTTTCTGTCCAGTGCACACCCAAGTATTCATGTTTACTTTGAACTGAAGTAAAAATGTTTCAGCAGAACATTCCCCAAAATACTTAGCAAGTCAGCCAAAAACCATGCAGACGCCTTGTGACTGCAGAGTGGAGCATAACCCCTCCAGATGGAAAACCTCAGACATTTCATATATGCAGTGATTTGGGCACACATTCACACAATGACCTTTTCAGAAAATTGCTGCTAAACTAACAAGTGGTAGGGGTTTCCATCTTACCAGAACAATGGATTAAGAGTCAATATTGGAGAGTTTTCTGGAGCTAGGATGGTAAAATACATCATAAGTAGTACTTATATTTTGTAAGATTATCTCCCTCCCTCATTAGAAAGTTCAATCTTTTCTTATTTTGCCCATGATAGAAAGTGGTGGGTGGCTATCCAAATCTATATACAAACTTTTCTTTTTAGAAAGTTATTTCTTTAGACATTTACCAAAAGAGTAAAGATAAAGTGTGCTATCGAGTTGATGATGACTCCTGGCGACCACAGAGCCCTGTGATTGTCTTTGGTAGAATACAGGAGGGGTTTACCATTGCCATCTCCCGTGTAGCATGAGTTGATGCCTTTCAGCATCTTCCTATATCTCTACTGCCTGATATAGGTGTTTCCCATAGTCTGGGAAACATAGCAGTGGGGATTCGAACCGGCAACCTTTGGCTTGCTAGTCAAGTCATTTCTCTGCTGCACCATTAAAATATGTAAATTTTAAAAGTTGTTCCTGATCTAAATGTTACAAGTTAACCCATCCTAAATCCTGCCTTTCCTAATATCATATGGTGGTAAAACTGGGCAGAACCAAGTTTAGGACCAAAGTCCAAGTATTGCTTTGAAAAGTCTAGAATACCGTATTTTATGGACTATAAGACGCACCTTAATTTTAATCCAGTTTTTCAGAGTTTTAACATATTAAACTGTTAAAACATATAAGACGCTCCTGAATTTTGGCGGATATTTTTCGAGGAAAAAAGTGAGTCTTATAGTCCATAAAATACGGTAATTGTTATATACAGTAAGGTTCTCTGATCAGAAATCACACCTATTGATTCTGCATCAAACAGAAATGCTTCAATTTTCATAGCATGAGCATGTGCATAATGTAATCATTTTGGGGCAACTTGTGATATTACCATGGAATGTAAGAGCCAGAAGAGCATAGCAGTATATGTTTGGGGGGAAAGTGTTCTTCTAGTGTTTTCACTCATCTTTCCAAGGGAGTAGGAAGGCCTCTGTATATGCTGAGTCACTTATGTATGTATGTATTTTTAACATATTTTTAACTTACATATCCCAAAGCCAAGTGTGTGTATTGAAAACAAGTCCTGGGATTGAGGCTTGGTCCAGCCGCCTAATGGCACAGGCAGCAAGGGAGAAACATGCCTAGGGAGCAGGAGGTTGCTGGTTTGAATCCCTGCTGGTATGTTTCCCAGACTATGGGAAACACCTATATCGGATAGCAGCAATATAGGAAGATGCTCAAAGGCATCATCTCATACTGCGTGGGAGATGACAATGGTAAACCCCTCCTATATTCTACCAAGAAAACCACATGGTTCTGTGGTCACCAGGAGTCGACACCGACTCAATGGCACAACTTTACTTTACTTGTAAACAGTCTTAGGCCTATCATATAGGAAGTACTTGCAACCTAAATTGAAAATATCCACTTGTAAAACTCAGCAAAGAAAGCAAATGTACCAGCTTATGTGACTTTAAAAAAAAGTGGCCCAGAGATTACTGTGTCTGCAGAACTCAAAGGGCAACACATTTCTCTGCCCATAACATCTGCAACTGGAATGCAGCTTGAGTGCAGCCTCGCGGAAGTACCGTTTGCAGAGCCTGTTGTGTAACTACTGTGGAGAATGCAGGATTAAATGCTTTCCCTTCCCCAATGGGTAAACAGCAACACCCTGGACAAGCATGCTAGGGCACAGGGACCAATCACATGCCACAGCTGCAGTTTCTAACTCTGCACCAGCCAAGGATGGAAAAAGCCCTCTGCAACAGCAGGAAGGTCTTGCCCGGCTATATCCATTCTTGATTCATTTTATCTCACAATTATCAAACAGATTTTAGTTGATACTCAGCATGACTTTTCATGCCAGTGCTATTTTTTGCACGAGGCTACTGGTATCCTGTATGAATTTTTCAAATGTGGTTCAACATTCTAATGGCCATATTTTTTCCTCCATACCATCCACCCCATTTGTCCACTAAAACAACTGCTCATTTACAGAGCTCTTCCCTCTCAGAGAAACAAATGGGAAGCGACCCATATTTCTTGTATTTGTTTAAAGAATATGCTTCTGGAGTGCTCTTTACCATTTGTTGCAAAATAAGCGCACTGCACGTAGTTTATATAATCACTTTCTCCAACTCGCTCACATTCCAGGAGGCAGAAATGAAAACACTGAAGCATGCCTGAAAGAAAGAGTAACTGCAGCATTGGAAGGTCTTGTTTATCAAAGCTAATCCCCTGCATTTCGTTGGAAATGAAATGAAATTCTATACCAATATCCTTCTCGTAATCACTTTGCAAATCACTTCCAGTGTTAGATATTGTGTCCCTGTAGAATGATGCTGTTTTCTTCTGTATATAAAGAACATGGCAACAAAACTTCTTGAACTTTTCGCGCACTGGTTTGAAACATACAAATTATATCGAGCTCCCACTAAAATGTAATTCTTGAGATAGCACCATGGCATGCACCTTGCCTAGAAATGATTTATAGCTACAATGTCAGCATTAGCTTACTTGAATGCCAGTTCAATTTAAATCAGTGAGACTTATTCCTATATATAATAAATAAATAAGTGAGTGTATTCAAAAAACAGTGGCTGACATCCAGCCTAATGAAGCACCAGTGCTATGGGGAAAGCACCGGTGCTTTTGAAGATTGCAATTAACTTAGCTCCCCTGCATATGCAACAAGAGGGGGGCAAATTTTGACAACCTCCCCTTCTCCTGGAAGCACTCTCTATCACCCATAAATATATCCCTGATGGCTACGCAGTGCTCAGGGACACACTGCACAGTGCTCAGGGAAAGGTCATCCAAGCAAGACGGAGGTGCTCATTGTGGGGGCTCAGAATCTGAGGGGTGAGTTAGATCTTCCTGTGCTGGATGGGGTTACACTCCCCCAGAAGGAGCAGGTGCGCAGCTTGGGAGTACTCCTGGACCCAGGCCTCACCCTGGTATCTCAGGTGGAGGCCATGGCCAGGAGTGCTTTCTATCAGCTTCGGCTGATTCGACAGCTGCGCCCATTCCTTGAAGAGGATGACCTCAAAACAGTGGTGCATCAGCTGGTAACCTCCCGGCTTGACTATTGCAATGCGGTCTACGTGGGGCTATCTTTGTACATAGTCCGTAAACTTCAGTTAGTTCAGAATGCGGCAGCCAGATTGGTCTCTGGAGCAACCCAGAGAGACCATATGATGCCTGTCTTGAAACAATTACACTGGCTGCCGATATGTTTCCGGGCAAAATACAAAGTGCTGGTTATTACCTTTAAAGCCCTGAACGGCTTGGGTCCGAGATATCTTAGAGAGTGCCTTCTTTTACATGATCCCCACCTCATGTTAAGGTCATCTGAGGAGGTCCGTCTCCAGTTAACACCGGTTTGTTTGGTGGCAACTCAGAGGCGGGCCTTCTCTGTAGCTGCTCCCGGGCTGTGGAATGCATTCCCAACAGAAATTCATAATCTTACTGGCCTTCAAGAGAGCCCTAAAACCCCATCTGTTTGGCCTGGCCTTTCAGGGTTTTTAATTAGTTTTAATTGTTTTAATGCCAACCTGATTTTCAGAGTTTTAATTGTTATGCTAGTTTAATTGTTTTTTAAGATATTTTTTAATTGGTGTTAATATTTATATCTCTGTTTTAATTGTTATTGGTTTTAATGGTTTCTGTTTTTAATTGTAAACCGCCCTGAGGCTTTTTGGAAGGCAATTTTTTCGAAGAAAAATTGAATAAATAAATAAATAAATAGGGAGATTTGGCTTGAGGTGTCACCAATATGCCGATGACACTCAGTTGTAACTCTCCTTTTCATCAGATGCAGGTGAAGCAGTGACTGTCTTGAATCAGTGCCTGGATGCAGTAATGGTGAACAGAAGTTCTGTTGGTTGGTTGTTCCTCTGCCTGGGTGAATGATGCTCAGCCCATTCTAGATGGGGTTGCATTCCCCCTGAAGGACCAGGTTGGCAGTTTGGGGGTACTCATTGATACAGCATTGTCACTAGAGGTTCAAGTGGTCTCTGTGGCTTGGAGCGCCTTTTATCAGCTTTGGCTGATATGCCAGCTGTGACCTTACCTGGACTGAGATAGCTTGGCCACAGTTACTAATGCCTTGGTAATACTTCACGTAGATTACTGCAATGTGTTGTTCATGGGGCTGCCTTTGAAAATGGTCTGGAAATGCAGCTGGGACAAAATAGGGCTGCAAGATTATTAATTGGGACAGGACGTTTTGATCATATCATGCCAGGGGTTTGTCAGCTGTACTGGCTCCCAGTCCATTTCCAGGCCCAATTCAAAGTGTTGTTTTTAACTTTTAAAGGCCTAAATGGCTTGGTTACCTGAGAGAGCACTTTGCCCCATGTGTCTCTCCCCAAACCTTAAGATATTCTTTGGAGGCCCTCCTCCAGATTCCCCTGCCAAAGGAGTTGAGGTGGGTGGCTACCAGTGGTTGCACACCTTTTTGGTGGTTGCACACCTTCTATAAGAATTGCCTCCTCAGTGAGATTCACCTGGCTGTGTCACTTTGTGGTTTTTTGGATGCCAGGTAAAGACCTTTTTGTTCACCCAGGCCTTTTAAATTTTGGTTTTTCAGATTTAATCTGATCTTTAACTAATTTAAAATGAGTTTTTAAGCTGTTTTGTATTGTATTTTGTATTTTCTTTTCTTCTTTTTTGTCAGTTATGCTTTAATGTGTTATGTGTTTTTATTGTATGTTTTAATCCTCTGTTGTGAGCCACCCAGAGAACAATTTGTTATGGAGTGGCTAACAAATAAACTTTATTATTATTTCTTGTTTACACAGTCAGATGGGTGTTATTGACTGGTTTGTTTTATCCAGACATCGAGTCCTTCCCAAGGACCTGGGATGCCAGAATTTTATTGTCAATTGTTCTAGATATCGTCGCAGAATATATACTGTTCCAAGTGAAGCTGCTTTTTGTAATTGGCTGATGGTGATTTCTGTGACCCCTATGGTGTTGAGGTGCTCTTCAAGGTCTTTTGGGACTGCACCCAGGGCACCAATTACCACTGGGATTATTTTGGTCTTTTTCTGCCACAGCCTTTCAATTTCAATTTGTAGATCTTAGTATTTTGTGATTTTTTCTATTTCTTTTTCTTCTATTCTGTTATCCCCTGGTATTGCTATGTCGATTATTTTGACTTGTTTTTCTTTCTTCTTGACTACAGTTATATCTGTTGTGTTGTGTGGCAGATCTTTGTCTGTTTGTAGTCGGAAGTCCCATAATATTTTCACATCTTCATTTTCTGCCACTTTTTCAATTTGATGGTCCCACCAATTTTTGGCTACAGGTAGCTTGTATTTTTTGCAGATGTTCCAGTGTATCATCCCTGCTACCTTGTCATGCCTTTGTTTGTAGTCAGCCTGTGCGATCTTTTTACAACAGCTCATTAGGTGGTCCACTGTTTCATCTGCTTCTTTACAAAGGCGGCACTTGCTGTTTATGGTGGATTTTTCGACTTTTGCTCGTATTGCATTTGTTCTTAGTGCCTGTTCTTGCGCAGCCAGTATTAAACCCTCTGTTTCTTTCTTCAAGTTGCCATTCTTAAGCCATAGCCAGGTCTTGGTGATGTCTGATTTTCCACTTATATTGTGCAAATATTGACCATGCAGGGGCTTATTTCTCCATTTTTCTGCTCGGTTCTTGACTTGTTCTTTCTTGTAGGCCTGCTTTGTTTCATTGGTGTTGAATAGTTTCGCGTTATTGACCATTTGAAGTGCATCTTCTTCACTGTCCTTGATATATTCTTCAAGGCCTCTTTTCTCCTCCTCTGCTGTTTGATGGACTTGCAGCATTCCTCTTCCACCTGAGCTGCGAGGGAGGTATAGCCTATCAACATCACTGCGGGGGTGCAGAGCATGATTGATAGTCATGATTTTCCTGGTCTTACGATCTAGCGTCTCTAGCTCTGCCTGAGTCCAGTCTATTATTCCTGCAGTGTATCTGATAACAGGTATAGCCCAGGTGTTGATGGCTTGTATGGTGTTCCCGTCATTGAGTTTGGACTTGAGGATTTTTCTAACTCTCCTGATGTATTTGCTTCCCATTTTTCTTTTAACTTCAGTGTGTGCAATGTTATCAGCCTGGAGAATGCCCAAGTATTTGTAATGTTCTTTCTCTTCCAGGTTCTTGATCTTGCTTCCATTGGGCAGTTCTATTCCTTCTGTTTTTCTTATTCTCCCTATATTCATTATTAATGCAGCACACTTGTCTAGTCCAAACTCCATTGCTATATCGCTACTGAATATACGGATAGTGTTTAGCAGTGATTCGATTTCTGACTGGGACTTTCCATACAACTTCAGATCGTCCATGTACAGCAGATGGTTGATTTGACTTGATGTTTTAGATGTTTGGTATCCGAGGCCTGTTTTGTTTAGTATTTGTTAAAGTGGGGTCATGGCGATTACAAACAACAGAGGGGATAGTGAGTCCCCTTGGAAAATGCCTCTTCTAATGCTAACCTGTCCAAGTGTCTCGCCATTGATTGTTAACTGAGTGCTCCACATGCTCATTGCTTTTTAAATAAATAACTGAATATTTTTGCTGACACCAGTTGTTTCTAAACATTTTAGTATCCATGTGTGAGGCAATGAATCAAAGGCTTTCTTGTAGTCAATCCATGCAACACTTTGGTTTTTCTTCTCTTGCAATTTTCTAAAATCATTTTGTCAATCAGCAGCTGGTCTTTTGTGCCTCTGGTGTTCGGGCAATTTCCTTTCTGTTCAACTGGAAGCTTTTTGTTATTTAATAAGTGTTGCATCACTTCATCTGCTATTATTCCAGTTAATAATTTGAACATGGTTGGCAGGCAGGTTATTGGTCTATAATTACTTGGAACTGCACCTTTTGCTGGGTATTATTATTATTATTATTATTATTATTACTATTAGAGTGCTAGAAGCAGTCTTCTAAAAGCAATCTGTGCCACTCAAAAACAAAATGTCCTTGAGGGCTGCTCAGCCCTGAGGGGCATATTTTAGAGTGGCACAGAATGTTTCTGGGGGAGGGAAAGTAGTCAAAATTTCCTTCCCTCTGGGCAAGCACTGGTGGAGTGTTAGTCTGGAAATCTTCAGAAGCACTGGTGCTACACAGGTGTCCTTTACCCTAATGTTTTGTTAGGACGTTGGCCAATGTGTTGTAATGTTTAGCATGACCTGGGTTCAAATTCCTATTAAGCGACAAAGCTGATTGGCTGGCCTTGGTCCAGACAGTGTATCTCTCAACCTAGCCTACCTCACAAAGCTGCAATGAGGAACAAATGATGTCATCTCATACAAGCCACCCTGAGGTCTTTAGCAGAATGATGGGACACAAATGTAACAAATCAGTAAATACTGGAACACAGGTTACTCAGATTGTTTCATTATATAAAATTGAAACCATCAATCAGCTAACCAGTTTGACTAACTGCAGACTTAACATGCAAATTGTTAATCAGTGCTGATCTCTGCAAAAAGGTTTCACTGTAGATGGCATTGTTATAAACAGTTTATGTACGTCACTGGGTGGCATTTTAGTTGATTTTCCAAAGAATTAACTCTTCGTTGTATCCAAAAACTGATATTATCTTTAAATACAAAAAGTACTCTACCGTCGAAATGTTCTGATGTTTTTATAAACTGTTCCCAGTGTAATTAATCAGTGCTGCCAACATAATACTGTTCCTGAACCTGTCATCTCTGCTAGTATGACACTGCTCCCACAATGCTGGAGGTGGGAGGTTAGTCATCACTTCTCAAAGATATTCCATTCTGAAGAACAAAAGTGTATTTATTTATATAGCAGAAACCAAGCCAAAACAAAGCAAAAGTACACAGTCCCAGACCAATCAGCAAAAAAGAAAAGGGGCGGGGGGTGGGAAGCTGAACAATAATGGTTCATTGTCAGGCCACACACAGAGTACAGCCCTGTTTTTCTCATCTGAAAGGTTTGTGCATTGGAAAGAAGATAAACAAGAAGGAGATAAAATGAAGATTCAGGATATTTTCAGAAGTCACTTGACTATTGCTCTGGTTCTCACCTGCAATCTCTGATGATGCTGTTGCTTCATAGTGCAAGCTACTTACTTCAAAGTCATCCCGGAGCAGATATGTGTCCTTCAACAAAGATGTGATATATGTTGATAATGGCAATGTTATGCCTTAAAGCAATAAATTGTAGCTGGGAGTGATGAGAGTTGTAGTTCAGCAGCATCTAGAGGAACCCTGATTGGGAACCAGAGCCTTAAACCCACGAGATAATGGCAGGGTTGAACTTTCTGGTTCTTGCCTCTTATTAAAATTTCTTAAAGAAGAAGAAGAAGTGCTAATTGTAAAATGGTCAGCATACAACCAATCTTGGGTTACGGCAACATTACTGAAAACACAACTGTTTTAAGGGAAAGTGGGCTTTTCTGGTTTAGTGCACAACAGTTGCAAGTAGGCTCTTCCATTATCCCCATTCAGAATTACAGTTTAATTCTAACTGTTTGCTCAGAAGTTCTATTAATTGTCCCTCTCCCACTGATGGGACTGGGTTCAGTGTGATGGAAGGATGTGGGAAACTTTGGCCCCAGATGCATTATGGTTCTTGAATTCTGCTCCATGGCTCCAGCTAGGACACTTCAAGGTTCACAGGGTTATCTGGGGCTGGGAGGGCAAACAGCCAGCCAAATCCAGCTTTCCGCAGCCTGAGGTTGATTTTAAGTGAAATAAATAAAGTAGACCTCCTTCCCCATCATCTCCCTAAGGCAGTGGTGGGCAAACCTGTCTCTCCAGTTGTTGAATGATAACTCCAGCTGAAGGACCAAGTTTGTTCACCCCTGCCCTAGGCAGAGCCAGCTCTTCACTGACTTCAGGGATCCCAGCAGGAAGGAGGACTGTGCATGGGAGGGAGAAAAGATCCACATGACAAGCCCCTGATCAGAAACTCTATGGTAAGGCCTAAGCAATGAGGGATCATTGCAGAACATCCAGAATTTAAATGGAGGTGGGCATTTATTTACAGCAATTAAACCATATTAACTATTCATAAAATAAGATTTAATTGCATAAAACTAACATGTAAAGCAAAGGCCTAATGCTCGTTGACTTATTCTACCACATTTGCACTCAACCAGAACACTGGTGAAGGTGAATGAGGGCTGATCTGGCTGTTACTCAGGAATTCCAGGCTTGGATTTCCACAAGCTTTTCCTGTGGCATCAAAAGCAGCTGGAACACACGTGATCCAAATTGGGGCTCTAGCAGGAGGAAGGAGAGTTTAAACCCTTTGCTCTCTCACTGTGTCTCAGTCTGCATCACACCCAAGCTGTTCTTTGCACTCACACGTTTTCCTTAATGGGACAAATAACAATTTCAGAGGGAAAATTAGGTCAGAACTTGGGGGTGGGGGCAAAGGGTTAACCCCCTCATTCCCTGGCCCTGATCTAAATCAGGCCTCCTGGACATCAAGTACAGCTGTGTATAAGGCATGTGTATCTAGTGGCACTCAGGAAATGTGTCCACTTCTGGAAAATGCTGGTCTACTAGGAAAATACTGTAGAAACTGAGATGTTTGCAAAATCTTGCACATCATGACATCCAATCTATATTCAGTAATAGAAATAAATAAGCTTGTCACCACCTGTCACAGTTGCATAGCCAAATTGTACAACCAACTCAGGCTTAGTGTACCTTCCTAGTAATCACTTCTCTTATAAGGCAGTTCATGGGTGGTGGCACTGTTTCTTCAAAAGTATCCCTCCTTTCAAGCAGAGAGCACCTTTTCCAAAAGGACACCATATTCATTCCACACCGACAGTTTTTTCATACCAAGTTCCCATTCAAAGTGCTCTTTAGCTTGTCATCCTCTCAAAGGGAAAATCTGTGTGATGGCACATGTTTGCTCTGTGTGTCCATTTTTGACACACGGATTTATATGTACATTTGTTATTTGTTCAAATAAAAGCTTCATCAGATGTGAAATGCAGTAGGGGAGATCTAGGGAAAGAAAGAGAACACTGAAATGACAGTAAATCTTCTTAGAGCACAAAATGAAAACTATATTGCACGTCATACAAAGAGGAAGGTGAATGTAAAAGCTTTAAATCTGTCAATACTTGATTGTGAGTTGCATTCGCAGAGAATTAAGAGTTCATATAGTAAATGCCAATTAAAACAAAACTATGTTATGCTGAAGTGCAAAAACTTCATTTTAAAATGGACAGCTCAATCCTATGCATGTCCGCTCAGAAATAAGTGACACTGAGCTCAGTGAGGATTACTGTCAGGTAAGTGTTAATACGATTGCAGCCTTTATTGATTAAATGGGCAGGCAGAAAGGGGTTCAACCTAGAGTCAGTTGGATGGGGCCCAGTGATCCATACCAATGGCTTGGAACCAGGATATCTTAAGAACCACTTCTGCGATAAGAACTTGCCTGTCAGGAGTTCTAACATCCAATGCCTGCTGAGGCTAACCCCACCGCTGACTTGGACCCAAAGCAGTTCCCACAACAATGTCCAGCTCACCACAAAAACAGCTCTTGGAGCCGCTGGAAATAGCACTGAATCCACAGCAGATGCCCAGCAGAGCACATGAGACAAGCCAAACTGCTTGCCATATTGCAGATGGGATTGATTCAGTTGATCGTATGAGGAGCAGATTGGGGCAAGCTTGGGCAGAAACACAGGGTAGGGAACAGAAACCTAGAGGAGCAACCAAATGATGGACGCTCCAATGAAGGAGGAGGGAAAAGATGACAAAAAACCTGCTTCCCTCTATTATTGAGACCTGGGCGGTAGACAGGTGGGAGAAAAGGGAAGAGAAGAAGGGGTTGCTCACCCCACAAGCCTTGACCTAACCCAAATGTTAGTTTGTCAACAGGGCGCCCCCATGACCCATGTCCTTCAGAGGCTCAATTGGCAGTGACGCTGGACAGGCCTTGTTGGTATTGGCCCTAAGACTGCAGAACTCGCTCTCCCCAAGTTCATGTAGCCCCCCTCATTGCCCACTTTTGTGAAGATTGCAATTCCCTCAATAAACTGACTGGATTTTATGTTCTCCTGACTTCTGTGGCATCCGGGGGGGGGGCGGTATTCACAATCTAGTTTGTATCCTTGTTTTCCTGCTCTTGACTGTTTTAACTCTACTAGTATGCCAGTTGGAGCATTTTTCATGGGGAAAATGGCATGTAAATGAGACAAGCAAATAAATAAAATACTTGGAAGTGATTTAAAACCAACTGCCTCAGCCCTCCTTATATTTATTCAGAATCAGAAGGAACACTTTCTGTGCATACATACTGCTTTTAAATGAAGAAAAGTTATTTTGATTGGCTTAAGAGGAACTGAAAAGAAAAAATAATAATAATGCCACCTATCCTTCCTACAGACTGCCCCTTATCATTTATTCTTTATTCTTTTTCTTCTCAGGAAAGCAGGTCCCTTTTGCTGCAGCGACATAGTCATTTACAGTACTTAACAGAGCCAGCAGGGGTCACTATGTGATGAACTAAATCCAGAAAGGCCTTGGCCCTCGTATGCCAGGGAAACAAGCCCGAAACTGCAGCAGTGTGTGGTGGATGCCCGTTTTTCTCTGTAGTTAGCAGCTGTTGTCTTTAATGAATGCCTCCTGCTTAAGACAACTGTGCATTCATTCCTAGACCATGTTTCTCTTATTGCCTGCAGAAACTCTGTAATGATTGTTAGTGGAGGTTACTCTAATGAGGGAACGTTAATAATGTAACATTAGATCATTTAAATGAGTGTGTTGATTTTCTTCCAGTGCTGTGCAACATGGAGTCTTGGGTAGCCTCCTGCTGAGGAGTGAACTGTGGAGTCATTTGATTATTTCATGGAACTCACTCACCAGCCCTCCTGCTTCCCCAGCCCTGAGCAGATTCTGAGGAACAGATAAATGACTGGGCGCGCACACCTTGCTGCTGGGGAAAATGGAGAGAGGAGTGGGAACAGCCACTGAATGACGCCTCAACAGAGTGATAAAACTGCCACCACCCTTGGTAATACAAGGGGTCCTGGTAGAGATAATTAAAAGTCTGAAGAGGAAACTGTCATGTTGATGAGGCGAAAGAAAAAGAAGGAGCACCTGGGGACAGAGATCAAATAAAAGAAAACAATATTTTACCCTAATCCATTAAAATCAACAATTAAAAACCAATACATTCTTCCCTGTAGAGAAATAACTCAGACATAGTTTACTTAGGCATGCAATACACATTGTGCTTATATAGCACCTTTCCAGTGGGGCTGCCAAGGTGTTTTACAGATACTAATGGTACTGCCCAATCAATCCATTTTAAGTCAAAGGGAGAAGCAAGATGAAGGACCTCAAACAAACATGAAGAATTTTCAGTGTTGCTGATATTCTAGCATAGAAACTGCAGCTAGGAGCCAGATTTCTGATGCCTTGAATCAAACTAGCTGTCTTATAGATACGAAAGTTGATTCCCATGATTAGCTGTATAAAAAAGTACTTATATATCAAGTTGGTAGCAAGAGATCTTTTCAGGGCACTTGAGAAGTGATCATTACTTGTAATTCCAGAACTAAGCAGAATATATCTACAATATTTGAGGGATTGCCCTTTAGTGGTGAAATTCTGGAGAATGGACACACTCGGGGGAAACTCACACTCAAAACCTCCATATAAAAACAATGGTTTTTCTACTATGTTTTCTCCCACACACACAGATGCATCAATATTTTTCATAGTGTAACCCCTACCCACAGCAATTAAATAAATCAGATGTTCAAAAGTGGCATTTATAGTATTGAAACTCTGAATCAGAGGTGCACCCAGGCAGTGTTCCCTCTAACAGGGATTCCCAGATGTTGTTAGACAACAACTCCCAGCATCCCCAGCTGCAATAGTCTTTGCTTGGGGATTATGGGAGTTGTAGTCAACAGCATCTGGGAAGCCCTGTTGGGGGGAACACTGCACCCAGGTAATTTTGGAGCCGGGACCTAAAGGCCTTTTACCACCCCCGCCTGCCGCCGCCAGGTTAACTGCAATGCAGTATTTTTTACACTAGAATAAGCTCAGGGAAAGTTGAAGACCATTTTGTTTACAGAATAAATTCGGAATAAGTTACTTCCTTATTAGTGGATGCACCTCGCTCAGTCTCACTGTTACTTGTTGCTGTTCAGACTGGACTGGTCTGTTGTTGGTTTTCTGTTGGTCTGGTTGTGTGTGTGCATGATGGCAGGCAAAGGAAGTGCATGCTGGCTGGCTCGCTGTAGGCGCTTGCCTCGCACTAATGTTCGCCACTCATGCCTGTAGTCACTGCTTGGCAGGGCTCTCTCTCTCTCTCTCTCTCTCTCTCTCTCTGCCTTAGTCTCTCTCAGGCTGCGTCTCATGCTGACAGAGCAGTCAGGCAGCGCAGGCCAGCCACAGCTAGCCCTCAGCGCCCTCCACGCAACAGGATATTGGGCGTGTGGGCTGGTTGAGCAGGCCGCAAGCCTGCATGATCAGTGGGCAGGTGAGCTGGCAGCGCAGCCACCACCTGCAGGATACTGCGGGGGGGGGGGGACCGGACTTCAGACTGGAAGTCCAATCCAAAGTGCGCCACTGCTCTGAATACAAGTTACAGGGGAGCAACAGCAGGAGAGAGGGCATGCCTACGGGGCTTCCCAGAGGCAAACAGGAAGCTGGGCTATATGTTCTAAGAGCCCGATTCATTTTGTAACTTATTCCTGACAGGGAGGGCAAAATGGGCAGTAATGAAACACACACACACACAATTTATGATTAGTCCTTGCCTTTCTCTTTGGATAGTTGGAATTCTAGTCCATAGGACCAGACTACAAAAACTCCAGAACAACCTTCTCAAGGCTTGGTCTGAAGGTACCTAATGCAGCACCCCTTCTGAGGATGAATAGGTCTGAGACCAGCCAGTGTGGGGGGTGGGAAGCCAACTGGGAGCCCTGCGGGTGCCATCTTCAGTGCCACAGAAGAATGTACTATATAAGGAAAAGAAATTTCTGCAACAGCAAATAAGGAAATGAACTGCAGCCATGAGGATATAGCCCTTTGGTAATTCACAATAATGGTTGTTAATGTGATATTGGAGAGCAATAAATGTATGTGTGTGTATAATGTTAAGGATTAATCTCTATGGCTGGGATCCAAAAGGGAGTCTGCACATTCCGAGTTGAGGCAGCCCACTTTCCATTCTGGCTGTGCCCTCTTGAGTCTCTCAAGAGGGTTCCTAAGGAGAATGGCCAATCCCAACTGCCAGAAGATCAAGAGACTTCAGGGGGCGGAAGGGGGCGGGGCTGAAATTCCCAGAGCATGCACCATATGAATCTCATTGAATATCTGTCTATATTATTTTTATCTCATTTGTTCTAGAGTAAGAAAACATATGAAGCACAAAAACATACGTCATTCTAAGCAGGCCTGCTCAACTTAGGCCTCCTAGCTGTTTTTGGACTACCGCTCCCATAATCCCCAGCCATCATGGCCAATAGCCAGGGATTATGGGAGTTGTAGGCCAACATCTGCAGAAGGGCCAAAGTTGAGCAGCCCTTCTCTATAGTCTGCTATCACGAAGTGCTGAATGGTCCAGTGTGACATTATTACTCTACAGGGAAAGTCCTTACAAATACCCGAAGACTGTAAAACAAACTGTCATCACCCACAGGCATCCTCCAAGACCAGGCAGAATGCATCACTTTCCCAATACTAGTTAAGCCCCACACACCATGATAGTATCTTCTACCAATTTGTTTGCCTGAATTGTCCAGTTCTACATGAGTTATTGCAGATACCATAGGCTGCTTGCCTGTTACTTTCTGAATTGCTCATACTTTTATCCCCCCGTGCAATCAATTAGCAATAAGATTCTTAATTAGTCTGGCCCACCTGGCTACTTTGCTCCTAATAAATCAATTAATTCAATTCACATGGAGAGCTTTGTATTTAGTACGACAGCTCAGTCATTACTGGTCATCATTGGGTGTGACTGCTGTGCATGTTATATAAAAATTTGATATCCAAGCTGAATTTGTATTCTCTCTTGTTGTGGAGTCTCTCAAGTAAGCCGGGAGTGTGACTAGTAATGTTAATGCAGGTAGAGATTTAGCAAGAAGACCCAGCAGAGCAAAGAGGGAAGCTGAGATGTAAACAGGCTACTGAGCCAACCTACATACACTTCATCTATATTTGAATAGGAGGAAAAACATTCATTTTAAACCTAAATGTCCTGCCGTCCCACAGGATCTTGGCACTGCTGCTCAATTTACAATAAATTCTGAATCTGTGAAATATTGGCTGACAAATAAGAGAAATAGTACCATCTGACTGAAAGTTCGGATATTGGTTCCCTATCCACAGAGTGATATAAAAGTTCCTCCCAGTTATAAATGACTAGTGCAATAGTGGCCAATGTAAGGCTCTTCCGATTCCCATCACCCATAGCTGCAATTTATTGCTATTAATGTTGTTGTTGCTTTTAATTGATGATGGGACCTGTAGTCCAACAATAGCTGGAAAGCCGCTGGTAAGCCATTCCTGATCTAACAGAACCATAAGCTGTTTTTCTTTTAGCCGCCACACACAACCTACCACAGGGTTGTTACTTTCCATATTCTTTGAGATCACCCAGTCCTCCAGATACGAGTCCTGTGGCTGAAACTCTTCAGCCTTCTTGCAGGCGCTCTATAAAATTATCACCCAGAAGTAAGACCTTCAAAGGTGTGGAGCACTTGCACTAAAACGGTGTAAGGTCATCCGTTGGGGGATGAGGAATAAATGTGCTTCCTCTACTTCTATCTTTAGACAGATGACAAATATGTATTTGTTCTAGAAGCTTTTACTTCTGATGTATATGTATAGATCTTCGTGTGTTTCATTAACTGCTTTCATAAACCGTTGTTGTTTTAACTGAATTTTACCAGTATTATATACCAGTATTTACTGGCATCTTTGTGTAAGCCACTTTATTATCTTAATATTAAAAGCAGGTATAGACAGACAGAAAGCTTTTCCAGACATTTATCATGTGTTTTTAAAGCTCCTGCAGTACTTACTGATGGACTCTCACACAGGCACCAAACTCCTCTCCAGGCTTCTGCAGAATCCCATTCTTCTTCCTTGCGAGTTTTGGAAAGGTGGCCAGATGCTGAGCATGACCTTCCTGCTATTTTCACAGCACCACCTTCTGGCCAGCACTTTCCTGTCTCTTTTAGTGACTCGCAAGAAGAGAGAAAGGGATTCTCTACAGAAGCCCACGCAAGTGTCCACCAGTTAGAACTGTGAGAGAGTCCACCAGTAAGTACTGTGGGAGCTTTAACAATGTGATAAACAAATGTCTAAAGAAGGAAGGAAAGAAGGAACGAAGTCTTTTCCAAGGCTGCTCAAAAGATAGCAATACATTATCACTGATATGAAATACACATGAAGACTCACTTCTTGATTTCCGTACAAAAGCAACCACAAGCAACAATTTTTACCACACCTTGATTAAAATGTGAAAGAGATACTGGAGCCAGAAAAGGTTGCTACAGGTGGATTGGGTATGTGGCTTTCCAGATGGCTGTTGCTGCCAGTATAAAGAAATAGAGCGGTTCAGATTATCAGTCCCCAACACCTGCAATTAGGAAGGTGTCGTGCCAAGAACATGCCCATTATGATGTCCTCTGTGGACATCCTGATGCCCTTCCAGCATATCTTTTTTTTAAACGTGTGTGTGGGGGGGCGTTCATCTGAAAGGCCCCGCTACATGGAAGTTGCTACATGGAAATATGCAGAGGGACCGTGCAGATGAACAGTTTCCCCCCATGCAATAAAGGGATGCACTGGGAGGTTGCTGGGACATCTGTGGAGGATGGCTGAAAAGGCATACTCACTCTTAGCAGGACCTCTTGCCCTTCTTTTGTGCTGGGGACTGTATTGTCTGAACCAGCTCATTTATGTTTTTGAGTGCAAAGGATATTTCTTTGACCATCCAGGATGCAATGTAATTCCAATGTTTACAACGTTGGTTTACAACCTACATTTAGGGACAGTGCATATGACTAGCATTATGTCTGAAATATTAGTTAGTTGATTCACATTGCAGCTGGCCATATTCTGTGAAGAGGTCATGTGATTATGCTACTGTGCACCCAGCTTTAACATTCAGCATACATCTGAATCTGAAACACCATTATAGAGTTTGAAAGGTTAGTTGCCTGTGATGTATAAGGTGTGGTGTTGAGTGTTGACTGCAAGTGCATGCTAAAGCTACTGTATGGTTTCTTCTGTAAATAACTACAGTTCTAGATACATCACAGTCTCACCAAAGCTACTTCTCAGTAGGGATGTGCACAAAGCGTTTCATGCATGGCTGGGGGTATGGAGGTGGAGAGTGGTCACTTTAACTGGAGGAAGAGAGGTCCCACCTGCCTCTCCTCCGCCTCCCCAGCGTGGCACTGTTTGTATTAAGCAGCCAGGCTGTCTGTTTGAAAAAGCCACACTGCTCCAGCTGCATCAGTTCCCTGTTCTCAGCAGCTTTTGGGCAGTGTCAGGAAGGAAATGGCATCTGAGCATGTGCAGGTAGATGCCATCGTCAGTTAATACAAACAGCACTGCACTGGGATGGCAGCAGGCAGCAGAGGAGCAACAGAGGGCCAGGTGAGGCCTACCTTCCTCCAGTAAAAGTGACCACCTCACCCCCGCCGAAACAATTCGGCTGGGGCATCTTGAAGCATTTCAGTGCCTTGAAATAGAGGCACATCCCTACTCCTCAGTACTTCAGCTTGGTTGTGTTAATTGGCCAAATCCTCTACTAAATTGTTCCTCTCTTTAATATACCTTCTTAAGTTAGAATGCATGAGACTGTTTCTGGAGCAGTGAATCAGAAAACAGAAGGCTAGTCTCTTTGATGCTGGGCTGGAAGAAGAAATAAGGAGTTAACATTGGTGTTCACCAGAGACTAGGATGTAGCTATGGTTTAAAGTAGTACTCTAGGGAAAGATTCTCCAGAGAACCCGAAGAAACATGAGAAAATGCTTCCTGACAGCTAGTTGGACTTTCCATTAGGGCTAAAGCCAAGATAGTTCAATATCATTTAATCATATCAAGCCAAACAAAATTGTGTTATTTTGAGCTACCAAGGGACTCTTCTACGAGGGAAACGCAAAGGAAGATTGTTTCAATTATTTCCTATTTGTTCTATATTCAGAATCACATAATGTATAATTACATGATCATATATAGCAATAGCAATAGCACTTACATTTATATACCGCTCTATAGCCGGAGCTCTCTAAGCGGTTTACAATGATTTAGCATATTGCCCCCAACATTCTGGGTACTCATATATAGCATTATTTATTATATTAATTATTCTTATGATACACCATCCTTGTCCATGGCATTGTACAAAAAATGAGAAGACCAGTCTCTGCCATGAGGAGCTTCCAATCTAGATAGTGACGCAAGGGAAACAAGAGAGAGGATAAGGCTGCAGGGAGGACATGGGACTGTAGGTCAGTGCTAGAGCATCCAGTTCCAGTACTGAGCTGGATGGACCAATAGTCTGACTTGGTATGAGGCAACTTCCTGTGTCCTTTCGAGGAAGGTGCTGTAGCTCAGCAGTAGTGTATCTGTTTTGCATGCAGAAGGTCCCAGGTTCAATCCCTGGCTGGGAAAGACTTCTGCCTGAATCCTTGGAGAGCCACTTGCAGTCAGTGTAGACAATACTAAGCTGGATAGAGCAGCCATGGTCTGACTCAGTGTAAAGCAGCTTCTATGTTCCTGTGCAGATGATAAGGAGGAAACTGGAGGCAGGGCAAGTAGCGGAAGAATGTGCAATTGTTTGTTACATGTACTTATGCTTATTTACTGTTTATTATTATAGCAATAGCAATAGCACTTACATTTATATACCGCTTTATAGCCAGAGCTCTCTAAGTGGTTTACAATGATTTAGCATATTGCCCCCAACATTCTGGGTACTCATTTTACCGACCTCAGAAGGATGGAAGGCTGAGTCAACCTTGAGCCCCTGGTCAGGATCGAACTTGTAACCTTCTGGTTACAGGGCAGCAGTTTTACCACTGCACCACCAGGGGCTCCTTATAGATATAGATATCAGATTATAGATTATAGATATTTAGTACCTAAATATACCTGCTACTGCAATGGAAGTATTCCTCCCTCCTCAGCTCCAGTCAGTCTGTTGCATTTATAGATAAATCCATCCCATACCACCACTTCTAGATATCTTGACATCAGGCATAACACACATCAAATTAAATACAGACTGAAAACCAATAGGGGCCAGCATTTCCTTCCCCTAAGTTGTACCATACCTTGGTAGTGGTTCTAATATTTTTATGTTCTCATGAGCATCTCTTCTTACTTTCCCCACCACACCCCATGGCACTATTTTTGGCTTCTAAAAGTGGTGAAGCTAGAGGCCCATGTCGTCTGGAAACACCGGTTGCTGTAGCACATTTAAAGCTACTGTACGTGAGTGTGTACCTGATTGAATGGCTGGATGGATACCAGTGGGAGTTCTGAGTTTCCAAACAGAAAGAAAGAGGGGAAATCAGTAACAGACTTCATCACACAACAGGGCTGTCCACACAATTGAAAACAGCTTGTCCTATCCAGCTTTGGGAGCTGTGCATGCTCCCAATTTTCAGTCTTGTAAGAGCAAACAACTACGTCGGAGGAGGGGAGACGGATTGTGTGTGAGAGAATTGCTGGGTAGAGTGACACTGTCCTGCCTACATCTTGTACACCACATTTTAATAAAGTAGGAGAAAAAGCCATTCTACCCAGATCCTCTCTCACACATGATAACTCCTGCTTGTTGTTTGCTCACAGATGATTGAAAATTGGGAGTGCACACAATTCTCAAAGCTGGGTAGGATACTTGTCCTACCCAGTTTTCCATCATGTGAACTGCTTTAATACAAAGCTGGGGTATAAACCAATTACTAATCCTGACCTGCTCAGAGATTTCTAAAAGGAAGAGTGAGCTATAAGCAAAGATGCATACATAACCAAATAGCCTTATTCTCAGTCATGTGGTTCCATTTCTCTTTTTTGATGCTGATCTGGCTTGATTTGATACCCTACGATGATTATATGTAGGCCAAATATTTTCTTAGGAGGAGAGAGAACTAAACAAGCTGGATTTATTGTAAATTTTTCATGTTCAGTGATAGGTTACATTTCATTAGAGAGTTTGCCATGTTTTTTTGAAGCGATCGAAGGTAAACTAAAAACTTAATAGTGTTTGAATCATCTGAGAACACTCTTTGGTCTGTGAATGTTAAGGTATGCCTGTGATTTATCTTTTATGATTAAATGTGCTTTAAGATTACTCTCTTTAGGAAAGAAGGAAGGAAGAAAAACAGCATCAACAAAAGGGAGTATTGCATATGTATAGGTTTCATTTCTTATTATAACACTTGTTAGTGTAAAAAAAGCTCATTCAGTCGCACAGCCTACAACAAGACATATGCCATCATCACCTGCCCATAATGGCCTTCTACTGTGTATGGATGTTGAGTCCATACATAAGAGAATAAATGGACATACATGAACATTAACATTACCTAGAAAATAGTGAGGAAAACGTTCAGTCTGTCTCTCACCATATGTCCTCAGGAGAGAAGAGCTGGTCTTGTGGTAGCAAGCATGACATGTCCCCATAGCTAAGCAGGGTCTGCCCTAGTTGCATCTGAATGGGAGACTTGATGTGTGAGCACTGCGAGAGATTCCCCTCAGGGGATGAAGCTGCTCTGGGAAGAGCAGAAGGTTTCAAGTTCCCTCCCTGGCATCTCCAAGATAGGGCTGAGAGAGATTCCTGCCTGCAACCTTGGAGAAGCTGCTGCCAGTCTGTGAAGACAATACTGAGCTAGATAGACCAATGGTCTGACTCAGTATGTGGTAGTTTCCTGTGTTCCTTTCCTATGCCCTTAAATAGCAAGAGCTCAGATCATGGTTAGAACATGAAATTGCTGAGCTTGATGCAATGATGATGGTTGCTGACCTAATACTGTATCATGTGACTGAGTCAGGTGGTCAGCTAACCCACAAATGCGATCCTATCAAGATTCTATCATGATGCTATCATGATGACCACACCCAAAACTTTCCCATCATGATGCTATCAAGCATCATGTGGGAAAGTTTTGGGTGTGGTCACAAGACAGAGCTTGATAAGTGAAATCAAAATGAACAAAAATGCTGTTGATTGTGCCAAAGAAGAGTTCCATCTCTAGCTTTTAGTTAAGCAAAGTGGGGGTATCTAGTAGGGTAGCCATTGAACTAGCTAGACCCCCATTCTGAGCCCCTAAAAAGCAGGGTTGTCAAGTCAGGTGAGGCTTTAACAAGGGAATCCCCTGGGTAAGCATTACACTGAAATGCAATTTGTCTGTCAGAACTGGCAAGTCTAATGGCCCTCCTGTCAGGTTAGGAGACTAGGCCTAGAGCTACCCCCTTCTTTACACCCACATGTATTGAGCAACTAGGCCATGGTGGGCGGGCGGGCGGGCGGGCGGGCCGGGGAGGAGGTGGTTAGAATTAGGCAAACTATATACAGACCAGCAATTATCAAACAAAAGGGTGGTTTATTGAACAAAGGGATAAGGGCCTGGATTTAAATGGCATGAGGGGAGAAAGAGAGGTTAACAACACCACTCAACCAAACCACAAGATTGTAAAAGAGACCTTGGGTTAGGGCGGTATAAAAATGTGCTAAATAAATAAAAGCACTGAAGACATTCACACAATCAAAAACTGTGTTCTACCCAGGTTTGGGAGCTGTGTGTGCTCTCAATTTTTGGTTGTGCAAGATAGGAGAAAAACCTGGGTAGAAGTGATTGTGTGGAAGCAAGGGTAGCTTTTTCTTCTGGAAAAGCTACCCTACCTGGGTAGCTTTTCCTCCTACCTTGCTTCCACACATCCAAAAATTGGGAGCACACACCACTCCCAAACCCAGGTAGAACACAGTTTTTGATTGTGTGAATGACCTCATTAACTAACCTAACCTTCCAACTTCTTATCTTACTCCAGGAGTAGAAATCACTGATTCTTGAGTATCCAACTCTCTCTAGGCAGACTGATGGGGCCCAGCTGTGGTGTTTTTGGTTAATCTGTTCCTTGATCCAGACCAGCTTTTGAATGGGGCTTTAGTTACTTGTATTCCAGTCATGGAGCAGAGGTGGGGCTAACAGCCCACAGCAAGAGTATGGAAAAGCAGTCTGCACTTGCCTCTCTGTATATAATATATATTTCATTAAACTATTAATTATTATAATAGTTTCATTAAAATATTAATATTCCTGATCCTACTCCACTACCTTGTCCTTGCATGCCACAACTCTTTTCCCTTGGATTCTACACCAACCAATCCCTGCAAAGCTGGGCAAGGCATCCAAGGATTTGCTTGCAACTTATGTTAAATGAACTGAAAAACATAGGAACCAGAGCCCCACACTCAGTGAGTGCTCTGTTACAACAAGTGGACAGGCTGCTGTTAGCCGACAGAGACAGCCTGTAGCAGTTTAGTCTGCACTGAATGACAGGTTGCTGCGTTTAAAAAAGTGGACCAGAGTCAATAGTTATATGAGGCCAGGTGGGACTTCCTTAGGAGTGATTGTCTCCATTTTGAGATACAAGAATGATACACGGTCTATACACAACTGCACTGAATCACTTTCTAAATTATGCCACTGAGGAAGGCTGAGCCTCCCAAACGCATCTGGTGTAGTTATAAGAAGTATTGGATACATATCTTCAGAGCAGCTATTGTTTTCATATGGATTTTGTCCCATTATAAAACGTCATTGGAAACACCTCCCAGCATTCATTGGCGTTTTCTAATGGAAGCTTTAGACATGTCTATACAACTGGAGTAAAGTCCATCTGTGGATTTCGATTGCATGGACTGGGGCACACCCAAAACTATAATCTTCGAACATTTTTTAGAGACTTTGTGTATTTATGTATGCTTTTAATGTATTTTTTAATGTGTGAACTTTAAGTAGGACTTTTAGTAGCTGGGAACAGTATTTTGATATTAATGAAGTGATATTTTTAACATATTTGATTAATTTAGATATCTTATGATCAAAGCTATTTATGTATTAAAATTTTGACTTGGGGTTCTTCTTCTTTGCATTCTTTTCTTTGTGAACTTCCCAAAACATTTCATTTCTTCATAGTCTGCACTGAATGACAGGTTGCTCAGATTGAGGAAGTGGACCAGAGTCAATAGTTATATAAGGCCTGGTGGGTCTTCCTTGACTCCATAGTCTTTTGATGCCACTGGACTGCAGTATGTCTGCAACGTGGTGCTTCATAACAGCTGAGATTCCTTCTATCTGCAAGCTGCCCCAGTGGTGCAGGGAAGAAGTGCCAGAGCCCTACTGTCCTACAGTGGGATCCAGTACTTCTGCAAATGGAAGAAGTTCCATTTGTCCAAGGGGGTATAATTTCCCCTTCCCCTGCAGGGGCATATCTAGGGTGGGGCAGGCAGGGCATGTACCCCGGGTGCCACTTGAAGGGGTGTGTGTGCAATTTTTTAAATTAAAAAATTTAAAAAATGGCCACTGAAAACAAAATGGCCACTGCACATGCTCAAATGGCCTCTGCAAGGCCCTAGGCCAGGGATGGGGAACCTTGGCACTCCAGCTGTTTTTGGACTACAACTCCCATAATCCCCAGCCACAGAGGCCAATAGCTAGAGATTATGGGAATTGTAGGCCAACATCTGCAGGAGTGCCAAGGTTCCCCATCCCTGCCCTAGGCCATGCCAGGCCTCACAGAGGCCATTTGAGCATGCGCGGTGGCCATTTTGTTTTTGGTGGCCATTTTTTACAAAAAAAAAAAAATTAAAAAATGGCCACCACACATGCTCAAATGGTCCCTGTGAAGCCAGGCCTTGCAGAGGCCATTTGAGCATGCACGATAGCCTCCAAAATGGCCACCACACCGATCTTTGCAGGCTCAAACAGGCCTGAAAATCAGCCCGAGACGGCCTCTGGTGGTGAATTAAGAGGCCAGCGGGGGGAGGGGGAACCTTTGCAGACACATACACACATGGTCTTTAGGAAGCCCCCCAAAGGGTCTACAGGTAAGAATTTTTTTTTAATTTAATATAATATGAGTCATCACTGTACACATATTCAGTTTGGCACTATGTACAGAGAATCAGGGCTTCTGAATACTGAGCTGAATGGTGAGTTTGTCTTTGAATCAGTGTGAAATCCTTAGTATTAAGGCCCTCTGGGAGTTTCTTGCTCTCTTTCTCTCATTTTAACTGTCATTCTAAAATACTAGAATATATTCCAAGCAGTGACACAGTTTACTATCCTTATATCCTTTAATTATTTTCAGAGTATCTGGGAAAAGCCAAATTCTCCATTTATTTTTAAAACTTATGTAATAGTGATGCTACAATGCATAGTAGAGAATTAGACAGTCATAGGAACATAGGAAACTGCCATATACTAAGTCAGACCATTGGTCTATCTAGCTCAGTATTGTCTTCACAGACTGGCAGCGGCTTCTCCAAGGTTGCAGGCAGGAATCTCTCTCAGCCACATCTTGGAGAAGCCAGGGAGGGAACTTGAAACCTTCTGCTCTTCCCACCTCCACATAGTATTTGGGTATTTCATGAGCCCCAGCATACTGAAATTTGTAGTTTTCCAGCATTTTTTGGTCTGGCTACGTCCACTGCTAAATAGTTTTTGAAATATTAAAAGACTAACGAGCTTGACTTGTATTTTTCAGCTGATGTTATGGTAAAGTTATCTGAAAGATGGGTGTCAGATGTTTGGACAGGGGGCTCAATTTCAGTGCTTGCCCTAGGTGCTATTTTCCCTAGATACGCCTTTGTCCCCTGCAACCCCCTGTGCATCCTGGAAAAATATCCCTGAGGATTGAAGGACCCGCTGCTCCTCTCAGGAGGAGATTTTCAGGGAATAGGGTGCAGCAGAGGGAAGGTGCAGCAGCGGGAAGCAGATCCACAAAAATTGCCCCTTCCCCCTTGTGTTAATTAAATCTTCCATTTGCAGAAGTATTCGTTGGGGTCCATTTCAGAGTCTCTGGTTGGAGGCCCCTGGCACCATATAATTAATTTGATGCTGTTATTGATGAATGAATCAATCAACTTGAATGGGCTGGTTCACACATGCATGTCCATCACTAGGTTTCCATCACTTGATTACTCTATATTGGATGACTTGAAGCTGTTAACTTACAAATCTGTGTCTGTAGTATTTGGGATGGTGATGCTGCTGTAGGTTGCACTCATGTGTCAAGCAGGTTTGAATTGTTGCAATCGCATTATTTTATTCATTCATTCATTCATTCATTCATTCATTCATTCGATTTCTATACCACCTTTCCAAAAATGGCTAAGGGTGGTTTACACAGAGAAATAACAAATAAATAAGATGGATCCCTGTCCCCAAAGGGCTCACAAAGGGCATAGCACGTGGATCCAGCTACCAGCTTCAGAGCTGAGTAAGAGTGAAGTTTTCTCTTTTCCTTGAGTGTAAAATTCATCTGAATTATGTCTTTAAAATATTTTGTTAATGGGTTGGACATTTCAAAGGAAGTAAATCCTATCCTCTTCTTAAAGTGATATGTGGATGCATAAACAAGATGTTGACCCATCTTACACCCTTTAGATATATTGCTTAATACCCAACTTGTCAGCCAACAAATCACATTGTGGGAACTCTGCTTTTTCAAGCACACTCCCAAACTTTTATATGTACATAAAGTCAAAATACAGAGTGTCCAAAACAAACCCGCTGTAGACCAAGACTAAGAATTGTATGTTAATTTACTCATAGCTATTTCCTTCCTTCGCCACTGCATTAGTTGAGTGGTGATACTTCCAGTCATTTTGTAGCGGGTTGCGATGGGAAGCTACTCAGATTTTTAGACCTTGCAAGTGTAAGAAAATAACACTACTTTATATACTAGCTGATTTTGTTCTTTCTTGCGCTGTTTTTTGTGTAGCTTGAAAGTATTTTCCAGGATTCCTGTCTATTGTCTTTACCATTTTAATATTTTAAAATATTATTTTAAAATATTATTGCATTTTACTGAAGAAGAGGATTGGGGTTGGAGGAAAAAAGGGAAAGAATAGGTGAGGGAAGCTAATTTGTAAGTGAGTACAATATGTAAATTTTACTGATTACATGGTATGGAAGGTGGGAGTCTAAATGTACACTTTTAATGCTTTTTGAATAAATTTGTAAGAGCTTAAACTCTTCTAAACTGAAAGATCTTTGTTCCTAGAGTTACTTATGCCTTAATAATGGATTTTCACTGGTTAGATGTCACAACTATATTATACATTATAGAACTGAAAGGAACATTTTAATGGACCATTCTCTGCGAAGTCCCGGGAATGGCAGCTGACATCCTGAGCAAGGAAGCACTGGTTCAGTGAGCACTTCTCAGCCTGGTGGTGCACCAGGGAAGGGTCAATTTTTTATGACCTCCTTCCCCAGGAAGTGTTTCACATGGGGCTTTTAAAGCCCTTTAACTCGCATCTCCTCTGGAATGTAGGGGGTGCGTTCACATTTTGGCCAGATTTATACTGAAGTCCCTGCGAGTTATCAGGGAGCAGTTCACACACAATTCAGGTTTTTCACAGCATGTTAGAATGTAGCCCAGTTTATATCTGGGGTAAAAAGAACCCACTAGTTGTTTTGGGTTTTGGGACAATTTCGTTCACATTAAACTTGCCTCCCAGTAAATTCGCGATAAAGCCTGCTGTGTGTAAAAGTCCCAGGAAGCCCTCTGTGCCGCCCAAAGACATGTCCAGAGGGATTCCTGGGGAAAGGGAGATATCAAAAATTGCCCCCTCACCAGTGCAGTCAGTCTGAAACTGCTGTTATCCTCTTGCTGTACCAGTGCTTCCTTGCTCTATATGTCAGCCAGTATCCTAAAGCCCTGTCATCGATGAGTCCTGTATTATTATTATTATTTCTTGTTTACACACAGTCAGACAGGTGTTATTGACTGGTTTGTTTTATCCAGACATTGAGTCCTTCCCAAGGACCTGGGATGCCAGAATTTTATTGTCAATTGTTATAGATATTGTTGCAGAATATAGGCTGTTCCCAGTAATACTGCTTTTTGTAATTGGCTGATGGTGATTTCTGTGGCCCCTATGGTGTTGAGGTGCTCTTCAAGGTCTTTTGGGACTGCACCCAGGGCGCCAATTACCACTGGGATTATTTTGGTCTTTTTCTGCCACAGCTAAACCTTGCTCATCACCATGCAAGAGGCACAGGTTTTTTTCACGCTCCTGGTTCGACCAGGAGTGCTGAACAGCAAAAAAGGAGCTTATTTTAGCCTTTAAATCTCATGTCGAGGGTCTTTTTAGACCTGGTCCCCAGGTCCTCTCCTCAATGAAGCAATCTTATAAAAAGTTGCTAAAGTCAAAGAGACTACAACATACACAACTGCAGTAGTCTGAATTGATTGCTGCGGCTAATTTGAAAACCCAGTCTAGATTTTGGCGCCTGGTGACGACACCGCAGGTAAGATCCTCGGTGGTCTCCTCTCCCCTCATTCCGCATGAGGTTTGGGAGCACCATTTCTACTCCTTATATAGGTGGGTCGGTTCTTCTAACTATAGTTTGGATGTAGATATTTCTTCCCTCCCCAGCTGGCCCCCTGTAACTTGTGCAGAAATGGAAGAGCTGATAAAATCAGTCAAACCTGCTAAAGCCACGGGCAGCGATTGTATTAAGATTGAGATCATACATCAAAACCTGAATTGGTGGGTGCCTGTCCTGGCCTCCCTGTTCACATACATAGATAGAACCGCTGAAGTCCCCTCAGATTGGGGTGTAACGATAATAGTTCCTATCTATAAAAAAGGGTGTTGAACTGATCCATCAAACTATCGACCTATAAGTTTATTAAGTATTATTTCAAAATTATATGCCAGACACCTTTTGGCTAAGCTTACCAACTGGGTGGAAGCCCATAATGTTCTCGCCCCTGAACAGGCGGGCTTCCGCCAAGGGAGCAAGCATTTATACTACAGCACTTAGTAGAGAAATACTCTAGTAAGCCAGGCTCTGCTCTGTACATGACTTTTATAGATCTGAAAGCCCCTTTCGATTCGATCTCCAGAGAAAGACTATGGGCAAAGCTGCATGAGTTATCTTTGGATAAGCGCTCATTAGTGTTGATTTACAAGCTCCATGAGAACACCCGCCTAAGAATCCGCCTGAGCGCACAGGGCCAAGTCTCGGCGGAAATTCCCACTTCCAGAGGGGTAAGGAAGGGCTGTATTTTGGCCCCCATTCTATTTAATATATATATCAACTCTATTATTTCTATCATGAGTGTCCCTTCGATCCACCCCCCCAAACTGGCCCATAAACATCTTGCCATTTTGCTGTATGCCGATGATGGTCCTTATGTCCCTGGCACCGGTAGGATTGAGATAGGCCCTTTCATTGCTCAGCTCCTACTGTGCTGAAGAGCTTATCGAAGTAAATTATCAAAAAACTAAAGTGTT
This sequence comes from Hemicordylus capensis, assembly GCF_027244095.1. Lineage (NCBI taxonomy): Eukaryota > Metazoa > Chordata > Lepidosauria > Squamata > Cordylidae > Hemicordylus > Hemicordylus capensis. Next base: position 119,747,106 of record NC_069658.1, on the reverse strand, counting down.
AGTTTTTGCCAAGCGCCCCAAACGCCACACATGGTGAATGAATGGCCTTTACTTGGAACAAGTTAAAATCTTTAAGTACCAGGGCGTCAGGGGCATATCTAGGGTAGGGCAGGCAGGGCACATGCCCCGGGCACCACTTGAAGGGGTGCGCCATTTTTGAAAATTTAAATTTTTTAAAAAATGGCCACCAAAAACAAAATAGCCACCGTGCATGCTCAAATGGCCTCTGCGAGGCCCTAGGCCACGCCAGGACTCGCACAGGCCATTTGAGCATGTGTGGCAGCCATCTTGTTTTCAGCGGCCACTTTTTTTAAAAAAGTTATTTTTAAAAATGTCCACCGCACATGCTCAAATGGTCCCTGTGAGGCCCTAGAGGCCAATGGGGGGAGAGGGAACCTTTGCAGACCCCCTCACGGCCCTTAGGAAGCCCCCCAAAGGGGCTACAGGTTAAAAAAAAATTAAAATTTTTTAATATAATATAAGTCACTGTACACATATTCAGATTGGCACTATGTACAGAGAATCAGGGCTTGTGAATACTGAGCTGAAGCTTATGAGCTAGGATTGTATTCATTTGCTCTTCTTTTGCTTCTTGTGATAAATGAGTTAAATGTGATGTCTTAATAATATGGCTATTAATGGTGAGTTTGTCTTTGAATCAGTATGAAATCCTTAGTATTAAGCCCCACTGGGAGTTTCTTGCTCTCTTTCTCTCATTTTAACTGTCTTTCTGAAATACTAGAATATATTCCAAGCAGTGACACAGTTTCCTCTGCATATCCTTTAATTATTTTCAGAGTATCTGGGAAAAGTCAAATTCTCCATTTATTTTTAAAACTTATGTAATAGTGATTCTACAATGCATAGTACAGAATTAGACAGGCACTTCTGTTTAGTTTTCCAAGTACACCTCCACATAGTATTTGGATATTTCATAAGCCCAAGCATACTGAAATGTGTCATTTTCCAGCATTTTTTGGTCTGGCTACATCCACTGCTAAATAGTTTTTGAAATATTAAAAGATTAACGAACTTGACTTGTATTTTTGAGCTGATATTATGGTAAAGTTATCTGAAAGATGGGTGTCAGATGTTTGGACAGGGGGCGCAATTTCAGTGCTTACCCTAGGCTCTATTTTCCCTAGATACGCCTCTGCTGGGCGTGGTTTTCTACTCCTCGCGCCAGCGCCAGGCACATTTAAATTATATTGTGCAGAACGCCCAAGTAGATCACCTTAGATCTTTTTATTTTAGCCCACCTAATTAGATCTTTTTATTTTACAAATGGGGCTTTTTGTATTCCAGCCTCTCTTAAACTATTTCTTGCCAAGGTCTACCCTTTATTATTATATGGAGCTCAGTTGGGCCCTTTTGGCAATTTCGTCACACTGGAAGCTATTCAAACAAAGTTTATTAGATCTATATTGCAGCTTCCCAGATGTGTTCCTAATGTCGTCATTAGGCGCGAGGTGGGCCTTGGCTCCTTGGAAGTGGAGTATTGGAAATGCATTTTTGCATTTTGGTTAAAATTAGTCTTTTCTCAATCTGGACTTGCCCCCTTGGTATTAACTGACAATTTCGATTCTACCTGGAAGCGTCTTGTTAAAACAAAATCCCAATTTTACGGGCTTTTACTGGATATGCTTATTAGTTTGGGTTATGATTGTGCTAGGAAGTCTATTAAACAACGTATTTCTGACATTGATCTACAGTTAGAAGTTGCCAAAATCCCAAAAGGTGTTTACCTTGGAGATCAGCTTTTTAACACAAAACCCGCTGCATACTTAAATAATATTTCTTTTTCCAAGTTCAGGTGGGTGCTATCTTTAGCTCGATTAAATGCGCTCCCTACAGCGGTGCTCCAAGGGAGGTTTAGGGGGGTTCCTTATGCATCCCGACTTTGCCCTTGCAGGTCAGGTGATATCGAGACTACTGAACATGCTATTTTACATTGTGACCTCTACAAGAATGATCGATCAACACTTATCTTGCCGTATCTTGTGATGTTTCCTGGTTATCCAGATGAGTCTCTCTTAACAATTTTATTGTCAAATTTTAATCATAAATATACCAACACAGTGGCTAAGTTTTGTTATATTTTATGCAAATTACGTTCTGTTGTGTTTGATAATGTTTCTGGTCAATGACCGAAATAAAGTATGTTCTGTTCTGTTTCTGCCACAGCCTTTCAATTTCAATGTGTAGATCTTTGTATTTGGTGATTTTTTCTATTTCTTTTTCTTCTATTCTGCTATTCCCTGGTATTGCTATGTCGATTATTTTGACTTGTTTTTCTTTCTTCTCAACTACAGTTATATCTGGTGTATTGTGTGGCAGATGTTTGTCTGTTTGTAGTCGGAAGTCCCATAATATTTTTGCATCTTCATTGTCTTCAACTTTTTCAATTTTATGGTCCCACCAATTTTTGGCTACAGGTAGCTTGTGTTTTTTGCAGATGTTCCAGTGTATCATCCCTGCTACTTTGTCATGCCTTTGTTTGTAGTCAGTCTGTGTGATCTTTTTACAACAGCTGATTAGGTGGTGCACTGTTTCTTCTGCTTCTTTACAAAGGCGGCACTTGCTGTTTGTTGTGGATTTTTCTACTTTTCTACTTTTTCTACTTTTGACTTTTGCTCATATTGCATTTGTTCTTAGTGCCTGTTCTTGTGCAGCCAGTATTAAACCCTCTGTTTCTTTCTTCAAGTTGCCATTCTTAAGCCATTGCCAGGTCTTGGTGATGTCTGATTTTCCACTTATATTGTGCAAATATTGACCATGCAGTGGCTTATTTTTCCATTTTTCTGCTCGGTTCTTCACTTGTTCTTTCTTGTAGGCCTGCTTTGTTTCATTGGTGTTGAATAGTTTCGCATTATTGACCATTTGAAGTACATCTTCTTCACGGTCCTTTATATATTCTTCAAGGCCTCTTTTCTCCTCCTCGACTGTTTGATGGACTTGCAGCATTCCTCTTCTACCTGAGCTGCAAGGGAGGTATAGCCTATCTACATCACTGCGGGGGTGGAGAGCATGATTGATGGTCATGATTTTCCTGGTCTTACGATCTAGCGTCTCTAGCTCTGCCTGGGTCCAGTCTATTATTCCTGCAGTGTATCTGATAACAGGTATAGCCCAGGTGTTGATGGCTTGTATGGTGTTCCCGCCATTGAGTTTGGACTTGAGGATTTTTCTAACTCTCCTGATGTATTCACTTCCAATTTTTCTTTTAACTTCAGTGTGTGCTAAGTTATCAGCCTGGAGAATGCCCAAGTATTTGTAATGTTCTTTCTCTTCCAGGTTCTTGATCTTGCTTCCATTGGGCAGTTCTATTCCTTCTGTACCGCCCTTCCAAAAATGGCTCAGGGCAGTTTACACAGAGATTTATATTACCTTTTAAAAACATAGTATATTCAGCTCAATATCTTTCAATGGATTTCGATTAATTTAACCAGTGAATACATATACCAATTTGAGTCCAGAGCATGGCTCAACACATTCTGGAAAATCTCTAAATTATAAGGTAAATTGCAGGACTAGGAAGCTATTCACACAACCATGCGAAAGCGGGATAATGTAGCCCCGCCTACTTCTGTGCGACCGTAAGAACAACCGGTGGTTGTTTGGCTGCTAGCCTGCCTAAAATCTTCTCCCCTTAACCCAGGTTAGCGGAACAAGCATTCCTCTAACCCGGGTTTTTGGGTCGTGAGACACGTGACTCATGAGGTGACTCACGAGGAGACCCCCGGCTGGGAGACTCCATCAAGCCACCTGGCCTCAGAGGTCTCTCCAGCATGCTCCACACACTTGCATGTGACATGCTGGGACTTCTGGGGGACAGGCAGACCCCAATCCCTACCACCCCTACTGGCTCCGTGATGGAGCTGGTAGTCATGGGCAAGCGATCTGCTCATGCTGGGAGTGTGGGCTATGCCCACTCTCCCTGCACTAATCCTCCCGGCTCTTCAGACTTATCATGTGAAACGCCTCTAGGACTGTGATGTTGCTTTGGTGTTGAAAAAGGTCTCAGTCAGAGAAGTGTCAAGGGCCCAGGCTTCCCTTCTCAAGCACAAAGCATGCTTGGGTCCACAGACTCAGGCACAGCTAGGCTAGAACAAAGAAACTGCATGGCCTGGGAAGGCATCAGGAAGGGAAGGCTGTGTCAAAGTGGTCCCTTGTATTTCTTTAAAACAGGATGGCATCAGCACAGAGATTTTTAGGGAGGAAGGGAGTAGCGAGCAAGCGGAAGTCCAGAAGTCTCTGGCCTCTACTAACAATCTTTTACTCAGCAAATAAGGATTGGGGAGCATTTTACATGGCAAGTCCCAGACCCATAAAGGGACAGGGGTATTGCAGGACAAGAAAGAATCCTTTACCCTATGCCCTGAAAGAACTCATTTTCCCTCATACTGTCCTAAAGAGGATGGCTGAGGTGTTACAGGCCCTTGAGGGGTGACCCAGAACAACCATGGCCTCTTGGGAATATTGGTTCTCTTAAAGGAACGGGGCTGTACATTTAGAATACAGATCATGTTGGGACATCAATGAGACTAATCAAACCCACTAAAACCCACTTTAAAAGTCAGGCTAGCTTGACATGTCAGTTTAACAAAGTATCCTGTGAACTGATAATAACCCTTTTATTTATACGATACTGTCCAAAGTATTACTTTGCTGTAATACTTTGGACATTTGGTACTAACTATTTGGGCTCATTATATGTTTGCCTATTTATATGTTGACTATTGATAGGTTAAAGGAGCCCCTTCTTTTGAACTCTGGAAGAGACACACACAAATATTTCAGAATCCATCCCATTGTATATTGCCATTCTGCAAATCTGTCCTGTCCGCAGAGATTTGATGATGCTTTGTGCTTCCCACTTCCCTGAGCAGCAAGCATTCCAGGGTAGCCTTTTACAAGTCTGTTTCCTTGTGAGAAGAGAGAATCCTGGCTTAAGGTACTTTTTGTAGTAAATTTTTATTTACAAATGTAAAATGGACCTTCTAAGCAAGCTTTTCTAGGAAGCTCCAAATGCAGACCATTTTATTTCCTTCTGTCCACATTCAAAGTGCAGAAATTTTACCTTTTTGTTTCTAGGCCAAATTCTATGGCTCATAATAGCCACTAGCCATCAAAAGCCAACGCCAGGTTGTTAAACAATAAATACATATCAGGAGTGAGAGAAGGTCATTTGGCATAATCAAGGGGCATGTTTACAACAGTAATAATGGAATCATAATGCAGTGTGAAGAATGCTGTTCCATTCTCCGTCTGTAACTGGTGTCAGGAAAACCTTGTAAGATCGCTCATGCCTTGCTCCCAATATTGTTTGTTTAGTTTGGAATTTTTGTACAATATCATCTCAAACTGTTGTGATGCCTTCTCAGATCCTGATGATTAAGCTCTTATCAGTATTGTGGTAAAGGCAGGATGATCTAGTGCTCTAAAGGCACTCAGAGGCTTGGTTAGGCTTGACTAAAATAATGTGAGGGTGAAACTGGCTCATGGTCTATGATTCAATGGCCTTGCATTATGATTATGGGATTTGTGTTGGTTTTCACAGTGCTGTTCCAGTTGAATAGAATTATTCTTTGGAGTTTTTGAAAGCTCTATCCAGTGTACTGCTTTTTATAACAGTTTTTCTCAACAAATGTTTCATGAAACTAGACATGCTGGGTCAGATTTCTGTCTGCTTCCTCTACATTAATGTGGCATGTTTTGGTGTTGGGCGGAAAGGAGGAGTAAAAGTCACATTTGAACTAGTTTTCCATAGCCAGAACTCAACCTGATTGCAAAAAATAAAACATAAAACAAATTGCAGGATAGGTATAATAGTTGTGATATCCAAAACATTTACTGATATTTTAAAATGTATTAATAAATTCTCACCTATCACTTGGGAAAAGTACAGTAATCACTTTTTGCCTTCAAAGAATGCTGTGAAGTGAGCCACTAAAAGAATGCAGCTATGCTTCCAACTTCCTTACAAAAATGTGACTTGGCCTATTTTTCAGCCATTCTTTAAACCTTCCCAAAAAATAAACCCAAAACCAACCAACCCCCTGCTCAAAATCTACCCTATATGATCAACTACAGAATTAAACAGGAAATACCAGTATGTTATGGGAGGCACCATCAATGGAGTTTGGAGCGGTGTTTTTTCCTACATCATAAAAACCACAGTGCTGAATCCGTTCAGTATATGAAGCACAATCCAAAGGAAGTGAGACATATTCAGTTCAAATAAAAGTTGGGTAGAAGCATAAGGTTTTGTGGCTAATGTCTATTCATTTTAGTGTGTGTTTCCTCATTACACAAAACTCATCCTTAGTTTATTTTTTTTAAGAATTGGTTTAAAAAACCCAGCAACATGCAGCTTGAAAAAGAGTCGCATGTAATTGGAAAGCTCACACATCTCAATGTACATTTTAGCTGGCCCAATAAAACTACTGGGTCAATTCACATGACTAAACAAACCATTGTTTCTTTAGTATAATACATGAGCTGAGCCCACACACTCCTTCATCTCCTTCCCCTTACCTCTGTACTCCAGCATAGTATTATTTTCCAGAACCAGCACAGAACCACAACATTTACATCCTAGCTTGTTAAACCACAACTCTGTGACTTGTGTGAAGCCTGAATTGTAGTTTAACCCTGGCTTACATGCCAAGATATGAAACTATAGTTTGAAGAATGGTTTCACATTATGGCTTGTAAGCCAGAGTTAAATCACAGTTCTCATCTTATCATGTGATGCAGATGGCCAGTGGAACCCTAAGTATTCCAGGGTTATTAGACATGGAGGGAAACCCTCACCACATTCAGCATTTGCTTCTGCAGTCAAAAACTGAAAGTAGAGGTCAAACACTGAAAGTAGAGATGCTAGGGGCGTAACTATAATAGGGCAAGGGGAGACAGTTGTCTGGGGGCCCACTGCCTTGGGCCCCCCCCAGAGGCAAGTCACATGACTGACTCCCCCAGCCACGCACCTGCCCGGGCTTCCTTCAGTTGTATTCATCCTCCGAAATTGTTCTGAGTGTTAAGACCTGGAGCTACCAGAACAGCATGTCTTTCTCTAGTACCATTCTTTACTTCATGAGCTGAGCTTCGGGGGGGGCGGGGGGGGGGGGCGGGTGCATTTTCAAATCTTGTTTCTGGGCCCACGCCAACCTTGCTACGCCCCTGAGAGGTTCCCAGGAGAATGACGAGCTAGTGCATTGGTGGTGGGTGGGAGTGTGGTTAATGGGCACAGTGTCACTGTACCCCTCAAGCATTTGCTGCCCCACAGAGCATATCGCCTGAAGAGGCTTGTGGGGCATTTAGATGTTCTTTAGCTCTTTCTCTGGATGTTATCCTTTCCCACACACAATACTAGTTCCTTCATACTCATTCGCACTCTGTATTCCTTATAATCCTGCTGAAGGTCGTAACTGGGAAGGGAAAAGCTGCACATGGCAAGTGGGAGAAATGGATGAAACAAGTAGGCAACAGTGTTCCCATGCAGGATTCCCACACTCATGCAGTGCCCTTGCTCCAGTCTCAGTCACCCTGCTCTCCACTGGGGGAGAGAATGCAGTGACTAAGACTATATCTTCCCTTCACTTTTGGTGAATTGCAATGGAGCCCTTCAAGTTGTTTGCTGCTTCTCAGCTCCTTGTGACCAGGCATTAGTCCTGAAAAACAAAATGGTTCATGACTGGCCAGCAGAGGCAGACTCCAGACACATCCTACCAGCATTTGGGGGCTTCCACCAAATCCTGTGCCACTCAGACTAATTTTCCTGGATTGCAAATTATGTCCTGGAAACAGAGGTTTAGATGGGTGCTATGGATTCCAGAGTTATTCCAAAATGTCTGTAGAAAGGTAAATAGGAACTTGACAAGGGTGGCCCTTCCATGAGGCAGGATGAGGTGGTAGCCTCAGGCACAGGTGCAAAGAGGAGTGTAGGGAATGGCAAGATCTCCCCACCATGGACACCACCCATTGGCCTCCTTTCCACTTGCTGCCATTACACTTCCTTGCCCCAATGCTGTTCATTTCCCCCTCTGTGCCTGTCATGAACCCCAGACCTGACCCTCTAGCACTTGGATTAGGCACCAAAGATTTTCTGGACGAGGCAGGGCTCAAGGGGATTACACCTGAATTGGACACTGCACATGAGGAAGTGGGGCTTGAGGGGTTTCTGCCGTCACCACCCTGTACTGCTCAATCCCTCCAACACCCCTGTACTGTTCAATCCCCCCTCTGTTCTCAGGCCCAGGAAAAAGCAGAGGTGCCTCCAACCTCACCAATGGCAACCCAGTTCTGTCATAACCAGCATCTGGGAAATAAGACACAGGGCCTCCAAGACCTGAAGCACTCCGGGCCTGGGCCGGGCCTGGCTCCTTTGTTATGTCTTCAGTTTGCTTCTGTCTCCTGCTGAAGCAACTCTGTTGTGGATGTGTTCTGGTTGTACCGGGTTCTTTTCTCTTGTGAGTTCCTGGTTTCTGACTTCCTGCTTCTCTTGACTCTGGCTTAGCTCCAGGGGCGTAGCAAGGGGAGAGGGGGCCCGTGTTCATCCCTCTCTCTGGTGGCCCCCCAGAGTGAGGGAGATAATGAAGAAAATAGGGAGGGATTGAGCTGGAGGGCCCTCAGGAGCTGGGGGCCCGTGTTCTTTGAACCCTTTCACTCAATTATAGCTACGCCCCTGCTTAGCTCACTCCTGTTGGATTGACTACCTGGCTCTTGACCACCTGCTTGTTAGTGACTCTGAACTAGCTTGTCCCTGATGGTTGCTTCCTGACTCTTCAGACTCTTGCCCCCTGCCCCACCCAGACACAACAGTGCCCCATGGGGGCACACCTCTACCTCCTGTCATGAGCGAGTTCCTAGCTCAGCGGGGTGGACTGAGTGAGAAGGGGAAGAGATTCACCTCAGTGGCATAGTCTGCTTGCGTGTCTCTGCCACTACCTCAGCAGCATGGCTTGAAAATGCTGAGCATGTGCCCATATATGAGAGGGGGTCATCGTGTCCTTTGTCTCAGATAGCGAGCTGTTTTGGACCACCCCTGAGACTTGAGGTGGCCATGTTTCCCTTTGGAAGGCAATTAATAACCTACCATTCTGACATTAGGTTCCCATTGGCTCACCTGTTTACAGATGATGGATCCCTGACTTGCGCCTAGGAGGCTAGCTCTACCAGCGTAGCACTATTTTTTGTCTTTCTTTTTAATGCTTTGTGGGTTTTTTAATTCATGTTTTTTATTGCTGTTGTTAGTTGCCTTGACAGTTCTGTTTTAAGATGGAACAGCAAGATATGGATATTTTAATGAAGAAATCAAAGGCAAGAGTCTCTCAATACCCCTTTAACTATAAGGGCAACTTACTAAAAAGCAACAACTTCCTATAAGGTCTTTCTTTGTGTTCTAATACTTAAACAGTGCCTGAATTAATGCAGCTTTTAATCCGCCAGGTGCTACAGTAATCAGTTAGTATCCAGATAAGTTTAATGGCATTTATGTCGACTGTGACTGATCCCAGCTTACTTTTTTTATTTTTTAATCTAGAATAAAATCTCATTTTAACAACATTTCATAAACGGGCAAACACAATGACTAATGCATACACACTCCTACAGCTCTTTAATTAGCTCTCACATATACTTGTCTCAACAGTGTCTGTAGGTGGGAAATGTAAGCAGTTCAATATGAATGTATTCTATTCTTGGTTCAGCAGCACGACAATATGCTCGTGTAGCAGAGGAAAAAAATGCCAATTTTGAAGCATGCTGTTTTATGTTGTTTTATATATCTTGTATTCATGTTCCTGAAAAGCGCCAAGAGCAACATTCTGTAGGGACATTCTACATCCTGCACAAAGATAGCTGTATGTAGCCAACTCAGAGGTTCCCAACCTCTTGAGATGTTGCTGAACTACAACTCACATCATTCCCAGCTACATTTTCTTGTGGCCAAGGATTATGGGAATTGTAGTTCAACAACATCTGCAGGACCACAGGTTGGGAACCTCTGTGCTGACAAGAGTTTAAAATGTGTGTGCAGTGCTTGCATGTACATAATTGAATATTAACAACAGTATGCATTGTTGCATGCATTAGTAACTGTTTGAGGAGGGAAAGGTTGAGCAAAGGTGCAGCAGCAGAATATAGCTTATGAAAAACAAATGTCAGTGCTGGGCAGTTAATGAAGACAGACTCTCAGAAAGACCTACTACTGATCCCTGAAACCACTTCTGTGCCCATTGCCCTTGTGTGGTGGTGGTGGCAAAACCACTCTCTCAGGACCCACAGGTAGGAGAGCATTTGTCAAGGGCCCTCTGAAGTCTGGAGCCAGCCCTGTATCAGTGGCATTTGCACACATGCATGGACTGCTAAATGGCCGTCATTTGGTGGTACTTGCTGCAGTGTTTGTTGGAAGTAATTGGAACTGAAATCCCACTTTTCCTTATCCATGCATCTTGTCAGAATTGTGAGAACCTAGTTATTTTTATTTTAAAATACAGGGGCATGAGTCAAAGTCCCACTGAAATAAATGGGACTTTAAAAATGCTTACTCTTAGGTGGAATGTGTCTTTTTGTTGAGATGCCTGTCTAGATATGTTTTCAATTATATCTATATCTATCTAGATAGATATATTCAAGTATATAATAGTAGCAATACAATACCTGGAAAACAACAATGGGAAATAGTTTAAAGTCTGGGAACCTGGCATTTCCCCAAAGGGTCAGTAAGTGGCACTCTGTTTTGGCCAACATCTGCCAGCATCTGCAGCGGAACAGTCTCTCTAGGACCCAGTGGCAGAGTGCAGACCTGGAGTAGAGAGACTGATGCTGCAGGTAGCAAGTAATGAACTAAATGAATTGTTCACACACCATGGCTCCCCTGTCTACCAGCCTTTGTTCTGCACAAAGTTTAACTCTTTAATTCTTACTGAAGCCAAGCAGAGTCAGTGCATGTAGGAAAGCAAGAGTGAATTTATGTGCAGTGGCTGTTGACAAAGCATTTTCTGTGGATTCCTCCCAATCTGGGCTCTACCCCAGCTGGACTGCTATCACAGTATTGCCAGCCTGAGTCTCTACAAATTAATGTGCCTGCCCCAACTGAAAGTTTCTTTTCAGATTAAAAGATGGCTGGTTTTTATTTGATTTCAGCATTACATAAATTTTGGATCTCTGCAATTCAAAAGAACCAGCATTCATGTTGCAGCTGAAATTAACCCTTCCACACATTCATCTTCCACTCTAAATTGCAGTTTCTACTTTCAGAGCTTAAGGATATTCCACACTTGACTGGATCCTCTCCAAATGATATCTTGCAAGTTGAAGTAATGCATTATGAGATGAGAAGCACCATTAATTGTTGATGCTCCTTTTTCTTACTACAGTAAAAACATTCTTTATTTTGGTATATAAAATACAATAAACACATATATTTTAAAACAAGCTACAATAATACAATTTTCCCTTCACCCACCCCATCCCAAATCTTTTCATTTTTATCCTTATCATTACCTATAAGCCCACCTATCCTGTACTCTTACTAAAGGGAACATTAAATTTAGGACATTTGGGATAAACATCAATGAAGCAACAAAATACTCAAACTAAAATGCAATAGAAGAGTAGAAAGAAAAACAAACACACAAAACAAAAACAGCTCCACCGAACATGAGATCAGTCATGGGAAGTTGTCTTCGCAAACAAAAGGTATCATTAATTTCCAAGTAACTAAAAGGAGCTGAATCTCTTCTAAATGTTTGTTTATCCCCCACCCCCGACAACCTCACATAAAAGAGCTTTGACGGCCAAGTCAATTAAATCTTGTGTTTGCTGTTCAGCGGCTGAACTTGAACTTGTATTTCAGCACAACAATAACAACTGTGCAGCTGCAATTGATGCATGCAGAAATTCTGAGATTTGTTTAGATGTGGTGTGTATCCTAAACATTTGTGTTCATGGTGTAAGAATTCCGACAAAGGTATTTTGTACCTATTTATTACCATGCAAATCTGTGCCAACAGTTCATTCTGGAAGGGTGAGATCACCCTCCAACTCCAGGGGAGATTAAGAAAGGCTACATTTCCTGAACTGGAATATCAATCAAATTGAGCTAACCCTAATTCTGCTCTTCAGCTGCCAAAAATAAGCAACTGAAGGACAAATTATACACTACTAAGCCTGTGGGTGGCATCACAATCCACTCTGACCCTGACTCTGGAAGCATGCATGTGCCCTACTTTGGTGTCGTGAAGGAGATGCCAAAATTGGGCTTGTCGTATGAACTCACTAATTGCAGCATATCCCAACTGTGTCTTACTTCAAATCTTCGTTGCAAATGTTGGGTTCCATTCTGCAAGTAGGACAGCATATGCTGATTAGCGACTCGTTAGTATGACAGACCCAATTTCAGCATGTTCTTCCTGACACTGGTAGTAGGACGTGCACAGGTTTCTAGGCTTTGATGGCTCTGCCAAATTTCAGATTTGGTTTAATGTGTGGCACTGCCCTGTAATTAAAGTCGATATGCTAGCTTGACTTTTACTATTTAAATAGTAGCTGTTGGGGGAAGGGGGCAATTGGATTCCTGGCATAGGTGGACAGGGGCTTTAGCCCTTTGTCCCTGCTATGGTCCCATACTGGACTGGGCCTCCCATGGATGCTATTTGTTCCAGGGGAAAAAACTCCTATTAGCACCAATAGGGACATTGCTTGTAATGCAAACATGTACATTCAAGTCAGATTTGGCGCATAGTGAACTAAAGTGTTAAACTCTCCCCATTCTCTACACTATGGCCCTGATCCTAATCACACACACACCAGCTGCTATTTAAGTTGTAAAAATCAAGATTTAAGCCCTGATCAAGGGCTTAACGTAATGTGTCAATTAACCCAGAATTTATACATAGAATATTTGTCTCTTAAAGAAAAGGAATCTTCTGATGCACAGCAGCATTAAATATTTAAGGTTCTTTTTATACTGAAGTTCATGTCCAAATGTCCAGGTATCTTTATTATGTCACTTAAAGCTCATGCTAATGTGTGAGCAATAATATTGTTCAAAACTCTGTGTGGATCTACATTTTCTTTGCAAACTGAAACCAAACTAGAAGTCTAACAGAAATGAAGGCTGGGGTGGGATGGGGTGGAAATAAGTAACCTGGATCCATTACATAATGTTTAAGTATTATTAAATTATTTCTTGATAAACAGGCTTTCTAGCCCACTTTCAAGCCAAAAGGTCTGACAAGGCAGTTTACAATGAAAATATACTCTTCACACAACAAGTAAGACCAACAAATACAGCGAAAGGAAAGCCAAAACTGCAACCTAAAACTGCTAATAAAATTTAAGATAGCAGCAATATTACAATATTAGGTCATAAAACATAGAGGAGGACCAGCTATATATAAGTTAATAATGAAATAACAAGGCTTATAGATTATTTATAGATTATAGATTTATTTATAGATTACTTCTCATGACATAACAAGGTTTACAGATTTCTTAACATAGACCAATGATGGGGTCTGATGGCCAGGGATGGCCCTTTCATGAGGGAAGATGAGGCAGTTGCCTCAGGTGAGAGATTATTGGGGCACAATTAGGGTGGCAAGATGGCTCTCACTCTTTCCATCAGAGCAGTTCTGTGGGGCCAATCTGACCCTTGCAAACTTTGCAAGGAGTGAAGAGGAGGCTGTGAGCCACCTTCTCTCCTCCCTACTCCCTGCATTTTCAAAGCTTGCAAAGATGTGCTTTGATGGGCCAAGGCAGCATTAGAGATCTTGCCTCAGGCACCACAATATTTTGGGTCATCCTTGCTGATGGACCTCCATGGAGAGGGCATTCCACAGTTCCAGTGCTACCACCATGAAGACACTGAAGCCATTCACATGATCCATGCTGGGGCGGGGAGGGTGGCGGGGGAAGGCAGAGTTTCACCTACATGTCACTGTGTGTTCAGATGATCTGCGCTGATCTGTACAGCATGAATCATTTGACGCTGGGACCCATTTTCCAAGCCTCTGGGAATCCCTCAACGCACCATGTGATGAGTGTGGTGCATTGCACAGTGGATTGGGGGATACCCCTGTGAGATGGGTGCTCTAGGGTGCAAGGAACCCAAGCACACACATGGTCCCAGTACCAGAGTTAAGCGCATGCTTGCACCCTTAACCTCGGCTAAAGACCTAGATTCAAAATGGGGTTAGGTGGGTGGGCAGCGCTGGGATCTGCGTGGATCCCAGCACTGCACACAAGCAGCTTAACCCAGGCTCAGTTGCTCTTTGTTTATTATCATGTTTATTATCATGCCAATGGAACTTGAGACTGGCAGGGCAGTGAGCAGGACCTGGGAGGCAAATCTGTGATTCATGCAGGCACAAACCATTATCCAGATCCCCAGCAGTCTGCAATATTTTAATCCTGGGATCCTGGGAGGAATAACTTAGCAGACACAGCGCACAGTGTCGGACTTGAATCCATAGAGCCTAGCAAACAAACTACAGTTCAGACTCAGCCAAGCACTGAATTTAAATAATTAGCATTATTTAGTTCATTGGCAACACAGTATATGAGGCAGAGTGTCCAAGAAAGACCTGTGGCATAGAATTATTTAGCTTCTTAAAGATGGACTAGTGGAGGTATCAACAAACAGCACTTTTACTCCACCCCCAACTTCAAAACATTCAAAGTATCTTTGAATGGGTGTTAAAGCAGAATGTGTATATTTGCTGGTCCAGATAATTTCAGAATCTAGGAAATTTGCCAAAGAAACTTATGTTGGGGATATGAAGGATTTCTCTGTAATATACTTGACTGGAGTGCTTGTGTTCAGGTGTACTTTATATGGCTAGCCCATTTCTTACTTCGAACTGTTAAAGGAATTGGTACTGCTTTTACCACAGGACAGGGTGCGGTCTTTTATAGCTCTAGGCTGTGACATCCAGTATCAGTCTCTTAAAAGGAATCTTATGTGTTGCACAATAAATACAACTGAACATACACTTGCTGTGGAAAGTCCTGGAATTAAAGTTGAATTGAAAGGTTAAAAGACATCTGCCCTGAGGAGAGATGAATATGGGATCATGAGTGTACAAAACCACTAGGGGGCTTCATGGACACAATATTTTGGTGAGACCTTGGCATGGTTTGTGAGGTTTCAAAGGGGAAATGAAGCCAAAAAAGAAAAAAGGAAAGGAAAGGAAAGGGGGAAAAAAAAGAGGCTTGTATGCATGAATAAGAAGGTGAAATGCCACCTAAGAAAGTCACCAGCTTTTCTCATTGTTCTGCTTCTTCTCTGGAAAGCACATCAGATGCTAATTTGCATCTGTTCCATATCATAGAGGATATATATATATCCTTTCCCATTATAACAAATTGTAATTTGTATCTCAGTTCACAACTTCCTTTTACATCTGTCCAATAAGAGAGCCCATTTGATATTATTGCCTAATGAATGGACTGCTTCCATGTGGACTTTTCAAGAAAGAAGTTCTGTTGAAGTTAAAGCCTAATAAAAGTAAAGTGTGCCACTGAGTCGGTGTCGACTCCTGGCGACCACAGAGCCCTGTGGTTTTCCTTGGTAGAATACAGGAGCGGTTTACCATTGCCTCCTCCTGTGCAGTATGAGATTATGCCTTTCAGCATCTTCCTATATTGCTGCTGCTCAATATAGGTGTTTCTCATAGTCTGGAAAACATATCAGTGGGGATTCGAACCCACAACCTTTGGCTTGCTAGTCAAGTAATTTCCTGCTATGCCATTAGGTGGCTTAAAGCCTAATAGGCCCATATATATTAAGCAGCCATGTTTGGTAAGAATGTAATTCTATTGATAGTTTCTTCACAGATTGGCTCAGAGGTGACTAACAATGCAAAGCCTTAAGAGCTAGTTTACGCATTCAACAGACTCAAGTAGTATTTCCCCCCTTCTATCTGCAAAAGGTACGTATGTGTTGAACATCTCAGTATTCTTCTGTACAAAATCCCAGCTTTCTGTATATAGAAAACTAGGAGTTCAGGAAGGACATTCTTTTGTCAGTTTTTTCACCGGGCACTTTTTTCATTGGCTGGGGCAGTTTGCAACCTGAAGTAGATGAATCCAGGAAAAGTGTTATCACTTGAATTTGTTACATGAATATACTGGCCCCTAAGGCTGTTTCTATGAATTTGACTCTGTAGGTTGCACCTTTGATATGCAAGATATATTAGAACAACATGAACCCTGACCAGTGTCCACTTGTATTGCAAAGGAGTAAAATACTGGTCAGATACGTTGTCAACACAGTGGGAACACACAGGAGAGGTGCCAGCACGTGGATGCCTTGCATTCATGTCTAAACAGGAACCATATGTCGTGCTCTCATTCCTCCCACTTACACAACAATTAAAGATCTGCAGCTGTGGCCTAAAGGTGAATTCACATATTCAGTTTGCTGACATCAAAGCGGTGCCACAGCTAGTAATTCAAGCCACTGTGTGTGGTGTCCTGGGTAAAGCATTGGCCTTGATCCAGGTAGTCCCAGTTTCGCATCTCCCCTCTGCCATGAAGTGCCCACTAGGTGACCCTGGACCAGTCATCTCCTCTCTGTGTCACCTGTCTTGCAAAGCTGTGGTGAAGACTGAGTGGTGCAACCCTATGTGCGCCATGGAGCTCCTTGGAGGTAGGGTGGGGTAGGAATACAGTAAATGAATAAATGAGCACATTTGTGCTCAGAACACGCTTGCAGTTCTGTATGATGGTAATTCTCACCCTTTGTGATCCTTCAGAATCTCCTTCTGGGTTGTTTGTTCTTTGGATGAATTACCTCCAAAGTAGAAAGCTGCTTGAAATGTTTCCAAATTAAAATGTTCCTTCTGTAACCCAAAGAATGGATATTATTCTGGGTGAAGAGAAGAGGGAAATTCACGTATGCTCTGAGTCACTGAGACATACCGTATGTGCACCAAGAAATGTGCTACTATTGATTAATAGTGAAATTAATATTAATCACTATTAATAGTGATAATAGTGAAACAGCATACACAAACCTAGCACAGAATAGTCTTCATGCTACCTGTTCTGGGCAGTTGCATCAGAGTACGGAAGGAGTTGTGTTTTTAGTGTCACAGGCCAGACAAAACTTAAGAATAATTACTATATTATTTATTTATTTGTTTGTTTGCTTGCTTGTTTGTTTATTTGATTTCTATACTATAGGGGTATGCTTTTAAAGGCCCAAATAACACTTTCGCTTGATTCTGCAAAGTGCTTTGCTGGTTTCATGCTTTATCAGGTCCATGCCATCTGAGGCACTGAAATGCCTTTAGAAGCCAGCACTAAGCAGACACTGAAGTGTCATAAGAACAGCCCTGCTGAACCAGGCCCAAAGCCTATCTAGTCCAGCATCCTATTTCACACAGTGGCCCTCCAGATGCCTCTGGGAAGCATGTTTGTTTTTGAAACTCTGTCCCCCAATCTAGAGGAAAAGCAAAAAGAAGAATCCTTTTATTGAGAAGAAAAATGGGATGTTTTCTTGGATATAAGTTGGTACTCAACTAACAGCTGGCTGTAAAACTCATAGAGAGAGATCAGAACTGACATGCTGCCCCCCCCCCCCCCCGCAATGCATTTAAAAGGCAATGTGAAGGAAAAACAACAACGCGGGTCATCATTTTAACCTCCTGATCCTAAAACACAATATAGTCAGGAGTAAATCCAGCATTTGATCTTAATCTGGATGGTTATTCATAAGGGCTGCCCACCCCACAGTATGCTTGGTAGTAGTGAGCCACAGAGATCTCAATCTTGCAATGGCCTGTCATTGAAATACAAATGGAAGTGCAACTCTTCAGCAAACCTCCAGAGATATGCAAGTTGTGACCTTTTGGGATTTTGCTTATTCTTCTCCTAGACTTTTTAATATGTTTATAAAAAGCACTCAATACACTGTGTGGTGGAAGAAGTTACAAAAGTACATCAAGTTTGATTTCTATGTTTGCCGTTTCTACAATTCATGTCCCACTTTTACTTAAAGTATTTGCCAAATATTTTCTGAATATTTCAACAGTAAGAGTTATGGAGTTCACAACCCAAACAAATAATTTAACACCTGTTTCAGTCTTGTATTTATTAGCATTTGTACCTCTGTCCCCTTCCTGCAAGAAGCTCAGAGCAGCTTTTTCTCCTCACAACCCTGTGAAGTAAGCTAAGAGACAGTGACCTGATACGTGTGATGGAGAGCAGCTCCACACATGCCCGTTGTCATATCGCTGTGCTGGTGAGCTGATTTATGCCCCTGACCCATACCTAGCCTCCCTCCCTAGTATCTCAGTTTTGCCTGCCCAATCAGGCATGAACATACAGTGTGAGTGAAAGTGAAAAGCAGGATGGAAGAGGTCCTTGAGACCATCAGTAGCCACCAACGAACCATGGTTTAACTTGCAAAACAAAAGGGATTTCACAGTGCCTTTTTCACACCCCCATCTTTATCTTACCATGCACTCCTCTTAGATGATTTCCTCTTAAAAGGCAACCACTGGTACATCATGGATATATTATAATGTTAGCTGCTAAGTTCTCCTTGTGCTTATCCATTGATTGCAGCATTATTATTTAATGTACAATAATAAAGTTCATGTGGTTTACACAGTGAAAGGAATTACTGCAGAGTGGTGAGTGAGGGTCTTGATAGTTTCAACCAAGGGAATTCCGTAGGGTAACAGGAGAAGCATGCTGTGAGGGGAAAGGGCTAGAATCCTTCCCACCCTCTGTCCCAATCCATGAATGTTGTGGCTCTTTAATTTTCTAACTTTTCTTTATAATTAGAACTGCAATTAATCAACTAAAACACATTGGCAGGGCCAAATTTTAATTGATAAAGAGGTACATTTTATTGGTGGGACTGAGAATAAGGGGCATTGTTTATTTTTGAAGCCATTTCGACTCTGATGTTCCTCCTTATGGGAAATTATATGACAAATACATTATATTAAATAGTATTTCCTTCTCAGAATGGATTGTTGCTTTTGCTTAATAGTTAAGTTCCCTTGCACTTCGTTTCATTATCTGCAAAAGGCATCTACACAGAGGTTTAGATGATAGATAAATTTAGTTCAATGTAATTAAATTTAGTTCAATGTAATTAATTAGCACACGTTGATTAATCAGCTAAGCATTCTTTAAGCGAAGGGCAAACTTAAATATATAATGGGCAAGATCCAACCAAAGTTATGCATCTTTAAGATCCATGAATTCAAATGAAAGAATCAAAGGTAGCAGCAGGAGCCCGAGACTACAATTTATTGAAAGGAAGTTCTGTGGAGTTCAATGGGACACACACTTGAGCAAATGTGCATAGGATCGCAACCTGAAGGCTGTGAACTTAGTGGGACTTACTCCGGAGTAGACATGTCTAGGATTGCTCTGCATCACATGTGTAGAACGGCACACTCCGACCAGAATTAATATAGCAGGATGTTCTCGCTCCTTTCTAACTATAATGGCCAAAGAGCCGTTTCTGAAGGGAGAGACCGAGAAGAGAAAGAGTTCAAAATGCAGACTGCCTCAAAGAGACGACCAACAAGGAAGACGGGGGAAACAGAGCAACAAGAAGACCTATGCTGCTGCTGCTGCTGCTGCTGCTGCTACGCGAAATCTCAGCTACACTGAGGAAGACAGATAGAACTTTCGTCCCATAAAGTCCGGCGGGACAGAGGATTCTGCGGCAGCAGCGTGTGTGCGTTTGCGTGCGCGCACTTCGGGAAGAGCGCGGGGAGATTTTTAGGTTGGGCTTGTTTGTTTTTTGCACCAGCCTTCAAAGTCCGCTCAGTCAGGCGGCCTCGTTCCGTGGGTGCGTCGTCGCGTGGGGACGGCGGCAGCCTCCTCGAGCGGGCGTGTCGTCTCCTCGCGCCTCGCCGAGTCGCCTGGAGCGTTTCTCCGCGCCTGGAGGGCAGAGTCACATCGCCCACAGATGTGACTCTTGCCTTTCCGCCAACAAGCGCGACGGCTCAGCCCTCCTCTCCGTGACATACACAACAACCCTTCACAACAACACACAAAACAGAATAAAACCCCACACTTGGGCGGTAAAGCCACACAAACCGAGGCAACAGGACCGGTGGGGGGCGGCGGCGGCAAGAGCCGGAAACCGGGACCACAAGGAGGGAGGGAGAGAGCGAGCGAGCGTGGGGGGAACCCCGGGAGCTGCCCAAGTTCTCTCTCTCGGAAAAGGCGCCGTCCCCCAGACTTTCTCCCTTCCACGGCGGGTTCCGTGCCCCCTCCCTTTCCCGGCTTCTCTCTAGCGGCGCCTGGACGCCTTGAACTGATAAGGAAGAGGAGAAGCCGCCGCCGCAGCAGGACAGCGTGTGCAGCCGCTCCGAGAAGGAACCGGCCCGGGAGGAGGGGTGCGGTGCGGTGCGGTGGTTGGGCTGGAGAGACTCAGACTGAGAAGCGTTCCCTGGCCGGAGCGGCGGCGTTGCAATTGCTCCCAATAATAAAGTTCCCTCCGTCTGTGTTTGGGCGGGTTTTTTGACAGCTGGGCGCAGGCGGCCTCTCTTGGATCTCCCGGGTTTGCCCAAGAAAAAGTTTCCCATTTCTACTCCCCACCTCCTCTCCCTCTTCCCCAAGACCAATAACAAGCAGCTCTGAGGTACAGTAGCGGAGGGAGGGAAAAGGGGGGAGAGCAGGAGCAGGCAGGAGGAGGAGGAAAGGGAAGCACCATCGTGTTGTTTCAGTTTTGGGACAAGCTCCCCCCCCTTCCCTTTCACCCAACCTGTGGAAGGAGCAGCTTCAAATTTCTCGCCTCTTGACCCCAGCAAACCTTCTGCCCCCGCCTCGCCGCTGAAGTTTGGGGTGTGAAGACCTGAGAGACTCTATTTTTTTTTTTTTTTGCGAATCACCTGGAGAGTTGCTGAGATCTTGAAAAGAGCAAAACTTGCGGGCGGGGTGGGGGGGCAGGCGGCGAAAGTTGCAGCGGGGGGGTGGAAAGAGAAGCAAGAGGAAGGAAAGGCCGGTGCAGGCGCTGCCGCTGCGAGGAGTTCCAGAGCCAGGGGGTGCACTTGACAAGCAGCATGCAGAGATGGTAAGAAGTTTTCCAACATCCTTTATTTCCTTACCAAGAAAAGCGGGGGGGGGGGGGGGGTAGGGTTTTTTTTTTTTTTTTTTTTTTTAAAGTGTGCCGTAATGCAAACAGCCCTGCCTGGAAGCGTGTTTCTAAAACCTTGGAAACAAACAAACAGTTGGGCAAAAACTCATCTGCTGCATGGACCCGGGGGGCGGCGGAGGAGGGAGGGAAGTGTCAGGATTTAAAAGTTGGCCCAAAGTTATTGTTTCTCCCCCCGCCCTTATGGGGAGGGAGGGTGGAAGAAAATGGAATGATAGCTTGATCTTTTTTTCTTTTCCTTTTTTTTTTTAAAAAAAAAGATTGCATCAAAGGTGAGGGGAAGATCTGTAAAACAAGCGGGAGGGACAAATGAATGAGATTTTTTTTTTGGCGCGGGGGGAGGAGTGATCACGTTGGAAAAGACAAAACAAAAAACAACTACCCTCTCCGCCGGGATTGAAAGGGTTGCACAAGTAGAGAGGTCATCTTTGATAGTATATCAATAGGCTATGCAATCGAGGCGGGAGGGAGGTGATGTGTGTGTGTACGATTTGCAGCGCCTCAGGCTCAGAGACCAGAAGTGTAAAGCCGCCGTACGCTAGCAACTTTTTGGCCATGTGCTTTTTGCAGTTTGCACCTCTCCAGGCTGCGATTGTTAGGGAAAACTTGACCGGGGAATGCTCGTGCTTTGTGCGGGCAAGAGAGAATGCAGAACACAGACCGTGTTTAAGAGTAGGGGCTAAAGGTTGCCAACCTCAGCACACTTACTCGGAAGTAAGCTCAATCAAAACCAGGAAATATAATGTAGGCTGGGAAGAATAAATGCAATTCAGGAGCGGTGTGTTGTCTGTGTGCATGTAAAAATTCAATGGTAAGGAGGTCAGATGCTGTGTCCAGGAATTTGCAAAATGCTTATATCATTTGAGGGGCCCCCTTTTGTTTTCCTTGAAGGCTGTGCAAGTTAAAATAAGCCAAGGAGACTTGGATCTCGCCTTGCTCAAGCCCTTTTGCTTGGGCTGTGTGATGTCGACAGTTATTTAATAACAGACACGTTCTAAGAAGTAGGGCGACATCTATTTATTAACTTCTTCTTGCAATTCAGAAGATCCAACTGGCTCAGCTAATGAAGGAAATAAGGTTTTGGCCATCTTTAGTATAGGGATGAGTGTGGACGGATTCTTCCTGGACCACTGTCTCTTGCATTTTAAAAGTCTAACTTTAACCCATGCGTGCTGCTATTGTCAGCCCCCCTTGGGGATTGGATGCTCTAGGTTCTCTTGTGTGTCATTAGAATGTATTTAGTGAAAACAGAGAAGGGAGATAGTGTTTTTCTCTCTCTCGCTCTCTCTCTCCCTTCCATAGAGTGACATGTCTTGTTCCAGTGATCAAAGCCACTATTGGAGTGTAGGAGATGTGACTGTCAAATGCAGGCATCAGTAAAGAGGGGAGGTGGGTGGGTAAAAGAGAGAAGGCATCATGAGCTTAGGATTGTGGTTACAGTAACACTGACAGAAATTAAAGTGGTTTTGAAAGCAGTCTGCAATTTATGATGCTTCTCATTTACCCTAGAGTCAAGCTCTTGTAAAATTGATGCACAAAGGACATCATGCAATAATCTAAGCAGACCTAGGATTAAAGTGTCTTAAATTGTGTGTGTGTGTCTCCCTGACTGTTGAAATGCCTTGAGCTTGAAGCTTTAAAGTCACAACAAAACATTATAGATCTTTTCTAAAATCTTGCACATGTTTTCTTTACATGGCAAATGAAATATTATGAGACAGGCATAAATATCTTTACATGGCAAATGAAATATTATGAGGCATTCATTTTCTTTATCACCCCTATTAAAAAAATTTCACGTACCATCTGTATCCTTGCTTATCTTGCATGGTCAGTAATTACTCTTGAAAATGAGATATATTTTTTGCCATTTACAAATGGGGGGGGAGAGCATTTTAATAATTAAGTTCATTCACCCAGTAATATTTAATAAGCTTGCCTGATCAGCAGATCTTCTGAAGAATATCAAGTCCCCGCAAGAAAGCATGGAATATCATGTGTTCTTAAAATTTTCAGAAGGCTTCACTCCGAAACTTATATAAGGGCTTGTGTTCATCGGTAACGAGTATGACTTTTCTTTTAAATTCTCCCAAGTATTAGCTTCTGACTTTATATGTGTGCTTATAAAGGTTCTTATATTTTGTGAAGTTTTAAATGCAAGTGGCAACAAAATACTTTGTAAATTGTGGCCCAGAGACTGGGCAGTGAGCATGAATGACAATTTAGTGTTACTTCACTGTAAGATTAGCTTGATCCGGTTCTTGATCTACAGCACTAAAAATGTAGCAAAGATCATCTAAAAATATTTTAGAAAATACTTTAAAAATATTTATGTAGCAGGCGCACATGTTTATTTCCATTGCCCCAAATGTTTTCCATCCTTCTAAGTATAAGGGGGTCAGGGTCTTCATGTATATGACAGACTGGTGGATGCAGTACATGAAACAAAGCAGTAAAGGAGTGGACAGAAGAAGACTTGACTCTTGCTATATGTCTTTTGCGAGTGTTAACAGTTTGCATTTTCAAGTGAGTTTTTTTTCTTTTTTAGTTCAATGCTTTTACATAACATTTTGTCCTAATCTTGTTTGCTGTCAGAGATGTTTCATGGTTGTGCAATTGCTGTAGTCCAAGAATGCCAATTTGCATTCCAGGAGTGTCATTTGATTACTTTTATCTGCACAGCTCCAAGACTGGGCCAGACCTCTCATTTCATCTTGCCATGTCACGAGTCAGTGCTGTGTCGTCTTTTTCAGAAATCTGCCTGATTTAAACAAGGGCAGGGGGAGAGAGAGAGAGAACTGAACAGAAAAGCACTTTTCATGTTTCAGCTGCGGTCCCCCTGCTAAACTTGTCAGCAGCAGGATATGATTCACTTGGGGCCCAGAAGAATAGTACAGAGATGAGGGGTTAGGCGGTTCAATAAGCTCATGGACAGGTAGTATGTGACATCCCAAGGGAGCTGAAGTTAATGAAGAACAGGTCTGCTTAGTTCTTCACACTCTGACCTGGTGCTGTCCCCACAGTTTTCTCATTTGATCTTTCCCAGCAAATTGATCTTTCCTTGTATTTTCTCTCTCTCTTTTTGGCTTCCATACATTAGTTCTTATGAAACAGAAATTAGCAGAGCAACTTTAGTTTGATAATACAGCTGCTCAGAAAAGAACTGGACATGAGCCCCTCTCCAAAAGAGGGACAAGGAAGGGTATTTTTGCTGTCGTTTGTACTGACTGCTTTTAATTTAAAGACACCCCGAAGTGGTAGAGTTTGAAAGTTTTTGTTTTTGTCATTTAAAGAAAATCTTCCTGGATGGTCTCTGCCTTACTGTATTAAACATATACCCATTTTTTAAAAAGCAAAAAACTAACAGCTCAGCAGTGTGCAGCAGAGGTTTCCTTTGGTATTTCACAGCTGAACTTGCTTGTTAGAAATGATTTGCTGATCTATAATGAGCCTTTTACAGTTCTAGTAAGACATGCTAAATATCAATTGCACATGCCAGATACATTATTTATAGCCTGCTAAATAATTGTAATTCCATTGTATCCAGTGCTGGAATACATATGAGATTAAACAAGAAAAAAGTCATTATGATACTCTGTGTAAATATTGTTTTAGTAAAAACAGAATGAAAAAATTACTAGAAGCAGTTCCGGTCTCCTATTAAAAAAAAGAAAAAGAGAAGAGGTTTAAAAGCCTCCTTTCTGGGCATTTAAAACAAAACAAAACACCAAATTACTCTTGTGTGTGTGTTTTTATGTTTCCTGCTTTAGTGCATACATATCGTCTTGAACACATTTAGTTACAAATATGAGTCCAACTTGATTTCAGCTGAACTTATTTCCAGGTCAAGTATGCTGTAGCATGACAGCTTTCATTCTTCAAAAGTAGACTGTTTTATTTTTCCAGTGTGTACATGACTTACACTTCAAACCAGCCTAAGGTGTCCAGCTAGGATTTTGTGCATCAAATGTAAATTGAAAGTGCTTAAGTGAGTTTTAAAAAGTACAATAAGTAATATTTTCCTTTTATACATTATAGCAGATGTTCCCACTTATCACCCATATCTCCTTTAAGCTTTGGCACTGAAAATGTTGCTGAGTTAAAATCAAGAACACTTAGTATGTAGGGGAAATAGTGCCTCATTTCTTTCTCCCCCTCCGTGTATGTTTATAAAATACATTTTCTCTCTCTGTGACGTGTGTGTGTGTGTGTATCTTTACATATATTTGTAACATCATGTAAAAGATGGGTAAACTCTTCTGAAGTAATATCATTATTTTATTTATTCTAAAGGAGTTTTGTTTCTTTTTTTCTTTTTTAAAAAAGTTATGATCTACAATAGTTTTACTAATGAACTAAATGTTACTATCAGTTCTTATTTACTGGGTGATTGTATGGTGTGTGTGTGCAAAACATTTGACTGCAGTAACAGCATTTGGTTTTGATTTTCAAAGTACTAAGTTGGGGTGTATGATTTTTAAACTTTAAAAGTTTTTAAAACTTTTTCATTCATATATTGCACAGTCAGGCACATTTGAAACTTTACTTTTATGATACAGTATGATTTAATAAAAATTATCTTATATTCAAGACTGTGTATGTTTATTCGTAAACAAGTCCCCTGTGTTCAGGTAGGTTTATTCTCAGGTAACTGTGTATAGGATCGAAGTCGTCATAACAAATTTTCATTCTTGAAAGTAAAGAGAAAGTGCCACCCTTTAAATATACGATCTTTTCAGCATTATTTATTTAGAGCATGGGCAGACGAAAAAGTTACATGGAAAAAATTAATGCAATTTTAAAGAAATAGGACATGTTAATCAAGACCCATTCAAAACAATGGAATGGAATTAATCACACTTCTATTTCAAAGTGGCTAACAAGTTTGTGTGTAAGTCTATTGATAAGTCTTACTGAGTGTAATATGACTTAACTCGCAGTTAAGTGTACATTGACTGCAGACTTCATTGCAACGAACTTGTATGGAATTATGCCTATGAGTGCCTTCCATTTGTCCAAATCCTAATCGTCGTTTCTCTTTGTATTGTGTGTCAGTACAGCTCCATAGTTCAGGTCCCCAAGTGTTCATAACATTTACATTCAGACATCTTATTAACATAATAACTACTTAATAGCTTTATACTTTTAAAAGTATCATTTTACATGGGCACATGTTGCATGTTCAAATGAAATAATCCAGCATGATTCTCTCTGATTGATTGATAAAGTGCCGTCAAGTTGGTGTTGACTCTTAGCGACCACATAGATAGATTCTCTCCAGGATGATCTGTCTTCAACTTGGCCTTTAAGGTCTCTCAGGGGTGCATTCATTGCTGTCGTAATCAAGTCCATCCATCTTGCTGCTGGTCTCCCTCTTCTTCTCTTTCCTTTGACTTTTTCCAGCATTATGGACTTCTCAAGGGAGCTGGGTCTTCACATAATGTGTCCCAAGCATGATAGTTTGAGCCTGGTTGTTTGTGCCTCAAGTGAAAATTCTGGATTGATTTGTTCTAGGATCCATTTGTTTCTTTTTCCTGGCTGTCCATGGTATCCTCAAAGGTCTTCGTCAGCACCAAAGTTCAAAAGCATCTTCTTCAAAGTCCAGCTCTCGCATCCATAGAGTGTCACGGGAAAAACCATTGTCTGAACGATTCTAATCTTTGTAGGTATAGACATGTAATGGCATCTAAATATCCTTTCCAAGGCCTTCATTGCAACCCTACCAAGTGCTAGTTTGTGGCCTATTTCTTGACTGCTGGATCCTTTACTACTTTTCTTGACTGCTGGATCTCTCTTATAGGGGCGGTCTATAAGAGTTTGCCCAGGGTGGCAAACTTTTGTCCGGGCTGTTGCACTTCAGAGTGTAGGTTGGGACTCACATTACCAAATGCTTCTCTAGCTGAAAAAAATCCATACACATGGAAAACTAATATTCTAGTTAAGCCTTCTCATCCTGACATATTAAGGCTGGTCTTATAAGCAGCCTAACCCAGGCTAGGGCAGCCCAGCCTGATTGAGCTGCCTGTGTGGAGCGCCGGGATTGTTCCCGATTCTGGCTCTGCTGCCCAGCCTAACCCTACTCTGAAGCCTGGCTTTTAGCAAGCATACCCTTACCGGCTGCCGGGATTGTGTGTTTGCTTGGGCTGCTTGCAGCCTGAGTAGACACAGATTTGGGCACCTAGACTAGCACCTGTATGATGGAGCAATTCCCCAGTGCACTTCATATGATGGGGCAATTCCCCAATGCAAATCACGCTGTGCATTGTGGGATTCCCGGAGGCCGAGGTGGCCTCTGGAAAGCTGCACGGCTTCCAGGAGCACCTCTCGTGTGCAGCCGAGCTGCCCAGCAAGCAGGTGGCAGGGAGGTCACAGAAATTGTCTGGGGAAAGGTACGTTTAGTGCAGACCCCAGCCTCTGGTCTGTGAGTAGGCTCATTCATTTTCTATGTGCAAGATTTTGTTGTATGGAGGAGCTGTCTATCATGTGACTGGACATGACTAATCTACCATCTGAAGTACTACTACTATCATGAATATTTAATTACTGCTTATTAACAAAAGTTCTCAGTGGTTTACATAGAAAAATAAAGAAGTAAATAAATAAGATGGTTCTCCGTCTCAGAAAGGCTCACAATTAAAAACAACAAAAACCCACAAAGTGTATGCCAGCAACAGCCACTGATGAGATGCTGTGCAGGAGGTGTCTAGGGTCAGTTGCTTTCCTCCTTCTAAATATAAGAGAATCACTACTTTAAAAGGTGCCTCATTGCTCAGTTAGCAGAGGTTACTACAGTTTGACCATAGATGTACCATCTTAGTGAGAACTAGGCCCAGTTGTCATGGTGGTGGTAGCCTTTATTTGATATATATTAGACCTTCTAGGGCATTGAAGGTTTAGAAACTTGCTCTCTCTTTTTAGTCCACATAGTACAGTTCTGCTACATTGTAAATACATGCTTTACTCTTGATCAATAACTATGTGAAGCATAGTTTTCCTGTTTTCAGGAAAGTGCTCTTTCCCATTTTTCAGGAGCTTTCCCCTTCTATTTTTTCTTTGCCTGTCTTATAATGAACAGATGAGTGAGCCTTATAATGAGCAAGACCATGTGTCCATCCTTTTCTCCATTCCTGCTACCTGAGGGTCAAGCTACACCTTATATTAAATGCATAATTTGGCCCTATGTTATTTGTTGTTGTTATATAGCTGCTGTGGGAGGGGAAGGGAATCAGGATCAGACCCACAGAACGCTCTCCCTTACGTTATGGTCCTGATGTAATTTGTGCCGCTGAAGCTACTGTTAGTCTCAGGAGGGAAGCTTCCATTGGTGCCAAAGGAAGCTTTCTTTCTGGGGCTAATAGCAGCTTCAGGGGCACAATATTAATTGAGACCTCGGCATTGTATGTATGTATGTATTGAAACTATATATTGCCTAAGATTGAAATCTCTGGGCGGTGTACAGAATTACAACATAGTACAAAATATAACACATTTAAAATTCATAAAAAGATTTTAAAAAATCATCATAATAGATAAAAACACATTAAAATTTAAAAATTTTGGTCTCAGTTGAAGGCCTGGGAAACCTCTTCAGGCCTGGGACCTCTTCAGGGTCCTCCTAAAACAATCAGAGAAAGAGATGCTCTAATTTCAGCAACACAGGAAAAGGTTAAATACCCCCAGGGCCTGATCACATTCCCAATCCTGATTAGGCCCTGCAATGTCTGGTATTTAACCAAACTGGCTGTTTAATGTGAGATGTAGTTTGTCTCTGAGATTTCTTCTTAACTACAAATGCAAAGGATTGGACTGTGACTGTCACTGACCCCCGCCCCCAGTGTTTGAAGGATCTACATTAGACATGCTCAGGGGCCTGTCCATATTTTGTAGAAATGTTGGCATGTTTTGTCCCTTTTAGAAGCAAACCGTCCCCATGCTACTTCGCAGTTCCGTTGAGAAATCACCTACATTTCAAACACAGCTTGCCATGCCTTGTGAGAGGCTCTTGTTCAGGAAATGCAACTCCAGATTCATTTGGTTGGAATGAGCTTAGTTGTGTGGTCCTTTGGATGCTGATTTGTGTGTCTGCTGTTTCAGCAGATATTCTGTACTCATTCATTTGATCCAGTGCTGCTACTTCACACTGGTGCTCCATTGCACACATAGAACTCTTTGCTGTTCACCCCCCTGCACTGGCAGCTCTGCTCATGTAGAGCTGATCTCTTTTGTTGACATACACATTGCACTGGAGTTCCATATATACATTGAAGTAAGCACAGAGTTCTGGCATTTGCTTAAAAGTATGTTTTAAACTTCTGCAATATAGGTGTATTTATGTTACTGGTGTGATATCAAAGTTGGTGTTGTTTAGGATTGCAGGCTTCAGTGAATGTAGTCATGGAGAGCTGGTCTTGTGGTAATGAGCAGGAATTATCTCCCTTGCTAAGCAGAGTCCACCCTGGTTTGCATTTGAATAGACTACATGTTAGCACTGTAAGATATTTCCCTTAGGGGATGGGACAGCTCTGGGAAGAGAATCTGCATGCTTTCATGCAGAAGGGTCCAAGTTCTCTCCCTGGTATCTCCAAGATAGGGCTGAGGGAGACTCCTGCCTGCAACCTTGGAGAAGCCGCTGCCAGTTTGGATAGACAAAACTGAGCTAGATGGACCAATGGTCTGACTTGGTATAAGACAGCTTCCTATGTTGCTATGTTTCTATGAGAGCAGGTTCCACTGGAATGAATAGGATTTCCTTCAATACATGTGTTTAGGACCAGATTGTTAACGTTTAGAATTAAAGATGAAAGCTGCAATCTTGTGCATACTGACCTGAGAGTAAGTCTCATTTAATCTATTGGGACTTATGTCTGAGTAAACACGCTTGAGTCTGTGCTTCACAGTTAATATTGTCAGGTTACCTTTTTGTATTGTTGTTTTGCTGTTCTACCTCCTGACTGCAGTGGGTTTGCATTTAATTTAAAATAAAGGTTAGATTATACAAATAGCTAACTGTCAGATAACACTAGTGAAATTGGTAGAATTGTAATCATTTTTTCAAAAATACAATATTATTTGATACAGCAAAAGATCTCAAGCAGAAAGTGTAACCTTTTAAGGCTGAAAACGGTTATTTTTTTCTTTTTTAGTCATAATGGACAGAGTAATAAAGTCTAGGTATTTTTCTGCAACACAATACAATTGTTTGCTTTTCAGGCACTGTACTACATTTATGCCAATGAAGTTGATGCTTCTTGGAAGATGGAATACAGATAAAGTGCTGTAAGTGTTATGAATTGAGCTTGGTTGTAAAACAAACACATAGAGGTTAACACCAATTTCTCTATCAGTTGGAATATTACTGAATGACAGTGTTGCAGCTCTGTTGTAATTATCAGGCAGGCCTTATTGTCTTGAAACTTGTGATTCATGTGTCTTTTTAATAGCTGCTTTTTAAATGTCCAGTACAAAGATGTAACAGCACACAGAAAACATTTTTCTCTTTTTGTGACCTTACATTTGCCAAAGTGCCCCATGCTGGAATTCCTTTTCAGTATCTTTTTTTCTTCCAGAGCCAGACATGTACCCAGACACAAAAGCCTCTGTGTATAGCAAGCTGTTTTAAATATTGTGACTTGCTGATGTGCTGTCCTTTCTCTGCTTGAGCCAAAGATCTCTGCTCAGTGTCTGTAGATTACCAAGCCCCTTCTTCATTGTACCTCTTGTCAGCTATTCCTATTCATTTAACCTTTCATTAGTGTCTGTGCAGCTTCACTGTCTGGAAAGGCAAGGCAGAACCTAAAGGCCTACTGTCACAGTTATTAGATTTCTCCGTTACATCCCAGCAACCATAATGGAGTAAGAGTCAACACTATTGTCATGCATGCTGCTGTCCTGGGGTGCAACTCTTCTGTGCATGTCAAGGACATGTGCCACATGTTGATAATGCATCCCAGGGATAAATGCACAACATGAGGGGTAGACCAAGGCTAGCCGTAATGAGCTTTGTGGGAGTTACTGTGAAGACAAACAGTTGGGAAAGAATTCTGCTTAAGGAGCCAAAAGAGATGGACTCAAATTACGTGTTGCCAGGGTTTGCCTGTGAGGTACTTGTCAATCATGTTACTTTCATTTTAAGTTTCTGTTACAAGAACAAAACAAAAATTAAATGCTATCTGCAACTGGCAAAAGTATTGACTTAAAAAAACCAACAACAACTTGGCTAAGATGGAATATATTTCATGTAATCCTCTAAAATGTGCCTTGTCAAGGGTCAAAAATGATGAACTTTGTATTAAAAAATTGACAGCACTGCTGATATGATCAGCTCTAAGCAATGAAATCCAGTATTGCTCTTTGGAAATGAAGGGTAGTATTTATTTGCTATTGGAAGCCATTTGCGGGTGGGGGATTCATTTGACCCAGAGCCATTTGAGGTGCTCCCAAATTACCATCCAGAAACATAGAGGAGGCACGTCTAAGGCTGTGTTTCCTCTAACAGGGATTTCCAGATGTTGTTGAGTACAACTCCCATAATTCCCAGCCAAAGGCCATTGCAGCTGGGGATGCTGGGAGTCATAGTGTACTACATCTGGGAATCCCTGTTAGAGGGAACACTGGTCTAAAGCAGGGGTGTCAAACTGTGGCCCTCTAGCTGCTGTTGGCCTACAACTCCCATCATCCCCAGTCACAGTGGCTAGTAGCCAGAGATGATGGGAGTTGTATGCCAATAGCAGCTGGAGGGCCACAGTTTGACACCCCTGCTTTAGACACTTCTCTATGTTTCTGGATAGTAATTTGAGAACACCTCAAATGGGTCTGGATCAAATTAAACTTTAGTGCAAAAAGGTTACACTACAGACTTTCCTAGAGCATCCAGAAGGTCCTAAATTCACTTTCTGGCACCTCCAGGGAGATGCCAGAACTAACAGATGATAAAGCTTGTCCCCTGCTAACGGACTAAAGAGGCACCTTTTAAAAGTGTTGATTCTCTTTATTTAGCAGGGTGAGAGCAACTGGCCCTATCTATCCCCAGCACAGCATCCCTCCAGTGGCTGTTGCTGTGGTCTGTCTTATTTCTTTTTAGATCGTAAGCCCTTTGGGGAACAGGGAACCATTTTAGTTATTTATTTATATTTATGTAAATTACTTTGGGAACTTTTGATGAAAAGCGGTATATAAATATTTGCCGTATTTGTATTCCAAAATGACCCTGGTTTGAAACCCTGGAGAGCTGCTGCCAGTGTAGCAATGATGACCAGTGGTCTGACTGAGCTGGATGGACCAGTGGCCTGACTAGGAATGCAGCAGGTTCCTATGTTGCAAACCCAGGCCCAAATAAAGACAGGACATGCGTAGTTGGAAAAACTTGGGCCACTTTATTGAATATTTACAAAACCTGCAACGAGGAATCTTAATTAAAAGTGCGGGTATCCCCTATGTGGGTCAATCACATAAGAAGTATGCTCACAGGAGGGCGAAGGACCAGGCTTTGATTTGGCTTGGTACCCAGTCCAAACCTCTTTTCTACCATGAGGTTACCCCCTTCGAGGAGATGCATAGCAGCCCACCTCAACCCAGGTCACAAGGCACTGAGCGGTGTTCGCTGGCATGCCAGCCTCAGAGTCGCGAGTCCATCAAGCCTGCCTCATATTCCCACTCACCATAACGGCCCTCCAGCCCAACACCAATGTAAATTAACTTACCTTGACCCACACTCATCTGCAAAGTGACCAATTATCCCCAGGGACTGCCTTAATGAAATCAGTGAGAAGTAGGTGAAAAAGGGCCCCAACATTAACCAATCAGTTGAGACCCAAAAAATTCCTACTTGGTCCCAATGGCGACCGGAATATCCTGCACTGAGTCCAGGGGCAGGCGGGTGGGTGCCTGCTCATAGAGTAACTGAAAGACAGGGCAAAGGAGTCAACTGCTTATGCAGCTGCTCCTTGCACATGATAGGTCTGCCGGTGTCATATGCTGGGGGACTAAAATGGCAGCCCACGTGCCCATCTCTTGGATGGGTCCGCAACTCTGCCCCCAGCTTATCCCATATTCCTGCTAACGTAGTGTAAGGGGTGGGAAGCGGCTTTCCAAGGAAGAAAATGAGTTGTATTCTAATGATGCAGATCTGAAAGTGAAAGCTGTAACATATTTATTAACGAGAGAAGAGCGGGTCTTGTGGTAGCAAGTATGACTTGTCCCCTTAGCTAAGCAGGGTCCAGCCTGGTTGCATATGAATGGGAGACTAGAAGTGTGAACACTGTAAGATATTCCCCTCAGGGGATGGAGCCTCTCTGGGAAGAGCATCTATGTTCCACGTTCTCTCCCTGGTTTCTCCGAGATAGGGCTGAGGGAGACTCCTGCCTGCAACCTTGGAGAAGCTGCTGCCAGTCTGTGAAGACAATACTGAGCTAGATAGACCAATTGTCTGATTCGGTATATAGCAGTTTCCTATGTTCCTATGTTGTGCCTTCATTTCCATTAACTAAGACTTACTATGGGGGATAGGGTGTCCAGATGCAGTGAGGAGAATATGAGTCTGGCTGGTTCTGATCAAGAGTCTTTTTAACCCAGCATCCTGTTTTCAGACTGACCAACCAGATGCTTCCAGGAAGCTCATAAGCAGAACATAAAGACAACAGTTCTACCCTCATCATCTGAGACACATACACATGACACATGGTTCGTACAATACTCAAAATCAGGGTAGAGGCTGAACTACCCACATTTGCATGATTATGTGATTTCACAAAAATTCCTGCACCTCAGGTTGCTCAAAGCAGGGTAACTCAGCTTTCCTACCCTGCTTTTAACTAAGGTAGGAGGAGAGGAGAACTTTTCTATCTTGATTCTCTGGCTGTGTGAACCTACTTGCTTCTTCTGCCCAGCTACTGGGACCTAGCAGGCCCTCCCTTGCGTGGAAACAATAGAGAGCCATGGCTACAGGGGCTGCCATCCATGAACGTGTCAGTCTGCAAATCGTACTCTATGATCCTGAAGTTGGAGCTGCTTCAGCAGAACTGGGTCCACCTGCTCCTTCATGGTCAATCAGAGGGCAGCTGCTGATGTCATGAAGCTTTCCATTCTGTTGGCAGTGCAAAGCATGCTGAGAAGGCATGGAAGTCCTTGGAGAAATTTCCATGGAAGGGCAGGACTTGCAGCTCCAGATTTCAACAATGGATGCCACACCTGGCTTAATGGTTTGTTTTCTGGGTTTGCTGACCCAAACTGAGATACTGGTCATGTGCTGCTAATGGGGTAGGAGCTCTCTAACCCATCCCCAAATGAAAATTGAGATTCCACTGAGCTGTCATGTCTATCACTGTTGATAGACCTGTCCAGCATGAGGTTATCTAATCTCATTTTAAAGCCATCTAAACCAGTGGTCATTATCACCAAGCCTGTGATAATCTCCACATCATGTCCCAATGAATTCAGTGTTCCTAATGTCAGTTTTGTGAGAAGGAGTACTCTGTCCTGTATCTTCTGTTGTCAAACAGTACATTGTATCCTAAGTAGTGTGAAACAGTAGTGGCTCATCCTAATGAGCTGGAAGTGGGGTGAGCTCATTGTGGGATGGGAGAGAGAGGTGCAACCAGAGACAGCTGCACCTTGTTTGGTGCCATCTCCCCAGTTCATAGGATGAGCCACTAGTGGTGCAAACACAGCTGGAACAAAAGTCAACACATGTCACGATCTATAGAATCAAAAAGGGGGGAAAAAAAGGTCCACTAAAGAACAAATGCTAATACTTTTAATATCTTATGTAAAAATAGAAACAAATATAATATTTGTAAACCAGTGTCGTGCAAAATAAACTGCGCAGTGAAAAAAAAACCCGACTTGTTCTGTGCAACAACACAACAGGATCAGTGCAAGCAATATCCCATGCCCTCTTCTCTTTAGGACACCTCCCTGAGCATCCCCCAAAAAACAGATCTGGGGGTTGGGGTATGCACATCCTTCCAAAGCTCTGTTCCAGGAATTTCCTCTTTGTTCTGTAGCTTTCTTGTGTTTCATCCTTTTCTGTTCCTGAGGCTCAGGGAGATACCCTAGGAAGGAGAGTGGAGAAAAATACTTGCACTGATGTGCTCTTACTGCGTAGAATAGTTCAATGATTGGTTCTTATTTACAAGAGTATTTGCTCTTGTACTACCTAGGATACAACCTATCTTCATTGTCTGTTCCTAGGTTCTATTATGATAGAGGGAGGGGAAAATTTTTATCTGCTTTTGTCACACCATTAATAACTTGGTAAACCTCTGTTATGTTCCATCTTCTTCATCTTGGGGATGTGATAAAGATTAGATGATTCCCTAAACTAGATGATTTGTAGCTTTTCAGTATTTTGCAGCTTTTCAATATTTTTCTTCTTGACATCAAGCAATATCCAGACTACTTAGGCATGATTAAGCACAATGAAAACAATGGCTGACATCCTGACTAACTTAACTCAAGATAGTCCCATTGAAATTAAAAAGACATGTTAGGCTTGCCTAACATATCCTTTTAATTTCAATGGAACTTCCTTAAGCAAATTTTGTCAGGATGTCAGCCAATGAGACAAGTTATATTTGAATGATTAGGCCTTAATGAAGGCCTCATTGATGACCTTCACCAGGGAATTCAGAAGGGACTGGGAGTGTGATGGTTCTTCTGGATTTATAGATCGCCTGAGGGATTTGGGGATAGAAGGCACTGTCTTGCCTGTCTTGATCTCTGCTCCTATCTCTAGGATAGCTTTCAGATGGTGGTGCTTGGGTGCTGTTTAACATCTTTGTGAAACCTCTGGGTGAGGTCATCAGGTGATTTGGCACTGGGTGTTATCAGTATGCTGATGATACCCAAATCTATTGCCATGTCATCATTAACAGAAAATGATCATCATTATTAGCCACAATAAATTGTGGCAAGGAATTATGGGTGTTGTTAAAAAACAGCTAGAGGACCAAGTTTGCCCACCCTTGCCCTAAATGTCTGTTCATAGGCAGTAACGGACTGGATAAGGAATACTAAATTGAAGCTGAATCCAAACAAGACAGAGGTGCTCATTGTGTGGGGTAGTAATCCGGAAGACGAGATATAATGTCCTGTTCTGGGGTTACACTCCTTCAGAAAGAATGGCGTGCAGAAAGAAAGAAGTGCAGGTTGGGACTGCTCCTGGATCCTGGTATCACCTTGGTGTCTCAGGTTGAGTCTATGGCCAAGAGTACTTTTTTATAAAGTTTCAGTTGATAGGACGGCTTTACCCATTCCTTGAAGAAAATGACCTCAAAAGAGTGGTGCATCAGGAGGTATCCTCTGGGCTGGACTATTGCAATGCTCTCTATGTAGGGCTACCTTTGTACAGTACATAGTCTGAAAACTTCAATTAGTCCAAAATATGCCAGCCAGATTAGTTTCCTAGGTAACTCAGAGATACCATATTATGCCTGTTCTTAAACACACTGACTGTTAGTATGTTTTCATACAAAACATGAAGTGTCGGTTATCACCTTTAAAGCCCTGAGTGGCATAGGCCTGGGTTACCTGAGAGAGTTTCTTTCTGTGCAAGATCCCCACTGCTCATTAGGATCTTCAGGAGGCCTCCATCTTCGGGTACTACCAGTTCATCTGATGAACACTTGGGATCAGGCTTTCTCAGTAGTAGCCCCCCTGGGTTCTGGAATGTGCTCCCTGTGGGTATTATTTATTTATCATATTTTTATACTGCCTGATATGTTCATCTCTAGGTAGTGTATAAAATTTAAAACAATATAAAAAAGTAAAAACATTAAAATTCCACAGCGCACACACAAAATTTCATAAAACAAATTATTAAAACAAATTATTAAAATTAATTCCAGTTAAAAGCCTGCAAGAACATGTGTGTCTTGAGGGTGTGTCTTGTGGGTCTTCCTGGAAACAAACAGAGAAGGAGATGCTCTTATTTCAACGGGGAGCATATTCCAAAGCCCAGGGGCAGCCACAAAGAAAACCTGATCCTGAGTCGCCACCAGATGAGCCAGCGGCAACCGTAATTAGACCTCTCCAGAAGATTGTAATAGATTCATGGTTCATGACAAAGAAGGTGATCTCTCAATTGCCCCGGGGCCCAAGCCGTTAAAGGGCCTTATAGATAATAACCAGCACTTTGTATTCCCTCAGAAACATATTGGCAGCCAGTGCAGTTCTTTTAGAATCTATCTTTTGTGGCCCCTTCGAGTTGTCCTAGAGACCAATCTGGTTCTGCATTCTGTACCAATTGTGGTTTCCGTAATACATACAAAGGTAGCCCCACATAGAGTGCAACACAGTAGTCAAGCCTGGAGATTACCAGCATATGTAAAGAGCCCCTGGTGGCGCAGTGGTAAAACTGCCGCCCTGTAACCAGAAGGTTACAAGTTCGATCCTGACCAGGGGCTCAAGGTTGACTCAGCCTTCCATCCTTCCGAGGTCGGTAAAATGAGTACCCAGAATGTTGGGGGCAATATGCTAAATCATTGTAAACCGCTTAGAGAGCTCCGGCTATAAAGCGGTATATAAATGTAAGTGCTATTGCTATTGCTATATGTACCACTGTTTTAAGGTCATTTACCTCCAGAAATGGGTGTAGCTGATGTATCAGCAAAAGCTGATAAAAAGTGCTCCTGGCCGCTGCCTCAATCTGAGAAACCAGGGAGAGTTTGGGATCCAGGAGCACTCCCAAGATACGTACCTGCTCTTTCAGGGGGAGTGTAACTCCATCCAGAACCAGTAGATCTAAACTATCTCTTGGGTCCCAACCTCCCACAGTCAGTACTTATCATCCTTGGAGGCCTTCAAGAGAGCCCTAAAGACCCATCTATTCAGCCTGGCTTTTAACAATATTTAAATGGTTTTAATGGTTTTTAAATGAGTTTTGTGTTAATATTTTAACTGGTTCTGTTTATTGTGAATTGTCCTGAGCTGTTTTGGATGGGTGGTATATTAAAGAAAGGAAGGAAGTTGCCCATCATTTTTCCTAAAGGATAATCTGAATAACATGTTTATTCAGAAGTGAGTCCCACTGAGTTCATATTTATATATTTACTTCTGAGTAAATATGTTTAGGAATTGCATTGCATAACACTAAAGTATCCTCTAGCAAAATGGATATACGGCAGTGAGAACTCAGTGGAATGTAATTCCTAGCAAGTATTTATTTATTTATTATTCACATTTCTGTACCACCCTTCGTCCTGAGACTCCAGGGTATATTAAAACATATTAAAGACTACAGTTTCAAAAATTCAGTTGTAAACATCCTCAGAATAAAACAGATAAAGTTACAGTCAACAAAAAGGAGGGCTATTCATTGGCCAGAGGCAAGGATAAAAAGAACAATCTTCAATCTCTTCAGGAAGTTTGGCAGTGAGTGAGCCATGCAGATCTCAACATTGTTCCACAGCCTGAGGGCAATTACAGAGAAGGTCCTGTCCTGTGTGCTCAACAAACAGGCTCCAGCAGGTGTCAGCATGTGGCGCAGAGCCCTCCCAGTTAACCGAGTCGTGAGTAGATTCAGCTTGAGAACAGGTGGTCCTAAAGGTGTCAAGGCCCAAGTCATTTAGGGCTTTAAAGGTAATAACCAGCACATTGAATTATACCCAGAAACAGATTGGCAGCCAGTGCAGTTATTATTATTATTATTACATTTATATCCCGCTCTTCCTCCAAGGAATCCAGAGCAGTGTACTACATACTTCAGTTTCTCCTCACAACAACCCTTTGAAGTAGGTTAGGCTGAGAGAGAAGTGACTGGCCCAGAGTCACCCAGCTAGTCTCCTGGCTGAATGGGGGATTTGAACTCGGTTGGGAGCTTCAGAAATCCATCTGGCTGCTGCATTCTGCATCATCCATATTTCCAAAGATTTTTCAAGGTGAGCCCCATGGAGAACACACTGCAATTATCCAAATGCGGTTGACAGATGCATGGAACTGTCCTTATTTATTTATTTATTTATTTATTTATTTATTTATTTATTTATTTACCTACCTACCTACCTACCTACTTACTTGCTTACTTGCATTTGTACACTGCCCCAACCTTTTGTTTTTGGGCGGTTAACAATAGTATAAAACAAGTTAAAATATGTACAGAAATTTAAAACAATTTAACAATTTAAAAATCAACCATGAATTAAAACCTTAAAATTTAAAGAACAGAAAAAGCTTGGGTGAAGAGGTGGGTTTTCAAATGCTTTCTAAAAATTGTCAGAGACGGGGAGGATCGTATCTCAGCAGGGAGTGCATTCCATAGTCTCAGGGCAGCAACCGAGAAAGCCCGTCCCCGTGTGGCCACCAGACGAGCTGGTGGCAACTGGAGATGGACCTCTCTGGACGACCTCAATGGGCAGTGGGGAACATAATGAAGAAGACGCTCTCTTAGATACCCAGGGCCTAAGCCATTTAGGGCTTTATAAGTTATGATGAGCACTTTGTATTTTGCCCGGAAACCTATTGGCATCCAGTGTAACTCTATCAACAAAGGAGTGATGTGGTCTCTCCGAGATGACCCAGAGACCAACCTGGCCGCCGCGTTCTGTGCCAACTGAAGCTTCTGGACTACGTACAAAGGCAGCCCCACATAGAGCGCATTGCAGAAGTCAAGTCTGGAGGTTACCAACATATGTACCACTGTTTTGAGATCATTCATCTCAAGAAATGGATGCAGCTGGTGTATCAGCTGAAGCTGATAGAAAGCACCCCTGGCCACCGCCTCATCCTGAGAAACCAGGGAGAGGTGTGGATCCAGAAGTACGCCCGGACTGCGAACCTGTTCCTGTTCCTGCGAACCTGTTCCTGAACCTGACCCCATACAAAACGGGGAGATCAAAATCGTCTCTAGAGTTCTGACTTCGCACAATAAGTACCTCCGTCTTATCTGGATTCAGTTTCAGTTTATTCTCCTTCATCCAGCCCATTACTGCTTCCAGGCAAGCATTTAGGGAAGTTATGCCATCTCCTGAAGAAGTTGACATGGAGAAGTAGATCTGGGTGTCATCAGCATACTTATAACACCCCGCTCCAAATCCCCTGATGATCTCTCACAGTGGTTTCATGTAGATGCTAAAGAGCATTGGAGAAAGTACAGAGCCTTGAGGGACACCATACTTAAGCTCAGATTTTGAAGAGCAACAGTCTTCAATCGACACCATCTGGAATCTGTGTGAGAGGTAGGAGCGGAACCACTGTAAAACAGTGTCGCCCACCCCCAACACCCTCAGACGTTCCAGAAGGATACTATGGTCTATAGTATCGAAAGCCGCCGAGAGATCCAAAAGGACCAACAGAGTCACACTTCCTCTGTCAATTGCCAATTGGAGATCATCCATCAGGCCGACCAAGGCAGTTTCCACCCCATAGCCCGCCCAAAAACCAGTTTGAAATGGGTCTAGATAATCAGTTTCCTCCAAGACCGCCTGGATGGTAGGCATGGGTGATAGAGGTAAGATCAGGCTTCTTGAGGAAGGGGCGTAGATCCTTCAATGGTGCACCCATTGAACCGCCTGGCTACTGCTGCCACCTGATCCAGGAGGACCCCAAGCTGTGAAACTGCAATCCTCTTCAGAACAGGCTGAAACTCCTCACTTCTATCATCACCTCCAACTTGCCATGATAAAGCTTCAGCTTGTTAACCCACGTACATCCCATCACGGCTTCCAATGCATATTGAGATGCATTGAACATAGAGTTGCTAAAAGTTTGGAGTGAAAGAGTAGGACAGAAGTTAGAGTGAAGACAGATGTAATTAAAAAGAGCTCACAGCATGCAGGGTGAATCTGCCTTTGCTACTGAAATGACAGATGTATACACCAGTGAGTTGAAATTGGCTCATCTATCAGTCTTGCTTCAGGCTTTAGGCAGGCTATCCACCTTTATAATAATATTTAATATTTTTAAAAACACTGCATGGAATTTAATACACTTACCCATTCCTTCATTGCCTTAATTTAAAAAAAGGAAACTGAAAAGGTGTGAAGCTGCTTCAGGGATGTGGGGATGGGACTTTAGTTACCCCGCTCCTCATGATGTCACTAATCGGTGTCAAGCACAGTCAACTTCAGATTCAAACTAACAGAACTACTTTTTCAAAGCTGTATCCTGGAGAATAACAGGTGCATTTGGACTGTTGGCAGTGAAAGCCTAGCAGAAAAATGTGAGAAGTACCCTGCTGGATCAGGCCAAAGGCTTATCTAATCAAGCATCCAGTTTCCCACAGTGGCCAACCAGATGACTCTGGGAACACAAGAACATAGGAAGCTGCCATATACTGAGTCAGACCTATCTAGCTCAGTATTGTCTTCACAGACGCAACGGCTTCTCCAAGTTTGCAGTGCAGGCAGGAATCTCTCTCAGCCCTATCTTGGAGAAGCCAGAGAGGGAACTTGAAACCTTCTGCTCTTCCCAGAGCAACTCCATCCCCTGAGGGGAATATCTTACAGTGCTCAGATATGGTCTCCCATTCAAATGCAACCAGGGTGGACCCAGTTTAGCTAGAGGGACAAATCATGCTTGCTACCACAAGACCAGCTCTCTTCTCTAAAGAGAAGCACAAGCAGGGGATGAAGGCCCTGCAATTCTGGACCTCTCTCCTGCAACTGGTATTCAGAGGAATACTGTCTCTGAACCTAATGATGTTTAAACATCATTAGTCATTAATAGACTTGTCCCCCCAAAATTTGACTATTTCCCCATTAAAGCCATTTAGGCTAGTGACCATCACCAAATTTTTGTGACAGTAAATTCCACAGAATAATTATACACTGTGTGAAGAAGTGTGTCCTTTTGTCTTTTCCAAATCTGCTAATCAGTTTCATTCGATGATTCCTGTTTCTAGTGTGTTCAAGGAAAAACTTCTTCACTTTCTCCACTTCATGTATATCTTAAAGTCTCAGTTATGCCACTGCTTTTAACATGGTGATTTTCTTTATTTACGGATGGGGAGTAACTAGCCCTATCTACCCCCAGCACAGTAACTCCAGTGACTGTTGCTGGTGTCTATCTTAGAAACATAAGATTGTGAGCCCTTTGGGCACAGGGATCCATCTTATTTATTTATTATTTCTCTGTGTAAACTGCCCTGA
Organism: Hemicordylus capensis; assembly: GCF_027244095.1. NCBI lineage: Eukaryota > Metazoa > Chordata > Lepidosauria > Squamata > Cordylidae > Hemicordylus > Hemicordylus capensis. Next base: position 119,704,890 of record NC_069658.1, on the reverse strand, counting down.
GCCACTTTTGGAAGGGCGGTATAGAATCGAATGAATAAATAAATAATACATAAATATATATGGAAATGTATGTTTAATAAATTGACAGTAACAAAAAATGTAGCTTTCCTTCAGAATTGTTCAAAGAGGCTCACAATTCAACAACCACAAAGCAACAGTACAGATGAAGCAAGCTTCTTTAATCTTTACATAAAGACATTGGATGATATCCAGACTAATGCTGCACTAGCACAACAAATAAAATTGCATACATTCAAGAAGGTCATGCAGTTGTGTGGATGCTTAAAGTTGTGCAATCCCTTGCGCTCTTGGACTGTGTAAGCATTGTGTTTGCAAAAGGATAACAAAACAGGGATTGACATCTGTTAGTATTGCATTAGTGCAACAAGAGAAGTTGTACACACTTAAGAGGTTTGCAGAATTAAGCAAAGTTGTGCTGTTCCACATTGTTGTGCTAACAACCACCTACTCTGGGACATAGACATGGTTGTGCTATAAGGTTGGACAGCAGACACATTGTGCAACTTATCAACATCTTTCACTCTTATAAAGACTAGCCTAGAACAGACGTTCCTTTGTTTGCACATTGTCCTTGTGCTATGTCTTCAAGCTAGTACATCAGCAGTACATGAGCACAACATGAGTCTGGATGTTGCGTGCTTCATTTCCCAAGTCCACCTTGTTATCCTAGCACAACAATAATTTGGAATGCAGGTTCCAGACTTAGCAGACATAGCTTTTGAAGCATCCTTGCACTAGGAAGAATATGATTGCACTAGTGCAGCGTTAGTCTTGATGTCGGCCATGATTAACAGCTCAATAAACATCTCAGACTCATTTATTTAAAGACAAAATAATATCCAAGTTCAGATGTGATGGAGACCTAGTGGCTGAGCCACACTGGCAGTTCTTTGAGCGGGTGTGGGAGCCCAATTTCTGGTTTTGGGGAGGCTATGCTGACATTGGACGTGGTAGGCTTTGTTGGCATATTCTACCTGCTCACAGTTCTGAACTGACATCTGTAACCTAGATTTGTTGGCATACCCTGTGCTTGATTGGAACAGCTAGTAGGGTATAGTGCTCCAGCACTGATGGGTTTGGACAATACACTACTACTACTTCTACAGATATTTATATACTGCTTTTCAAAAGTTCCCAAAGCTGTTTATATAGATATAAATAAAAAAAATAAAATGGCTCCCTGTCCCCAAACAGCTCACAATCTAAAAAAGAAACAAGATAGACACCAGCAACAGCCTGGAGGGATGCTGTGCTGGGGCTGGATAGGGCCAGTTGCTCTCCCCCTGCTAAATAAAGATTTGCTACTTTTAAAAGGTGCCTCTTTGCTCAGTTAGCAGGGAACACCTAATGTTGAGATAGCCTCCATGACACTGGAAGTGATGCTCCCACAAGCACTCTGGGAACTGGTGGTTTGGCCAAGACATCATTCTCCATGATGTCTAAACCTGCCCATAGTATCTAGATCTGGGTGACTGCAGAAGTAAGTTATCAGATGGACTTGCTAAGCTTGCTGTGACCCAGTGGGGGCTGTTAAATTCTGATCAGCATTTTTCAGACACAAGATGGAATAATTGTATAGAAGTTGCTGATATTGCTTCATACTGAATGCTGGCAAAGAAGAATATAATTGAGCACTTTATGATGTAAATAGGATTTGTTAGCAAGGTGCATACCCTGACAGATAGGGATGGCTAGAATAAAGTTCACAGTTAAAAACCTTGTTTTTGTCCTATTTCAGTTGTCATAAATAGCTGTACCTTTATGAACAGAAGTGTTGTTGTGTTGTTTTTGTCTCTTTTTAAATAGAAGAATGAAAAGTACAGCAAGCAATGTTCTATGCCTTAGAATGTAAAAAGGCAAATTGGCAAGCAAAACACAATTGGTCTTGCCCGAGGCTGTTGGGGTAACTACACACAAAGAAAGCTCTACTGTTTTTTGTTGGGTCTTCTTAAGCCCATCTTTTGGTTATTCATGCATAAAAATGAGAGTCAGTTTTGCTACAATAATTATTAAATCGCAATTTGTTCAAAATTGCATTGGGTAATCCCATTATAAAAGTGTGAATAGTAAAACAAATAAAAAAGAAAAACTCCAGACATGAGTGAGAACAAGCATAACAATGTAAACATTGTATTAAACATTTTATCATCACTAGATTGAGATGAGTTTTGATGAATTCAGATGTTACTCCTCAATTTCCAGTTCAAAGATGAAAGTGCCGCTTAGGGACTAAACAATTTTGTTGAATGTGGAAATTTGTGAATGATGTGCTTGGCATAAGGAGTTGCTGCTTCTTGTTTTGTTATGTTTTGCTATTTGAATGTGTAGCTTAGCCTGGTCTGTTCTTTTTGGGGTGGGGGGGAGAATATTGAAATTGAATTATAAGAACTGAAGCAATAAGTGACAGTACAGCTAATTTGAATAGCTTCCTTGTTTAATTTAGAGAAATGTTTTGCTTCTCTGGAAGCTCACACTTTCTTATTCATGTTAAAACAAGTCTATACTTATTGTTGTTTAGCTAATTACTTTTGTAGTTCTATCGATAGACTCTTATTGGCTTCACCACACTGAATATTCAAGGCATTGTGCCATCTTTATTCAACAGAAGTTTTATTATTTATCTTGGTACAAATGCATTGAATTTGTATTGCATGCACAGACTTTAAAAACCTATCAATATTGCAGATATTTACGTGGAGATCAGTAATAACTAATTTAATATACTAATCCCCAATAATTGCCCTGGTGATTATTCCTAATATCATTTTGCACTGATGATTATCTTTGTACATCCAGAGTTTAATGAAATGCTTACAAATTTAGAAAGAAATGTATGTATAAATGTATGTGTGAACGTTCCTTTATCTAAAATAGTACTAAGTCGGAAGAAGTGTGAAGAACAGGATCTCTCAACCTCTGAAACCAAGCATAAGCTGGGTGAGTGGCATATATGAAGTGCTGTAATTATTACTATCCTGTCCCATGGTTACTGATGTGAAAACTCAAACACTAGTCTCCCATATGGTAATAATATCTCCAGAGACTTGAGAAAGGGTTGATATACTTCAGCTGACATCATCTGGAGAGAGAATTACAATGGTTGAATGGACACGTTAGTTGTCCACTTACACCTGCATGAGGGAAATTCTATTATTCTCAGGGTGGATTCAGATGACCAGTTTTTCCACTGTGTGATCACTTTTTATGATCACTTTGTGGTGGGATCCTTGGGACTTCAAGTTGCCTGGATGTGCCCAACATGTGATCCAAGGTGTATATCATGATGGGAGTGGAGTTGATTGTATGCTGAACTGAGAAACTTAAAACAACCTGGCTCCTTGTCAATATTATCTCACAGGAAATTGTCATCTCTGTAACGGAAGCTACTTGGGAAGCTTTCTCAATTAATGATGAACAAGGATTAATAAAAGTTTAGGGTTAGTTCGCACACTGACTTAATGACTGGTGGCTGAAAGTATAAATGGATGCCATATGTTTGAGATGAAGTATATTGCAGTTCTATCTGTGGTATTAGACTTGTGATGATTCATTTATGCATGCATGTCATTGCTTGATGTTGCAATAACATTGTGATATTCTGGCCAGGAAGAATGAAAGCTGTAGTGCAAGTCTATAATTTAAACAAATAAATAGCTTGGCCATGCAATAGGTTATATTTGATTAGACACTACTATGGCATGATTATATTTCACCCAAGAGCCACTTACCATGATACATTTTGCACTGTGCTTCCAGTGCAAATTTAGAAAACAGTGGATACTGTGCCAGCAATGAAGGATGTGCAAACATATTTTTGCCCTGATTCAGTGAAGGGGCATATGTAGGCTTTCATACAGTATCACTAGTTGTGCAAGAAGCTACATGTGCAAATTAGTGTTGTGGACAGGGATTCTCCTTGATTTAGGTGTTGGGGCTGCATGTGTGCATAGCTCTATCTGAAAACTGATGACAGTCTGCAGTTCAGGAAGGGAAGTGAATATATGTGTAGGGGAAAGCATATTTAGTCTCTCCTGGCGAACAGCTGCGTAGTACTAAAGCCAATGGTTTGCTAGGGCTGTGTGTATGCACTATTGGCTGCTGAGTGCATGTTCAGTTGGCTCAGGGCTGATTGTGACTTTCTCCTTAAAATGCTAGCAATGGTCTTCAGAGAAAAAGATCATTTTGGGGTGTGTGTGTGTGTGTGTCTTTCTGGCACTCTGGCAATAAGAGACTGTAATTAACATTTTAAAATCATTTAATATTATTTATTGTGCATTTAAATGGTGTGGTAATGTTCCAGTCTTTCTTTTACAAAATTCCTAGGTATTATTTCCCCCACAAAAGTAATGGATTGGACTGTTGTAAATGCATAGGAATTTGATTTTTTTTTAAAGTAGCATAGATTTAGACTGTTGTAATAAACCACTAGTCACCTTCAGTGGCGCAGCAGGGAAATGCTTGACGGTTGCAAGCATTTGCAAGCAGAAGGTTGCCATTTCAAATCCCTGCTGCTGCTATATCGGGCAGCAGCGATATAGGAAGATGCTGAAAGGCATCATCTCATTCTGTGCGGGAGGAGGCAATGGTAAGAAAACCACAGGGCTCTGTGGGTGCCAGGAGTCAAAATCAACTTGACGGCACACTTTACCTTTACTTTAATAAACCACTAGCTTTGCCTTTGTTACAGTGTAATACAAAAATACCAGAAGATTTAAGGGGGGGGGGGGGGAAGTCTAGAACATAATCCAAGAATTCTACTGGGTCTGGAATTAGAATATATTTTCCCTCTCTCTTGTGGGAGGGACTGTTTATGCCAATTCTTTTTTTGCTAAAATTCTGGTATTAAACTGAAGAAAAACTGTCCTGAAATAATATCTGTGAAAGTCAGCGCATAACCATTGGGGAAACCAAATATTATGCCAACTCATTTCCTACCCTAGGGATAACTTCTTGGTAACTTGATCTCAAGGGCAGTAAATAAACCAGTGCAAAATGAACTTACTTTTTGAGAACCATGATGGACATCTTGTTTCCGCATTCTTCATGTACTTATGGTGCTATGGAGCCTCTTTTCTCAGCATTCTCGCACAGCATAAAGTGTTCTTGGCACTGTTGAATATTTAATATGTCATTTCATTCTGATACAACTAAACCCCTTTAGACATCTTTGCAATCAAGGCTATTATTGTAAATGTGAACTCTGTTAATAGACAGGAGCAATAGCAAAAGCAGCACAATCTAACTAACAATCCTCTACCTTTTATATCATTCCAGGAAATGAAGCTGGTTGTTCACATATCTAGCTTGCTAGTCTAGTTAGCCTAGTGGACTGCACTCAAGCAAGGTTTCAACAGAGACTTGTTGCTATTAAATGTAAATGTAAATTGTGACATATTTATTTAATTGATTTTAACTATAGATTTACCTTTATTTCATGATGGTTCTCAAGGCAGTGTGCATGGGATTCCTGGTGGTCTTCCATCTAGACAGCTACCAAACCCATATTGGCTCAGCTCCTTGCAAGGTAGCTTTGTATGCCTTCAGACCAGATCCAGATTACTTTGAAGTAGTTTATGGGCTGTTCTTATGGTGTGCTGGTCACATGGTTAGTGGCTATGTAAATTGGACTCTTAATTAGAGTGGTGCCAAAACTTGCTTCAAGGACTTTGTGGTGAAAGTGTGGCAGGGATTCTGGGGGTCAGGAATGGTTAAGGAAACAATCATCTTCCTGGCTCACCTGTTTTGCTGCCACCATCATTAGTTTCATAGTTCGGACAACCGTGACTATGGAACTTGGGGGAACCCCTGTGGCTGGTAGCTGCAATCTGCCCCCGCCTAGAGTGCAGGCAGGACTCACTCTTATTGGAAAAAAGAAATGAAAGGTTGTGCCATCAAGTCCATGTCGACTCCTGGCGACCACAGAGCCATGTGGTTTTCTTGGCAGAATACAGGAGTGGTTTACCATTGCCATCTCTTGCGCAGTATGAGACCTCCTATATTGCTGCTGCTCGATTTAGGAGTTTCCTATATTGTAGGAAACACACCAGCGGGGATTCGAACCAACAGCCTCCTGCTTTCTAGGCAGGTTGCTTCCCTGCTGAGCCATTAGGTGGCCACTCTTATTGACCTTACTTTAAAACAAAAGCAAAAAAACACACACACAGAATCACCATAAAGCCATTCAAACTAAGGCTAATTCTTCTTGCTCAAGTTCTAGGGCCTGTTTGGGGGCGGGGGTAGTGGTGGTGGTGGAGGCTGTTGCCAGCCACTGGGACTCCATCACTGTTGGCAATATGTTTTCTGTCCCCTTTCCCCCTTTTTGACTCCTAACATTTCCAAAATGCCACCCCAACTTCATAGCATGTGAAAAGGGTGTCAGAGTAGGGTGGGGAAGATGCATTTCTGTCCAGCCCAATAATCTTAATATGATAGTTATAAAATGTTGGGAATAAGAGTTTTTGTTCAAGTTCCTGTATCCCCCCCCCTTCCAGCCAATAATACTAAAAGCTACATTCAGCTGAAATATAATTTGGTGCTAAGGACCCATTCCTCAATTTATACAAAAAATTCTCTTTGATTGAAAGTTCCTTGCCATAAATAACACAATCTTAAAAGAGAAAATTATGTCCTTTCACCTAAGGAAAAGAAACTGCTCAAAGTTATTTTTTTTCTCTGTAATCTGTCATGTAGCTTGTATTTACTGCTGTAGGGAAATATTTTTCTTTCTCAAGCCTTTAAAGAGATATTTAAACATAATATGCTCATACCTTTAAAATCATTTGGTGGGATAAAAAAAAGTCACCCTTTTAAAACTTTGTATATTTTTATAACACAGTATACCTTGTCTTTGAACGTTCCATTTAAAGTCTTCTGTCATATACTGCCAAAAAACGTTGTTCAGAACTCTGTGTGTTGAAACATGCATGCCTGTCCCACTGTCATAAGTAATTATATCTCTTGTGTACTTGCTTCTAGTAATTGGAAAGTTCGACCTACCGCAGGATACGTTTTAGCATTTGATTGTATCTTGAGGACATGTTACAGAAATCAAGTTTTCCACCATGCAGCAACTTGAAATTGTAAACAGATATTATTTTAAGTGCATCATCCTGTGAATGTTGCTCAACCATTCTCTCTCACTGTGTTTTCCATGAAACTCCAGGGAAGCTTCTTAAAATATGTTTGTATTTGCATTTAGCACCAATTAAACCTACATCCCCCTCACGCCACTACTGAGGTATTTGATCTTGTATATTTGAAATATACAAGCCACCTAATGGTGCAGCGGGGAAATGACTTGGTTAGCAAGCCAGAGGTTGCCGGTTCGTGCTGGTATGTTTTCCAGACTATGGGAAACACCTATATCAGGCAGCAGTGATTTAGGAAGATGCTGAAAGGCATCATCTCATACTGCGTGGGAGATGGCAATGGTAAACTCCTTCTGTATTCTACCCAAAACAACCACAGGGCTGTGAGATTGCCAGGAGTCGACATCGACTCGACGGCACACTTTACCTTTATATTTTGAAATATATCTTTATTGTCATATTATTGCCAGCTTTTAGCTTGTTGGTCAACAAATTGACATGCAGTGTCTAGCTGTGATTAATAAGTGAAGGATGGGGGGGAGGATAAAAGGAGTATTCCTAAAGTTGCCTTAATTGGTCACCCTAACTGATGCTTCCCATTCACATGATGCTTCCAAGTGGGTACGCATTAAAGACTTCGTGTGTTTGTTCTCTCATAATGTAGCTGGGGGAAAACCAAAAATCATTCCTAATATCATTCCAAAAATCATTCCAAACCATAATGTAGCTGGGGAAAAACCAAAAACCATTCCTAACTTAGTGCCTTTTCTCCATTTTAAATTGGTTCCCTTTCTGATTTCTTCCCTGTAACATTGCATGGATATTGCTTGCATGGGTATGCATTATTCTTGAACCTTTTAGAGAGGGAAAGCCATGAGGAACAGCAAAATGACAGAAGATGAAAAGTTAAGCAGGCTCCCTCCCCTCTATTTCTTATCCTATCTATGTTTCTCATTCCCGAATTAGCCTGGGTGGGCTGAGGTCAACAACAAAAGCTGGGGATTTTCATTTTAAAAATGAGGTTGGGGCTCAAATTCAACAAATATGCATGTAGAGAATTGCCAAAGAAGTCTAACATATACTTCAGAAGAAGAAACTCTAAAAAAATGTGGAAGTTGATGAAAAGAAATCTGAAAGGCGAAGTCAGGAGGATCAAAATATTCCAGAGCACATATAGATTATTTCAAATAATAGAAGCTCAACTAGAATTTATAACAAAAATAGGGAAAGGTCCAAGTCCAGGGGGATGCTAGGGAGGTGGCTAACAAGTAGAGACAAGCAAGCTATATAAGGCAAACAGACTTCCTGTGGAAAGTGAAAGTCCTGGCCAAAGGAGGAGAAGAAAATGAAACATAAACTCTGACTAATGACATGTAAGGAGATTCTGGGGCAAGTCACATGACTTTCCTGGGCAAGCTGGGAAGCCACGGGGCGAAGGCTGAACTTAAACTTCCTTTCCCCCAGATGACCAAACGATCATTTTCAGCATGCCTCTTGCGCACCTTCATAGACAGCCCTGTACTGCGAATCACGGAACAGGGCAGAGGGACCTGGGGCTGGAACTTGTTGTTCCAAGCATCCCTCAATGCAACACAAGGCATGCGTATTGCATTGGGGATTTCCCCCACGAGTCGGGTGCTCTATGCACCCATCTCTGCTGCGACTCCTTGGATTGCATGCAGCCTGAAGAATCACATGATACATGGTATCTGGGGTAAGGGTGCAAGAGTCTAAAAGCAAGGGGTTAGGCGGATGGAGAGCAGAGGAATCCTCAAGGATCCCTCTGCTTCTCACGACCAGCCTAACCCTGCTTGGAGCAGCCCAGGGAGAATTAGGTTGGTTGTGAGAACAGCCTCAATAAGGGATGTGAAATAAGAATTTGACAAGCATATGGCTAAAAACATCATGTTTGTATCTTCACACAATCACAGCATTCCTGGTTAAAGAGTTAACCAAGATAGCTAAGCCCTACAGAGCTCATTGTGGGAGCCCAGAATTTCTGGAAAGTCCTGGTCAAACCTCTGGATTAACCTACATTTAACCAGAATAGATAATGAGGCTATTCATACAGTTAGGGAGCTCCTAAGGGAACCTCACCCAGTTTTCCTCCATTGTGAAAACCACCGGGGCTCCATTGTGAAAACCACCGGTGGCTAGCCTGCCAAAGTAGTCCTACCCTTAAACTAGGTTAGTGGAGATCATGAGTCACCATGGTGCAGCTCCGCAGCTCAGCAACTCACAAGGAGACCCCCAACCGGGAGTCTACAACAAGCCTCCTGGCATCGGGGGGCTCCCCAGAATGCCCCGCATGTGTGGACAGCCAATCTGGCTGCCCAGCGACGGCTCAGCGGTCGTCTTCAGGGAGAGGTAATTTAACCCACTCTCCCTGCAAGGGAGAGCACAAAGCTCTTCTTACTGATCATGAGAAGAGGTTCAATCAATCCTGGTTATCTATTCCAGTTAAATGAGGGTTAATCCAGAGGTTTGGCCAGGATTTTCCAGAAATTTTCCAGAAATTCTGGTCTCCCACAATAAGCTCTGTAGGGCTTAGCTATCCTGGTTAACTCTTTAACCAGGATTACTGTGACTGTGTGAACAAAGTGAAGGAGAATAATAAAAAATTTAAACATATCAGAAGCAGGAAAACTTATAGGGAGGTAGTTAGACCATAAGATGACAAGGGAGTGAAATGGGGGAAACAGAGATTGCAGAGAAGCTGAATGAATGAATTCAGGCTTTTAATTAGATTTTTAGTTTTTAATGTTGGGTTTTAAATTATTTAAATGATTTTTAAATTTGTTTAATTTGTATTGTTTTTTGTACACCACCAAGAGACACAGATTTTGGGTGGTGTATAAATGTGTTAAACAAGCAAACATCCATGGCTGAACTAAACTTCTTGGAGAGGGAGTTTGAAAAATTGTATCAAATAGAGGTGACATGAGACAAAGCTATGAGGTGTATTGAAAAATAAACAAATTAATAAATATCTGAGGCTAGATTGTATCCACCCAACTTAAATAGTTCTCAAATAATTCCAATGTGACATCACTGATCTTCTAGCAGAAATGTGCGAATTGTCCCCAAAACAAGTTTCTGTGCCAGACAACTGAAAAGCAGCCAATGTAACACCAATTTTCAGAAAGAGGTCCAGGAGGATCCAGAGAATTACAGACCAGTTAGCTTCACATCTGTCTTGGGTAAATTGATGGAAAAGATATTTAAAGGTAACATTATTAAACATATAGAACAACAAGTATTGCTGAAGCAGAAGGTAAAGTCTGCAAAGGTAAGTCTTATGTCATTAACTTTTAGTTATTTTAGAGTTCTTTGAGACTGCCAACAGGCAGATAGATAGAAGTGATCCAATTGATGTGGAATGCTTGAACTTTCAACAAGCTTTTGACAAAGTCCCTTATCAAGGGCTCTTGAGTAAATTTAGCAGTCTGGGATAAGTGGACAGGTTCATGCAATTTTAAATTGTTTTATTCATGGTTGTTTTAATAGTTAGTTTTATTGTGTTTTATTGTATTTATGGTTTTTGAACCACCTAGAGCCTTTGGAGAGGCGGCATATAAATTAAATAAATAAATAACAACAACAACTAGCTGACCGGGCGCATAGCATCTGCGCCCCTAGTTCTCCCTGACTATTCCCCCCCCTTAGCCCCTTCTCCCCGGGCGTCTCTGACGCCTACCCGGCCCGCTTCTCCCCCCCTCCCCACTTGTGGTTTCTGGCTGGGTTGCCGGCCCATTTGCTCCTGCCGCTGCTGCCTCCTGACCCTGGTGGCTGCACAGGGCCCGCCGCCGCCTCCGGGCCCGCCGCCGCCTCCAGTCCCGCCGCTGGCCTGCTGCCCGCCGCCATTTCCCCCTGCAGCAGCTTAACGGCCTCCTGAGTCCTGGTGTGCGTGAGCCTCTGCCACCCAGCCAATCCGCTGGGTGCTGGGACGCTTCCCACGCATCAGGACGGGCACGTCTACGAGGATTAAATATATAGATAAATATATAGATTCTTCTTCTTCTTCTTCTTCTTCGTAGCTTATTATTACGGTTACTTGCCTGCCTGTTGTGAAAGTTACAGATGCCATGCTGCATCTAGGCAGGCTGTTAGGCAGTGCTGGGAAGAAGTCCGCTGTTGTGGTGCATGTTGGCACCAACGATGTTGGGAAATGCAGGTGGGAGGTACTAGAAGCCAAATTTAGGCTGCTAGGTAGCATACTGAAGTCCAGGAACCCCAGGGTAGCGTTCTCTGAAGTGCTAACTGTTCCATGCTCAGGGTCAGTGAGAGGCAGAGCTGAGGGGTCTCAATGCGTGGATGAGACAGTGGTGCCGGGAGGAGGGGTTTATATTTGTTAGGCACTGGGATATATTTTGGGGAAAGCAAAGCTTGTACAAAAGGGACAAGCTCCACTTGAACCAAGATGGAACCAGACTGCTGGTGCTTAAAATCAAGAAGATCGCAGAACAGCTTTTAAAATGATGCCCGAGGGACTGCTGGCAGAAACTGTGTGGCATCTGCTTCGGCCAGCAAAATCCCCTATGGTGTGAGGGTGAATATGTTTTGGATAAACCAGAAGGGGACAGAGTAGAGCCAAGAATTGAGCAGAAGGAAACACAGGACAGCTTGCCAAATAGGTCATATGATGGTAAGGGAGATAGCACATGCCAATACCAGGAGGTTTTTCACACATGGTTTTATGCCTCAGGGTTTCTGAAGAGCGAATCTGCTTTGCAGCAGATTCGCAAGATGTTTACTTTGGAGAATTAGTTTGACAGTTCACATAGCTGTCGGCTCTTCAACGCATCTACCTGGTCCGGGTTTTCCCTCCAACACAGAGGAAGAGGCGAAAGAGCTTTTAAAAAAATAGTTTAACAGCTAAGAGTGCAAGAACGAATTGTCAAACAGCTAGATCAAACAGCAGGATGCTTAACCCTTGCCTTTCAGAGTGACTGCCTTCATCACATAATGTTTACCTCCTCACCTCCACACACCCTAATGGAATCAGCCTAGATAACAAAGGTTCAGGTTACATCCATTCTGCATATCTAAAGTCTATGTAAAACATAGCAAGACACACATTTTGCAGTCTGTTCTTGTGTTTAACTCAGGAATTTCTTTCTCCCCCTCCCCCAGCAATTTCTCCCTCACCCTCCCTCAACCTACACCAACACTTACAACAACACCCCCCACAGCGCTTGTAATTGCAAATCACTGAGAGCAGACCATACCCAAAACAGCTATCAAACTCCCCTTCATTGAGTTTTGTAAAAAATCCCATTTACTGGCATGACCACCCCAAACATAACAGAGAAAACTGCGGGGCATAACACAAGCCCTGGGTTAATTTTTCAAAAGCCTCTGAAACTAGAGGATTTTTTAAAAAACGGACATACTTCGGGCTAAGCCAGAATTTGCAGCCTCCATTCACAGAAAATTAAAGTCTTGTCTGTCCTGGTCCCTGATAGCCTGCAGGGAGGTTGGGTTAAATCCAGTGAATATGTGGACTAGCACACTCTAATCAGGAGTGGATTCGCAATAAAAGCCCTGTGTGAAAGGCCTCCAGGTGAGGGACTCGGCGTATAGGTGTCTGTATGCCAATGCCAGAAGCCTCTGAGCCAAGATGGGTGAACTGGAGTACTTGGTTACTAATGAAAACATAGATATAGTGGTTGTAACAGAAACCTGGTGGAACGGTGAGAACCAGTGGGACACGATTATTCCTGGATATAAACTCTATAGAAGGGATAGGAAGGGGAGTATTGGGGGAGAAGTGGCACTGTATATCAAAGAAGGGATAGAGTCCAATAAGCTAGAAAACCTAGGTGGAACAGGGTCCTCCACAGAATCATTATGGGTAACATTACGAGGACTGAAAGGAAATGTGTTACTAGGAACGTGCTATCACCCTCTGGATCAAACTGCTGAGAGTGACCTGGAGTTGGAGAAACAAATAAGAGAGGCATCAAAGAGAGACAGGGTAGTAATAATGGGTGACTTCAACTACTCACACATAGAATGGGTAAATTCACATTCAGGTAATGACAGAGAGACCAAATTTCTAGAAGTGCTAAATGTTTGTGCCTTAGAACAGTTAGTTGCGGAACCAACCAAAGAGATGGCGACCTTGGATTTAATCCGGAGTGGTGCCCAGGACCTGGTGCGAGATGTCAGAGTTGCAGAACCATTGGGTAGCAGTGACCATAGTGTGATCCAATTCAGCATATATGCGAGTGGAGAATTGTCAAGGAACAGAAGAGGAAACTTCTCAAAAATGAGGGGACTGTTAAGAAGGAAGTTGAAAGGGAAAGTCAGGAGGGTCAAATCACTCCAGAAAGCATGGAACTTATTTAAAACCACAATACTAGAAGCACAGTCGGAATGTATACCAAGAATGAGGAAAGGTAGCACCAAGTTTAGGAGGACGCCAGCATGGCTAACAAGTAGAGTCAGGGAAGCAATAAAAGGGAAGAAGACTTCCTTCAGAAAATAGAAGTCCTGCCCAAATGAAGAGAACAGAAAGGAATATAAACTCTGGCAAAAGAAATGCAAGGACACAATACCGGATGCAAAGAGAGAGTCTCAGGAGCATATAGCTAGAAGTGTCAAGGGGAATAACAAAAACTTCTTTAAATATACCAGAAATAGAAAACCTGCCAGGGAGGCAGTTGGCCCCTTAGATGATGAGGGTGTGAAAGGGATTATTGAGGAGGATGAGATTGCAGAGAACCTGATTGAATTCTTTGCATCTGTCTAAACAGTGGATAATACTGACTATACACCCTCTCCAGAATTGAGCTTTTCTGGTTTAGCAGCTGAAGAACTGGGTGAATTTGAGGAAGGGAAGGGAAGATGTTCTAAACTGTCTTGAAAAGCTAAAAATTAACAAATCGCCAGGGCCAGATGGCATCCACCCAAGAGTTCTGAAGGAACTCAAATGTGAAATTGCCGATCTCCTCGCAAAAATATGTAACTTGTCCCTACAATCAGGCTCTGTACCAGAGGACTGGAAAGTAGAAAATGTGACCCCGATTTTCAATAGCAATAGCAATAGCAATAGCACTTACATTTATATACCGCTCTATAGCCGAAGCTCTCTAAGCGGTTTACAATGATTTAGCATATTGCCCCCAACATTCTGGGTACTCATTTTACCGACCTCGGAAGGATGGAAGGCTGAGTCAAACTTGAGCCCCTGGTCAGGATCGAACTTGTAACCTTCTGGTTACAGGGCGGCAGTTTTACCACTGTGCCACCAGGGGCCCCTGGTGGAGCCCCATTTCAAGAATGGATCCAGGGGGGATCCGGGAAATTACAGGCCGGTCAGCTTAACTTCGGTGCTGGGTAAATTGATGGAAAGCATGCTTAAGGACAAAATTGTTAAACATGTAGAGGAAAAGGCCTTGTTGAAGGAGAACCAGCATGGCTTCTGCAAGGGAAAGTCTTGCCTCACTAACCTTTTGGAGTTCTTTGAGCGTGTCAACAGGCATGTGGATAAAGGTGATCAGGCATGTGGATAAAGGTGACATTGTATACTTGGACTTCCAAAAAGCTTTTGATTATGTCTCCCACCAAAGGCTCTTGAGTAAACTTAGCAGTCATGGGATAAGGGAATAGGTTCATGTGTGGATCGGTAACTGGTTGTAGGACAGGAAACCGAGAGTAGGAATAATGGACAGTTTTCACAATGGAGGTAGGTAGGAAGTGGAGTCCCCCAGGGATCAGTATTGGGACCAGTGCTCTTTTTTTGTTCATAAGTCTTAAATTTTAAAATTTTAATGTGTTTTTATCTTTTTTATTTTTATGTATTTAAATGTTTTATATTTTATATTATGTTTTAATTCTGTAAACCTCCTAGAGTTTTCGATATTAGGCAGCATATAAATAAAATAAATAACTGATCTAGAATTTGGGGTGACCAGCGAAGTGGCCAAATTTGCTGATGACCCTAAACTATTTAGGGTAGTGAAATCCACAACAGATTGTGAGGAGCTCCAAAAAGATCTCTCCAAACTGGGGGAGTGGGCGACAAAATGGCAAATGTGGTTCAGTGTAAGCAAGTGTAAAGTGATGCACATTGGGGCAAAAAGACCCAACTTCACATATACGCTGATGGGATCTGAGTTGTCGGTGACTGATCTGGAGAGAGATCTTGGGGTCGTGGTGGACAGCTCATTGAAAGTGTTGACTCAGTGTGTGGCAGCTGTGAAAAAGGTTAATTCCATGGTAGGAATCATTAGTAAGTGGGGTTGTAAATAAAAATAGTAATATTATAATACCCTTATACAAATTTATAGTGAGGCCTCATCTTGAGTACTGCGTACAGCTTTGGTCAGTGTATCTTAAGAAGGACATTGTACAACTGGAAAAAGTGCAGAAGAGAACAGGGCAACCAAAATTATCAGGGGTCTGGAGCACCTTCCTTATGAGGCTAAGATACAGCATCTGGGGCTCTTTACCTTGGAAAAGAGGAGACTAAGTGGAGACATGATCGAAGTGTATAAAATTATGCATGGAGTTTTTCTCCCTCTCTCACAACACTAGAATCAGGGGTCACCCCATGAAACTGAAGGTTGGGAAGTTTAGGATGAACAAAATGAAGTACTTTTTCACACAGCACATAATTAATCTATGGAATTCTTTGCCATGGGATGTGGTGATGACTAGGGATGTGCAAAAAATTTCGGGCACAGAACGATCTGTTCCCGAAACGAACAATTTCGGGTGATTTGGGGCCGAACCGAATCACCCCCGATGTCCCCCGATATTTTTCGGGCATGAGCCGAATCACCCGAATTTTGGACCCAAAAATTCGGGTGATTCGGTTCATGGTTGATTTTTGGTGATTTTTTGAAGTTTTAGTGACTTTGGGGCAGTTCGGGGGCATAGCATGGGATCTGGGCAAAAGGAGTGGGGTGGGGTGGTAGTGCCTAATGGGTGCAGGCTACCACCCCAATTTCAGGGGGATTGGGCAAAGGGCTGATTTTTGGTAAATTTTTGAAATTTTCATGTCTTTGGGGCAGATTGGGGCAGAAAGTGGGGCCTGGGGCAGAATAGTGGGGTGGGGTGGTAGTGCCTAATGGGTGGAGGCTACCACCCCAATTTCAGGGGGTTTGGACAAAGGGGTGATTTTTTGAGAATTTTTGAAGTTTTAGTGACTTTGGGGCAGTTTGGGGGCAGAAAGTGGATCTGCCCCAAAAGAGTGGGGTGGGGTGGTAGTGCCTAATGGGTTGAGGCTACCACCCCAATTTCAGGGGGATTGGGCAGAGGGCTGATTTTTTGGGAATATTTGAAGTTTGGGTGTCTTTGGGGCAGATTGGGGGCAGAAAGTGGATCTGCCCCAAAGGAGTGGGGTGGGCTGGTAGATAGTGCCTAATGGGTGGAGGCTACCACCCATCCCCAATTTAAGAGTGATTGGGCAGAGGGGTGAATTTTGGTGAATTTATTTTTATGAGGTTTGTCTTCATAAGGTGAAGTGTGCTAAATTGATTACTTCCTCATATTATTCATAGTAAAGGAAAGTGTGAAAAAGTGAAAGTGGGGTCATGAGAGTTGTTTAATTGAAAAAAATCTCATTTGCTATGATAGAATGAGAATTCACACCTCAGAAAAAAATTCTCAAAAAATCACCCCTTTGTCCAAACCCCCTGAAATTGGGGTGGTAGCCTCCACCCATTAGGCACTACCACCCCACCCCACTATTCTGCCCCAGGCCCCACTTTCTGCCCCAACCTGCCCCAAAGACATGAAAATTTCAAAAATTCGCCAAAAATCAGGACTTTGCCCATTCCCCCTGAAATTGGGGTGGTAGACTCTACCCATTTGGCACTACCACCCCACCCCAAAATTTTGCCGCTGGGCCCCTTTTTACCCCCCCAAATCGATTCAGATTCGGATTAAATCCGAATCCGAACCGAATCAAGGGTGATTCGGGTGACCCAGATTCGAGCACAAAACAGAACGGGGTGATTCGGTTCGGGTCCGAGCCGAATCACCCGAAAACCTGAATTGCACACCCCTAGTGATGACCACTAGCTTGGATGACTTTAAAAGGGGCCTATACACATTCATTGAGGACAGTTCTATCAGTGTCTACTAGTCTGGTGGCTGTGGGCCATCTCCAGCCTCAGAGGCATGATGCCTCTCAATACCAGTTGCAGGGGAGTAGCAGCAGGAGAGAGGGCATGCACATACCTCCTGCCTTTGGGCTTTTTGGAGACATCTGGTGGGCCACTGTGTGAAACAGGATGCTGGACTAGATGGGCCTTGTGCCTGATCCAGCAGGGCTGTTCTTTTGTTCTTAATAATTAATAAATAATGTATGGATTGATAACTGGTTAAAGGACATGAAGCAGAAGTTAGGAAGTGATGGACAATTTTCAGAATTTTAAAAGCTATCATCACATCCAAGAAGTGTGGTCCCCTAGGGAGCAATATTAAAATAGGTGCTTTCTAATTTATTTATAAATGATCTAGAAGTCGTGATAAGCAACAAGATGGCCACATTTGCAGATGACACCAGAAATCAAAAACAGATTGTGAGTCTCTCCAAAGGATCTCTGCAAAAGGATCTTTCCAAACAGAAGATTTTTCACATTACCTCTGGCTGCTGCTCAGAAGGGCTGTGGGGAAAGGCAGGAAATCGCCAGCCTTCCCTGACAGATAAGCAGCAGCTGTCTTTCCCTCTGCCACACTGCCCGCCCACACAAGTGGTGGTACGGTGGAGGCCAGAGATGGGAGCGGGAGGACTTCCCCATCCTGCATCGCCAAGTGCCGTGCACCATGGCCTCTCCTTCCCCTTGGCTTGCCGCTGGAAATGGTGGCGGGCTAGGAGAGAAGCCTGATTTACCCAGGGCGATCATGCACATGATCACCTACTGAGGTTAAATGACCCACAGCTTTGTTTAACTTGGGTAAAACCCTGAGTTAAATAACAGGGCTACCACATTCAGGAACAGCTGGGTGTGGAGAGTTATTCCAATCAACTCATATCATGTGAATAGCTTTAATGAGCAGACAACAAAATTACAAATGTGGTTCAGTATAAATAAGTGGTGCACTTTGGGGCAAGAAAAACCCAGCTTTGCATAAAGAAACTGAAACTTAAGCCAGATAAGATGGAAGTGTTTTGAGCTGGTAACACTGATTATCTAAGTAGTGAGGTAAATATGATCTTAGTTGTGGTCACACTCCTTCTGAGATACAACATTCTAAACTTTGGGGTACTCCTGAACCTGATCTTGTCCTTGGGGGCATAGATAGTCTCCAACAGGTGGTGTGTAGGAGTGCCTTTTACCAGCCATGGCTGTATGCCAGCTGGTAAAACCTTACTTGAGAAAAGTCTGTACTTGGAAAAATTTGTTCTGACTTCAGTTACTCATGCACTGGTGGCATTCAGATTGGATTACCACAATGCAGTCTACCTGGGGCTGCCCTTGAAGACAGTTTGGAAGCTTCAGCTGGTACAGAATGCTGCTGAAAACTATGCTTATTGATGTTAGTCACGTCACAAATATTGCACCCATCTTGCAGCTTTACTGGTTACCAGTTTGCTTCTGGGCTAGATTTGAAGTGCTGTTCTTGACCTTTAAAAATCTACATGTCTTGGAGCCAGAATATTTGTCAAACTGCATCCACCTGCCAGGGTGATCCATTCTACATTGCAGTCTCTGCTCACAATCCTGCCATTGACTGAGATCCAGTTGTCAGGGACCATAGACAGTGCCTCTTTTGTTGTGGCCCCTTGGCTTTGGAATGCCCAACTGGACAAGCTTTGCCATGCTTCCTCCTTCAGGGATTTTAAGAAGCACTTAAAGCCCCATCTTATTAGAGAGGCCTATTAGTGTTTACTCTGTCTTTATCTAATGGATTTTTAATTTCTAAATCTGGTTTTAATTGGGTTTTGTTTGTAATTGAAATTTATACATTTTATTTTTAAAATTAGTTTTATTGTCTTATGTGATCCACCCTGAGCATTGCTACACTGGAGAGGTGGGATATACATATTTTCAATAAATAAATACGCTGGTACACACTGGGGTCTGACCTGTGAATGATTAAGCAGACAAGGGATCGTGAGGTTGTGGCAGACAGCTGAATTTTGGTGAAAATGACTGATGTTTTCTGTCAGGCCTGTCCAGGAAGAGTGACTTTAAGGGGCAAGTCAAAAGTTAAATTAAGGTTTTTCTGCCCCATTAAAGTCTATGTGTAGCAAGTGCTGGTGGAGTTGTGCATAGTGTGACCAATCTAACAATGAAGATAGAATGATGACACATTTGCCAGTCCTCTGGAGCATCATACTGGTGTACACATTATTCTGTCTGAGTACTACCCCTTCTTGTTTCCCACAGTCCTCTGCAATCAGTAAGGGAAGCCAACTAGTAGACAGATGGGGAAAGCCAAGTGTGTAGTTAGAGCACTATGAAAGAAAATGGTGGCTGTTCGTGTGGTGTATGGAATGCATTTGAAAATGTATGAAACAGGCCTTTTTACTATTTTTGGCCTGTGTACAGACAAAAACATACAGGCTATATTAGCGTAAAGGGCTTAGCAGAAAGGCTTACTTCTGAGTAAGGCTGCCCAGATTTGCAGCATCCCTTTTCTTCTCCTCCCTTAACCCTCTCTTCATCAATAAACTATCTGACAAAGAGTGTTTCCCTCAGGCTTCAAAACTGCCTCAGTGTCCTGCTGCCCATCCATGTGACTTGCGTGATAAGAAGATGCCATTAACATCTATGGGCTGGGCCACAACACCTACTTTATAGAAAACACTGAGGTAATCTCAGTGAAATTTAGAGTCGGGTCACGATCAGTGAGACCTGGTTTGTGAAGCTAAGCGACGATCAGGGCAGGAGCCCTGGGCAGCCGGATTGGCCGCCCACATGATTGCCAGCTCCAAGACGGAGCTGGCGGGAGCTGGGGAGTTTGGGGGCCATGCGGCCCCAGGAAGCTCCAGTATGCCTTGCTTGAGTGCGCAGGGCATACTGGGGAGACCGCTGGAGCCTCCCCTCCGGGGGTCTACTCACGAGTAGCCGCGGCGCGGAGCCACTCCGCGACTACTCAAGATTGGGAAGCCCAGGTTAGCAGAGTGCTCGCTCCCCTAACGCGGGCTTAGGGGAGGGCTACAAAAGCGGGTGACCCGCTTTGACTCAACCGGGCTTGGCTGCGAGCCCAGTGAGTCTCACGATCAGTCGAAAGCGGGCTAAGCACCCTTAGCCTGCTTTTCACTGATCGTCAGAATAGCTCCTTAGTCTATTTAGTGCCTGTTTACAAAACCCTATTCAGACATCTCTCCTTACTCCTAAACCTCTGTTTTCACAATGGAAATTTCCATAGGACAGTGATGTTCATTATTTTTCCAACGGGGACCAGTTTGGTAAAAAGAACAACTCTAGAATGTGAGAGCTATTTTGCCCTATGCTGATCTCCATGCAGTGTTGTGCTTTCCCCAGTGCTGGTGGTGGCAGAGGGCTTTAAGAGAAACAGAGCCCTGTCAAGCCCCAGAGCCATCTTGGAAGCCTTACACGGAGCAATTTAAAGTGTACTCCTTCCCAGGGCTGCTCCCTAGTGCTCTATGGGGAAAGTAAATCCGAGCATGCTATGTGCACCTTTGAGATACTGGAGCATATCACAGTATGACTGTAAGATTCTAATATAGTGTAGAATATATTAAAGTAAGGTAAAGTGTACCGTCAAGTTGATTTCAATTCCTGGCGCCCACAGAGCCCTCTGTTGGGTTTTTTTTTTGGTAGAATACAGGAGGGGTTTACCATTGCCTACTCTTGCGCAGTATGAGTTGATACCTTTTGGCATCTTCCTATTTTGCTGCTGCCTGATATAGTACCAGCGGGGATTTGAACTGGCAACCTTCTGCTTATTAGTCAAGCATTTCTCCACTGCGCCACTCAACGGTTTAATGTTGTGAGCTGACCCAAGCAGTAGTGTACTGGAGGGGCAGGGTATAAATACAGTGGTCCCTCGACTTACGAACTACTCGACATAAGTATTTTTCGAGTTACAAACGGCAGTTTTAGATCCGGTTTTAGATGCGGTTTTTTCGACTTACAAATTTTTAGATGGGGTTTCCTCGACTTACGATTTTTAGATGGGGTTTCCTTGACTTGCCTGCCTGTTTACTGCCTGTTTATTCTTGAAAAGAAATGTTCCTGTGCAGTTTGCAAGCCTTACTGGGAGTCTGGGTCTTTTTTCTAGGCTCCGGAACGCATTAATCCGTTCCCAATGCATTCCTATGGGAAACCGCTTTTCGACTTACAAACTTTTCGACTTACAAATGTGCATTCGGAACGGATTAATTTCGTAAGTAGAGGGACCACTGTATTGTAATTAAATGAATAAATATATAATATATAAAAATATAATGCATTTCAGTGTTGCAATTCAAATTTTACATAGGGAAGGGGACTGGATTGCTAACATTGTAACAATAAATTTCCCTTTCACAAACCACAGAACTTTGATGATAAAAAACCCTTCCAGAGTTAAGACTATCTCATTTTGGTTCAAGCTCCACAAAGCTAGTAAATTGGAGCCTAGCTGATTATTTATTTTATTTTAATTTAATTTTATTTTATTTTATATCCCGCTCTTCCTCCAAGGAGCCCAGAGCAGTATACTACATACTTAGGTTTCTCCTCACAACAACCTGGTGAAGTAGGTTAGGCTGAAAGAGCAGTGACTAGCCCAGAGTCACCCAGCAAGTATCATGGCTGAATGGGGATTTGAACTCAGGTCTCCCCGGTCCTAGTCCAGCACTCTAACCACTACACCACACTGGCTTAACAGATGAGGTGTCCCTATATGTCCCTAAACCTGTTCCGAACTTGGTACAAATTGGTTAGGTGGTCCACAGGTTAGCCCACTTGCACCTCAAATGTTCATGCATCCACCATCTTGAATCAGGATGGATGGCATCTTTACAAACTATGCCCTTGAGCCGTCCCTATGTGTCCCTACATCTATAGCTAATTTGGTTCAAATCGGTTAGGCGGTTCACAAGTTAGCCCACTTGCACCTCAAACATTTAGGCATCTGTCATCTTGAGTGGAGGTGGATGACGTCATCACAAACTACACTGTTGTGTCCCTACAACTTTACCCAATTTGGTTCATATTGGTCCAGGCACTGTGAAGTTGGTAGGGTGCACAGTGCATTGTGGGGATCCCCTTGGCACTGACCGGGAGCCTGCTCCTGTGTCAGTGCCGTATTGGAGCAGCTGGAACTCGCACACGAGCAATTAACCTGACTTAAGGGCATGCTCAGGTCCTTTAGCTTGGCTAACCAGCGCGCTCTATAGGCGGGTCTGCCTCCGTGGCAACACTGGGATCTGCAAGGATCCCAGCAGTTCTCATGGGCAGCCAAGCACAGGCTTGGCTGTCTTAACCTGGTCTTGGCTGCTTGTGAGAACAGCCTCCTTGTGTGATAAAATCCCCCCCCCCCCGTATTGTCCCCCTCTGTTGTTGAACAGAATTTTTGGAATACAAATTTGACTTTGCTATACTACATAGTAAGCAAACCTGTTTGTCAGTGCCAATTTAAATGTGAAATATGAAACTCCTACTTTTTAATTATAAAGCCAAAACTGTTCTGTGCCTCTGTAAATATTTTTTCTGGGCTAATTTTTCCTTTGTGATGATGGCTGTCTTAGATAACCATTTGGCATTGTGTTCTGAAAACAACATGACTTATAAAAGTCTCACACTTCTGTATGGGACATCTTCAAAATTAATGCTTAAAATATTTTTTAATCCTAAAATGCTTGACAGCAAAGTCTGTTTGGCAAGTAGTTCCAGTGTTTTGTCAGGTTCCTTTTTAAATCTTCAGCCTCTCTTCTCCACAATAGGTATATTTTCAGAGGGCCTGGCAGAGAGGGAGAACGGGTCACAATGACCAAGGAAAGCATACTTCTCTCCCACATTCCACTTAGTGCATTTCAATTTAAAATCCATTTATACATAGTCATATGACTATACTGCTCATTAGGTATTTAGGTAACTTGAGAACTTCAGTGTTTTTCCAAAGTTGTGTGTTTGGGGCCTTTAAAAAAGCTTTGTGTTTAGAAAGCAAAGTGTGCGTGAGAAAGCAAAAAGAAAATTGGGAGGGAGAGTAAAACTTTCTAATCATATTTTCTTTCAAGTCTAATTTTCTAGTATTTTATTGTAGGCTGTATTTTTCTTGTTAACAAAATATGATGTGTGCTGCAATGATGACTTCAAAATAATTACTAAAAACAACTGAAACCAGTGATCCAATATACTTTTTAACAAAGTGTTTAAAAGTAAGTTTGTGCAGATGAACAAACTACTCTTGGATAGTTTGATCATCTGACAAGTGGTAAGGAGAATTTTATCATGCATGTGTTATTTTAGCATAATTTTTGCAAATATGAGGATTTGTGTGGTTTAGATTAATCTTAACTCTAGTCTTATGGGAGTTCACTGAGTATTCTTTACTGAAGTGAACATTTATTGAAGCCAGCAAATATTCATTCATTCATTCATTCATTCATTCATTCAGTTGTTTAATTTCTATACTGCTTTTCATTAAAATACTCCCAAAGTGGTTTACAGCATAACTTCCCTAAATGCCTGCTTAGAGGCAGTAATGGGCTGGATGAGAGATAACAAACTGAGGCTGAATCCAAACAAGACAGAGGTACTCACTGTAGCGAGCCACAATTCAGGAGATGGAATAGGTCTACTGGTTCTAGATGGGGTTACACTCTCCCAGAAGGAACAGGTTTGCAGTTTGGGAGAACTCCTGGACCCAACTGTGATATCTCAGGTGGAGATGGTGGCCAGGAGTGTTTTTTATCAGCTTTGGCTGATATGCTAGCTATACCCTTTACTGGAAGAGCATGACCTTAAAACAGTGGTGCTCATGGTGGTCACCTGAAGGCGTGACTACTGCAGTCCACTACTGGGCTGCCTTTGTATGTAGTCCAGAAACTGCTATTGGTGCAGAATGCTGCCACCAGGTTAGTCTCTGGGTTGTCCTGAAGAAACCATATCACTCCTGTTTTGAAAGAACTACAGTGGCTGCCAGTGGGTTTCTGGGCAAAATACAAAGTGCTGGCTATCACTTATAAAGCCCATAGCAGCTTGGGCCCAAGGTATTTAAGAGAATACCTCCTTCGTTATGAACCCTGCCACCTATTAAAATCATTGGAGATGGGGAGGTTCATCTGAGGGTGCCACTGGCTTGTCTGGTGGCAACTCTCTGTAGTTGGCTGTGGAATGCATTTCCTGCTGAGATTAGAGCTGCACCATCTCTGATGGCTAATAGGAAACAACTGAAGAGATTTCTCTTCAGCCAAGCTTTTTAGTTGAAGTTTTTAGCTGATTTTTATTTATTGTGTTAACTGTTAATTTTATCTGTGTTTTAATAGTATTAACTTTTTGTTAGTTTTTGTTGCTGTAAACCACCTAGAGACCTCGGAGGTATATAAATATATAAAATAAATAAATAAAACAATGCACAATTAAAGAATAAATTAAAAGTATAAATATAAAATATAAATATAATACATGTACGTCTCTATTTAAAAGTTTGAAAACCTATATAAAACAAAATAGTAACACACAAAGCAGCAACAGCAGCAAACTGTTCTCTCATAGAAAAGCCTGGATGAAGAGCCACGTTTTTACTTCTTCTCTAAAAACTGTGTTGGAGACTGAGGAGTGATTTGAAATGTGATTCACAGGACATTCCTGGCACCTTTAAAATTTAGAAGAGCAGGTACATACTACCTCCTCTTCCTGTATTGGCGGTGCTCCCCCTCAGTGATCTTCATGCACCGGTGGCACTCTTCCCTACCTGCCCTCATGCAACGCTGGCATGCACATGGCCTTTGTGCATGCAACCATGTCACCATGGTTGCTGAACACAGAACTGGCCACTGTGCATGTGTGGACACCATATGTTTGCCTGTATCATGCTTGGGCACCTTGGAGAGAGTGCCACCACAGCCCAAAGATAGCGGGGAGGGGGGGAGGGGAGCACCACTGATACAGGAAGTGGTGGTGAGTGACAGAGGAGCAGGTATGTACCTGTTCGCCACCATTTCAAAGATACCAGGGATGTGCTGCAGATCACATTTTGAATGGTGATTCGTGCATGTCCCTAGCGGATGCCAGCTGGGAAAGCATTCCAAAGCCTGGGGTCAGTGACTGAGAATGCCCTGTCCGGTGTGCTGGGCAGCCGAGCATCCCCCTCCATTAGCGTGTAGAACCTACCCCCTCCAATGATCTTCTCCCATATTTTGGGGAAAGGCTGCTAGAATGGGCTGTTAGGACAATTTTCTGGTCCTGCTCTAATATTGCCATTCCTTTCCAAACAGTTTTTCTACAAACATTTAAAGAAAAACAAATCTAGCCTTCAACTATTATCTGAATCATAAAATTCACACCCTGAATGCCCCAAAGTCTCCCATATTTTTGCAGGTTTCTATCATACCTTCTGATTACTGTAATAGTTGTACCTGCCGATTAATCATCTGTCATATATGCTGATATGTTTCCTGTTAGTTGTAGCAAGTAACACAAAGTGACACATTTTCTCTCTCTTTTCTCTCTCTCATCATCCTCTCCACTCTGCTTCTTTGAGCCAATGGGAAAGATAGAGGTTTTTTAGCCTGGTCTTTTTAACCTTACTGATTTTTATTAGCCTACTTTCCAGTAGGCTTATGAGATCACCTGGCATTTCGTATGTCCGTGTGCCTGTGTGTGTGCGTGCCCCCCATCAACTTCACAATACCTGGACAGATATGAACCAAATTGGGTACAGTTGTAGGGACACATAGGGATACCTCAATGGCATAGTTTGGGATGATGTCATCCACCCCAATTCAAGATGGTGGAAACATCAAGATTTGAGATGTAAGTGGGCTAACATGTGAACTGCCTAACCGATTTGAACCAAGTTTGCTACAGCTGTAGGGACACATAGGGATGCCTTAATAGCATAGTTTGTGATGATGTCATCTACCCCGATCCAAAATGGTGGATGTGTGAACATTTGAGGAGCAGGTGCGCTAATTTGTAGATTGGCTAAATGATTCGAACCAGATTTGGTACAGTTATAGGGGGTGGCACGCAGGGACTCCTCAATGACATAGTTTGTGATGATGTCATCCACCCCAATTCAAGATGACGGGAATGTAAATATCTAAGGTGCAAGTCGGCTAACTTGTAAACCACCTTATTGATTTGAACCAAATTTGCTACAGCTGTCGGGACACATATGGATGCCCCAATGGTGTAGTTTGTGATGATGTCATCTACCCGGATCCAAGTTGGTGGACGTGTGAACTATTGAGGTGCAAGTGCACAAACATGCACTATCTAACTAATTTGAACCAAATTTGGTACAGTTGTAGTGAGTGACACACAGGAACACCTCAATGGTGTAGTTTGTAATTATGTCATCCTCCCTGATCCAAGATGGTGGATGCGTGAACATTTGAGGCACAAGAGGTCTAACTTGTGGACCTCAATTTGAACCAAATTTAGTCCAGTTATGGGAAAGTAGGCAGATTAATTCTTACTAGAACAAGTTCTTCTATATTGTATATTATTCTATATTGTAAGGTTGTTCACACAACTTTTTTCTGGGTGGGGGGATGGCAGGATAGCACCAACCTCCCCCCCTGACTATCCAGGGATAATCTGAGCCACAGGGCTCACATGCCCACACTGTGGGTGTTGCAGAAAGGCCAGGGAAAATGCATCCTGGCCTCCAGATATCACACAATGCACTGCATGACAAGTGTGGTGCATTGAGGGATTTCCCCTCAAGCTGGGTGCTCCTCCCCTCAAGTTGATTGAAGCCCGAGCACACATACAACCCTGGACCTGGGTAAAAGGATCTTAAAACTCTTAAAATCCTGGGCTATCTAGGGAGGCAGCGTTGGTATCGCTTCCCAGGTACAGCTGCCCAAGCCTGGGTAGGGCTGCTCTTGTGAACAGCCTTTGCATCTATTTTGTAAACTGCCCTGAGCAGTAGCACCGAAGGGGCAGGGTATAAATATTTTTACTACTACTACTACTAAATAAATAAATTGTAATAACATAAAGGGCTTGATGGGTGGCCAGGCATAGACTGGAGATGGCTGTGGTTAAATTGTGACTGGTAGGGCAGTCAGCAGGGTGAGTAGTTTGAGCTGGAAGTCATATAATTGCCAGCTACTAAAATTCAGTTCAAAACTGTGGTATTCATAGACACATGGATATTGATAGGCAGACAGAGCGGGGGGCGGAATTTACTCTGTTCTAGGATTTGTGTGTTTAGATCACAGCTCTTGTCAATGGTCAACTCAGTGCAATTATGTTCATAGCATTCTCAAAGTGCTATGCTCTTTTCAGAGCAAAAGCTGTAATCCATGGGGTAGGCAGCTTGTGGCTCTCCAGATATTGCTGAACTCCAGCTCCTCTTATGCCCAGCGGTAATAAATTGTAATTGGGGGTGATGGGAGTTGTTCAGCAACAGGTGGCACCAGCCAGTCCTTGGTAGAGCATGTATGTTTCTAAAGAATTCAAGCGCTGTTTTCTTTTTTTGTTTTGATTGTACTTTGAATTGTGCGTTCGCCCCATTACTCTGCTGGGTAAACCACTCTGCAAACATTTTGCTGAAAAGTGGTATATAAATATATTCTAAACTAAATTAAATTTGGTGAGTTTTTGTTCAAGACATTATGGTAATTTTCAGGACTACCCCCCCAAAAGTGGACCGTCATTGACATGAACAGATGCATGCACAGGGACCAGGATAATGCCCATTTTACCAACTCTTTGGCAACACTGGTCATGTGGTAGGCATCAGGAGGAAATAGTGTGTTGGCTGATCAATGTGTGAGTGTCCTTGTTACATGTCCCATTTTTTAATGACTCAGTTCTAATGGATGATGAAGCATATGGTACAATCCTCTTATTGGACTGTTCTACCTTGGGGTTCTCTCTCATTGGACTGTTCTACCATACGTCTAAATGGGAGAATGTCTTGAAAACATCTCCACATCCAGAGCTCCCTGGAAGTGGAAATCTAACTCAGAATGGAGAAGATTTCTAGCCTATCATGTTAGCTGTTAACAAGCAATTTCATACATGCATGCATTCTTAAGTATTACAACGGTGTGAGAAAAGATTGTATCTTATATTTCCCAGCACATTTGAATCCATTCATATACAATCTTGGAATGGCACTATGAATTCTACATCATATTGACCTTGTTTCAACTGTTCTGACTTGAGATTACATGTGTATGTTTGAATATGCATTGTTAGGAGAATAGGATGCAATCCTGGACATATATAATGCTATACTAGCAGTTGGAGAAGTACTTGGAGCTGTGACCTAAATTTCTCTTTGTCTCTCAAAGTATAATTTTGTGAAAATAAAATCAAACCTCTAACTTCTGTGAAAGTTACAAAATAAGTAATTGGAAAGCAACATACAGTAACTGAAAAGACTGTTTTAGGTAGTAGAAATGTATTTTTTTGATTCCTGTAGAAAACTGAAATAAATCTTTTTTGTCACATATGATATTGTTCCTTCAGAATTGTGCTTTATTTGCAATTCAAATTTGGGAAATGCAAGGAAAGACTTCTAATATATTTTTATTTGTTTTTAATTGCTTCTTAATTTGTAGTATTGTTTTAGATTTCATTTTTAATGTTTAATGTTTTTCTCGATTGTAGAATGCCCTGAGAGCATTGTCAGCTGGGTGGCATACTCCACAAACAAATAACAAACGAAACTTCTTCCATTTAAAAGTGTGTCTTCCCAAGATATTCCTAGAATAATATCTCAGTACCTTGAAATGGTTTCCATTTTTGGATTGTGACATTTTGGTATCTTGTTCTAGACCAGGTTGAGGTAGGAACCTGGGAGGGACATAGATCTTGGAAAGCTTTGCGGAAAAATGGGTAAGGACCACAGTTAGCTTCAAGTAGGAATCCACAGAAGCTGAGTATAGCAATGTAAGAGCAGATTGATGGCTTTTATCGCTGCTGCCCAGGCAAAGTGGATTGGCCCTAATCCATCCTTAGGGGAGGGTTTGTTTCTTAAAGGGTCTTGCCTGATTTTTTCAGTGCTGTCTCTGATGGTGCGGGGGAGGGGGGCTCTAATAGGACCCGCAGGTCCTCAGGGACAGTGTTCCCTCTAATTTTTTTTTCATTTGTGTGCAGATTAAGTTTTATTTTGGGGGTCAGTGTTAAGGCAGTGTGTGCTCATGTGCATTCAGAGTGGGGCCTTCCTGTTTCAACCTTAGTGGGATCTAAAATTAATTGAGCAGACATTAAAAAAAACTTGTGTGCATGCGCACATGTCCACGCCTTAGAGGGAACACTGCTCAGGGGACTTCTCAGAGTCAGAGGATAAAGGCAAGGCTGTGTCCTCTTGTGTTGGCTTGAGTTCCCTTCTGCTTCTGGTGTGGGAGTCCTGTGGCATGGGGTTACCCAGGGTCATAGAGTCATCCCAATACTCCCCATACTCATAAGGAAATGTCCACCTTATTTGTGGGGTCCTGGATCCAGGGTCATGACATGTGCTTGGGACAGTACTATCCTTTATTGTCACAGGTCCAATTCATAACCTTGCTAGACCCGTGATAATTTTGCATGGTAGGACTCTGGGCATGACCAATTCCAAATGTGTGGAATTTCTCCTCTGCTATGAAGGTAATATTGTGACTAGGGCACTCTTTTTGATGGGCAGTAATTGAGGAAATTAGGCAAATGTGTGGAATTTCCATATCACATGTGATGCTATTTTAATGGTTGGGAGAGGGGAGCATGCCTGGCTGTCCACTATAGAGAGACTTGCCATCCTAGTAACTAAGGGCATATAAATCACAACATATTGTTCCTTCTTATGCACCTTCTGGCTGTCATATTAATTTTTTTCAATAGCAACATTCCACAACCAGGACACCTTGTTTTTATGCCATATTTTTCCTTTTTGCTGTGTCCTTCCTTATAACATTTAAACATTAAGTGAATAAAAATATATTTTCTCATAATTTCTGTGCAGTCTATTGCTTACTTTCTTGTTGCTCCTCTCTGTTGAAGCTGCTGTACAATATCCTGTGGGCATATGGTATCCAGAGCTGAATGAATCATATGTTGCTTATTGTATTTTATTCATAGGTCCTTTTGCATGACCAAAGATGAGATATACCAAGACAGCAACAGGAAATGTAACACAAGTAGCTCAAGGAAACCATATTAATTTTGTATTTATAAAAAGGAAATACTCATGTAAATTGAATGGAATAGAAGATCCAACATGTAATGAATGGAAAGAAGGAAAGGCTTAGTCAAGGCTCCATTTTTTGGATATATCTTTGGAGGAATACTTTGAAAACTGAAGAACAGATTTAATAGACAAATGTTTCCATTAAAAAAATATTAAAAAGTGAAGATTGAAAGTCTGAATATTCCAGCAAGATCTCTGAGATGCAGAAACATCTAAGGGAATTCATATTACTCAGTCCTGACTAGATCCATTAACACACCAGC
This sequence comes from Hemicordylus capensis, assembly GCF_027244095.1. Taxonomy (NCBI): domain Eukaryota; kingdom Metazoa; phylum Chordata; class Lepidosauria; order Squamata; family Cordylidae; genus Hemicordylus; species Hemicordylus capensis. Next base: position 119,674,253 of record NC_069658.1, on the reverse strand, counting down.
TAAAACAAGGGTCTCCCACATTATTTTACCTATTTGTGCATTGGGGTAAAATAGATCCCTAGCATTGTGCTATGTACTCAGAGAAACATTGTACTTTTCTATGGACCCCAGTCAGTGAGGGCCAGGCTACATCATATGAGGGAGAAGAGTAGTAGTGTTCTCAGCTACAGGGCTTTTACTTTTCTCCATGAATGAATAGCAGTCATTCACTTGATGCAATTTGAATTTGGGGCTAAATGTTTTCCCTGCCAATAGAAACCACAATTATTAAGAATCCAGCATTCTCCTAAGTCAGGGATGGGCAAACCTATTGTGGCTGGGGATGATGGAAGTTCTAGTTCAACAACAACTGGAAGGCAAAATTTGCCCATCCCTGTCCTAAGTGCATAGACTTGTCCTGAGTCCTGTTTTTTGGTCATAGAACAGTATGATGGAGCCTTAGAAATTGGCCCAGAGAGTGGCCGGAACATATATGATGTGGTACCATTGCTAAGCTGACCCAGCTGTATAAGCTGCTGGGATGGAGACCACCTAGAAGCCTTGCGGAAGTTCATCTGAGTAAGTAGAGGGATATAAGTGTGATAAATAATAAAATTACAGAGATAAATAGAGGAAGGCAATCCTTGCTTTGCTTAGATAATGAAGAAGAAATGTGGTGTTGAGTTAATTTTAAATGTTGCTTCTCAACTAATTGTGGGTCATAGTTGTGAGGAAAGAAATTAGCAAATAAGCCCATACATCAGGTTCATCAAAGAAATGACATAAAAAATAAAAAATTCAGAAGCACTTTGTGGTTGGTCTTGATATCTAAGAGATCTTGGAAGAGCTTTGATTGCAGCAGCATTATTGCAGCACTCTTCACTTGCTCATCCTTTCTGAGCCTTCAGCGCCAAGTGCTCAAATAGCTGAAGCTGACGTTTCTTACCAGTTGATAACCTATTGATAATCCCTTGGGTCAGGATTGCTTGGAAAGGAATAACCATAAGTGAGTGGTTGCATTGCTACAAAATCCCTCCATCTTAAAGCTGATATTATAAACCATTTTTAATTGATTTCTTGATCTATACAATGAGAGGCCAGTTCTGACAGTTATATATAAATTTATTTACTATCCCACTGTGGCTAACAGTATCTAAAATGATCAATACAATATTCAATAAATATGCAGCTAATTGAAATAAAGCAATAATAATAATAAAATTCTAATAGTAAAAATCTATTACATCATCCAACATTGTCAGTCAATAAACAATCTCAATGCAATCTGGAAAGGCTAAGTTAACTATCTAAAGGCTTGCCGGCGGGGGTGGGTGTGGGTATTTTCTGACCTCCTAAAAGCTGGTACTGAATGGCCTATTGAACCTCTCTAAAGTTCTCTAAGAGAATGGTTCATAATTTAGATCTAGCACCCAAAAAGGTCTGTCCCTTGTACTAGTCAATCAGACATCAAACAATGCCAGCATTCTGAGTGAGGTGTCTGATGAACTTAGCAGATGGGATACTCATGATAGAGGTATTGGTGTTCAGTACAACAGCTATATTGGGATTGGGGATACAACCTGTTCTGGATGGGGTGCACTCCCTCTGAAGGACCAGGTGCACAGCTTGGAACTACTCTTGGACCAGCCCTGTTCCTTGAAAATCAGGTAGCGACTGTGGCCAGGAGTGCCTGTGCACAAGGTTCAATAAATTTTGACTCAGTTCTCCAGCCATCTATCTATATAATTTTTTCTCTTAGCCAGACAGCCGGATGTGTGGGGATGTGTGGTCGAATGCGTGGCAGACCAGAAGCGGAAGGGTGGGTGGTGAGGCAGCGGCAGCCTCCACGATGGGGGGAGGTGGCAGTGGTAGGCCTGGATGCGATGGGGAGGTGGGGAGGGTGCTGGCAGTGATGGGGAGGCAGCGGTGGCCGCGATGGGGAGGTGGCGGCTGTGGGCCTGGGTGCGCTGGCGAGGCGATGGCAGCGGTGGTGGCAGCGGCAGGCCCGCCTGCGGTGGCAAGTTTGGGGCCCAGCCACGGTGGTGGGGTGAGGAGGCGGCTGGGCCACCAGGAAGAGGAGACGGCCCAGGAGGGGACGGACCGGCTTTAAAGCCGGCAGTAAGCCACGGGCGGGGAGCAGGGGAGCACTGGGAACAATGGGAAAGGATTGGAGTGGAAAGGGCAGGAGAGAAAGCCCCGGAACAGGTGGTGGGAGCCGGTGGCACTGGCAGTGGGGAGAAATAATGGCGGTTGGCTGACCCCAACTAGCGCACAGATGCTCTGTGCAGGCTCAGCTAGTATAAAATGTTTTACTTGTCAAATTGTTCCTCGAGCTATGTTGGTACATTACTCATCAGGATTATTTTCATTTGTCAGGCATCATATTTCATCCTAAGCCCTGCCTATGTATAGCTTTGGATAGTGTAGCAGCTATGGCCCTTCCTTGAAAAAACATATCTGGCTATAGACACTCATGCCTTGGCCTTGATCTCGGTTAGATTATTGCAATGCGATCTGTATGGGGCTAGAGTTTTGGTGGAGCCTTCCGGACCAGAGCATATTATTCCAATACTATTTGAATTAAACTGGTTCCCCATCTGTTTTAGGATTTGGTTAAAGGTGCTTTAAAACCTTATTTCTTGGACCTTGAATTCTCAAAGTATATAGTACAGTAGAACCTCATTAATCACAGGTCCGGCACTCGTGGTTTTGCATATCCACGATTGGGTAATTGGCACTTGACCTCAGTATATGCGTGGAAAAACCAGGAAAAAAGGGTTAAGTCCACATATACGCCGACTGGAGGCAGCCAGAATGACTGTGGAGATAATACCCACAGAACATTCTGTGTTCCGGAGAAATCAGGAGCCATTTTATGGCTCATTTTCACAAAGAAAGCATCAAAAAAATAGTAATTTCACCAAGAAAAATGGATTTTGGTGCTTTTGGGGTTGTATTGCTGGAACACGAGAGACCTGTGGAGCACGGTAGGGCATTTTACAGCTATATTTAAGGCCGTGTTCAGCATTTTTAAAAGCACTTAGGAACCTAACCCCCAAATTTCCATTGCCCAATGCCTAGGTATTCATGATTTTGGTATGCATTCACTAGCTGAGAATGAGATTTCGGTATTCCATTCACTAGGTGAGAATGGAACCCCCACGAATACCGAGGTCCTCCTGTAGTAACTTCAGTCTTAGAGTGTACTTCATTTTGCAATCTAAAATGTGGTTTCTTCCAACACAGCAGTGATGCCATTGTACCATTAGGAGTTGTCTTGCAGTATTTGCCTTCATTAAGCCTCTTTACACGTGGGTGATCCTTATTAAGTATTCAAAAACTGATTATAAATTATAGTAAATAAAAACTAAAAACAATCAAACAAACCTCCAGCTTTTGTAGCATCTGGTCCTGCTACAGCTTTTGTAGCATCTTGTCAAAAAGGAAGCATTTCTCCTTAGTCAAGACATAGGCTCACAGTGATTCAGATTATAATGGATTGTGATTAAGATTCCCAATGTATACATGGAAGGAGTGAAAGATCAATTCTCCAGAACTAAGAAGAAGTTGAGCAAGACAAAGTTACTATATGTGCTTCAGCTTACTACTGTCATATTTGTATAAATTTTCATTTTTCAAGAGCTTCATTAGTAAAAATGTGTCAAGGAGCATAGTGTATAACCACATAATCAGAAGATATGTAGTATGCTCCACATTCATATGTTGCTCCATTAAAGGAGAGCTGTACTGTGCAATGTACCTTAATGCTTCTTTCCATTTTCCCACAAATGCCTGCCAGACTTGTAACATTGCAGTGCAAATTCAGTTAGGGATAAATAGGTTTGGGAACTATGACTGGCATTGCCTGCTCTGGAGTGAAGAAAAGATTCCAGAAGCATGATAGATGGTGAAATGAAGCCCTTCCCCAGTGTGAAATGAAGTCCGTGCCTAATTTGGAGATAACAAAACATCTGGTTTTTCAAGTGATCAAACTTGCTATGCAGTGCTGCAAAAGACCACAATACGTCTTGTTCATATATAGTATTTGGAGAGTTTAAGTCCCAGCTGTGTTCATATTGTTAAATGATGAGACAAAAATGAGAGAAATAATAATAGGTATGTAGAAATTGTAAAAAGAAGAAAATAATATGGAAACCTACTCATCTGAAATTTAATAGTGAATTATTTGAAATGTAAATAATCCCTAAGAATTAAACAAAGCCTATGATTTTATAGCAACTTGGAGGAAGACCAGGGAAGTGGATTGTTAAATATGATCACTTGCCTTATGACTGTTTTAGGAAAAGGGGGAAACATTTAATTTATCTAGACTGCTTAAAAACCAAAGCATAGATTGTACTGGAAGTAGTCATTCAGAGGTTTCCTTTCTTTGCTGCTGACCCAGGAGTCTCATCCAGTAAGTGATCTGTTATTTTACTCCAGAAACAAGGCTCTCGTGACTGGCGGTGATGGGAGTTGTATCTAACAGTAGCTGGGGACTCAGGTTTAAGAACCCCTGCTCTGACTTATTTCATAGTGGTCTATTAGGGTGAGTTGTTTCAGCATTCAGCTATCCGGATTGGCTACTAATCTGTCCACATTTCGAGCAGCATTGGTTTTTTGCTTGGAAAGAAAACGGTATACTTATGCCAACATTTCCTGTAAAAAGTAAGCAAGGAACTATCTTTGCCAGAAGGTAATCCCAATTGCTATTTATCATATAATTTGGAAAAAGAACTTACTGTTTTTGTTAAACAGCATTAGTACTGTCATATAATTTGTTCCACAAAAGAAGTATGTGTTCAGCTGACTGCTGAAACCACTCACTCTGTCAGACCACTATAAAATAATTCAGGGCAGGGGTTCTTAAACGTGGTTCATTAGCTGTTGTTAGACTACAACTCCCATCAACCCCAGCCACAAGGGCCTTGTTTCTGAAGTAAAACAACAGATAACTCCTGGGTCAGCAGCAAAGAAAGGAAACCTCCGAATGACTACTTTCAGTACAATCCATGCTTTGGTTTTTAAGCAGTCGAGATAAATTAAATGCTTCCTCCTTTTCCTAAATTATTCCTGTTAATACTTCTTTGGCCTTTTACAAGAGTTGGTGTCCGGAAAGAAAGAGATTTCTCTTAGTTGTTTGTTAGGGGATTTAAAATGACAGGGATTAATACTTTAATATTGGGTTATACCTTCTGTGCTATTGAATGTTCTTCCTGAAAATGATGCAGTTATTCTCATTGGCCTTATTATAAGTTGACCATTTTGCGTATTGCTACCACGTGACATATACTTCACTTCTTCTTCTGAGATTAATTTAAATGTGTATTTGCTACATCATCAGCCACTTTAGTGGTATGTAATTTGCTTGTGGAATGTGATGTGGTTTGTTGATTTTCTTACCATTAAATAAAGTTGAACCAGATGAAGTTGTGGTTTTCCGTAATCATTAAAATTGGGAAAAAAACCTTGTGGAAAGAAAGAGATTTCTCTCCCTGGTAAGATGGGGTGGAAAGCAGGTAAACTGCTATGATGGGGTGGAAAGCAAAACAGCTGCCAGTGCTGAGTGACAGGGAGGGAAGTTCTGTGCCCTTCCTAGCAGGCATCTAGTGAAGACACTGAGACAGGGAGTCAGTTTGCATTGCAGCACTGTGCAGACCTGCTGCTGGCCAGCTGTGCCCTGTTTGAGTGGAGGCTGATGATGTCATTGCCCCGTACAAGACAGTACTGGTCATTTTACCAGCAAGACACCTGCACAGTTGCTATTCGGTTGTGGCAGCTGGTTGCTGCCCTTCCTTACTAGAAGGAACCTTCTAAAATCTAAACTGTTTATCTGTTCCAATATAAAACTTGGGTTTTGATCTCTCTCATAGGTAGATTATGATGATGATTCTACTTTTCACCAAAAAAGTTATCGGAAAAGCTTACTACTACTACTACTACTACTAACAGGGCTCACAATCTAAAAGAAATACAACAGTTACCAGCAATAGCCACTGGAGGAATGCTGCACTGAGCTGAATAGGGCCAGTTACTCCCCGCATTGCTAAAAATGATAGCCACCACTTTGAAAGATTCCTCTTTGTGCAGTTAGTGGGGGATGGCACTGGATTTCCCCCTCCACCGCTGTAATCGTTATAAAAATGCTGTACTGCATATGACTTTCACAGTTATGTCAAAGCACTTTGCATGTTGGAAGTCTTTTCTGTTCTACTATTCAACTTGAAATTGCATTCATGTATTGCATGTACAATCTCTATACCTATTTTTCTCTGAATTTGTGCAGATTCCTAGCCTTAGTAATAAGCTACAGAGGCAATAGTCAATCTACCTACATTTCATAAATGTTACTGAAGACCAGAAAATGGATCAGAGAACCTAACATCCCCGTGTTAATTAACCTGATTGCGTGTCTTGTTAGACCTGTGACCATGTCTTGTTACCCCTATAAGACTGACACAGCCAGCCACCAGCTGTGTGTGACAACCTCCAAACCTCTTGTTTTCGCTTCATGCTTGGAAGTATAAAAGGAAGGGTGGGATTGTCCAGCACCTGTCAAGCCATAATACTTGGCCACATTAAGCATGGTGGGCCTGGTATCTGCGACCAGGAAACCTTTAGCTCAGTCTTAATACACCTCCCACACCATATTTCCTTAAATATATTTTTCTTAATGACATTTAAATACATTAAAGGAAGATTCATGTTTTTTCCAGCTAGTACTTTTTAAGAATAAGAGTGAATTTTTGTAAAATAACATTTAATAAAAGATCATTTGAAAGGAGCAGACCAGCCATCCAGAGAATGTATGTTTTTCTCTCTCTGATTCTAACGTGTTACATTGGCACAACTTTTAAAATTAGTATTTCATCTCCCCTTGAATTGGCCAAATAAAATAAGGTTTCTTTCAAGTGTACAGAGGGAGACGGCGGGCAAAGTTGTTCTGTGTGTGTGTGTGCGTACGCGTGCGCACATGTGCACGTGCATATGTACACATGCATATGAGCTGGTAGGAATTGGTTCTGTGGATACAGAATGCTTTAGAAACACACTGGCCCAAAAAAACTTCAGGAAGCAAATATCATGAACCTTTCTTTCTCCCCCTACCTCCCCTTCCCCTGAAGTTCATATTTCAGTTTGCTCCCAAAAGCTCACAAGTCTTTGCCAGATGGAAATTCACAGAGGCTGCAGCAGTCCCATAGAGGCCTCTCAGAGGAGGGACAGACATGAAACAATCAAGCCCAGTCCTCTCTGCTCTCAGCCTGCCAGGCTGCACAGGTCCACAGGGTGACTCTTGCCTGGCCCTTGACTCCATTTCACTGCCTCCTTTTCCTTTCCCTCCCTCGATCCCAACTCTCTGGAGTCAACCGTGAGGCCATCCAGTCATACGTTGTCCATCAGATGTGTTTACTTTTTCCGTGACAGCCGACACATCTGGAGCACATATTCAGGTTATTCCAGTGCCACTAGACACATTCCACAAGATCATTTCAGCGGTTGTTATGGCGATCTTCTTCCCTCCAGTGATTTTCAAGTTGCATGACAGAAATAGTTTGAGCTAACTGGGGGGACAAAAGTCAACGGGATCGGGAGGGGCTTCTTTCACAGAATGAACTAATTAGTGACCCTGTTCTCTTCACAGGGCAATGAGCATATGGTTTAATAAAGTGAGTCTATGACATTTTGCCCCCCCCCCCTTTTTTTTTTGTCTGTCGTGAAAGCTGTCAGTGGCTGAAAACTTTCCTGTTTTTACTGGTGGGACTCTAGTCTGCTGTCTTTCAACAGAGTTTACTTCACATGTAGAAAATGTTTGCTCCTGAGAGTTTCACTTCAGAACTTTTCCTTGACTAAAGACTACTTAAATGCAGCAGGTCATTCAGTTTAAAGAAACAGTGCTCATTTCACACAAGTTCTGTCATTGGCAGCTTCAGCTTGAACTTTTTTCAGAAGTCTGAGGAATAACTTGTGTCCATACATTGAATTGCTTACATGATGTTAGCCTTGTTGGAGGGAAATAGATGGAATGATTTTATCAAAGTAGATTACAGTCTTGAATCAAACCCCATCCTCTTGTTGAATCTAGTTTGTGCAATATATAAACATTGAAGTTGTATTTTATACTTCTTTGGGTGACGAGGGAGTTATACAAATATTTGCATTTGTAGTGTCTTGGAATCATATATATTTTATGCCTGTTACAGTTACTCTCTCTATTTACATATGCAGTTTTATTGCGGATTAAGAGAGAATGCTGGCTGCTAGATTTTAAATATATTGGATTAATAGAGAAATGCCAGTTTTCTTTGATCTAGTTTTTCTAAAGTTTGCAGAGAGACAGTTTACATCATAGTGGCAGATCTTTTCTTGCATTTCAAAAATTGGTATATTTTGAGGATATCAAATCTCTGTCATTATTGATAAATCTTATGCCAAATGTTTTTATAATTGGTTTAGTGAACAGAAATTCACTGAGGGAGCTCATAGAAGAAAATCTGTATTTATGGTGTGTGCTTTGCTGTTTGGAGAGTAATCCTTAACTATACTTGCTGGCTTGAAGCCTATGTTAAATTTTATTAGCAGTATTCATGATAACTATTGTGCTGAGAGCTAGTTTAGAGGAAAGATTGGTCTACAACAGAACATGATAATCCCAGGCACCAGGGAGCCATGGTGCCTAGAAATATAACTGTGGCACCTAGACTAGGATATTAATAAGTAGTTGTTTAATAAAATATTTATTTGTCCCAGGCAGCCTTGTTTCTGTTTGAAATATATTACTTGTAAAGGGGATAAAGGGTCCATTTCCTCCCTCCCCTATACAAGGGTCTGTCACTAAATCAGGTAAATTTGTCAAGTGTTCATTTTCCAGCTCCCACATTTTTGGGATCTAAAGAAAATTTGTCAAGGCCTGGTCTACAAACCATGAAGAATACCAAATTTTATTATCTCAGTGTGAAGCATGATGTTGCTCCAGGGTGTGAGAGGAGCTTGTGAAAGGTGGAGGGGGCGGGGAGAAATGGAACAGCCCTCTCTTGGTGAAACTGCCAAGCTTAGATCAGCAACATAATGTATGGGCACTTCCCGAGTTACAAACATCCAACTTAGAAACCCTAACCCTTAAGCATACTCCCAATTTACAAACTCCAACCTATACATACAAACAATTAGTCATTCTTGGGAACTGTATGCTTTCTGAGTTATGAACATCCAACATATGAATGAACATTTGGAGCACAACCTTTTTGTAAATTGGGAACTTCCTGTAGTCTTGTCTGTGGGTGGGATTGGATTTTCTCTTTCCACAGGGAGTAGTGGATGTGTTTGCGGTTGCAGTATGTTATATTATAGCCAGTATAAGAAATGTGTAGGCATCCTTGGAAGCAACAGTAAGCATCCCCATTTGTGTCCATGGGCATATATATTCATGCCTCATTGACCTAACTAAACGATTCTTCACATGGACACAGATGTGCCCTCTCCTCCACTTCCATGAGTTGTATGTAACTGGAGTTGGCTTGGGATCACTAGTTTAGTTTAGTTTAATTTAGTTTATACACTGTTGTTCAGCTTTTGGTCCTAGGAGTAGAAATAGCACCAAGAATATTTTTGTTAACTGGAATTGCATTCTGATATGTAAAGTAAAGGTAAAGTGTACCATCAAATCGATTTTGACTTCTGGTGCCCACAGATCCCTGTGGTTTTCTTTTGGTAGAATACAGGAGGGGTTTACCATTGCCCTCTCCCGTGCAGTATGAGTTGATGCCTTTCAGCATCTTCCTATATCACTGCTGCCCGATATAGTACCAGTGGGGATTTGTACTGGCAACCTTCTGCTTGTTAGTACAGGTATTTTTATGCCTCACTCCTCCGGTATACTACTGCTTGGGGCGGCTAACAATAAAAACAATGCACTATAAAACAATATAAAACCAATAAAATAGAAACAAACTAAAACCCAGTGGAGTTGAATAGATATAGAGGATATTCTCACGATCACCAGAAAGCGGGCTAAGGGAGCGTAACCCTCTTTCCAGTCATCATGGGAACCACTGGGCTCGCAGGCGAGCCCAGTGGTTCTAAAGTCGGTAACCTGCTAAAGCACCCCTCCTGTTAAACTAGGTTAGCGGAGCGAGCACTCTGCTAACCCTGTTTATTTGATCGTGTATTGCTGCGGTGCGGTTCCGTGCCTCAGCAGCACATAAGGAGACACACAAGTTCAGAGTTAGGGTATCCAGAATGGAGCAATAGAGTCAAGACAGGTTGATTTTATTAAAGAACAGAAATTTACAAGATAAAAGCGCTAACTGGCTCTCTTCCAGAGGGCGAATGACAGAGATCCTGTTTCCAGTACTGAATTCCAATGGATAGAAACTTGAGAGGATCCTAGCATAGAGGGATGAGGGAGATAAATGAGGAATGATAGACAGAGTAAAAGGGATAGATTTTTAGATATACCTATCGCCAGGAATTGACACCGACTTGATGGCACACTTTACCTTTAGGCTGGTTTGTAAAGCTGGAGAGTGAGGATGATGAGATTGTCCTTTTCTGGGTAGAAGGAGGTGAGAAGACTGTTCTAGAGGGTTATGGCGAGGACTGAGGGCTGAGCAGGTTTAGGACACGTGTGAAACCCACGCCAGCCTATTTCGGAGGAACTTCAGTGATATGAGTTGCAGGGAATGGGCCAAGTTAGCAAGGCCTCTGGAACCTGCTAATCCTAGGGTGCATGAGGGAGTTCATGGGGTTTAGGAGAGCACGTGTGAACACAGAGCTTACCTATTCTAAACTTGCTGGTAGTAAGTAGCCATCATGACTAGTAGCCATTGGTAGACCCAGCCTTCATGATTTTGTCTAATTTTCTTTTAAAACCGTTTTAGGCTAATAGCCTAAAACCACATTGTGGCAGTGAATTCCATATATTAATTATGCACTATGCAAAGTACTGCTTTCTTTCATTCTAAATCTCCCGCCCATCAGTTTCATTGGATGACCTTGGATTTTAGAGTTATGGAAAAGGGAGAAAAAATTATTTCTGTCCATTCACTCCACTAGGGATGTGCACGAACTGCAGTTCGAACCGCAGTTTTAGTACTTTGGGGGAAATTTGTTTGGAAACTTTAAGAAAAAGGAGAGCAGGTCCTTACTGGTTTTCCGCCGCCCCATTCAGCTTCCTGCTGGGGGGTGACATCCCAATAAACCCCCATGCAGCACCAACACTCATATGATGACTGTGTATGTGCAGGCTCCATGTGCGTGGTCAGCATGGTGTTGCTGACCACGCAGATGGTACCCACGCATGCATGGAAGCCATGTGCCGCTTGGTGACTCAATGGGATGTGCGCCACCCCAGCAGGAAGCTGAATGGGGCGGTGGGGAACTGGTAAGGACCTGCTCTCCTGTTTCTTAAAGTTTCCAAACAAATTTCCCCCAAAGTGTTCAAACTACCATTTGAACCATGAACATGCATACTTGTACAAACTTCTGTCATGTAGTTCCTGTCAAATATTTATTTATTTTATTTATTTACCATATTTTTAATATAATTTGATTATTATTTAATTATACATACTTTGACATGAACTAATTTTTTAATATCTGTGGGTTTGTGCACAAGCATCCTATTTTGGTGACTATGAAAGCAGCAATGTACTCAGTTTCAAATGTTGGCTTTTTGGATTTTTCGAAGGTTACTTACTGGCAACAAAATACATTGGAATCTGGTAGAATTGTTATAAAACCATGGGTTGTGTGTTAGTTCTTGCTTTTTTCTTTCTTTTTCCCTTTCTCATTTCAATTCTTGCTCAATTGTGTTTTTTCTCCATTCATACACGTTCCACTTGCATGGATACAGTTGGGACTGGTCACCAAGTCTGTCTGAAATACCTTGCCCTTGGGAGGCTTAGAGGGACACCAAAAGGTCACATTATTAGACCTGATTTTATTTCACAGAGGTCTGCTTGTCACTGTCTCCCTATGTTCCTGCTAGTTACACATTATTAACTGTAGTGAATTTTAAGGCCCAGGCAAGATGCTTAAGTGCAATACACACCAGCTGAATACCAAGTCAAAAATGCTGAGAATCGTTTTAAAATTATGTTTCCCTTACAAGATGTAATGTTGCTTCAATTAATCCCAATGAAACCGAAGTATTGTAATCAGCATTGTACTATTTATATCTAAATCTAATTGGAAGTAATGAATTGGTACTTATTCTGAACTGAAGGATAATATCAGTAGAGTGAAATATTGTTACTATGATGTATTTTATTTAACCTTTCCCCCCAGTCTGAATGAATCGGATCAAACCATGTAATATTAACAGTGTTTTGTTGTGATCTTCCATTTAAGCCATGCCTTTTCTGTTTTTCGTTATAGTACATGGTTTTGAAATGTTTGTACAATATAATGTTATTCTTGTTATTAGCTGAAGAATAAAAATGATTGATTGATTGATTGATTGATTGATTGCATTTCTATACCACCTAGTATAGAAATCTCTGGGCGGTGTTATTCCATCTTCAAATTATGAAAGTGGAATAATTACATAGGTCACATCTGTCCACAGAAACGTGACGTAAACTTTTGACTTGAAGGGGGCTTCAATGTACATAACTATGCACAGGATATTGCCTTAGATCTATCAAAGCAATCAGCCTTCATTCCAGAGGTGGCACCATTGTAAACCTTTGCTACACTGCTGCCACTGGGATCATGATCTAGATTTTGGTGTCTCTTTTTTTTACAGAGGTCACAAAGAGCACAACCCAGCACATGTTAGGTGCATCAGAAGGCCTAGCTAGATGAGCTGTTGTGAGGTCTGTCATTGGATCCCCCATCTATTTAAAATGGTAGCAAACAGCAGCTGCTGTGGATTTGGATCAGGACCAGTTCACTGTGGGGAAAGGTTTTTTCATTGTTTTGCCCAGTACTATTTTCCCAGTTAAAATGGTGCCTCCACAGCTGCAGTTTGTCCCATTAGGAGTCAAATAGGTTTGTACAATTTTCATCAGGAAAACAGTGCCAGGGAAATGATTAAACAACCCCACCACTGCAGTCTTGATCTTTATTCCCCTTCTCATTGGCTGCTGTTTGCTAAAGTTTAAAGAGTTGAGAGAGATCCAATCATGGATCTCCAGTGTCTCATCAAATTTGTTCCTAAGTACCATAAATGGAACTTAAGAATTTCATGTCATTGATTTTCTGTAGGATGTGCAGCACAATCCTATATATCTTTATTTGCAAGTAAATTCTACTGCATTCATTTATTTATCCAAATAAATAAATAAATAAATAAATCCAACCTAAGTGTGCATAGGATTATTGCCTTAGATGCATCCACTATTCACTAGATTGTATCTGTTGTCATCATAGCAGGCAACCCCATTTTGTCCTGGGAGTTCTCCACATAGCAGCTTTTACCAAGAGTTTTTTGTGAGGCTTTACTGTGAACTTGAAGTTATCCCCAAAACCCGGCGCAAAAAGTGGATCCTTAAATCCTGCATATAAACCGGGCTACATTTTAATGTGCAGTGAAAAACACAAATTGTGTGTGAAGTGCTCCCTGATAGCTTGCAGGGACTTTGCGGGTAAATCTGGCCAAAATGTGAATGCACCCCCTCCATTCTGGAGGAGATGTGGACTAAAAGTCAGGTGTGGGAAACTTCCTGATGCAAAGCAATCGTTTTTACCAAGACAATGGATAATACTTGGTTGCACACAATATGTGCTGTAATTGTGTTATACTGGTGGATTGTGCACTATATCTAAATAAATAGGAGTCTTGGAATGTAGTGATAAGCCAGTGAAATATTAGTTTCCTGGTTGTGAGATGCTATGTGTAGAAGATGATTCTTTCTTTTTCTTTTTTGTTATAGTCTGACAGGAGAGGAAGCTTTTAAAACCTTCTAGTCACTTAGAGAGAAGCTATACAATGCTAAGTTTGGTATTGCTGGCGGATCATATCCATCAATGAAATGGCAAGTCTCAGCATTATGAAAGAAATCCTGGGGGCAGGAGAAGAGGGTTGCTCAGTCCAGTTTACATTTGTCACTGGTGACTTGCTTTTAAAAAATGTATCAACCGTGTATGGCGGTAAGTAAGTTCCAGCTGCAGGGGATTACTGCTCTGAGTGGGTCCAGGAAGCCTGGAATGCATTCAGTTCCATCAGGGGATTTGTGTCCCTCGTCATTAGCCTTAACATGACTAAAGCACTGAAGATTAAGAACAGACCAGTGTCACCTGCTCTGAACTTTAGAAAACGCTCCAAAACAATTATAATGAAAAAGAAAGACGAGAACTCTGTGTTGCCGAGAGTTACAAAGAAAGAGTTGGGTTTGGGGAGGATCGAAAAGCTTCATCTGTTTCGCTTGGTACACAGAAGAGGAGTTCTCTGTATTCAAATGCTATCCACAAATCAGTTAAGCCGCAGGAACCCTCTTAGATCAGATTGCATTCAGTGGGACTGATACAAGCTAAACCAGAGTACTCCATCTCAATCAGTTTCGTAGAGTGTGCTGAATAAAGTGATGGTGGGCAAATCATTTCTCCTGCTGATTGAATATGTCTGTGGAATTGAATATGTCTGAGTGCCTCCTCCTCCTCAGTCCCAGAACTAATTTTGAACTAGAGTGCATGGAACATGCATGTGATAATGAATGCTTTAGAGCTATGCAGTGCTCATTTCTCTTAGCAGTTGAATAATAATAGTCTGAAAATGCAGGTGTCAGCTCAGGCATCACCTATGAGTCTCTCCGTGGGTCTCATCTTTTAAGAGGTGTGTGTGTGTTTCACTGGCAGAGCATGTGTTTTGCATGTTGATCCCTAGCATGTCCGGTTAAAGGATCTCATGTAGCAGAGCTGGGAGAAACTTGTCCCCTTAGCTAAGCAGGGTCCACCCTGGTCACATATGAATGGGAGACTTGATGTGTGAGCAATGTAAGATATTCCCCTTAGGGGATGGAGCCGCTTTGGGAAGAGCAGAAGGTTCCAAGTTCCCTCCCTGGCTTCTCCAAGATAGGGCTGAGAGAGATTCCTGCCTGCAACCTTGGAGAAGCCACTGCCAGTCTGTGAAGACAATACTGAGCTAGATGGACCAATGGTCTGACTCAGTGTATGGCAGCTTCCTATGTTCCTATGCATTGCCAGAAAACTAGGAGAACAAGAGACACAGGGCCTGTTCTTATGACTGGTGCAATTGTAGTTAAAGGGCTAACCACAATCACTGAGCCAGGCACCACAGAGCATGATGTGAAGACCTACTACCACAGAGCATGATGTGAAGACCTATGCATTGTAGTCCCATCTTAACGGTTAACTAGGAAACTATGACCGGCAATTACAATCTGATTGTAGTTAAAATGAAAGTTAGCCATGGCGGTAGGACTATGATTGCCAGTAATGTGCGGATTTTCATGACAGTCTGCAGGAGCGTGCCTGGCTTGGTGATCGTAGTGAACCCTTTAACTCCAATTGCTCTGGCCATAAGAACAGACCCACAGGTTCGGACCAGTGGTCCAGAATAAGGCAGCTTCTCTCTCTCGCTATCACTCTCGCTCTTGCTCTCTCTAACACTTTAGAAACTTCTGTTGAAAAGCGGTGTATACATATTTGCTGTATTTGTATTCTCAGGGTCAAACTACACATTACACAGATTACGTGCTTTTTTCTTTGCTGACTAGCAGATGGCCATGGGACCACTGTGCAGAGGAGGGGGACTTTAACCTTCTGCCTTGCCACAGTCATGATTCAGGGGGAGCTGGAGCAAATGGAAGCCATAGGGGACCCAGTCCAGATTGAGACTGTGGTGGGGGGCAAGGGTTAAAACACCTGTTCCTCCGCATCAAAGTCCTGATCCAGATGCCCTCCCTGATCACACTGCTATTTAACAAGGAAAAACTACATGTGTCAGGACCAGTGTCATGTTCAATATAAAGTGTAGTTTGGCCCACAGCCTTAGCTCCCATCTGCAATATGGGACTCATACTACTGGCCCTACTTACAGGCCAGTCGTAATGAGATGTGTGTGAACGGCTCTGAACACTCTTAAGCGCTACATAATTTTAAGTGTATGTGTTCAGTATATCAGAATTAGGGCAGTCAGTACCACAAAGGTATACTTTTTCTTGGGATTTTGAATTCAGCTTACATGCCAGCAAGCAGTTTAGTGGCAGGAAGGCTTTCTGCATAGTGCAGTAATGAACTGGTAAACTAGAAGCATCTGTAAAAATTTAGAGGGAATATCAGCTTTCTCAAAGCTCCAGCCGAAGACTAATGAGGTGCAAATGATAGCGCCACACAACCCTTCTCCACCCCAACTGTGGAATGAGATATTGCAGCACAAATACAGGACTGAGACACGGGTTACAGGACTCAAGCATACCAAGACAAGTTTTTTGTCCTTTTGGATTGCTGTCAAATTGTGGAGGTGGGCCAACCCGCACTGTATTTCCCTTTCCCTACAGAAAATCTAGGTTTTCAGTGACTTTGAAAGAATCTGTGCTTAATTTTTGTTGTTGTTGCATAGTCCTTGTAATAAATAGTAGGAAAGTCTTGTTTGTTTACATATTTTGGAGAGGCTTCTATTTTGTTTTGTTTTTAATTTCAGGGTGGGAGAGGGTGAAGAAATTTGATTTGTTTGGAAGAACATCACATCTGGGGTGTGTGAGCTGCTGTCTCTAAACAACAGATGGCAGGTTTAGGCTGGCAGCTAAGCCTTCCTTAGCCTGGCCAATCAATATTTTTTTGTCTTTCTCTATTATCCATAAATGAGGCTAAACTACTGTGGGAAATCTGAAGAATGGTTTTGTTCCCCCAAACAGCAACACATGGAAACCCTCCCATTGAGGCCTGCTTTGGAATGTTAGTTCCCTGCTTCCTTGGTGTTTATAGGCAATATTGCTTGTACCTGGCAACACCTGAAGCCTTTATTGCCAGGCTCATCCCGCTTACTAAGTATGTGTTTAGGGGCAGAGGTGTGGTGCCTTAATGTGGCTGATTCTTGTCATAACAGGTATGGCATTAGCCCTGCTGATCAGTGACTAGAAGTGACAGCACATTGTTTGATGTGCCTCAAGGGCACTCAGTCATCACTCCTACACAGCACAAATGCACACTGGAAGGCATTGTTTGGGGCAGTGTGCCAAAGTACAATACTGTCAAAAGAACTGGAGAAGATAAGGAAGTTTTTTATTTTGTTATTTTCCCTTAGCTAGTGAAAACAAAAAGTCAATGCAACACAAGGCCAAAGTAGCATCCTGTACAATGAGCACCTCTCAGATGTTTTGGCCTCTCTCTCTATTGGAATGCAGGAATGGATTTTGTGATAGGGTTGGTGTTGATAACACCTCTGCCAGTGATTGGCTAAACTGTCTTACTTCTCCAGAGAGGGCTGGAGCATGTAACTGCTTTGGCTGGAGCTGCTTTGATAGAGATCTTTTTATCCTAAGGTTTTCCTGGCTGCCACTGGCTGCTTTGATCATCAAGAGGGGCAGGGCAGGAAGAAAGCCTTGGGGAAGGAGTGGGAGCAAAATAGGAACCTAGGAAAAGAGGAGGGTAAGGCCTGAATCAGCAATCTGCCAGGAAAAGCTGGGTATGTGTGTATACCTGGGTGCTACACACAAAGAAAGTGTCAAAGAGGGAATGGTTCACAGGACTGCAAAGATGACTGCTAGAATGTAATGTCTGGGAAGAAAAACACAGAGTTAATACCTCTGAATACCAGATGCAGCGGGGCGATATGCCTTTGCCTCCTGCTTGGGTGCTTCCCAAAGGTATCTAGTTGGCCACTGTGGGAAATAGCATGCTGGACTAGATAGGTTTCTTCTTATGAAGGACTGGTCCGCATTACCAGCAACAGAGGTAAGGAAGGCTTAGGTTTCCATACTAATTGGAAAGAAGAAGACAAATCTTTGGCTTCTAATTTATAAGATTGGCTGGCTTGTCTTAAACAGTCAATTTAGCAGCAGTTGCATAGTGGCTTGAGCTGCTATACCTAAAGTGTTTGCCAAGAGACAAGCCAAGCCTCTCTGCACTACTTGCCACATACAAATCCTTTGCAACCTTGGATCCAAAGATCCGCCTCCACTGTGCATATGGAAATATTAATCAATCTTATATTGAGTCAGACCGATTCATCTCGCCAGGTCAGTATGAGTGACAGCAGCTTTCTAGGGTTCCAAATAGGGTCTTTCCCAGCCCTCCCTGGAGATGGCAAGAACCTTCTGCATGCAAACCATGTGCTGAGCTATGCCCCCATCTCTTGTTGCATCAGGGTCCGCTCCTTGCGCGCACAGCTGTACTGTGCTGTGGGAGGGGAGCAGCAGGACTGTGGTTCAAGTATCATGCTGCTGCATGGAGACAAGTTGTGCTCTTGTGCCTGTGCTGGGAGCCTACTGCCTGATTCTCTGTTCTGTGGCTCCCAGGATAGACTGGACCTCTGTTGATAGGCTGGTTTTCATACCGCTTCTCTGTAAATTGTGGACTCAAGGTGATGTCAGCCTCTGTCCTTCTAATTCCCTTTCCTGCATGTTAAAGAAAATAGAAACTAGCTTAAAAAACAAAACAAAAAACACTATCATTGTTTCCCTATTGCTGTAGTTTCTCCCTTTTCAAAATGCCCATACTTGAACATGCAAAACCTGAAGGTAAAAACATTACTGTTAAGGAGTTATAGAGTCAAAACAGTTGTGCGTATTAAATTTTACTGCAGGCTTTTAACATGTTTTACCTGAAATTGAGTGTGTGACGGGTTGTTAGTGTTCATATCTTTTCAGTGGAGAAAAAAACAAGTATAAAATATTGCACTGCATAAGATTATTTTTGTTTCTGATACTTGTGTGTTCTGTTATTGTATGTTTTTATGTTGAGAGAGTTTTTATTACATATATACTTTTAAAACATCTATTTTTGTAGCAGGTTTCTGTAATATCAATCACCCTTTAAACTAGCCTTGAGCACTTTCCTTGTAAAGTCCTTAATGGACTGCCTTTTAAGGTTTCAGTATGAAAGGTCTTTGGAAGACCTCTACTGTGTATATGGGTGGTTAGGAATTTGCCAGTATTTTGATATTAGAGTGGTGACAATATAGTTCAAGTGTTTAATCTTGAGCAACCAGTAATACAAAATATGCTTTAATAAGATGTTGTTTGTTTTAAAGCAAGAGGAGGAAAGTTTTAATTGACCTGTTCAGTACTGATGTGGATCAGTCCAGTGGTGAGCAATTTAAACTTGTTAAAAAACATGTGTGCCTGACTATGGGTTCTAACCAAAGTGCTTTGCTATAGATTTCCAAGCTGACTTTGGCACTGTTCAGTACAAGAACCCCACCCCCACCCCGTTGGAAAGTGAATATTTAATGTTGACTTAAGTATTGAAAACACTGGAAGCGTTCTTTTGCTAGTAAGCATCACTTTTCATATATCCTCCATTTCCCCTTTGCTTTGCATGTCATTTCAAGGGGGAGAGGAGTACTATCATTCACAAATTATCCATTAATACAATTATTGTTGAAGTCTGATCAATTTAGAGTAAAAATTAGTTTTTTCTCTCTCACAGTTTATGAAGATTAGAATCATCATTCCACAAGTAAGGACATATGCACAATATCCCTTAATGTGGATTTATTACCATAAACTTTTTTAAAAAAAAATTGTCGATAAAGACTGGAGCATTATACTAACCTTATGATCTATAATAATTTGGATTTTTTCAGAATGAAGTAAAGCGCAACACACACACCCCATCCCCTCATCAACAACTTTTTGATGTTGATTTGTGGATGAAAGGATTATATGTCAAAATATGTGTAACCCTTACAGTGTTCTGATCGCGTGGCTTTGCTCCTAAAGCAGGCTCAGAACTTCCGGAATATTCCTTCTGGCTTGACCATCTACTGCCCCTGGACTTGCTACCACTGCTATATTAAGGATTTTAATATGTAAACATGCAAAGCTGTACTCTGAATATGCAGAAATGACAACACCCTTTATAGGCACAGCTCTGTATCGCTTACTAATGTAGTAGTATTGTTTATTTCGGCCCAAGGCCAGCATAACCTTACTAATGGTTACTACTATGTTAGGATAAGTGCTGTAAATCAAAGGTACACAAGCATATTGGTTGAATTGCAATGGCTTGCACTACTGTAATTCTGAGTTTTAGCACTAACACATTTATTGTGACATAAGTTTCCATGGATTAGAGCTCCCTTCATCAAATATACAATGTGGACACCTACATAGATAGGGGTGTGGGTGTGCTCTGCACACCATTAAGAGGCACTGTAGTGGATTGTGGGTAGTGGAAAATTCCTTTCCTGACTCAGGCCAGGTTAATGGATAATCTCCCTGACCGGTCTAAACCAGTTCTGCAGCACATGGAAGACTTTAATGCTGAGTTATCCCTGTCCAGTGCTTTGAGATGCAGACTGGCTAGTTTAAGACTCTGTAACTTTCAAGACTCGAAAGTTAAGAAAAAGTTTCTGGGAAAACCCAGAAGCTCTGGTAGGTTGCTGCTGCCACGAAGCACTCAAAGACTTGCCTAGAACTGGACAATTAGATTGAGTGCTTTGATCCAAGGTCCCTCTATAGCTGGGTACTGGGCAAATGCAAAAATCTGCTCCCCCTTTTTGCTAACAGGCAAGACTAAAGAAAAAAAAACCCTTTCCCTCCCGTGTGTTTTGCCTGCATGTGGAGCTAATTGTTAATTTGGCCAAGCTCTCATTGAGATGCGCATTGCACCATAGAAATTCCCCTCCTCCTGGGTCAATAAACACCTTTGGAGGCTTGAAAAAGGTAAACAACAAAGAAAAAAACTTTTATCCAATTACTACAGACTAGTTGTGTCTGAGGTTTTTAGAAACCCCAAAATACTTAGTTTGGTTACAAGAATACTTCAAAAGAATCCCGAATGATATTGGGGCATCATACTTTAAAATTTAGTTACTTACTTGCAAATAACAGATATTTAGGAAATGCAAAGCACACACCAAAGAAACAGAAATTCTAACACAAATTCTTATTAATACACTTTCTCCTGCCCTAAACTTCAAAAGCCACTAGCCTTGGCCTCCTTTATCCTTGAACTTGCCAAGCTCCTGATGAGAATCAGCCTCCTGCAATCCTGTCTTATAAGGATCTACAGCCATCCTGTTGCAGCAAAACTCAATTGCCGCATGTTCTCCTTGCTCTTCCAGCACAGCACTTCCTTTCTTGTCCCCAGAATTCCCAGCAAGAGCTCTCTAGGTCACATCCACCAGTGTACTGATTGGTTGTGCCCTGGAGTTCACCAGCCTGTCAGTCAAGCGAAGGGTTCACTTCCTGTTTAGAGGGAGGGGAGGCTGGTCACTACAGGAACTATGAGATATCATATGAGATAACTCTCAGGCCATTGGTTACTACATTATCTCCTGAATTCCCAGCATGTGAAGAATAGCTTCATCTGTTTGGCTTTGAGTTGATCTTTGTTTCAGAAGGGGAAAGTGATTTTTAAGATGACATTCAAAAAGCCCTAATCAAAATCAACAAAATATTAAAAAGCAGTACATAACCAGCATTTCCTAACCATTGTTCAGATCCACAGTATGGAGATATTATGCTTAAGTTAGCTGGAGCAATGACTCCAGTTGAGTGATTAGGCTCAACAACTTTCATTTTGGGCAAAATGTATGCAACTTTACTACTATTTATTAGGTAATTAAGTGGAAGAGGGAGAGAAGCAATATAGTTTTTTAAAAAACCACAAATATTGTAAATAACTCTTCCAGCTGACCAGATAAAGCTGTCTAAATTCAATAAACACGCAGAAACATTTGTGCTACAACTTTGTTTAAGTTTTCAGATGTTCAACTCAGCAGTGTAGCGGGCTTGCCAGTGGCCCAGAGGCAGGCTGCTGCTGACTTCCCTCCACCACTGCTTGCTGGCCATGCCGATGAAGACGCATGCCGATGAAGAGAGCATGGCCAGCACTGGCCAGTGGGATGTGCAGCCCTTTAGTCTTTTTCAGTTGGCTTATGCTTTGTTTCCTGGCTGGGTGTTCTTTCTCTCCATCTCTCTGAGTGAGGAACAGAAAGAAACTACTCAGCCGATGAAAAATGTGCTCACTGGCTGGAAGGGATCAATGGAACACACCTACCGGCTTTGTTTGCCAGTTGGGTGCTCTCTCTCCCTTCCTTTGAGCTGGAGAGGTGCTTGCTAGCTGGGAGTGGGTGAGGGTCTACATGTCTTGTTCCCAGCTAACAAGTGTTTCATTTTCCAGCTGGGTGCAGGAGGGGTGCTGTGGTGGTCTGCCAGACCCTGGTGGCCCAGGGACATTTGTCCTCCACTCCTACAATGGTTGCTATGTCCCTGGCTCTGCTAAATTCTCTTCTCTAAGTCACAGGCATATAGCTTAATCCAGTGGATCTCTTGATATCAGAGCAACTATGAGAGAAGTTACAAGAGTGTCAGCCAGTCCAAATAGGATAAAGAAGGGCAGAACCTCCCTTCTCTGAGTGCCCCTACTTGCAGAGGTTAGGTGTGTGGTGACTGAGGAGTGGGTGTCGTCAGTAGTTTTAAAATGGTTTAGAACCTATTGTTATAATCAATTGATCGATCGCTCATGGTTGTCTGACTTTGTCCCCCTGACCTGTTTACTTGGCACCAGGTGAAAACCGTTGTCTTCACCCATGTCTTTTAAGAGCAGCAATTCTGTTTTAATCCTGACAGTTCTACTGCTTTTAGTTTTAATTCTATAGGAGGAGGTGGTTTTTTTGTCATTTGTTGTATTTTTTTCCTGTTTCTTAGTTTTGTAAGCTGCCTTGAAGAGTATTAAACGAAGGGGCAGGACACAAATCCTTAAATGAGCCTACACAGGCCCTTCAAGCCTTGCTCTGTGGCCCACCTTTGATTTTAAATTGCTTGGTAGGGACCAGAGATATGTCTTTTTATATTTTATATAAAATATTATATTTTATATTTAATCGTGTCAGCTTATCTTTGGAATTCCCTCCCTGGGGATATCAGTCTAGGCCTTTCTCTTTCTGCTTAATTTGTTTAAAAAATGTTTTAATTACAAAAAACCTGGAAGCAAATTTCCCCTAAGAACATAAGAACAGCACTGCTGGATCAGGCCCAAGGCCCATCTAGTTCAGCATCCTGTTTTGTACCCACCAGACGCCCCTGGGAAGCCCACAGGAAAAAGCTGAGGGCATGTCCTTTCTTCTGCTGTTAGTCCTCTGCAACTGGTGTTTAGAGGCATCCTGCCTCTGAGACTGGAGGTGGCCTATCGCCCTGGAGCATGAAGGCTGTCATTCCTGGATCCCAGGCATAACCTTAGCATGAAATGCTTATAACAGGTAGTAAATAAAATACCTTTATGAGCCAGTGTGGTGTAGTGGTTAGAGTGCTGGACTAGGACCGGGGAGACCCGAGTTCAAATCCCCATTCAGCCATGAGACTTGCTGGGTGACTCTGGGCCAGTCACTTCTCTCTCAGCCTAACCTACTTCACAGGGTTGTTGTGAGGAGAAACTCAAGTATGTAGTACACCGCTCTGGGCTCCTTGGAGGAAGAGCAGGATATAAATGTAATACATACATACATACATACATAAAATATTGTGGGCAACATCAGGAGGTTAGCGTTGCAGACAGCTGCCAGGGACCCAGGGCCTTCTGTTGATCCCTGAGACTACATCTGTAGCCATGGCTTCCATTTAGTAGTGGTAGAGTGCTTTTCTCAGGGTGCGCTCTGGTATGAGGGGACCCTTGAAAGGAAGTTTTCAGAGGGCCCTCTGAATGTTGCAAAGTTCTGAACCAGGCCTGAGCTTTACTTTTCCTCAGGGTGTTTATTGATTTTTAGCTAGATTTCTCATTGACTATTGTTTTCCTGTTTTTATTCTCTATTTTTAACGATATGACTTGATTCATTTTATTTATCTGATTGTGCTAGTTGCCCTGGAATGACATGTCCTCCAGGGTGAGATATAACTATTTTAAATCAATGAATGCATCAATAAAAATAAATAATAAATAATGCCAGCAAGGAGCATCTAAACTATTGTGCCATATTGCATGCCCTAAACAAATTCATGAACAGTGACTGTAATATCCTGACACCCTGATTTGTGCTGGCATATCTGTCTGCAATGCCAGTGTAATGTCATGTTCTCTGAAGTTGCATTGATTTGGCAGTCAGTATATTTTATCCTAAATGCTTATTTGCCAGGCAGCAAGAATTGGAACCAGGCCGCCATAAGGGAATGCTTATTTTGCAACATAAACTGACTGATTGTAGGTGTGGTAAGAGCTGGTAAGAGGGACACAGGAAAGCTACTAGGAATTGCATAAGTGATTGGTTCTCTCTACATTTCTGTCAATGTATGGACCACTTTACAGAATAAGCAAAGAGACAAGTCCCTGCTCCAAGAAGCTTGCACTCTAATAGAGGAAGAGACAGCAGAAGGAGGGCTGGAAGCGAGAAGGAAGGAAGAACAAGGGATAAATATCAGTTGCCTAACATAGTTGCCCGGTGGGGGTGAGATGAGGCGGGCAGCAGAGCTGTGCCCGAGAGGAAGAGGAAGTGGCAGCGGCAGGTCCAGGCTGGCCATGGTGAGGCGACGGCTGGGCTGCCAGGAAGAGGTGGAGGGTGGTGGAGGCCCAGAGGGGGTGAGAGGAGGCAGGCAGCGGAGCCTGGGCAGGCGCCGGAGCCACACTGCACCCAGCAGGCGGGGAAGGAAAGCGTGTTAGCAGCGCAGACCTGGGCAGAAGGTTGGGGGGAGGACACAGGAGAGACTGGGGCAGAAGGTGGGAGGAAGGAGGAACCTCCGGCCCCAAAGAGCGCACAGATGCTCTGTGCAGGGTCGGCTAGTCTGTCATAAAAGGAAAGGGTAAACATGCTAAATGCAGCCTTCCAGGGTGACAGTAGCAAGCTAGCATCTTGTGAATGATATTTCTGGATTAGCAAACCAGAAGTTGGGGTTCTCAAGCCACAAAAGCTGTATTGTATGTTTACATGCTCATTCTTCTAGATGAGGAATGTGTGGTCTGAATAGGGAAGGAGAAGCATGAATCACTTCTTTTGCTTGGGGAGATGTGATTAAGTTACTGGTGGCTTGTAACGATTGGGAGGGTAGTACCTGTCCAAGGGCACCTTCCCAGATGGTGGTGGTGGTGGTGGGCTTCCAACTGTTATTACAGTAATGTATGAGGACGCCTCAGAGAAACACCTCTTCCACTGCTGCAGTAACATAGGAAGTCCTCTGTACCCCTCATGTGCTCAGTATCACAGCATATAAATTGATTTATCTCCAGCCTTTGCTCTCCACTTTGAAAAAAACCTGGTGAATCACATTGACACACAGTAACTAACACCAGGGGCTTGTTCTCACAACCTGTTAACTACGATCACCGCCAAGCTAGGTGTGCTCCTGTGGAGCGTGACTGAGAACCAACCTTTACCAGCAAATGTAGTTCTGCTAAGACCATCATCCAAGTTAACTGTGGTGGTGGGACTATGATTCCCACTAAAGCATGGTTCTTATATCATGCTCTGCAGGAGTGTGCCCTGCTTGGTGATTGTAGTTAATCCTTTAAATATGATTGTACAGGTCATGAGAATAACAGGATATCTAAGGTCCCCAAAATAGATCTATCCTTCAGCCACCAACAAAGTTCTCTCATTGAGGAATCTCTCATAAACATTCCAGAAATCACAGTTTGGAAACCATTAAGATAGAAGCTACCTGTGAAGCCACTCCATAGAACATCTATATTTAGCTCAATCAACAGTCACACAATGAAGCTCTTCCCACTATCAAGTGGGAAGGGCTACCCTCTTTTGTGGGGAGGAAGCCCGAAAGTGCTTACCTCTCTGCAGATGATCCTCCTTTGGTCTCTGGGCAAGTGGAGACAAGCAGTGGCTTGTCTCCAGTGCTCCCGTACTCGGCTGTGGCTTGCCCAGCAGATCTGGGGGTCAGACATAGGGGTGCCCCAGCCCCCAGAGCCCCAGTAATACACCGCATGGGTGTCCTGTGCATTTCTGGGATCCCCTCCCCCCCGAGTATGCGTGCCTCAAATTAGCAAGGTTAATGGAGTACTTGGTCTGTTAACCTCATTTAAGGGGGTTACTACATAGGCAGGCTTGCCTCTGTGGAGCCATCGAGCGTGCCCTCGAGTCCGCTGGTTCTCACGAGCGAGCGAAACTGGGCTGCGCTCCCTTCGCCCAGTTTTGCTTGCTTGTGAGAATAGCTTCACTGTGTTATGAAACTGAATCAAGCAACATGAATAAAATTTGGCAAAAGTGAACAGAATTATGCCCAGGGGTGTGGATCCACTCATAATGTGTGATGCAATGATTAGGTTTTACTGTGGAAAGCTCTTGCAGCCAGTAGAATTGCTTCAGAAGGCAAAACCACAGTCACTTGCATCACCAAGCTGATCACATTGTCCGCCTTGGCACATAATGCCAAATGTGGGTTTGCGAACCTAAGTTTAATCCTTGGACCCTGGGATTGTCCTGCTTCCAATTCCAATTGATGTTCCTATTCGAGTTGGGCAGCGTCCAGTTTCAGAGCAGATGAACCCCTCCCTCTTCCTGGTCCGAAAATGCCGCATCCCAGCCAGCTCTGTAGTACAGTTGTCCCTCGCCAGCTGTGAGGGTTTTGTTCCTGGAAAACCTTGCAATTGGTCAATTCACGGTTGTCAAGGCATTAAAACTCAAGGATTTAGGGGAATTGCAGTTGTGAAAAGACTGAAAAAACAGTTAAAAATAAAAAACACCGGCCCTGACCCCCGGAAGTCATCCCCTGACTGTTATAGCCTGCATCCCAGTCCCAAAGAGGGCTGATAAGACATAAGGCCATGGTATCTGTGGACAGAATTAGGCAGGGCAGCCAAGATGGTGGGCAGTTTTTCTGGCCAATCAGAACCTGTCTAGTTACAGGTCTTTTTCAAGGTGGTCTTAAGGACCCCGCTAACCTTTTCCACTCCTCTGAGGTCTAAACGACATGTATAACTGTTGGTGGATACCCAGGGATGAACACAGCTGCTGCAGGGTTTCTGAAATGAAGGCACTTCCCCTGAAGACAGGTAGCAAGGAGTTCCATAGCAGCAAAATATTTCCTGGCTGCTGTGTTCCTCCTAGTGGAACAACATTCTACCCATCCGTTCATAGCTTCTACAGCGACAAGTAAATACCTGTAGTTTTTAGGCAGAAGGTCTATGAAATCAATAAACCATGTGTCAAAGATGGTGGAGGTGTGTTGTCCCTGCAGGGGTGGCATGGTGCCCTTCCTTTGTCTCATAGAGGCACACGGAATGCAGCCTTCCACTACCATTGAACTTTATGAGAGTATTGTGTCTTCTTTCTACCTTTGAATCCAGATTATACATGGCTGCCGCAAAAAGAACTAAGCCAATGTTTGGCTAGAGTGAACAAGCCTCATTCTCATTGCTAGCTCATGTTGTGAGCCAAGCCTGATTCGTACTCTGTATACAGAGTGCGAATCAGGCTTGGCTCACAACATGACCCCCAGAAATGACCCCTGACCCCTGGAAAATTGCCCCTAAACCTCTGGAAATCACCCCGACCCTCAGAAATGACCTCTTGACCCCTGAAATTGCCCAACCCCTCCAATTTCCAAAAACTCTTGCCGAACTACGGATTCTCAGGTCACCCTTGGTGAGACCTGCCACAATTTCCCGGTCATGGGTACGCAAATCCGTGATTGGAAAACTCACGGTTTGCGACGGACAACTGTACTCGCATTGCCAGACTGTGGGCAAGGTGCCAGCATGTCAGCGTAGTGGCGGCCATTGGCCACAATCTTCAAAGGGGTGTGCCCAGTGTGATCGTGGTTTTTTGGCATGGACTGCCCAGGCTCGGCAGGGAAAAGGCATATTTTATTTTATTTAACATATTTTAATGTTAAATAAATAGAATGTCTCTGGGTGGTTTACAGTTACCATATAAATTCTTTCCCGCACAACACTTGTGCTGCCACCCTTGCAAAGAGCCCTGCTGCCAAACAGTCTTGCACAAACATGATTACTGGTAATGGGGGGATGAAGAGGAGCATTATTTTCCTGTTACTTTGGGAAGATATCATGATGACTTCTTAGGAGGGAATATTTATATGAGGGCAGGCAAAGGATTCTGGGGGCTGGTTCACTGTGACAAAGGATGCTCTTGGGATGGCAGACCTGGTCAAAGCAGTCCAAGAACACCAACACACTCCTGCCTTCATGTCGAGTTGCTGCCTGAGGTTTAGCCCTCTCATTAGAGGAGCAGTCCATTGGGAAGGGCCAGAGGCTCCATGAGCTTCAGGTCTCTTGTGGACTGTGTCCTCATGAGTTAGGCCTTGCAACAAATAGGGGCCCCCGCTCATGTGGTACCTTGGCATATTTGTTTAAAAATAGAACTCATGCTCCTTGCCTACCCCTCTACACGTATCCTCTACAGACTCCCACGAAGTCCGGGCTACTCCGTGTGTCCACCCATTTCCCCGTGGGCTCAGTCTGACAAGATCAGGGATGGCTCCTAGTACACATTACACAGTAGTACTCCTAGTACAACTCCCGGTCTGGAACTGGCATTGCAGTGTATGCAGATCAGCTGCCATGGAGAATCACGGGTGAGGGGAACTCCTGTTTTCAGCAATCCCTGCCCTGAAAAGTGTCCGTTCTGGGGAAAAATCAACATACATATGTGCCAAAGGATGAACAGACTGCTGGAGTGAGCACTTTAAACTCCTGCTGTCTGCCAGTTGCTGCAAGCTGGAATGGTGTTGGTGTGATACCCTTTCCCGGGGCTTGTATGGATCTAGCAACAGGGCTGGGCAGAGAAAGCCCTCTAGCCCGCATGTGCATCTCTATGGCCTGCAGTTCTCATGACAGAGCGGTCCTTGAGAGAAGGGGCATTGTGTGCTTGCACAGAGTGTGTGCTTGTACCCAAGGGAAAGGGGCTGGGCTCCCCTTCCCCTACTAATTTGTACAAAAAATAGAGCAGAGCCACAAGAATTCCAGGGGCTGGCTTGCAACCTGGGCCCTGGGTATCACTCCTCCCAAAGATGTGTTATCTTTGTTAGGAAGCAGTCGGGTTGCCTGGTTCATGGTGCAACCGGGACTCCATCTGCTTGTGCTGCAAATACTCCTTTATCACTTGATTTGTGGAGATCTCTCCACAAAGTGCCTGTCTTGTCATCCTATCCCCTTTTTCTGCAGATTGCCTAATGGGGGAACATAGGACACATTGTAAAGTTTGTAGCCCCCAATGCGGCTTTCCCCTTTGACATGTTTTGAAGCCTGGCAATGAGGCATCCCTGTTGCCAGGCAATGGCTGGAGGAGGGCGGAGACAGTGGGGGGAAGTGCTCAGAGAGCTGGCCAGTGTGACACGCGGCAGGCATAGAGCTGGCGCGTTTCTGGGCTGCTCTGAGCCACCTTCCCTGTCGTCTTGGCAGCAGCCACAGCACAAAACCCAGGTTACAGCAGTGGCAGAATTTGGACGACACAATGCTGCCTTCAAGCCTCAGGCTGGAGCAGCAAAACTCACTACACACCCCATTTCCCTGTTCGTGTACAGTGCCGGCTGCTTCAGTGCACTTGTGCGGGGCATTTTGGGAGTTCTGATGTGTCTTGTCCCCCAACCCTCCGCACTGCTGGTGGCTGCCAGCAATTGTCTGGGCGGGTGATCCACCCACCCAGGGAGTAACGAGGGATCATCTGTGGGGAGGTAAGTGTCAGCAGCCTTCCTCCCCGCACTCCCTCGAGCCCTTTCTCACTCATTGTGAGAAAGGGCTCAATGCTTTGTTAGAGGGTGAAGCCAAAGCTGAAGGATACATTTATTTTGCCAGCCCAGCCCACTGCTTAGAGCAGGAAACCATTACGGCATCCCTGACGCATGGCTGTCTAGCTTCTGTTTGAGACCATCTTTATTTCTGAAGCTATTTTGGCTCCGGTATTCTACACAATAGGGAAGACTACAGTCCGGATTATTAAACTGCTGAAAAAGTGGTAGCTTTTGTTTGTTAATTATGATGTATTTCTTTTCACGTCCCACGAAAGACTATTATATTAAACTTTTGATAACGTGGAGTTTTAAATTGAATCTGATCTACTGATTAATCAGTCAAAGCTCTAACTGATGTATAGTGCTAATCGGTAAGACTTCCATTCCTGTCTCATCCACCTCTCTACGAATACTTCATTAGGCTGCTTTTTGAATGGGGCAGAGGTAAATATGTTGACCTCTGCCCTACATTGATGAATTTTCTTTTGTCATATTACCTTAAAAAGTTCTCATTGAGCTTTGTCCATAAAAGTGCATTTTGGGTTGGTTAGTTTTTGCTTGCTGATCATTCCTCTAAAATAAAACTCTTATTTGCTCCCCTAAAATATTGACACTTGGAGGCCTTGAAAGGTCTGTGAAATGTGTGCATGGCCAAATACATATGAAGTGCTTTATTCCCTAATAAAGATATAGAAACAGATATGAAATGCAACACACACAAAAAGTGCCATGTGATGCATTTTGTTTCCTTTGAGAGAGTAATGTACAGTGAATACTATTATCCCTCTGAGTGCCTTAGGATTGTAAGGTTATATGCAATAGAAAGGCACTTGTATGTCCCTGTAGCCACGTGTGGTTCATCATGGTGATTCACTAAGAGTGTGCAGAGAGTTATACATGAAGCAGCTTTCAGAGTCACTCTGGATATGAGGCTTTATATTCTGTGCTTATGTTAGTAATGATGGTGAGCTAGTTTAACTGTTTGGGTTCCTAAACTATTTCAAGTGTGCCTGATTTGCTGTATATGTGTGTTGAGTAAGGGGTTAAAAAGCAGAGAGTCTGAACTCTTGTTTCTTAGGGTTGATTTGGACACAGCAATAACATGGAGGTTATAGTTGTCCATGTTCCAGGAAATTGAAGCAAGCCATGGAGTCCTGTGTCTTTTCTTGCTCAGCTCATCAACAGTTCTTGTCCTGTGAGTTTCTTGCACAGCAGCAGTTTAGGAAAGAAGGGATAGATAAAACATAGACACAAACTTGGAGTTTTACTCCATTAATTTCTCTCCCACAGAATGGTGCCTCTTGTTTACCTTCCCTATCCTGAAACACATTTTTCCTGTAATTCAGGGGGTATAATGTTAAAATCCCTTTTTTGGTCAGTGTAAATTTGTGTACAAGTTGCCATTTTGCAACTGCCCTCACTTCCCCAAGCTGCTGTCTCATGCTGATATATCCCAAGACACTTGCAAAAGAACAGATGTGACTCCCAGAAGCCTTAGGTTTGCCCACCCCTGTGTTAGAGATCTGTGTAACTTCCCCCGAATTATGTTTTTAAATAAACAGCAGCTGCTGCAGGTTGCAGTCAGGAATGGAGGAAGGATAAGTAGGAAGGGAATTCCTCTTTTCTTGGGCAATTTTCTGCTCAAAAATCACTCTCTCAAACTGCTTTTCTCTCTGTAGTGGAAAAGATGTGGGAATGCTGTATCTTTTCTCCTTCAGGAGAGAGCAGCTTCAGGGGGATTTTGAGAGGAAAGAAGGAAAACACTCCTGTCTTTTGTCTCCTTTACTGCCCATAGTCTGCTCCTCATTGCAGCCTCCTTCAAATGCTTTTCATTTTAAAAAAAGTTCCCCCCACCCACCCAAGAAAGTTTGCATCGAACTCCATGTAATGTGTAGTTTGACCTTCCAAAGAAAGAAATACAGGGGACCAGAAGTGATTGTGTGTAGCCCAGTGTGTCATTCCCTTGTTCATTGTCTAGAAAGTATAGCCAGGAGACTTGGGGCAATGCGAAGGCAAGGAGAGAAGCTCGACAGGTTGTTTCTGAATGTCCAGGTTGCTGACTTTAGGAGATTTTATTAATTTAGCTGGCAAGCACATTTTTATATCTTCCCATATACAGATCTCTGGGCGGTTTACAAAAGATTAGAACATAAAATCAGTTAAAACTGTTTAAAAATGAATGACAGTCAAACTTTAAAACTTATGAACTAAATACTCCTAATATAGAAAGCTTATTATAGACATCTTGATGCCAAAGGTGACTTCTGCCTTATGGAAGGGCTGGTTTGCCCCTTTGGCTAGAACAATGCACAGGCAAGTGATGCGAATTCAATGCACTTCCTCAAGAGATTGTCCAAACCGGCACAAATGCATGCATGAGAATTACTGTAGGAACTACTTGTTGTAGCACATTGTGAATACACATTTGTGGAACAGTGCTAGTGACTATCTTCCTTCTTTTTGTGCTTGACATTCACCCTGTTACTGCAGTTAAAATCTGGTGTCCAGTAAAGAACTACAGCAAATGATCTGGCTGATTAGTATGTATCAAAATTTGAAATCCAGCTGACATCCCTTAGCTCTTTAAT
Organism: Hemicordylus capensis; assembly: GCF_027244095.1. NCBI lineage: Eukaryota > Metazoa > Chordata > Lepidosauria > Squamata > Cordylidae > Hemicordylus > Hemicordylus capensis. The sequence continues at coordinate 119,641,927 of NC_069658.1, read as the reverse complement.
CTTCTTTCCTCTTAGTTTCTTTTATGTACCCTACAGGTTCTAATTGGATCCTCTGCCATCTGATACTTATTTGTGGACCTAGTGCTTCCTGTCCTGAGATCCCCATGGTCTTCCCCTCTTTTTCTAGCTCTGCATCCCTTGTAGTCCTTTCCCTCTCAGGTCTCCTGTCTAGTTCACACACTCATCCAGCTGTCAACCTTTCTTGCATGGTGGAGGAACTGACACGTATATGTGGGGTGGGTGGCGCTATCACCAGCCAGTCTGCAAAATCTGAAGTCTGCAAGATCAGGGTATGTTAACTATAGACTCCACTTTTATAGACTCCACAAAACTATAGAATCTATAGTCCTGAAATAGACTATAAAACTGAAAAGAGATATAAAAATGAGAAGACTACTAGCTGCCCATTCCATAGAACAAATTACAGAGCAAATTTCTAGAGTATTTTCAAGATTCTATTGATTTATTTAATTGTCTTTGGGAATGACAAATTGAGGGTTATTTTCTCTTGGGTAATTATTGTTTGTTAGTCAATTTCAATGTAAAATTGTTTCTTTTTATGCTATGACAGTAATTAATTTCCAACACTTTCCTCTAAAATATAGTGTTTTATGCATATTATATTTGAAGTGTTCTTTACAATTGTGTACAGAGAGTACTAGTTTTAAGCTTAGTTAAGCTATATTATGAATATTATATAGAATATAACATATTCTCCTTTTTATAAGCAGCAATATTCCTTTTATATTGTTTTCCATGCACATTATTGAAATAGTGAATAGTTCTGCACCTTTCAATAATTTTATGCAGGTTTAAAAGCTAATAATTTAGCATCATAAGGTACCTGATCATTTAATAGTTTCTTTTTGTGTTACAAGAAGAAGTTCTAGAAACCAAATAATACATTTTCATAGCATTCTTCAGAATCATCCTAGGGTCTTAGCCCACCTACTACAGTCATCTTAGTCTTGCCATTATATAACAAATTCAGATTAGCCTAATTCAGATGTTACTGTTAAAATTGTACTACATCACAGTATCTAAAATGGGACCAGAAGTCCTTCACTGGACCTGTCACTCATGGTTGCAGCCTATTGCTCATGGATACGGAGGCATTCCTCTGAAGAGCGCGCATGCATACACACATACACCCCCCCACACACACCCCTAATCAAAACAAACATTTACAAGAAATAAATATTGGTAGGCTTCTTGACACAGGCTCATGGCTATTCTATCATGACTTTTCCAAACTGACTTAATGGGGTGAAATTATGTGCATTCACTGGACTTGACTGTGAGTCCAACAGGTAAGTTAGGAATGTGAGAAGATAGGATAAGCATAGTTTTATGGCTAAAAGATGAAGCTATGAATCAGAACTCCCCTGGTTTGAATTGAACCTCTGCTGTGGGCTTTCAAGCTGGTCACTCCCCTCTCAGTCTCAGCTCCCCAACTGGAATATGGGAATGATAAGACCATCTTATTTATTTATTCTTTATTTTTCTATGTAAACTGCTTTGGAAACTTTGTTGAAAAGCGGTATATAAGAAGTAGTAGTAGTAGTAGTAGTAAAGACTTATTTATTTTACAGGGTTGTTGTAAGGATTACAGCAAGATAGTACATGTGAAGGTCTTTGACTACTCACATGCTATACAGATGCTAAGTATTGCTATTAAGTTTTATTAAGATAAGGCATGGGGTTCATCTCTATAAATGAAGGAGTGTCTGCTGATCTGTGGTCTGAACCCCTCCTCCTAATTCTTTCCTGCTTTCATCCTGGGTTAAGGGCATATTCTTGGGCCTTCTGTATTTATTCCTGCTGAATAAATTCCAGCTATACCATGTTTTCTTCATGTGCTACGGAGATGACACATAGCACAGAGCAGCATGATGTCTCTCAGCTGCATTTCTGGAAACTACTGTGGAGGTTCAACCACATGGTAAGGTGTATGCAAATTATTACTGCTCAGCCTAACCTACTTCACAGGGTTGTTGTGAGGAGAAACTTAAGTATGTACTACACCTCTCTGGGCTCCTTGGAGGAAGAGCGGGATATAAAATGTAAAATAAATAATAATAATAATAATAAAATTATTACTGCTCACCACATGGGCACTTTTTTTTCATACCACCACATGGAAAGTTTTTTTTGGGGGGGGAGGGTGACCTCAGTCAGGAAATGTAACATTTGAAACCACTTCTTAGAAGTTAGACACACCTTTCCAGAGGAATACTTTAAAATTAAGATGGTTCTAGCAGCAATTAATGACTCCTTTCCCTTTCTCTAGTGTCCTTTGTTCAGAGGGAACAATAGGTGAAATAAGCCATCTTCTTAAGAGCATGCATCACTTTACAGCTGCAGGCATCTCTGAGATGGAACAATGTGGCTGACTGAGAGGATTCAGCCTTGCATTACACAATATCCCAGAAGAGAGATGAAGAAAGGGCCCAAGACCTTAATGGAAGAAAATTTAAAAGAAGTTGGTATTTTGTTTGGAACTGGTATTTTGACTGCCCATTTTGAGCCAGGGCAGAGCCTTGATCTCTTAATCATGGTAAAGAAATCAATAGCATCTTTGTGGGCTTACATGGCTCCTTCCTGCTTTCTCTTTCCCATGTCAACATAGTGTAAGGCTAACATCTGCACTAACATCATTAGTGCTCAGTGTTTGCAAACTAGCTTCAGATTCTGGTCAGATCCTGCAAACTCTGATGTAAAGCTATCCTTGGTAAGCAGCACGAGCATTGATATAGACATAGAGGCTATTCACACGATGGAGGAAAACTGGGCTAAAACTGGTTTTCCTCCATCGTGAGAACCACCAGGCTTGCCCGTGAGCCTAGTGGTTCAATGGCGACTAGCCCGCCAAAGTAACCCTACCCTTAAATGAGGTTAGCGAAGTGAGCGCTCCACTAACCCCATTTTTAAAAAATTGTGAGTCGCTGCAGTGTAACTCTGCACTGCAGCAACTAACAAGGAGACCCCCAACTGGGAGGCAACAACAAGCCTCCTGGCATCGGGGGGTCTTCCCAGAATGCCACACACACTTGCACGGGGCATCTTGGGACTTCCCGTGGCCCCCTGTCCCGCGATGGAGCTGGTAATCGTGTAGGCGGGCTAGTTGCTCGTGTGCGGGGAGAGTGGGCTTGATCCACTCTCCCTGCCAAACCCCTCCCGACTCTACACATCAATTGTGTGTTAGAGCCTCATAATGTTACATTATGGTAAATACTGAAAATAGAAGCAAAGGAGGTGGTTAGAAGAGATGACCAGAGGAGGGAGGAAGCACACAAGGCTGTTGGGCACTCCTGATGTCTTAACCACAGTGAGATTGGGAAACATTGCGACTCTGCCAGGACAATGTAATGCCTTATGGGTGAATGATGCAATGTGGTGTAAATGGAGGGAAAAAATGACTCTATTCAAACACAGATAAGTAACTCTTTGGCAGTATGTTATTTTGTTGGTACTGTAATAATTCAGGTGTTATTTCAGTTAGCAGAGCCTTCTGTTTCTTCCCATTTCTAGCACTTTTCATTTTCCATCCTGCCATACAGGCTGTTTTTGCCTTTTGGTGTGATAAGAAGGGTAAGTTTGCACCCTGTATATGTGATGGCTGTTCTGTGTGTTGGCATTTATCTTCGCTCGTGAGGTTAGATGAGATTAACCCTCAAGTGGCATTTAGCTTTTCTCACTCATGAAGAAAAATGCTGTAATACAGGCCAGACATAAAGTTGTCTGTTTGCATTAGGGACTATGCCTTTTAAAGCATTGGTATCACTTTAGATTTCCTTTTGGGATGTGCACCAGGAAAAAAAAAAAAGGAAGAGAGGCAAGAGAGAAACAAGGGCAGTAAAAGTTAGTCAATCTCGCCCAATCCCAGCCATTACCTTGGATCAAGTTTTTCACTTAGTCTTGGTATTGAATACAGTTTTCCTCCTTGTGTTGAAGAATGGTGGTTTGAACATTATTAAAATTGGGGGAGAAGGGATATTGTTTGGTTATGACAAGTAGGCAGCTGTTAAAATTAATTGCCTTATCAGATGTTTTGGTATTCTATGAGATACTCATCTGACATTGTATCAGTGTTTTTACTTTTACTTTATCAGAAACCCTTCTGCCTCATCTTGAGAAGATCTCCACTTTTGCCAGTATAATACATTGGGAATATCTAAATCTTGTGATACACCAATGTGAGTGAGGACACCAGCCTTATATGGCTCCCTATGCTTGACTATGGCCTTATTCATACAGTCATTTGAATCTAGGTTTAATGTGGGTTATGAACATTAGTGTGATAGTATGAACGTACGCCAAGGTGGTTTATGGTTCAAGATGAATCTGAGATTCACATAATCTCGCTTTTGTCAGTAACCCACATTAAAACTATATTTATTGTGTAAACCAGGCCTACTTATTAATTGGAGTTCCAAATTAGCAACAAAAGCAACTGTTTTTATCTTGATGTAATCCAGGTTTATCAAAACTGTGCCAAGTTACCATAGATAGCAAATAGTCCGGAAGTCTGTGAAAAGACATTGTCCATTGCAAGATTATTTTTTTAATATGATGGAAAGTGAAGATGTGTGTACCAGTTCGGTTTCGGCAGCAGTGCCTTTAGATATGCAGGATTTTGGAACTGGTTACATAGCAGAATTTTAGATGGTGAAGACAACTTGACTTTTAATCCCTCTTTTCACAGGCACATCTCCTTTGAAAGGAGTAAAGTACAGATGGGTAGTGGTTTCTCAGCAAATCCCTTCCCAAGGTTACAGAAGAGTGTTCATACACATATTTTTGGACTCAAAATAAATCTTAATTGTATTTTTCCCCTCTCAGTGCCCCTCATTCTGGATTATGATTAACTTGATCTGTCTTGTGAGAATGCTCTTAAGATACACCTTTAGGAGTTTTCTCTTTTTCTTTTTAATTTTTAATCTGGTTAGAGATAATAGCATTTCTTTATTTTTTTTTTACAATATAGTTCCCTCTAACTCATTTTGAAGTACCTATTCAAATTTTGGTAGCCTAGTACAGGGATTCTCAACGTGTGGGTCCCCAGATGTAATTGGACTTCAACTCCCATAATTCCCAACCAAAGGCCACTGGGGCTGGGGATTATGGGAGCTGAAGTCCAATAACATCTGGGGACCCACACCTTGAGAAACCCTGGTCTAGAATATGGACTGGATATACAAATAAAATGTAAACCAATGAGGCCCAGGTTTAATCTGATCGAAGTTGAATCTTTAATACTTGTTTTATATTTTCTATTTGGTGTATTTTATTCTTTACTTTTACTTTGTAGATAGTTGGGCAAAATAATTTGGTACCAATGTAGTAATGGCTGAATTTCATGTATGTAAGTTGAAAGCCCAGAAATGTGCTCTTTCTCTTTCTGCACCTTTTCTTTCTTTTTAAATTTGTAATTAATAAAATTTAATTATTTTAAAAAATAGCATATAGACCACATTCAGTTTTGAGTTGACAAACACGGAGGCCTTAACTGTAGTAATCTTATAAATGTATGCCATTCAGTCACAGTTTTGGCTTGCATGCCTAAATAAACCTGTTTCAATATGATCTGTACATCGAATATGTTACCCAGGGCTGCATGAGGGGAAGAATAGAATTGGGTATATTGTAAGTTGTTGCAGGATTGTATTCTATTTGGACAGTCATTAAGAGTTTGGTGTTTGCATGGTTAAACTGAATATACTTAAGGGCAATAACATTTTTGGCTTGTTGACAATCGTATTCAGTAGTTCTCAGGGGAAGGTTTCTCTACAATCTCTTTAGAGCAGGAGTTGGTAAGATAGGCTTTAAGCTGCAAACCATATAATTTTTATATTATAAAATATATAGCAGAAAAAAAGATTGCTGTAGTACAGGTTCTGAATTTCCTGGGCAAAATTTAGCTGTTGCCATATAGGAAGTATCACTGAGCATAATTATATGCACTACGCTCTCTGCTTTCAGTCATACTTCTGTTCAAATAGGTGAATAGGCTGACTTACTATCAACAATACTTGAAAATAGCATCAATATTTTCAATAATTGCAGACTGCATTTGGTATTGTTCACAGCAATAGTGTAGATGCATAATTATTGTAAATGATTCATGTCTCTCTCTTATTATTGGCACAGAATGATCTTGTTTCTTTAAATTGGCAATCTTCAATGTTGGTGTTTCTTTCCTGCAAAGTTATTAGCAAACTACTTGCAGCAGGTAAAAGATGGCTTAGTTTCTCGACAGCCTGAATTCACCATGCTGTTCGCCACCTGGAGTAGCTGCACAGGATAGTGATTGACATCCAAAGCATCAGTGCTATGGGAGATGATCAGGTGCTTCTGAAGAGCTCAGATATCTCAGCTCCACTACTCATGCAGTGATCAGCAGAGCAACTTTCAACAACCTCTCCTTTCCTCAGCAGCATTCTGTGCCACTCAAAAATGTGTTCCTGAGGGGCTGAACAGCTTTCAGGGACATATTTTTGAGTGGCACAGACTGCTTCTGGAGAAAGGGGAGATTTTCAGATTTGCCCTGCCCATCACTGCATGAGCAGTGGAGCTGAGCTAGTTGTTGTTGTTGTTGTTGTTATTTCGATTTCTATGCCTCCCTTCCAAAAATGGCTCAGGGCGGTTAGTTGAACTCTTCAGAAGCACTGACACTTTGTTAGCCTGGATGTCAGCCAGGACTCTGTAAGCCTGTGAAAATATTCAGCTCCAAATCCCACTGCTTGCCTGCATGCAGTACTGTGCTGTTTCCCATACCAGTCAAGCCCCTTAAAGAGAAATGGAGTCCCGCCAGCCCTGGTAACATCTGAGAAGGCATGCGAGCAGATCTGGGAAGTGGAGTCCTTTTCAGCACTTTCCCCATAGATCTGGGAAGTGGAGTCACTATACAGTGCTGGAAAGGACTCCCCTTCCCAACATTCCCAATGTGCCTTCTTAGACATCGCTGGAACTCTCCAGGGCTCGATTTCTTGTTAAGGGTATTTACTGGTGTGAGGAATAGCTCAGCACTGCAAGCAGGTGAGCGGTGGAAATGGCTGCCTCCATGCAGTGCCAGCAAGACTGCAGATTCTTCAGCTTCAGCTCTTTGGAGCCAAATATATACACAGGTCTAGTGCTTTGTAGATCTGTTGGCAGTAGAAATGAAAGATTTATTTGCCACTGGCCCTACACCAGCACCACCTTTTTAATATGGTTAATTCTGCAACTGATTGGCTTTAGAGTGAATTTTTGTTCACCTGTATCATAGTAGCTTCCCTCCCCCACATTTCATCTTCCAAGGTTCTCTATGAACTTGAGACACTCTCAGTAGGATTCTTAAGAGTTCAGCTGGATTTTAGACTTTGTAAAGGTGGCATGGAAATGGGGTTGGATTCATCTTTTTATATTTGAATAATTCACAGGTAGAGAAAACAGATCACACTCCAAAATTATATTGTGTGGACAATGGCTGTCCAATCAAGCATAAGCTGTTGCTTTCCCTAGTTCCTTTCAATTTATTTTATCTTTTATCCCACCTTTCCTTCAAGGAACCGAGGAAGTACATGACTGTCTCATTTTATCTTCATAAACATTAAGTTAGTGTAATCTGAGACAGGCTTTGAACCCCAATCTCTCCAGTCTTAGTTGATTGCTCTAACCACAATACAATAATGGCTGCTATGATTTTAATTCCCATTCATTAAGAATAATTGGAATCTGATGAGGTCATTGGCCATGGCTTATTCATGGCATCCAAGGCTCTTTCCCTCTTCTTCTTAGTTTGGGCTATCACTACATTCCTCTATTCCTCCAGACAAAATGGCAGTATGAGGGAGGTTTGAATGATTTTCATTCCTATTGCAATCTTCTTTCATTATTTTGGCTTTATAGAAAGCACATAGAATCTATTGTTCATCATGGCTCTTTCAGACTGTAGTGGGCCAATTGCCCCAGCAGCCACCTTGCTTATGATGCACGATTTAAATTGAGCTTTTATTCTGCTGTAGTTACAATACATGGTTATAGACAAAGCTGGGTACTGACTCTTTATTGCTTTTCTGAAAGCATAAAGTCCCCCCCCCGCCCCCGCACCAGTGTTTGACATGCTTCTTACATGTCACTCCTGTATATCACAGAGGATTGGGGGTCATCTTATAAGCTGCACAGTTTGTTCACATGGGATGTTGGGAAGGCCTGCTGGACTTCACCATTGCTGTGCAGATATCAAGAACATGCTCTAGAACAGTATTCTTCACTATTTTTCAAGTGGGGGCCACTTTGGCAAAAAACCTTCAATGTGAGAGCCATTTCCCACCAAGCTATCAGCTTGGTACTGTGCTTTTCCTAGTATCAAGTGAGGAAGGTGGCCCCTTTAACGAGAGAGAGAGAGAGAGAGAGAGAGAGAGAGAGAGAGAGAGAGAGAGAGAGAGCTGTCAAACCCCAGCACCATCTTGGAGAGTGCACAGGGGGTGCTGGAAAGTGTAGTTCTCCCCAGAGCCTTTTCTATAGAGTTCTATGGAGAAAGTGCTGAGAAGGACTGTGTTTCCTAGCATCCAGCATCTTCCAAGATAGCACTAGGGATTGAAAGACCTTGTTTTCCTTAATGAAGAACACTGCCCTAGAAAATACCCCAAATTGTTCCATGGCTGTGCATTGCAGGGGAACATTAGCAGAGGTGAGCAAGCTGCATTTTAAGAATTCTTGTCTGCCATTATAGGCAACGATGAAACTGGAAGATTCCCTAGAACATGGTTTGAAGACTGTGTCAGGAGAACAAAATATGGAATCATTGGGGGGACATACCAAAGAATGATCCTGTCTGGAACACCTCCACCTCCATTTTTATTTTCCTTTTATGCCAGTTGATTGATACCTGTCCCAAAGCTTTGCTTTTTTGGCTGTTAGCTTTAAAATCATTAATACTTTGTTGCCCTAGTTTTATCCAGACTCTCCTGATTTGGTATATGGAAATGCATTTTGCACGGATATGACTGAAAGAAAAAACCCATTCTGGTTTGAAAGGATTGCTTTTTATTACAGTTTTTAAGATTTAAGCATTAAAACACATGAGGAATCCATGCTGTACTGACGTACAAAAGAGAAATTCCTAATAGCATAACACTCCCAAAGTCTGCAAAATTTTCTTTCTGTTTCATGTATTGCTAGTGATAATGTCCTAGTCAAGTTCACCAGAAAATACTTCAGATCATTTCTGCAGGAAATTACCTACCTTTTACAAGTATTGTCGGAAGACTTGACGCATATCCTGCCACTGGAAGTATGGTTATATCTTGTAAATATGTAATTTAAAAAGCACAGAACCAGAACCACTGTGAATAAACTCAACCACAACCAGTATTTTAAAAAAACGGGGAGCATTACTAAATGTATTACATTAAATATATTCTGCCATTTTCTTATGAATGTAAGAGAGGTATCTCGCTTCTGTAACTAGCACTTTGTGCCAGTGTGTGTGTACAGTGAAATAAATTTAACATAAGAAGATGCCCTATACCATTGGGTCCATCTACCTCAGTATTGTCTGCACTGACTGACAGCAAGATTTCCAGGGCTTTGGGTAAGAGTCTTTCCCAGCCCTACCTGGAGATGCCAGGGATTTGAACTTTGGACCTTCTACATGCAAAGCAGATGCTCTACCACAGAGCTATGATCCGATCCCCAAAGATGGCGTACGTGGGTGTCCCACTCAGACCACATCAAGACAGGCTTAATTTCAACAAGGTGACTCTATCATGTGACCTTAGACTAGGCCTCCTCAATTTAGGCCCCTCATCTGTTTTTGAACTACAACTCCCATAATCCCCAGCCACAGTGGCCAATAGCCAGGGGTGATGGGAATTGTAGGCGGGGGGGGGGGAAGTTGAGCATCCCTGCCTTAGACCATGCACTGGGACTCTTGTGGAGTTAACGCCTAGAATTTGAATGCATTGTATAGAAGTGCATGTGTTATGTACCATGCTAGTGACACACCATCTAACTGAGTGGATACTGCTAGTAAACACACAACCCATGTTAGCCACATGGGCAGAATAAACACATAACCAGTAGCAGTGTGGGAGCTGTGAACCTGAGGCCTTTTGGACAAGGAACCATATTTTCACTTTATTTGCTACATAAACTGTTTTGAGACTCATTGTTGCTGAAAAGTGACTTAAACCATATTAGTAATAATAAGTACAGAGGTAACAGCAACTACACTGCCCCAGGTAGCTTATAAATGGCGCCCATGCTATCCATGGCCTGCTGTGCCACAAAATAAGGTTTTAAGATGAAGCGCAATGACTAGTTTGGGTTGCTTTTGCTTTGTGTGAGTGTTGCAACTTACCTGTGATGTTTATGATGGTCCACCATAGTGAATCACTACCCCACCATCAGGAACAGTTATTACTGCCAAGTGCAGTGCAACAAAACCAATGAAGTATGAAAGACAGAAGCCTTATTCAGAAATTGATGCAATTCTAATGAGCGAGCAAAACTGGGCTAAGGGCGCCCAGCCCAGTTTTGCTTGCTCATGAGAAACACCAGGCGCGAAGGTGAGCCGGGTGGCTCCATGGCAGCAAGTCCGCCTAAATACCCTCCCCCTTAAATGCGGTCAATGGAGCGAGTGCTCTGTTAACTTCATTTTCATGATCATGTGTCAGCCGTGGCTGCTTGCAGTCGCATTGGGCACACATGGGGAGAGGGGAGGGGGGATCCCAGGAATGCACCACACACTCACATGGTGCCTTACTGGTGCTCCGGGGGCGGGGTGCCACATGGCCAACTCCTGGAGCAGCTGAGTGAGCCCCAGCCTGGTGCAGGAGCACCAGAGTGAAGCAGATGCTTGTCTGAGTGGCCGATCTACTTGTCCAGGGTAGGGGTGATTGATCATCTGAAGGGTCAAGCCCACTTTCCCTGCAGAATCCCTTTTAGCTCCACACAATGATTGTGTGTAGAGCCTTATTGTGCATACTAGTGTCTATACATATACATTGTTTTTATGCAAATGACTGTATATATTATCCTTTTAAAGGCAGAGGTGCTCTTACCCCTGGACTTCCAGGCTGAAGTCAAGGGCTTCCACACTCCCTGAGGTCCCCCAAATCCTCTTTAGAGATAGAGGAAGGAGTGGGGAAAGAAACGTGGGATGGAAATATGTTAAATTACATGTTTAAATGTTTCTGCTAATGCATATTTGCATATCTGTTTCATATTTTTAGATTCTTATGAATTCAGTTGCTGTTTGTGCCCTCAAGAACCCATGTGTTAAAAATACTGTGAGGCTATTCCCACTATCAGGAGAGATCGGGCTAGGGGAGCCTAGCCTGATTTCTCCTGACCGTGGGAACCACCGGGGTTGCAGGCGAGCCTGGTGACCTCCAGGCGGTTAACCCGCCAAATTAACCCTCCCCTTAAACCAGGTTCATGGAGCGAGCGCGCCGCAAACCTGGTTTTAAAAATCGTGAGTAGCTGTGCCGTGGCTCTGCGCCGTGGCTACTCACGAGTAGACCCCTGGTGGGAGGCTGAAAAGCAGCTTCCCGGCTCGGGGGTCTCCCCATTATGCCCTGCATGCTCAAGCAGGGCATACTGGAGCTTCTGGGGGCCACACAGCCCCCAAACTCCCCAGCCCCCACCGGCTCCGTCACGGAGCCGGCAGTCGTGTGGGCAACTGATCTGGCTGCCCAGGGCTCCCGCCCTGCTCGTCTGCTTAGCCCACTCTTCCCGCTTAGCTTCACAAACTGGGTCTCACTGATCATGAGACCTGGCTCTGGGTGTGTGTATTGGGGGTGATGCTTAACTTGAAGCAGGGAGGGCGGGGGGCTCCAAAGGCCTTTAGGTCTAGGCTCCAAAATTACCTAGGTGCACCTCTGTTCAAAGGTGAACCTTTAAGGATCTTTTTGGCACAAGTCTACAGTTTGATATGTGACAATAAATTCTTTCTGTGATATGGAGAATATACTGGCTGGATAGCATAGACGTTTCTATTTATTTTGTAGGAAACCATCAAGCTGAAACTTGTATCAAGTGGGTTCATTTTAATAGATGCTACTCATAAACATTCCATATACTTTAGTATTAAAATTATTATCTTTTCTGATGTGCAAAGTGCTTTACAGTCTTTGTTTCTCAAAAACCTTGTGAAGGAGTTCATTGGTGCCTCCACTTTACTGATGGGGAGCAGAAACCAATAAAGTACGGTTTTGTGGTTGAATTTTAATCCAGATCCATGGCTAAATATTATGCCACATTATTTCTTAACATAACATGTTGGTAGATATATGTAGCTTTGAGTTCTAATCAAAGAAAACTGCCCAGGGTTCTTTCTGTAATGTACTTCGGAAGACCTGAATTTTTTAAAAATATTGATTCAGCAATACAAAATAGATGCACACCACTTTTAAACCACATAAAAATATCCCCCGGAACAGTAAAATCAGGTTGATAGGTAGAAAGAAATGCTGCACTTCATTGCATATGCTAATATTTGAAAAGCTGCTTTTTCCTCATGAGGACAATATCCATTTTCCTTTGATAACCTTAGCATGCCCAAGCCAAACAAGAGTGTTTCTTTGTATCACAAAGTGGTTTGTATAGTAAAACCTCTATGATTTCTCTAAAGTTTGGGTAAGATCAAGAAGGCTGTTTTCTTTATTTGCAGGTTTTTAAAGTATCAGTTATGATACTGATTATAGTCATCAGATCAAAGTAGTATTCCATATTTAGCTAGAATGCCTGCTAGTTTTTTCTGACCCCCTTAACATTTCTAGAAGAGATAAACAGGATTAAACTGTCAATAAACAAGATTAAAAAAAATACTTGAATATTTTAAACTTTCAAACCTATTGGATCAGGAAGGAGGAAAGTTTATGATTTGTGGGGATTCACTCTTTTCCCAGTTTCATGAAGGAGTTAAAAGAATTTCCTTGTTTTTTCCAGTCTTTAATTTAGGCTCATTGTTATACAAAAACTGTTATCCTGGGTAAAGCCGCACCTTGAGCACTGATGTAAACTGAGTTTTTCAAAGTACATTAAAATTTGCCATACTCTTCCCTTGACGATTGGGAGATTTGCATCTGGTAGCGATTCACTCAGCTGAATGGAAGATCGCTCTCCTTAGAGTGCTGATAAGCGGACACATGACATTTGCAAAGAGCAGTTTGCCCACTCGAGTGCCAGGGCAAACTGGAAGAAATTCTGTGCTTCCAATTTCATCAGAAACGTAGGGAATATTGCAAATGACACTACCAAATCAACTGTAAATAGATGATAATTTGATTGACATCTGGAAAGCTGTCACAGGCTGAGCAGCCCATAACAGGAACATTTACCGAGTGCAAAGGCAGCTTTCAAGTAAATCACTTTTTGTCCAGTGGGGCCCAGCCAGATTATAATTGCATGTCCTTCCCTTCATTGCAAATTCCCCATTACCGTTACCAGCAGTGTCTCATTTATAGGAAGGTTGTCTTCCAAATATTCACAGAGCCTCATGGTTAACTCGTCACCTCCCTCTTTGCAGTCGCTCATTGTGTAGGATTATCACACTTTTACTTCCCTGCATTTTAATAAATCTCATTAACTCTTGCCACTTTTTGCAGTACGCAGGTTCTTGATTAGCTAGCTATTCTTGGTACAGTGTGGCAAAAGAGGCCCTCCTCTAAAATAGTGTACACAAAATGTCATTAAAACAAAAAGTCCATAGACATTTCAGTGACTTTAAATGAAAAATATCCCCAAGACCATACCGGACAAAAATATGGGCAATCTGTGGAATAGTTAGGGTGCCATGTGCATTTTCTAGAATATTAAAGTGGGAAGGGGAAACACCAAAGAGGAGACATTGCTGATGGACTGGTTAGGTTTAAGTCTTGGAGAAGGAAACTTGCTTCTTTGACTTCAGAAAGTTAATTATCTTTTAAATATGAGCACCAACAGTTTGAAAGCTAACTGTTATAGAAACAAATTAGAGGATGACATAGTTGAAATGTCCTTTTGGCAACTGGAGATGGGCTTTACAACCCAGTTATATGGTATACCTGTAGTATTACTGTGTGCGTGTGAGAACATACTTGTGCAAATGGTGTTATCAGGAATCAGTGTTGTAGACTTTCAAGAATGGAAGAACTGATTTTTCCAACTTGTCTTCTGAAATGCTGTGCTTATTTGGTAAATGATGCTTGGTGTCACATATTAAAGTCATACCATTTAAATATTTGCAATCTATTTTCTATTTTTTTGTTTCTTCCTTGCAGAGTAGATCAGTGGAATGATAACTATAGGTAAGACCAAAATGAGCACAAAGGTAAGATAGATAGAGGTTGTTTCTGCTGATACCAATAATGAGAACCCAGCTGAAAAATACCTTGATGTTTGAAGCTATTTTTTCGCTGAGCTAAAAACCTGAATTACAGATAACTGGAAATAGGGATAAGGCTAGTAAATATTCTCTTTTTCCCATATAGTTTTTTTTTTTAAATTTTGTGCTTTGCAAACTAGCATGAAACCATTTCTTCCTGTACACATGGCTTAGCTCATTGTAGCCTCAGTGAAAAAGCACATAGTCCCAACTCCCACTAATTGTACTGAGACTGCCTGCGTAGCAAGTGTCGGATGATTTGATAGGAGTGACATGCAACTAAATGGAATAAGAAAAGACATAGCAATGGACTGTTAGTCCATTAGTTTGCTCCAGCAGCTTGTTTTACTAAGGAGCTCTCTAATGGGTTCTCGGCAATAATTACTATCTCTCTTTCTCATGCTATTCAACATGACAGGCATTTGCTGTAGTCGCAGCTAATATATTTGCACTCTAAAGGCTTCGATGTTGAGTTGAGTAGGTTTGGCTAAGAAATGAATTATTGGCTTTAGGGTTGTTGTTTTTAAAGGGAGGAGTTGTCTAATGAGGAGGACTATCATTTTGTTTAGCATATTAAATATTTGTGAGCAAAGTTGAATGGATATTGCATTATGCACTGCTGGTGATGGCCATACATTTCAGGCATGTAATGAGTTTAACACAGTTGCAAATTGAGGGGAAAAAGTTTTTATGGAGGATATTTTTCTCCCCATAATGGTAAATACAGAGAAATAAAAATTAAACTTCCTTTGTAAACTTTCTGAGGAGTTTTTCGTGTGTGTGTGTGCGCATGCACATGTGCACATTTGCCTGGCCTCCGCCCCCCCCTTTATTAATTGCAGCTCTATTTTAAAAGCAGTCCTTTTAGGTGGCATGAGCAAACAAATTCTATAGCATTCATTCACTTTAATACCTAAATATTGAACTACTGTATAATTCACCCCTTGGTTGTTTTGTCAATGCTTTAGTTAGAGTTGACTCGCATGAGTGTGTGTGTGGGTATAGGTGTGTCTGTGTGTATTTATAAATATATACCTAACAAAAGCACCTTTTTTACATCAACCTAGACTTAGTGAGTATGTGCAAATACTTCATTACACTCAGATTCTGATTTGCCTCACCATCAAAAAATGCTTCCAAAAGATTGCTTGTAGTGACAAGAAAATGGGGCTTTGGTATCTCCTGAAACATTCTGATATCTGCTTATCCTTTATCCAATAATTTGGACTAACTAAAATTGGGACAGTTTGGTGATAAGCCTGAAAGGTGGGCCTGCTCATCAGTTTTCATTTGTTGGTGAAATATTCATTCTTAATCAACATTTTAACATTTGATCATAAAATAGGACTTGTTTGGTCATAGGCCTTCAGTTTGGGCTCAGATTTAGGTCTGGATGGAATTGTATGTGAATTTGAGCCAGTCACTGTATCTCCGCAAACTGTTGTCACAGGGTTGTTCTGAGGATAAACTGGAGGATAATTCCATGAATGCCACCATAGTTATTTGGAAGAAGAGTATGATTCATGTAATACATGAAAATTTCCTTCCTGAAGGTAGAAAATGAATGGTAAACATTGGGTATATGGCTGTAAATGAAGAGGTGATGATGGGCAAACATCTTAGTTTCAATCTGGATTAAGGCCAGCTATTATGCGTAGAAAGGAGAGTGTTCAGAAAAATAATCCTTTTTCTTTGCCACCCCTAATCTGTGCACTCTCCAGCCTCCATGCTTGTTAGGTGCTGTTGTTCCAGTGGTAGCTCACTTTCTCTCTTCCCATCTTATCCTGCTCAGAAGTAGCAGGAGTGGAGCAGGGACCTCTTGCCTCCAGAGCATTTGTAGTATGTTGTTATTACAGACACCAGGATCCCTGGAACATGAAGTTTTCCCAAGAGTAGAGATACATGCTAGAGCACTGGAAGGGAAGGGAATAAGTGGGGAGGAAGGGGCAGAGGTGGGGGAGAGAGAGAGAATGCATTGTTCCTGTTATAGCAGCAGTAGCCAGGTAAGTAGGTTGGTGTGAAGAGTTGTTCAGCCTAAATCAAAATTTGTCTCAAAGAAGAATTTGGGAATCCCAATAATTATATTGTATTGAAGACAAGCATGCATTCATTCATCTATGCATTCATTTAAAAGATGTATATGCTACCATTCTTCATAAATGGTGGCTTACAGAATTCATGGGGGGGGGAGAGTAAAAAACAGCCTCTAAAATTGTAGAAATTCTAAATAAGGCAAGCCTTAAAATAGGGCAGTCACGGAGAAATGTATAGAGTTAGGGGAAGGCCTGCAGGGATGAAAAGTCTTCAACTTCCATTTAAAATTAAATAGGGAGGAGGTGAGCCTAACATAATAACAGCTGTGCTAGATCAGGCCCAAGGCCTATCTAGTCCAGCATCCTGTTTCACACAGTTGCCCACCAGAAGCCACTGGAAGCCTACAGGCAGGAGTTGAGGGCATGCCTTCTCTCCTGTTGTTACTCCCCTGCCTCTGAGGTTGGAGGTGGCCTATAGCCCTCACATAGTAGTCGTTGATAGACCTCTCCTCCATGAAGTTATCCAAACCCCTCTTAAAGCCATCCAGGTTGTTGGCTGTCACTACATCTTGGCTCAATGGACAGGACATTCCAGAGAGTTGGAGCTTCCACTGAGAAGGCTCATCTATGTGCTGCCAACACATGGTGACAGAATGCATAAGAGAGCCTCCCTACATGATCTCATGGGCTGGAAAGAACTATGTGGGAGTAAACAGTTCTTCAGGTATCTTGGCCACTCAAACCATTAAGGACTTTAAAGGTAAATACTGCCCTTTTTGAATTGCGTCCATAAAAACACTAGCAATCTGTGTAGTTGGTGCAGCAACACTGTTATAAAAGCCAAGTGTCTGACCCTTGCTGGTGCATTTCACACAAGTTATAATTTCTGGAGGGTCTTCAGGGGTAGCTTCATGCACAGCATATTACCATAGTCTGTGAAGTGACAACAGCATGGATCACTGTGACAAAGTCAGCTTGGCCCAGGAATGAATGTAGTTGGTGCAAAAAACAAAGCTGGGCAAACTTACCCCTGGCTACCATCACTACTTGGGAATCCAAGAGCAAGGCTGGATCCAGCGGTGCACCCAAGCTATGAACCTGCTCTTTCAGAGGGAGTGCAACCCTGTCCTGCAGAGACTGATGACACACTCTCCAGCCCACAAATCATCTAACCAGGAGAACCTCTGTTTTCTCCAGGTTTAGTTTCACCTTGTTAACCTTTAGTTTCATCTCACTGTCTGCTGAAGAGCCTATGACAGTCCTGAATCAGGACAGTCCGGAATGACGGTCCTCATCCAATTCAAAACCACTTCCAGACACTGATTCAAGACTCTCATAGCCTCTTCAGCAGGCAGTGAGATGTAAAGCTGGGTGTAATCTGCATACTGATGACACCCCACCCCACACCCACAGACAATCTCTGCAGGCAGTTTCACGTAGATGTTAAAAAGCTTGGGGGACAAGGTACAACCTATGGGACACCATAAGCTGGGTATCATCTTCAAACTGATGACACTCCACCCCAAACCCATGGATAGTCTCTGCAAATGGTTTTACGTAGTTGTTAAAAAGCTTGGGGTACAGGGTAAAATCTTATAGGACACCATATGCCAAAGGCCAAGGTGTCAAGCAGAAGTCTAAGTCCACCATCTGGAACCTCCCAGACAAGAAGAAATGGAACCACTGCAGAACAGTACCCACTATTTCCATCTGTGTCAGGTGATCCAGAAGGATATCATGGTCAGTGTTATTGAAAGCTGCTTTATGAATTACTGAAGTTTGGAATCCAATCCATTAAACTACTAACTTTGGTGACATTGCTAGAGAGGGTTGTTGGAAGCGATTTCTCCTATGCAATCTGCATTCTTCTTAAATTTGGGGACTGCCACAGCTATAGCGTTTCTGTGCAGAATAAATCTTAATTGATTTCTTCAATGACTTTGCATGTGTTGACCTAGAGCTGTGAATTGTTGTCCAGATTACTGGTTGATGTGCCTTAGTGTGACCTATATTTGGACATTTCCACCCAGCTTGTTTGCATAGCAGACAAGTTCATTTAAATACCTGATTACCTACTGGAAAATCTCATTCATATGACTAGAAATACAGTAACTGGATGCGTGAGTCCACTCTTGGATATTTTTATTTGTTCTCATCTTAAATACTGTGAATTTATCAAGCAATGTAGATATATGATCTCTGTAAGTAAACAGATTGTCCTTTTCATCTATACATTTGCAGTAGCATTCAAGTGGTCTAAAGGGAAGTTTGGCCAAATGCAACCAAATGATAAGAAGCATATACTGTACTCTCTTATTGTACTGATAACCTTTGCAAGTGGGTTAGCTGTTGGCATCGGACTTTCTTTGGAGGTTGCTGTATTGTCTCTACAAGTCTATAACAAGTATAGAAGGAAGATTTTGTTGTAGAAGGATCTGAGCTACAACTTTAAACTAGAATTAAAAAATAAGTGTAATTAGAGCTGTCATCTTTTAATTAATTGTTTTCCTTCTGTTTGCATTTTTTACAATTCTTCTAATCCTTCCTTCACAGGTAAAACTTATAGGTAGAAATGTTTATGGTGCAGATCTTTGTATGCACTGTGATGATTACATTGGTTTTACATTTTTATAATAATTAGATGGCTTATTTATTTCTATCATCCTGACTGGACAGCATGTCTGCAATAATTTTTGAACCTCCCAATTGTTATGTGATGCCAAGAATGTATTTGTTCTCTTCAAAGAGGAATTATTGTTTCTCATAGGTCAAACGTATATTACAATATAATATAATATTACATTGTAATATTACAAAATAGTAGAGTACCTCCAACTGAGGAAGAACTGGGCTAGAAGAAAGCTTTTTGTGCCTGGTTATTAAAGTCTGACAGACAACCTAAATGTACATATCATAGGGGTGTCTATCCCCCGCTCCCTTTTTCAAATACTTGGTATCTATATAGAACAGCATTTTAGTATTCTTAGACCTATTCCTCACCTTCTTTCTCATGTCTGGAAGGCCAGACAACGAGTTGTGTTCCTCCCTCGAGTTGTATGGTTGGGAGCCATTTGGTAGATGAGGCTTTACCCGAAGCAGTGTTCAGTCGCTGCAGTATTGGATGAGAGCAGTTCTAGCTGCTGAAGTTCTCCTCTTTGCCACACAGCTATTAAAGACAACAACATCTGTCTCCAGAGATTGGCAACTTTTGACAAAAGACAGGCTAAAAACACATATGAATACCCAAAGTCACCATACTGTGTTTCACACAGGAAACAAATAGGTTGCAGAGAAGAGTTTGGTTAGGCCTATCTCTGACCTGCTTGATTTCCAGGGGAATGCCCTCCATTATGGGCTTTGTTGCCCATCCTGCCAACAAAGAAAAATAAAATAAATGCAATTAAAGAGTCTTGTGTTAACAGTCACTGCACTAACCAAGGGTTTAGTTTTCTCCTCTGCTAGCCTCTCAGACTCCAGCAGGGAGGGAAAGGAGATTAAAGAGTACAGTAATTACACTAAGCAGTCATTTTGTTCTTGCATTTCAGTTTTGTCTCACACCTGGTCTGCATGCGCAGGAATATTAGGTGGTGGAATCCAGAGGTGGCTGGGTGGACTGTGCCACTTTAGACTGCAGTGGTGTGAGCCACACCTCTGTCCTTCTCTCAGGCCTATTCCACACATACAAGAAACTGAGGTACTAGAATCCTGAGGTGACTGAGTGGACTGTACAACTTCACACTACAGGGATGCAAGTCACATTTTTAATGTTTCCCTACAAACTACTTACAAGTTTAAAACAACAACTATAGCAGAGAAAGGTTCTTGCCCAGCCCAGCTCCTGCTCTTACTAGTTGTCTACTTATAGAGTGAAGAAGCCACAGTCTCCCTTGCTCCGGATGAAGGAAATTGTGAATACTTTCCAGAATTTGTTTTTTACATAGGGATCATTAAAAATGTTATCGCCATCTGCAGCTTGAATTGGTACAATCCAAGTTGTAACAGATGTGTGCAATTTTATCTTCAAAGGGTCTAGCAAATATGTTGCAGCATGATTTGGAGGGTTTTTGCATATCTCCAAGTGAAATAATAGATACATAAGGAGCTGCCTCATCCTGAGACTGACCATTGGTCTATCTAGCTCCGTATTCTCTGCTCTGACTGGCAGCAGCTCTGCAGGGTTTCAGATGGATATTTCTGAAGCCTACTTGGAGATGCCAGGGATTGAACCTAGGGCCTTCTGCACAGAAAGCAGATGCTACAGTCCCTTTCCAGTAAGTTCTGCACCACTCAACCCTGCTGGACAATAGCACAAGGGTGGCACTGAAGAATGATTTGCCACCATTCCTGCCACAGAGTAGGAATGATAAGGTGTTCTTACTTGTGTTCGTTCATATGTGCAACAGATTTATGCCACGTGTTTTAGCCATTTCCAAGCTTTGTTCACTCTCTGTAATTCCATGGCAAACCAAGGGACTGAATGGACTCCATATTCAGGGGAAGATGCTAAGGAATGATTGTGTTGATTGTGCTTTAGTAACCTCCATGTCCTACAGAGCTACTAGGGCTCTGACAGGAGCATCGGCTAAGCCAGCTGGAAACCTCCTGACAATTAAGATTCCCTCGGTCTTGGAAGTGGGCTACTCAAATAAGCTCACCACCCCTGCAGAGTCACCACCAGTCTAAAGCTCCCTGGGAAATGGTCTGACCATAATGGTCTTGACCCTAAAGTGGATAAGAAGAACTCCCACACTACTACTACTACTACTACAACAAATATTTATGTACCGTTTTTCAACAGAAGTTTGCAAAGTGGCTTACACAGAAAAATAATAACTAAAAATGGCTCACTGTCCCCAAAGGGCTCACAATCTAAAAAGAAACATAAAATATGTTTTTATATTATTGCCTTTTTATTGTATGTTTTAACTTTTGTAAACCGCCGTGGGGTTGTTTTTTAACGAAAAGCGGTATAAAAATGCAAAAATAAATAAATAAAGTAGACACTCGCAATAGTCACTGGAGGGATGCTGTGCTGGGGTGGATAGGGCCAGTTGCTTTCCCCCTGTTAAATATAAGAAAATCACCACTTTAAAAGGTGCCTATTTGCTCAATTAGCATCTAGGCCACCAGTGTCCTGCTCAGTTGAAAACACAAAATCAAGACGCCAAATGCCAAATGTGTCTTGACATTTTGGGACAGCTCTATGGTTATGGCTAAGGATATGCAAACCAGCTTGAGGTCGAGCCAGTTTGATGTCAAGCTGGTTCAGTTAGATGGTCCGGGGTTGAACCAAACCACCCCCTGTTCGGTACGACCCCGGACCAAACACCCCCCGACTGTTCGGGGGTTCACAGACTTTTTTTTGTTTATTTTTAAAAAATGTCACTTATCCTCCCCCCAGGGGAGTTGTTGGAGGCGGCAGGGGGGTCCCTGGAAGTTCCCCCTCCCTCCGCTGGCCTTCCTTGCAGCCCAAACTGGCTCTTTGGCTGGCTCTTCGGCCCGTTCAGGCCTTCCTCCTCTGGCACGGTGTCCATTTGGGAGGCCGCCGCACCTGTGCAATTGGCCTCTGCATGGCCTGGGTCTGCGGACCCCCCCTGCCACCTCCAACAACTCCCCTGGGGGGTAAGTGACATTTTTTTAAAAAAATGTCCACGGAACCACCACCCCCCACTTGGAGGGGAGGGGTTTGAGGACTGCCGGACCAAACTGGCCCAGGCTGGTTAGAGTCCGGTGCGGACTTAAACCGAACCGGGCCAGCCGGTTCCATGCACATTCCTAGTTATGGCAACCATGAAGTCCTGCTAAACTGTGATGAGCCCTAACTCAATTTAAACCCCTTTCTTGGGTTACTAAAAACACTGGTGCTAGAAATAGATCAAATAACAGCTGCTTTTTGTATCTTCAAAGTGGATTCTCAGACCTAGGAGTAAGCTCTATTGAAATTAATAGGATTTTCTTGTGGGTAGGCCTACACTGGTCTTGTGGTAGCAAGCATGACTTGTCCCCATAGCTAAGCAGGGTCTGCCCTGGTTGCATATGAATGGGAGACTTGATGTGTGAGCACTGCAAGATATTCCCCTCGGGGGATGAAGCCGCTCTGGGAAGAGCAGAAGGTTTCAAGTTCCCTCCCTGGCTTCTCCAAGATAGAGCTGAGAGATATTCCTGACTGCATCTTTGGAGAAGCCGCTGCCAGTCTGTGAAGACAATACTGAGCTAGATAGACCAGTGGCCTGACTCAGTATATAGCAGTTTCCTATGTTCCTATAGAATCATGCTCGTGCTTCTTTGGCCCAGCATGTAATAATCATTTTGCGATTTAGTATAACGAACACTGTACTGTTTTATAGTTTTGTTATGATGTTGTTATGTACTGATATTTTATGTAAACAGCTTTGGAGAGCTGCCCAAATTATTAAAAAAAACTACAAAAACTTCTTAAATATATAAAGAAGGCATAGTTCTTAATTAGTCTGCTGTAATTTTTTCTACTGTCAAACGACAGACAGGCCTAAATACTATTCCTTCTCCTAGACACATCTGTTTTCTTCTTTTTAATTACATCCAGCCTGAGGAAAGGGTTCTGTGTAACTCAAAAGATCACATGCCACATTATGAACTTTCATCCTGATAAAGGTATTATTTTACTACCCTTGTACCTTTTTGCTGTTCTTCAAACATGTAATCTTACATGTTTCACTTTTGTACTTGCCATAGGTATTTACCACTTAACCACCCATTTCAGCATATTGCGGATAGAGTGGTAAAATAATGGATTGTTCATTCAGAGCAGCAGTTTAGGGTTGCTATTCTGTGTTTAGGACTGCATACCTATGGTACTATTGTCTATGCTGTGAATGGAGAAAGAAATGATACATAGCGGCATGGATTATTTCAGAAATGTACCATAGAGAAGTTTGCCTATCAAGATGAATGCTGGGCAACATTTCTTTACAAGTCAAGTCTCAGAGATGCTTTAAACTCATGATTTGGTAGATACGAAATGGGGTGGAGGAAGAAAGATGTGTCCAGTGATGCGGCCAAATGTATGCTGAAGATGCATGCAGCCGAATAATAGAGCACACCTTGACTGCAGTCCTACCATGTTTAAAATTTGAGTTACTACTGTTGATTTCTGTGTGCAGATATATTTTTGAAATGGGGAAGTATTCAAAAATGTAAAAAAAGTGTCCATTTGCAGCCTAAAGCAATACATTAAGGAAAGCAACTTGTCATTTGTTTCTGCAGATTGTATTAACTGGTCCTTAGGACAGTATATGAGGATTTCCATATAGGAAAATGTACTGTGGTCTGATATGAATACAGACCCCAGTGTGGGTAAAGCCTCAGCCTTTAATGCCACCTCCGGTCTTGCAGTCCCTGCTATAGTTTTAAAAGCGTTCTATTCAGGGCATGAGGATACTTCTTGAAATAGTATCTAAGTTCATCATTCAAATTCTTTCTGCCCCTGTTCCTCAAGGAGCCTATTGAATAGGTCTCAGAGCCTCTGAGAAGGACTGTGAGTTGAGCTCAGGTATGTTAATAGAGGTCTCAAACGTCTCTTCCTCTTGATGTCCGTGATCCCTCATAAGATGATGCCTGTTTTTTGATAGATGGGCAGACTTAATCTAGCCCTTTTTGTAGTATTCTTGCAGGATCTCTTGTCTCAAATATAGCCTTGAGAAGCCATAGGAACATAGGAAGCTGCCATATGAGAGCCAGCGTGGTGTAGTGGTTAGAGTGCTGGACTAGGACCGGGGAGACCTGAGTTCAAATCCCCATTCAGCCATGAAACTAGCTGGTTGACTCTGGGCCAGTCACTTCTCTCTCAGCCTAACCTACTTCACAGGGTTGTTGTGAAAGAGAAACTCAAGTATGTAGTACACCGCTCTGGGCTCCTTGGAGGAAGAGCGGGATATAAATATAATAATAATAATAATAATTATTATTATTTCAGCTGTCCCAGGTCCTTGGGAAGGACTCGATGTCTGGATAAAACAAACCAGTCAATAACACCTGTCTGACTGTGTAAATAGCTAAATAACTAAATAAATAACTAAATAAAATAATATACTGAGTCAG
The DNA here is from genome assembly GCF_027244095.1 of Hemicordylus capensis. Taxonomy (NCBI): domain Eukaryota; kingdom Metazoa; phylum Chordata; class Lepidosauria; order Squamata; family Cordylidae; genus Hemicordylus; species Hemicordylus capensis. Next base: position 119,617,462 of record NC_069658.1, on the reverse strand, counting down.
ACCATTGGTCTATCAAGCTCAGTATTGTCTACACAAACTGTCACCAGCTTCTCCAAGGTTGCAGGCAGGAATGTCTCTCAGCCCTATCTTGGAGAAGCCAGGGAGGGATCTTGAAACCTTCTGCGCTTCCAAGAGTGTCTCCTTCCCCTGAGGGGAATCTCTTACAGTGCTCACATGTGGTCTCCCATTCAAATGCAACCAGGGTGGACCCTGCTTAGCTGATGGGACAAGTCATGTTTGCTACCACAAGACCAGCTCTCCTCTTGAAAGCCCTTCAAGACTTGCTTCCTTGAGGCAGATGCAAGGACTTCTCTGCTTTCTAAAGCACTCTCCAAAGCACCCTTGCATGCAGAAACCCCAGAATGCACAAGAACATTAAGCTTTCAGCAACAAAGCTTCTGATGAAGAAAGCGATGTTATCAGAACAGCTTGTCATGGCAAATGTTAAAAGAGAGGTGGTGAGATTATTTCCCCCATAAAATAGAAGGTTGCTAACATTGTGGAGAATTGCTGTGGCTACTAACGTAAATGGCAAAGAGCTGTACCTTGAAGGAATGACCTGGACGGAAAGAAGCCTTTTAAAGCACAGGTAATGGAATATCTGTAGGAGTCCAATCCTATTTTCCTCACCTCCTCAAAAAGATATGGTGCTTATGGAACTGAAAAGATTAACATCCTTCTAAACATCCTGGCTGTTTTCAAAGACTCGCACTCTTCATTCACCACCAATTCATTTCCATAGAGAAACCTGTGATGTGATATCAGGGATAGTAGGTCTTGAAACAGGAACTGTGTTATATGAAGCTGGGATCTAACCTAGGGGTGGGCTGCTTTCAGTCTTACATGGTCTATTCTTCTTCCTGTGATCCGCCAGTGTGCTAATCTGCAAAGCAACAGTGCATATTGAGGACCTCTTGACAATTAAAGCATAACTGATCCTGAGCTCCAGCAACAATTAGGGGATACACTGGAAATTGGCTGGAGGCCAACCATGGCCTACCTTCTGCTACCCCTAGCCTAGTGAGCTATCTGGGTCTGTTTGTGTTCATGTCCCAAAGCCCTGTTTAGTCATGTAAGGGATAAGGGTTATGTTTTGCACCCTTAGTTTTTGCAATGATGAAGGAAGAATAGAGCTGTTATGGCCACGCCTTGTCTAGTCTAGTCTAGTCTAGTCTAGTCTATTTATATCCTATTCTGCTCAGGCCACTGTACATGGGTTACCCCTTTTTAGACAGTAGCCCTAATCACATACTGAGGCTGTTCACATAAGCAGCCCTCTCCAGGCTTGGGCAGCCTTACCTGGGTGACATTTTAAAGTACTTAGATGAATAATTGGACACATGATTAGAACCATGTCCAGCAGAGTGATTCCTGGGAACCTGGTGGGGTGCACACACCTGTGTAGTGTGTCATGGTAATCCATAAAAAATTCGGCTATCTTGGTTTGGTTCTGTGCCAATTTGGCATTTATCCAGGACTAATGGTCTTGGATTTTATTTTGAACTATGTCTGTTGACCCCGGGGGATTGCTGGTTTGGTGTGGTGCTTACCAGAGATTGAGGAAAACTTCCAGGTTCACACAACACACTACTCGAGAGTGCATGCACTGCCGAGATCTCAGGTATTCCTTTACCAAACACTGTTATAATTGTATGAACTGGCCTTTCAAATCTTGGTAACACCTAAAGTTTGAGTATATCTGGGGTATGCATGACAAACGTGAGCATGTATTGAAACTACCTGTAAAGAAGCTTTTTATGCAACATATATTCCAATTTTAAATTAATTGACTTACAGTCTAGAAATACATTTCTAGTACCAAACGTTAACCATGGGGCTTCTCATTCCATTTCTAGAATGGTTAGAATGGTTGGACTAGGTGATTACCTAGTCTCGTTAATAGATACCAGCTGCTGTTTTATTTATTTATTTATTTATTTATTTATTTATTTATTTATTTATGCGATTTTTATACTGCCCTTCCAAAAATGGCTCAGGGTGGTTTACACAGATAAATAATAAATAAATAAGATGGCTCCTGTCCCCAAAGGGCTTACAATCTAAAAAGAAACATCGGATATACACCAGCTACAGTTACTGGAGGTACTGTGCTGGGGGCGGATAGGGCCAGTTACTCTCCCCCTGCTAAATAAAGAGAATCACCACGTTAAAAGGTGCCTCTTTGCCAAGTTACCAGGGGTTATGCCAATTCATATATGCCAATTCAGAAATGCATAGCATTTATAAGTGTCACCTAACTTTCCAATTAAACCAGATTTATGGATACTTTGCATTGTTGAAGCAGTTCAAAACAGCTGGAGCAGGCTGGAGATTCTGGCACACAATGTTTACGTCTCTTGCTTGTCACCTTTGCTCTGCAGCATTTGATGATGAGTTCTGGTTACCTCTGTAATCTCTCCATGCTGTGTTCAGTTCAGTTCTGAGTGCATTTAACATCCACTAAACACCTTTCAAAACATTATCAGGGGAAATAATGTTGGAATATTATTTTATCTGGATTTGTGTGTGTGCGGTATCTTGGATTAGTTTCACCAAGAAATTTGATGTCATAGGAACATAGGAACATAAGAAGCTGCCACATACTGAGTCATACCATTGGTCTATCTAGCTTAGTATTGTCTTCACAGACTGGCAGCGGCTTCTCCAAGGTTGCAGTCAGGAATCTCTCTCAGCCCTATCTTGGAGAAGCCAGAGAGGGAACTTGAAACTTTCTGCTCTTCCCAGAGCAGCTTCATCACCTGAGGGGAATATCTTATAGTGCTCACACTTCTAGTCTCCCATTCATGTGCAACCAGGGTGGACTCTGCTTAGCTAAGGGGACAAGTCATGCTAGCTACCACAAGACCAGCTCTCCTCTCCTCTGCCGTATACTTCAACAGTGAGTTAGGAGTGTTACATTTATATTGATCATAATGAAATTAATCCTGTTATGTTGATGTCCAATCTTAACAAAACATCTGTACATTCCACATACCCACGCACTCTAAGAAACCCTCTTCATAAACCTTTTTAAAGTTTCATCTGCAATAACAGACTTATGGAAATCTTGGATATTTATGGAAATTTTGCACAAGCTATGCAGCACAAAACTTGGCTCACTTGCATAAATGATCTTGAGCTTGTTAATGTGTTCTCAGCATATCAGGCACACACTAAGCAATACTCACATGTATTTATCACATGTGACATGTGCAGTTCATTTGATTTTTCCTTCACAGAAAGTTGGGGAGTCATGATATGTGATGTGGTCCTGATACCCATGGGTTATCAGCAGCATTGCTCAGTCCTGTGAATGGAAAAGGTACTTGTGTTATACATGTCTCATCAATTGCACATAAGCAGGCATCACATCCTCATTCATTCAGCTCCACCTTTACCCCTTTTATTGGCCTTTTGGTTGCAAATACAACCAAATAGCATTCAGATATCAAAACAATAAAATTAATGTATTAGAACAATAAAAATCTATGTAAAGTATAATGAAATATCAATTATAGTAGTAAAGCATACAAATAGTTAACACATTAGAAAAAAATTGAATCCACACATCAGCCTTCATGTGCAACCACTTACCTTTCTTTATATAGAGAAATACACACATCTACATGTAGGTGCATGCACACTTTGATATTTACATTCATTTCTCTACCTGACCAGACTATGGGTGACTTCACATGACTGCCTCCATACATTGAAGCCAGCTCTTTCTTTGTTGGTACAGAAAGTAAGATTGTGAAAACAGTAGATTAAAGAATACTAACGAGTATCTTATCAGGGTTATGAAAATTTGATTATATAGCCTTAGAAGCTCATGCATATATTTTCTTGAGTAATAATTGTGTATTTATTTACTTGAAAGTGTTCCAGGCATTTCATGTAGTTTCTGTAATTCTTACAACAATCCACTAAGGTAGGTGAGCATTATTTTCATAGTGCAGATCTGGGGATCTGAGTGTGGCTAGTCCAAGGCCACCTAGTGAGTTTGCAGTTCAACTGAGATTTGAAGAACTGGAGAAAATCCACGAATTGGCAGTTCATAGAGTATAGATTCATGAGAGCCTACAAAATGACTTCCTGCATGATCCAACTGTATGTATAGGTTGACAGTTATTTGTGCACCCAAAATTATATTATATGATATATCATAAAATGGATATTGTGTAGACAATTTAATAAATGTTGGCTAGAATAAACATACTATACAGTACTGTGAATAAACATATTATACTGCCCTATTGTTTGGAGTTTGAGAATTTGATGGGTTTGGTTGAAGGACTACTTTGTGGGAAAGGAGAGGTTTGGAAATTATGTCTGTTTTGTGTTTAATTTGTATGGTAAGTGAAGTACGAGATTTATGGTGTCCAGTGTGCAGAATGTTTTATTTACTCTTCAAAAGATTATGGTAACATGCAACATCTGAATTTGATATTTTGAAACCAAGTTCAGGAAATGCAGCATAGCTGCATAAGAATCATCCCCTTTAATTATGCCTTATATTGGCTTTATTTACTGGTTATAAAATTAAATCATTACAGTATTTATTACTCTTATCATTGGTTGACATTAGATTCCATAAATCTTCTGTACTATGTGCTCACAGCTCATGCAGTAGAGCACTATTTTGCTCCTCCTACTGCTCCTTCTCTGGTCCTATGTTACACTTGTTGCAGAACAATGCTAATAATAATGCTTCTACCAGCTGACCTTAGTTCCAAGGAAGAGAACTGGTCTTGTGGTAGCAAGCATGAATTGTCCCCTTTGCTAAGCAGGGTCCACCTTGGTTACATTTGAATGGGAGACTACCTGTGTGCACTGTAAGAAATTACCCTTAGGGGATGGGCCACTCTGAGAAGATAATTTGCATGCTGAAGGTTCCAAGTTCCCTCCCTGGCATCTCCAAAATAGGGCTGAGAGAGACTCCTGCCTGCAACCTTGGAGAAGCCACTGCCGGTCTGTCAATGTGTGGGTCCCCAGATGTAATTGGACTTCAACTCCCATAATTTCCAACCAAAGGCCACTGGGGCTGGGGGTTATGGGAGTTGAAGTCCAATAACATCTGGAGACCCACACGTTGAGAAACCCTGGTGTAGACAATACTGAACTAGATGACCAATGGTCTGACTCGGTATATGGCAGCTGCCTATGTGCCTAAGCATAAATTGTCCCCTTTGCTATGTAGAGTCTATCCTGGTTTGCATTTGAATGAGAGAATACTGTAAGAGCACTGTAACATATTCACCTTAGGGGATGGGGCCAATCTGGGAAGAACATCTGTATGCTTGCATACATAAGGTTCCAAGTTCACTCCGTGGCATCTCCAAGATAGGGCTGAGAGAGACTCCTACTTGTAACCTTGGAGAAACTGCTGTCAGTCTGTGTAGACCAGGGATTCTCAACGTTAGGTCCTCAGATGTTATTGGACTTCAACTCCCATAATCCCCAGCCCCAGTGGCTTTGGTTGGGGATAACGGGAGTTGAAGTCTAATAACATCTGGGGACCCAATGTTGAGAACCCCTGGTGTCAACAACACTTAGCTAGATGGACCAATGGTCTGACTTGCTGTAAGGCAGCTTTCTATGTTTCTATGGATGTGCCCACCCCTCCCTTTGCTCTGAGTGAGAATAATAGTGATGTGCAGGGAAGGGGATAGATTGTGACCCATGTTCTTGCATATCTTGTGCTAATAGTTTCTGAAGCCATTTTTCTGTTCTTCCTCAACTGAGCTTTGGGGTTGCTGAATATGCAATTTAAAATTCCCCATATATTTAGTTGCGTTGCATGGGAGGATGTGGAGCTTAAACATTCTTGATCCTTAAGAATTATTCAGATTTCTAAAAATTGCTAATATTGCATTTGTTACCTTTGTGAGGCTGAAATATCTCCTGCAGTAATAACATTCATATGTGGTAACAAGAAAATCTGGCTTTTTTTTTTTAATGTCACATGAAAATGGTCTGACAATAGTAAGATATTAGTAGAATGAGTCATACAGTGTACATATCCCTGTTTATAACACATTCCAATTACAGGCTAAGGAGGTAAGATAAAAAGCATTGCAAATTTACAAATGGATGAAAAAGCAAACTATATCCATCTCACTGCTTGATGTCCTACTTGTGAACAATATGTGCTTCATATTTTGAAAATATTATGCAAATTATGGTTAACATGAAACTTCTGAAAAAGTACATTGGTCTCTTTTCCAGAAGTACGTGCTGAAAGTGACGGAAATCATGGAACACCCCATTTTTGCTATCTTAGAGTGTGTACTTGTACAGGGGTTTGTGTGGGTGGTGTCGTGGTTCTATGTGTGTCTTTTGCAAAGTATGCAAGTGTGCATTTGTAAATGTACCGTAAAACCTGTCTTAAGTGATGACCCAAGGGCCTAGTTGTAGTAGTCTTTTTAATTAAAGGTCAAACAAAATTATGCTGGAAACCATAGGGAAACTTTAAAGTGATTTCTTAAGACAGGGGCTTCCTATTAGATTTTGTTCACTGAATAAATCTGAATACTTTGTCTGTGAATCCCACCCTGCCAAGAGTGTGATTCCTCACTCATTTTTATGGTTTGACTGGAAATGGCAGAACATCTGTGGACTGTTGAGGTTTGAACCATTGTACCAAGGAAAGTATGTTTTTGAGAAGCTAGTAATGAGGTTATAATTAGGCTTGGTTTAATCCACCCCCTCCCCATTTACTTTCCATCAAAAATGTTGGGTTGGACTAGACAAAGCATTTCACAAACTTATTTTGACATGTTTGAATTGTTTTGTTGTTAAAGAGTCTTAAAATGTTGATGCTCCAAAGTCATAGTAATAGCTCAGCTTGGAAACTGCTGACTAGGGATAGGATACAAGGCATGAGGCTGAGAAAGGAATTTTGAAAGGGTACCTTTCTGATTATGGCAGATCCCTAAATGTTTAAAGCATTTACAAATACACTTTGTAGTACAGAAAATGAAAAAACGTGTTGGTAATTATCACTATCTGACCCTTCCCTTTAGTCTGTCCTTGGTGGTGTGGTCACCGTGCCATGCTACTGCCCTGTGCTGCAGCTGAGCGTGACATCTGCTTTAGAGACAGAAGGGGGAGTGGGGAAAGAAATATGTGGGGTGGGAATATGTTAAGTTGCATGTTGAAATGTTTCTGCACATGAATTGAATGAATGAATGAAATCAAATGAATGAATGAATGAATGAATGAATGAATATTTGCATAAATATATCTGTTTTATATTCTTATGTTCTTGTGTCCTCAAGAACCCACGCGTTAAAAATACTGCATGTGTCATGGTGTGTGTGTGTAGGGGGATGATGCTTAACTTGAAAGGGGGTGGGGGCTACAGTGGAGGAGGAGCTCCACAGGCCTTTAGGTCCAAAATTATAGGTGAACCTCTGGGCTATTTGTATGAAGGCTTGTGAGCGTGTTATGGTAAAATATTTTTATGAGCTCAAAGGCGTGGTGGTTTCCACTTAAAGGTTTCGCTCCGCTATAGTGATGTGACCAGTAGTTGAAGAGGAAATGGGTAGATAATGGAAAGGATTGAGAGCCTGTCAGATCTAGATTATGCTCAGTATGCTGCAGAGTTGAGTCCGAGTCAGATCGGAGAGCTGCTGTAGCATATAGGAAGTTTCCCTTGCCATGGTGGACTATCATACTATTTCTTGCCCTTTAAAAATCTTCTTACCTCCTTCCATCACGAGATAGGGAAGCCATCTTCCAGTTGAAGTGTAACCTTCTCATTGATCTTCATGGTGTGAAAACTGCAGCAGTGCAACTCTTACTTGTGCTTAATAGGTAGCCTCAGACGTTCTGGTCCATTTTTTAGCTCCTTCCTATGACAGCACTGCCCAGTGTCAGAAAGGGACACACTCCCCCTCATACCTTGCTTTTTACTCAAAGGTTATCACACAGCTCCCAAACTTCAGTAGGACATGTCGCCTACCCTGTGAATGACTGTGTGAACCAGCCTCCTATACAAAACCAGGTTCAAAGCCTGCAGTTCTGTGGTTCAAAAAAAAATCAAAATTCTTGTATCACAGCTTGGTATTGTGGAGGGCAGGAGGAATATGCCAGGTACGCACAATTGTTCAGGCATATACATAATCCCACAAACTATGGTTGGCAGGATTATCTGCATTGGGCCAGTGTGTGTCTATGTGTATGTTTCCATGTGCACATGTCTGTGCTGGCATTTGGAAGTGTTGGATATTAATTTGGTTAAAGGAATAGTCATAATGTCTGTATATTTTGTTTTTTTACATACATGCTTGCCTGCATTTTCCTATCCCTAACTCTAGGTAGAGATGAATATTTTCTTTCCCAAGGTAGCTTTTTTCTCTGCTCTTTGCAGTGGTTCCTAGAAACTTCTTTCAGAAAACCTTCCTAGGTATCTTGCTATGATAAAGATGTATGTTTTACTAAGTATTGGTCTATGACTGCAATAAAGGATGACTGACTGACTATGATAAAAAATGGTAACTAGCAACTCACACGAGAGAGAGAGAGAGAGAGAGAGAGAGAGAGAGATTAAATTCTTCCCCCGCCTCTGCCCCATCAGTCCTTGTGGTCATCTCACAGGTTCAACTTCTGACATGGATATGTAGTTTCACTAGAGCAGACAATAATTCCAAATCCATCATCTGATTCTGTGAATTTTACAGTTGGGGAATTTTACCGCTGGGGAAAAATAATTATTGGTAGTTAGATGCACAAATTCTTGCACACGTTAGGGAATTTAAGGATAGGGGTGTACTTTGCATCACAATTCATTGAAAGCAACATCCTTATTGCCAATGCATATATAACTTATGTGCACAGTTCTTAAAAACACAAATAGTTTGGAATTTCCATGGCTATCCAATGCCGTGGGACAGAAAAGTAGGGGGGAAAGAACTAGTTTCACACATCCCTACTTGAAATTGCTCCCAAATGAAAAATATGGATAAAACAGAGTGAGTAAATCACATGACTGTTACTAGGGTGGGAAGAAGGCAGGGTCGAACTTACTTTCGGCCCAGATGATCAGTCGTCTTCTGTGTGCTGCGTGGCTTGCGTGCCCACACGATCCTCTCTGCTCTGAGAAACGTGGATCTCTGAAGGCCGGGAAAATGAAGCCCAGCCTCCAGATATCCTTAAAGGAACCACTTGAGTAGCACGGTGCACTGCAGGATTTCCCCTTAAGCCAGGCATTCTAGGCGCCCGGCTCTGTGTCTGCTCGGGCAACCTGCAGCCCGAACACACACACAACCCTGGACCTGGGTAAAAGGGCATGCTCGTGCCCTTTTATCCAGGTAAAAACCTGGGGGAAATTCCTGGACTAGCTAGGGAAGCAGCTTCACATGAGCAGCCCTACCCAGGTAGGACTGTCCAAGCCTGGGTAGGGCTACTTGTGTGAACAGCCTCATTGTGTTTTACCAGAGACAGATACATATAAACAGAGGCCATTGGAACACAGTATAATTACAGCACATGTCTGGGATTTACCTGTTTTAAATAACTCATGCACTCAGTCTTTGGATCTCTCTTTATATATCTATACTTACTGCACGGTAGATTCGCCATTACTATAATGTATTGTTAAGATATGCTTAATACAATAACTATCTGGACCTTTTGTAAAGTTCTTTTAGCACTTTACGTTTGACTTAGCCGACTCCTGTAGTGGTGAGAAGTTATTTTGCAGTAGCTGGATATTTTATCTTTATTAGGGTACAAAGGAAAGAAAAGCAAGGCTAAAAAATAGTTGTTGAGAGCCTTTATGGCATTCAGATGAAAGAGAGGCATATCAGTAGCTAGGTTGTGATATAAGCCCAGATATCTGGATACAGGTTCTGTTGAAATGGTGGGACATGTTTAGGATTGAGGTGCTGGTGTTTGGATTAATTTATGGGATTGTGTAGAGTAATCAGTGGTTTCTGGAATGATTGTGGATGGAAACTCATTGTTCCTTACTGCTGTCAGCAGAGAATTTACATTCTTTTAGGAATAAATCTTTGATTGGATTTTGTTTTGTTTATTCACAGCAAAGTTTTTGCTCGTTGATGGCATGACATGTATTGTCCTTTTCTGCTGTCAGCAATTAAGAGAAGGCCTCAACAGAGTTTTTAAAAAAGCCTTGTGACATAGAGAACATTTGCCTGAAATGTTCCCATGTGAGCCACAGTCTTGGCTAAACTCTGAAAGGGAGGAGGGAAAGTGAATAAGGCTTTTGTTGAAGAGTGACAGGCAGGGGCAGCGCTGGCTAAGTTTAACTTAAATCCTTTCGTTGATATTGGAAAGTCATAAGCCTGCAGATGACATTGCCACATTCAACACGCTGTGTGATCTGGGACTTTGTTGCTTGTATCACTGTGTGGGTCTGTGTACAGTGTAAACATTTTATGAACTGCAGTTTCTGATCCATCAGTCTGTCTGGGCAAGAATGTCCCTTGATACTAAAAAGAACAGCAATCAGGACAGAATTGGTCAATGCGGCATGTCTAATGGTGGGAAGATATTTGAAGGACTCACTATAGACACAATAGACTCTCTAAATAGCCTCTTTGCACCCTGAGTCTTATTGCAAACAGGTTCATTAAGGAGAGACATTCTGACACACAGCATCACAGTAATGAAAGTAGCTCTGTTTTTCTAATATTGTATCTTGCCACTTCAGTTATGCTGCCGGTACAAGATTTCCCCTGTGTTGCTGTATATTTCTACAGAAAAAGAATCAGTCTTCATAGAATATACAATTATTTTGTACGGGAATATATAACTCACACCTAAGATACAGCCTTTTCCTGTTTATGTGCACTAGTGCAAAAATAATTGGCATGCCCATCTTCCAGACTAAAAGAGCAACCAAAAATGGGGAAAAGAAAAAAAGCCTCACATCTTCTATGTGGAAAGATTAAAACAAACTGGAAGATAGCAGAGAAAAATAAATGCTGTTAAAATAAAGTCTTCTGATAACCTGTATAGGACTATAAAGAAAGCCTCCATGTAATCTTGTAAATAGTTGTGCTGGTAATATACTCTGCGACTGAGATCCAAACAACCCCATGTGCGACTGAAAAGTTCTTCTGCTCATGGAGGGAGGGTTCATGATCTTCATTCAGTCTGCAGCACATCAAGCCATATTGAATTCCAGTCTGGATGGCCTCATGACCATTGGGAGTAACTTTTCAGAAGCTGCAGTTAGAGATGCTAGAGGGACAACTACAAAAGCCCCAGTGTGATCCATGGCCCTCTGAGTTCAGGTCTATAATTATGATGAACAGAGGTGGTATATGTATTTTTGGGTGGGTGGGTTTATGACTGAAATAGTGTTCAATGCCCTTGTCAGATTATCCATCCCAGGAGCTAAAGAGAAGGAATGCATCCATGTTAGTTCTCCTGGTCTTCTTAGTGTCTTTTGATACCATCAGCTATGGTGTCCTTTTTTGATTACCTTATGGATATGGAGTTTGGAGGCATGGCTACCTTGCAAAGTAATTTTCAAACTGTGTACCTGTGGCACTACGTTTTGACACTCTGGCCTTTGGCCTATGGTGTCCCTCAGGGTTCAGTTTTATTCCCCATCCACATGAAATTTCTCAGGAATATCACCTGAGGTTATGGAATTTTTTACCAATGTATTTCTTTTCATTTGTCATCTCAGACTAGGGAGGCTGTGAAATTGCCTGAGGTCACCGATGGGCTACATGAGGGCAAACAAACTGAAATTAAATTTAGACAAGATGAAGGTGCTCCGTCCACTCCTTCCATCTATCCAAGACTCTGACCCTAATCCAACCCCCCCCCGACCACTTCCATCCAACACCCCTCTGATCACTTCTGTCCATCCAACACCTTCACCCTAATCCACCACACCCTTCGACTGCTTCCACCCAACACCCTGACTCTGGCCTGCAACACTGAACCCTAACTACTTGGAGCCAGTTTGAGGTGAATTGAGCTGGACTGAGGCAGTCTTAGGGGCTTTGACCTAGATTGGGTTGGTTTACCAACACAGCATTCTGTAGTTACTTTGCAAAATGCCCCTCTGGACTCCCTTATCAGCCAGTGGGGCTATCCCCCTTTCCTTGCTGCCTATGTAGAAATGCTAACTGCCCTTGGCCTAGCCAGTTCCCTAGCTTCCTCCTTCCACCTGAGCTCAGGTGGGCCTCATTAACCCTGACACCTCCACAAGCTCTCCATAGTCCTGTGGCCAGACTGCATCTCTTTGGCTGCAGGGGGTGGTCTGAGATCTCTGACAGCTACAGGAAGCAGTGCACCCTGGTGTCACAGGGCTTACAGTGGAATGTAAAATCTTATATAAATAAATAGGTGGAGAGATAAATGCTCTTTATAGACATTATTTCTTAGCACCAATTCCTATGTAGAAAATCTGGTTAATAGACATTCTTTTCTTTGGGAAACTTCTTATGGAGACAAAAAGCATGAGCTGGCCTAAACACTCATCTCTATTCAGAAGCTCAGTGTAGTTTAGAATCTACACATACCAGGTCCCAAACAAAAAACAACATATAATACTAAAGTCATCAACCATAATATCTGAACACAAAATTTATGTAAATAGACAGTATTAACATATATAGCCTGATTGTCCTTGTTTTATTTTTCTGTAGTCCATTTTTTAATTGAAAATGACCCAGTCCAAATTTGTTTGAACTCATATTGATCTTCATAATACTGACAGTTCCATTTATGTGGTTTAGAAGCTCTTCTATAACATGGAGGAATATTTGTGCATTTGTTGTCCACGATAGGAATGAGACTGCATCTGATAAGCAGATACCTTTTAGTTGCTTTTTGCAGATTTACTTTTGTGGAAAGACATTTAGCCTGTAATAGAAAAGGACTATGGTGCATGTGATCCGCCAGAAATGTTTGCCTGATTGTTTCCCATGGTTTTTCAAAAAAGATAGATGTTCTGAGGAAAGGTGTTCACTTGAATTGGTGAAGGCTTATGGTGGTTACAGATTATTATTTTGCTAAATATTGCCATCTGAGGAGTGGTATAATTCTCCTTATGGGTTGACAGGATGGTGTAGATGATCAAACTGCCTTGAAGTAATTTGGTCACCTATGTTGACTCTTAGATTATCCTGAACCAGCATACAAAAGAAGATAAACAGCAGGGTGTGGAATTTAGATCTCTAAACAGAAGGCAAGCTGAAGAGAGGGGCAGGTTTGGTTGGCATATACCCTTACTAGGAGATTTTCTCCCTTCCCATTGTGGGGCTCCATGACAAAAAGCCGCTGCCTGTGCGATCAGACCTGCCTGTGCGATCAGACTCTACTGCACCTCATCATCATTAGTGTTGTTCTAGAATGGTTGTCTCTTAATTTTCCAAATGGTACACTTTTGTACTGTAACATTTCAGAAGTAATTATTTTCTGTTTTGCAAAATCATACACCTTTTCTTGAGCAACCATCTCTAACACCTGTCATGTTCTGAAGGCATGTGAAAATGAAGAATGGAGAAAAATTGTTTGTGGATGCCTGCAACAGCTTAAAGTACAGCAAGAGCATAGAAATGCCTTGTTGCATTTGGTAGGTTTAACAGAAGTTTCTCTCTTTTTGTCTGAGGTCATCTAATTGCAGTGTTGGTGGTAACCTCAGAGTGCTATTTCCTCCCACTTATTTACTTTTGCCTCAGTTCATGGATTGATGGTTTCAAAGACTTTTACGTGAGACATAACCATTGAGTTCACAGAAACTGATTTTTAATAGGGTTGAACTAAATTCAATGGTAAACCCATATCTGAGAACACGAGTTGCTGCTAAATAGCACCATGGTGGGTAGGAGAAAGAGAATAATAGAACTGGAAGGGATTTTGGTGGTTCTCTAGTCTTCCCTCTTGCTTGGTACAGAAATCTGTTATAGAATGCATCCCTATAAATGACTATCCAGCAATGCAGGGACTTTAGGAAATTTCTCCTCCTGGCTAGCCTAAAACTGCTCAGTTTGGGTGTATGTTTGGGTATTTCTTCCTCCACCCCACACTTGTACCTAGAAAGCCCCCTTCTTCCCAGCCACATTTCCTTGCAACATGAAAGGTAGCTTTTCTCTGGATATGGTGGTGACAAAAAGGATTGCATGGTGAAAGTGTAGGGGAGAGAAGACATAAGCCCCTTCCATCTGTTGCTTCTTTATGGCAGGCTGAACCCTTGCTCTGCTCCCGTGCAGTGATTTGATTACTGAGATTTTCCTGAGTTGCCTAGTTTCCTTTTCAGGTTCTTAGGAGCTTCATTACAATGAAAGCAGAGTTCTGCCCCAAATTATTTGATAAATAGTACTACTGTTATCATTAAAATGTTGTGTACCTTTAAAAAGTCTTTTTTGCACCAATCTTTGGTGGCATCATCCTCTTTCAATGACTTCCTTTATAGCTTCCAATAATCGGGCTGATGGAGTCTATAATCTTCTAGGGCTTGCTTTCTTCATCATTCTATTGATTCTGGACAAACGCTTCACAGCTACTGCCAGACGGGCCCTGTTCCAACTGAAATATCGATTGTGACAGATAATAGGAAGTTCCACACAGTTGTTCCTTGTATTTTAGTTTTTATTACTTTGAACTCACCTGATGTCCTATAAGGTATGTCTGTAGAGGCCAATATTTCACTTGATTTGTTGAACTAAATACTGCAAGTAGTTTGTGTCACTGTACCAAATGTCCTGTCTGGATTAGCTTTATACTTCTGAGTGTACTGTTCCTGGTTGAACTTAAAAGAGGGAAACAGCCCTTCAGTTTGGATAAGTCCAAGTCCTGGTTCTCTCAGAGGTAGTAAAGCCATGTCCAGGCTGGGCTGTACTACTTCTGACTGCATTACGAGGTTCATGTGATTGAATGCTGCTCTATACAAGCTTCTAAACATAGTAAATGGGATGTGAAGAGAAGGTTGGCATATAATCGCCTGTGGAAAGGGAATTTTTTGAATAGAATAGCATTCAGCGATGCGTGTCGCCATCTATAGTCCCAAGTGCTGCAGTCCAGAGATGGGTTTCCTTCCTCAGTAAGAACTAGTCCCAGAAGGGAATAAATATTAGAGCCAAGGAGAGTGAGAATAAGGCTTAAGTAATGGAACGGTAATTGTATCTCTCTGTTTCTCTGTGTCTCTTAAGCCCTATTCAAGTATTCTAAAACTAGTTACACCGTATCAAGGTGGAGGAGAAATGGAAGAGGTTCTAGTCTAACCTCCTAGAATGAGGTTCTAGTCTAACCCTTTAGAATGACCAGGGTTCTAAATTGCATGGACAAAGTCTCCTTGACATCAGCACTGCCCTCAGACAAGCAGTTAACCTAGAGACACCTAAAAAGTGCATTGGCACAAGGGTAGAACCAAATGGCATACTTCTCTTCTCTTCTCTGTTGCCCTCCCTGTACTAGTTAGGGGCCATGTGGGCTTTGACCTTCCTAGCTAAACATTTCCTCTACTTTATATAGTCAGCACGGGGAACATGTGGGCCAAGTGTTGCATTGTTTCTTAACATTTCCTTATGGTAATAAATAATTGTATTTGTTTATATATGGCAGTTACTCTTTTCCCCCCCGCAGGGAGCTTGCAACAGTATGCACACGTTCCTCCTTCCCATTTTACCCAGATATACCCTTAAATGCTGAGCAATAAAGAGGAAATCTAGTTATTAAAAATGAAGGGGGTCCACACATTTTGGCTGGTCTTAGTAAGCAAGCCAAAATTTATAGGAACCTGCCCCTCAGTAAGTACTAGGCCCAGTGCAACCCTTTGTATAAAGTAAGTCCCGTTGTGTTTAGTGGGACTTATTCCTAAGGAAGGACTGGGCCCCTCTTCCCCTCACAGAGACTTTAGAACCCATCAACGTTGTTCTGAGTAGGAGGAACAGAACACCAAGAAGGAGAAACCAGTGAGGCAAAAACAAACAAAACAAAAACCCATACCTTTCGAATTGTTTGTTACGATTGGTTTTTTGTTTTTTTTGGCCATTCTAGGAGATTTGTCAGCGGAGGAAGGGGGTAAAAATAAATAAAATGTGTGCAATCCTGTGCGCACTACCTGGGAGTCAATTTTATCCAGCTCTGACTTATTTCTGAGTAGACATGCACTGGTTAGGAGTGTTGCTCCTCAGTGGGGACAATACCCTAATAGTATGTATTTACCTTCCAGTTGCATAAAGGACTTGTGCAGTCTCTCTGAGGTGCTTCTCTTCCCATTACAAGTTGTCCCAATAAGTTCAATTCTGCCTTCAGCCTTGATAAGGCCTTAAGCTTTGTGTCTGTTGGAGAAGCAAAAGGCCTGTCCAGTTATCATTTGTTGGTTACCATTTTATTTTGTGAAATGCACGTAGGCTCCCTGGCAGGTGCAGGAGTCCTCTATGTTCAGTGCTTCAAAACTGGGTAGTTAAGCTAAGTTGAAAGAAATTAACCTCAATTAAAGGGAATATTGATTGATTGTTACAGAGATAAATATGATGTATTTCCTATGAAAATCAAGCACATTAAAATAACATTAAAGTTGTGACAAAATGTGCTCAAAGGCAGAAAGTTTATAGGAAAGGGGAGATGTACAATCCTCTAAAAAGAGAGAGAGAGAGAGAGAGAGAGAGAGAGTATACACACACACACACACACACACACACACATACACACACACACAAACATCCTGGCTGTAATAAAGTTGGGTATGGAATTAGTTAAAACGTAGTGTCTAGATATTAGGATTTTATCCCTTGGGCGTGTTTTTATATTGATGTATTGTGCTAGAGCTACTCAGTACTCATTAAGAAAGTTGAGGTGAGAAAATATCGTCTTCAGCTGTGAATTCATCTTACTTCCGCATTATCCACTGCTGTATATGTAGTTGCCTTCAAAGACATTAGGAAGAATCTACTGGGAACTTGTGCAAAAGTCCAGCTCAGTTGCATGGGAGTTGTACAAGAACAAAGATGTGATACACAGTAAAACATGTGATACACAGTAAAACATCTTGGTGTGGAGACTGTATAAAAGGTTTTCTTAGCCCTAATAGATAGGGTTGCAGATAGCAGTTATATGAAACAGGAGATTAACTCTAGTGCGGATGTATGTCATGTAATAAACACTGCATCCAGACTAGCTGATTAATGGCTATCACTATTGAATCCGATGAGATGAGTTAGTCATGACTGACAAGTCCCATTCATTTCAATGGGACTTAGTTATGACCAGCTTAGCCTGGATGACAACCATTGTTATCAACATAGTAGGTGTTCTGTTATGGAAACAACAACAACAAGCAGCAACTTCACTGGGAACAGCCTATATATTGCGACCATATCTATAATAACAACAACAATATTGATAATAAAATTCAGCCATCCCAAGTTCTTGGGAAGGACTCGATATCTGAATAAAACAAACCAGTCAATAACACCTGTCTAACTGTGTAAAGAAGAAATAGTAGTAGTAGTAGTAGTAGTAGTAAATTAAATACTTTCTCTAGCTCATCCTGGGTAGACGATTTTCATAGCGCAAACTATGATGTGGGCAGTGCAGGTACACTTGCTATGCTGCGGGCTCACAGGGAAACACTGGAGGTCTTCTGAACCCACAATCTGGAAGTCCTAGTTAGATTGGAGACATGTCACTTGACCATCTGCAACATTTTCCCGATATAACCAGTGCTTCTGGAATGTGGGAATGCTACTGGTAGTATTTGTGCTCTTGCATGGAAGCACAAGCCCACTGGTGCTTCACTGTGAACCTGAAACAGGTGGATTGGCATTGCCCATGTTATGCATTCCTGGATATCAGCTGGTATGCTTATGTAGAGGTGGAATGAAGTGAAGTCAGGTGGTTTTCTTGAGAATTGGTTTTGTTTGCTTTTTTAAACTCTGTAAACTTGTTACCTTTCATTAAAATTTTGTAAGAAATGACAAAGCATGATGGGGATTGCAGTGAGTGAAGCTCAGCATTGAAAAAAGAGGACACCAACCAGTCTTGTTAAACATCTGGTATGCTGGATAAATGAGTGAGCTTCCCCCCCCCCCGCCTTTAACATGCCAACATGCTCACTTTAAACCTGTATGTTTAAGTGAGAGAGAGAGAGAGAGAGAGAGAGAGAGAGAGAGAGATTGAACAAAAGTTAGACCTGCAACAAAAACTTACTCGAACTGACAGCTGTGCACAGAAAGAAAGTAGGATGTCTTCCCCTGGAAACCATTTTCCCCTTGGAAACGTGTTCGTTTGTAACTTCAGTTTCATGTTACACTATTTTTGTCTTTGAACTGTAAAGTTTTTACTTCAGTTCTAATTTGCATAAGCCATTCTATAAAGATTCTTAACAGTTTGTAGTATGCATTGTCCTAATATAGTTTCCCCACATGTTGTGACAAAACATCCTATTTACTGGAACTTGATTACTTTCTGGGTTACCTGGAGTTGGGAATCTGCCAATAATTATTTACCTGCTTTATGGCATAGTCATCTTATTGGGAAGAGGTGGGTGCAGTTGGCAGGTAAGAAGCTAACCTTTCCCCACCACATCAAAGTATAGAATACCTCATTTCCTAGAAGAATGAAATATATCTATATTTATTCTAAACTACAGGGCTTCCTGTTTTAGCCTATTCCTTAACCTGTTCTTTTGTAAAGTTTTCTAGCAAATTGCATCTGTAGTAAGACTCTAGAGCCAAGGATTCATTTCCTGTCAACACAATCACAAATGCTTTTAATCCTCTGTTTAGAGCTAAGTGGGAAAGTGCTGATTCTATTGGAAAATCATGTTTAAACATCTGGGAGGTCATGTCTTAGAACAGGGGTAGGCAACCTTGACTCTCCAACTGTTGCAGAACTGCAGCTAACATTATCCCCAACTGCAATAAGTTGCAACTGGGGATTATGGGGACTGTAGTTCAGCAGCAACTGGAGAACCAAGGTTGCCTACCCTTGTTTCAAAGAGAATAAGCACAGACCTGAGCACAAATGAACTTCAGTATACATACTTGTTTATGGTTATGTAGCATTTTTATGTTTACAGTTTGGATTCAGATTTTGTGACTACCGTCTTGATGCTTTTGACACATTCTATTCTGCCCCATTAGTAAAGTTGAAACAAAACTTACCTGGACATATCCAAACATCAGAAGAGCTTATGTTAGTCACATTAGAGTTGTTGTTTACTTTTACAGAAATCTTAAGAAGTGGATTAATATATTGAACACAATATCTGAATCTGTAATGAGGAAAACTCAGCATTCTATCACACGTTAGTGCAGGGCTGCACAACTTTTGTTCTCCAGCTGTTGTTGGATTACAGCTCCCATCACCCATAACCACAGTGGCCAGTAGGAATTATAGGAGTTGTAGTCCCAACATCTGCTTTAGTGTGGCCAAATAACGGCACCCAGAAAGAGGTTATGCAGTTAGGAGGAGGCCTGATGCCCAGGGGCCAGGGCCACTAAAATGAGAATCTCATTTTGGTAGAATGTAACCCTTAATAGACACCAAGGTTGTTCTCACAACAGATGCAGGAGTGGGGAAGGCAGGGTTGGACTTTCCTTCCCCCCAGGCATGCAAGGAGCTCTTCTTTGTGTAGGCGTTGTTGCGTGCCCACACGATACACACTGCTCCAGCAGCGTGGATTGCTGGAGGCCAGAAAAATGAATCCTGGCCTCCAGGACTCCCATAAAGCACTGTGTGATGAGTGCACTGCATTTGCGGATTCCCCTGTGAGTCGGGCACTCTAGGTGTCTGACTCTGTGTGCGCTCAGGCTGTGTGCAGCTTGAGCACACACATGATCCTGAATCTGAGATTGAGAGTACGCTTGTGCCCTTTAACTTTGGTTAAGGGCCAGGGTTAAAGTTGGGCTAGTGGGGGCAGAAACGCCGGAATCAGGAGTGATCCAGTCATGCCACACAAGCAGTCCAACCCAGGCTGGTTTGCTCTAGCCTGTGTTGGGCTGCTCATATTAATAGCCTCAATATGTAATCATTTGCTCTGCTCCTAATGGCCTCTAGCTGGATAAAGAGTTTTTGTTTGGATAACTTGTTGGATAAAGAGTTTTTCCTCCTTTTTATTTATTTTATTTATTTATTTTTGCATTTTTATATCGCCTTTCATTAAAAAATAACCCCAAGGCGGTTTACAAAAGTTAAAAACATAAAATAAAAACACAATAAAAACATCATGCTAAAAGTATAAAAACATATAAAAACAGGCATAAAACAATACAACAGATAAAAACACCCACAGCAGCAGTAAAAACGATTATGTAAAAGCCTGGGTAAAAAGCCAAGTCTTTACAAGCTTTCTAAAAGCCGTGATGGAGTCTGAGGAACGAATGGCCACTGGGAGAGCATTCCAGAGTCTGGGGGCAGCAACAGAGAAGGCCCTGTCCCGAGTGCACGACAGCCAGGCCTCTCTCATTGTCGGCACCCGGAGCAGGCCCCCCTCAGATGTTCTCGTCAAGCGGGCAGCAACCCTTGGGAGCAGGCGGTCCCTCAAATACCCCGGGCCCAAACCGTTTAGGGCTTTAAAGGTCAAAACAGCACCTTGAATTGGACCCGGAAACAAACCGGTAGCCAGTGTAGCTCTTTCAAAATGGGGGTGATATGTTCCCAACGGGCAGCTCTGGATAAAACCCTCGCTGCTGCATTTTGCACTAGCTGCAGTTTCCGGATATTCTTCAAGGGCAGCCCCACATAGAGCGCGTTACAGTAATCCAGCCGCGACGTGACTAAGGCGTGGATAACCGTGGCCAGATCTGCCTTCTCGAGAAAGGGACGCAGCTGGCGCACCAGCCGAAGCCGTGCAAAGGCACCCCTGGCCACCGCCTCCACCTGAGCTTCCAAAAGCAGAGCCGGGTCCAGTAGTACCCCCAAGCTGCGTACTTGCTCCTTCAAGGGGAGTGCAACCCCATCCAGAACCGGTAAAATCTCCTCATCCCGATTGGCTCTCCTACTGACCAACAGTACCTCCGTCTTATCCGGATTCAATTTCAGTTTGTTAGCCCACATCCAACCCATCACGGCCTCCAGCCCCCGATTCATGACATCCACCGCCTCCCTAGGATCAGATGACAAGGAGAGATAGAGCTGAGTGTCACCCGCATATTGCTGACAACTCAGTCCAAATCCCTGGATGACCTCTCCCAGCAGCTTCATGTAGATGTTAAACAGCATGGGGGACAAGACCGAACCCTGAAGGACCCCACAGACAAACGGCCACGGGGCCGAGCAGTAGTCCCCCAGCACCACCTTCTGGACCCTCCCCTCAAGAAAGGAACGGAACCACTGCAACGCAGTGCCTCCGATTCCCATACTCGAGAGGTGGCCCAGAAGGATACCATAGTCGATGGTATCGAACGCCGCCGAGAGGTCCAGCAGAACCAACAGGGATGCACTCCCCCTGTCTAGTTCCCGGCGTAGGTCATCCACTAGAGCGACCAAGGCAGTCTCAGTCCCGTACCCGGGGCGGAAGCCAGATTGAAAAGGGTCCAGATAATCCGTATCATCCAGGACCCTCTGCAGCTGGGACGCCACCACACGCTCCATCACCTTGCCCAAAAAGGGGAGGTTAGACACAGCTCTATAGTTGTCCAGGTTGGAGGGATCAAGGGAGGGCTTTTTTAATAGAGGTCTTACCACTGCCTCCTTGAGGCACGATGGCATCCTGCCCTCCCTTAATGAAGCATTAACGATCACCTCCAACCATCTGCCTGTCCCCTCCCTGGCAGCTTTTATTAGCCAAGAAGGGCAAGGGTCAAGAGCGCACGAAGTCGCCCGCACACTGCCCAGGATCTTGTCCACATCCTCAGGCCGCACCAACTGAAAAGAATCCAACACAACGGGACCAGATGGTACAAAAGGCACGTCTGCCGGATCTGCCAGAACTCTGGAGTCCAGGTCAGCACAGATGCAAGCGACTTTATCTGCAAAGCAACAGGCAAACCGATCACAAAGAGCTGTAGATGACTCCTCCCCCATTGTCCGGGGGAACGTGTGGAGCAAGGTTTTCACCACACGAAACAGCTCTGTTTGCCTGCACTGAGCAGACGCAATGGAGGCAGAGAAAAAGCATTTCTTCGCCGCCCCCACCGCCACGGCATAGTCCCTAAAATGGGCTCTAGCCCGTGTTCGATCGGATTCATGACGACCTTCCTCCAGCATCGTTCTAGCCGTCGTCCGAGTTGCTTCATCGCCCTAAGCTCCGAGGAAAACCAAGGAGCAGAACGGGCTCCACCAAGCCGCAGAGGGCGTTTGGGGGCAACCGTGTCAACAGCCCGGGCCGTCTCTCCATTCCAGAGATCAACCAAGGCCTCGACAGGGTCACCAGCTCTGGACACTGGAAACTCCCCGAGGGCCGTCTGAAATCCAAGCGGATCCATAATCCTCCGGGGGCGGACCATC
Organism: Hemicordylus capensis; assembly: GCF_027244095.1. Lineage (NCBI taxonomy): Eukaryota > Metazoa > Chordata > Lepidosauria > Squamata > Cordylidae > Hemicordylus > Hemicordylus capensis. Next base: position 119,595,079 of record NC_069658.1, on the reverse strand, counting down.
TTAATCGGCCCACCACCCCTGCAGAGGGCAGACGGAGCAGTCAAGCTAAACCCCACCAGATGATGATCTGTCCATGACAAGGGAGTGGTCTCAAATTCCTCCACCTCCAGATCATTTATTTCCTGGTCGGCAAAAACCAGATCCAGAGTGTGTCCCACCATGTGGGTAGGGCCCGATACCAACTGAGACAGGCCCATGGTTGCCATGGAGGCCATGAAATCCTGAGCCGCACCCACTAGGGGGGCCTCGGCGTGGACATTGAAATCCCCGAAAACAATAAGCCTGGGGGAACCCAAAGCCACCTCCGAGACCACCCCCGCCAGCTCAGGTAGGGAGACTGAAGTGCAGCGGGGTGGTCGGTACACCAACAGAATCCCCAGCCTATCTCGGAGGCCCACCCTCAAGGACAAACACTCGAAATTCTGAGATTGCCTGACCGGGCACCTGGAAACGGGGAGGGTCTCTCGAAAGATGACTGCAACGCCTCCTCCCCGGCCCTCGAGGCGGGGCTGCTGCACGATCTGGAAACCTGGAGGACAAAGCTGAGAGAGACCAACCCCGCCCAGCGCATCCAACCAGGTCTCCGTCACGCATACCAGGTCAGCACGCTCATCCACAATCAAATCATGGATGAGAGATGTTTTTGCGTTGACTGACCTGGCATTCACCAGCAGCACCCTAATCCTCGAAGGAGTGTTCACAGAGCTCCCTAGGGTCAGAGGGTTGGGAGAAGGGCCGGAAAAAGGAACAGGCCTCAATTGCCTGGACCGTTTTCCCCTGTAACGGCCTGCCCAACTCCCACCGCCATACCTCTCTCTGCCCGCTACCCGTGATATTGCTGCCCCCACTCCAGACCCACTTTTTTGCTCTCCCAGACACATCTCCCCAGACTAACCCACCACGGCCACTTGGCTTAATTTAAAAAACAAACAAAAAACCCAGAACCAGGCTTCCGTTTTTGTTCCAGCATAATTGTTAAGAACAGTCAAGAGTGCTCTCTTGACTTAACTTATCAATTCAAGGAATTCATAGAACAGGGGCACATTGTAAAGTGTTCTTAGTGGCTGTCCCATAACTGCGCAACCCATTTCTCCTGGAGATGCAATTGCACTCAGATCCAAGCCAAATAATTTTGTGATAGTGCTATAAGACAGCCTTGTTCAAGCTTTTAATGGCTAAATCAAAATTGATATTGAGTTAATTCTTATGTTTTTATGTTGTGATTAGCACTTTATTTCTTTGGGATTAAAAAAAAAGGTGTGTGTGGGTTTTTTTTTTAGTATCGACCAGAGTCTACTAGCCCTCAGTATGTTAGAAGTCAGAAAGTGTAAAACTGTCTTCGCAGTGCTCATGAAAGAGCACTGTGTGCATTTTGAAGCATCTTGCATCAAAGATTGGGTAGAAGTTTACCTTTCATTTGGCAGTCATGGCCAACTGTGCTTCAATACAAGGATAAACAGGAGCCAGCGTGGTGTATTGGTTAGAGTGCTAGACTAGGACCAGGGAGACCCGAGTTCAAATCCCCATTCAGCCATGAAACTAGCTGGGTGACTCTGGGCCAGTCACTTCTCTCTCAGCCTAACCTACTCCACAGGGTTGTTGTGAAGAGACACTCAAGTATGCAGTACACCGCTCTGGGCTCCTTGGAGGAAGAGCGGGATATAAAATGTTAATAATAATAATAATAATAATAATAATAATAAAAGAATGCAATACTGTGTACACTGTATTATATGTACAGCTCCATGTGTCTTGGTGTAGTTTGGTAGCTACTCTGTTTAGTTAGGGAGTGGTAAGCCACATGAGATGGAAGAGCAGGAAGGAGTGCTGGCTTTATTTTATGCGATTGTTTCTCATGCTTTGAGAAAAGTTTGACTTTGGTATATAGGTGCACAGGATTCCCCCCCCAACCCCCCGGATTAAAACTAGAGGCACATTTCAGTGTTTCTCTTAAACACTCTTGCATTCAAAATATATTTGAATATTTTTTCTGACTCTATCTATCTATCTATCTATCTATCTATCTATCTATCTATCTATCTATCTATCTAAAAATCAGCAAGTGGCCACCTTTCTGCCTTTTGCCCTTCCTTTCTGCTCTCTGCCTTTCTCCTTGTTTTTTGCCCTTCTTGTTTTGCTTTATGCCCCTGCCCAACCTTTCTGTTTTCTACCTTTTGCCTTGTTTTTCTGCTCTTTCTGTTTTCTTCAATGCTGGGAGGCTTGGGTAAATATCCAAGCCTGCTGCTGTGGAGGAAAGGGAGGTTTTTGCCTTGGGGACCAGGTTCTCCCTCCCCCCACCCCACCCCCCGGCTCCAATACCCACCAGCTGCTACTGTGCCTTATGATGATGTCACTGCCCGTATATTGACAGAGGGAGTGGGGAACTTGTGGTACACATGCTACAGATTGGCCACCAATGTCATAGCTTTTTGCACTTCTTTAAATAGTTAAATCATGTGTATGATATACCTTTACCGCCTGGGCTTACTACCACTAAATGTTTGCCCTTACTGCATGCTTTTAAAAATATTGGTAATGTTTTTAAAACTTTAGATTGGTAATGTTTAAGAGGTCAAGTGCGTTCATAAGTTATTAATGAAGATAAAGATGACAAAACATTTCCCTGTTCTGATAGGTAGACATTTTGGAAAAGTTGTTTCTTGTATGTAAATCTTTCTTGTCTTTATTCTCTTTTTGGAGAAAGAAAAATCTATGGGAGTTTTAACTGCAATATAAATGTCATGGACAATCATAACAAGTATGCAAAAACATTTAAAAATATTTGCAATGTATGGAACAGAACAGAACATACTTTATTTCGGTCATTGACCAGAAACATTATCACACACAACAGAACGTAATTTGCATAAAATATAACAAAACTTAGCCACTGTGTTGGTGTATTTATGATTAAAATTTGACAATAAAAATTTTAAGAGTGACTCATCTGGATAACCAGGAAACATCATATTCAGCCTTGAATATATCATGCACTCCTAATGTGGGATCTAGCAAAATAAGAAGTAATTTTTTTAAAAATTATGAAGGTTTCTGAACAAAATTACATTTGTATAGGAGGAAAGAGAGTGTGTGCAAGGTTAACTTTTATTAGGAACCCATACTGAGCCATATTTTTAATGCCAATGTCATTCTTTGTAACTTAAGTAATGAAACTGCTTCATATTAGGCTTAGGTTTCTCCTTTCCTCTCTTCATTGTCATTAGCTTTCCATCAGAGATGCTTTCCATTTGTCTCATGCACTGATCCACGACTCCCATCTTCTCTTGAAGAATCTGGAACTGTGCTCTTGGTAGCAGCTTGGTCAGCCCATCTGCTATCATGTTGTGAGTTACTTCAGCTTAACTAACCCACTCCCTTGTGCCTCTGAACATAGTGGTGTTTTGTTTCTATGTGCTCGGTTTGAGACATAGTCTTTTCCATTAGAGAGATTTAGATGCACCCTTGGCTGTCATCAAACATCTCAGTTGGCTTTGGCTCATCATTTCCAAAGTCTAACAGTAGCTTGTGTAGCCGTGTGGCTTCTTTACATTCTTGGCCAATTGATATGTTTTCCACTTCTGTGGATGAAAGCAACAATTGACTGCTTCTGGATCGTCCAACTGATGGCTCCATTTCCTTAGAAAAACAGGTGTCCACTTGGGGATTTGTGATCAGTTCTGTCTTCAGTCCAATCTACGTCCATTTCTCCAGACAATATTAATTAGCCGTGCTTTCCTTACCTGTGCACTTCCACTGGAGCTGGTAGATAAAAAATGCCTGCAAGCATTCTGATAGGGTTATGGGTCCAGAGAACCCAGAGAAAGTACCCAAAGGCAAACAAAGCCTGGGGAAAGGAGACAAAGACAAAGAGGCACAGTAATTAAGTGGAAAGCCAGCTTGATTGGAAAAGACTTCCAGAGAAAAGGTAGGGTATGTTTTCGCCATGGAGACAACGACACAGGGACAGCCAGTGATCCGAGACTGGATCGATTTAATTATGAAATGTAATTCAGGATGGAGCTCTTTCTCATGGCTCAGGGACTGGAAAGTGTCATGCAAGAGGACAGACCTGACGCAGCTGGAGAACAAGCAGTGTGGTATGCTAAAGGTAGAAAAATCTATGGACTCATTTGCTTGCATGTGAGTGACTCAATCATTGTGCATTGAGAAGACCAGGATAGCTGAGGAAGTCTTGGGAAACTTTGAAATGCCTGTATGCTAGAAAGACAACTAATACTAGCTTTGATCTGTTTGTCAGACTGTGTAATATGAAACACAGAGAAGGACAGAATGTAACTGAGCATATTAATAATATCCTAGACATTGCAAGTGGATTTGTACAAGAAAGCATAAGACTCCCAGATAAAGCAATTGTTGGATTTATTTTGAATAGGCTGCCAGAAAGATTTCAAGTGATACATTTTGTTTTGGAATCAAGATAGAAGATAGATTAGGGATTTGTTATTCCTAGACTTCAGGATTTTGATATGAGATGAGATACAGCCTTTAATGAAGTCTTTGGTGAAGTGTTTCAAACCAAATAAAAGAGCAAGGTGTATAGAAAGCCAGGCATTTTCAAATGAATCATCCTCAGAACAAAGACTGGCCAAGCTAGAGCTGCTGAAAGAAATTCCAAAAGGGATGACTCATCATCCAGAATCTCTCCAAATGCAAAAAACAGGGGTAACACAGATTCAAGGAAAAGGGGTATGGAATAAACTGGAAATTTTTGGAATTCCTGAACCTTCTGAAAGTGATGTTGAAAGTAATTGCAAAAATGACTATGGGAATCTAGTTATTGATAGTGGTGCAACTGCAAATCTGATTTAAGACAAGGAATTGTTTAGTGAATTTTACTTGAATTATAAAGCCCCAATAAGCCTGGCACATAGCGAAAGATCATTGCAGAGGGGAAGCAAAAATCAGATGCAAGCTGCCAAAGGGAAGGAGCATAACCTTGAGAACTGAGGAGGTTCCTTATGTCCCTGCACTTGAAAGCAGTTTAATTTCAATCAAAGATATGACATGCAGAGGCTATGAAGTCAAATTCAAGATTGATCAGTGTTGCATCAGAGACAAACAGGAATGTTTAATGAGAGGTTCTTCAAGAGAAAATGGATTGTTTGGGATTGATTGCATTAATGGGAAAGCCAATGTTGGGAAAGGATGTTTGCATATACTATGTGAAAATTTGTGGCACAGAAGATTCAGACACAGATAACTTAAAGTAATTTCTCAACTTGAGAAGGGGGATTTAGCAAGAGGCTTGAAAGTTCAGCCCTGCAAATATAATTACTCATGATGTGTGTGCTAAAAAGCAAAGTAATCAATAAAACTTTGACCAGAAAACAGTGGAAGAGTTGTTTTTGCCTCCTCGAGTTGATTCATAATGTCTTCTGTAGACCAGTGCTAGTTGAATCATCAGGAGGAATCAGCTATTTCTTAATTCTTATTTATGATAACTCCAGATACACTTTTACTTATATGCTAAAAGGGAAAAGTCAAGTTCTTGACTTCTCCTAGTCTAAGGAGTATGTTGCAATAGTTCTAGGAGACTATTATGTTCTCCTAGTCTAAGGAGTATGTTGCAATAGTGAGCAACAACATTGGCAGAAAACCTCAAAGACTAAGAACTGGTAATGGGGGTGAGTTTACATCGAAGGAAATGGCGAATTATCTAAAGGCCATTATCTAATTAGCTAAATGGTCAATTATCAAATTATCTAATTGTCTAAAGCAGGCATGCTCAACTTCAGCCCTCCTGCAGATGTTGGCCTACAATTCCCATGATCCCTGACTAGTGGCCACTGTAGCTGGGGATTATGGGAGCTGTAGTCCAAAAACAGCCGTGGGGTCTAAGTTGAGCAGGCCTGGTCTAAAGGAACAAGGCATTGAACATGAATGAACAGTGCCGTACACCTTACAACAGAATGGCATCTCAGAAAGAATCATTCCATTGTAGAGATGACAAGGTGCATGTTGCAGTTTGCAAGATTGGCAAGCAAATTTTGGGGAGAAGCAATCATGACTGCCAATTACCCACAGAACAGATTGTCAGACAGACAGATGTGACACTTTTTGAATTATGGTATGGGATCAAACCAACTTAGGACATAGAGTGTTTGGATCAAAAAGTGTATACATACGTTCCTAAAGAGAAAAGAAATAAACTAAACTGCAGATGTGAAGAAGGGATACTCTCTGGATATACACTAGGAGCAAAAGGATACAAGTTCTTTGATGTGGACTCTAGAACAGTGAGAATATGCAGTGTAGAATACTTTGATGAAAGAGAAAAATCAATCTCAAGTGAAGAAATTGGACCACAGATTCAAATGGAAAAAGAACCAAGAGAAGAAGAAATCCCCATAAGCCTGGAGTTAACCAGCAAACCAGAACCAAAAGGAAAAGCAGAAGTTTAGCCAGAAGTGAGACATAAAGACCCAATAAGGGGGTTCCACCCAGGAGACTCTGCCAGAAAGAAAGAGACCCAGAAACCCTGCACACGATGAGACAGTGAAAGACTGCCAACACGTGAAGCTAAAAATTGAAGAAAAGCTGCAGAAGAGGAGATCGACTTTCTACACAAAAATAAAACTTGGACACTTGTGGAACTACCCACTGTATGAAAGTCAGTAGGATGCAAATAGGTCTTCCAAATACAATGCAGAAGGAGACATCGAGCACTACAAAGCCAGATTAGTAGCCAAGGGATACTCTCAAAAGTATCATGAAAACGTTTTGATGAGACATTTTCACCTGTCATGAAGCATAGTTCAAACAATTATTAGCATAGCAGCAGCAAGAAAGATGCAAGTTGATCACCTAGATGTGAAACAGTCTATGTGAAAAATTCTCTGCATAGAGAAATAGAGGAAGACGTCTACATGGAGCAGCCACCAAGTTTTGAAGAACCTGGAAAAGAGAAGCTTTAATGCGCCAGAAAAGCATCTGTGGAGCAATCTGCTAGATCATGGGATGAAAAGCTGAGCCAGATGTTACTCATGGAGGGGTTCACGCAAGGAAAGGTTGACCCTTGCCTATAGTCAAGATTCAAAAATGACCGATGGCTTTATATTTTGACTTAGGTTGATGACCTGATTATTTGCCAGACAACAGCCTATACAGAAGAGCAATCAGGAAACTTCTGTACATAGCAGCAGTCACAAGGCCAGACAGAGCTACAGCTGCGATAGATAAAGAGATCTCCCCAGTCTCCTCCAAGCTCTCTAACTAAGGATGTGTAAATTGGCTTGACTTTGAGTTGGTTCACCATCAAGCTGACCCAGTCCGAGGCCTTCCCCTCAAGCCAGACTGGGTCCAGTTTGGCCTGAGGTCAGGCTGGGGCCGGACTGTTGTTGTTTTTTAAATGGTGGACTTACTGTCTCCGAGGCCTCGGGGTGTCCTGCTGTGGCTGTAGGGATCCTTCGGTGTTCCGTCCTTCCCTTTCTCCCACAGGCTATTCTGGCTCTCTCTGAACTTGCAGTGGCCATTTTGGATGCTGTCGTGTATGTGCATAAGCCATTTACGTGGCCAGGGCCCTTCTCACTATTTCCAGCCGTCTCTCCTCAAAGGCCTCAGTATTATTGGTACTCACAAGCAGGCTATAAATGGATAAACATATGTAGTTTGTCATACTGGATTAACCTGGCTTTTTAGTGATACTGATGAAGCATTTATTTATTTTTATTCAATTTCTATACTACTTTTCATTAAAATAATCTCAAAGCAGTTTATAATATCATTAAAACAATGCACAATTAAAATACAAAATGTATAAATAAAAAACAATCTCTATTTGTTTTCTAAAAACTGTGATGGAGGCTGAGGAGTGGATACCAGCCAGGATACCATTCCAAAGCCTGGGGGCAATGACTGAGAAGACCCTGTCCCGTGTGCTTGAAAGCCGAGCCTCCCTCGCCATCAGCACATGGAGCAGAGCCCCTTCCATTGATCTTGACAATTGGGCAGAAACCCTTTGGAGCAGGTGGTCCTTCAGGTATCCAGGGCCCAAACCTTTAAGGGCGATAAAGATGAAAACCAACACCTTGAATTGAACCTGGAACCAATTGGTAGCCAGTGTAGCTCTTTCAGAATAGGTGTGATATGATCCTAATAGGCAAATCAGACAAAATCCTAGCTGCTGCATTTTGCATTAGCTGCAGTTTCTGAATATTCTTCAAGGGCAGCCCCACATAGAGCATGCTACAGTAATCCAGTAGTGATGTGACTAGGGCATGGGTAACTGTGGCCAGATATGCCTTCTTGAGAATTGCATATTATCCTTAATATACAATTCTTCAGATAAAGAGTGAACCATTTTTGACTCTTCAGTGAAAAGTTAGTGTAGAATAGATTGGTGCTTTTCCATTGCTCTTTAATTGGTACTTTTCCATTGCTCTTTAATTCCTCCTGGATGTTCCTCTGCGACCATAGTGGATTCATCCTTGCCCAGCAGTTGAGAAAGGTTCGGAATGCTTGAAGGGGACATTTAAACTCTCTTCAATGACTTTTTTCTACTTAGGTGGTAATAGGTGTGCAAAGTACCAAAGGCAACACCTTTCACATCCTTGTCCTTTATAAAAGTTATTTAATCCCTGCTTTAGTGATTGGAGTCTAATACTGTACTGCAAAAATGTACTACTGGCATTCATGTGAAAGTATCATATGACCTGCTAAGCAGGCAATGCAAATGTATCTTGTTCTTAGAACTGTAAATGTCCTTTGTATCATCAACAGGAAAGGGAGGTAGCAAAGACAGTGACTGATATCCAAACCAATGAAGCATTGGTGTGGCACCAGTGGTTCTGAAGAGTTCCAAAGTAATGCTGCACCAGTGCTTACATGGGGTTTATGTGTGAGAGAGAGAAGGAGATTTTTGATGACCTTCCCTTGCCCTGGAAGCACCCTGTGTCACCTGAAAATATGTCCCTGTGAGCTGCACAATTTCCGGGGATGTATTTTTGGGTAGTACAGAGTGTTTCTGGGAGAAGGGATTGTTGTTGTTGAAACCACCCCCCCCCCACTGCTTCATGAGCGGTGGAGCTGCATTAGCTGGATGCTTCAGAAGCACCCGTATTCCATTATTCTGAATGTTGGCCAGTGTTGCTTCCTAATCAGTGTGGTTATACATAACCCTTCTTTCCTTTGAAAAGGAAAGAAGCCCATCAACCTATGTGATGGCCCAGAAGAGGCAATACTAGCTTTACTGTTCATACAGCCTTCATCTAAGAAACAGCACTGAGTGTTTTTCCGTCATGAGTCGGAATAAGCAGAGGCTCCAGGCCAACATCTGAGGCATCATTATATAAGATAAATGGCTTGTTGACATCAGGACTTTGCAGTTTAGGCTTGGCACTCAGTTTGGCTTTCAAGTTCTCAAATGTACCCTCGTGCTCAGGTTTCTGATAGACAGGATTAGACACTGTCTTTTTAAAGAGGGCCCATTAAGGCCACTATGAAAGTGGTGGAAGTAGACATGAATTGGCCATAATAGTCATGTCGTAGTCATTATCTCACTTATTTTGTCTTGGCCATGGCAATCTCCCAACATACCTGGCTTTTTTCCACCACTGGCTTCACAAACCATTGCCTATGAAGCCTCTCAATTTTATATAAAGCCCAGTGGCATTTTCAGAAACAAACTCTATTTCCTGGATAGTCTGTAGTAGAGTCTTTTGTGATTAATATGGTCTTCCCAAGATGTGCTGCATCTACTGTATTTGTGCAGCAGCAAAGGCTCAGACAAAGATGAGTTCCTCTAGCTGTCTGAAAGTGGCACGATAAACAGGAAAAAGGATCTTTTTCTTTCAATCTGTCAATAGATAGGTATTTCATTGAGGTGCTGTAACTGGTCTTGTCTTAATGGCCTTGAGTGCCAAATCATGTCGGTACTGATTTGTATGACATCCAGTTGTCAAGACTTTTAGGTTTTCTGATCTAGGCACTGGAGTTATTTGGACAGGTTTGGCTCCTACCCACTAGTTTCCTTTGCTTGCTCTCAAGGTAAGAAGCAAACAGTACATGGGAACATTTGTTGTGGGGGAAGCAAAGCTTTCCCCTTACCCCTCATATTGAGGGAACAAAGGTGTAGCACCATGCATTTTGTACTACAGAGTGCACAGAGATTGCATTGGGGGTTCTACATAATACAGTAATAACTGTACATGCCCTCCTTCCTGTCACCATCTCATCTATGGCAATTCTTTTGTGGAGATAATTCTTGCCTATCATTGTACTGAATATTGCTGAGATAATCTCTGTTAAGCACTGAGTAAACAGAGAGAAAAAGAATCCTCTAAATAGTGATGCACATGCTATATAGCAGTAGGTGGGCAGGAGAGGAGCTGCACATTGACAGGGAGCCTTCAGTATCTTGTGGGGGAGATTTTGTGCGCAGCTGAGCCAGTGTGGAACAGAGTATGATTTTTCCTTCTCTACCCTTGCTTCAAAAGACCTTCGTCCCACACCCATCAGCACAGCACCCCAAAATACACTAGAAGCAAGACATGGGAGAAAGGGCCACGACTTTACTGATAAATTCAAATTAGATTTTCCTGCTGGAAAAAAATCCAGCCCCAGGCAATGCAGGACTAACCTATGCCAAGGTTGGACAATGTAGCCTTTCCCCAGCCATATGAGCAACACACCCTGGCTCAGAACCTGGCACCAGATCAGTGCTGACGCCTGTCCCTCATGGCCAACCCAAAGGGTCAGGGCCGTTTTGTGGACTTCATGCCCCCAAGCCGCACAGCCTTTGAAGTTGTGAAGTCTTCGAAGCAAGTGAGAGTGTGAAATGTAGCCCCTGGGCCCTGAAGGGCAGATTGCAGTGGAACAGGGTGTGATTTTTCCTTCTACACTTACTTCAAAAGACCTTTCTGTGTGTAGGATTATGTTTCTGAGGGCTACAGTGAGTGGAGAGAAGTCAGAATCACTTCCCATGTAACTCTGCTGCACAAGAAGGCTATGCCGCAGGGATGCTGAAAGCATCACCTGGGTCACTAAGTATTATCATTACTATTAATCTAGCCTTCCTACTGCAGAGGACAAATGCTAAGAATATAAAAACTGATTGTCAGTTTAGTGAAAGGTCAGCTTCCATATCCTGAGCTGGGAACTTTTTTTTAAGGAGTCTAACTCAAGAAGCGACAGGATTGCTATCTGGAAGGGTGAGGGGCAAGTTAACTCCATGGCCATAGAGGAGCCTCCCATGTAGCACATTGAAGATACTGCTTAATTCAACCCTATTTTATGGCACCTGTATTCCCTCTTTGATTGCCAGGTGCCCTTTATATAACTTCCCTTTATTATCTGTAGTGAATTGTGTAGGTAGGAGTGATCAGATGGATAGAAAACAGTTGGTTAGTATGTTCGTAACCATGATGGATTGGCTTTTATCATCCCAGTTAAGTCTCTCCCCCCCCCCCCCGCTGTTCTTTTGTCTATAGAGCCAAGTTTACCAAAAAAGCAAACCAAACGAGGGAAGGTGGAGCAACTCCTTTTATTTCATCCATTTGACGCCTGTAACAAATAGTTTTTACTGTGCCAACAAAAAAAAAGCATATGTATTATATATTATGCCAGTATCAAAAAGCGAAGCCAAATTGTGACATTGACAAAGATTTACCAACCCAGCAAGTGTGGAAGTGTTCTGTGGGCTAACGGTTTTAATGGGTTTATTTTAGACAGTACTTCAGTTGTGAAAGTGTCAGTTAATAATTTACCCATCCCAAGAGACTGTGGAAGCAATCACACTCTGTAGTAAGGTACTTTTGGGCCTGTCGCTTTGCTGTAGCTCATCTTGGCTATAGCAATGCACCATTGGATGTGACATCAGCACTGTGTCTGCACTTTGACAAATGAAGTCTTGTAAGAGCTAAATAAGGCATGGGAAGTTTTAGAATGAGCAAATAGCTCTTCAGCTGATTTCTGCAGTAATGGATTACTGTAAATGTCCATCTGCCACACAACCAAAGAACACCATTTTAAAACTGATCCTGCTCTTTCCAATTCCTCCATCTCCCTCCTTACTTTAAAAACAAACAAACAAAAAATGCCTTAATGAATTTGAGAATAATCTCATTCTGGAAGATTCCTTTTTGCTAGAATGCAGGGAAGGTTAGAAATGTTTCCTGATACTAGACATATAGGTATGCATCTAAGGTGATGCATTGCACAATTGGGCAAGAAGTGAAATTCACTGCCAGAAATGCAAATGTTAACATAAAAAACCCCTCTCAAATATAGTACTTACGCCATCACCTTTCACCATTCAATTTGTTCTGTTGTAGCTGTTAACACAAAAATGCTGTAGAATGAGCACCATTTATGTGAATTTTATTCTCCAATTTCCTGATTTAATCTTACTATCTTCTTGGCATGGTGAGTTTTTGCAATTTGTTTTCCTCGGTATGAAGGGCTGGTTTTCCTATGAAATAATCACTTTGAGTACAGTGTTGTGTTAAAACATTGCAGCATTATAGAGATTTACGGTTATTTAATAATGATTTATTATAGTAATTTATTCTGCCATCTGTGGCAGTCCTTTTCCCGCAGAATTTGTGAATAGAATTTATATTGAAATTTGCTAGAAGAATGCATTTAAAATTCTAATGAAACATACATTAAAATTCAGCTAGAAACCTAGGTAGCACTGTGGGAAAAGAGGTTACGTATAGTTCTGCGTTTACAAAGAGGCTTGCCTCCCTTTGGCTGCAGGATCAGTAGGAGTTGGCGTCGCTACACTAATTGCGCAACAGAGGAAAGTGTAGCAATTGCATTTGCTCTCTGAAAAGCCAGCACTAAGGGCCATTATGTGGTAGTGAATCTCTTTTATAACTGCTTCCCTTGTAAACACAAATAATTATTATTCAGGTTTAACTAAGGCTTTATTCAGAAGCAACTCTATTTTTCTCCTTCTCCTTTCCCTCCTTTCTCTTTCTGATTCCATCACACACATTATCTACAGGATCCCTAATCGGACAAACATCCAAACAACAAAACACAAAAGATTACCAGATAGAATACAACATCTCTCCCCTTTATAACAACCAGAACTGAATTGATTTAAAATTTAGTGACAAAGTCCTGAAGTCTTTTAGGTGGTCTCCTGTCACACACACTTTTCCTAAATCTTGGGGTCTCTGGCACAGGAGCTGTTTGTGATTTTAACTCTGGTCCTGAGGATTGTCCATCACTTTTATCAACCTCATCTCTGAGGTCAAAACTGAAGGCAGGATCAAAGTCCTCTCCAGTTCCTCTCTCGAGACCAGACTCCCTTCCCTCTTGTCTCATAGCAAGCATGCTGGAAAGTCTTGAAATGTTCCATTTCTTTTCATCTTCCAATAGGACAGAATCTCCTAGGATTTTGATTATTTGCTTAGGTCCAGAATATCAGGTACATCCCTTTCTCACTCTGTAAGGCAGCCATACTCAAAGAAAGTTTGTTTGCTGTTTCGCACCATTTCTGATCCACATACAATTCATATTTTTGTTGCTTCTCCCTTACCCAATCATGAGTCTTGGCATTCTGCAGGGTGAGATGGCATGGAAAGCCCTATCAGTTGCTGCCATTGGATAAATTTGGTAGCTTTGCGTCCTTTCAGCAGTTCAAATGGTGATTTTCCTGTAGTAGAATGAGTAGTTGGATAAGCAAATAGAATTTCACCAATTGCCTCCTTCCAGGGTAGTTGTTGCATAGCAGCCAGTTGTAAACTTTCCTTCACTAATCTGCTCATTCTTTCTATTAAGCCATTTCCTAGAGGCTGGAACAAGGAAATTATCGTGTTTTATCTCATGATTATGCAAGTATTGCTCCATTTCACATGAGTTAAGCTGTGTCCCATTGCCAGTCACTAGTTCTTTAGGAAGACCTTCTCTTGCAATAACTGCAGCATGAACTGGATCACCTTGTAATGTTGTCAGCAAATGAAACTTCTGGCCACCTGGAATAGTAATCTACCATCACTATAACAAATCATTGTTTTGTGGGTTGGTTATCAAAAGGCCCCATTATATCCAGAGCAATTTTTCCTAAGGACTATTGGGATACTCTACTGGAGTCAAGGAGATGGGAAAAATCTGTGATTTGTCAGATAAAGCACGAGCCATGCAGTACCTGATTACATTTTCAATGTCTTTGCTCATATCTGACCACCAGAAACTTTATCTGATTCACCTTTTAGTCATGCTCATGCCTTCATGGGCAAGTTTGACCATTTTTGCTTGTAAGAAGGTTGGCACCACCAAACAATCAGTTCTTGGCACCAGCTCATTAAGGAGAGATAGCTCACTCGCTACATGCATGTATGGTTGAAGATGTTCAGATACCTTTTTTTTGCATGGCCATCCATTAATTATGCAAAGTTTAAGTTTAGTAAGTGCTTGATCAGCGCTGATGGCCACTTTCTATTCAGAAGACGTGATCACTCCATGAGTGGATGAAGCTATTTGCGAAATTTACTACTCCTTCATTATTGTCTCCTCTTGGCTTGGAAGTGGAAGTGGAGATAAAGAATCTGCAATTGTTTTCATAACACCTGGAAGATATTCCATGTGGAAATTAACGTCCATAAGTCTTGTGATGCATTTGGCTATTCTTGGGGTTGCTCAACACGATCCCTGAGTAGTGAATAAAGCAGATAGTGGGGTTTATGGTCTGACTGTAAAGTGAATTTTATGCCCCACAAGTAAGTCCCGAAGTGCCTCATGGCCTAGAAATATGCTAGAGCTTCTTATTCAATGACATAATACATTTTCTCTGATGCATTAAACACTCTGGAAACAAAGGCATCTGTAACATCCGTGTTCCCTTTTTTCTGGGTCAAGACAGCACCCAAACCATATTCAGAAGCATTAGTGGTTACAATAGTGTGCCTGTTGGTGTCAAAAGAAGTAAGAGCATGGCTTTCAGCAATCACCGATTTGCTAGTCTGAAAACTAGCCTTGCAGGATGCGTGCCAATTAAATGTTACATTCTTTTAGAGGATGCAGTGGAGCAACTTTTGAGGCTAATTGTCAAAACAATTTAGTGTAATAGAGAGTCCTAAAATGATCGAAGTGCATACTTGTTGTATGGCTCTGGTGCTTCCCAAATAGCTTTCACCAAGTCTGTTTTGGGATGTATGCCACTCTGAGATATTGTGTGACTCAAGTATGTCGTAGAGTGTGTGCAAAATTGACATTTCTCTGCATAGTAAGTCCATGTAGCTGGAGTTTTCTAAAGACTTCTGTCAGTTTAGCATCATGCTTCTCAATAGTTTTGCCATACACTAAAATGTCATCCTGAAAGCAAGTGATGCCATCCGTAATCCCCAAAAGTTGCATGCATCATTCTTAGGAATACTGTGATGCTAATCCAAAGGGCAGTATTTTGAATTGAAAATAGCGATGTGCAGAACTGATTTGACTGGTTCAAGCACGAACTGGTCCAGCTCCCCAAAAGTTTAACTTGACAATGTGGAGAAGCAGGCTCTGATTCTGTCACAATTTAAACATTGTCAGGGAGTGGTTCATGTGCCTCATATATTGAATCAGTAATAGTGGACAGCAGAATTGCAAACCTTAACCTCTTTTCTTGCATTTGTTGCAAGTAACCCTCTGTGCAGAACAGTGAGCAAAATTGGCTTTGTGAGCAGATTCTCCACATCGGTAGCATTGGTAGCTCTTCCTTTCCTGTGGTGCCACGTTCTAGGGCAGTGCCATATGAAAAGATTAGGTTTAGAAGGATTTAGACTGAACAGCCTTGATTTCAGGAGGTTGGTTTTGGGGTACCAGAGAGCGATTTGGCACAGTGAAGAGCATTTTCCATCTTCCTAGCCATCTCCATAACTTTATCCAGGGTAAGTTTCCCTTCCAGTAGCAGTATATTTATGCAGTTTGGAGCAATTTGTTTTCATAACAATCCGATCTCTGATCATTTTGTCAGTAAGCCTGGCAAACTCAGAGGTTATATTTCAGGCACACAACGCTGTGACATACTGAGTAGATTCACCTGGCAGTTGGAATTTCACCAGGCTGTACACTAGTTTCATGGCCTGGGATAGGGACTAATTCCAGATGTACACTAGTTGGATTGCAGTTGTTTAATTAGGGTGAGGCGATCAGGTCCTGGATGCAGCCTGGAGAGGGACACAAAATGGACAAAAAAGCATGCATTCAACCTTAGATAGCTGGGACACACCAAGATAGCATCAACCAGAACTTTTCCTGCACTTCTGAATAGTAGTCTTTCTGAGGAGCAGCAGCAGCATGGAATTTCAGAAACAGAACCCTTAAAGGTCCACAACTTTTCTTAAATTGTCTCAATGCCATTCCCCCCCCCCCCCAGGGGGAGGTATCACTAAGAGAATGCCCTAGGCATAGAAATAAATGGTTATGGCCTCTTACATCTTGGATAGCAATAGAACTCTTTTCAAAAAACTGTTATTTTCAGAAATATATATGACTTCAAAGAAAGTCAGTGTGGTTTAGATGTGGCCTCAGGTAAAGGGTTTGTTGACATAGCCTTTGAGGATACTTTGGGTCTAGAGCACACGCAGCTGTGGGTTACGTGTACTTGCTGTCCCATATTAATGTGGCCAGGATATGAAACCAAAATGTGCCCACAATGCTGTGTAACACTCCAGCTTCACCCCAGGTAATATTTGGAACTACTTTCCCAAGTATTTTGCTGAACTGCAGTGTATTTCTAGACACTCCCATTTTGATTTTACTCTTTTTTTAAATAATAAAAGCTTGGGAATATGAAAAGCAAGTTAGAATGTCTTCAGAAAAGTAGTTGCAACTTGCAAAACACATTTTAAGCATTGTTTTTCCTCCCTCTCCCACAGTAATTCATGCACACTTTTTAATGGCTATTTCCACATTGTTATTAACAAAGATAACGTAATATGTCAAACTACAGTGTATTGTGAGTGATTGCATGCAGTTCCCGTGGCTTGATGTTTTATGTGGAAACTCTGAGCAGATGCAGTGAACAATCACAGCACTACCTGATTTAAACAGTTTTAATAGATGTCCAAGCTTTTTGGAATGAAGGTTTTAAATCCATAATTCAATTCAACCCTGATCAATGTTTGAATTATTGGTGTGTGTGTGTGTGCGCGCGCTAGGGGCACCTTTAATGAAATTTACTAATGGCATTGTAGGGAAATGACTTGACATTCATATCCCGCTGGTATGTTTCCCAGACTATGGGAAACACCTATATCAGGCAGCAGCGATATAGGCAGATGCTGAAAGGCATCTGCTCATACTGTGTGGGAGATGGCAATGGTAAACCCCTCCTGTATTCTACCAAAGACAACCACAGGACTCTGTGGTCTCCAGGAGTCGGCACTCACTCAAGTTTTGTTTTCTGATTCTGGATTTTTTTTGAAGCCCCAGCATCAATAATCTTCTTTCCCTTTGTTCTTTCTCTGCTTGTGAGGTCCAGAAAGAGAAATGCGGCCCCAGTGCAGGACCTATAAAGAATCCTCCAGTGGAAGAGTCTCTCTCTCTCTCTCTCTCTCTCTCTCTCTCTCTCTCTCTCGGGTGACACAGGAAGGTAGTGGTGATCAATAGATTATTTCCTGCATTAATCAAGCTCCTTGTAACAAGTGAAATTTCCACACCACTCTTTCTCCTTCATATGCCAGAGATGCCATTCTCATGAGTCTTGTTCTGGTCAGGAACATATCCTCATGTTCCTGAAATGAATTTTCAGGAATGTATTACTTGTTTTCCTGTCTCAGCCAGTTGGTTAAAAAAAAAAAAATCCTGCCTTTGGCGGGACAGAACGTGGGTGATTTTGGATAGACAGTCTGAGTAAACAAAGTAATGTAGAGCTGGAAACCAGAATGCCCTCTTCTTCCAGGCACATAGCCACAAAGAGACATAATGGAAAAATCCAGGTAAGGGCACCATGGGGGCTCTGCAACAGAGAGAGGGGAACCAAATCATGGTCCACTGATAGACTTCTAAAACAGTAGAAGATCTGGTCTCCCTATCATTTGAGCACTGAACTTGATAATCAACAATATTATTTAGGGTATTTTGGGATATAAATCAGGTGTCCAAACTGGAATTGGCTTTTTAAAAAAAGGAAATGTGGAGATTTGCAAAGAGAAAATGCCATTTTTAGTTACATATATTGCATATATGTGCTAATCCCACTGAAAGAGGAAATTCCATTAAAAACGCTTGAGTACAAGTGTTTTAGAGATTTTCTCCGTATAGCACTATAAGAATATGTATTATGGCTCCTCCTTTTGAAGTGTTCAGTTTTTGTTATCTGTCATTTGAATCTACAAAATTAAATATCCACATGGATATTTAAATTTAAAAATTTAAAAAATCTATATTGAACCTTGCCCAAGTTATGACCATATTAATGGCAAAATGTCAATTATCCATTTTGCACTAGAGTAACTTTTTAAAAAGTTAGTAATTTAGGATATCAGTTTGTAGGTATTCAAAAGTTTATTGACTTGTATTGCACTTCTGAGCACCTGATAAATTATTTAATTGTCTGATGGATATGTGGCTAGCTAACTATAGGTCATGAATTATGTGCTGTTCTTCTAATATGCTGTAGGGATACCTGTTTATAAAGTATTTAGCATTGGTTTTATAGTGCACTGGTTGACCACAAGAGACCACGAAGTACAAAGATCAATCCTATCTTGGTCCACATTATTAATGCTGTTTGAAGGTCTGTGATGTGTTTCAAGGCACGTTTGGATGTCACAAAATCAAATGCAATTGGGACCCCGTTTTGCTTATTTTGTGAAAGGTGAAATTAACTGTCCCCCAACAACTTTAGGAGAACTGCATGATCAGGTGTTGGCTATTTATGCAGGAAAAATCAGGAGCCATCTTCCACATCCAACATCCTGGTTTATTATTATTATTTTTAGTTAAGCAGCCACTGATGTTATATGTTATAAATTCACCAAATGGATCCTGAAACTGGACCACTTTTTATAACACACTGAAATATCTTTAGATGACTGACCTTTAATGAAAGCACTTTTTACCAGTGTATGCCAGTATGACTGTCCAATTGCCATGCATATCTTAGGAATTACCACAGCTGCTGATAAATGTGTTTGTCCAAGTCCCAAAGTAGCTTTAGAGGCTGATGCAAGTAGTCAGGTGATGGAACTCAGGATGGAGGTCTTGGGGAAAGAGGACATTGTTCTGGGGAAGAGGGAAATGCTCCCATAGAAGGAACGCGATGATGAGCCCATATCCTCTTGCACAGGGGATACTCCTCTGGAGGGTAGGGGCCTCCTAGTAGTGGGCAATTCGATCATTGGGGGTATAGAGAGATGGGTCTATGACCTGTAGACATGCCTGTCTGGTGCGAAAGTTTGTGGACATTATGCAGCGCCTGTATAGGCTGTTAGACAGTGCTGGCTAGAAATTCTCTGTCATGGTGCATTTTGGCACCAGTGATGTTGAGAAATGTAGTCGGGAGGTCCTGGAAGCAAAATGTAGGCTGCTAGTAGCATATTGAAGTCCAGGACACTAAGGTAGCATTCTCAGGAATACTACCTGTTCTTTGCACAGGGCCAGCAAGACAGGAGGAGTCTCAATGCATGGATGAGATGGTGGTGCTAACAGGAAGGGTTTAGGTTTGTTAGGCACTGGGATACATTTTGGGACAAGACGATCCTGTACAAAAGGGACAGACTCCATTTGATGGAACCAGACAGCTGGTGCTTAAAAATAAAAAAAGATTGCACAACAGCTTTTAAAATGATGTCTGGGGGATAGCTGACAGGAGCTGGGCAGTTTCTCTTTGACAAATACCATCCCTTAAGGTGTGAGAGTGTAAATGCTTCAGATAAATCAGAAGGGGACAGAGTAAAACCAGGTAAAGATCAGATGTACTAGCTGATCAAAGAGATCAAATGGCCATAAGAAAGATAGCACACACCAGGTAAGAGACTTGGTGTATACATGTTTATATGCCAATGCCAGAAGCCTCCAAGTCAATATGGGCAAGCTGGAGTGCTTGGTTCTAATGAAAACATAGATATAGTGGGTGTAACAGAAACATGGTGGAATGGTGAGAACAAATGGGGCACTGTTATTGCTGGTTATAAACTTCCTAGAAAGGACAGGGAGGGATGACTTGGGGGTGGAGTAGCACTCTATGTTAAACGGATAGAATCTAACAAGCTAGAAAACCTAGGAAAACCAGAGTCTTGTGGGTGACAATATAAGGCCTGAAAGGAAATGTGCTACTAGGGACGTGCTGTCACCCTCCTGATTAAAATGCTGACATTTTCTGGGTGTGACTGGGAGTTGCAGAACGAAATCAGGGAGGCATCAAAGAAAGAGCTGTAATAATGGGTAACTTCAGTCATCCATTGGGTAAATTCACATTCAGTTGGGTAAATTCACATTCAAGTATTGACAAAGACACCAGATTTCTAGATACGTGGAATGACTGTGCCCTAGAACAGTTGGTCATGGAACCAACCAGAGAGATGGTGACCTTGGACTTAATCCTGAGTGGTGCACAGGACCTGGTGTGAGATGTTATTGTCATGGAACCTTTAGGGAACAGTGACCACAGTGTGATCAAATTCAGCATACATGCAAGGAGAGAATTGCCAAGGACGTCTAACACAGACACTTTGAACTTTAGAAGAGCAAACGTCTCTAAATTGAGGAGTATGGTGAAAAGAAAACTGAAATGGAAAATCAAGAGAGTCACTTTACTCCAGGATGCATGGAGTTTATTTAAAACCACAATAATAGAAGCCCAGTTAGAATGTATACCAAAAAGATGGAAAGTTCAGAAGGATGCCAGTATGGCTGACAAATAAAATTAAGGAAGCTATGAATTTCATTGATTGATTGATTGATTGATTGATTTGATATACCGCCCTCCCAAAAATTGCTCAGGGCAGTTTACACAGAGAAATAATAAATAAAAATAACATGGAACCCTGTCCACAAAGGGCTAGCAATCTAAAAAGAAATATAAGATAGACACCAGCAACAGACACTGGAGGTACTGTGCTGGAGGTGGATAGAGCCAGTTACTCTCCCCCTGCTAAATAAAGAGAATCACCACGTTAAAAGGTGCCTCTTTGCCCAGTTAGCAGGGGTAACTGATAAGTAGAAGACTTCCTTCAGAAATTGGAAGGCCTGCCCAAATGAAGAAAACTGAAAGGAACACAAGCTTTGCAAAAGAAGTGCAAGGAGACAACAAGGGAGGTGAAAAGAGAGTTTGAGGAACATTTAGCTAAAATCATAAGGAAGAATAACAGAAACTTCTTTAAATACATCAGAAGCAGGAAACCTGACATGGAGGCTGTTGGTCTGCTAGATGATGAGGGAGTGAAAGGGATTATTAAGGTGGATATGAAGATTGCAGAGAAACTAAACATGTTCTTTGCATCTGTCTTCACAAAAGAGGATACTGAGCATATACCTATGCCTGAACCAAGCTTCTCAGGGACAGAGGTTAAAGAACTGAGTCAGATAGTGTTGACGAGAGATGATGTTCTAAACTGCCTGGAAGAAATTAAAAATTAACAAATTGGCAGGGCCATCCATCCAAGAGTCCTTAAAAGACTAAAGCGTGAAATTGCCAACCTCCTTGCAAAAACATGTAACTTATCCCTACAATCAAACTCTTTACCAGAGGACTGGAAAGTAGCCAATGTAATACTGGTTTTCAAAAAGGGATCCAGGGGGAATTCAGGAAATTGCAGACCAGTTAACTTAACGCCTGTTCTGGGAAAATTTGTTAAGCTTATAAAATTGTTAAGCTTACAGAAGACCAGATGCTGCTGAGGGAGAACCAGCATGGCTTCTGAAAAGGTAAATCTTGCTTCACCAACCACCAGCTTTAAACAAAGTTCCTCATCAAAGACTCCTGAGAAAACTTAGCAGTCATGGGACAGGGGGTCAGTTTCATTGTGGATTGCTAACTGGTTGAAAGACAGGAAACAGAGGGTAGGTATAATGAAGAGTTTTCACAATGGAGGGAGGTATGAAGTGGGGTCTCCCAGAGAATTGTGCTGGAACCAATGCTTTTGAATTTACTCATAAATGATCTAGAAGTAGGGGTAATCAACTTCATATATACACTCTTGGAGTCTGAGCTGTCAGTGACTGACCAGGAGATAGATCTTGTGGTCATAGTGGACAGTTGGTTGAGACTTTTGACTCATTATGCGGCAGCTCTGAAAAGGCCTATTCCATGCTTGGAATCATTAGGAAGGGGACTGATGGCAGTTAATCAATAATCTATCTATTAATATTATGCAGGTGGCCTTTGTTACCCACGGGGGTTCTGTTCCCACCCATTTCCATGGATAACGAAACTTCAAATTAAAAGACTTTGTCATTTGCAATTGGGGGGTTAGGTTCTTGCCGGGCAAAAAAAGCAATAAAAGGGCTGAAATTAGAAAAATAATGTATCGTGCCATGCTCTGCAGGTCTCCAGCTATCTAGCTATGCCCCTCAAAACCCACAATTCTGTCATTTTATCACAAAAAAAGTAAACCTTTTTTAAAAAAAGCTTTTAAAAAGAGAGAATGGTGGTCAGAAATGACCTCGGAGGTTATTTCTGGCTTTTTGTACCTACATATAACAAGGTTGGGTCTCTATAGCCCAATCGTGGAAATTCAGAACCGCAGATGCTGGGACTGTGGATGACGAGGGCCACCTGTAATGCCCTTATACAAATCCATGGTGCAGCTACATTTAGAGTACTGTGTACAGTTCTGGTCACCATTCCTCCAAAAGGACATTATAGAACTGGAGAGCAGTCCATAGAGGACAACCAAGATGATAATTGGCCTAGAACATGCGGTAAGGCTACAACACCTGGGGCTTTTTAGTTTAGAAAGAGGGGTGACAGGATAAAGGTCTATAAACTGAGGGGTGACAGGATAGAGGTTATAAAATTCTGCATGATGTGCAGGTTAAGAAAATTTTCTCCCTCTCGTATAACACTAGAACCAGGAGTCATCCCATGAACTGATTGCCAAGAAATCTAGGACCGACAAAAGAAAGTACTTTTTCACAGAACGCACAATTAACATATAGAATTCTCTGCCACAAGATGTGGTGACAGCCACCAGCCAGCTCTTTAAGAAGAGCTTAGATAAATTCATGAAAGACAAGTCAATCAATGGCTGTTAGTCTGAGAGCTATAGGCCACCTCCAGTCTAAGTGGCGAGATGCCTCTAAATCCCAGTTGCAGGAGAGCAACAGCAGGAAAGAGGGCATGCCATCAGCTGTTGCCTGTGGGTTTCCCAGAGGCATCTGGTGGGCCACTGTGTGAAACAGGATACTGGACTAGATAGGCCTTGGGCCTGATCCAGCAGTTCTATTCTTACGAACTCATCAGTGGGGTGTGTGTGTGTGTGTGTGTGTGTAGAGAGAGAGAGAGAGAGCGAGAGAGAAAGCTCAATTTCTGCTAATGCAGCTTTTAGTAATTGCCCATAGAGCTGAGAGGACACTAGGCAGTTCAATCAGTTCTGTATTCTATGAATGAGTTAGTAATTATGAAAGTGTACTCAATTTACTCTGACATTTGCAAATTAAATGCATTTTTCAGTTCTTGAAACATGCATGTCTTGTAGCACAATCTAGAAGTTTGGTTTCATTACATAGTCTTATAACATTTTCAAAAGCATGTTGTTAGATGATATAGAATCCCCCCCCGAATATATTTAAATCCTAATTTTATCCTCAGAGTGATAGTGGGAACTGTTTTGAGAAATAAATTATTGTACATTTCACACTTGCCCTCCACTTACTGGTGAACCTATGGAAGGAGGCAACAGGATTATGGCCATTGATGCCCATTCACCCCAAACCTCCATATGTTCAGTGATAGGTGTGAAAGGAGATTTTGCACCTCCTTTGCAGGTCCTCCTGTGCAGCAAGCGGAAGGTCCTTCTGCTGAACATGTGGCGGTGAGGGGAGGGGGGCAGGGCCAGTGACTGCAATCCTGCTGCTTCTTGTACATATTCAGTTAACGTGTGGAGGGAAGATGTGAAAAAGACCTTTATGTATTATTGTAGAAGCTTGTTTTCAAAAGGAATGTTGATCCAATGCAGCGAGGAAGGTTGCTGTAAAAGAGCAAATATTCTTCATAATTGAGAAAGAAAAGGTCTAGGACATAAAGCCAGGGGTTACTCCTCCATGAAGCAAAATGAAGCAATTGCTTCAGCAGGCGGTGCCTTTGGGGAACCTTTTCTGCTGCAGCAGAATCTTGCCCTGGCAGAAGCCTGCCACCTCATCTCTAGCAGCCCTGCCTCCCAAGCGATGCCTTCTCCCTTCTCTTTACAAGCCTCGGTATCTGCTGTGTGTCCCATGAGAGGCAGCATGGAGTTTGCCTTCAGCAGTGGTAGCAACTGCCTGAGCATTCTCTGTTTGCCAACTTAGCAATGCAGTGGATAGGAGATGCTCTCTGTTTCTCCCCCCCCCCCCGCACTATAGTGTGAAAGATGGGGTGTGCCTGTAGGAGGCTTCACGGACTGACTTACTTATTATAAATGTACTAAATAAAATAAATAAATGGGCTTAGGGCTGTCCTTAGGGCATGGCAAGCAGGTTAATGGGAAGTTAATCTGCTTAATTTAAAGTTAACTGGAAAATAACTTGAAGGTCTTGTGGTAGCAAGCATGACTTGTCCCCTTAGCTAAGCAGGGTCCACCCTGGTTGCATATGAATGGGAGACTTGATGTGTGAGCACTGGAAGATATTCCCCTCAGGGGATGAAGCCACTCTGAGAAGAGCAGAAGGTTTCAAGTTCCCTCTCTGGCTTCTCCAAGATAGGGCTGAGAGAGATTCCTGCCTGCAACCTTGGAGAAGCCGCTGCCAGTCTGTGAAGACAATACTGAGCTAGATGGACCTATGGTCTGACTCAGTATATGGCAGCTTCCTATGTTCCTATGAAGTTAAATGAAGGAGGGCTCCGCACTGGCTGATTTGCCCCAGGCCCTCTGCCAGGGGCAAATCTGTTTAAGGACAGCCCTGGGAGCTTGACTTTGGCAATGGTGGAAGCTGCCTAGGCTCTCTCTTCCTGTTTACTTCCCTCTCATTCACTAGTAGTGGTGGAAGCTGCCTGGGCTCTCTCTGAGGGAGGTGGAGCCAGCACTGATGCTGCCTCATCCCCTTAACGGCTCCACCCCTGCCATCCATTCCCAGGTGCCATCCACTTAATCATTGCCCCAGCTCCTGAAGCTGGCCGTGAAGCTGGAAGTGGGTGGCACCTGAGAATGGGTAGCAGAGGCGAGGCGGTGGGGCAGTGTCAGCACTGGCTGGAATCCCCCCACCTTCCAGTATAGGACTGCCAATGGGAGCAGTGGGGCTCATTGCTGTTTTGCCTCTAGTGGCAAATAATGACAAGCTGGCACTGCAAAAATGATCACTGAACAGATCTATGATCATTTTTTTGAAGCACCTTAACATTTTTTTGGTTAAGCACCATACATTCACTGGATACCGCAAGCCCATAGTTGTTTAGTGTCCCTGGACATGCAATTAAATAAAGAAACAAACAAACAATAAAGTTATTCTGTTAGGATATTATGTATTGTGCACACTTATCTAGTATATTTTCATTACATATATTTATGCACCACTTGCCTAAATGTTGGAGTGGGTGAACTTTAACAGGTATAGTTTCCCCAGCATTGTTGTACTTGGCTAGGGCTGCCACCTGTTTATACTACTTATTATATTTGAGGAACACTGTTCATAATAAGTAGTGTAATAAGTTTTATCTATTATGTCCATATTTTTTCATTGTCACAAGTCGTGTTTTGTTCTCGAGAACTAAATCCCAATGGAAAATGGAAAATTCATCAAAAATGGCGATTTGGAGGTTGAATTACCCACTTGAACTGCAGTAATTGCTATGTCCTTTGTTGATATAATATAGCCACTTGTATAACCTGTGACTAGATGCTACTGACTTTACCTTGACCACAATAAGTCTTTTGGTATTCTTTGTCTTTTTCCCAGCTGGTACTGTGCATAATCTGATAGAGGTGTTGTGGCAATCCTGCTTTACTAGAAATTTAAACCACTTTAAAGGTTATGTCTAGCTCTTCTTCCTTGAAAGTGTGAGAAATAAATTATGTGCTGAGGATCAGTAATGGAAAATCTTCAGTGTCCAGAGGTCTTTTGATAAAAGAAGTTAAACAGTGTCAGTAGCGGCCAGTCTGGGTGGGATGGGGGTGGGGCGGAAAATGAGCTGAAGGTGTAGCTCATCCTCTCTCTCCTCCCTGACTGCCTACCCCTTCTCCCCCATTGCAATAGTCCCAAGCATGCAGGCTGGTCATTCACTTGATTCCCCAGCCTGGGCAAATGACAAGCCTGGTGGTTCTCATTGTATAAGAGAAGGCAAGGGAGAGCGAGGCAGCCAAAACAGGAAGAGGAGAGTGGAAATGAGCTGGACTTTTGGCTCGTTTTCTGCTCCCCCTGCACCACCCATACTGTGATGAACAAGCCTGCTCACAACAATACAGGCATATAAATGATTTAGGTCTGTAGTGTAGACATGTTATCTAGCAAGCAAGCAAGCACAGGAGCCCACTTCAGGTTGTAGGTTGGAAAAGAGATGGAGGAGAGCACACACATTTCAGTCTTGTTTAAAATCGTCCTTGAGAAGGTATTGTAAATAGCTTTGGGAATATTTCCTTGGGAAGTGGGATAATTCTGTAATCCTCCTTTCTTACTTAGCATCACATGGCTATGCAGCTATATTTGAAACATGCGCATAAAATAGATTAGATTAGATTAGATTGTATTCAAAGTAGCATCCACTCATTCATTGGAGTTCCAGACCACTTCCACCTGATTGCAGCTTCCTGTGCTTTCCCAAAAATTCCACTCTTGAGGGTTAGAGGTTACTAGAGCAATATAGGATGAGACATGGGGGGTTGCAGCCAGATGGGGGAAATTTGGGAAATTGAGGGGGATGTCTTGCATGAATATTTAGTGCCTTTTTGCTTGTACTGGACATCTTAGATACAACCTGCAAATCTACTTTTATTTCCCCCCCCCGGATCTATGAACTATCCCTCTAAGTTTTTTAGTGTGGTATATAATGTTCTCTCTCCCTATTATCCTCACAATCACCCTGTAAGGTAGGGTAGGCTGAGACATGGTGATTGGCCCAAGTTCATCCAATGAGTTTCATGACTGCATAGGGACTTGATCCTGGATTTCTCAAGTCCCAAGTTCCCAACACTCAAACCACTACATCACACTGACTCTTGCTAGGTTTTGGTTTGATCGTTCTTTCTCTATTGTGTCTTCTAGAGGAAAGAACTTAACTAATTGTTCCATATTTTGATGTTGACATTGATTATTTTTGTTTGTTTATTTTGGAAAAGATATTCTACGCTACTTTTCCAAAGGTCTCAAAAAGTCATACATAAAATAGAAAATACAATCGAACTTAACAACACAGTGGCGGCATTTGCATGTAATGGGGAACCAGAGTTGAAGGAATCAGAGTTTGTCAAATCTGTACGTCTGAATGTGTTAAACCCTGGTCCTGTCTGAAAAGCGTTCTGAGGTTTCCCTTGCCATACTCCAATTTGAAAACTTGGTTTGTAGCGGGTTTCACTGCTCATACCTGAAGATTCCAGCCACTTGCTGTATGTCTGAATGCAGAACTGCAGGCTGTGCTGGCTGAAACCAGAGTTGAAGGAGGAAGCTCCTTCCCTCTCTCTGGCTGTGATTGGCTGTTGGGGCTGTCCTTCCTGCCAAAAAGAAGCTCACACAGCCAGTCCCCCTCCTCTCTGCAGACTCCCTGACTGCAGTTTGGCTCCTGTCTGTTTCATCTGAATGCAGACAGGTAAGCACGTGGTGGGAGGGGGAAGTAGAACCACGAGTGCATTGGACCCTCGGTTGCGTGTTACATGTGAATGAGTTGAGTAAATCATATAACAGTATCTAAAACAGCCAGTAAGCAGCCAGTGAGCACTCATGATAAGCCATCCTTAAGGACTGAAATAAAAAGCCCTTACAGAATATGGGCAAAGAGCACCTTGGTGCAGAGTATTTTTGTAAGGTTTCTGGCCATCACTGTCCTAATCAGGAGTAAAGGGGCACAATTTCCTGAATGTAGCTGGCAAATGGACAGATACTGTGAGAGGTAGTCCTGCAGGTATTTGAGCACCAGGCCATATGTGGCTTTGAGGGGCAAACCTGGCACATGAATTTGGCCTGGAAGCCCAAAGTCAGCCACACTCAAGTTTTATACAGGTACATCTTCCAGTGTCTATGAAAAGGAAGACACACTCTTTGCATCAGCTGAAATTTCCAAATCAATGACAGCCCCACATAACGTATGTAATAGGAGTCATGCCTGGGAGCTTCAAAAACATGGACCAGTATGGTAAGGTCAGTTTTGTCCAGAAAGGAATAGAGCCTTTGCAACTAATGTAGTTAGTAAAAAGAGCCTCAAGCCATGACCTCCCACTAGAAGCACCCCAGGGCTCCTCATATTCTCATACAGGGAACTGGTTATGCCATTTATCATAGGCATAATGATCCCCTTCAGACTTCAAGCATTGCCTGCCAGCATCTTGTCTCGATTCAACTTTAATCTTTTCACTCTCATCTAGTTTCCAGTTTCTGGTTCAAATGTAAGTGTGTGTGTGTGTGTGTGTATTTATAATAGTTTTCTTCCTCTGTTTATAAAATGTCATAACAGTTCACATAATAGAACAATAGAAACAGTGATCAATATAAATAACCAAGTTACATGAAATAATCAAAGATGGAGACTCCAGTACCTGATAGACACTCAAACCTGAATGGTTTGTCAATTACATATAGAGTTGGGTATCATGTTATTTAAAATCTAGTATACTAAACTAGGTGAGATGGCTTCTTCACCACTTTTTACATCGAAATGGACAAAAGGAATGGAATAACTGAAGAGCCATTGTTCCTGCACCCTATTGGAACATTGTTCCAATAGGGTGCAGGAGAAAGACGTCTGCGGGGAGACATGATAGAGGTCTATAAAATCATGCATAGCATGGAGAAAGTGGAGAGAGAGAGATTCTTTTCCCTCTCACACAACACTAGAACCAGGGGTCACTCCATGAAATTGATTGCCAGGAGGTCTAGGACCAACAAACGGAAGTACTTTTTCACACAACGTGTGATCCACTTGTGGAACTCTCTGCCACAGGATGTGGTGACAGCCAACAACCTGGATGGCTTTAAGAGGGGTTTGGATGACTTCATAGAGGAGAGGTCTATCAATGGCTACTAGTCAGAGGGCTGTGGGCCACCTCCAGCCTCAAGGGCAGGGTGCCTCTGAGTACCAGTTGCAGGGGAGTAATGGCAGGAGAGAGGGCACGCCCTCAACTCCTGTCTGTGGCTTCCAGCGGCATCTGGTGGGCCACTGTGTGAAACAGGATGCTGGAATAGATGGGCCGTGGGCCTGATCCAGCAGGCCTGTTCTTATGTTATGTTCTAAAGGTGTGAAATCTACTGATTTCAGCAAAAAAACAAAAACCAAGCAAGTACTCTTCTGGTCAGTCTTGAAGGACGATAAATCACCAGGTCTACAGCTGTCTTCTCCATTCCGTAGGATGGCCAGAAACCAAGGGTCAAGGAATGAGTGGGTGCACTCATTTAAAATATGCAAGAGCCAACCCTCCAATGTGATATTAACAGTCTTGGCTAGATATTCACAGTGTGTTTGACCTCCACTGGCAGTGTTTTATGGTCTAATATGATACAGGATCATTTTTCATATGGTGGCTTTTACTAACCCAAGAACCCTGTCAGCATCTTCAGAGCTTGGCAAATCACATTGATCCAAGGAACTGCAATGGGTGTAAAAACAATTCTAATATAGGCTCCATATGAAATGTTCCATCCAAGTCAGACTGAATTTGATCAGCTCTCAAGAAAAAAATTGTGCACAACTATACATGAAGCTACAGATGTTTAATCTTCCAGTGGCCTAGCAATGGGCTCCATGGTGTTCTTACTCAGGTTTGCTATGAGTTTTTCAACAATGTTGCTCAACCATGTCCCTACCTCTCATATCCTGCATCTGCTCAGTGAAACAAGGAGTGCATGCCCAGTGAATCTAGGAAGATTAGGCTTGGGGATGGTGGTGGAGCTTGGTAAATCTGCATCAACCTCTTATCCCACACCTTCATCAGGGTGTCTATACTCTGCCATATCTTCCTCTAGTCTAGGATTTTAGAATCTCATAAGATATCTGGTCTTGGGGAGGACCATACTAAGAGGCCTGTGGTCTTAGCATGGAGAGGAGGTAAGCTCCACCCAAAGTAGTGATACAGGTAGAGATGATGATCACCAGACCACTAAAATCCTACCCTTTGCAAAACAAAAAAAGTCAAACCATTTGTAATTTAATATGAGTTGGACCAGTACAGCTGAGGACAGCCCATAGCTGCTGTGGAGACCATAGAGCCTTTTGTTCACCTGACAAGATGGACTTGACATGAATGCTAAAAGCCTGGCATTATTAAATTTGGAGTCCCCAACTCCATATTCAAATTTATCTGTGCCAACTTTTATTTGTGAAACTGGGTAGCTAGGCAAGAAGATCACAATCTGTTCCTGATATCCAGCACAGTCAGCATAATCAAAGTCATGTACTAGCCTATGTCCAGACTACGGCCAGCATAATGCTCTTTTGCCACAATGACCTTGCACAAATAAAAGAAATCTGCTCCAGACAAGTTTTTACACTAGTGCAACATGTGCAACATGTTGAGCAACATCAACAAAATATTTCACAACAAGTTGCACTGTGTTGTGCAACCTTGCATGTGTCGCATGGTTACACAGCATTGCAGAGCACTGTAACGTTGCGCAGCTGTGCAAATTTCTTAAGTGCATGCAACTTCTTGTGTTGTGTTAATAGAACACTATTCTGAATGTCAGTGACTTTCTGCAGTGATTGCGTGTGCAATGACCAAATATCCAGCTGGAATAAGCTGTGACAGCCCTGGTCGATTTGCTTCATCCAGCTGGGTTTTGGTAATGCATGCCCTGGTCTACTTTTTCATCCACTAAGATCATGCAGTAGGCTCACTAACTTGCATTAATCATAATCAAAGTAGCTTTGGGGGAAATGAGAAATATAGAGTCCACATTCTGTACTCCGCATAGGATAGAGACTAGATGGCCCTGTCAGAAAGCTCTCAGGCCTGTATGAATCCAGGCAACATAGTGCCAGGTCAGCAGAGTGGTGAGTCCTCTTCTCTACTCAGCCCTAATGTACCTACAAATTTGCCTTACACTGAGTCAGACCACTGGTCCATCTTCTTTCCTGAATTTGAAGCATCCCTCTAGGGTTTCAGACAAAGATCTTTCCCAGCTCTGCTTGGAGATACCAGAGATTGAAGCTTGCATTTTCTGTACGCACAGCATGGCAGTACTCAGGTATGGAAACACAGAAGGATGGGAGTTGAGCTTGAATTTCCTTCCTCATTGATATAACCATCTCACAGCAAGTACTAGTAAAACTGAGGTTCAAGTACCAATATAGGTGCTACATTTTTTTTGTTTCTCCACACAATGAAATGTGCTTTCTTTGGCTGCAGGTTTTTTTTAGCAAGGGGAAAAACACTGGCTGGTATCCTGACTCCTGAAGCACATGTGTAAACAGAACTGTGCAATGTATTTCCTCTCTTCCACATTATGTCTGCAGCATGGATAGAGTGGGGATGTTTCTCAATTTTCAAAACATTACACAGGTAGAGGGAATGGGGGAGATGTGTGCAAACCCCAGTTGCATCTTTGCTGTCCTCTTTATGTGTGTACTTTGATAGTCAGGATGTCAGCCACTAAAATTAGTTAAGATGCTAAGCTCAGAGGAGATCATTTGCAAGGAACTTTAAAATCTGTAGGGCTGCCAAATGTCATTTTAGAGAGAAAATGGTATGGTTTTTAACCAATTAGCTAACTGATTAAATATTACAATATCATTACCTGTGTGAAATATTCAGGATTCTTAAAAATAATAACTTTTTGTTATGAATTAATGTAGAAAAATCTTTTCTTAAGTGACATTTTCAACAAGAAACAAATGTAAAATGAATACATAAATAAAGAGATCATGTCCAGTTTTGAGCCACATCTCTCTCTTTAAGACTAAGGGCCTAAGGAAGGCTTAGGGAGAACTGGGTCATGGTTAAATATATGAAGCATAAAGGGATCCTAAACAAGCATGGAAAGCATCAGGTTTGATCATGCCTATGGAGAGCCAAGTATGAAGGGCCAATTATTTTAGGAGAACCAACTGCCATATATGAATATACCAGTTTTGTAGTTGGCATGGGTCACACTTCTGAATCAAGAAAACTACAAC
This sequence comes from Hemicordylus capensis, assembly GCF_027244095.1. NCBI lineage: Eukaryota > Metazoa > Chordata > Lepidosauria > Squamata > Cordylidae > Hemicordylus > Hemicordylus capensis. The sequence goes on along the minus strand of NC_069658.1, from coordinate 119,562,735 downwards.
TTTATTCATACACTTGTTTAAAGGAAGCTACTCATTGGAATGCTTTTTCAAGCTACATTTAATAAATGGATTTTCTATCAGCTATTTCAATTAATGCTCTCAGTGCCCTCCCTATAGGTAATCACCTGGGGATTTCCCAGATGGCATATTTACTTAGAAGTTACATGGGAGTAGTGGGTGTGCATTCGCACATCGGAGAGATTTCCCTCAAAGTCCCTGCAAGATATCGGGGAGCACTCCATACACAATTCAGGTTTTCCCCTGTGCATTGGAGCTTAGCTCAGATTATCTCTGTGTTTAAAAGTTACACTTCCTATGATGGCTTTTTGGGATACTTTGAAGTGGCCTGACTTTTCTTCTGAGATGTATGGAGGGGCTATAGTGATTTTATTATTTTCATTAAAAAAAATTTGGTGGAACACCCAGCAAAACCACCATTTTTGCCAAGCTGGTGGTCTTCCACAAGACTACCATCTTTGCTGAGTTGCTGGTCTTCCACAAGACCACTGGCCACCAGGGAAAAATAAAATAAAATAGAAAGACAAAAGGATCAGGTCACCCGCCTGCTTCTGTACTTCTCCGCCTGGTGGGCCAGGAGGGCAAGTGGGGAGGGATGGAGGGAGTCTGTCAGCTGGGTGATCTTGCGGAAGACCCCCTAAAAAGAAGTAATAGTAGTAATTATATATATATATTTATATATATATATATATATATATATACACACTGACATGAAAGTTTTTAGAAACACACACCATGCATGCACAGTAGGGGGAAAAAGGAGGTGCAGCATCCCACCTACTCTAGAAAGCCATTGGCCAGAGAAAGATCTGGGAGCAAGCAGAATGAACGGACCATATGAAAAATTTGAAAGGAATGGAGGGGACACTGCATCCAAGGAGCCCTATGCAAACACTCCCAGAACTGGTATTATTTCAGGATGCGGCTAATGTTTAGTTGCATAATCCCGTAATGAAGCCATTATGAGATGCCCCTGTTAGGACAACAGGGGCTGATTTGGGAAGGCCCCTGTTGATTCCTCTTAAAACTGCTTAATGAACTGATCGATAATACTGGGGTACATTTCTGTTCATGAATAATACGAAACATTGACAAATGGTCTTAGCTAAGATTTTTAGAAATCTTTCCTTCCATGAGAGAAATGAATATATATTAATTTAATATTTGTCTTGCTGTAAAGAGTTGAGCACTCTCATTTGCGTAGTTGGCATACATATCACATTTTATCCTTCCAACAGTCATGTGAAGTGGAATAGACTGAGAGAATGTAATTGGCCCAAGGGAACCTTCAAGCTTCATGACCCAGTGTGGATGAATACATGGTTGTTTTTTTATGGGGTGAAGTTACGGGCAAACTACATGTTACAAGCAAATATGTGTAACAAAGTCCTAAATGGTTGCTTTTGTGAAAAGGAGAGTGGCTTTAGTAGGCTGCCATTTTGAGCAGAAATGCAGCAGGGTGTGTATACATTCTCAGTCCTTTACTTGCCAGCTGCTTTTCCCCTGTGGGTTTCCAAATACATATTTACGGATGCAAACATGTCTGGATCATTGATCGTAAAGAAGGGCTGGGTAAGGAAGATGTTTTCAGTAGGAGGCATGTATAGCAGAAAAACAGCTGATGGCAAAGAGTTTGACACCTCTGTAGCATCTTTCCTCTCTTTACAAAGAGCAGCTATCAAAGGATTATTACACATACTTGCATATAACAATTAGTATTAGTATGCTCTTTATCACCAGTATCAAGCAGCAGCAGTATAGGAAGATGCTGAAAGGCATTATCTCATACTGCGCGGAAGGTGACAATGGTAAACCCCTCCTGTATTCTACCAAAGACAACCACAGGGCTCTGTGGTCTCCACTCTCCAGGAGTCGACGGCAAATCGACGGCAACTTTACATTTATGCTCTTTATAGGTGTGATGGAGACACAGCACTCTCAACTCCTCCACAGCTAGCACATTCAATCCCTTTCTTCCTCTTCTTGCCTTTTCAGAGTTAACCATAGTGCAGCATTTACACCAGCACTTGTGTTAATGCTAACCCTTATATGTTGCAGATCAGAGTTCTAATCAAACATTGGTAAGGAAGGAGATTGAGAACATTATGTCTACACTGGGTCATGTATTGATCTTGTATTTGGAGGCTAGAGAGTTTTTGGTATTATTCGTTGAACCACTGATAGGTTTTATACTTTTAGCAACAGTTTATCCTTTATGTTTGAATTCATACAGTTTATCCTTTGTTTGAATTATATTACAATCATTTGTAATTATTTCCTTGTGATTGTAATCATACATAAATACAATTCTCTATGGCAGCACCTTAATTGACTTGGTGTGGCTACTCTCTGCATGATCTAGCTGAACCACATGGCAAGCGACTTTGAAAAGTTATGGCCCTTATAAGGTGCTCCGCCATGCAAAGCTGTTTTAACAGAGGCCTTTGTGTGAAAGCTTAAGCATTTGAATCAACCCTTAGCTAGCTATTAGAATCTTAAGTGATTCCAAAACTATGGATACACATTTCCAAATCATTAGGATTTGGACATAAGGGTTTTAAAATGTGTTATTCGAAATTGATTTTTTAAATACTGTTTTTTAGTTATGAGTCAGTATCTTCCTACTTGCTAAAATGCAGGCGGAAGAAATGCTTTATAAGTTTCACAGAAAAGAAGCAAGCTGCCAATATACTTTTTTTTTTCTTGTAATATGTGGAAAGTTAGCAGTATTATCTGTTTGGCATAAGGTTTCCTGTATGGATTCTTCCACTTTTTTTTCACTTAAGACATCTGTTAACATTTCATAGTCTAACAGATGTTGCAGAGCAATTCCTTTACTTACATTCTTGGAGGGGAAATGCTGTTTGCTCTATTGAAACGCCACATCTGAACTGAACTATTGTCATTGCACCATTTTTGTGTATTTTTCGTATATTTTATCCCTTGTCTTAGTAAGGCTACATGGTCCCATATTTAGCTGTAGCCCATTAAAAACATTAGCATGGCTCTTCATGGAATCTATGGACAGAGGCAGCTTGAAAGGGGCAGACCTGAATACGGACTTCGTTCTTTATAATCTAGCAGAAAAATGTTCTGATGAATTCAGTTTAGTCCAGGTCTATCTCCCAACAAATGTTATCCTTGGAATGGACAAGGGCCCTCTGAAATCAGCTGTGAATCTGATGCTACCCCACACTAGAATCAATCTATAATAAGTAATAAAGGCCCAAAAGACACAGGCTGACACCTAGTCTAACAAAGCATCAGTGCTACCGGGCATGCACTGGTGTAGCACCATTGCTTCTGAAAAGTTTCAGACTAACACTGCACCAGTGCTTTTGCGGGGAGGCAGCAATTTTCAATTAACTCTTCTTTTGCTGGAAGTGCTCTATGCCCCGCAAAAATATGTCTCTGAAAGCTGTGCAACCCTCAGGGGCATCTTTTTGGATGGCACAGATCACTTCTGAGGTTGTCAAAATTTGCCTCCCCTACTGCACTGTATGACCAGTGGAGCAGAGTTAGTTGAACTCCTCAGATGCACTGGTGTTTCTCTTGTAGCACTGGTGTCTTTTTAGCACGGATGTCAGCCACTCTCCATGGCTTCTACTACAATCGAGCTGTTGGGCTGGGACACTCCCAGTTGATAATACATGACAGTGAAGGCTAACTATCTGCACACCACAAGTAGCAAGCTGAAAAAAAACAAAACTGTGTCCTTGTCCACATGAGAGTCCTGAGAAAAAGCCTTAATGTGTTCAGATGGGTAGCGTGTTGGACATGGGTCTAGGAATCTGGTTCAGCAAAGCATTTTTTTTAGTTACATTTTTGTAATGTGAAAGCATGGTTTATAACATATGAGTAAATGATACTGTGGCTTGCAGAGCTGTTTCAAGAATGAAAAGGAACATTTGTTTCAGTAGGGAAGACTAGGCCATTCTACTCTCAAAGATAGGGAAGATAGTAGACTATATCCTACTATCAAAGCAAAGGCTAAAGCTAAAGTATGGCTTATAAGGTACTATAGTTAAGCAGAATCACTGGCTAATAGAATTAGCCAGTATGACTGGCAGCAGTATGATTGGCAGCAGCTCTGAGGTAACACTATTTATCCTACTCAGACCATGCCTGGGCCTACGCAGACCATGCCTGGATAAATAAAACTATTTATCCTACTCAGCCATGCCTGATAAATATTTATTGGGTCCTTAGATAAAGCCTATCTATTATATGGACACATTCATGTCCATATTATTCAGCGTGAGAAATTAATATTGTTCTGCATTTGCTAAGATGTTTCTCTTGTGCTGAACTGGTTCCAGACTCAAATTCAGAAAATTCTCTAAAACGTTATCTAAGCTTGCCTGTTTGAAGATAAGGAAGGGCTGATTGTCATGAGATGTGGAGGACCTTTTTCATTATTTTGGCAAGAACAGGGACAGTTTTGTCCTAACAGGCCATTAGATGAATACCAGAGTGTGTCACATGAAAAACCACTGATCTTTAACCCAGCAATCTATGTAACCAAGCCTAGAAAATGAATAGTGAATAAGGGAAGAGCAAAGGCCAGTTTACTGTCATTACAGATTATAGAATCTGTTAACAGCTACAGCAAACTGAACTCTGGGAATTACAGGTACTGTACAGTAAGTCAATGGAGCATACGGAATACTTAACAAACTTGTATATGGTTGGAAAGGTATACTGGACTTATGAGCACCATCCCTGCCAATTAATGGAAGCATTTTTAACAAGAAAATAAAGCATTTTGTAAGCATAGAGTTATTCTTGCTTGCTGCCTAAAATCCCCCTCCCTCAATCTAAAATTTGTTAAAGTGTGTGAAGTGGAAGGCTTGCACCTTTCTCCATTCTTTTCCATGGGTGATACTCCTGATTGTCACAGTAAATCCTCCTTTCCCCAATCTAAGGCTGGTGGATGAGATGAGGACTCTGATATATTTGATCACATTCAGCCTGACAATCTCTTGTTTTCACATTTATACTCCTGATTGCAAGTCCTGGTTGAAGTGGGGTACTATTCACTATTTTGAGGGTCTATAATTGGTTTTGACCAATTAAAAGGTCTGTAATTGGTTTTGACTATAGATTCCTGCCCAAATGACCAGTTTTAGACCTTTCTACTAAATAGAGTGCTGAACTGTGTGTATATACAGTTTTGACTTTCTGCTATGGAAGACCCCAAACATTGTGATACCCCCATGAGCGAGTGAATAAGAAGCTCAAGCACTCTACACACACACACACACACACACACACACACACACACACACACACGATACTTAAAGGTGTGAAAGCATCCAAATTTTTCTGACCTGCTGTTTCAAGCAAAACAAAGCCTTTGTTCAGGAATGCTTATTTAAAAAGCATTGTCTGACATAGTAGGGTCACTGCTGTATCTTTCCCCCTCTGGAGTGCTGCACAGGACACTGCTCCATGTATGGTTAATTTAAGCATTTAAAGTAGAGCTTCTAGATGTTAGGCAAACAAATATTGTAAAGATCAGTAACATTTTAAAATGATCAGTTGTGGGAATTAATGCTTACAGGAAAAGAAGATTCTTTCTTAGGCCTCTGGTTGAATTGCATTGTCTCCCCACAGTCTTGTTAGCTCATGCTAACTGAAATGCAAATTTTTCAACTAATTGGACCTCATTGAATGTACATGTACAGTACATAGTTATATGCATGTAGGCTTGAAAAAGAATTCTTCTGTAATTATTTTCTTGATTAATATCTAAAATGTGTAACACAAACCTCTTTAAAGCTTTACATATTATTGAACTTTAAATACAGTACATGTTGCCTATATTAACATGTATGTGTCAATCAATAAAATAAAGTAGCTCAAGCAATTTTTTAAATAAATAAATAAATTTTGAATAATGAATTATAGTGTACTAATTGAATGAACACATTTTTAAAAATACTGCAGTTAGATATTAGAAAAACATTTTGGAACATTTGCATGCCAAATGGCAAATTGTGATGATACTCTGAATTTTTAAACATAAGAACAACACTAAAGGAAATTTACTTTTAAATATAATTGATCCTAGGAATTATTATACATAGATTTGTGCAGAGTTGGGAGAATTGTTGCTGAATGAATTGAAAATTATTGGGGAAATTACCAAGTAGTACCGCAGAAGATTAATCTATCCAAAGGTCTAGGTTTGTCTTTCATTGACCATCAGTTCCATCGTACGAACCGAAAAACATGGTTAAATTTCTTGATAAATAGCTTTATCAACTATAGTAAAATAATTAGTATGATAGAACTTGTTTTTAGCAATTTCAGAAAGCTAACCTGAAATCTGTTTTTAATATATGACATACCAAACTTCATTACATTGTGCTAAGTAGTGGATCCATTGTCAATGCTGCCTGTAGCGTAAGTGTCATAAAAATGCTCCTTTGGTAAACTTGTGAGACACAGCACCTAGGATTATTGAGATAGTTTTTTAAAAAGTAACAACAATTTGTCTGCAACAAGTGGAAATAATTAATTTCACAGGGAAATATTAGCATCAGAGATTTAACTTTGAGAATATTATTTGAAAACAAAGGAATGTGTCAGTTATGGGTCTTATTTCAAAAGATTAAGGGCCACTGAAATGTTATAACACTTCTGTACAGAATGTACTTACATGCGGAAATTAGCATGGACTCCATATGTGAATCATCATCTAGGTATTTTATTGCCTATATGGACAGTGAGAAGCCACAATTATCTGTGGCTTCCCAGGTTTGTACACCACATGTATATGCAGATAAATGCACCCTCATATAGTTAAATCATCTGACGATCCACATGGAAGTTGAATACTAAACACTTTCCTCACTGATTTAAAAAATATATATATATATCTGAAACATCTCTACGGCAAGGTGCCAGAGTTTTAGCATGGGACTCTTGGTGCGCTGTTTTTTGTTATTACTGCAGGGGTTGCTGTTATCCCTTAAGTGACTGGTATCTTGGGCACCATTCTGCAAAGACATCTGGCATGTGTTTCGTTACTTCTAAAATACCTAGCAGAACGATTATTGTTCTAATAGGCGTATGCCATTAAATGTACTTAGTGGTGAGGAAGGCTGCAATATTCTGTTCTGTTGGTTTCCTCTTTATGATCTTAGCAATCACTTCCCTCCTTCTGTAGTGTATTCCTGTTGTATTCTATGGTCAATACATGCTAGACTTCTTCTGATGCCATATTCTGCAGCTGTTGAGCATCCCCCCCTCCCCCCTATTTTAGGTAGGTAGAATTTTGGCTGCTGGCTGGGAAGACCAGATTTGGATGTATTAGCTAGTCAGCCTAATAATCCTGTACAGACTGTATTGATTTTCTAGGAGGGAGTTTATGAACTAAATAAACTTGGAGTTGGTGTCTTAATAAACTGCTTCTCTCAGACTGTCACATTTAGTTACAGAGCTGTGCAGTTTAGGGGGGAAAAAGGCTAATTCTGTTACAGATTGTTCACAGCAGGGCCTCCAAATTAGCCCTTTGTTTTGTAATGCCACCTTGCTTGGGCTCGCTTTGAGCACATTTCTCAGTTTTACCCTAATGAGTTGCAACACTGATAATGTGGCTGATGATCTTTCATTGATTTCACTATCACTTGCTTGTCTGGTAATTGATCCGTTGCTGAGCCTCTAGTTAATTATATCGGCTTTGACATGGCCCGGTCCACTGGGAATTTCAAGTCTTGCAGAATAACAGTTTTAATAAAAGAGTCTATTACTGCAGGTGCTTGCTGCTGCATGCCAGTTGATTTTGTGTGCGTGGGTTTTCCCCCCCTCTCCCCCCTCCTTCCCGGGGAGTGGAGAGGACTGCAGGACAGGGAGGAAAAAGGAGAGAAGAGGTGGGGAGAGAGAGCGCAAGAGATGCAGAGAGGAGCAGAGAGGAACAGAGAGGAAGGAGCTGGCTATTGACATTGTCCTTAAGCCTCCCACAAATAACAGCCATTAGTGGGAAGGTCAGGAGCTGAGCAGGCAGCTTGACTAAGGCACTGAGTACCACTTCAGAAAGCAAGAGGCTAGCAAATTTTAGAGGGAGTTTAAGTAGGTAATAGCTAGCTGTAAAGGTACAGCCACTGTTGGCACAATTGACTCATAGGGTTTTTTTTTTCCCACCCCCCCCTCGTTCCATGCAACAAGAATATTTTTATTGACCACAGGTGGACTTAATGTATTTTAAGGCAACAGTTCTTTGGGCTCTTGTTTTTGTTTCTCAGATATTGAATTTGCAGCTTTTGAGACTTTTTTGTGCTTAATGGTGGTGAATTGGAGGGAAGTTTAACAGAAAAGCTTTCAGGAGATGCAGGATCTAAAGGGGAAGACACATTTGTGTCAACATAGTGTACGCTTTCTCATCTGTTCTCATTGCACATTAATGACACGAGGCTACTATTGAAGCTTTCTTGTGATTCTTTTGTTGTTTTGTGAGAGAGTAAGGTTTATTGTTGTTCTTCAGTTAAGGAAAAGCTCTGAGAGTGGTACATTTGTCCTCTAAATTTGTAGATTTTATTAGAAGATGAATGTTCCTTACACTTTAAGTTGAGAAAAGCTAGCTTTCTTTTTCTTTTAAACTGACTTGCTTTTATGAGAGGGCATGAATTTTGTTTTACATTTTTGAAGTTACAGTGTTTATGTAATCCATGTAGGTGTTCTCTCCTTCTTGCCCCTCCCTCTAGCTTTTTCTCATAGGACAGCAAAGTACGTAACAGAACTGGGCAAATACAAAGTACATTATTCTAAATAGGAACTGATTTTAAAAGTTGTTGATGATAGCAATGGCTTCTGGTTTCTCATGATGTCTAGTAAATATTAACAGTTTTAATTCTGGAGATCTCAAAAGAAAAATGCTGTCCTTTTTGCTGACTGGAACTATCGGGATTTTTTCTTCTTCCTTCAATTCATCGCCCCCTCCCACCTTTGTGATTTGAAAGGTTATTGTATATTCTTCATCTAGGAACTTTAAATAAAAGTCAAAAAGATCTGGTTTTGATCTTTATGGAAAAGGGGGAAGACACTTCTCTTTCCTCCGACTTATGCTCCTTGAGGCATTTTAGGCAATTAACAAGGAAAAACAAAGATGTGAGAGATGAAACATGCATGCAGTTTTTTCCTAGTTTTATTTTAAAAAGAAGTTGGAGATCATCGTATTTCCTTCCACCCCCTTCTTTTTTGGTAAGAGCTTTATTGTTTTAAAATTTGGGATGGGACGGTTGCAAAGTAATTTCAGAGAAACAGTATCTTTTTTCTTTTTTTTAATAAAAGCAGGCCAACTTTTGTGTGCTTTTCTTGCATGCCTATTGTCTCTGTGGGTGAACAATTGGTTGTCCCTCTCTTCTCCTCTCCCCTTTCTGTTAGGAGGTTTACAGTCTGTGTTTAATAGGCAAGTGTCAGCAATTACATGCTGTTCTTGACAGCATTGCTGAAGTAAAACAGGGAAAGGACCACAGCTTGTTCTTCTGAATTCACTGTGATCGGCATTCTACTTAGAGTGTGCATGTGTATCAGTGTATCTTAAGACTGAGAGGGGGCTAGTGGAGGATGTCATTTGGTGACTGGCAGTGGAACAGTGCAGTTGACTCTCTTTTGCTCTGCTATCCAATGACATCCAGTGGCTGAGAGTATGAAGCTGATGGTTGGGTCTCTTCAGTGCTGCATGCACACCTGACAGGCAGCTGTTAAACCAAGCAAAGGCGAGCTTGGGGAGTCACAGTGTATGCATAAATGATAGGGGTATCTTTGCAGAAGGTGCGAAAGAAGCTCTGGCCCCCTCCCTAAAGCCCCCCTTCCCAAATGAAACGCACAGTGCAGCTAGCTTAACTACACTACACTTCTGCTACTGGCTGCCAAGAGGCTCAAAAAAATCCACCTTCACTTTTCAGTCAGAAGAGGCAGAAGTGGATGTGAGAGACAGAGACACTCAGAGACACACACAGCGAAAGAGGGCAAGAGACTTGACTTTAAGAGACTCCTGCACTGACAACTCCATGCAGTTCGGAACAAGAACAGCAACAACCGAATCTGGTTTCATGGGGACATGGCAGAACGCCGACACTAACCTCCTATTCAGAATGTCCCAGCAGGTATGTTACTTGTCTTTCAATGCCACACGTTGAAGTCTGTGTCTGTCTCTTTTATTTTGTGTTTTACTTGTTTCTGTCTGCATTTCACTTTTGTTTAATTTTAATGCTGTATACAGTTTCTGAAGTGTCATAACTAAGTCACTGGAATGTTCATGCTTACTTTGCTGCATCTCTAAGGACTCCTTTTAAAAAAAGAAAAAAAAGAAAAACATAATAAAACTTGATATTGTTTTAAAATAAGTCCTTTTTTTATTTAAAGTTTTCCAGACAGATCATTTACTTCTGGTAAGATTTGTTGCCTTTGTTTGCTTTGTTTTCTTTCCTTTTCCCTTCCCAATCCTTTCTCCCTCCCTTTTAAAAGAAAAAAGTCTCTTACTGTCCCAGCAAAAAAGTCCTTTCTTTCTCCCCACCCCCTGAATATGTAAGCCCCCATATCAAAACTGATACTAAACTTAGGGGGGCTCCCTCAGAGCAGCCTAATTGAGTTCAGGTGGCAGACAACAGCGTTATGCAGACCTAAGGAGGGCGAAAGAGCAGTTGTGTTAGAATTGCTGCCAGTGTAGAGCTGAGGGTCGTTTAGATGAGACAGTTTCAGTTGCTGCTCGCTCGCTCGCTCGCTCTCTCTCTCTCTCTCTCTCTCTCTCTCACTCACACACACACACACACACAGACAGTTTCTGCAGAGCTGTGTCTTGGCATCCTCCCCAGAGCAGTTCCTTCACCGGGGGCCGCGTTTAAGGCAGCCTGGTATGGCGGTTCTGACGGGAAAGCTAAAATGTTACTGCAAGGCCAGTAATAACTGATAATTAATCACAGGGGCTGCTGGTGTCTCTGTACCACGCACTTGGTGATACACACCCAGCATGCTGTGGCTACTCTTTCACAACTGTTTGGCTCTTCTGCATGAAATCCTCCCCCCCCCCACCCCACACACACAGTTGAAAAAAAGAAACAACTTTCAACCTGGACTGGACTCAAGGAGGGGAGGGAAGTTTAAAACAAGAGATTAGTTCTTTTCAAAAGGGTATTGCATAGGCTAGGGTTCCCTTGTGTTGGGAAAAAAAGGGGGGTTTGCCTCATGAAAAGTCTCTTTGCATTCCCTACACCAAAAAGTGAAAGCATCAAAAAGTTGTGAGATGTTGTACTGATCAGCAAGCCTCTTTCTTTTTAAGGCTAACAATTTTTATGAATGAATTCCATTGACATAAAAGTGTTCATATTTATCACACAGTTATAGCAGAGAATATATAACTTGCTCTCAGTAACTTAATGAAAAGAGCAGTTAATGTACAATCTTAAGGAAATAATATATACAGAGAAACAACCCCCTTCACAAGTTGTTGATGTAGTTTATTACATACAATCGTGTACCAGACAGAGCTGAAACAGCGTGGCTCTCTGCATAAGGATGCCTGCATTCAAATAAGGTATATTTAGATCTATCCTGTAGAGGGACCCTGATTACAGCTGATACCAGCTTACTGTACAGAAATATAACCAACATAAGTCAAATAAGCAACTCCTTATATATGGTTCCTTTTTCTTTAAAAAAAGAACACATCCCAGTTGAAAAGAGCATTTCTAATGTTTTGTGCTGGACAAAGATATGTTTGATTCTGTGTTATATTTCCTGCATTTAGGTGTTTTTATATTCATTTTACAGTGAGAGAATGAAAATGACCCTATTTTACTTGTCATTTAATATATGTTTATACTCTCATTTGTACTGAGATTAAATGCTTGGAATAAAATACTCTTTTCCTGCTGTGGCAACAAAAGAGTTAACAGCCAGACCTTGATAACGATCAATTGATAAATTGCTGTTAAACCACATCCATAGTATTAGATTGCCTATCTGAGTGTTCGACTTTTCAAAGCAGAGTGAGACATTCATAGGGCAGAAGAAACTTAAGAGAAGTACCTCTTGATGCAAAGAGTATGGAAAACAATAGTTGTTGAGCAACTGCTAGTGCATCTATAACTCAGCTGTTATTTTTCTGTTGTTAATTTTGCAAATGCATGAGGATCTTAAACTTGTTTTTCTTTTCCTCATTACTGGACACATATGGTCATGTTTATTTTCTGAGTCTGTGTTGGGAAAATAATAATACGTGTAGCGTATGGCTAAATGCATGGCAGATGCTGTATCAGTGCAGATCACTCCACTGGAATACCCACACAGACACAGTAGCATTGTAAAGGTGGTAATGATGAACATATTTATTTTGAGAGCGCGTCCTTTGCCTTCATGTCCATGGCGATTAGAATGTTGCTTTCTGCCTAAAACATTTTGCTACACTTAGAGTTTTCCCTCTCCCTCTCTCTCTCTCTCTCTCTCTCTCTGGGTGTGTGTGTGTAAGTGTGTGTGTAAGTGTGAGGGTGTGTGTGTGTTTATAAAGGGGTAAGCTGATTCACTTACGGAGGCTAATAGTTTTAACTTTTTTAAAAATTTGCAAATTCTGTCTTGAGATATGTTCCTTATGCAGCCTGCAAATAACTACAGTTTGCTAGTACACCTGAATATATGCTTGCAAATACAGCTTTCAGATTCCCCCCCCCACACTTTTAAAAGCACTTTAATAGCATGTCATTTTCTTTATTGTTTATTATCATGATGGTTTTAGGATTTCTTGTTCAACTATATAATTATTTATTTGTTTGTTTATTATTCCTGTATTTAAAGATAACTTTTAGTTCTTATTCAAAAGCAGAGATAGTACAGAAGATTTATATATTAGGAGCAAACTTTGGCATGGTTTTTTTAAAAAAATGTTTAGTGAGATCTTTGGGATAGCTTGAAATAATTCTTCAAAATAATGAAATACATGTAATAAAGTATTAGTCTTCCTATGCCATAAAATATTTGATGCTTTAGGTGAGGGTGAAATGGTAATTTTAATTTCAGGCGGATTTCTGATATAGTGACGGAAAGCCACATAGCTGCATGGAGAGCACTTATTTTATATTAAGTCTTTTCAGAGGGTGTAATGGAGAATATAATGGTATAAATACCGCAGAGAATGTAGGCAAGTTTTTATATACCATCAGGTAACCTACATATCTCTGCTGACTTGTATAATATGAACATATTTATCTTTCTTATTAGAAGAAAATTAAGCATAGTATCCAATGTGGGTTCAGGTTAAAGAAGAACAACCAGTGAGATTCCCAATTACCTGTTTGGAAAAGTGTAAAATATGGCCTTTTAACATTATATCAGTTCTACACGTTACTTTTAAAAATCAAAACAAAATTTGTTTGTGAATCTTTTGAAAGAAGCCATTCCTACTTTGTGTTCAGAAATAATTGTTGATAACCTCAAAGAGCATAAATTTCAACTTTGTAAGGATAGTTCTTCTTTGGGTCACTTTGATCAGTGACTGGTCGAGAAAGAACAGAAACACTCTGGTTCTATTTCTTACTCATCTGATAGTGTCCAGAGTAAAGTCCAGGGGTGTGTGTGTGTGTGTGTGTGTGTATACACATGCACAGAATGCTCATTTCAGTTTAAAATGGGGTGGTTTAGACTAGAAAAGAGAGCCTATTTTGATTGATTAAATAAAAATAGAAGGCTCTTTTATTGTGTTCTGCTCTCGTAGATGTTTTGTGCATTTGTCAGAATAAGAAATGTCATTTTCCGTCTTCCAGTTTACCTTAAGGGCTGTGATGTTCTAAAATACTTTTAAGCAATGAGACCATAACAGCAAAATAGCAGTAACCCACAATGACACAAAATGCCAGAGGTGAGCAAATACATGTGTGTCTCTCCTGTTTCAAATATAAAGTAAAGATTTCTCTTGTACTCTCTTCACTTTGGGCAGTGAAGAGAGTACAGTATTATGAGGATTACCCATACATCTGTGACCCATTATACAGTAATTTAAGATTCACCCAGTGATGTAACAGAATTAACGACATAATTTCATTGTGTAACTATCTTATTAAAGGACAACTGTCTGACATTCTCATACACTTGCATTCTCATACATTCTCATTTAGCTTCCTGCAAATATTATTATTAGTGACAATTTTCCTTTTGTACATTAGATTCTCTCATTAGTACGATGTCTTAGTTATCACTAGAGAAATCATTTCCTAGATAGGTGAAGACCAAGCCGAGGAAACTAAAAATCAAATCAATGAATTTACTTTAATATGGATGCATCTGTCCATCAGAAAGAATGAGGGGGTGGTGGTGGGGGAATTATTATTATTATGCTGCCTTATGTGGCTCTAATAAAATGCTGGCTGTTCCAGAAAAAGAGTTCTTGTTGAATTTTTGTGAAATACATTCATATAAAATGATGGTAGAAATGACTTGATTAAAAATCAAGTTTAAAACAAAACATTCTAATTGCACTAGTGTATGCCATTTAATTCCGCTGTACAGAAAAGGACAATACTTCGTTTATTGAATTGGTAGTTAAAATCAGAAATGTGGCTATGTAGATCTATAGATCGCATGCATTGAGGGTATAAAGGCTGGGTTAAGATTTCTGGTTTGCCTGGTTCAAAAGCTAGAGCCTTATCACATATAAAAGTTGGTTTTTTAAAATTTCCTCCAAACAGCACATAACTTCTTGGCTTTTTTGCTTTTTACAAAATAGTAATACAGTGCAACAAATGACAGTGTGACAATACATTTTACATTTCGAATACAGGTTTACTATCAAAATGCCTTTTGTAAGATACATCTTAACAATAGAAGCCCATAAAAAGATGTGAATAGTGCCTTTTTATTGCTAGTTACCAGCAATTGAATCATTTGATATTTTATTTTTTATCATACAATACGAAGGTCATTTTGCCATATTTTTTACTTTTGTTTAAAAGTATCTGTCATAATATCCACTGTTTCAGGTAACTGGGAAATTATATATATACATGCCATATAGTTCATTCATAAAACATTTCATGCTGGCTTTAGACGTTCATTGATTAAAAAGTTATCCTAAGGAGTTTAGCAAGGAGTTTACATGCTTAGTCTTATAGAGAAAGCGGGGTCTGATGCCATAGGATGTATTATTACTTGGGCATATGTACTTTGCAATCTGTACTAGGCAGTGGCATTTACTGGGCATAGAGTACTCTTCTTCATCTTCAGAAAAGTATAGGAATAAAATGTCAACATAATTTATTTCCCTGTTTTAGAGTAATTAGAGTAATTTAGATGTACTGTCATATATCCAGATTTTTAACTTGTCTTGCATGCATGCAGAAATCAATTTGTATATGTAAACATATGGCATGTAGGTTTACACCGTGTGTGTGTGTGTGTATGTGTATGTGTATGTGTATGCATGCACTGGAGACACCCTATCATAATATATTACTTGAAGGTAAGTCCAGTTGTTTTACTTGGGACTGCAAGAAGTTGCTTTGGAAAGATTGCTTGTCTAATACTTGCCTATATACTTACACCCCATATGTTTGTTTACATAAATCATATACACATATTGATTTCATAAGACCATCTTTCTAAGTAATGTATTTTGAATGGGACTGTGTGATATATAGAGGTGAGAGAGTGTGTTTAAGTCAGAGACAAAAAGCATGAATGCATTTTATGTATGTATAAGCCAAAACTAATTATTTTCCTCAAATGATAGTGTGTGATGTTTTCTCCTCTAACTTCAAAGCGACTTTGCACACTGGCAGTATGTAAAGCCACACAGACATCTGCTGTGATGACGTAAGGAAGGTACTAAATGATGAATAACAAAATCAGAGTTGAGGTGTCATGCAAATTGTAATTGCTGCATTTAAAATGCATTTAATCTTGTATGTCTGTATATTTTGTTCCGATTAACATGGTTACCTCACAGGGCACATTATGAGAGGTAACAGCAGCCTAGTCTCCTGCTTCAAGGATGGTTTGCCTTGACTCTTCACCCTAACTAATTAGATGCTGATGCTGAGTAAGGCATCTCTGAGATGTTGGGGCAAAAGTGAGTTGGTCACAGCTGAGGCAAGATTGCAGGGACTGTGGTGATAGTGAAAGAATTCACATTCGCCAGGTCATTGTGACACAGTGAGTGATTGCAAAGGAACACTCTGTTTACTGATACAGAGTTGGCGTCATGAGTTAAAAACAAGAGAGCCTTATTGAATTTTCTTCCTTCTACCAATAATACTCAGTGTCAGTGCTGAGACTTTCTATAACAGTCCAACTGGTTCTTGTAGACCAGTAGAACTTTGCAGCTTAGATTTTCAGAACCCAGGGTCTAGGAAATTGGGTTTTTTTGTGGTGGGTGGTGTTTTACGTATGGCTGAGAAAAAGAGGGTTGCAAGTATAGACTCAGGACTGATCCCCCCCCCGCCCCCATTACATTCAAACTTTAGTGGCAAAGCAATAATGCTGCAATTCATAAGGTAATAATTTCAGAATATTTAATTTACATTAGCTATTTTACAAGTCCTGTGAGTTAGTATAGGGGCACTATAGAATTCTTATTTAAAGTTTGAAGTTCCTCGGTAGAAAGTAAACTCCTAGTGTATTTTTTAAAAATGATCATAATGAAGGTTAGATCTTATTCAAACCTATGGTTGAAAAAATGCATTTAAAAAGTTAAAATAATTATAAAGGAGACTATAAGGGCAAACAGGATTCAGAATTGCTTTAATTAGTGGAAGATTTATGTTTCTCCCAGTGTGATGGAGATCATAATGAAAAACTGCTGTATTTCTGCCTTCTGCTGCTGCTTATGTGAGAAATGGTACATCTACTACACTTACAGGGCACTATTGAATGGGAATTGGCATGCAGTATATCAGATCTTTATCATATGATTCATATAGTGAATAGATAGGGCCATCTTAATAAACTACGTAATGCTTACAGTATGAGAAGTAAAAGATTGGTACAAGGGGCACTGTTGTTTTTGTTTAAAAGCAGAAACTCCTCTTAATTAGAATGTAAATTTAACATGGTTTATCTTACCTGTCTTGTGCCTATGCTTTTGTGTTTCTGTATAGAAGAATACGTGTGGATGTTCAACTTAATTTTGTATGATGCTGTTTATGACTAGTGTCCCAAGATTTAGCCATGCAATGGATTGACCAAGAAATTGTTTTTAAATTATTTGCATGATCAATACTCTACTAGTATTTTCACTACAAATCCTGGTGTGTTTTCATGTATCCCAGTTTATAGCAGTGGAAATCACTAACCTTCAGTGATTAATTTTAGATATTTTTGATCTGTTATGTAGGCCTGCCAGTTATGACAGCAAGGAAGTTATCAGTAGATTATGTTCTTTTTGTTTACTAGGTTTATGCATATGTTATATACTAAAACAATGTAGTAGGGTTTTTTTAAAAGTAGTTCTATGTAACCCTATTTACACTGAGCCCGAGTAACCTATATTACATATTGTTACCATTGTTTTTGTTCAAATTACCATTTAAAAATAAAATTGAACTCATAGGTATATACATGTGCACAACCCTAAATCTTTTGAAATTTATTTTGATGAGTCTTTTTTCTATGGAATGCAGTTCATACTAACATACACCAGTTTAATGCTGCTGGCTGACTTGTCAACAAGTCCCATTAAATTAAGTGGGACTAACTTCTGCATAAACATACATACATACAATCAGGCAGAAATCAATGGAATTTTAGTGCATTTAGTGCAGTCCCAAATGACATTAAATGGCCCGTATGGCGCTTTTGTGCTGTTTGTGTTACAAGTGTATATTCTTAACTTGGACAGAATATGGAAGATAAATAAAATGTATATTGTAGGCATTGTAGACTTTGCAGTTGCATTATGGACCAATTATAGCACTTTCAGCCTTTAATGTGGATTGTCTATTTTAGCACCAATACCAATAGAAGGTCTATGTCAGTCTGCCATTCAATAGGAGAATCAGGAAGATATCCAAGATTCCAGTTTCTCTTAGTTATTCCGTGTATAGTGTGCATGATACGGGTAGTTGAGCCCTGCAGGAGGTAAAGCAAAATGCCGTCTGTTCATGAGATCAACTCACTTTGTCAATTATGGTGTTTTTTCCAGTGCCTCAAAAGTAGAATATAAAAAAATGTATATTCCTTTAAAATAAATAAATAAATAAATAAAACATTCTAGTGCAACCCTAAGTATTTAGTATACGACCACAATTCTTCATTTTGTTGTAGTAATCCTAATCAGTTTTAGTTTCTGTGGGTCTTTTTAAAAATCATAACTTTTCCTAATTCTTCCCTTCTGCTGTAATGGAGGGAAGATTCAAGAGTATTCCCTTTTCTGCTTGTGTTTGCCCATGCGGCTCTGGTTTGGTGGAAACAAGTGCGCATGCTATTTTGTCCTGTGATTTTTATAGGGAGGCACGATTAAGATTAGCGTCTTCTTTGCTGCAAAACCTTCTGGGCCATTCAGACTATTTTTATTTAAATTTTTTACTTTTAAATTCCGACTGTGAGGTTATTAATAAAATGGCTAGATTCTGCTATATTATTTGTAAAACTCATTCAGAATTACTGTAATATTTTACTTGTCTGCTGGTCTGTGACTGTAATAAAGTTTTGAATCTAATTCTTAGAGCTCCAATCAAATTTTGAAAGATTTTCTTCCTGTAACATTGTGGTCCATTTGTGTATTTTAAATGAGATAATGTTGAGTGCTCTCTTAACAAAAACAAAAATAGTGCTTCACACAAGTTTCATTATTATGTGAAGCCAGGTGAGTGTCATTTCTGATTTTCTCCAACAGGTAAATGTCAAGAGATGAGGAGAACATTTGGGATGATGGATGAAATGGTAATTTGGATATTTACCAATGGAGATCTACCTTTGTCTTGTGTACTTGTAGAGTTATTCATGTTGAGGTGTTGACATGCAGAAAGTCTGTTTGCCTTGTGCATATGCCTGTAAGGAAAGGCATGATAAAAAATATGTGACCAGATGCCTTGGCTTATCATGGTACAGTGTTGAAAGGCTGCTCAATTTTGTGGTGTATAAGGAGGAACAGGGTACAGTAAGCAATTAAATGTTTTCTCACTCTTGCTGTTTTCTTCCTGGTCTTCTCATA
This sequence comes from Hemicordylus capensis, assembly GCF_027244095.1. Classification (NCBI taxonomy): domain Eukaryota; kingdom Metazoa; phylum Chordata; class Lepidosauria; order Squamata; family Cordylidae; genus Hemicordylus; species Hemicordylus capensis. The sequence goes on along the minus strand of NC_069658.1, from coordinate 119,543,576 downwards.
TTCATCGTATTTGTTTTCCAGACCAATAAAAATTTCAGTCAAAACATTTATATTTCCAGTATTCTAGTGACAAAAGAAATAACACGTAGTAAAATACAAAGAAAAAAATTGTGTGAAGGAAGGCATATAAAGATGGCTTTTGTTTTTCACGCAAATAATTCCTTACAGACAAGACGTGTTGAATGGGCATCAAGTATTGTAGCCTGGCCTCTTTAAATCTAAAATTTGTGATTGAATTCTAATGTCCCAGCTCAAAATGCAATTGTTCATGAATATGTCTCATTTAATGGGACACAAGGATGTCGGCTTTCAATTAAAAAAACAACACTTTGGTATAAGAAGTCTTGAGAAAGAGCTGTAAAATAAGGGTGGGTGGGGGGGAGTCCTAGAGTTGGGAAATGGGGCTTGTATTAATATTGGCCACTTTTATTTCAACACTGACTTATTTCAGTGTCAGAGTTAAACATGTGGTTTAAATTGCTCCCATTGAAATCAATGGGACTCACAGCCAAAACTTACATCTATTTACTTAGAAGCAAGTTCCAGTGTGTTCAGAATAACTTGTTTCCTAGTAAACATACTTCCTTGTAAATGTGCTTAGGTATGAAGCCTTGAAAGTGATTTATTTTGGTTTGATTTAGATTGGACCTTTCCCATAGGTTTTTTTAAAGGAAACATTGGAAGTTAGTCAACTTCATTAAGGTAGCTTTTAGTGGCTATTTGCTCCCAAGACAATTGATCCAAGACTTACATTTGCCAAGAGCATCTGAACTAGCTGTCTAGAGGGGAAAAAATATCACATGCTAATGAAGACTACACGTGGAAAAAAATAATTACTTCCAGCTGGCTTTATGCAATAACAAAACTAATATTAAATTGAGAAGCTTAATTAGCATGGATTTAATTATATTATTTTTGCATTTGAAGTGAACATTATAATTCTGTTTTAAAAATCTAGATCTAAATATTTGTAAATGCATGAAGGTGGCTGATTTTGTGATAATCAAGCATGGATATGGAAAAGCCCCACCAATACTTCCACCCTGCCCGAATACCCAACAGCACTTGACATTGCCAACATGCCTGCTGCAGCTGGTGGCATATGACTGTCATTTTGCAGGCAGGATATACGGAGAGATTTTACACAATGGAGGCATTCATGAAAGTATTCCTCATCTGGGATTCCTGCAAACCCTCATTTTATTGACCCTGTCAGGATTTAACTGGTACACTGTCCGATTCGGTGCTGCTTTATCTATATTAGTTTCCTCTCTTTTAAATTAGAAACCACCAAGAGGCTGGGGATGTGGGGCGGGGGTCACAAGGAAGCAAGAAGGAAAAGTAGTCTCAGCACTCAGGATCAGAGTTTTGCACCTAGAGAGATTTGCATTCCACTTGCTGCCTGGCAATGCATACAGTTGATGGCATGTTATGTTGTTCTGATGCATGTGATGCACCGGAACATTGTTGGACTATATATATTTTGCAACAAGATTTAGGCACCATAACTGTAATCTTGGTTCTGTTGCAGTAAATAGCAAAACCTCTGCTCCCAACTGTGTATTTTGCATTGTGTGAATAGACCTTTTTCTGACTTTGGGTGCAGTCTGGTCAAAGTTAAGCATTGTTACGTCACATAGATTTCTATGGGGAAATGAAATTAAGTAGATGGAATGAGAAGGGGAGCTGCTACCACTCTGTGTCTTGTTACCCCCTTCTTTCTTGAAACATTGTTGTGATGTCATCAAACTGTGCCTTATCTTTCTACTGTGGCTGACAGTCAATTGTGTGATGTAGGGACAGGACAATGCACACTGTGATGTCATGTTTATTTACTTGTTATGAAGAAGAGGGTACAAAGAGACATAAATCTGCAGCAGCTCTGGGTCTCTTATAACACCTAGTTAAGCTCTTAAGCACACACTTAAGTCTATCCTGTTGAAAATATCTTAGGTCCCATTATTTAGGTTTCCAGTTGTGCTTTAAGCCAGAAACTACTCACAGTTGATCAGTAGGTCCCATTGAGATCTGTAGTACTTTCAGCCAAACAAATACATGGAGTTTTGCACTCACTATTCTAAGTATTAATTGTATAAGATAATGTTTTATTCACCTAAATTAAACATTTAGAGCGCATTGGAGAAAGAGGAAATATAATGTGTCCAGATCATACCTGTAATATTAATTGGTCTTGAACACATAGTTATGTCCTTTATAAAATATCCATTCCATTTTTGTTTACTGAGTAATAAAAAACCCCTGACAATCAAATTGTACAACAAAAATCCAGACACCACTGGTGATTTCTGAGAGTGTGGTTGGCAAAGAGCGTTCTCCAGACTTCTGGTTTTATGAAAGTGGGAAGCTTTGCAAACAGCACCATTTTCTTTAAGAACACTTACCATTTTTAAAAGTCAACAGATCTACCAGCTGCTTATTAATGGTTTGCATTTGGTCCAGAGAGTGTGTAGCTAAGCAACCTATGAAGAGCTTAGTATAGGATGCATTAAAACTCGCGACTTTATATATTCTTTCTCATTGTCTCATATTACAGATTCTGATACTAGCTTTCCAACCACAATATTAACATGCCAGGCCAACATTAAGAGCCCTTTGTATGCATGTGTTTGGTGGAACTTATGTCTAAACAACAAACTGCCACACCAATGTCACCAGTGGAATAGTGGATGTCTGTTAGGATGTGAACCTATTTTGTGCTCATCCATTTATTTGAACAGGGCTTTCATAGACATCATCAATGAATTGTCCCCTTCAGAAACATGCCTGTGTTTTACAGTGAAACGTTTCTCTTATGTCATCCTACGATTCTTACTGCCATGGTTGTATTTTTCAAGTTAAATAATTTTGAACAAAGAACAAAACTAATTAGAAGACATTTAGAGATATTTCACACAAGCTTGCTGGGGAGAGAGGGTGGGATGCGGGGAAGGCAGGAGCTTCCTCAGCGGACGATCAGCTGCTCTCCACACCTCTGCCACACCACACACCCATATGAGCAGTTGTGAAGTGGAGGGAGAAACTGGGATCGGGAGAACGTACCCCCTCCCGCATACCAGGGTGCCCCAGGGCACAAGAGCGGTGACAGCTTTCATTAGAATAGCCTTTCCTTCCTCTGGGCTCGCTGCTGGAAATGGCAGGCGGGGCGGGGGGCGATTGCCCAGCTGATTGCTGGCTGAGGTTAGATGAACCACAGGTTCGCTGGGTTTAGAAGTGAGGCATAGTCAGGGTTACTGCCGGGAGCGACCTTGCTCCCAGCACTTCACATGAGCAGCCTAATCTCTCTCTTTTTATTTTTAAGGTACTAATGTGAGAAACTTTATTGTTTTTTAAAAGTGTGTGTGTGTGTGTGTGTGTGTGTGTGTGTGTGAGAGAGAGAGAGTGTCACAGTCCAGACATATAATAGTAAGAAACAAACAATTCAGTTCCTTCTCTCTCTCTCTCTCTCTCTCTCTCTCTCAACACACACACACACACACACACAGACAGAATTTTACACCCACCCCATAGTATAATTCTTCTGAAAAAGTGCTGAATCAGTCCTTTAAAGCCCTTTTTGACCTTTTATTTCCATAGAAAGATAAAGAGCAATTAGGTACAACACTTTGACTTGGTAGAAGACATGTAAAATGCATCTATTACCCACCACCTTGACACCTGTTCCATCCTTGGGATCCCCTCCATCATCCCTGAGAATTGAGGAGCAGTGTCAATGCTGAGTCCAGACTGAACTTGACAGCAAAGTGCCCACCTGGGCATCGGGGTTCTCCTTCCCAATAAGCCTACACCAAAGGAGGAGGAAGGTCATTGTTTTGCTTTGGGTCATTGTCCAGGGACTGGTGAGCTCCAAGAGGAGATCGGGCTTTCAGGTCCTTTATAAACACCTCAGTTGTATCCAGACTTTTGCTGGTGCACTACATTGGGAACTCATCCTAGAGCTCGCTCCCAAGACCAGCTGCTGCTTTGGCCTTGACTCACATCTCTCACTTTGCTCTCCGTGTGCCCTATCCTGCCTTCTGTTCCAGCCTCTGCTCTGGCCCTGTTTTTGAAGCCAGCTTTCCATGGACCTGGAGCAGTGGGCATGGACAGAAACAAGGATAATTCTGGTATGGCAATTTTACTCCTGCTGCTTTGCTCATGATTTTTGATATTTTCTTTACAGCATTTGAAGTATCCAAGCTCCTTTAGCTCCCTCACTGCAAAGGTAACATTAAAAGAGGCCCTAAAGTTTTTTGTTTTTGTTTTTGGAGTGGCAGTGTTTTTGTAGTTGTACCAGTGAAGGCATATCATATATAATATATCATTTTGCATTGTCTTAGAAAATACATGTTAGTCATAACTTCCTTATTCCATTTTTAATTTTTAAAAAAATCTTTTGCTTTCAAGGGGACATGACTGCAATTCTTTTGAATAGGGCCCATGTGTATTGAAGAAATGCTAGTTTTGTTTTTAGCTGGAAACAGTAATTGGATGTCATTGTGTTCATTCACATACATTTAGAAAGATTCCTTTTGTATACCCTGTTCAGCCTTATTCTGATTCTGCAAATGAATTGTAATGTGTGTAAATAGCATAAGTAACCTCTTTAAAACATGTTCAGTTTTGGTGATCCACAAAGTGAGGTGTGGCAGGCAGACGTCTTTCCATCAGTCTTACAATACAGATAGGGACAAGCATCCCCTGTTGTCTCTAGCTACTAGTGAAATGCAGCACTTTGTTGCTAGCAGTGATCTCTGGATCACCTTCATGATACCTTTTAATATAATGCATGCTCATGTCAATTATGGTTGTGTCAGTTATGGACAATTCAAAGATGAATATTTTGGCGTGAAATTTTTGCAATATTCAGCAGCATCTGAAATTCTTTTCATTTGTTACTTTTATTTCTTGCCTTTTCCACCACAAATTTTAGTAGTATTTAGATACAGAAATTTGAGCCTAACAGCCTATAATATGCAGTTTTATAAATTCACAAACTGTGAAAAGAAAACCATGTAAAATGTTACATTAGGGAAGAAGGAGATGTGGTACAGGCAGATGCCAGCTGGAATCTGATATATGTATGTGATCTCTTCTGTGGCACCATTTTATTGATGAGATGGGAATGTAGCTAAACAGTAGCTACAGCTGTTACATTAAATAAGAATCCATACAAACTCCAGCTGTGAACTTATGGATTCACAATGTAGGAAAAGCCTTGCATAGGCACATTGTGAAATTTTCTTGACATACTTACCCACTTGCTAGTGAAACTGGGCACACCATTCTGCCTCATAGATAATGCTTGAAAGTAAGTCTTGTTGATTTCAGTGGTCATTCAAATAAGGTCCTACTTACACATGCACACTGTACATACAGTATTGTTTTCTGTGGGATTTTGTTTGCCCACGAATATGGCCATAATGAGTCCCATGATTGTGGCCGTTGAATAAATATAGCTGCAACTGCCCAAATAGCTGCCCATTTTCTCTGTGAACTGCCCAGTTCACCCTTGTCTATGACTATCATGGATATTTACCATTTCTTCTCATGGAGAAAATAAGAAGAGGAGTTTGATTGTCAGAATGAGCCTTGAATGGCCTTCATGTTTAAAATGAGGTAATTCTTTTATATCTGTAAACAACACTGTGATGATTAGCACTTCCATTTCTTCATCTTGAACAGGTTTCACTTAGATGCAACTTTTTAATTTACCTTCAGAAATTTCCTAAAAAGCAATAACATTTTGGGCCGTGGACACTTGAGACACTTGCTTACGTCTATAACGCTTTCCAGAAGGATTTGCTATGAAGTCATTGTGAGCAGATATTTGGAGGAGCTGGGAGAGCATTGGACATGAAGTTCTGCCAACCAAGAACATTTGTTTCCAGTAGACATTCCTAATTTTGGGCCAAATCTCTTTTGGTCCAAAATGAGTCGCTGTGTAGTGACTGCTGGTGCACATACTAATAGTTGTCAGTGTCACACATGCAGAGAGTTGCATGTGGGTCCATGGCTAATATGAAACAGAGTGTGTTGCCTTCTGCCACAGTGATCCAAGTGCTTGAAAGAGCTCTACCCACAGCAGTGTGCTAAAAATCAGTTCTGTGCATGCAGTTGACCGTCACACAAACACTTTCATGCATAGCACCAGCTGCTAAAACTCAGCATGAGCAGCCGTTGCCGTTTTGGAGACAGTTGAGAAACTGGCCCTTAGCTGAGGCAGAAGTAGAATTTTGGTGTTTTGCATGTTATGTTAGAAGAGCCTTACAGAGAAATTGTCTATTCATAATTGAATTCCCCAGGCAAATCAGATATCAATATTTTTCAGCCAAATAGGTAATTAATTAGTTTGTGCCTTAAATTGATGATGGTCGTCCTGTCCTTGAGTTTGTTTCCGTAGCGACAAAGAAGGAAATTCCTTATTAAAATTATCTGTATGTGACATGAGTGGTGAGTGGGATAAAGTATTGGCAATTGTCAAGGAAGGATGGCAGTGTGGGGTGGAGTAAAGCTGGGCAGTGTCAGGTTTTCCTTGGGATGCAAAAAGTTTCTTTTGGTTTGTTTCCAAAACTTGGAAAGAAGGAGAAGAGACCAAAGATTAACAGTTTGTTTTACAGACCAGTCAGGTATTTCAAATCAAGTGACTGGTGCTGCTTGTAACGAAGCATCTGTAAAGTGTGTCAGGATGACGCTGGTATGCCTTGTTAAAAAAAAAAAGTTCAATGTCAACACAGCTGCAACCTACCACTTTTTGAAACCTTTCACCTGGGAGTTAGATAAAATATCTTGAATTTGGGCAAGGGGCTGAGAACAAGCGCAAGGGAAGTGCTGTTTGAAATGCTATTAATTCTCACAAAATAACATTCGTATGCTTTGCCTGACTAGATAAATCTACAACATGGGCTCCCCCCACCCCTCGTTTCATGTGCCAGGCTGTTTTTTTCATTATCGTTTCCTTGTCTGCCGTGTTTATCTTCTCTGAAAATGCTGAAATGTAAGCTATTGCAGCTCTGGGTGGGTGGCAGAGACATTCACAATGCATTCTGAAAAGAAACAGGATGAGCATTTTATTTAGACTGTGAAAACTTAATGCAGCTGCATAAAAGTGAAAAGCATTTTTAAATCACTTTCCATTCTAAATAACCTTGGGGCTTTTGAGTTGGATACTTCCAGATTGACACATTTCAGAGAGGATGGAATGACAGTGGCATTCAGCACGTCCATAATGTTACACAGAACCCTCTTCACTTTTTATGAACTCCAAAAGCGTGCTCATCCTTAACAAAATGTCAAGTTAAAACATGTCACTTTGCTGTTACTTGCTTGCCTTTAATCAAACAACTACTCTTAATGGGCTGTTTTACTGTAGGCAGTTGTAAAAGAAGCTTCCCAGTAGTGCTTCTTGCCCATTACTACTGTCATCCCAAATTTTCATCCCTAGTTAGCCCTAGCACTGCAAAAAAAGAAATAGGCTTGAGAATGAGGAGGCTGAAAGAACAATTAGGCAGCTTCCCCAGATTTTTATTTTATAGGTGCATTTAAATCTTGCTGCTACTGGTGAATAACTCAGTTTTCACCACTCTATAGGCTACATGCTCTTCAACAGACAAGATAATCTGTCATGCAGGATTACATTATAATGCCATTTTTGTTTTTGTGCTTTTGACACATGGACACTATAAAAACCAAAGCTAATACTTAATTTGGTTGTATGTCCAACAATCACAAATATTTCCTAATCCCTGGACTATATCTAGCGGGATAATAGCAATAGCAATAGCACTTACATTTATATACCGCTCTATAGCTGGAGCTCTCTAAGCGGTTTACAATGATTTAGCATATTGCCCCCAACATTCTGGGTACTCATATAGTGGTTCATGTAGAACTCATGTAGAGGTTACAAATATCCTGTGTAAGAGTATGTCTCTTCAGTATAGTGAACAGGAGTTTTGTTTTTCTGAGGGACTCAAGTAACCCTTCCACTTTACCAGGCCATGTGTCAAGTTAATAACCTTTCCCTTAACAATGCCAAGCAAATCTTAGGTGGAGCTTGGCTAAGCAGCCAGCTCATCAGAGGTCACCATAAAGCTGTTAGTTAGATGACAGTGTGCTTTGTTTGCTGAGGATGCTTTGGGAATTCTAGCTTAAGTGGGCTGATATAAATGCATTTTCATAATATATGTATTGACTTAAAGGATGTAAAAATGCCAGTCCAGAACCCCTCTCGGTTAAATTTTTGGGCATTGCTTGTGAAGCATTGTTTGTGTGTTTAGTAGCCTGCTGCTACAGGGATGATCAGAGGTTGCATGCCTGTTTTGTGTAGTCTTGTTTGGAGTACAAAGTCAGAAATGAGTTGCATTTTTACACCCTTTAATTGCCCTTTCTGGCTACTGGCCCTGTTTTAAACTTCCAGCAAATATGAGAGATCTTATTTAGAAGCGCTTCACACAAGGAAGTTATACATCTGTCTGTTGCTCCTGGGTAATAGAAACACTTACTTAATAAAAGGATGTGTTTAAAAGTACATAGAGAATTTGAGCTGTACTTCAAATTCAAATTCTGTGCTTATAAATCCTGCTAAGGAGCGAAATCCACAAAAGAAACTATACATTTCCTTGTACTACGATAAAGTAGAAAGAGTAACTTGAATGGCTCATCTGTTTTCATTCAGGTTTCTTTTTTCATGCATTCTACATTTTGTGCAATGTAACTATTTAATGTAACTTTTAGTGAAACTTCACAAGGTCATCCTTAGATCTGTAGGCACATGTGGCAGAAGAATAGCTCTTTGGTGCTTATTTTAGACAGAAGCAATTTTGTCTGAAGCAGCTTCATTTGCAGTTTTAATATGACCCTTATATGTTCAGACACTTTGTATGAAGCTGTTTTGTTTTGTTTCGTTTCGTTTTTGCATGTTCAGAACTAGTAGTCTTGGTGATGGAGATGGGATAAAACCATCACTTCGGACAAGTTTTTCCCTTGGGAGCACATCAAAGGAAGTCCTTGCCCAATTAGCCCTATCTCAAAGCACACATGTTTGGAACTTTCACTTGGTCATGGTGAACATGGAATAGAAAAGGTAGTAATAACATATGGGGGCATGTGCATGTATAGGTGGCGTTGACATCTGGCATGCACATAGACTAACTATGTGAATGGCGAAAAATACTGTGTATATGTAAGAGGATCCTACAACCCTCAGGGACATATTTGTGGGAGACACAGTTGGCTGCAGAGGGAAGGGGACATTAGTTAACATAGCTTCTCTCCTGTTGAACATGCATTATTATTATTATTATTATTTTTTAAACTTGTGAGACAGTCTAGATCAGGGTTTCTCAGTGTGTGGGTCCCTAGATGTTATTGGACTCCCATCATCCCCAGCCCCAGTGGCCTTTGGTTGGGAATTATGGGAGTTGAAGTCCAATTACATCTGGGGACCCACACGTTGAGAATCCCTGGTCTAGATGACAGCTGGTATGCACATGTAAGGATATACCAATTTCATAATCTTAATATTTGACCCCAGTTCCTACTGTACTCAATAAGAGCTCTAATTACCTTCATTTACATTCCCTCTTTAACAAATATTTTTCACCTCTTCTCCTGCCCTCTCTCACACACGCAAACTCCTCATATATTAGGCATATTTTGTTGCTAATGAAGGACTTTAAACAGAATAAGAGAAATTCCTGTCCATCAAAGGTTTCTAACACGGAAGAGGGAAATAAAAACTTTGTGCTTCTTGACTCTTGTGTCAAGATTCTATCACATTACAATAGTTCTATGTTGTGTGCATTTGTTCACGTGAGAAATAAAAATTACATATTCACACAAAGACAAGCAAATCAAGCTTGAATTCTGCATGCATAGATCTATCTTTCTGGCTGTACTGAAGAGTTAATGAAAGTCTCATAGCCTAATAATATGTGCTGGAATGCTGGCTTTTATTATGAGGCAAATTTCATGTGCCATATCTTTACAGTAATATGAAATATATACAATTTTCAGACATGTCTACTAGTGAATGTGCTTTGGGCTACCTATGTACAAATTTCAACTTTTCAGAGTGGCCTGGAAGTACCTTAACAATAAAAGAGTACACTTTGAGTCTCCAGATTTGAGGAATAGGTATACAAGCCTATTGTATCAAGTATCAAAATTTTCTAGTAATCAGTGTTCTTTGGGCCATATATGTATCGCATTTCAGAGTTCTAGGTCACTGAAGAACACCTTAACAGTTTTGATAGCACCGTGAGGCAGAGATTCAGAGAGACACAAATGAGTATGTGTGTGTGTGTGCACACTCTGACTCACAGTGTTAAGAATACATAGTTTGCGTATGTTTTTTTAAAGATGTGTACTTACTTAAAATAACAAGACTAACACTATGATTGCCTGACCACTTTAAAGCGGTATATAAATGCTAAGTATTATTAAATATTTGCCTGCTCTATAAACACAAGATTTCTTTTTAATAGAGGCAAATTTCTCTTTAATTAGGTCAGTGCAATCTAATACAAGAGCAAAGAAAGGAATTGGAAGTTAACTTGACCTCACAGCAGCTGAATTGAGCTAATTCTATTGATCTCTAAGGCAACCTCCACACACCCCTGACACACAGATGTGCATGCGCGCGCACACCACACACACACACACACACACACACACAACATATTAAAACAAGCAGCAGAAGAAAGGAGTCAAGACAAAACATAAGGATTTGATCATATTATATATGAATACATTGTATATATCTATATGTAAAGTGATCAGGCTTAACTAGCATCTCTTAGTCTTTCTCCTTCCCTTTTTGCCGCACAGCTGTCACTTGTGCAGCAAAACGACTTGCGGGGTGGGGGTGGGTGGGGAGGAAGGAGCCCTGCTAAAATCGTGTCACGTAGCACTAATTCATCTGCTCTCATTAGAGTGAGCGAGGGACAGCAGTGATGGCCAAGAGCTGCACTCCACACATGACACACGAACAGTTTGGGGAATAGAAAATTGCTTTCTCAGGAAGCCCAGCCAATTAAGGACTTGACCATATTGAATGTCAAGTGTTAATTTAGGTTTTTCTTCATTTTCCCAGTAGTAATGCGGGTCCTGTGATGAGCAAATACATGTCAAGTAAAAGTTGATTGCATGAAGGACCCAGGTATTATATGTCACTGACAAGTCACAAATGTACTCTAGTCTTTTAACCCCTTAGGTGAGTCTGGGCTCCGTGTGCGGGGAGGAGAGGAAGAGGGATTAACTGTACTATAACGATAAGAATAGATAGCTTACATTAGGGAGAAGGCTGAGAGGTGGACAGGAATAGTAATTTGTGTAAGAGGCCAGTACAGTCTTCTTAGGCAGTACACAAACATGGCACTAGTGGTTTTGGATTAGGGTTTAAATTCTACCCCCCAAGATCACAAGATATTAAAAAACCTCACAAATATCTATTTAGTATCATATACTTCTCACTTTATAAGGCTCTATTTTTAAAGGGTCTTGTAAGAATCCAAATGTGCTGCCCTGTGCCAGGAAATATAGATCTCCCATCTCATCACCCCTCCCTTTTTAAAATAGCCAAGTAAAATATGTTTACTGGGAAGTATGTTTAAGTGTTTTGAATTGAATTTTCCTCTCATTATGTGCCCTTAAGATCACAACCTAAGGAAAATAGAGAACTTTATCCTCTTTTTCTGCCTCCTCCCTCTCCAAAAGAACTTCCCCTGCCCTGCATTTATTAGCAGGCTATTACATTGTCAAAGGGCCACCCTCTTTGGCCTTTTGTGCAGTACCTGCCTGCAATGGAAAAGGAGCCTCTTTCAGTTTGCCGGAAGAGTGGTAGCATTTTCTACTTTTTTATTAGATGGGGGATACTTTGGAAATCATCTATAGCATCTAATTTCCATTCATCAGCATATTATTTACATATGAATGTTGTGAAAATAAGAGAGTGTCTGTTTCTGTTGCAAGTGCATAATTGATGTGCACACAATATTTCCACAATGGACTAGGCGTTTGCTGCATGGTACCCTATAAAACACAGTCAAGTGGAGCTTGGCAAACCTGAGATCATTGAGAAAGTTGTCATCAACACATCTTGATTTCATTTTTAAACAATAGTTCAATTTCTGGATTTTGGAACAGGAAATTCATTGACACTGTCTCTTTGCTTAAAGAAAAAGAAAAAGGAACCCCATCTTTCACTAAAATTGGAATCTATATATGTTTTTTCTGAACCTATACATGCTGAATCTGCATGCATTTATTTTTTTGCATTAGAAACCAAGCATCCAAAAGTACAAGTTTTTTTTACTTAGAGGCAAAAAAATAAAGATAAACATATTCTTATTGCACCTTTAGTATGGCTCTCCAGTTCAGAAGAATTCAGGATAGGAAAATTTATATATTGTCACTTTTTCCAGCTGAAAGATTTTCCTCTGGGTAAGTAAAGGATTTCATATTATAGGAACAAAAATGAACAGGGAACATGTAGGAGAGCGCAACTTATATTTGTGATGTCAATCATACTTTCTGGGAGGGAGAAATAATTTCGGCAGAAGAAAAGTGCTTTCTGACTAGTTCCTCCCCCCTTTTAAAGAAAACAAATGAAATGAGCTGCTGTGTAACTAACAGCAACTAGCTTCACATTAAGTAACAATTGGGGAACAATTCCAAGGATCTTATCATAACTCAGAATGTGGGTACATATTTACCATATTTACGTAGGTTTTCCTATTTCATTTCAGTTTGTTCATGTGAGGGATTCCTTCTCTGTTCTCTCTGTGAGCCTAAATATCCAGAATCATAGCTGGCAGTTCTGAAACCACTTTACTGAATTAATGTCAATGGACCTACCTGTGAGTCAGTGATGTTAGAATGATGGCTTTCCTTTGTAATTTCCTGTTTCAGTAAAAACTGTCTGTAAAAATTTTCTTGTTCATTGGAATATGAAAATGTTATCACTCATTTGGTAGTGTATAGATTTTTTTCCCAGGGTCTCATTCTTTAATTCTGACATTCCAGGTCCTGTCATAAGAGCAAGAGCTTTGTTAATTCATCTGGCATGCAGAACAGCAGTTTTAATTAGAGTTAAGGCCTTAGCAGCTTTGCCTCAGTTAAGTTGTGTTGAGGGACCTCACTAAGTTTCCTTAAACTGAAAGTGGTTGATGGCACCTTTTGGTTGCTGATTCAAGGTTTTCCTCCTCTTACGGTGCCACTTTTGACTGATGGTACCTAATGCAATCAGCCACTGCCAGGGAACAGCCCTTCATTTGGCTGTTCTTCTTTTTTATAATCCTCTAAAAGCCGCCCCTCCCCCAAACAGGACAGGCTTATCCCCCCTCCCCCCCCCCGCTGAAGCTTCACTTCCCAATGTTTAAGCAGAAGATGTCTCCCTTTGCACGTGTTTTTGATAAATTTAAGAAGTCAAATAGCTGACACAGATGGATAATCCAAGTGTATAGGGTGAAGAGTTATAAATTAACACATTATTCCCTCTTAATGTGAAATACTTGAGAATGCATTTTCTCAGTCCCCTGACATCTACCCAGTGAGGGCTCGCATTGTACTTTTCAAGTGGCATTGATTTGTTAAAGCGCTGAATTAGCATCTCAGGCCAGCTGCCTGTTCCACTGTTGTGGCGTTGGGCTCATTCTCTCTCTTTGCCTTGCTTCCTGCTGCCTTGGCCACACACAGGGCTTCAGCCAGCTTACCCCAGCTTTCTCCCTCTGTTTCTTTCTTCCTTTTTTCTTTCTTTTGCCACTGAAGAAGATTACATTCTCACCATATCCAGGAATGAGCAAAGGAACACAGCTCATGTTACATGAAGCCCATCGTCCATGACCAGGCTATGGCTATGCCTTAGCATAGCATGCTTCTTGGAAATGAGTGAGTTACAATGTGCCCAAGTGAAGTTACGCATTGTCTTTTCTCTTTCTTTTGCAACGTGCCGATGCCTTTTTCTGTGCTGTGGCAGAAACAAATGGGAAAGAGTTAAAAAGCAGAATAAACGCACATGCAAGTCAGAAAAGATGTGGCAGTGGGAGATGTCTGAGAACTTGAATTTCAAAGTTGCCAGCTCTTACATGGAGCTAATCATTCCTGTTTGTACAAAGGTCCAGGAATACATTGGGCTTGTGCCATTTTAATGAAATGTGCCGTTTAGTCACAGGCTTGGACACTGGTGGATTCTGAAGGTTGAGTTGTTTTGCTTTAAAAAAAAAAAAAAGGCCTTCCCTTTGGTCCTCCTGCCTCAAATGTTTCCACAATAGTTTCATTCTTGATCTTTTTCATAGTGGGTAATGACAGATTATGAAGCATTGCCATAATTGACTAAATTACATTACCAATATATGTGTTCCAGTAATGAAGATTATGCACATGAAATTAACATTACATTTCATTTAAAACTACTAATAAAATGCTGACATTTTTATTTGTGGATTCTTGGCATTGTAACTCGCAAAATTTCTGAAAGCCTGCAAAGGGGCTATGTAGTAAATTAGGACTTAGTACTGTGATGACATACTGTCTCTGTCAAAGCTAAGCTCTCTTTTTGGCGATTTGTTTTACCCTTTTCAGGGCACAAAGTTTAACTATAATTTGTGTGGGGGCACCAAAAGGTATACAGTGGAAATGTACAGATTTGAAAGTGTATGAGAAGGTAAACCTCCAGTTTCCAAATTTTGACACCAGTTCATTTTGGGTGTGTGTACACAAACCTTTTATACTCCTGTTTCAGCATTCTGAGTGCTAAACCAGAAATGAAGGATAAGTTCCTCAATCCAAGAGATGGTATGGTATGTAACCTATACCCAAATCCCTCTTGGGGAGGTGCACACTGACACACTGATCATAATTACTGATGATCTCCATCAGAGCCCCTGGTGGCGCAGTGGTAAAACTGCCGCCCTGTAACCAGAAGGTTACAAGTTCAATCCTGACCAGGGGCTCAAGGTTGACTCAGCCTTCCATCCTTCCGAGGGCGGTAAAACGAGTACCCAGAATGTTGGGGGCAATATGCTAAATCATTGTAAACCGCTTAGAGAGCTCCGGCTATAAAGCGGTATATAAATGTAAGTGCTATTGCTATTGCTATTGCTAATTACAATAATCGGTAATACAGGGAGGGGACCATGGCTTCTGTAGTCCCTTAGACAAACTGCACCATTTGTCCCTTAGACAAATTGCATCATATTTTTACATAAGTAATTCTTATTTGGATATCAGTCCCGAATTAGCTTAATGTTTTTGATGAATTTTAGCTTGTTAATATCAAGGTGCCTACCATCCAGATAGATAGGATGCCTTGCTTCCTGTTACTCCAAGTGCTGGTGATTGGCACAGAACCTGAGGTCTGAATTAGGCCTTCAGCAGCAAGCACAAGCCTCAAATCAGGGATGCTTAATTCTTGCCACTTTATTAACTCCGCCTACCCAGCATAATTTATTCTGAGGGGGGGAAAGGGGGTTTCTATTGGAATAAAATAAACAGCTCTGTATATAAGGCTGATTATTGCTAGGTGCTAGCTTACCTGTACATTTGTCACAATAATGGAAATCATGTGCACTGACCTGAGGTATATCCAGCCAGAGACAGTTACTGGCCTGAGGTATACTCTACCAGAGATGGTGATTAATATTTGCATGCTAAAGCACATGGGAGGAAATTCAGTGTCAGTACACTAGGGATACTTTGGTAAATAATTGCTGGGAGGAGAGTGTGTGGAATTAGTGTGGTCTGGTTGAGGTGAAGGGATTAAACAACTTTGTCTCTTAACTGTGGCTTAATGAGCTAATTGAGACTAACACTGAGACCAACAGAACTGAAACTTGGAGAAGACAGTGCATGTTTTTACACAAATAGGTTTTTTTTTTCGTGCTCTGCGAGCACAGCTCCTGTATTATGCCATTTACACTGAAAGATGAACCAAACATACCTACTTTTGCTTAACAGCCATGAGATATCATCTTGAGGCACCCTGTATGCAGTTTTGCAGATTTAGAGGTCATTCACACAATCAGTCTTTATTAGTACAGCCAATGGCCAGAATTACAAAAATAAAATAATTTAGAATTAACAACTTCATTCTGAATAACACCACAAATATAACAGAATTTAGCAACGTTGAGTAAGTACTCCTCTTTACAATCCTTTAAAATTAAATTTAAATAATCCATTTCAGTTAATCCTGGAAACAGGATAAGTTGAGGTGAAATGTATTTCTTCCTGTCACTGTAAAATTGGCAATACAAAAGGACATGAGCCGTCGTCTCGACTTCTGTCCACACAATCAAAAACTATGTTCTACCCGGGTTTGCGAGCTGTGTGTGTTCTCAATATTTGGTTGTGCAGAAGGAAGGTAGGAGGAAAATATGGGTAGAAGTGATTGTGTGAAACCAAGATGGAAGGAAAATCTACCCAGGTTTTCGTCCTACCTTGCTTCCACACAATCACTTCTACCCAGAGTTTCCTCTTACCTTGCTTCCACACAACTGAAAACTGGGAGTACACACAGCTCCCAAACCCGGGTAGAACACAGTTTTTTATTATGTGAATGACCTCTAGATGTAAAACAAACAAAGAAATGTATATTGACTATTGGATGCTCATTTAATTGTGCAAGTGATATGTTTACCATGGGGGATTGTGGGTAGTGAGGTTAACATGGATGTTCTTGGGTTCACCTGGAAATGGCTGAGACATGGTTTGTGGACTGTTTTGAAGATAAACTGCTTGAGAATGTTTGGAAAGGAAGCAGATGGTTGTACAAGGTGCAAAGAGGCAAAAGCCACCAACTCTCAGGAAGAATTGATAGGAATTTTCTAATTGTAATCCCTCTGTGACCTCCACTCTCCTCAAAATTTCCTGAGAAATCCCTCCAAATGCCAATGCCCTCAACTACTACAGAGGTAAAAACATAGAAAGACTGGGTATTTAGCTATTATGCTCTGAAAGGAAGAAGCAACAAAATTTCCTAGCCAAAGCAAGTGGCACAGAAAGAAAAGAGTGCAGGAAGCAGTGGGCAAGGGAAGAGAAACTTAACCAGGACTAGTGGCAGATGAAGAGGTGACTAAGAAAGGTAGATGAAGCTGAAACAAATCTTCTTACTTTAACACTTGTAGAGCAAGAAAGTTCCCACACTGTTACTTAAGTAGGACCATGCCCCTTGATAAGCTTTTGCTTTTTAGCCCATCTTGGCCCCCAAATATGGGAAATAGGAAATTTTGGGATCTCAACTACCTGCTTTGTTCCTCAGAGTAGGCAGGAGAGAGGTTTCTTTCATCCAGATCACCTTCTGTTCTGGACACTCGCCGCGCAAGCTGGGGGGCAGTGTTCCCTGTAAGAAGGAATCCCAGAGGTTGTTGCCTACAACTCTCACAATCCTCAGCTGCAGTGGCCTTTGGGGATTATGGGAGTTGTAGTCAACAACATCTGGGAATCACTCTTACAGGGAACACTGGCTTGTTGGGGGGGCGGTGTTTGCTGTCCACTACCTGCTACTCTATACCATCTCATCTCTCTTCATTGGTCTCACTCATACTCTCCCCTTTAACCCCATCCTGCCTCCCATTTCTGGTTCCATTCTCTTCATTTTCCCTTTGTCATGTTTCCTCCCATCTGCTTTAGGCTGAATTGTTGATTGACAGTGTGCATCTGTGATCCTGCAGCAGCTCTGTTGAGGCTTCCTGCTCTGCCCCCATCTTGTTGTTGTTAGTTGATTTCATACCCTTCAGTTTTGTCAAGCTCGGCACCCAGTGTTATATTTAAAGGGGCAAAGTTCGAGCACTGGGTAGTGTTGGGATCCCAGCAGGAAAACAAGTTCTGGTAAGATCTTTCTTCCTACTTTCCTTTCACTATAATTAAATTGATAATTACCATCCGCACAAGTTAGCCCACTTCAGCCTTAAACGTTCACACGTCTACCATCTTGAATTGGGGTGGATAACATCATTACAAACCATGAACATGAGGCATCCTTATATGTCCCTACACCTGTAGCATTTGGTTCAAATCAATTAAATCTTGCGCCTCAAACATTCATGTCTTGAATGGGGTGGAAAGCATCATCACAAACTATGCTGTTGAGGTGTTTCTGTGTGTCACTCACTACAACTGTACCAAATTTGGTTATAATCGGTCAGGCAGCCCACAGGTTAGTCCACTTGCGCCTTAAATGTTTATGCATCTGCCATATTGAATTGTGGTGGATGACATCATCACAAATTACGCCATTGCAGTGTTCTTATGTGTCACTACAACTCTACGAAATTTGGTTCAAATCAATTAGACGGTCTACAAGTTAGCCCACTTGCGCCTCAAACATTCACACATCCGCCATCTTGCGCCAGGATGGATGACATCATTACAAACTATGCCATTGATGGGTCCCTATGTGTTCCTACACCTGTAGCAAATTTTGTTCAAATCAGTTTGACAGTTCATAAGTTAGCCCAGTTACTCCTCAAGCGTTCATATGTATGTTGTATTGAATTGGGATGGATGACATCATCACAAACTGTGCTGTTGAGGTGTCCCTATGTGTCCCTACAATAGTACTCTATTTGGTTCATATTGGTCCAGCCATTGTGAAGTTGATAGCAGGGGACACACACGTGTACACACATAATGCTGGGTGATCTCATAAGCTTACTTTCGGTAAGGAAACTAGGCTAAAATGGATAAAGCTTTGACTTCAGTATTCTCCATAGTATCCCTCAAGCTTAATGAGGCCAATTGCCCGGTAGTGTTTAATGCTCCCCAGCCCCCTAGTAATTTTCTGTAAATTGCACTGTATATTTTCAAAAGCATTGCCTTCATTTTGTACCCCGATTGCATTGAATAGGAAATGGAAACTGACCAGCACCTGCTTCTCAGTAATTTTTGAATGTTAAAAAAAAGAGAGAGACAGTACTGACCCTATTATCTTTGCTGATGTTTTATTCCTGTAATAGCAAAAAGAAATAATTAATTATTTTTATGAATTACTTTTATTTCATAAATATTTATGAAATATTTAATACTTAAATATTTTTATTTTTAATTATTTATTATTGTTATATTTTTTATAAATTATAAATACTTAAATATTTTTATAATATATATAATTTTATATATTTTGGGGGGTATATATTGAGTACACCAGGTTAGTAAGGTATTAAATTCTTCAGTGCAATAATTTAGAAAGCCTGCTGCAAATCTTGTATCCAATATTCTTGATTACATGCTCTGTACATACTAGGGATGTGCACAAATTATTTTTTCCGATTTGATTTGTGCCTGAATTGAATCATTCCTGATTTGTTTTGTGTCCAAATCTGTCCCCCAGAATCGAAAATCAATCACAAAATTAAAACCAACAAATTTTAAAAGGCTGAGAAAGCTTGGTTGAAAAGATGGGTTTTCAGATGTTTTTAAAAAATTGCCAGATTTGCGGATTTGAAGTTGCTCTAACATGGATCCCCAGCTTTCATTTTTAAAAAAGAGCTAAGCTCTGGCTCTTGTAGAACTGGCGTTATGGAGCAAAATGTGCGGTCACTATTTTTCAAGTGTTTGGATTCTTTGGTATATAATAACTTTTCCTCATAATGAATCTCTATGAGGATTCATTGCACACCTTCATTTCTTCTGTTCATTTTGACTGTCATTGGACAGTGTCAACTGCATGCCCCCCACACGCACACACTGGGGTACTTAGTTTATATTTTTAGGAATTTTTGAAGTGTTTAAATTCTTTGGTGTCTTCTTTACACACCTTTATTTCTTCTGTTCATTTTCACCCCACTGCTTTGCGGATAGGGGTGAGGAATTAGTGGCATCCTGTGTGCCAACTACCCCCCCAACCCACAAGCCACTAGGTACTCAGTTTATATTTTAGGAATTTTTTAGATGTTTAGATTATTCAGTGTGTGATGAATCCTCATTGGAATTCATTATGAGGAAAGGTTATTAGACACCAATGAGTCTAAACACTTGAAAAAATTCCTAGAATAAAAACTGAGTGGTACCCCACCAGTGTTCTCTCTAATTTTTTTCATCTGTGTGCAGAATGAGATTTGTTCTGGGCGGGAGTATCAAGGCAGTGTATGCACACATGGATTCAGAATGGGGCCTTCCCAATTCAACCTGAGCGGGATCTAAAATTAACTGAGCGAACATCAACAAACTTGTGAGCGGAGGCACGTGCGCACTCCTTAGAGGGAACACTGTACCCACTGCCTTGTGGGTAGGAGGGGCGTGTATTTGGCACATGGCAGTTGACAGTTTGCACTGTCCAAAGACAGTCCAAATGAATAGAAGAAATGAAGGTATTATACACCAAAGAATCCAAACACTTGAAAAACAGTGACCACACATTTTGCTCCATAACTCCACTTCTACAAGGGCTAGAGCTTAGCTTTTTTTAAAAAAAAATGAAAGCTGGGAATCTGGGGAAAATGTTAGGAGGAATCTGAATCTCAAAGTGATTTGAATAGAATCTGGCACAATTCTATTTGGTCCCAAATCTAGCCAATGGACCACAGGGGCTATTTGTTCTGTCTCCAAATCGCCCGAATCAGGTCGATTTGGATACAAATCAATTTGTACCTGAATTGATTGGCACATCCCTAGTACATACACATTCTTCTGCTCTCATAGCAGTTTCAAGTGAATGACTTGGGTAATAAAGCTCCCTCCAACCGAACTGATTGGCTTAGATTTAGAGCAGCACCACGTCACACTGGTGCAAGGTAGTTTTTCTGCTCTCCCCTTCTACAGAAAACACTCCTGAATTGTCAAAAGGGCCCTCAAAAATACTGGGGTAACCCCTTGAAGCAGCTGTGGATGTGATTGTAGCTTGGTGGAGGGAGGGTGAAATATACCCTGCATCCATGTAGAAGTACCTGTGTGTGTGTGTGTCCAAACCTTTGTCTACATAGTAGCATGAAGCCTCTTTCTCTGTGAGATCATTTTGATCTGTTTTTAGATTTTTCTGGGTGACAGTGACCTCAGATGGTTATTTAAGGTTAGGAGAACCAAAGGAGGAAACCAAGAGAACACGAATTAGACACATTGGCCATTCATTTATCTTTCCTCAAGGTTCTGCAGCTGTCTCTTTTGGCACTCAGCCCTGCCTGAACTGTCTCCGAGATCTGACTATGAAGGAGTCCATATTGCTTTGGAAGAGGGGCGCAACAGCCCCCAGATGTGAGCACTTTGTTGGTTCCACAGTATAATGAAAATAAGTATTGAAGAATACAAATTCATGCATTGTTGAAGTAGTTTATGTAGACATTTGAATACTGTTCTTTTTTTTCCTTTTTTTTTGTTTTTTTGTATTAGCCTCAGGTAATTTCTTTGAGCCTGTTTAAAGCACAGTTGTTGTGTTACAGTGAATTCTGGGATATTTGTATATGTTACATTACTACTATTAACAATATTTATTATATGCCACTTTTCAACAAAAGGTTTTGAAAGAGGTTTAGACAGCAAAACGTATGAGAAAATGGTGTCCTCTGCCAAAAATGTTCATAATCTCATCTCTTCTCTCTCTCTCTCTCTCTCTCTCTCACACACACACACACACACACACACACACACCTTTGGCAACAGCCATTGGAGAGATGCTATGCTGGGCTGATATTATACCCCACAAGTTCATGGTTGAGCAGAAAAGAGAGGTCATTTTCAGCCTTTCTCCTAGATGTCCCCCATCCATGAAGAGGTGCACTTTGCACATGGAAAAGGTTACTATACTGGTTTGGGAGAATAAGGATTTTCACTCTATAGTCAGTGGCACCATTCCTGCTAAATTTGGCCACACGTAAGCTTTATTGAAATCAAGAAATTAAGACAGTGACAAATAACCCGTTCAATTGATTTTAATGGGAATTAAGTGAGACTAACTTTAGCTGGATTGGAACCAATGTGTGTTATCCATTGGTGGTGGTGGGGGAGGGTAGGCTAAATGAATAGCAAATCTAAATCTGTCTGTCTGTCTAGATATATTTGAAAGTATATCATTTTCTCTGAAGATTGTGTTAGTTAAACACTCACAGAAGTGTTTGTGGTGCTCAAGGCAGAGTGATAGCCAATAGACGTAATAAGTGGAATTAGAGTAGATATTGAAATAAAAGATTGTCATGTGATAAATTTGCTTCTCAGTGAACAATGCAAATTGGCCTTGAGTTTGACTTCTCCATAATCTTCAGAATAACTAAAATATATTGGAACACTAAGCTCACCAAAGGTCTGTCATAGTGTTAAATCTTGTCCTCAACACTTAGTGCTTTCTTGGCATCTTCTCATATTATTTCATCATGTCCAAGAGGTCAAGGGGAGATAAGTCTAGCATAGACTTGATATGGTAAAATCAATTCATCCTGAAAAGCTGGTTCATGTTAAAATAATCAAAGTCAATCAGTGAGAGTGGCTATTAAACAAACCCCTTTGTGAATCCTTTGTGTCATAGATCTTCATTGTACCAAGTGTAGGTAAAACAGAACTTCTGCTTTCTTCTTCACTTTCTTGCCAGAAGGTCTGATTGCTGTTCATAAGCTTTCTTCTAGGAACGGAGCTCATGCTAGTGAAGTGATGGCAGCATGGAAAGGCGAGTGGGGTTCTTCTGCAAAGAACTTGCTCCTACTAGCCAGTTGGAGTTGTAGCATACTGGGCACTTTACTTCCCCCAAGTGTCTCTAGTGTCTTGTTGAATACATGGAGAAAAATCAATAAAAGCTATTATGGCACTCCTTAAAATCCTTTACCAGTCTTTTTTTTTTCTTGTGGAATTGCTGCCGGTACTTCCACAGGTAGCATTTTGTGGTTGGTTGGTCCTCTGAGTGAGGGTCTATGACTACACTTACTGCTGCTAGTCCAAAACAGGGATGATAGATATCAGAGTTAATAACTCTTTAATGAAGTGGTTCCTGTTTTGCACCCTCACTTCAAGCTACTTTGCCTAATGGGAATAATGCCCTTTATGCTCTTTGGAAAGTCTCTTAAATTGCATAAGAGAAATGTGTATGTTATCACTTCAACAAGCTGATACCTAATAGTTTTTATAATTAGGACAGACTACCCGTCTTTCTGTATCTTCATTTGCAAATTTCAGGTTGCTCTAAGAAACCAAATACTTATAACAAGTTCTTGATTCTCAGTGTGTCTGCATGATCTCCAACTATGAAATCAGGACAAAGATAGTTATATCAATATCATTAAGGTATTTAAAAGGCTCGTATAGATGGGAATAGGGACCAGTCTAAAAAAATACTTGGATTTCAGCAAGTGTTGGCAGGACAGATCTGTTACCCAGTGTAATAGATGCAAGTATCATGTGATAACTTGCTTGCCTAAAGTAATTTTTTAAAAAATCACTGAGCCAGAGACAGACAACAAGAGCAAACTATGTTACATTCAGTGCTTGATATCTATCAATCGGATTAATTGCATATCCTGATCTCATGGATTTTTTAAAAAAATAAGCACAATAGATTATATAGTAAAATGCATTTTCATAATATCTTTTCTTGCAATATTGTTTTAGCTGTTTCTAGTACTTCGCGTAAGTGATTTTTTTTGGGGGGGGCGCGGTTCTTCATAGCTCTTGTAGTGTCCAGTCACTATTACTTTTATTTTACATATGAGAAATGGAAGCTGGGCGTGCTAGAAATTATAGGATTACTGCAAGTTGGAAGTCCATCTTAAATCCAGATCTAGCTTCAATTTTACATCTACTGAACTTTGATGGCTGTCCAAAGAATAAGGGACATTTACATTATATCTAGTTACAAAATAATGTAGAAAAAAGAACTCATGTGGTATATGTGTTTACTTGTGGACATATAACTGTTTAGTGCTCTAATGAACATTTAAAACAAAGCAAAAGTTTGAAATGTATTGGAAAAAATAATTTTAGCACTGAAGGAGGTGGTGGGATCAAGGCAGCAAGCATTTAGGTATTTCTGTCAAAGTTTGTCTGTTTAATATTTACAGAGAAAGGATACTTTGGGAGTTCATAACAAAAGGAAAGTAAGTGTGTGTGTGTGTGTGTGTGTGTGTATGTGTGTGTGTTGGGGACTTTGGATATTACAGTAAGTGAATAGGTACAAAATTGCTTACTTCCTGGTGCTAGTACTACATTTCCTTTCTGTCTTAGAATAATACTGACATACTGCCCAAAAAGGTTAAGAGACCTTCACTTTCCCAGCAGTGTTTCCCAACATTCATGAAGAAAGCCTCTCTAGTCCCCTTTAAAAACTACAAATTAATTATAGAAATAATAACAATAAAAAGAAAAATCTTGCCAGAATACAAATGCAGTGTCAGCTTTGGTAACTAGCCCCACAAGCACAATTTTGCCAATAATCACAGCTTAGTTCCCACAAAAGTTCATTAAAAGTGGGGTGGGAGGAAGATTGATGATAGAAGAACAGTAAAGAATTTCAGGGTTAAATGCAGAGAGTGCAGTTCAGTGCACAAGTAGATGTGTTTAAAAATCACTGAAATCAGTGGGACATGAGTGTGCTTAACTGTCTGCTGGGTTGCGGCCATAATATTTAATAATGACAGCAATCGTAAGAAAGCCAAAGCCCTCTGGCAGCTGATGGAAGTGACTGCCGAGACAAGAGCAGCAATCCAACCAGCCGGTCTTGCCTGCCGAGTGCCGTGACTCTGCAGAACGCCAGAAGGTGACATATGTCTACAAATCTGCCCTAGAGTGTAGAGGCTGGGCAGGGGCCGTGGAGAAGAGCAGGGTGTTGCTGGCCAAAGTTGAGGAAGCAGAGGTGGCCCCTCTCTGCTCTGTGTGTGGGTCTGTGTACTCCTTTCCCGTCAGAGCTGGGCTCGCCTGGCCAAAAAAGCGGTTCCTTGGCAGAGCTTAATGGCAGGATGATGTAGTCTGTTGTGACTAGTGCATTCCTTTCAGGTTAAACTAGGGAAATGGCATTGTGTTAAAATTCCAAGTCGCATGAATGTTTTATTGCCACAAGTGCATTCAGGTCTCAAGGGGAGTGTGTGTGTTCGGGTGGGGGGGGGACACGGGAGGCAGGGAGTGTGACTTAGAGACTCAGGAACTATCAGAAGAACACTTCCCTCGGAAAATGTTATCCAGTGGTGTGTGAAGCTGACTGGCTGCGATAGTCACTTAGAAGGGTTTCGCTTTTCCCCTGACTGTGGCTGTTTAAAATCTCTCAGTCCAGACAATTAACAGCTGAAGAAAATATGACAAGACACACGCAGAGAGGTTGGGAGAGAAGGAATGCGCCAGATGAGAGCTGAATTGCCTTCTTGTATATAAACTGGCAGATCTCCTCTCCCCGTCACCCTCCCTACTTGCTATAACCCATTCCCAGAGCTGCCCCCCACCCCCACCCCCCGTCTGCTGAAGGCCAGGAGTGATCTGTTAACTGTACACCACTGACTGGGAGGCCAGAGCCGCTCATGGTACTGTGTGTTACCATTACTACTCCCTCATTCCTTTTTACATTTTTTAAACATTTCTTTGTAATAAAGGTTTAGGAGGATTTGATTTTTAGACGGCAAATAGAGCAGAGTAAATTTTGTGCTGCACAACTTTAAAAATTAAAAAAGACAGGTGGTTCTTGTGCCATCTCGTTTGTGCCAGTAATGATTTCAAGCAGAAATTTAAACAGTGGTAGTTAATACTAAAGTAACACAGGAGCTGAAATAATAGCTATGCCTGCAGAACATTTTTAACAAAACATTATAACATTAGTTTCTTTTATTACATTAAAGTAATGCTTGCTGTATAATTTGGCTGTGATCCTTGATCCTTGATTATTAGATGTCTCTGGCATGGTGCAATGCGTGTTAATTGTGCTTGCCTTCTGCTTGTGGCATACTCTGGTAGACCACGGGCTTAAATTTATTTATTTATTTATTTATTTATTTATTTATTTATTTAATCAATCACTCTAGGGTGATAAATCAAGTGTTCTTGCGAGCAGAAGATGCTATTTTCATGCTGGACTAGATGACCTTAGGTACATTCTAGTGTTGCAATTTTCCAGTCGCATTTATTTACAATGTGCTGTTGTACTCTTTGCAAATTGAATGGAAAATGGGGTGCAAGTAAATAAATAAGAACAGTATTCTAAGATGAAATGTTTGCTGTGGGTTTATACCTTCCCCAGCCCCCATCCAGAGTGACTTCGCATATTCGTGTGAAAGCAGTCTCTATTTACTCTAGGCTAACAACTGGATTCCTAAGTCCACTTAAATTAAGGCTACTTGATCCACTTTACTCAGAAAGCAAGCTGTTTGTGTGATGAGGAATGTGTGTGCTCTGCATAAGGCTTAAATTTAACTTCATTTAAGCCAAAGCTCAGATCTAGAATCTCTTCATTGGTCAGCCCCAGAATGCCAAAACTGAAAGACTCTACCATGGGCATTTCCTTCTATAGAAGGAAAGTCTTCCAGATTTTAATCAAACCTTCTCAAGATACCAAAATCCCCATTCTACAAGGATATAGGGTAATATGGAATTTTTTCTACCTGTTCTGCAGGTTACATGTGATTGTCCCTTCCCAGGCTTCATTCATTGAGAAACCAATGAATGAAGCATTCTGGTTTGGAGTCCATGCACAGTATGTGTAAGAAAATTGTTTCCCCCCTGTATATATGTAGGCTAGTTGGACAATTGAGTGTCTCTGAGTAGATCTGCCCTGTGCTTTTGTCAATGAAAGGTGGGGCGACACTTCCTAGACCAGACTGAAACCACAACACCTCTGTTATTTGTTTTTTTCTTAAGCCCTACCATTGTATGGACAAATGTACATGTACTCATCCACATGTACACAAATGTGTTCTCTTTATTCAGCTGGTACATGAATAAGATCAAGATCTTGCATTTATTGTGTGTGCTAGAGGATCTGCATTGCAATATCATATGTTTATCCAAATCCAGCTTGGCTAGACATCCATATTAGATAATTGAAAATAATGCAATGCACATAGATGACATCTACATTTGGAAATGTTTATTTTATTTGTATCCATCTACTTCCTATATATCCCACTTTCCTTCAAGGAACTCAAGGCAATGTTTACTGAGGAGGTCTCCCATCCAGGCACTGACCAGATCCAGACCTGCTTAGCTTCTGAAAGTTGGCTGCATCATGGGCCATCAAATCTTTACACTGCATTGCTTTCAATTAGATGTGCATTCAGGTGCACATTCCCATTCTAGTGCTACTAGCCATGCATAACTATCCACATATAGAGGTGGATCAGAGTATGTGGCCGAAGAGCAGTTTAATTTTCCTTGCATGAATGAAGAATAAGTACCCTTGACAAATGTAGACTTCCTGTCAATACAGGCTGTTGCAAAGTCTGGAAGTAAGGAATGGAAGCAATGTTGCCTGAGATAAAAAAGTTAATTGTTCTTAAATGTTTTAAATATCAAGACTAAGGTAAATTGCTCCATCCCATTTTAGAGTATTTTGGGTTGTTTTTTTAAACGTACTGATTGTACATCTGTGCATATTATTATTTACACAGACTACATGGTGTGCCTATACTTAATGTTCTGTGTCATTTCCACTTAACTCTTAAAACCTTTATAAGGAAAATGATTAATGTGTGCATAAGGATAGAGTTTATATGTGATTTGCTTTTTGAGATCCACACAAATGCATGTGATCCGTGAATTGTCCATTAAGTAGTAAGGCATATTTTTTTAAAAAGGAAGTTACTAGTCATGGATTCAAACAGAATGATTCACATTTTTTGTGTGATTTCTTTATTTTGCCCATATAAGAGGAGTGATTTTGTCATAAACATAACTTTAATCTGATTAGTGCCCCTTTTTATGATGGTTTGGTAGTGTGTGTGTTTTAAACAGTTATATTGACAAGGTTTATGGAGGGTCGTAAACTCAACAGTCAGTCAGTTCTATTGCAAAATAATGATTTATGTCCAGATTCAGCCCAGATTCAGCCCAGATTTCAGAAACTCTCATTAGTACCACATAGATTGTAAGGGTTACCCATTTTGAGCTATGTTTCTACAGCCCCAAACTATTTTTGATGAAACATAATGTACAAATTAATTTCTGATAGGTTGCAAATAAGACATTTATATCAATGGTTTCCAAAGAAAAGTGGCAAATGATATATTCACATTATTTTTGCATGTTTTAATTACCATTTTAAAAATAATTTGTAAATGGCTTATAATGAATTGTAATGCTTTATTGAAATCTAAAGAAAATGTGAAATAAAGGACACTTTGCTCACATGACATTTTGGAAGCAACTGACCTTCCTTGTTCTGCACAATTAAATGCATTTCAGAGTAAGACAAGGCATGAAGATTTCGCTGTGAAAACATTTATAAACTGTCTTTCTCATAGCTCAACATAGTTAACAAAACTAGAAAATACTCCACAATTAAAGCAATAAACTGTCCTCTTAAAACTCTTAAACTAAAAGAGATGTAAGTTTTGGGCGGTATAAAAATATGTTAAATAAATAAATAAATAAATAAATAAATAAATAAATAAATAAATAACACAAGATCAGTTCCAGATCTCTGCTTAACCTTAAAGATCATTGGATGACTTTGGGCTGGTCATTCTCTACATCCTATTCCACCTCACATGGTTGTTATCAGTGTTCTCTAATTTTTTTCCATCTGTGCACAGAATGGGTTTTGTTCTGGGTGGCAGTATCAAGGCAGTGTATGTGCATGTGCATTCAGAGTTGAACTTTCCTGATTCAACCTGAGCGGGATCTGAAAATAACTGAGTGGATATAAAAAAATTTTTTTTAAAAAGGGTGAGCATGTGCACATGCACATGCCTTAGAGGGAACACGGTGTTATTATTATTATGATAAAACAAGGATACACATACACCTAGTGTACGCTGCCCTGAGCTTTTTAGAAGAATGCTAGGCTGGAGGAAACACACACACACACACACACACACACACACACACACACACACACACGTAAGAACAGCCTGGCTGGATCAGTCCCAAGGCCCATCTAGTCCAGCATCCTGTTTCACACAGTGGCCCACCAGATGTCACTGGAAGCCTACAGGCAGGAGTTGAGGGCATGCCCTCTCTCTTGCTGTTACTTCCCTGCAACTGGTACTCAGAGGCATCCTGCCTTTGAGGCTGGAGGTAGCCTATAGCCCTCCGACTAGTAGCCGTTGATAGACCTCTCCTCCATGAAATTATTCAAATCCCTCTTCAAGCCATCCAGGTTGTTGGCTGTCACTATATCTTGTGTTATGTGAGAGGGAGAAGAATTTCTCTCTATCCACTTTCTCCACACCATGCATGATTTTATAGACCTTTATCATGTCTACCTGCAGTCATCTTTTTTCTAAACTAAAAAGCCCCAGGTGTTGTAGCTTTGCTTCATAAGAAAGGTGCTCTAGGCCCCTGATCATCTTGGTTGTCCTCTTCTGCACCTTTTCCAGTTCTACAATGTGCTTTTTTAGATGTGGTGACCAGAATTGTACGTAGTACTCCAAGTGTGGCTGCACCATCGTTTTGTATAAGGGTATTATAATATTAGCAGTTTTATTTCCAGTCCCCTTCCTAATCACCCCTAGCATGGAATTGGCCTTTTTCACAGTTGCCACACATTGAGTTGACACTTTCAATGAGCTGTCCACCACCACCCCAAGGTCTTTCTCCTGGTCAGTCAATGACAGCTCAGATCCCATAAACATATACTTGAGGTTGGGGTTTTACGTCCCAATGTGCATCACTTTACACTTGCTAATATTGAACCGCATTTGCCATTTTGTCACCCAGTCCCTCAGTTTGGAGAGATCCTTTTGGAGCTCCTCACAATTTGTTTTGGATTTCACTACCCAAAAGAATTTGGTATCATCTGCAAATTTGGCCGCCTCGCTGTTTACCCCTACTTCTAGATCATTTATGAATAAATTAAAAAGCACCCGTCCCAGTACAAACCCTTGGGGGACCCCACTTATCTCTCTCTCTCTCTCTCTCTCTCTCTCTCTCTCTCTCTCTCTCTCTCTCTCTCTCTCTCACACACACACACACACACACACACACACACACACACACACACACACACACACCTTTTGATCAGTATTGGCAGAAAGGTTACCTGATAGCCAACTTGCCTATCACTCCTTCTCTTCCTCTCCAAAATGAAGATGTATTGGGTAGGTTCAGACTATTTTCTCATAACTGCCAACATGTCCCTATTTTCCCATTCAGGTCAATGGGAAAATAGAGACATGATGGCAGATATGCATTCTAATGTCATACTGTGATGATGAAGCCCAGTGGACCTGGCCAGTGCAATGTGTCGTGGACACCTGGAGCCTTGCTAGATGCCTCAGTGTATTGGGGAGGCTGTTCTGGCACCCTCTTCTGAGTTCATCGTCCTTGCACAGCCATCACCTCCATTTAATAGCTCGATGCACCTCTGTCTGTAATGCCCTCTTCCTACCCAATCCTCTAATCCCAGGTGGACTGTAGCTGAAAGCTTCTCTCTCTTTGCTTTCCTGATTTCCTGGTGGTCTGTGACCAGGAGCCCCCTGAACTCCACTGCCCCAACCGGTTCGATGATGGAGCTGGTAACCGATCTGGTCAAGCCTGCTCGTCCCGCGAACCCCCTTTTGGCTCTACACATGTATTGTGTGTAGAGCCTTTATGGTTTGCTGCTAATTGCATCTGGAAACTTCTATATAATTAATTCCTGTAGACGGACCAGGGGAATGCATGGGGATGTGGCAAGCTACACCCCTGCTGAAGCTGTGATCAGTGGCGGAGCCAGAGGGGATGATACGCACAAGAGTGGGAGGGAGAAGCGCACGGCAGGAGGTGGTTGGTGAAACTCTACAGGGGTCGCGGCTAAGGGAGAACGTGGCTGAGGGAGGAAGGTGACAGTTGACCAGCTGAGGGACGACAAGCAGTGAGGACAAGCTGAGGAGGAGGGTGGAGGGCTGGGATGCAGGAGGGACAGAGGAGGACGTGCGTTGGCTGAAACCTGGAGGAGGATAGAGGGCTGGAACGGAGAAGTGATGGAGGATGGGCTGTGGGCCAAGCCCTGCCGCCCTTTGGAGGGCCAGGACGGAGAAGGACATGGGGCAGGAGAGACTGGGGCAGAAGGTGGTGGGAGGGCAGGAGGCCAGGATGGAGGACGACATGGGGCAGGAGAGACTGGGGCAGAAGGTGGGAGGAAGGGCGGGAGAGACTATGCCTGAAGGTGTGGGGAGTGTATTGTTGCACAGAAGCTCTGGGTGGGGTCAGCTGATTTAATTGAATGCATGATTTCAAGAGAGCCCTAAAAATCTATTTGTTTGGCCTGGCTTTCCAAGAGTTTTAAATTGTTTTTACATCTTTTAATTGGTTTTAAATGGTTCTGAATTGTTATAAAATTGTTTTTATATTGTTTAAAGCAGTGCGTTTTTAAAATTGTGTTTGTTTTTTTGTGTTTTAAACTTGTGTTCCGCCCAGAGCTTTTGGATGAGGTGGTCTAGAAATGTACAAATAAATAAATAAATTTAGGGAGGATGCAGTGTGGAAGCCTGAGGCTGATGCTTACGTCTGCCTAAATATCATCTTAATTTAAGGCCCACTATACATTATAGAAAATAAATTGTTTGGCCCTTTTGTGTGTTTTCTCTCTCTCTCTCATTTAAACCAACAGCTGCAGGAGCCATGCTGCACAGAGAGAGAGAGAGAGAGAGAGAGAGAGAGAGAGAGAGAGAGAGAGAGAGAGAGTGTGTGTGTGATTAACCCTTTCTACTTGTTCCACTTGTGGCAGCAAACATGAATTGTCCCCTTTGCTAAGCAAGGTCCACCCTGGTTGCATTTGAATAAGAGGCTACATGTGAACATTGTAAGATATTCTCCTTAGGGAAGAGCAACTGCATGCTTTCATGCAGAAGGTTCCAAGTTGGCTCCCTGGCATCTCCAAGATAGGGCTGAGAGAGAGACTCCTGCCTGTAACCTTGGAGAAGCTGCTAACAGCCTGTGTAGACAGTACTGAGCTAGATGGACCAATGTTCAGACTTGGTATATGCCTATGTTCCTAGAGCTTGCCAAATAGTAAGTAGAGCTTAATATCTGGCTTTGGTGAGAAGCCATTCTTGGTGACAGTAGCAGCTTCTCAACCCAGGGCAAATGGCATCTTGTGGGGTGTGTGTGTGTGATTAGGATCATGGTACAAATGGAAATGGATATCTTAGAGAGCGCCTTCTTTTACATGATCCCCACCGCACATTAAGGTCATCTGAGGAGGTCCGTCTCCAGTTACCACCTTTTCGTTTGGTGGCGACTCAGAGGCGGGCCTTCTCTGTAGCTGCTCCCGGGCTGTGGAATGCACTCCCAGCAGAAATTCGTAATCTTAATTCCTTACTGACCTTCAAGAGAGCCCTTAAAACCCATCTGTTTGGCCTGGCCCTTCAGGGTTTTTAATTAGTTTTAATTGTTTTAATGTTAACCTGGTTTTCAGGGTTTTAATTGTTCTGATAGTTTAATTGTTTTTTAAAGATGTTTTTAAATTGGTGTTCATATTTGTATTTCTGTTTTAATTGTTTTTAAGGATTTCTGTTTTTAATTGTAAACTGCCCTGAGCCATTTCGGAAGGGCGGTATAAAAATCGAATAAATAAATAAATAAAAGATTTTTACTTCTGTGCCCCATAGTCTCAGTCTTGACCATGTCCTTCTATCACTGCTGTTTTAAATGGAAAAAGAATTTAAACATTTAATATAACATGTAGTTTTACTGTCATGATTTATTTTGAAGTTAATTGTTCCTCATTCAAAAATACAGGTGGCTACCAGTCATGGCACCTGTGGTTTAGCAGTTGGGTAATTGACAGTAAAGAGTCAATGGTTTATATTACAGATGGCTGGCAATAGAGACCCAGTTTTTTAATCCATGGTTTTAAAAATAGGCAAAATTTGCCTGTCCATGATTCCTGGGTAACTGGAAATGACTTCCCATGTCATTTCCAGCCACCTCAAACATTTGGAGGATTTGCTGGATTTTTTTTCTGGGGGCGGGGGGGCTTTCCGGAGAGCTGGAGGCCTGGAGAGCAAGGAACTATGCTTTATTCCCTTTATTTTGGCTTTTTGGGGACATTTTTTAAGCTCAAGGAACCTAACTCCCAATTCTCATTGACTCAAAGTTTCATTATTTGCCGTTTCTCTGTTCATGCCTACAGTTGAGAACGGAACCACGAATAACAAAGGTTCCCTGTACTGTGAATGTAAGAATTGTCCTAAGTTTTACTTAAGAGATCAAGTATATATTTTAAACTCAAATTTGAAACATATGTGTTTTTACTTTTGCACTTAATGTGCATATTTGGTATCTCCAAATACACCAGGTTTGTTTAGAGGAAACTCGAAGAATGGTTGAAGCATACCTTTTGTCTTTCACTAGAGTTCAGTTAAAAATAAAAAAAGAAAAGCATTGCTACTAGATTTGTAACCTGATCCTGTGCATGTTTACCTGGAAGTAGTCCTACTGTTTTAAATGGGGATTTCTCTATGTAATACTTGCAGAGACAGCTGCTGTGTAGTCCAGTCCTGGGCAATTTAAGTTAGAAGTTTTCCTTCTGCTTTAAATGGGGCTTACTCCCAACTAAGTAAACTAAGAATTGCAGCTTTGCATCCTGATTCTATGCATTTTCACCCAAAAGTAGTCACACAGTTTTAAATGGGCTTTCCTTCCAAGCAAATGTATATCTGGTGTATTTTACTTACAGCATGGCTTAGTTTACATGTATGTATGTAGAGGAAGCATCAGGGGTTGACAGTGGCTGCCTGCCTAGGGCCCTCTGCTGGTCCTGAGACTAGCTCTGTGCTCATAACCATTGTGCGGTGGTGGCTGTTTGAGGATCCACCCAGGTGGATGGGGCCAGTGGAGGACAGTTTGCTGAAGGCCCCACTGGAGCTGCCCTTGGGTATATGTTGACTTCCATGTGTAAACAGGGACTTGAAAATCAGGTGGAAAGTGTCCTAGGTTGGAAACTGGGATGTTTGGACTCATCTACAGTCAATGATTCCTGAGTGACCCTGAGAATGTTAATGGACTATTTTACAAACTTCTTTTAGGATTAATGACACAAAAATTGTAAAACACTTTTGCACTCAAAACGTTGCTACTGAAGTTAATACTAGTTTAATTATTAAAATCTTTTTTAAAAAATAACTTGATGAACTGTTTTGTTGCAGTGGTATTTGAGAAGTTTATTTCCATGTGTAAAGGGGGAAGTTCAAAAGTTCATTTGAACAGACTCCTTTCCCGACTGGCAGAGGTGTTCTTTGAGTATACATTTACATCACCATCGTCTGTAGCACAGTGAAGGAGGATTAATCACATGAATAAAAATTTGAAACTGCAGAGCTGAAAATTAGTCATGGTATAGTACTTCAGATATGGCATTTAAATAAAATGATTATGAATCATAGCTCTCATTTGATAACCTATATTTAGAGCTAAAGATAAAATAAGTTCACTCATATTGACATCTAAATACATATACATACGTACAGACATTATCTGAAAAATCACATATCGTGATAAAGATTAGCATATTGTGTCCCTGTTCAAACATTTTTTAAACTGTGTCCCAAATTGTTTCAAGATTCTCGGTGGTTCTAAATAATTTTTTTCAAGCGCATCCTTGCCATAAAGATATCTCAACAAAATTTCTACTCTTGATAGTGATTTTAATAAATTAATCCATAACTGGATTGTGATTTAATGGCTGCTAATAGTGTCCAACTGACTTGAATTCTCTCTCTCTCTCTCCCTCCCTCCCTCCCATTAAGACATTTTGCTAGTCTTATCAAAACACACATGGCTTCCCTTGGAATTGCTCAAACTTTACTGCTGAGGCAGAACTTCCAAATTCACTTAGATTTTTGCTTTATGCAAAATCTTTTTGCTACCCAGGGATGTTTGATTGCCTTCCCCCACCTTCCACCACCAGATTTTGTTAGTTTTATTGGACACCTTGACTTCTCTCAGAATTGCTCAGATGCTTTGCCTGAGGAAAAACTTCCAATTGTCTTCAGAATTCGCTGTAGTCAAAATTTTGATGGTAACTCTAAGTTTGAATGACTTACTGGCTTCAGTTCTTACCTGTGTATCTCATCTCTTGTCAATTTGTCATGCATTCAAATTCTTCTGTTTAAGTACCTTGCTGAATCAGACCTTTAGCTGTATTGGTGGCAAGTCTTGCTTGAGACATGGAAGAATTCTTTGGGTGTTAGGCTGCTGCATTTATTTCTATGGATCTGGAATCAGAAAGATGCTGATTTTGCTGATACACATGTTGAATGCTCCTGCAGGTCAACCGTGCAAGTATCTGGAATCTATTCCAGCAATTTATATCCATAGCAAGGATAATGTAGGGATAATGGTGCGAGGAGGGGGGCAGCCTGCCAACAGCCTGTTTCCACCCCTGCACTGTGTCACTAGACTGTGTCAAATCCAGCCATCCGGAGACAGGCAACTGGATGGCTCAAGGATCATGATGGCAGGTGGGTCATGCTACGGCAGTGGGACACTGATGCCTAGAGGGCTGCCTACCACCTTGGCCACTGATCATCATGGACTCTGCCTGCCCTTGCAGCCTCACCAGCCATCCAGTCACCCACCCACCACTGCCAGCCTGCCTCCCTTTGCTGACTGTGATGCCGTTTAAAGATGCCACTGCGCTGGCACAATGATATCATTAGACCACATTGTGGCGGGCAAAGGAGAGCAGGATGGGCAGCTGGGGGGCATGTGAATGGGACAAGATGGGCAGTTGCAAGGGCCACCCCAAATCTCACTCGGGTCACCCTCAACATTGCTACACTACTGATCTACAGAATCTGAAGAGCCAGAACTCTGTTGTGAACACATCAATCAGGCATCTTGTGGCATCTGAAAGAGTAACAAATTTATTTTAGCATGAGCTTTTATGTGCTAGAGTTTGCTTCATCAGATGCACCGGGGCCTAGTCCACAAAGGTGTCTGCTAGAACTGTTAGATTTCAAGGTGCCACAAGATTCTTCATTGCTTTTCGTGCAATGAATTAACATGAAGTTGTTACCATTAGTGTAGCATGCAGATCCAGCTTGTGGGGCTGAACTGAAAGAGGCAGGGCACTTTTCACCAATTTTTTTTGTGTGTGTGTTAGCTTCCCTTTTAGTAATTTTTAGGAGTGTGTGTGAACACAGAAGCAAAGTGTTCATCCAGAGTTGAGCCAACAAGCATTGTGGTCACTCCTGAATTATGTTTGTGATGTTATCATGTAGCTAAGTCTGTTTAGTGATCAGATTGGTTAACCAATAAGAGGGAGGGCAGGAACCAGTGCCTAAACTCTGAATTGGCTATGTGAACTGACTGGCTATGTGGTATTATCATAGTCATGACATCATCAGACTGGAAGAACCTCATTTTTAAAAAAATGGTGTTTGAGTGACTATCCATTAGACAGCAAAGAAAGGAACAAAGATAGCTTTTCAAGCAAAGACTTGATGTTTGACTGGATCTGTAAGGGATGCTGTAGCAGTTTCACATGCTGAAGAGGGGGCTGGAGCAGAATACCTCCAAGGTCCCTTCCAGTTCTGAAACTGTATGATTTGATGTGGATTTCTGGGGACATTTCAGGTGTTCTGAAAGATCTACTTTCGTATGTGCATACCCGCACTCATCACAACCCTGTGAAAAGCGAACCCCCGTCCCATTTATCCAGAGGACTGAAATCTGACATCCCACTTCAGAGCACTCTATACTGAGACACAATCTCTGCAGATCCTATAGTATTGTTCTTACACTTCTTTAAACAAAAATTATCCCAAAGGGGTTTAATAGTAAAAGGAATAAGAAAATGTGTGTTTGTGTGTCCACATAGTTGCTGTGGTGATATATCATTATAAAGTATAAAGTATATCATTATATACTTTTGCAGCCAAATTTGTGGTTGCTGTGGAAAAGCCAACGGTTCCCAACCACTTTTGTGCCTTCACCAGATATTTCAGACCCTTTCCCACTGGAGGTTAGGCACCTCACTTATGCAGCTTTTGTAATGATACTGAGCTATTGCCTTTCTTCCGGTTTCCTCCAATTTACCCTGCTTTGTCTTCAACGAAAACTGCTTTATTTCTACGTTAGTATAAAATTATGTTCATGTTCTTAGATCAAAAGTGGATTGTATTCTCTAGTTACTTAGTATAAACTCTGTTTCCATAAAAGATAATCGGTACTATTTCTGAAAGAAAGGAAGATGAGACTTAAAAACAATTGCAAAACCGTATCACTTTCACACTTCACTTGTGACTTGCCAACAGACACTGTTGGTGTATGTCTTTGAAAGAGATCTTCCATCTCTTTCAAAGCTTAAACAAAACATGAGATAAACCTGGGAAATGAACTGCATCCTGCCTGTCATATTAGTCAACGAATGTGCTCTCTGCAAATTATGACTGCTTTTCAGTTGCTGGATAAAATAATGGCAGGTAATCCTATATAAATTTCCATTATCATCACCCTCAACCTGTTAATAGAACAAACCCCTTTTGATCAAATAGAACTTTTCCAAGACAACCTTTTGCTGCATTACATACCCTCTGTTTTTGCGTAGCTTGCTTTCTTGAATAGTACACTTCACTTTCTATTTTGCATTGAGTAGTAAAATAATTAATTTGCTCTGTTTTTTTTAAATCCAGTCTTTCATGGTGGAAAAATATAGATTTGCCAAGTGCAATTGCATTTTTGACGTAAGCAGTATGTCTGCCAAAAACCCTTGAGCACCTTTGTTTAATTGAGCTTGAGCTCCTTGATGTGCATGTGGTAATTGGGTGGTTTCTCTAGGCTTTTGATCTTTAAGTGGCAGAAGACCTGAAGCAGTCCATTTGTGGATCTTATGGTGTTAGGCAGATGAAGTGTGTGTGTGTGTGTGTGTGTGTGTGTGTGTGTGTTCTGAGCTGTCTTAGTGCACCCAGTGTTACACTTACCTAGTTTCCTTCCCTCCTTTCCATGTAATTGCAAAGAAGTTTTGAGAGACTATATTATTTCAAGAGGGGTTTTTTTAGAGAGCCAAACTTATCTGCATTCTAACTGAGCTCTTACATGCATTGACCTGGAGATCTTTTTCTCGGTCAAATTGTTGGCTCTGATCCTACAGGAGAAAATACACACTCAAAGCGGGAACTGTGCATTTATTTCCCCACCCAAAATCCCAGCCCTACAATTGGGACTGTACAAGAGCAGTCCTTGGGCAGTTGTTCAATAAAACTTATCTATTCAAGGAGAGGACAGAGGCAGGGAAGGACTGAGTCCAACTCTCTGCTCCTTATCCCTCACCAGGACAGATTGTTAACAGTATTGAACATTTTTATCTGTATGTGTGGTTTGATTCTGGGTTGGGCTTTCAGCCTGGGGGAAAGCATGCATAATCTCCTGTTGTGTATGCACTTTGTACTATTATATTAGGGAATGTGTGTCTTTGAGCAAGGTCTCACTTGGTCTTCTAAGGACAAATTACATGTCATGCTGCCGATCCATGATGTGGCTTCTGACAACAACCTCAGGGGAGCGCTGAACTGGTCCTAGGGAGAAATGCTTAACGCTTCCCTCCTACATAATTGTTCCAGGAATTTTGACAAGGAGCGACTACACTGAGAGCGGTGGCTGATCTAACTAGAGTCACCACCGTGCTCATAGCATGGCTCACCCTGGGATGCTGGAAGGTGGCCGTCCTCCCTCTCCAAGCTCCTACAGTCGCTGCACTGCTGCTCATGTGGGTGCTTGGTGTGGTGGAGAGGAGGGCAGCAGCTGCTGGTCTGAAAATTCCTGCCTTCCCTGCAGTGTGCCCAGCAGTGGCCATGAGGTTGAGTGAAAAACCTTTAGGTAGGAGGAGGGAGAAGCAATTGTGTGGAATCAAGGTAGGAGGAAAAGCTAGGTAGCATTTTCTCCTACTTTGATTCCATATAATCACTTCTCCTTCCTCCTATCTAGTAGTTTGCACCCACACAACTGAAAACTAGGAGCACACAGTTTCCGCTTGTGTGACTGAGCTCAGTATGTGGTTCTGCTCTGCAATGTACTGCACCTTCAGAAAAGGTGTTTGCTGCACTGTGTGGTGGACTGCTATCCATCACTGCTAGTGCTGTTCTTTGGGCTGATTTCAATCCAATGAGCCTTCAGGCAGATTTTTCTTATCAGTCAGTTGGTAGATGTCTGGTGCTGAAATCTATCTGGTGGAAGACGTTTGAACTGTTTTAGGGAGCAGACAACCAGCAGTTCTCATTTTTAGCTTTTCCACTCAACATGTACATTTATTCTGCATTCTTTGCTCATTCTTTTGCACTAAAGAGCATTACTCCAGTGTTTCTTCCCTGACTGAGTCAGTGGTGAACTCAATAAATAAATGAAATTATGAGATCTGCCATATTTGTTCTTAGCCCTAGAATTGTATGGCCTTAAAGCTCTCTTGTCACAAAACTGCATGGCCATTGCTTTTTGGTTCCTAAGGGTGAGGATGCGGGAGAGGAAAGGCCTTTTTGCTTCTTGTAGGGTTTTTTTTAGTGCTGATTATACACAAAACAAATTGTAAATACTGCTTTCACACACTGTAGTTATTCCTTTGAGACACATAGAGCACGGTAGCTGTACTCTCAACTCTGCTTTGCTCAAGGGATTGTACAGGGACACTTGAAAAGCCCTTGTTACTCATTTCTGCAGCTTTGACAGAATAGGAATTTAGCACTGTATCAGAGAAATGTCATCCAGCTATTAAAGCTTGAACCCTTAAAAAAAATTAGTAGCAGTCAGCACACATCAAAACAGTCTCCAGCTACACATTTGCATGACACAAAGTTCAAATGTGTGGATTTTTAGAGAACGCTGTGAATGTGACAGAAGAGCAGAATAAAATTTAAGCAGCCAGATGCAAATTGTAAGAACTTAGTGGATCAGGCTGAAGGCCTATCTAGTTCAGCATACATTGGCCCACCAGATCCCTCTGAAAAGCCCACAGGCAAGAGGAGGGCACACAGTTTATCTTGCTGTTGCTCTTCTGCAACTTAAATTTAGAGAAATCTTGCCTCTGAGGCTGGAAGTGGCCTATAGCCAACAGACTAGTTGTCATTGATAGACCTGATAGTAGACCTGATAGTAGTGATTAATAGAATATGATATATAATTTTTCGATTGGATAATTATAATTTTTAATTCACAATATCCTTTTGTCTGGGATACAGATTGGATATCAAAGTATTTTCCCCATTTATTTTGTTTTTTATATGAGCATGATTATCTTTTTATAAATAAGGAGAACTTGTGACTCTGAGGCTGTGTTAGTTGTCTGGTGTGAGCAGAATAGCATACACTACTAGGTTACTTTTAAGTATCAAAAAGCCAGATTAAATTAATTAGAAGCCATTAATTGAAGCCAATTTTGGAAAGTTCTGAAAGCATTTCAGAATGCATGGGAAGTTTTGAATGTTACAAATGATGTTATTTGAATTAGTTAACCAGACAGGTAGGGGAACACAAAGCTAACAAGTTGTTCTAGTAAGAACTAATCAGCCTACTTTCCTTTCACTATCTCTACATCTGGACTAAATTTGGTACAAATCGAGGTCCACAAGTTAGATCTCTTGTGCTTCAAATGTTCATGTGTATGCCATCTTGGATCGGGGTGTATGTCATTATTACAAACTGCATAATTGAGGTGTCCCTTTGTGTCACTCACTATAGCTGTTCCAAATTTGGTTCAAATCGGTTAGACAGTCCTCAAGTTAGTGCACTCGCACCTCAAAGATTTATGCATCTGCCATCTTGGACTGGGATGGGTGACATCATCACAAACTAATCATTGGGGTATTCCTATGTGTCCATTCAGCTGTAGCAAATTTGGTTTAAATTGGTTAGACTGTCCACAACTTAGTGTACTTGTGCCTCAAAAGTTTACATATCAGCCATCTTGAATTCGGGAGGGTGTCATCATCCCAATCTTTGCTGTTGAGGTGTCCCTATGTGTCCCTACAGCTGTAGCAAATTTGATTTAAATCAGTTAAGCGGTTCACAAACTAGCTCACTTGTGCCTCAAAAGTTTGTGTCCACCATCTTGAATTGGAGTGGATGACATCATCACACATCATACCATTTGGGCATCCCTATGTGTCTCTAAAGCTGTAGCAAATCTGGTTCAGATTGGCTAGGCGGTTCACAAGTTAGTCCACTTTCGCCTCAAAACTTTACATGTCCACTGTTTGGATTGGGGTGGATGGCATCATCACAACTGAAGCCGTTAAGGTGTCCCTATGTGTCCCTACAACTGCACCCTGCTTGGTTCATATTGGTCCAGGCATTGTGAAGTTGATAGAGGGGACACATGGAAGAACACACGCACAGAATGCCAGGTGATCTCATAAGCCTACTGGAAAGTAGGCTAAAAAATGTTATGACAGCACAAGTTCATGTTCACATTTGCATGCAACATGGCACTGATTTGGTGGATACCATCAAACACATTCTCCCCCAACCCTCTGAGAATTTTGGTCCCATTTGGAAAGTCTGTTAGAGCCACAGGCATCAAGAGGCCAAAACCTAGGGGTTTAAATCCCCAGGACTGCAGACAGAGGGAAAGCCTGTGGAGCAATTCCACACTTAAATTTTAGGGAATGGGGCTGTATCTCAGTGGCAGAAAATCTGCTTTGCATGCAGAGGGTTCCAGGTTCAATCTCAGTATCTCCAGGTAGGGCTGGAAAAGACTTTTGCCTGAAGCCTTGTAGTACTCTGCCAGTCGGTGTAGACAGTACTGAGCTAGGTGGACCAATGACCTTACTCTGTATAAAGCAGCCTCCTATACAGGTGGCCCTCATTCTTCGTGGGGGGAGCAGGGAGTCTGTTCCCACTAATTAGTGTAATATGGAAACTGTGAATAAAGAAACCAGGGAATCCAGGGGTTTCTTTACTTTGAAGAAAAAAAAAACACCTACTGAAGAAAACAGGGAGGAAGCAGAAATAAAGGTAGAAAAACATAGTGCCTTTTTTCCCTAGGTGTCCAGGAATGCCCCCCAAATCCTCTTATTTTTCATTTAATCTTTTTAAACAAAAAAGAGCCACAAAATGGTGCTGTGCTTCAAAATGGTGGCTGGGAATGACATCAGAAGTCATTTCCAGCCAGTCAGATAAAGAAACTGGGTCTCTAAGACCCATCTGCAGATACATGAAACTGCCATCTGCAAAACCACATACAACAAGGGTCTCCTGTACTGTATTCCTATGAGCCACCACTGAACATTAAATAAAAATGTTAGTAATGGGCAACTTGTGAGTTTGATCCTCACATTACAGTCACCATGCACACCATACACACTTTTCTGGAGTCCATGTTTGTT
Organism: Hemicordylus capensis; assembly: GCF_027244095.1. Classification (NCBI taxonomy): domain Eukaryota; kingdom Metazoa; phylum Chordata; class Lepidosauria; order Squamata; family Cordylidae; genus Hemicordylus; species Hemicordylus capensis. The sequence continues at coordinate 119,501,229 of NC_069658.1, read as the reverse complement.
CCAGAATTCTAGCCAGAGCCAGTCCTGGTCTCACTCCCCAGAGAAGCAGATGTGGCTTGCTGAGGTGACATGCTCAGGACATACATGCTGAGTGTTTTTCCTTTTAGCAGCTGCCTTTGCAGAAACCTCATCTTGCCTCTTCAGCTTTCCCAGATTTATAAAACGGCTTAAAGGAAAATTGATGTGGGTGGGCATGTTGAATTTTGGAGACTTTAGGAAATTTGGGAGTGGGTTCTTTGCTCTATTTTATGCATCCAATACAATGCTTGCTACTGTAAAGTGTGTACAGAAAGGTTGCTGTTGTTTCCCTCTTCGTTCTATGACATGTTCTAAAGCACTACCAAAGAATATGGGTGCACATCATTTCTGTTAGATTGAATAATTTGTTGTAGTTCTAGACAGACAAGTGATGAAGCGTTTTCTTGGCAGCTGCCACGATAGACATTCTCAAATATTTGTCCTCATGGAGAGATGCTCTTGGTGTATCCCTGTAGACTGCTGGGCACACCCCTGTGGTGTATGACATGAGAACCTGTACTGTACTGGCAACTGTAGTCCCACCACCACAGTTAAATAGGATTAAACTACGATTGGCAGCTCCGATCTAATCATAGACTATAATCATGCCGATCACAGTTGAATCCTAATTAACCATGGCAGCAGGACTATGATTGCTGGTACAGCACTGGTTCTCACATTGTACACCGCGGGAGTACACCTGGCTCAGCTATCATAGTTAACCCTTTGACTATGATCATGCAGTTTGAAGAACAAGCCCAGAGACTCTTTTGGTTTAACAACAAAGCAGACTCCCATGAAAATACAAGTGCCAGTTTCTGAATACAGATTCCCTAGGTCAGTATAATATTTGATAAGACAGGCAGAATATCTAGGGTGCCATTTTGAAGTACTTGGATGCTCCTGAATTTGAACTGCCTGAGCACTCTTGATTTCAAGACTGCTGTCTTGCATTTGAGCTGTCTTGAAGCCTAACTTTTCACATCTTGAATGTTTGATTGCCTCTTCTGTACTGCTTTTCTGTCTGCCTCTCTCCTCTCTGTAGTTAAGGCCCAAATTATTTCTTGATTCACAGGAAATTGTTTGGGCCTTAACTACAAAGAGGAGAGACTGCTTCACTACTCCAGTAAGCTAAATGTGGATATATATTCTTACTAAGTTTGTTTTTACTTTGGGAGGCAAGCTGCTTCCTAAAGAACAGCAAGCGTGACTTCAAAAGCGGCTAGGTAACTTGTTTTCCTGTTTCACCCTAATATGACTCCTTCCCTTGGATCTCCCCAGGCTCGGACTGGCCCACAGGGCAACAGGGCATATTCCTGGTGCGCTCCACCTGCAGGGTGCCCCTGCGCCCCACCGCACTCAGCAGCAGTGAATACTCCCACCCTTAAGTACTCATTCTGCTCAAAATCCTGCGCCCTCCCCACATACATTGCACTGCCCTCTCAGTGCCCCCAGTCCGGCCCTGGATCTCCCAGTGCATTTTGTCTTGATGTGTGTCTAGCAGACTTCAAGTTCTCTAGGGATTAGATTGTTGTAATATATGCCTTGCAGAGTCATTGTTTAATAAATAAGGCCTTCCTCGTGGCAGCTGCTTATATTTGAAAGCTTCTACAGCCAGAATCATTTGTTGCTTTCTTGACTCAGAGAATATCGACTTCCTTTCCATTTCACAATTTTCCAGAAGTTGCCCTTTCTAATGCAGTTTCATTCTTACAAGCAAGGCTCGCATCACTGCATATTATAGGGAGAGGGATAATTACTTGATAAACACCTATCCCCTTAGCCTCTGGAATGCTTCCTAGATGTGAATAGGGGCTGCTGTTTTTCTGTTCAGATCACTCTTGCCTTTTAAACCAAAGTCTTGCTCTGAGGACTCTATTCCAGAATGCAGAAACAACTCATGCTTACTACCTGTGATTGCTGCTGAAAAGCCCTTCTCTGTAGCAATAGTCCATGTGTTAGTGACAATCATTTTAATGTCTCCTATTGTTGATCTAAACATACGTAATATTTGCATGCTAGTGCTATATAGCCCTGGGATAGCTCTAGTGCATCTGATGCACAAAAGCATGTTGGTTAGGCCCAAAGCACACTTTAAAATAATGTTACTTCCTGACTGCCAGCATGGAGAAGCAGTTTTCAGAAGCAACCATGGGCTGTATACATACATGCAGCCCAAAATTCTGCATTTATTACAGCTTTCAAACAGATATTTGCAGAGTTGACGGGTGCACTCGCAGGCGATACTTCCAGCCGAGAATGGGGGAAGGGGCAGCAGGGAGGTACGCTGCCGCCCCATGAATTTTGCTAAAAATGGAGCGCTGGTGGTGGAAAAGCAGCAGGAGGGGGTAAGTGCACCCTCCCCCACCCTTAAAGAGACACCCCCCTGGCGTCGAATCGCACCTCTGCGGTTCCATGCACATCACTACTTTTTAAAAGTTGTCAGAGATGGGGAAGCTCTTATTTCAGCAGGGAGTGCATTCCAAAGCTCTGGGGCAACAGCAGAGAAGGCCCGTCCTCGGGTAGCCACCAAACAAGCCACTGGCAACTGTAAATGGTCCTCTCCTGATGATCTCAATGGGTGGTGGGGATCATAATGAAGAAGACGTTCTCTTAAATATCCAGGGCCCAAGCCATTTAGGGCTTTATAGGTTATAAAAAGCTCCTTGTATTTTGCCCAGAAACTTATCGGCAGCCAGTGTAGATCTTTCAAGACAGAAGTAATATGGTCTCTCCAAGATGACCCAGAGACCAACCTGGCTGCCGCATTTTGAACCAGCTGTAGTTTCCAGACTATACACAAAGGCAGCCCCACATAGAGTGTGTTACAGCAATCCAGTCTGGAGGTTATCACCATATATATCACTGTCCTGAGGTTGTTTATCTCAAGAAACGTACGCAGCTGGCACATCAGCCGAAGCTGATAGAAGGCACTTCTGGCCACCGCCTCAACCTGGGACACCAGTGAGAGGCTCGGATCCAGAAGCATCCTCAGACTGCATACCTGTTCCTTCTGGGGAAGTGTGACCCCATCCAGAACAGGCAGATCAATCTCATCTCCCGAGTTTCAACCCTGCACAATGAGTACCTCCATCTTATCTGGATTCATTCTCAGTTTGTTATCCCTCATCCAGCCCATTACCTTCTCCAGACAGGCATTTAGGGAGGTTATGCCCCCTCCTGATGATGTTGACATGGAGAAGTAGATTTGGGTGTCATCAGCATAGTGATAGCACCCTGCACCAAATCTCCTGATGATCTCTCCTGGCTGTTTCATGTAGATGTTAAACAACATCGGAGACAATACGGAGCCCTGAGGGACACCATAGGAAAGTTCAGATTTTGAAGAGTCTTTTGATAGTCTTTTGTTAGTTAGTTATAAGTTTATTCGGTCATTGACCAGCAAACATTTACAATAAACCAGTACATATTTTACAAATAATATAACAAAACTTGGCCATAACAGAAATACTATCAGTGTCCTCATTAATTAAAAGATAATTTAAATAAAATTCATCAGACCGGCCAGGCAAATTGTCTAACATAGGAGATAAAAGTCTTAAACGGGGTTCCCTATAAAAATCACAATAAAGAATAACATGCGAGGTGGATTCTATAACCCCTTTGCCACATGGGCAAAGACGTAAAAATAGTGGAACTCCCTTGAACCTGCCATCCAATACTGCTGTAGGAAGAACATTTAAATGTGCTAAAATGAGGGCTCATCTAAATTTAGGGACAAGTACCACATCAAAATATTTAGCTGGCTTAAGATTAATAGCTTGACTCCCTAAGTATGAACCCTGCTTGAGCCATGCACCTTCTTGTTGAACTTCTATATCCAGGACACATTGCTTAACTAACTTCCTGGCTTGCTCAATTCCTACAGTTTGCAAATCCTCTATGGAGAGGCCAAAAGAGGAAAATTTGCTCAACACAGCTCGTTTCCATCTCGAATTAAAACCATCATTCATAGCCAAAGAGGCTAAACCTGCCTGTCCAAAACTCAATTTTAACCAAAATCGAAAAATACAGCACCAGTATAAGGATTCCACCCTAATAAGACCAACTTCTCTTCTGATGACAGCATTCAGAACACAACATGGAACCTGCAAAATGGATCTAATAAACTTAGTCTGGATAGCCTCCAGTAAGGCAAAATTACTTGCAGGTCCCAGTTGGGCTCCATATAAGAGCAAAGGCAGTACTTTAGCTGTATAAAGTCTTTTGACTTTTGCCAGTCTCCAAGGCACACCATATCGAACCTGCCTGAGAGGTAGGAGCAGAACCACTGCAAAGCAGTGCCTCCCACTCCCAACCCCCTCAGACACTCCAGAAGAATATTATGGTCGATAGTGTTGAAAGCTGCCGAGACGTCCAAAAGGACCAACAGTCACACTTCCTCTTTCAATTCCCAATTGGAGATCATCCATCAGGCCGACCAAGGCACCCCATAGCCAGCCCGAAAGCCAGTTTGAAATGGGTCTAGATAATAAATTTCTTCCAAAAGAAAGTCTGGAGCTGGGAGGCCACCACCATCTCAATTACCTTGCCCAGCCACGGAAGGTTGGAGACAGGCCTGTAGTTCAACTCTGAGGGATCCAAGGTAGGCTTCTTCAAAAGCGGTCTGATAATTGCCTCCTTAAGACAAGGAGGCATCCTGCCTTCCTTCAGAGATGCATATATAATCTCTACCAGGCCTTTTACAACAGCCCCCCTGCCAGATAGTATAAGCCATGTCGGGCAAGGGTCAAGAAAACAGGTGGTAGGTTGCACCGTTCCAATCAGCTCGTCCACATCCTCGGGAGTCACAAACTGGAACTAATCCAACTTAACCACACAAGGGGAGTCGCTAGACACTTCCACATCAGACACTGAAGTAATTGTGGAGACGGAATCTACGTCGGCCTGAATACGAGAGTCCCAACAAAGAATTCATTAAACACGTCACAACGGGTAATAGATGGTTCCAGATTCTGATTCAAGGGAGGAGGGGCAAATACTAGCCCTCTAAACAGCTCTGCTGGACGTGACTTGCCGATGCAATACGGGCAGAAAAGAATCACTTCTTTGCCACATGTATTGCCTGAGCATAGCTCTTCATATGTGCTCTATGTTGTAATCTGTCAGATTTGAGTCCAATCTTTCTCCACTTGCGCTCCAGTCGTCTACCTCGCCGCTTAAGCCTCCGTAGTTCTTCCATATACCAAGGGGCCAATTTTGAGCAGGTTGGAGAGGACGCTTAGGAGTGATCATGTCTACTGCCCCGGTGTGTTTGCTGTTCCAGTTTTCCACCAGGGCATCGACAGGACCGCCCGCAGAGCCAACACTAAATAACTCCAAGGCTTCTTGAAATCCTTTTGGATCAAATAACCTTCTTGGGCGGACCATCCTAATAGGTTCCTCACCCATGTGAAGGTGGGAAGTGACTGTAAGTCCAGAAGGTGGTCCGTCCATGACAACAGGGAGATCACAGGAGTCCGCACCCACTGAACACCACCCTGATCAGAGTGAAAGACCAAATCAAGCGTGTGACCTGAAATGTGCCTCGGTCCTGAGACCACTTGTGATAGGCCCATAGTTGTCATGGCTGCTATGAACTCCTGAGCTGCCTCAGACAATTTGGTCCCAAAATGAACATTGAAGTCCCCCAGCACCACAAGCCTGGGGGACTCCAACACCAAGCTTGAGACCAAGTCCGTCAGCTCAGTTAGGGACTCTGTTGAGCAGTGGGGCGATCAGTACACCAACAGAAGTCCCAGTCTATCCCTGGTCCCCAAACTTAAGTACACACATTTGATATGGTCCAACACCTCAACAAGGATCCTGGACAGGGAAATATTATAGAACACAGCCACTCCACCTCCCCGACCACGGACCCTCAACCACTCCTCAACTGAGTACCCTGGAGGGAGAAGCTGGAACCAAACTGGGCTACCAGCCTCCCCCAACCAGATCTCTGTAATACATACCAGGTCAGCGCCTTCATCCAGAATCAAATCTGAAGCTATGTATACATAAGATACTTTAAATTCCCATCTTAAAAGTGTAATGTGTACTGCAACAAATATATATGAAACATATGTGTCGTAAAGATGCACCCATCAGTGAGCTGTGATTTGCTGTAGGCCCCTGTTGAACATTCAGTTTGTACAAAAAAGTTGGTTTGTATCTATGTAATGTGTAAAAAAATGTATTAGGATATTTCTGTGTGTGAGTGTGTACACAAACACACACAGAGATCTCTAGAACTGTTGATTTCATGACGCTGTAAAGAAAACACACTATACACTGGAATCTTGTATGATCTGTTGTCACATGATTGAAACAATAGAGAAGCCATTAAACATGTAATGTTGTGCCTAGTTCATATATGTTTGTTCACCAGCTATTCAGTCGCATGCAAAAAGAAAAAAGAAAAAAGGCATTGAAATGTTGCATTAGCAGTGGGAATGGTAGACTGGAAAATGTAGGGAAGGCACCATGGTTATTTTTAGCACCAAAGTCTGTTTATAAAACATGTTTCTCTTTCTTACACATTGTATGTTGCTTGCATTTAGATTTCATTTGCTTGTTGAGGGTAATAGTTTTGCATACTAGTTAAACCTGATAAGTCCCACCTTTTAAGTGTTTGGGTGCTGGGAATAAAGTGATGATCCAGCTGTCTGATAGCTTGTCTAAAATACATTGTAATGTTTCTACATAAAGAAATCAACTTCCTGTGATTGCTTTTCTCTCTCCCCCCCCCCCGATATACTGGGGTACAAGTATAAATAACTATAAAGTTTAAATGAGAGATGTTTCCTGTAATTACTGAACAATTCTGGCTACTCAGTAGTCTTTGCTGTAATTAATTGTTTGGGAAATATACTGTTACTGATATAACAGAACCAGCTACTGTTAAGTTTGCTAGCTCATTCAACAACCAGTGTTATTTCCTTTCTGAGGTGGTGGTGGGGACACAGGAACAAGTGTTGCTAAGGATTCCTAAACCTATTATCTTATGATTTTTGTGAGAATACAAGCAAAGCTGCCTGCTAAAAGCAATAGTAGTGTAAACTCTTGTAAAAAGATGTTTTATATACAAAATTGGTGGTCAAGAAAGCAACACTTCTGTTTACTCTAGAAGTCTGAGGGGAAGACGCTTTTCTCTCTTTAACTAGCAAAACAAATATAACTGATTTTAGGCAGGTAGGACTCATTCTTCATATCTCTTCTCCCAGAAACATGATTGGAAGGGGAAAGCCACCCCTCCTTTCCCAGAAATAGCAAGTGGCCTTGTGATCAAACACTGATAATGTAATGCAATTGGACATTGTTCTCTAGGGGTCAGTAGCATTATATTCAGGACAACTTGCTACCTCTCTTCCTCTCTACTCACCCCAATTTTAAAGATTAAAAAATTGTTCAGAATATTACTGCATAGCTACTCTGGTGTCTTTCATTTTAATTCTGTTTATTGACTAAACCACTATGTTTCCCTGCCGAAAGTACCAGGCAGTCTATGCTCAAATGATTTTGATTTTCTAGCATTGGTCCTGGAGTTTATTTGGAAGAGGGGAGAAAAACCCATACATACTATTTGCAGCTTTAACAAGTGATTTCATTTTTTTAAAGTAACCAAGAAATAGAGTATATCTGAAGATCATTAAATTAAAAAAAGACAGGAGGAGGGCAATAAATGTAGTAGTCATTGTACCAGTGCGGTGCGTGTATGACACATGGTTTTTGTCTTTTCATCTTCCACAAGAGCCAGAAAGTTTCCTGCCGCTCTCTTTTCAGCTATTGACAAATGATTGCCAGATGTGAGATCTTTGCAGTGCTCTTTCCCCTCAGCAAACCTGCAGTGATGGGATATTTGATTCTCCCTTGCCCATTTCATCTCCTTTCCACATCTGCCAGGGACACACAGGCAATACATCCCTACATGAGAGTTTAAAGTTTACTCAAGCTCCTTCTCTATTTCCCGCCCCCATGTTCCCGCCATCAAACAGATAAAGCATTTCTGAGAGACAACAGACTGAAGTCTATAATGACTCTCCATAAATCTCCAGAGGTCTTAAGAATACAACGTTTTAATTATTTGCATCTAGGTAACACTGCAAGTTTTATTTATTTTGCCCCCCCCCCCTTGTTGAGGAAAGTATGATGTAACTTGGTTAGTTCCTGTGGCTGTCAGGCTTGCAGGAGCACCCCAGGCTCTTGAAAATGTAACATCTTTTTGTGGGATCTTCTGGTAAAGTGATTGTAATAAATGACTAAATTCTAAAAGAACACTATCAACACCAGCCATTCAGAAATAGATATTACAACTTTTAAAGGGGTGGGGGGAATAAAGATTTCAACAGCTTTGGAAAGACATTCCTTTCCCCCTACATAACGTATTTTAAGTGATTTGAAAAAGAGATTTGAAATAAGGAGTAACTGTTTCCTAAAGTAGCTTACAATAACAATAAGAAATGGCCTACCTACACAGAATCAGAAGCAAATAAAGACTCTTTTGAGGGTGGGTGATTTATACTGATGTGTCTGTCCCCCTGAAATCCCCCTTAACATACTTTTATTTAAAATTACATTCTTCCTCTCAGCCTGTTCAGTAGGGTGGTCTTTATTTTTATAATGAAGTTCTGGCTAGCTGAACCACCGCTTGTTCACTAGCCAAGTTTAGCATTTTAAAAAGAATTATTAGAACATCTGCCATATGCACTCAGAATAGCTGATGGGCTTGTCCTCAGGAATGTACAGCTTTCTTGTTTTTATTTGAGTGCAGATCTGTTGCCCTGTTTCTTTTCGTGTGGCCACAGATAGAACACAGACACTAATGCACCATAAGTCTCTTATGTACCTTGAAGACAGAAGCTCATAACTTCATTGTAAAGTTTCCCCCCACATAATTTTACATAAAATGTGTCTGTACACAGAATAGACTATGCAGCAAAACCCAAAATGCAAGAAAATGAGAGAAACAGTAAAAGTAGAACAAAGCACTCTTGTCATGGTCTTTGAGACTGTATATAATACAGGTCCTATCATTAGACAACATGAGGCAGCTACTTCAGGCAGCAGATGCTGGGCGCTATTAAAGGAAGCAAATTGTCAATTATTTAATTTATTGTTGTTTTTACTGTTGGGAGGCGAAAGCGCTATTGTCACCTCAGACACCCTGGCCCCTGACTGCATATGAGGAATCCAAAAACACACATGCAATTGTTCTTGTCACAACTTCCACTCCTTGTTCAATAGGCTGATCATAGCCCCATTCAGACATGATTTTAAAGAGGCTGTACCGCCTAATGGTGCAGCGGGGAAATGAGTTTATTAGCAAGCCAGAGGTTGCTGGTTTGAATCCCCACTGGTATGTTTTCCAGACTATGGGAATCACCTATATTGGGCAGCAGCAATATAGGAAGATGCTAAAAGCCATAATCTCATACTGTGCGGGAGGAGGCAATGGTAAACTTCTCCTGTCTTCTACCAAAGACAACCACAGGGCTCTGTGGTCGCCAGGAGTCAACACCAACGCGACAGCACACTTTACCTTTACATAAGTACAAACCTCCCAAAGCACACCAGAAGCCCCACCCTCACTCGTTCACCTCCCTCCCCACGCTGCTCATGATTACAACATTCTTTCGAAGAGAGGAACGCAGTGTTCAGCGGGTTTGCAGCATCCGTCTCTTCAGATGAACACTGAAATTGTGAGCAGCGAGAAAGTGAGTGAGTGACACAGTGGGATAGGACTTGTGGCTCATGTCAGGAGGCTTGATTCCTTTGTACAACCTCTTGAGATCATATCTGAATAGGACTAGGGAGAGGGTAAAAACAGGACATCTTTAACTCTATTTAATACACAGAACTCATGGTTTGGTTATTCAGTGTAGCCCTGTTTGGGCTCTGTAGAAAGTGGTATATGCAATGTCCCTGAGATTGTGCTTGGAAGCCCTGCCCCCTGCTCTCCACATTTACGGCATTTTGTCTGAAGAGACAATGCTGTACTTGTGTCCCAGCATTATCATCATGGGTGGGATCTCTTCACTAGTACAAAGTTTGTCTCTTCTCTGTAAGCTTGGAGAGCAGGGAGTGGGTTTTCAGAGCATGTCACCATGGCAGGGGGTGGGGGAGTTTTAAGCCTGCTCCCGTGGGTGCTGTATACAAGTGCAGCACCCCCACTTTCCATAATGCCTGAACAGGGCTTGTCTGTAAAATAATAAACTGTTGAAAAAGTTCACACAAAATTGAAAAGCTCACATATAAGTTGCACAACATTAAAAACATCACGTGTGCAAGTGGGAAACTGGAACAGTAAGTGGAACAGAGAGGGCATTTCTTTTCAAAACACTGAAACTGCTGTAAGAGAAGTTACTATATTTGAAGGTCAACATCAGCTGTTTCTCTGCTTTCCCCCAAAACGCAACTCCTGTCACAAGAGGCAAGCTCCTTCAAATTCAAAACACTTAACATAATATGCCCTCAATAAAGCAATTGCGAGTTTCTCATGCTTTCCTGCACCTCTCACCATTGTTACTCAGGGAGGTAGAGAGAGGTGCTAAGCAATGGAGGTGTCATCCAGCGCTAGCACCTAGGGAACGTCCTTCAGAGGACAACTTGTCACTAGCCGTCAAAGAAGCGAGTGGCTTTGTGGTCTCTGAACATCTGGCAGCACTGCACAGGAAGCTGAGGGGGTGTCATTAATTGTGATGAAATAATTTAAACCATCAGGAATAAATGAGGCTGTTAAGCTAAGTTCAGATTCCATTTGCCACGCACATGTGTCTAGCAGCCTGTGTGCATTTTTTTAAAAAAATGAATTATATTAGCTTGTGAGCAGAAGTGAAACAGATACAGTAATGGAACACATTTATGGTGCGGTAACTTCTTGTAGAACTGTGCTTCAGATATGAGGCTGTGAAATATCAGTGTATTGAAAAGTTGGATGTTTTTTGCCCTAAAATGTTTTGCATAAAATTGGACCTGAAGTGGGGGTGATGTAGCTATAGTGTCTGGTCTGTTCTTTGGGAAAGAGAGAGTGAAAAATCTTGCATCCTTTTTTCGGTTGGGCTGCTACTCATAAGGATTTAGTGTGTTCACTTCCCGCATTGCATAGGCTACATGTATGTTTTTCACTGTGTGTGCATGTGCAGGGATATATGCCTGACAGCAGTGACATGGGGCATGTGCATATGGCAATGTATCTAGCCACCTCAAACATGAATGTATACTATGTGTATATGCGGAGTACCCTATTAAACCCATAATATAGGAAACATTTCTCAGTATAATGCGTGTGTGTGTGTGTGTGTGTGTGTATGTAACTAGATAAGCCAGTCACAATAGCAGTTTTAGAACTTAAAATCTAAAATAGCTGAGACTATAGTTTTGGGGCAACCATGAAGAATGCATCTTTTTGTTATCTGAACATAGTGCCCCCAGATTAATCAAGAGGGCAATGCGTATTAATTTTAGCAGTTTTCATTGATTATATAAGAAGAGCTATTGTCTCTTTTAGTGTCTCATGTTTGTTTAGGGCTATGGCTTGTAAATAACCACTCACCTGTTTGCCTGCGCCAAGAACTGCCTCTATTGGACTAGGCCCAGAAGCCTCTGTAAACTAGAAGGTAGTTGTTTCTCTTTCCTTTCAGGCCACCAGTGTGCCATAAATGGTGAATATAGGCAGGCTGGCCAATAGACATTTTTTTAAGGTCTAGTAGATAGAATAATTTCCATGGATAGAGGCCAAGTACGCTCGATGCCAGATGCTGGCACAAAGAAGAGGTGGAGGCCATCACCTTCATGTGCTGCTTGTCAGCACCCAGAGGCAACTGACCGGTCACTGGCGAATGCTAGGCTGATCCAGAAAGGTAGTTCTTAGTAGTCCTTTTGGACTTAGGGCCAAACTAGACGTGGTGGGGGCAGGACTTGCATGCATTAAAGTGTACGTTTTCCTGTTCACATTTAATGCAGGCGCAGCATGGAAGGATCCATTTTGCACATTAAACAGAGCAAGTGGGTCCCCAGAGCTAATCCCATGTCCTGCCTTTCTCTGCTGTATTCCACTGTTTTGAACAGAAACCCAGTTTATTTCTTTTATCCAAGCTGCAATGAGAGAGAGAAAATTAGTGAAGTGATGGAGACCAGCAAAGTGAGAGGGAAGAGAGCAGGATTTTGCTTTCCTCATCTTCATGGTCTGATTCATGTAAAACAATGGATTTCTGCACCCCTGCTTTATATGAGAATGGGGCAGAGATGTGAATTAATATGTGTGACTGCCCATCACATCTAATTTGTTCTTTTCTTACAAGAGTTGGATAATGTTACTGTGTGTGAAATTTGTGCTTTCGATTGATTATGTAAAGAGAATGAATCATTGTCAAGAAGAGGTTTTCATCTCAGTTGACTGATTAGTTCCCATTTAGGGAAAATGAAGAGAAAAGAATAGACTGGAAGACCCAGGTTTCTATCCTTGCTCAGCTATACAGCAAATCATAACTTCTTGTGTTTATTTACTTTGCTGGGATGTTGTGAGGAGAGAAGATTGGATAGAAAGTTTAAAATAGTTTGTACGCTAGACACTACAGTAGAAATAGTAAATAAAGTTTAAAATTGCAACTGTGTCACAAAGGATTTTAAATGCTAAAAAATAAGTGGACGCCTCTTAGAAATGCTGTTTTGTACCTGGCATCACAGAGACAGCAATAATTTATGGATAAAAAGAGGTTGGAAACTTGGTTAAAGACCTTGTGCTGCTTTTACTTTGACTATAATTTCATATGTCAGTGTTGGTTTTATCAAGTGTCTTGATAGTGGTCTTGAAAGGTTTGAGTTTTTTGTACCCACTGTTAAAGACTTGCTGATACCTCACAAAAGAAAAAAGATTGCTGGGGAAATGTCCCTTGTTCTTCCCGTTGATTAAGAATTGCTCAGTAGGAGGAAAAGAAAGTGACCAGGGCTATGTATCTTCAGATGGGCACACCTGTCAGTCTGGGGATCTGGGCAGCCAACCTCGCTTCAAAATGCAGCTTGTAGTATAGCTTGATCATGGTGGATTAAAGTAAGAGAATTGCTGGTGGTCAGAGAGCACAGCACTTAAACTATTACCATTTGGTGGTCATCCTGCTATGAGAACTGCTGTAATAGAGCAGTATTTCCCAACCTTTTTAGTTATGAGGCACCCTTGAATTAAAAGGGGGTGGCACAATACTCCCCAACACCGACACGTTTTTATTCCTTTCTTTCTTGGCATTCCCTTAGGTGCCAGGAGGGAGATGTCCTTCCCAGTGTATTATGGGGTAAGCCAGTTCCAAAAGTGAGGGATTTAAAGCCCCCATTTTTGGAGCTGACTCAGAGAAAGTCAGCATACAGCTTGGGCATTGCTGTAGTATACCTAACAGCCTAAGTTAGGTGTCAGGACGTTTAAAAGAAAAGAAAAGACAGAGCTAAACCAATGTGTTTTAACAGCACCGGTAGTTTAACCTTCCATTCTCAGCATCACTCCCCTATCTACAGATATAACAATAATAATACTGGATCTACCTAACAGGAATATTGTGAAGCTTACAAGGCGATGTACCTAAAATGCTTTGAATACACTTAAGTGCTAAATGCTAAGTTAATTATAGTAACCAAAGAAAATATTAATAGTAATAACTGGTAGTTGGCAAAGTCCTAAATAAGCGTATTAAAATGTCCAAATACTAGAAACTACCCAAACATCTGCATATGGGGTGGTATAGAAATGTGCCAATTTTTTTTTTTGAAAAAAATCAGCACTTTATCAACCTTCTTTGTTATGTAGTACAATAGAACACATGTTAGCACGTGCAATTTGGCTTGAACAACTTCCTTGACTCTTCTATCTGATTCTTCCATTTAACTGGTCTGTATACAGCAGAGGTAGGCAACCTGAGGCTCTCCCGGTGTTGTTGGACTTCATCATCCATCAACTGCAAGAAATTGGGTGGATTTGGTTCAAATAGAGTTGATGGGAGTTGTAATCCAACAACACTGGAAGTGGGCCTCCCTGGCATCGAGCTTGAAGCTGTTCTGCCCACGAATGCTTTGCCCCAGTTATCCCCCATGGATTCATGGCCAGATTAGATTTCTGTTTACAAACGTTATATCTGTTATCGGTATATCTGTTTATGTATATACTCCCTCACCCCCAGAGAAAAATTCCCATGGATGTCCATGGTCCTGCCTGCTCCTTTTGCTGCCTTTCCCTCCTGGCTGATGATGAACAACTAGATACTAGAGATAGAGACTTCTAAGGTATGCATGCCAGTACAGATGTTACCTTTTTGGTGCTAGGAGGTGGAACAGAGGATCAAGTCTACTTCATACATGCATATGTACACCACTTGATAGCTTGTAATTCAGACATAGTTTCAGCACAGAAAATGGTAAAACTGTTCCTGGATCAAGCTACTTCAGACTGCAGGGACTGAATGCTCCCCCTTGTTACAAAAGAAACAAACACCTCCCTGCATCAAACTAGATACCAGGGAGAAGATTCTAGCCTAACCTTCTCCATGACATATTAGCTTTGTATGTAGGGAGGCTTTTCTTTCTGTGATAAAGCATTCAGCCAAGTGGTTGGCGCGTGTGCACACGCACACACACAAAATCTGAAGTGGCACAGTCCAGCTCTTAAGGTGTTTGTGTGAACAAAACCTTAATTACTTAGCACTCCATCAGTTGCAGCTGGAAATTTCTTTGATTTATTTGTTTAAGAAATTTGTTAGCTGCCCTTCAGCATATAGCTCCTAGGGTTATTTATACTTTAAAATCAAACAATGTCCGTTAAAAAAAATTGGTACAATGAAAGAAGCAATGATAAAGTCATGAAGCAGCTGCAGGGTCAGTAATATCTAGCACAGTCATACAAATTAGTGAAGGACCAACAGCTCCTGTCTAGACTTAGAATTGATTAGAACAGTGATACTTAATGTGGGGTCCATAATATGTTGCTGAACTACAACTCCCAGTCCCCCCAGCAAAGTGGCTGGGGATGCAGGGAGTTGTAGTTTAGCAACATATGCTGAACCCTACGTTAAGAACCATTAGTTTAGAGGTTATCCAATTTATTCACTGAAAAATCTGGGTGAAATTGACTAATTTACAAGGAACTCTAAGACTCAGAAAATTTCCCTTCCTCTCCCCAAAATACTCTCCCTGCCGGAGCTCCAACCTTGTACAACTTCTTTCCTCCTTACCCTTTACTGATTGGTACCACAGGGTAAGCAGAAGCATCATCTTTCCTGCCCCTGTAGTGCAAAAAGATGCACCAAATATGTTTGTTTCCTCCTGTATTCTACCAAAGAAAGCCACATGGCTCTGTGGTCTAGGCTTGAGCCTGAAACCTTTCGGAGGCCATTAGAGAGGCCTCCAAAACGTTTCGGCTACCGGGGCCATTTCAGCATTCCGGAGACGGCGGGGGAATTCGCTTAAGGGTGGGGGAGGGTGCACTCACATGTGCCCATTGCATGTGTGCCGCAGGTGCGTGCACGTGACGGGCACATGTGAGCCCAGTACTTCCGGCCAATGAGGGCAACAGGGTGGCAGGGAGGAACACTGCCTCCCCGAGGGGCTTTAAAACAACGGAGCACTGGCAGGGGGCATGAGGCAGGAGGAGTGAGTGCACCCTCTCTTGCCCTTAAGGGAACACCCCCGCCGCCTCTGGAACAGTTCTGGGTACATCCCTAGTGTAGTCACCAGGAGTCGACACCAACTCAGTGGCACAGCTTTACCTTTAAAGAGGAAGAAGCAATGCCTGATGGGACTAGTAGTCTTTTCCTTCTTCTTTTATTTTTACTAGTCTCCTGCATTGCAGCAGCCCTGAGGAAAGACTGCTGTTCCTATCAGCCACTGTAAGCTTTAGTGCCAGCAGGAAGTTAAGTTCTTTGGGGGGACCCTCTCCTGTGATATCCTTTTCCATATTTGGAGCGAGGAAGAAACACTGATGCTCACCCTGGGGGTAGTAAGTAAAGGTAGGGGAAAAGGAATACTCCCTTTACTTCCCAGCCGTTTACTTGGGGAGTGGGAATGGGATAGACAGACAAATGTTGCTGAACTGAGAAGAATTTTGAGACTGGGAAGGGGTAATCTCTCCTTTCAGTTGATCCTCTCTAGCCCCCTCCCCTCCCCTCCCCCCAATTAGTTTCTGGCACCAAACTGCAAGAATTTTGCTTACATGATTAATAAAACCAGTATATTTTTTGCATTGTTTATATTATGTTTTTCCAACATCACTAATAAAAACAACATAAAAATAGTGAACCTCCAGTTTGCCATTCTTGGGCAAGGTCTTCAAGCCTGTAATGAATGGTGACTCAGCTTCTTGTTTTCCTGGATGAAACTGATTATTTTTATTCCTATCAAACTGATTTTCTGAACCAGTTTTGGAGCTGAAACCATTTTGGAGACTCTAGTGGATAGAGTAGTGGATAGGGCTGTACAGGGGAAATTTATCCTGTTGGTTCAGGGGCTTTCACTATGATTGACCATGATATCCTTCTGGAAGACTTTGTGGGGATGGGGGCACTGCTTTGAAGTAGTTCTGCTCATTTCTGCGTGGTGGATTCTAAAAGTGGGTGCGGTGGGGGGGGGGGCGGCTGCTGCTTGAAGCCTTGGCCTATGGCTTCCTACAGGGTTTTGTCTTTCTCCCGCATGCTGTTCAAGATCAACAGGAACCTGCTGGAGGACGTCATCTGGGGGTTTTGTGCTAAGTGTCAGTATGAGACTTTACCAGCTAGTCTCTTCCGTTTCAGAATGAGAGATTGATTGCTGCCTCCCGCTCCTCCTGCCCGGTCAGAGTATCAGCTTTGCTGTGCTCTGCTCTTGTTCAGCTGCCTTCCTTGAAGCTGTGGCCTTCCTTTTCTGATTGCCTGATTAGCTGCATCTGCAGGCATTAATTACCATCAGTCATGTCTCAGAGTCTCTGGGTTTCTGGGGCTTATAAGGAAGGAGGCACTCCAGAGGCTGCCCTTTGGTGTCGAACTGAGGGCTGGGGTGGAGTATATTATTTTACAGCTGTTTTAGAAGCTGAAGCTGTTGCTTAGATAGTTTCTGTTGTCTGTGTCTTGGGTGAAACTAGTCTACAATGTGTCCAGGTTTTTCTGGAAATGGGGAAATGGGGTGAATCCATTGATTATGGGGCGGCTGTTCCAGTGGTGGTGGGGAGTAGAAGTAATGTTGGCAAGTCAGCAGACCACTGGAAAGGGGAAGGGAAATCAATAATCTAACAGCTTTCTCCCCTGCTTGCTGCCCTGCCAGCTCTTTGACCTTGGAGAGCAATGCCAACTAGCTACAGAGCCTCACCTTACTCTTTTGTAATGCCAGCTCAGTCCAGAATAAATCAGAAATCATCCATGATCTGATTTTGGCTGAAGGGGCCGACCTGGCATGTATCACAGAGACATGGCTGGGTGAGGCTGGTGGCCCAGTCTCGTCCCGCTTCTCCCTCCAGGGTACTCTGTTGAGGAGCAGGTGTGGGGATGTGGGCAGGGAGGTGGAGGGGAAGTGGTCTAAAAGAATAACATCTCCCTTACCAGGATTCCTATTGAAGCATCTGACCATGCTGAATGTATGTAATTGATTTTGGGGACCAGGGATAGACTGGGACTTCTGTTGGTGTACCGATCACCATGCTGCCCAACAGAGTCCCTAACTGAGTTGACAGACTTGATCTTGGACTTGGTGTTGGAGTCACCCAGGCTTATGGTGCTGGGGTCACTTTGGGACCAATTTGTCCGTGGCAGTTCAGGAGTTCATAGAGAACTCTGACGATGATGGGCCTATTCTAAGTGGACCGACACACATTGCTGGTCACACGCTTGATCTGGTCTTTCACTCTGATCAGGGTGGTGTTCTCTGGGTGGGGACTCCTGTGATTTTCCCCTTGTCATGGACAGACTACCATCTGGTTAAGGTTGGACTCACAATCTTGCCCCACCTCTGCAGGGGTGAGGGGCCTATTAGGATGATCCACCCAAGGAGGTTATGGATCCAATAGGATTCCAAGGAGCATTGGAAGGATTTAGTGTTGGCTCTGCAGGTGAACCTGTTGATGCCCTTTTGGAGAACTGGAACAACAAACTCACCAGGACAGTAGACATGATCATACCTTGGCATCCTCTCCGACCTGCTTCAAAACTGGTCCTGTGATTTATGGAAGAACTACGGGAGCTGAAGCAACAAGGTAGACAACTGGAGTGCAAATGGAGAAAGACTTGACTAGAATCCGACAGATTACAACATAGAGCACATCTGAAGATCTGTGCTCAGGCAATACATGCGGCAAAGAAGTGATTTTTTTTGTGTGTATTGCATCTGCAAGCTCATATCCAGCAGAGTGATTCAGAGTTGTGAGAGGACTAGTACATGCCCCTCCTCCCTTGACTCAGAATTTGGAACCATCAGTTACCTGCTGTGACATTTTAAATGAGTTTTTGTGTGCCCTGAATCTCTTGTATTCAGGGCAACTTAGACCTAGACCCCATAATTACTTCAGTGTCTGATGCGGTGGTGTCCAGCAACTCCTCTTATGTGGTTAGGTTGAATGAGTTTCGGTTTGTGACTCCTGAGGATGTGGACAAGCTGCCTGAAACAGTGCAGCCTAGAACCTGTTCTCTTGACCCTTGTCCAACATGGCTTATATTATCTGTCAGAGGGATTGTTGTAGAGTGCCTGGTTGATATTATAAATGCTTATCTGGCGAAGGGCAGGATGCTTTCTAGGGATGTGCACTGAACCGGCTGCCCCGGTTCAGTTCGAGGCCAGACCGGCCTCGAACCCAACCAGGCCAGTTCAGTCCGGCACCCCGTCTACCCCCCCCCGCCGGGTTCGGTTCGGGGAATTCGCGATCCTTAGATTTTTTTTTTAAAAAAATATTTTTTACTTGTTACTCTCCTTGGGAGAGTTCTTAGAAGTGGCAAGGGGGAGGGGTTCCAGAAGTTCCTCCTCCCCTCACCAGCCTTCTAAATCACTCCTTCGCCCATCTCCAGCATGGCCACCAGGCTGCCGGGTGAAGGCCAAAAACCAGCTGAAGAGCACCTGGACCAGGCAAGGGGGTGATTTAGAAGGCCAGCGGGGGGAGGGGGAACCTCCGTGGACCCACCACCTCCAGGAACTCCCCTGAGGGGAGTAACAGGTTAAAATATTTTTTAATTTAAGGATCACGAACCCCTTGAACTTTGGGGTGTGTGTGTTTTGGTTAGCCCCCAACCCGTTGAACCCCCAAACTGGTTCGCACATCCCTAATGCTTCCCTAACTTAAGGAAGCAATCATTAGACCTCTTCTGAAGAAGCATACATTGGATCGCTCAGAGTTAAGCAACTATAGGCCTGTCTCCAACCTTCCATGGCTGGGCAAGGTAATTGAGAGGGTGGTGGCCTTCTAGCTCCACACAGTTTTGGAGGAAACTGATTATCTAGACCCATTTCAAACTGGCTTTTGGGTGGGCTATGGAGTGGAGACTGCCTTGTTCAACCTGATAGATGATCTCCAATTAGGAATTGACAGAGGGAGTGTGACTCTGTTGGTCTTTTTGGATCTCTTGGTGGCTTTCGATTCTACTGACCATACTATCCTTCTGGAGCATCTGAGAGTATTGGGGGTGGGAGGCAATGATTTTGCTCCTATCATTTGGGTAGATTCTAGATGATGCCACTTGGAGACTGTTGCTCTTCAAAATGTGAACTTTTATATGGTGTCCCTCAGGACACCATACTGTCTCCAGTGTTTTTCAACATTGATATGAAACCATTGGGAGAGATCTTCAAGAGATTTGGTGCAGGGTATTCAGTATGCAGATGACACCCAAATATTTTTCTCCATGCCAACATCCTCATTAGGTTAGGGCATGACCTCCCTAAATGCCTGTCTGGTGGCAGTGATGGGCTGGATAAGGAATGAGACTGAATCCAGATAAGATGGAGGTACTTATTGTGCAGGGTCAGAACTAGGGAAATAATTTTGATCTGCAGGTTCTGGATGGGGTCACACTTCCCCAGGAACAGGTAAACAGTCTGGGAGTGCTTCTGGGTCCAAACCTTTCCCTGGTGTCCCAGGTTGATTCAGTGGCCAGAAGTGCTTTCTGTCAGCTTTGCTGATACATGAGCTGCATCTGTTTCTTGAGATAAACAACCTCAGAACAGTGGTACATATGCTGGTAATCTCCAGACCTGACTACTGCAATGCGCTTTATGAAGGGCTGCCTTTATACGTAGTCCAGAAACTGCAGCCAGTTTGGTCTCTGGGTAATCTCAGAGAGACCATATTAGTCCTATTCTAAAAGCACTACACTGGCTGCCAGTTTCCAGACAAAATTCAAGGTGCTGGTTATAACCTATAAAGCCCTAAACATCTTAGGCCCTGGGTATTTAAGAAAACATCTTCTTCACTATGAGCTCCACCACCCTTTGAGATCATCTGTAGAAGTTAGTCTGCAGTTGCCACCAGTTTGTTTGATGGCTACACTGGGACGGCCCTTCTCTGTTATTGCCCTGAGACTCTGAAATGCTCTCCCTCTTGAAGTAAGACACTCCCCTCTGTTTTAGGAAGTCCTTAAAGACTTATTTTTTCACCCAACCTTTTTAACTTGATAGTGGTTTTAAATTGTTTCAAAGTTTTTATTTTTGTCTTAATTTGTTTTGTTGTAAACCATCCAGAGATGGACATTTGGGGCAGTCCTACAAATTTGATAGATAGATAGAACCATGTTACCTGCATTCTATCTATCTTCAGCTGGAAAAGCAGCCAAGGTTCTGAATCTGTGCCTGGAGGCAGTGAAGGCCTGGATGTGGGCTAACAAACTGAAATTAAATCTGACTAAGATAGAGACTCTCCTGGACAGGAAAACTAGTGATTCAACAATGGTCCAGCAACCATTCTAGATGTGGTTGTACTTGCCTTGAAGCACCAGATTGGAAGCTTGGGAGTTCTCCAGGACCTGACATCATACCTAGATGCCCAGGAATCTGCCATACTCAGACCTCGCCATGTCTGAAGTTGGTTTGATAGGGCTAGAGGTAATCAGTTTCATCCAGGAAAATGTGAAGCTGAGTCACCATTACAGGCTTGAAGATGTTTCTCAAGAATGGCATACTGGGAACTGCCTATACCCTTCAGAAACTTTAGCTGCTCAAGAATGCAGCAGCAAGCCTCCTGACTAATATGAAACTCTGGGATTAAATAGTATGTGTTTTGCTCCAGCTGTGCTGGTTACTAATTTCTGGGTGTGATTCCGAGTGCTGACTTTGACCTTTAAATGGTTTGAGGCCAGGGTTCTTGAAGGACCACTTCCTCCCTTATAAATCTTCCTGCCTTGTAAAAACTTGTAGAGAGACCCTCTTATGTGCTTCTCCTGGTTTCTGAGAGAAGGCCTTTTTGATGGTGGCTCCCAACCTCTGGAACACCTTCCCCCCAGAAGATCCTGCTGGCTTGTTAAGAGCTTTTTGTTTCAGCTGGGGTTCCTTCGCTATCTTCATTTGTAGATGGCGTGCTTCTGTAAATTGGCTTCAATCTGGTCTGATTTTTTGTTTTTTTAATATGTTCTGGATGCGGTTGCACTCCCCCAGAAAGAACAGGTTCATAGCTTGGGAGTGCTCTTGGACCTGGGTCTCACGCTGGTGCCTCAGGTTGAAGCTGTGGCCAGGAGCGTTTTTTACTAGTTGTGATTCATTCAACAACTCTGCCTGTTCCTTGAGGAGAATAACCTGAAAACAATGGTACATCAGCTGGTAACCTCCAGGTTGGACTACTGGAGGTGTAAATTTTTATTTTATTATTTTAATTGCTTTGTTAAGTGTGTTTATTTTAATGTAAACCTCCCTGAGCCACTTTAGGAAGGGTGGCATATAGAATGAATGAATGAATAAATAAATAAAAATATGTTTTCATATTGTGATTTTAATTTTCTGCAAGCTGAATTTGACAAGTGAGGTGGGATATAATTTTTTAAAATGAATAAATAAAACTTCTATAGAATATGTTGGAAGACCTGGGGAAATAAATACTTTGCCTGGTGCCAAAAAAACAATAGAGCTGGCAGGAGGGAAGATTATCTGAGGAGGGTGTTATATATCCCTGTTCAGCCCCTGCTTAATTTCTGATGGTGGAGGGACCCAGAGGAGAGCCTGGGATAAGGAATGAAGAGGTCAGGAAGGTTGATCTGAAAGATAAACAGACTTCACTGGGAAATGTGTTTACTTTGAGGTGATGTAAGATGATATGAAAGCTCTGTTCTACTGTTTTATCTGTTGTGACTGTTTTACACATTCACACATCATATAATTTTGCAGTGATCTAGTGGTGAACATGCACATGTGAATCAATGTTGTTTGTTAGTATAAGGTCACCTTTTATGTTGTTTGTGGTTTAAGAATCTTACTACTTCTTTTTGTTGAAACATTTGCTTTGAAAAGCTAGCAAATCAAGTGGAGTACTCATGGAAGAGAATACTTTCACTCCTGCGTACTTTCCCCTCATTTCTTGATGTATTTCTGAAAGACTTGGCATTGCATTTGCACATTTGAGAGTCAAGTGGTTTGGTGCTGACAAAGATAGCTAATTCTAAATTTAGTCATTTCAGATTCTTCTTTGCTTTCCCTGTTTTTGTTTTTTGTTTTTAACAAGGTTGCACTTTCTAAACTCAAGGGTGGTTTTTTTAAGGTTTTCATGGATTTTCTAAGCCTAATCCGTGTGCCTCCTAGGCTGTTGTTTTGTTACCTCTCATCTCCTGCAAGACATCATCAACAATAGTTGTGTAAGTGCTTCTGGAAGCTGTGGTGCTTCTGCTTCACATCACAGCCACCACAAATTGTATTCATAGAAGTTCTGTGTTCCCCAGGCTGGTATGTTCAGGCTAGTGTGAACAGAGAGAAGTTTCTAAAGAATGCTTCTCTCTGTGTGTAGATTTTACATTAGTCCAACAGAAGGGCTAAACTCTTGCAGTTTTAAACGGCATTAGAAATGTGGCAGGCAGGACATCCTTTCCAACTGCAGGGCAAACAGTTATTCTTGCCGGGTTTAACTGGGTCATTTAAGTGCAAAAGTAATTGTTAATATAGGAAGGCAATCATAGTCATATTAAAATATACATGGACTAGCTCCAGCTAAATACACATAATCATAGCCACCCCTGTAAGTAAGAATGGGTTTAAAATGGCTGAACATTAAGAAGTCTCCATGTGACTGTAGTAACAGATACAACAGCTGCTACAGCCACCTGCAAAGTGTTACTTTCAGCCTCAGTCTGTGATTGTCCTGTTTCTATCTTGAACGTTGGTGGGTACAAGAAACATCTGGGAGAGAGGATGTTTGAAAATGACTGGCAGGGAAAATTAAGCATTCCTTCCTTGATGCATATTGTCCCTTCCCTAACACTCTCTGAAAATCAGGGCTTCATCACGTATGGATGCAGTGTAATAGTTAGTGTTTCATAGACTTCTGTGTGAACTTGGGCTTTGAGAGCCAATGGGATCCAGTGTCTAAACAAGGTACTGGGATTTAGTAGCATCTTTGCCATGGAATAACTGCATGGAATGAATAACTGAGGGGAAGGTATTGTACTCAAGCTCATTTACCTTTCTGTAAAATGGGAATATTTATATGGGTGTTATGAGATCAGTCAACATGATGTTTATAAACAACAATTCAAATGAGGATGAGTACATACACAATTGATATTAAGTCAACATTACAAATAAGGATGAGTATATAAACAATTAACATGTTCCCATGGATTAATTTAAGCTAAGTGCTGAGGAATGGAGTTGAGGTACAGAGAAATACCATGAACCAAACCCAGGTTACTTTGTGTATCAAAGTCAAATGAATGCTTTATAGCATCCATGCCTCTTTTATTTATATAATTAATTCCTGTAGAGGGGATGTGTGGGGATGTGGCAAGCTCCGCCCCCACTGCAGTCGTGACAAATGGTGGGCCCAGAGGGGGCGACATGTGCAAAGGTGAGAGGAAGGGGCGTGCACCAGGAGGTGGTTGGGATGGCGCACACCAGGACGTGGTTGGGGCACCGGGGCTTCGCCTTCTCCTGAGGACGACAGGTGGTGGGCAAAGCCCTGTCGCCCCAAGGAGGAGGACGGCGAGGCAGAGGGAGGCGGCAGTGCGGCCCTGAGGAGGAGGGTGAGAGGACGACAGGCGGCAGGAGGAAGACAGGCGGTGGGACGGCCTGGCCCTGACACACACACACACACACCCGGGGTGAGGTGGCAGTGGCATGGAGGGGGGACAGTTGGGCCCAACTAGAGGAGCAGATGCTGTGTGCCCGGGCCCACTTGTTTTGTTTTATTGTTTGATTTCTATACCACTTTTCATTAAAAGAATCTCAAAGCAGTTTACAATATAATTGAAACAATGCAAAATTAAAATACAAAAAGTAATTAAAAAGTAGTAAATATAAATATCTCTATTTAAAAGTTTGAAAACCTATATAAAACAGTAATACACAAAACATAAAGCAGCAGTAGTAAAAACTATACTCTCCTTTAAAAGCCTGGGTGAAGAACCACGTCTTTACTTGTTTTCTAAAAACAGTGATGGAGGCTGAGGAGTGGATGCCAGCCAGGAGAGCATTTATCTGAAAATACATATGGCTGAATTGTTTAGCCCATGAAGATGCTACAGCTAAAACATTGTAGTGATGGAAAGTTGTTCTTAGTACTTACTGTCATCAATGAGGGCAATTTTATTTGGCAGTTTTGCCTCATGAGTAATGATTTTTTTTTTAACACTGGCTTCTGGTGAGGGGAAAAATAGGTGGATTGCCTTCAAGTTAGTAAAAACATTTTACTAAACAAAATCCCTTGACTATTTTTATTTACCAGTTAACAGATTTTTGTTGCACTGAAAATTATAAACATATTAACACATAAAATGTTAAGGAAAAAACCTGAAGTAATCCATTTAAATATAAGCAACCTTGAGATACTTAAGATTTAATGAAATTTGTTACACCATGCTACCTGGTGTTGTCTTCAGGCTATGTAGTGGCATGTTTCGGTGTCCCAAATGAATAGAAGAGAAAAATAAACCCCACCCATATAATGTAATGAATTGGAATTCTTACACAAACCAAGGAGGCTTCCTTTGATGTTCAAAGGGATTATTGTTAGAGCTACCCATCATCAGAATCATTGACTAGTACACTTAAAAAAAAATCCTTTTCAATGTTGTGTAAATTGGCAACTGCATTGTCATTTGACTGGAAAGCAGCATCGGAGAAATGGAAAATGTTATTCACATAAGTAGCTGGATTGGTTTTGTATCTTTGCTGTTGATATAACTGCCATTAGAATTATGAGTACACCATGTAGCGACAGCTATGGAATATTTGTCTAGGCTTATCCTGAAGAATTTAGTATGTACTGTTATCCAGTGGCACATGCCAATGGTCAGCATTGGGTTTTTAACAAATAAAAAAACAAACCGTTGAAGAGGGCAATGAAATGGGACCACCCACAGTCTGCATACTACGGGTTTCTGCATGCAATACTCAAGGGACTTCTCAGATATGCAGTAATTTTTTGAAAATTAAAACCACCACTATCTAACAAGTCTTGAGCACGCTCATTGTTCTCCAGGAGCCATGGATGGCCATGAACTTATCCTTGTGGGGAGGGAATTTATCAGGATTCAAGGAAAAGTACTTTATTTATTACCACCCCCAAGGACTCTTTCAGTGGCAGAGGAGGCACAGCCTCTAATTGCTTAAAGGAGGAGTTCTCAAGCTTGAGTCCCTAGAAGTTCTTGAACTACAACTCCCATAATCCCCAGCCTAAGTGGACAAAGACGTTTTTGGTTTGGGATGATGGGATTTGTAGTCAAATAACATCTGGGGACCCAAACGTGAGAATCCCTGTCTTAAAGTATTCTGGATTGGGCCGGGGGAAATAAAGTTTGGGGGATGTGTGCCAATTTCCCTTCAACTGTTCTGTCAAGCAAAGAGAGGGGAAAATAAATTTTTCTCCATCACTCAACTAGCCTTCTTCAGTGTTCTGCAACTGGGTACAGTGTATTCAGGTATAGGGGTCACAGGAGTCTGCTGGCTAGCCATGTTCCTGCCACTGGTGCATTCTGTGCCAGCCCTCTGCTCTCTGCATGTTCAGTGCTCACCGTCAGAGGCAAGTCCTGAACCAAACAAGAGTTTCTCCCCATTATTTGGAATGCTGGTTTCCAAGCATTCCAAATCACAGGGAGGAAATCTCTACTGATTCAGTGCTACCTTCTTCAAACAAGTGTTGAATCCAGGGACAGCAGGGTGCATGGAGTGTATTGGCACTGAGGGCATGGCTAACTAGCATGCCCCCATTCTCTCACACCTGATGGAATGGTACCGCAGTTGTGCTGTCGCACAAGACTAGGTTCAGGACTAGATGAGTAGGACTACTAGATGAGTAGGACTACTAGATGAGTAGGACTACTCATCTAGCACTGGAGTGCAGCAGTCTTCGTTATTATGCTGTGGTGTGTATGGGGTAATTTCCATCCCTCATGTTTTCTTGTTTTCTCCCCCCACCATCAAATGATCCACATGTGCACCAGTGAAGACATGAGTCTGTCCCCTCACAGAATTGCTAGTCTGGCAGTAGTGGAGAGGAACCATTGTAAAGTTGAAAGGGTAGAAGATTAATAGGCTGTATTTTGTGAACATGTGAGCTCTCACCTTAGAAAGAGCTTTCTGGCCAAATGCCTTTTCCTCTAGGAACTTCAGTGGGGAAAGCTACCAGCAAGGCTATCTCAGGGTTGATTGCCTTTGTGACATCAACAGTGAAAAGACCAATCCCCTCCATCCACTGCTAATTCTGACTAGCTGATCATACTGAAGGCAGATGTCAAAAAGTTGAAGGACTTGAAAAGAGTCTAAAGAAGGCAGTGGGCAAGGTAGGGAAGAAGGCCTACGGCAGGAGGTGTGGAGAATGCAAGGTCAAGGGAACTTGGGAAGAAGCAGAGGGAAATCATGGAGAAAAGGATGGAGAAGTGTGAAGGAAGGGGAAAGATGTGGCAACAACATACAGAGGCAAAGGAGACCAAGGGATAGAACAAGCAGAAACTTTAGAGAGGTGTTTGGAGAAAGTACAGACCAAAGAAAAGAAAGGAAGGATAAAGGCAGCTGGAAGTAGTAAAAGACTTGCTCATCTATTCAGCTATAGATCAAAAGCAGTAGTTTTGTATACATTCCCACCATCTGGTGATATATCACTTGGCAAATTATTGTGAATATATAAGCAATGCACATCCCGTAAGCTACTTTGCAATCAGTTTCAACATATACAATTGTATAGTTGGGTCATTCTGGAAAAGCACTTTGAAAATCTGGATTGTGCTCTATTTCCCACTTTGGCATCAAGTAGCACAGGACCCATGTAATTCAATGACAAGCTGTTGGTGTCATTGCAAGTGCTTGTAGTCTTGCTCCTGATTGGAAAAAGTGGGTATATATGCTACCACGAAAAAGGCATCTTTTGCTTGACTCTCTGCTTTAAAACTGGCTAACATATGTAGACTTAAGAATCAACATGATTTAAAAAATTAGTTTTGTTATTAAAAAATGGCTTCTGTGATTTTCTAAAATGAGTAGCTGTTCAGTCATCATCCTAACAATACTGATATTGTACCTTATTGCATATTAGATTTTTTGTGTGTCTTCTGAGTGATCATGAACGGATGAAAGCAAGTTATCCTTGAATGATCTTTCCAACATTTCCTTAATAAAAGGAACCATAGAATTGGACCACATCACAATAAGATAAAAATACTTTTAAAATGCAATGTATGGGGTGTATTATTGTTGTTGTTGTTGTTGTGGAAAGTATATCATCATAACTAGATTTTTCACAGTCCGTGCAGACACATTTGAGTTAGGAGGCTAAATATTATTCTGTTATTATGAAAATAGAAATAGATCAATTGGAAGTAACATTTGTAGTTGAGAGCTGTTGTTCTTTTGCACTTAAAACATTTAACAAATGCAGGAAATAATTTTTAGTTTCATCGAGATTCCACTCTTTAAAAAATAACTCAGAATGAAAACATCATTCATAGTCTGAGCTTTACCACTTTTTAAATTCACCATCCTCATAACCTCTCCTGTATCTCTTTTTACCCTTCCTCATACAGCTTACTACATAATACTACATAATATGATCAGTGTTGGCCATTCAGCAAAGTCCTTTACATGTCTAAGATGCTGTGCACACATCTCTCCGCCCCCGCCCCCTCCTTATTTCCAGTTCAGCAGCTAGTCCCTTCTCTATATATCAAGCAGCAAACAGTATTTTAAATTCGCAGGTGCAGTTAAATGCATTTTGGTGCTTTAGGGCAAGGGCATAGGGAGTTACATTACAAAAGACATGAGATATCTAGATGCAAAGTGGCTAGGCTGTTGCTTGTGATTGCCCCAAGTTGTTCACTTTTTTCTCACCCAAGAGATCCAATTCTTGTCCACCTCACACAGGATTCAGCAGCACATTTTGCTGTTCTGTTATCCTTGTACACAAGATCCCTCCTGAATCAGATAAAATATCCTTTTTTATCTTCTTTCCAAGAGGGGCCAGACAGATGCCTCTCAAAAGTCCGCAATCTGGACCTAAAGGTAACAAAGAACCCTGCTGTTTGCCCCCACATCTCTTATTTGGATTTTCTGCTTAGATATGATGGCTAATTGTGTGTGCCTGCACCCTATGAACTTGTCTAAGCCTTTGCAAAGCCATCTAAGCTAGTCACCCTTACCACATCTAGTGGCAGTTAATTCCACAAGATCTAGCTTTTGACCTTTTTTAAAGGACATTTCGGAAGCTAGTGGTTACCTTGAGCAACTGATAAAGGCTTGGGCCCTTGAATTAGGGCTCCAACAGATTGTTGAAGTTGCAAGCAGTGAAAATATTTGTGACAAAGAATTGTAAGACATTAATTAATAGTTAATTATTTCTTGTTGTCATGCAACGGCAGGATGCAAATAGTGTGCTTGAATCATCTGAGGACAGTCCTACTGCCATTTCTTGAAAAAGCTATGGTAACTGTTGGGAGAAACAACAGCTTGCCAATCTTCTGAACGTGGAAGGCATATGATGATAGTTTAAATTTTCCCTGATGCCTGCTTTGAAGGCTGTGGCATGTAGGTATTTCATGTGAAGAAGAGGGGCGAGGCACGTTAGAAATGTTTTGTGGTTATCTTACTTATTTAATTGGTACTATGGCCAAAAATTTACAAGGTAACAGTCTTAGAACGGGCAGATGAAACAAGATCAAAGTTGAAAAGCTGAGTGCCCTGAGGTAAGGTACATCTAAATTCTTTAATGTATGCACTCGCGTAACTGGAGAAATGTCTTCAATTCTTGGTTAGTACCACACACTTCCCACTTCATCCCTCATAGTGAGAAACTCTAACATCAACCGCCAGGTCCAGCTCAAACTATTTTGTGCCCTAAGCAAAAGTTAATTCTCTTCTTCCCATCTTGTTGATTGCAATGTGTTTTCTCTTCATGGGTTTTCCCACTTTTCCCCATTTCCCCCCCAAAATGGCAACCCATTTTTCCTGTTTCATATAATGGAGTGAAGTGAAGGGACTTTGGGAATTGTGTGGAATTGTGTGTGTGGGGGGGGGGGGGATGGACTTCAACCGAAAAACACTGGGAGAGTGATAATTGACCCACATGCCTCAATCATATAGTCCTGAGAGCCTGAGGTGGAGCTATGTGTTCTTGCTATATATTTTTCCTGATTAGCCTAAAATTCTGGAACCCCAGACAACCACCTGTACTATCTAACCCTGTTAGTGTGTTCTGAACAGCAAAGCTGTCCTTGGGATTTTCAGGAGGATATATTCAGAAGCACTATGTATTTTCAGAAGCACCTTTGCCCCATAGCCTACCCCACTTGGAGCATGGATTGTAATAGCTTTTCAGTTAGGTACACTAACAGAGATCAATAGAAACTGTATTATTATATACCTTATGACCTAAAATGTGCAATGTGGTTTTTGAGTGGCTGACTTACTGTAAGTCTGTTCACATCCAAATGTGTTAGTGCTGTGACTAATGCTATCTCCTCCAACACAGACAGAGAATTTTTTCCTCTTGTACAGTTGTGTGGCTCTGGAGAAATAAAAAACAATAGCAGAAGCCACAGACTAAATTTATTCACATCCAGATCGAATGGTTGTCATTTCCCTCCCTTTTTTCATTCACTTAGTTACTTTGTGAATTATCAACTCATTTCTGCCTGAAATGCTCTAGAGCATATTATTAAAGTCTACATCGTATCAAAATCAGATTGCGGGGGAGATGCACGAACAGTACGCCAAGAGAAATATCAGTAGTGCTTCAACTTACATTTCACCTTGACAGGAGCCCTGCCCGGTTTCCAGTCAAATGTAGTGTACCCCAAACTGCTCTTTATGTCAGTTGTCAGATGGCAATAGGATCAAGACAGATACCATGGCCCAGTGGTAGAACACAGTGTTTGTTTATATTCATAAGATCCTGGGTTCAATCCCCAGTTCAACCATGGTTCCAGGTAGCATGATTCGGAAAGAAAGTGAGCTAGATGGACAATGGTCTGGCTCAACAAGGTAGCTTCATAGCAGCAGGATAAGGGGACATCTGCAACCCTGAAAAAAGATGCTCACAATGTATCAAAGGTGCCTTGTGGACAAAACAAGTTTCCCCTCCTATTCTACCAGGCAGTGTAAGACATTTCATTATCCTGCCACCCATCCATTACACAACCTGGTGTCATTGAGACTTATTTATTTTTGTATGCCACCAAATCATAACATAATTTTCTTGATGTTGGAACCTTGTGGAATTCATAGCTGGCCACAACACTTGATTTGCTCAACTTCCATGAGAGAGTTAACACTTTTCAACAACTCTAATATAAAATTATAGAATACAGTATATCTTTTGTCTTTCGCCATTGTTGCTTTCACATTTTCTCTGCTAATACTATATTTATAATACTCTTTTATCGTTGTATGGGCTGGTTTTGGCACTACGTTCTTTTCAGTATTTTGATAAACTATGAGGCAGGCCAGAGAATTTGGCTTTAAAAAAGCCAAACTGGCAACCTGGTACCTGGGTGCTTGGGTGGCCCTGTGGAGGCTGGAGAAGGGTGTGGAATTCTCCTCTGAGGCTTTCATTCCCTTTGGGAGGCAGTGGGGCTGAGAAGTCTTTAAGACAGGCTGGTCAGATCCCAGTGGGGTTGAGAGGGCAAGGCAGGGAGAGCTGCAGGAATCTTGGGAGACAGCTAGGTTGGGTGTGGCAGGAAACAGGAAGCAAGGTCAGGATGGGGGCAAGGCTGGAAGTAGGCTTTGTCAGCTCTGTGCTGGGGTATTTAAAGACAAGGCAGCTGATGAATAGGGGCTGCTTCTGAGTATGGGAGCCAGGATTCTCCAGGAGCGGGAACTGGCTGAATGAAGCAAGGAGGGCTCAGGTGACAAGCTAACCTCCTCCCCTGATTGTTCCGAGGCTGACCTTTTTGGAGTTACTCCAATCATTCTGGAGTTTCAGAAGGGCTAGGAGCCTACCTCGTCCCCTGGGAGTCTGACAAACTATTAAAGTTATTAATTATATCATAGTTACCTGAACTCGGTTCTGATAATTGTGATACCTTTTATGTTGTGAAAATGCTAAACACTTTGTTGAAGTTTTGAAATTGATTATCAATTATTCCTAAAGAACCAACAATTCGTAGCTAGGTTTTTACTCCCTTCATGCATAAGCAAACAAGATAGCAGGGATCACATCACTAGGGATATGAAGTTTTCAAGTATAGTCAATAACTGCAGGTCAATCTGAAGTCTTTTAGACATCCTTTCATTAAGGATAAATACATTTCCACACTTCCAGACCCTGAGGATATTGAAGGCAGGACATTTTTTCTCTTCAGTGTGGGAACTTACTTAGGACTCATTCTCACAATGGCCATGCGTTCTACTTCTGGTTAGAAAACAAAGCCATCTAAAGATATGATTCCTTGAGGCTGTTCTCATGCTCAGCCTAACCTGGGCTAGGAACACCCAGCCTGGGTTAGGCTGCATGTGAGAACTGTGGGGATCAGGCCCAATCCTAGAGAGCCAGCACCCCCTAGCCCGGCTTTTAAGCCAGGGTGTTAGCCAAGGTTAAGGGAACGAGTGCTCTCTTACCCCCCGGCTACCTACTCGTGTGTGAGCACAGGCTACTTTTAGCCTGGCTGCACACAGAGATGGGTGCTTAGAGTGACAGTGTCTTTCAGCCATTAGGAATGTGCAAACAGGTTTGACCCTGTGGGCGGGGGAGGGGGAACCTTTGCAGACCCCCCTCCGTGGCCGAGAGGAAGCCCCCTGGAGGGGCTAAAGGTAAAAAAAGGATTTTTTTTAAAATAAAAAAAAAATCATGACCCCCCCCCCAGACCGGACTGAGGGGTTCGGAGGGGTGCTGGACCAAACTGGTCCGGTCAGGTTCGAGTACGATCCAGATTCGAACTGCACCGGGCCAGCGGGTTCTGTGCACATCCTTAGCAGCTATGTGCTGCAATGTAGGCTTCAAGATGGACGGGACAACAGTGTTCCTCTAACGGATTCCCAGATGCTGTTGACTACAGCTTCCATAATCCCCAAGCAAAGGCTATTGCAGCTGGGATGCTGGGAGTTGTAGTCAACAACATTTAGGAATCCCTGTTAGAGGTAACACTGAACAACAAGCCCCGGCCTCAGATCAACCCTGCACTGCACAGAGCAGAGCTGATCGTGTGCGAGCATGGAGCATGCTCCCACCTAGTAATGAAGGATCATATTTGGGGAGACAAGGTTTGGGAAGCCTTCCCCTGCTCACACCTGGTAGGTTGTGTGAATGGCCTCCTTATATAGCAACAAAGTAGCTTAACATGAACAAAGCTCATCAGTATTTGGAAACATCACACATCATTGTTGATGAGCATTCATTCATTCATTCATTCATCCATTCATTGTAGTGGTTAGGGTGCTGGACTAGGACCGGGGAGACCTGAGTTCAAATCTACATTCAGCCATGATACTAGCTGGGTGACTCTGGGCCAGTCACTTCCCTCTCAGCCTAACCTACTTCACAGGGTTGTTGTGAGGAGAAACATAAGAATGTAGTACACCATTCTGGGCTCCTTGGAGGAAGAGCGGGATATAAATGGAAAAATAAAATAAAATAAAATTGATTTCTATACCACCCTTCCAAAAATGGCTCAGGGAGATTTACACAGAGAAATAATAAATAAATAAGATGGATCCCTGTCCCCAAAGGGCTTACAATCTAAAAAGGAACACAAGATAGACACCAGCAACAGTCACTGGAGATGCTGTGCTGGCGGTGGATAGGGCCAGTTACTCTCCCCCTGCTAAATAAAGAGAATCACCACGTTAAAAAGGGCTTCTTTGCCAAGTTAGCAGGGGCAAAGATGATGATGATGACGACGACGAAACACTTCTTACCTTCACTTGCCTGTTCTTCTTGTTGCTTTTAAGTGGTTTAACCTAGAAATACAAAGTAAAGGTAAAGTGTGCCGTCGAGCCAGTGTTTTCCTGGCGACCACAGAGCCCTGTGGTTGTCTTTGGTAGAATACAAAGTGTCACCTTAAGTAGGGCAGTGGGGAAATGCTTGGCTAACAAGCAGAAGGTAGCCGGTTCGAATCTCCACTGCTACTATATCGGGCAGCAGCGATATAGAAAGATGCTCAAAGGCATAATTTCACACTGCGTGGGAAATGGCAATGATAAACTCCTCCTGTATTCTACCAAAGACCACAGGACTCTGTGGTGCCAGGAGTCAAACTCGAAAGGCACACTTTATCTTCAAATACAAAGTAGTTTTGACTATTGCATACTGCAAGTAAGAGCAAGTTCTTTTGCCATCAGATTTGGTATATGGAGGAAGGAACAATTTTGTCTCCACCGCAAATTCACCCGTGAACGGAAAAGCAAATTTTAATCTGCTGTGAAAGCTTTAGATGAGTAAGCTGCTTGTTAAGTCAGTGACAGCTTCCAATCCTACTTCCCACCCATGTAAATGAATAGCATTTAGTTTGTTCAGTGCATAAAGCAGGAATCTGATGGTAGTGGCGGCCGTGAGAAAAATGAATAGTTGTTGCACTTGTTTGAATCCCCACAGAAATTATAATATAGCTTTCATAGTAAAGCTAAGAATTAGCTTAAGAATTTAATATTTAGTTCACTGCTCAAGAAAAATTGATCAAAAGGGCATTTTACAAACTTTTATTACCCCATTGTATCACCTCTGCTCCTGGAATAGAGTCATCTAAAAACAAAATTACTTGTTATGCAAATTTGTATGAGAGCAAGAGGAAAAGAAGCATTTTTCAACAAACATTTTGCCATTTATTTTTGCTATTTGATAGAGGTTTACATAGGTAAATGTTGAGAAGAAAGGGTGGATAGGATTAACAAAATAATTAAAGGATTAGGTTTTAAATCCTCTCTGAGTTAAAACAACAACACAACATAAGTAAATTATGTGCAGCGTAAAAGATGTAGGTTTCAGTTTTAATACTATTCTGTATTCATATTCACATGTTAAGATATATGAACTCTAAACTCATGCATATTATCAATCCCAAAATATATTTTAATGTGCATGTTAGAAATAACTAAATAATAATAAATAATACTGTAATTACTGTAACTTATTTATTACCACCTGCATTAAAATAAAATTCATGTCAGGATGAATACATGCTCAAATTTCATTAGTAGGATAAGTTTTTGTTTTCTTTTTCCATTGGCTGGATTGAGCAGACGTTTGGGGGGGGGGGAATGCTTTCCAAGTCAGAGTTAACTTATCCTACATTGTGGGCTTGTTCATGGTTTGTAAAGAATCCAAAGGAATTTGTAATGGGCTGTGAACAATGGATTGCAGTAGGGGGTAAAAACAACAAAAGGAGATGGAAAGAAAATTGCCTAATTAGACCCAGCACTACTTCTGGAAACATTAAAAAAGGATCAGAAGAGATCTCAAGGAACAGAGGGGAATGAAATAGTCTGTTGTTCATGCCTCCTTCCCAAATCTAACAGAAAATGCGAAACCTTAAGTGGATTCAGTAATATCACATCAACAAAGAATTCAAATAATGTATGTTTTAATATGATACAGGTAATAAAATTATATAATTGAAAATTATCTTAACTACAATAAGATATAATTGATCAAAATTAGTAAAAATATGTCCATGCATCACAACAAGATTCATAAAGAATAATCAATGAATTCACATAAAAGTGATCACTATATGTCTAACTGAAAAAATTAGATTTGATGGTTCATTGCCAGAGTATCTTGCTGTTTGTAGACGGGAGAGGTATATGATTGTAGTGTCACACTTTAATTGAAAAGCTATTGCCAGTTCAGTCCCCCTGAGAGCACTATTGACTACTAGTGGAAGTGAAAATTTTCCTATTAATTGCCACTGAAGAAGACTGATTTTAGTCGAAACGCGTTTGGCATAAGTACAAGACTGACAAGATGGATATCCCATTTTTCAATTAAAACATGACACAATAATCATGACATAGCTACAAGATCAACAAGATGGATATCAAATTTTAAATTAAGATGCAACATTTTATTCTTTTAGCATGTCCCATTCTTCTTTGATTTATGACTCGTTATGTACTTGAAACTTCTTTCAGACAGCACAAGAACTAATTCTGGGGGTGGAGTTTTGCTTCTTTTAGAAAGAACATCATCTGAGTGGCAGGTTCTAACTAAAGAGTTTGAAGTTATTGGCAGACAGCCAGGAGGGTTGTGGAGGTAAGCATAGGACATGGTCACCTGTTGTGAAGTTGATGCCTCCCCCCCCCCTTGTGCCTTCTCAGGTAGAATAAGAGTACTATACCAGACCCACAGTACCTCTGTACCTCATACTGCAGATATGCTTGACTCTACATATACCTGCAGAGAACAAGGATAGGAGAATAAATAACTTCTGGCTAGTAAAGAGGGGGGAAAGGAATGAAGGTCATGTGTACTTTTGGGGAATTTTTTTCCAGGAGGGTGCAATATAGTTGATTTTTCCATAATTGAGAGATATAGCAGGCTATCATCTTGGTTCTTTCAATACATTCACTAGATTGTTTGACTTATGGCAGAAGGAAACTGACTGCTGGTATAGGTACTGCTGAAGTTTGTGTATGAAAGTGATTGCTACTTAATTGGTATTTGTGGAAGCACATTGTGGATTGCACATTAGGGATTAACACCATCTATGCATGAGATGCCACTGACAAAAGGAGATCAGTAACACCTGCAAATATAATGTACAGCTGTTAGTCCTGGGCAACATCCAGACTAGCTAGTCATGACCAAGAACCATTGAAATGACTAACGTTAACCTCATTACTTTCAATGGGACTTAGTCCAGAATCAGATGTTGCTTCCTGCATTTTTAACAGTAAACAAATTATATTGATTTTAAGACTTAATTGTGGCATCAATTAACTGTGGCATGTAAAGGTGTTCCTTTAAAGAAGTGGAAACCAATGCTGTGATTCTAACCACAATTACTTGGAAATAGGTTTACTACAATAAATACCAGAAGACACCTTTATGTGTGTAAAAGATTGGCATTCCAATATGACATTTTCTCTGCCCAAACCCCAGGTACAATGAGTTGCTAGTGTTGGTTTTTCATAAAGGGTTTTCACCCCCTTCATGTTCAGGATGAATATGCTGGTTCTAGAGCCAAATACTTTGATTAGAAGCAAGATAACGCAATGCAGTTGAATAAAGAAACAAAACAACCCTGTTTAAAAAGGTGCCTGCTTAAGAAAAATAATTTCTATAATAATGGGCAGCTTCATTCTGTTATTTATTTATTTTATCATCATTAAGGTACATAGTGGAAGAAACAAGTTCTACCAGCCCTTGATTACAAAATGTAAAACTATTCTGACACTTCACCCAAACAGCCATAGCTGACTTTTGCAAAAAGCTAAGTTTGACTCTGTTTATATTAAGAGACATCAGGGTTGACTAAAATTTCTGGGGTAACAAACTGAGACTGAATCCAAATAAGATGGTGGGGGTTATTGTGTGGGGTTGGAACTCGGGAGACAATTTTGATCTGCTAGTTCTGGATGGGGTCACTCCCCCAGAAAGAACAGGTACCAGGTCTGGGAGTAGTTCTGGATCTAAACCTCTCTCTGATGTGTCAGGTTGAGGCAGTGACAGAGGTACTTTCTATCAGTTTTGGCTAATACACCAGGTGTGTCTGTTTCTTGAGAGAAACAACCTCTAAACAGTAGTACATATGCTGGTAGCCTCCAGATTTGACTACTGCAGTGCACTTTATGTGGGGCTGTCTTTGTATATAGACCATAAACTGCAATTGGTACAAAATGTGGCAGCTAGGTTGGTCTCCTGGTCATCCTGAAGATACCATATTGCTCCTATATTAAAATAACTACACAGACTACCAATATGTTTCCAGGCAAAATACAAGGTGCTGGCTATAACCTATAAAGCCCTAAAAAGCCTAGGCCAGGAATATTTAAGAGAATGTTATCTTCACTATGAGCCCCATTGCCCGTTGAGATCATCTGGAGAGGTCCATCTACGGTTGCGACCAACTTGTCTGATGGCCACTCAGGGATTGGCCTTCTCTGTTATGGCCCGAGAATGTGCTCCCTGCTGAAACAAGAGCCTCCCCATTTCTGACAGCTCTTTAAAAAGTATTTAAAGACACATTTATTCACCCAAGCCGTTAACTGAAATTGTGGTTTAAACTCTTTTAATGTTTTAATTCTTTATTCTTATCTTATTTCTTAAACTGTTTTATTGTTTTAATTCTTGTTTGTTTTATGTTGTTTTGAACAGCCCAGAGACATAAGTTTGTGGTGGTGTACAAATAAAACAAACAAACAAACAAATCATAAGAAGAAATATAAATAGTGTTATGAACTGGTGATGCCAGCCACGGATCTTGGATCCAAGATGGAGAAGCCATGTAGTATATGTTTTCTTCCAAAAGAAAATACCATTCCACACTTTGCATTCAAAATTTATTGATGATTTTATGCAAATAACATAGCACAGCAGTTGTAGACTTTGTAAAGCTAGCTTTGTTTTAATAATTGCCAGTATGAAGGTCAGGCAACATGTGACTTTATGTTCCTTTCAGGACACACACACACACACACACACACACACACACACAATATAAGCTTGTCCTGATACATGTGGAAGTATTCAGGTGAAATCTGGAAAGCTTCCCATTCTTGGACAAATGTTGATGCACTTGATGAAAATCATGCTTTTAAAGATTTGGTTATGGGAAACTGTGAAACATCTAACTTGACAAATCCTGAAATCTGCCTCAGCAGCAAGTTCCTTTTCTATCTTTGTTTTGTTTCATCATTTCTACATTTGCCTCTTTAAGTACCTAAGCACCAAATATAGGAAATATTCAAGACAAACTGACTCCTGAATGGGGCGCAACCTTAAACTCCGTGTTATGTAAAAGATATCACTCTGTTTATTAGGGGATCACGTTTCTAATAGTTTATTTCGCATAATATGTATAGGACCTGAGGAAGAACCTTTAAGGTAGGAGTTCATAAATAATGGAAGCAAAAAACTATATATACAGCAAGAAGCCAGGACTGCAGTTCTGATGACAATCTGTCAGTGCCTTAGAGCTTTTGTCTTTGCTACAGCTCACTGAATGCTTTATTTTTGTTATAATTACAGTATCTTGCCTGCACTTTGTCCCTCTGATCCTTTGTTAAAGCCCAGATCACTGTGTGCAGACTGTGCTTGTAGGTGTGATTTATTGAGTGACAAGTAGCTGTAGGGTAGAATACACGCCTCTGTACCTGAGTAAAGTATTAGACATCACAGAGCTGTGGGGTGGGGAGATGAGCAGAAAAGGCAAAGAGCAGTAACACAGCAGCTCCTGGATACAGATCAGACAAGAGGTTCTGCCACAAATCACCTAGAAACATGTCAGACGCTGCATGTTTGTTGTTTTACACTGAGGGCACAGCCGTAGTCCAAAAGTATTGATTCTTTTCTTTGTACAGAGACAGAAACTGTCAGCTCTTGCAGGCTGACCTTGGTACAGCTCAGACAACTATTCCCCACCCTGCCTAGCAGATGAACCCCACAGGAAAAGTCCAGAGAAGATATGCCAATGTCCGCTTCACACAAACAGAGAGAGACCCAAGCCTCCTGGAGCAACCCCCTTCTTCCCCCCTGGGGGAATCCTCACTAGTAGCTCTGCACTGTGTTCTGTATGTTAGAGAATTCAATTTCCCCCCCTATGCCGGGAAAATTCAGGGAAAATTCAAGAGAAATAATCATTCAAGAATTCAAGATTACTTGAACAAAACAGAAATAAATACTGGGGAATATCCCTCACTTCATTTTGACAAAGAATTTAAAAAATTGCATTCTGCTCTCCCCATGGCTCCCTTTTAGGTGACTGGCAAGAAGAAATGGGAAACAGGCCCACTTGTGCTAATCAGAATCAGGAATATTTCAGTAGGATTGCAATTATTTGTGGTGTTCTAATAAAATGTGCACATAAAAACATGACCAAATTTCTGGGAATATTTGTGTTAAGTTCTGACCTTTCAGATGCCTTTTTTAATAGTACACAGTGGTGTGTATGGGTTCATCATGGTGCATTTGCTCGCTTCAGTTTCCCAACTCTTTTATTTTTAAAGTTATAGATTGCAGTGAAAAGTTTAAATAAGCATGGTCCAGTCAGGTGGCTAATTTTTAAGGAAGGATGTTTGACTCCTTTTTGATAAGTCAAGAGAGCCTAGATTTGGGAATATTGGGAATATTCATGACTTTGACCCTTCTGCTTGGACTACAATTCTTCATTAGTATTGCCCACTACGGCTGGGGATGATGGGATTTGTAGTTAACAACAATTGAGGCCTCTATTTTAGGGTGTGTGTGGGGTAGGGGGTTAGTATTCTTGTTTTTGTTATGTATATAATTAATATATAATTATTCTTCAAGGAACATACATTTTTTCGCAAACTCTCTGGTTTTATTCACTGAGAGATTATACCTAAAATGAAACAATATAGTTAACCATATGTACCCATGCTAAAACTGCAAATTCCTTTGCTTTATTTTATTTTTTATTTATTTAACACATTTGTATACTACCCAAAACACAAGTCTCTGGGTGGTTTACAACAAAACAATAAAAACAACAGATAAAAAGATTAAAACATTACAACAATTAAAATTTAAAACATTAAAACTGTTAAAAACACAATTAAAACCATATCTAATTAAAAGCCTGGGTGAACAATGCATCTTGACTGTCTTTTTTAAAGTTGTAAGAGATGGGGAGGCTCTTTTTAAAAGTAGGATGTGTGTTCCAAAGCCTCGGGGCAGCAATGGAGAAGGCCCGTCCCTGAGTAGCCACCAGATGAGCCAGTGGCAACTGCAAACAAACCTCTCCAGATGATCTCAATGGGCGGTGTGGTTCATAGGAAGGTGTTCTCCTAAATACCAAGGGCCCAAGCTGTTTAGGGCTTTATAACCAAAACCTTGTATTTTGCCCAGGAACTTATCGACAACCAGTGTAGATCTTTTAAGATAGGAATGATATGGTCTCTTCGAGATGACCCAGAGACCAACCTAGCTGCTGCATTCTGGACCAACAGCAGTTTTCGGACTACATACAAAGGCAGCTCCACATAGAGCGCATTGCAGTAATCAGGTCTAGAGGTGACCAGCAGATGTACTATTGTTCTGAGGTCATTTATCTCAAGAAAT
Organism: Hemicordylus capensis; assembly: GCF_027244095.1. NCBI lineage: Eukaryota > Metazoa > Chordata > Lepidosauria > Squamata > Cordylidae > Hemicordylus > Hemicordylus capensis. Next base: position 119,460,434 of record NC_069658.1, on the reverse strand, counting down.
GAATGCAGCTGGCATATTAGCCGAAGTGAATAAAAGGCACCTCTGGCCACTGCCTCAACCTGGGACTCCAGGGAGAGGTTTGTGTCCTGAAGCACCCCCAGATTTCGTACTTCTTCCTTCTGGAGAATTGTGACCCCACCCAGAACTGGCAGATCAAAATCATTTCCCACGTTCCGACCCCGCACAATAAGTACCTCAGTCTTATCTGGACTCAGTCTCAGCTTGTTACCTCTTATCCAGCCCATCATTGCCTCCAGCAGGCATTTAGGGAGGTTATGCCTTCTACTGATGATGTTGACATGGAGAAAAAGATTGGGGTTTCATCAGCATACTGATAACACCCTGCACCAAATCTCCTGATGATCTCCCCCTGCGGTTTCATGTAGATGTTAAACAACATCGGAGACAATACATTGTTAAATGTGTGAGGGACACCATACCGAAGTTCAGTTTTTGAAGAATAGTCCCCAAGGGACACCATCTGGAATCTGCCCGAGAGGTAAGAGTGGAACCACTGCAAAGCAGTGCCTCCCACCCCCAACCCCCTCGGACGTTACAGAAGGATACTATGGTCGATAATATCAAAAGCTGCCAAGAGGTCCAAAAGGACCAACAGAGTCTATCCTCCTCTATCAATTCCCCTTTTAAAAAGGGGAATTTACTGATGCCATTTACTGATGCCATGAGAACATTACTTTAATAGCGATAAGCTATATAAAAGAAAAAGACATAAGAAAAAATTAATTGGGGGGTTGCAATATATAATTTGAATGTATCCTTTATGTGTGCTGAGAATCTTCCTCCCCCACCCCCTAAAAAGGATCTGGTGCTGATGTGTTTGGCTGACTACACTTACAAGGCCTCTGCCTTATCTTGTGTAATATCAGGCTTTAGATGTGTATCATGGTTACTCATCATAATGTAAAAAAGCTGAAACTAATGGAAAGAGAGGAGAATGGAAAAGAGAGGAGAATGGAAAGAGAGGAGAAACAATTATGTGCAAAATACAAGTGGAGGTAAAAAGGGAAGGTAGCACAGACTACTGTTGTAGCTGGAAGCCTGCAGCAATATTTTTGAAAATGCAGGTGGCACGTTCAGAATAGTCACATGGAAACTGTAACCATAAAGGAGAACCCTTCTTATCAACACTGCTTTCAGACTCATCAGACCAGGTTGCTCACATTTCTCATTTCATTCTGTTCACTTTTTGCTTGTCATTCAAGCAATTTTCATGTATCCAAACTCAGCCAACTTTCTTTTCATTTTCTCTTATGTATTTGTAGTTATTTCCTTATTTCCTCTTCTTGTCCACTGAGCTTATCCTTCTGTGCTGAATTAAACTGTATAAATCCATCCCCAAATTATGATTTACTTTATTCATAGGACTTTTAAAAATACATCATATTATGAAGCCAGATGGTAGATGTGGAGGTGTCCAGGATGAATAATATATGCATTTGTTAGGACCAACTAAGATGACACAAAATGTCATTTTCATTGCTCCTAATATAGGTATTACCAGACTGTAATGTTTCCTAATGGGCTAACACATGTACCTAGAATTTCAATATATGCATTGTACTGCTCAGCTGAGGATACTTGATGCAGTTATATATTTTTGTATGAGACAAGTGGGTGATTTTAGTTAGCAGTCCTACCTACAGTGGGAGAGAATTCTGAATTCTTGTGGTTCTCACCTGTTATCTTTTCTCACTAGGTCGTCTACTCAGATGGCAATGTGTCATGGGCACTGCCATCTTGCTTTTTAATGTGTGGCCAGTGCAATATGCAAGCTCAGCCTCATCAAAATGGATGGGAACCATGTGACTCCTGGTCATCATTATGGGAAATCTGTTTATATCTGTACATTGTAATTGCCAGCCATATTTAAACAAAGCAGCTTTTATAGGGCACTCAGTGGTTGCCATCTTTGCAGTGGCTGCATTTGCAAAAAATGCCACTAGTATGCATGTCAGTGAACATGTGGCATTGCAGCAACACAATGTATGGTAGATTAGGCTGACTTTCTAGGGGTTGTGCATGGTGGGATTTGTGTAAAGACTCAAGTACTGACTGGATTTCTGCCAGAATAGATTTAAAAAATGATCAGAAAGCCTCTTTCAGTAAAGCCCTTCTCTGTTGCTCTTTCACTGGAGCACCATGGTTTACTTGTGGGGGAAATGGCAATCTGTTCCCCTTTCATTACTGCATGATGGTCTCTTCTGGAAATGCCAGTTGGGTTTTGCCTTGTTAGTCTCTTGTTTGATTTCATAGACAAGGTTATGAATCACTATCTAATGTGCAGGTCTTTTGAAATCACACCCAAGGTTTATTGTCAGTAACAGGCTAGTGGCCTTATGTGGACTTTCCATGAATAAAACGGATTGATGAGCCATTTTATGGCATTGCAAGCTTGTATTATAAATACATCATCCTTTTCAGTAATTCAGTGTGAAGAACAATCTAATGAACTACCAGACATGATATTTCATATAAGTTGGAAATGCTGTTTAGCTGACTGGTTCAATACAATAAATTATAAAATTTCTAATGTTTTCTCCCTACTTTTAGTAATACTTTGGAAATCCAAAATACCATGAATCAAAGCTGGAATAACAATAAAACTCAGTCAGTAGTATAAATCCTCTAGGCTTCAAAATTGAATAAACCCAGTCTGATTTTGGTTTTGGGCATTAAAGGACCTTGTACATTGTGCCATTTCTTTGCATAAAATGTAGGGCTGTGAAAGCTATGTTTCTTCTTATTCTAAGGAAACTTAGGAAGTTTCAATAAGGGAAAAGGAAAAAAATAAGTGAAAAAAGCAAGCATATCAATATATAAAGCAAGATAATTTGTTTCTCACTTCTAGTAGATGGCTTATTCTCCTATCTACTTAGGGGGAAATGTGTTCTCTATTGCACATCAGTAAATCAGTGTGGATTCATATGAAAACCTATGTGCATTTTAACTAAAGATTAAGAATGAAACACCCACTGCAAATCTAATTGTATTTAGAATGTTATGTCTATAAATTTCTACAAGTTAACTTCCAAATAAACATGTTTAGGATGGTAGCCATGTAGCATTATCCTATGCTTGTTTACTCAGAATTAAGTGTGACTGACTTCCATGGTACTTATTCCTAAGTAAATGTGAGAGAGGGCACTGCTGAGTGCGTCTAATTTTGTGTTTGTATCCAATGATTGTATTACTTTTCATTCCATCACCAAAACTGTGAAAGCAACTTTTGTACAGATAGTTCAGGAAAGAATGATTCCCTGCTCCACTCCACTGCTTCCTCTCATGGGGAAATTTCTTCACATTTCTCATTTTACGAGCCTGTTCTCACAACCATAGACTCCTGTGTCGCAGAATGTTAACCCAGGAATCTCTGATCATTTGGGTCAAAGCGGGGAGTCCTGATGCAGCAGTTCCAAACCTGCTACCCATATTAAAAGTGAGGTAGGACAAAAACTGGTGCAGTGCATTGTGGGATACTGGAGGACCCAGCTTAGGTTTTCTTCCCTCCTGTAGCGCACAGCAGCCCAATCATGTGGGAAAACAAAATTGGGGGGGGGTCATCTGGGAGGCATGACGTATGGGCATGCCTCCCCTATTTTTACTTTTGAATCCTAGGGAAGAGAAAGGCTAGGATCCAAGAAAGGCTTGTGCATATGTGAGAAAGAACTACAAGTGCAGCTGGAGTTTTACTTGAATTTCCCCCCCAGCCATTCTCCATTGCCAAACAGCTTTGCAAACTGATTGCTCTTTAAAAAGTGAGAGTAAAACTGTGAGGCGGGCAGTGTGGAGAGCCTAACTGGGCTCTGCGGGGAGAGCGGGCTTAGCTTAGACGAGCAGGGAGCCATCACGGAACCAGTAGAGTTGGTGGGGATCGGGGGTTGCCTGGGGAGGACCCCCAAGGCTAGGAGGGGCTTGTTTTAGCCTCCTGGTGGAGAGGGTCTCCTCGTGAGTAGCCACCTCGCAGAGCCACACCACGGCATCTCACGATCGGGTAAACGGGGTTAGCGGAGTACGTGTTCCATTAACCTCATTTATGGTGAGGGGTATTTTTGGAGGCTTGCTGCCGGGAGCCACATGGCTCCCGTGGCAGCATACGACCCGGAGAAACCGGGCTAGGTTCCCTTAGCCCAATTTCTCCTGCTTGTGGGAATAGCCTCTCTGTCAGTGCAGACCATTCGAAGGGGGTTCTGTTCCAAGCTCAGAATACTCAGAACGGCCCATTTTGATCGCGGAATGTTCCAACTGCAGGACATCCCTACTAATTTGTTTGAATGTTATGACTCACAAAAGCTTTGTGAATAGTTTTCCTTGGATTAAGGAAAATCTAAAATAATCCTATCAGGTTGGCATCATGGCTTCAGGATTTGGCTTATTGAACAAAGATCCGTCTTTAAGTACAGCTGTATACACCCCCGGTCCCTGCTTGAGAAAGAAGAACTTATAAATATCTGGATATGAACTTGGCCTAAACTACTAAATTGAATTGTATGTATGTATACACACACACACACACACGCCTAGAGTGGGAAAACAACTGAGAAGGGAGACTCTTACCAAGCCAGGGCACTGTGACACAGAGTGGAGTTCAGATGTCTTCATTCCCTGCTGGCAGGGATGGGTTCACCTCTCAGGAGCTCCTGGCACCAGAAAGTGTCCCCTCCCCCAGCTTGCTGAGTCCACCAATCACCACCACCCAAGTTAAATAGTTCTAGAATTTTTTCTGAAAGCCATTGCTTTTAAGATTTGGGAATAGCTTTTCTATTTGTATACTATAATGTTTTCAAATTTAGTTTGAAGAAACAATATTCTGTTCTGTTCTGTAAGATGCAAAGTATGCACTTGAGCTGATGAGAATATTTTATTACTGCAGGTCAAACATAAAAAGCCTCTGCTAGACAGATTGGGGGTACAGTGCAGAAAACATCTTTAATTAGTCTTTATAGAGTTTATACAAGTGGATTGTTTTTACGTAGAATGTGCAAAGATTCCAGTGACAGTCATGCTCCATGGAGGCCTTATTTTACCTACACACAGCACATCTCAGATTTTCATATTATTTAATGAAGCATCCCCATTAATACCCTGTGTGTTTTCCATTAAAAATGGCTGCAAAGTAAAATCCCTTGTTACAACAAATCAACACGGAGAATATTGTGCAACTTTTCAGAGATTATATGACTTTGAATATCATGATGTGTTTTCCTTTCTTCTCTTTTACTTGTAATATATGAAGAATTCACACATAGGCAGGCCTTGAGGGAATGGATTTCTGGTACTAACAGTTGAAATTTGGTTATTGAAGCTTCTTTATAGCTCTTGGTTAATCAAAATCTGCCCACTAATGTCAGTGCTTCATTTGGTCTGTTCATGAGTGGAGTCAAAACTTCAAGATTTGGTCCCATGTCTAGAAAACCCGCATTTAATAAACAAGCAAGCAAGCAAGCAAGCAGTTCCTAATCCTGTCAGTAGCCAAGAATCCTTCAGAATAGAAGGGATAGGGGCCCAATTTTTTTTAGAATACTATAAACATCAAGTTCAAAATCACCCTTAGATACTCTATTCTTCTGTAGAAACATCATTCATCTCTTGTATGTTTTATGCTTTAAAAAAAATTGAACTACATGGAATTTATACCAAAAGTATCAAGGCAGAGAAGCAGGCCCAGAAGTATTACATGATACTATTAGAACCTCATCTACATAAAGTTATTGTAAAATCCTTGGTGTAGAGTGCTTAGGTTACTGAGTACTGGCTGTTATAGTGCTGGTAATAGCTTGTTTAATGCATAGAGAGGGTTTCAAATGTGATAACTTACTAGCACTGATTAAGGAAATTAGATCAGCAAAAGCATTTTAGCCCTCTAAATAGGCAGGATAAACAGCAACATTTGTACATGTTGATAAACATCAGCATTGCACAAGACTGGGTTTAAGTGGTGGGGGGGAACCTTCAGTCCCTCCACTGGCTAACTTGGTCAGTAGGAGGTATCCTAAATTGCCTTGTTCTCTCTTTGCAAAATGCTGTGGGGAATGGAAAGACAGTTTCAACAGTTGTTTAAAAGTCCAAGATGGAGATTGTGGGGACATTGGGAAAAGGGCACTTTCTCATTCCTCTTATTTTTCTCTCCTTAATCTGCCATACAGTCTCAAATGAAAATACTATTGCTTTTTATACAGTTATTCTAATAAGAACTAATCAGCCTACTTTCCTTTCACCGTCTCTACATCTGGACTAAATTTGGTGAAAATCGAGGTCCACAAGTTAGATCTTTTGCGCCTCAAAAGTTTATGCATCCGCAATCTTGGATTGGGATGGGTGACATCATCACAAACTACACCATTGGGGCATCCCTATGTGTCCATTCAGCTGTAGCAAATTTGGTTCTAATTGGTTAGACTGTCCACAAGTTAGTGCACTTGCACCTCCAAAGTTTACTTATCCACCATCTTGAAATGAGGTGGATGACATTGTCACAATCTTTGCCATTGAGGTGTCCCTTGTGTCCCTACAGCTGCCGCAATTTTGGTTTAGATCGGTTAAGCGGTTCACAAGTTAACCCACTTGTGCCTCAAAGGTTTAGGTGTCCGCCATCTTGAATTGGCATGGATGACTTCATCACAAGCTATGCCATTGAAGGGTCTGTGTGTGTCACTCACTGCAACGGTACCCAATCTGGTTCAAATAGGTTAGGCAGTCCACAAATTAATCTTGTGCCTCAGATGTTCATGCGGCTGCCATCTTGAACTGGAATAGATGATATCATCACACACCATGCCATTTGGGCATCCCTATGTGTACCTAAATCTGTAGTAAACTTGGTTAAAATTGGTTAGGCAGTTCACAAGTTAGCCCACTTGCGCCCTGAAAGTTTATGCATCCACCATCTTGGATCGGTGTGGAGGACATCATCACAAACTATGCCATTGAGGTGTCCCTATGTGTCACTCACTACAACTTTACCTAATTTGGTTTAAATTGGTTAGATAGTCCACAGATTAGCCCTCTTGCACCTCAAATGTTCATGCGGCTGCCATCTTGAATTGAATTGTGCCTCAAAGGTGTATGCATCTGCCATCTTGGATCAGGGTGGATTACATAATCACAAACTACACTATTGAGGTGTCCCTATGTTTCCCCACAGCTGTACCCAATTTGGTTCATCTTGGTCCAGGAGTTGTAAAGTTGATTGTTGGGGCTAAAAGTAGGCTAAAAAGCATATACACTTCATAATTTCCCAGCTACATTTTAAAAAGACATGATTCTTTATAAATCTGAGAGGTCCTGCTTGCAAACTGGGCAGGTCTGCTAACCTTTTGCCTGAACTTGGTGTGGTTCCTGATAGATAGATAGATAGATGGGTCTGTCATAACTCTCTTCTCGTCACCTTCGTCTCTGGAATCAGCATACTATTTTTTCAATGTTTTACAAAGTCAACAAGAAAAGTACTGCTGTTTTTCTCATGCTGACAAAGATTGTATTCAGTTGTTTTTCCTTCTGTGGCATACAGAAACTACCCATAATCCTCTCATGTGTATGTAGTGTGCAGTGTTGATGTTATCCTGTGCCCTTCTCTGTATTACAGATGCTGCCAGAAAACTGCATGGGATTTTAGTATTGGAAAGGGACCCAGTGGGTTTCACCATGTCTACAAAATACCATATAGAGGCTGTTCTCATGCGCAGCCAAGACGCATGATGCAGCCAAGCCCCAGTCTTGGCTGCACGTGAGAAGCAGCGGGAGGTAAGCAGCTGCCAGTACCACCACGGCAGCAAACCCGCCTGCAGAGCCCACCTCTAAAATGGAGATAAGAGAGCAAGCTCTCTCTTAGTCTAGTTTTTTTGCTCTTCTGTCAGTGACAGCTGCTTGCAGCCAGCGCTGTAGCAGTGGTGAGTGTCCGCCTGTCTCTGTGGAGATCCCCACAATGCACCGCATGCTTCCATGGTGCATTATGGGATGTCTGAGGGCCTGAATGACACATCCTGGTCCCCAAACCTCTGCGCTGCCAGAGGCAGCTGGTGAGCGTCTGGTCACATGATTGCGGACTAGGTGATTGTCTGCGAGAAAGGTATGTTTTTTCAGCCTTCCCTGTATTGTTTGGTTGTTGACACTAGCATAGGAAGGAACAAAATGATTAATTTGACCCCATGTGATCAGAGTGTCATGCGTTACTGAAAGAATATGGCACCTAATGATTGGGATGTGGATGTTCATTGGCTACCCTGCTGTCACAGTAACATGTTATTAGGATCTTAAAAGAATGCTCTGTTGGATCCATGGAAGAGACTGTCCAAGTAAAAGAATGTAAGGTTGTAGTTATGGTATTAAGTACTATGAGACTTTTAAAAAACCTGTTATAGACTTAATGATACACCTGGTTTGACGGTAGCAATGACAGAATAACTCAAAAAACTAAGTCTTGTTAACCCTATGAGGTTAGAACCATTATGCCAACAGGCAATGAAAGCAAAACTATAGAAGTTGTTACAGTGCTTACCTTTGGGAAATGTTACATTAAGAAGCTATTCTCACAAACGGCTGAAATCGGGCTAGGGGATCCTAGCCCGATTTTAGCATACCATGAGAACCACCGGGCTTGCTTGTCTCAAAGCGGGTCACCCACTTCAGATGCCCTCCCCTTAGCTCAGGTTAGCGGAGAGAGCGCTCTGCTAACCCAGGGTTTTTTTGTTGTGTGTTGCCACAGTGCAACATGAATAAAGCCCCACCAGGCTCAGGGGTCACTCCAGGATTCCCTGTGCGCTCTCACATGGCCCCCGATCCCCACAGCCACCAATCCCCACAGCCCCTGCTGGCTCCGTGATGGAGCCGGCAGTTGTGTGGGTGGCCAATCCGGCCACCCAGAGTTGCCTGGGGATCATCTGCGAGCAGAGTGGGCTAAGTCCCGCTCTCCTTGCTAACTCCCTCCGGTGAGTCTAACCAATCATGAGACTCGCCACTATGTCTTAAAGGTGGTGAGCATATTTATGTCTACTTTAAAAGTGCCCTAACATAGCTTCCTTTTGTGTTGTTTCTTGTTTATGGAAGAATGGTGTCGTGTCCCCTCCCCCCCCCAATAAATGGTTATGATATATTTTAAATTTAGAGTTTGTATATTTGACTCTAAGCATGTGAAGTACTTCTGTTTATTGAGAGTGTCGGATTTGAAATGTAAATCTCATTGACCATACTTAAGTATTGTTCACTCATTTGTTAATTACAGGGGGGCTGGTCATGCCCTCAAGATTAATCAGATAGTCTTTCAAATTGAGACTTTTTATCACAGCCTTGTTTTCACAATGTTTTCTGTCATCATGTATTTTAATGAGGACCAAATTCCTTATAGTAGTAATGGTCAGGACTATTTTATGACATACTTGAAAACTACAAAGGAGTCACCGCGCACGAGTAATTGAAGCATAATTTGATACACATGACTTTAAGGTTTGGCCATAAATGTAATCATCATCATTATCATCATCATCAACAACAACAACAACAACAACAACAATAATAATAATAATGGGAAGGACTCGATGTCTGGATAAAACCAACCAGTCAATAACACCTGTCTGACTGTGTAAATAAATAAATAATAATAAAAAATATAATCAGAAAAGTTCTCAAAGCATTTACTGTTACTTTTATTTAATTTAAAATCCTTGTTTATTTCTGAAAAACAATTTGCAGGTCAGTTGTAATGAATCAGGGAAATTTCTTTCCTTCAAATACAATAAAGTTTAAACCATTATAAAACTACAGGATAAGATTAGAACTGCAATCTGGGGGGGAAAAAGTTGGGATCTGCTATCTCATATAGCAATTTGTTACATCACAGTTTTAAGCACACAATAGCCTTCAGTCTAAAAGAAAACTTCTACAAAGTTCTTTTTGTCTATTTCTTTATCTCTCTGTCTGTCATATTTATAAGTCGCCTCTCTGTCCAAAGGCACACAATGTGATTTAAACGCATAGATGATTTATAATCCTGCAAAGGTTAAGAAGAGTTTATGGTTCAGATATCAGATAGTGGAAGCATGGGCAACTTAATGCTGATTATATAAATTATTGGTGGACATGTCTCAAACCCAGAGACTATGGACTGAAGGAACTAGACTAATAAAAAAGGAAAACTGGTTATGATTTACTTCCTAAGGCCATTAGTAGTATTTCTTAGATATGTCCAAAATTGTGCCCTGTACATTCATTAAGGGGCAACACTGAAGTATAGTGATGGAGGAGTGCTGTGAAGTGCACCCTTATTTCTTCTATGAAGATAGCAGCAAGGAGGAAAACATCTTCTGCATTTGAAACTAACTAAAAGTGTTGACAGATTTCACATGCTATAACAGTAGTTTCAAACTCTGTGCATTGCAAGTCACATGAAGTTTCAAAGCAGGAGAGGATCCTGCAGGAGCAGACATATCCAGGAACATTGTCTTCCCAATATCAGATGATGATTGTTGCAGCTCCCCAAACGGCTATGCTGATCATGGGCACTGCACAGAAACAAGGGAGATATGAGAACCGCTGGCTGCAGCAACTGTCCCCCTCTGGCTGACTATTTGTAGGAGGGAGCTTAAGATGCCTAGCTCTAATCCTTTTCTAATGTGTGAGTTCAATTAAATTAGTACATCAGTCCATAGTATCTAATACACACAGCTGTGGGTAAAGGTTTCTTTGTATTTGCCTGTCAGAGAGGTGGCCGGTATTGGCTGGTTAAAGGTAGATTAGATAGATAGATAGATAGATAGATAGATAGATAGATAGATAGATAGATAGATAGATAGATATAAACATGTTTATAATTTATCCCTACAATTGGGCTCTGTATCAGAGGACTGGAAAGTAGCCAATGTAACACCGATTTTCAAAAAGGGAATCGGGAGGATCTGGGAAATTACAAGCTGCTTAGCTTAACATCTGTTCTGGGCAAATAGATGGAAAAGATTCTCAAAGATAAAGTTGTTAAGCATATAGAAGAACAGGCCCTGCTTAAGGAGAACCAGCATGGCTTGTGCAAAGCTAAATCTTGCCTCACCAAACTTTTGGAATTTTTTGAGAGTGTCAACAGGTGTATGGATACAGATGATCTAGTTGACATAGTATACTTGGACTTTCAATAAGCTTTTGACAAAGTTCCCCATCAAAGACTCTTGAGAAAACTTAGCAGTCATGGGATAAGGGGAGAGGTTAATGTGTAGATTAGTAATTGGTTGAAGGACAGGAAACAGATGGTAGAAATAAATAAACAATTCTCTAAATGGAGGGAATAACAATAATAATAATTAATAAACTTTGTTAGCCACCCCATAACAAATTGTTCTATGGGCGGCTTACAACATACATTAAAACATGAGATAAAAACACAGAATACATTTAAATCATAACAGACCAAAAAAAGCGGGGGGAGGGATACAAAATACAATACAATACAATATTTAAAATACATTTTTAAAAAATCTGGTATCTAAAAGAACAAAGTGAGGTTCCCCAGGTGAACCTCACTGGGGAGTCTATTCCACAAATGGGGTGCAACTACCAAAAAGGCCCTCTCCCTAGTAGCCACCTTCCTCACCTCGTTTGGCAGGGGCTCCTCTAGGAGGGCCTCCAAAGAAGATTTTAAGGTCCGGGTTGGGACATATGGGGCAAAGTGCTCTCTCAGGTAATCCGGACCCAAGCCATTTAGGGCTTTAAAGATTAAAACCAGCACCTTGAATTGGGCCTAGAAATGGATTGGGAGCCAGTGCAGTTGATGAAGAACTAGTGTCATAGGCTCGAAACATCCAGTCTCTATTAATAATCTTGCAGTTAATAATCCTGTTTTGTACCACCTTCCGTTTCTGGACCATTTTCAAAGGCAGCCCCATGTAGAATTAATTGCAGTAATCCAAGCAAGAGGTTACCATGGCATGAGTAACTCTGGCCAAGCTATCGTTGTCCAGGTAGGGTCACAGTTGGCATATTAGTCGAAGGCACTTTGAGCCACAGAGGGCACTTGAACCTCTTGTGACAGTGCTGGATTGATGAGCACCCCCAAGCTGTGAACCTGGTCCTTCAGGGGGAGTGCAACCTCATCTAGAACAGGCTGAACATCATTCACCTGGGCAGAGGAACCACCGACCAACAGTACTTCTGTCTTGTCTAGACTGAATCTCAGCTTATTCACCCTCATCCAGCCCATCACTGCATCCAAGCACTGATTAAGGCAGTCACCGCTGCAACTGCATTTGATGAAAAAGAGAGATATAACTTGACTGTCATCTGCATATTTATGACACCTAAGGCCATATCTCCAGATGACCTCTCCCAGTGGTTTCATGTAGATGTTAAACAGTATTGGGGAATGAATGGAACCCTGCAGGACCCTATAGCATAACTGCCAAGGGGTTGAGCAGTAATCCCACACACTATCACCTTTTAGGAACGGGCCTCAAGGTAGAAATGGAATCACTCCAAAGAGTGCCTCCCACATCCAACTCGGCCAGCCTATCCAAAATGATACCATGGTCAATGATATTGAAAGCCATTGAGAGATCCAAGAGAATTAACAGGGTTGCACTCCTCCGTCTCTCTCTTTCCTTAGGTCATACCACAGGGCGTCCAAGGCAGATTCTGTTCCAAACCTGGGTCTGAAGCCTGATTGAAAATGATCTAGATAGTCCATGTCCTCCAAGATTGTCTGTAGCTGGTCAGTCACTACATGCACAAGCAGCATGCACAATGTAGTATTCCATTCCTGGAATGGAATATTGGCCACAGGCCTCTAGTTGTTTACATCCTCTGGGTCCAGCTAGATTTCTTTAGGACGAATAATAGCTTACTTCATTGGAGCTGGGACCGCTCCCTTTCTCAATGAGGCGTTTAGAACCTGCTGGACGCAGCTACAGTTTTCCTCCCTACTAGATTTAATAAGCCATGAAGAGCAAGGGCCAAGCATGCATGTGGCTGGGAAGTAAGAAGTAGGGTCTCCCAGGGATCTACTGGGACCAATGCTTTTAAATGTATTCATAAATGATCTAGAAATTGGGGTAAGCAGCGAGGTGGCCAAATTGCAGATGACATAAAACTATTTAGGGTAGTGAAATCCAAAAGAAGATAGTGGGGAACTCCAAAAGGATCTTTCCAAACTGGGGGAGTGGGCAACAAAATGGCAGATGTGGTTCAGTGTTAGCAAGTGTAAAGTGATGCATATTGGGACAAACCCCCCTAACTTAACATATATGTTGATGGGGTCTGAGCTTTCGGTGACTGACCAGGAGAGGGATCTTTGGGTCGTGGTGGACAGCTCGTTGAAATCTCTGTCAGCTCAATATGTGGCAGCTGTGTAAAAGATCAATTCCATGCTTGGAATCATTAGGAAGGTGACTGGAAATAAAACTGTTAATATTATAATGCCCTTATCCAAAACTGTGGTGCAGCCACATTTGGAGTACTGTGACAGTTCTGGTCACCATACCTTGAAAAGGACATTATAGAACTGGAGAAGGCACAGAAGAGGGCAACCAAGATGATCAGGGGCCTAGAGCACATTCCTTATGAGGTGAGGCTATAACAGTTGGGGCTTTTTAGTTTAGAAAAAAAGATTACTGAGGGGAGGTCATATGACAGCGGTCTATAAAATCATGCATGGTGGTGATAAAATTGATAGAGATAAACCTTTCCTCCCTCTCTCATAACACTAGAACCAGGGGTCATCCAATGAAACTGATTGCCAAGAAATTTCAGACCAACTAAAGGAAGTACTTTTTCACACAACACATAATTAACCTATGGTATACTTTGCCACAAGTTGGGGTGATAACCAACAGCCTGGATGGCTGTAACAAGGGTTTAGATAAATTCATGGAGGACAGATCTATCAACAGCTACTAATCTGAGGTCTATAGGCCACCTTCAACCTTAGTGGCAAGATTCCTCTAAATACCAATTGCAGGGGAGCAACAGTAGGAGAAAGGGCATGCCCTCAGCTCTTGCCTGTGGGCTTCCCAGAGGCATCAGGGAAGGGTACTTAAGAGAGCTCCTTCCTTGTCATGAATCCTGTCACCTATTAAGATAATCTGGAGAGGTCCGGTTATGGTTGCCGCTGGCTCGTTTGGTGGCCACTTGGGACTGGGCCTTCTCTGTGGCTGCCCTGGAGCTCTGGAACACACTCCCTGTTGAAATAAGAGCGTTTCCTTCTGTGTTTGCTTTTAAGAAGACCCTCAGGACGTACCTGTTTTCCCAGGCTTTTAACTGAAAATTAAATGTTTATTTTGTTTTATCTTGTTTTAATAAATTTTAACTTTGCTATATGCTTTTCACATTTGTTATGTTTTAACTTTGTACACCGCCTAGAGATGTCTATATCAAGTGGTATAGAAATATGATAGATAGATAGATAGATAGATAGATAGATAGATAGATAGATCTGGTGGGCCATTGTGTGAAATAGGATGCTGGACTAAAGGTGAAACTCGGAAAATTAGAATATCGTGCAAAAGTCCATTAATTTCAGTAATGCAAATTAAAAGGTGAAACTGATATATGAGACAGACGCATTACATGCAAAGCGAGATAAGTCAAGCCTTAACTTGTTATAATTGTGATGATCATGGCGTACAGCTCATGAAAACCCCAAATCCACAATCCCAGAAAATTAGAATAAATAGGCCCTGGGCTGCTGCAGCAGGACTGTTCTTATGTTCTTAGAGTAAGTTGCAAAGGAACCCAAGTTGAAAAAGGCTGAGAGGCATTGCTCTAGAAGTAATTAAATGCCATGAATTAAAACAATTTCACTCTAGGGTCTAAATGTGAGAGTTTCCCGCTGTTCTTTCTTTACAGCCAAGCAGGATATAATATAGATGCAAACAAATATGAGGTTATGCCAGGCCAGCAAAGAGTAAAATTTCATCAAGAAAGCATAACGTAGTTTTAGGCATATCAAAGGAAATGGCATTCTGAGAGTAAATTCTAACTCAGAGTTCCTATATTAGAGGCTGCAGAATCATAGTTACTGTTCTTTGAGTGCACAAGCAAACTTTTTTCTACGCTTCCAGAGATTGTTGCAAGCAGGTTTGTCATGGAGTTAACCAGTTTTATCAACAAGGAACTGACTCCACCCTTATCAATGGAACAATTTCCTTTGAAGATTGAATATTTCCTTGTGGTAAACTATATTCTATTTAACATTGTAACAACTTCAAATTTCAAACATGGATGGTATAAACAAAATTAGGCTATGTTCAGTTATGAACCCAGGCCTAAAGAATGACAGGACATGGGTAGTTGGAAAAAATGAGGGCCACTTTATTGAATAATTACAAAAACCTGCATTGGGGAATCTAATTAAAGTGTGGGTATCCCCCAGGTGGGTCAATCTCATAGAAGGTATGCCCACAAGCAGTTGAAGGACCAGGCTTTGATTCAACTCGGTACCCAGTCCGAACCTCTTCTCGATCGCAAGGTTGCCCCAACGAGGGGATGCACCTCAACCCAGGTCGCGAGGCACTGAGTGGCGTTCACAGGCATGCATCCAAGTGGGAGTAGATCCAGCCCAAGAGTCACGAGATCACCAAGCCTTCCTCCATATTCCCACACACCATAACGGCCCTCCAGCCCAACACCAACGCAAATTGACCTACCCCAACCCACACTCACCTGCAAAGTGACCAAATAACCCTAGTGAGTACCTCAACTAAATCAATGAGAAGTAGGAGAAAAACGGCCTTGACTTTAGCCAGTCAGCTGAGACCGCAAAAACTCCTACTTGGCCCCAGTGGCGACTGGAATATCGCTCACTGAGACTAGGGACAGGTGAGAGGGTACCTGCCCACAGAGCAACTGAAAGGATAGAGCGATGAAGCCAGCTGTTTATGCAGCTGCTCCACGCACTTGATTGTTATGCTGGCGTCATGTGCCAGGGGACCAAAATGGTGGCTTTCATGCCCGTCTCTCGGGTTGGGCCCACAACTCTGCCCCCCACTCGCTCCTTATCGCCACTAATGTGGTGAAAGGGGTGGGGAGTGGCTTTCCTATAGAAAAGCTCATAGAGAGTTTAAAAAGAAAGTAAAGAGATGGTAACAATGATACATGCACTTTCATGAATGAAAGACAGCATAGTCAGGCAGGTATCATCCTTTTGCCCTCTGCAGGATTTAGAGTTTTGAAGATATCTTCAAAATTAATACTAGACTGGACCTATTAATAATATTGATCCTCTGGGCAGGTATGGAATCTGAATGTCTTTTAAACTTTTGTATTGGGAATTACACTATATTCTACTTAGAGTTTATTCCATTAGTTCATTTTAAGCAGGAAAAAAACATATACCACTGATGATGGCACTGCCTTAAAAGCCTATTGGCTTTAACAATTACCACTGCTCCTTGCCAAACATTGGTGATTTAGCACTTAATAAAATACGAGCAACAACAGATTTATCACTTGCTCTCGGAGACCACTGTTAACCAATACATCAAAAGCAAAAGTCATTAGCATTTTTGTAGCATGAAAGACTTAACATTACCTCATGTGTTTTGTTAACAACTGAAGAGTGTGCAAAATTAGAACAAGTCAAAATCCAGGGCAATTAAAGCCCCAGATTTGGAACATAATTTGGAGTAATTTTCCAACTATCTCAATTTGCACCAATGTCAGAGAATGTTCATATTCATGTCATTAGAAAGTAGTACTTCGTTTTGCTTAGAGGCTTGTAGCTCAAAATCACTCCGACAAGTATTGTGAAAGCTTGTTTTTTAAAACTTCTAATCTGTCTTTGTGCCTTAACGCAATGTGGTTGTGATGTACAGACAGCATATTTCCATATGAAGTGGGTCCAGGAAGGATCCAAAAAGCTCTTTTAGGGGCATCCATGGGGCATCTTTTTGTATAGACAGTGATATGTTTACATGTGTTTTTTTTAAACAGAATCCTCACATACCATATATTTTTGAAACTGAAAGATATTTCAATGTGGTTTGTCATGCAGCAATGAATGAATGAATGAATGAATGAATGAATTTTATTACAGTCAGTGACCAACAATCAAAAAATAAAATGGAAAATAAAATTAGAGTAAAATAAAATTAAAAACAGGACTGGGTGATACCATGCAGAATAGATGTGTGTGATGCTACCCAACAAAGGAAATTTAAACCTCTTGGAGCGTGTGGAATGTGTTGCACAATTCTTTGGATCACAATTCTTTTGGCTGAATATATACCAGGCCTTTGTAGTGTTAGTAATGTAGCCGAGGTTCAAATAGATTGGTTATACTTGCCCTAACCTGGAACTTAGAGAAACATGGAAAAGGCAGAGTATTTAGTTTTGTATTGTCTCCAGATAAATAAGAGCTACAATACTTGAATTATAAGATCAGATGGTATCTTTTACTGGACCAAATTCTATTGGTGTAAAAGTTTGCAAAACTACCAAGTTAACACAGAAATGATTGACATCCAGACTAAATTACTAATGAGTAGTCCTATTGAAATTAATGAGACTGCTCATTATTATCTTAGTCTGGATGTTAGCCATTGATGAGACAGATTAAATAATACTAGAACATACAAGATGGCAAATTTTCAACTGTTTAGAGAGATGAATAAATAAGATAGCTAGATCGATGGATAGACAGACAGATAGATAGATAGATAAAATGGCCTGTGTACAGTACTGCATCCCAGGGCTGTCAAGGGTATATTTCATTTTAACTCCTGGATGTTTCTTGCAAAAGTGTTATACCTATATTTTTATTTTGGAAAAGGCTGAGTGGCTCAGAAGGGGAGTGGTTGTAAAGCTTGTGAGCTATTCTGTCTTCACCATAATACTTTTATAGGTGAATTAACTTGAGATTGTAAGGATGCATTTGTTTCTCCCATGTTATTACTGGGACCTTTGTTGAAGTTTGTTCTTTTTAAAAAAGATACGTCAATATTTGTCCTGACCTGCAAGTGAGATACCATGAAGTCTGACTGGGTGCCTGACAAGCAGCAAGGAAGGTCAGAGATGTAGAACCATGGACAGCTCCAAATGAGAAACTTGTTCTGATGAGGGCTAGAGGTTAGTCAAGGCCTTAAATCCTTCTAGGCTCCACTACTCTTCCAGAACACCATCTCCCCTGGAGTTTTACACTCCTCTGCTTTGTCACACCCCTCCTGGCTTGTTGCTGGTGTGGACTTGAGAAAGCATGAGGATCTTTGTGTCAGAGGGACTGGCCTTAGAGGGTGCTGCTTCTGGAGCCTCTGGTTTTGGGGTCTTCTAGCTGGCAGGCCAGGTGTTGGAACTGGGACTGGGTTCAGGGCTAGACCTTCCACCCCGACTCCCCTCTCATTAGACTTGGATCCAAGCTACTGCTCCGGATGGGGTCATGCCAACATTTTTAGATTTCTCATATCATTAATTGATTGCTGTTACTAATGATGCTATTTATTTATTTATTTAATTAAGAGTAAATAAATAAATAAATAAATTGTAAACCGCCCAGAGACATAAGTTTTGGGTGGTATAAAAATTTTTTAATAAAACATTTTTATACCACCCAAAACTTATGTCTCTGGGCGGTTTACAACAGAATAAAAACAAAGTAAAACATTTGTTAAGACAAAAATGAGGGCGGAGGGACACAGACATTACAACAATTTAAAAACTTTAAAATAATATTTTAAAACAGCATTAAAACCTTTAAAACAACATTAATTAAAAGCCTGGGTGAAGAGATGTGTTTTTAAAGACTTTTAAAAAGCTGTCAGAGACGGGGAGGCTCTTATTTAACAAGAGAGCACATTCCAAAGCCTTGGGGCAGCAGCGGAGAAGGCCCGTCCCTGAGTGGCCACCAGACGAGGTGGTGGCAGCTGCAGACAGACCTCTCCAGCAGATCTCAGTGGGTGATGGGGTTCATGCCGAAGAAGGCGTTCCCAGGGCCCAAGCTGTTTAGGGCTTTATAGGTTATGACCAGCACCTTGTATTTTGCCTGGAAACATATCAGCAGCCAGTGTAGCACCTTCAATACAGGAGTTATCTGGTCTCTCCGAGATGACCCAGAGACCAGCCTGGCTGCCGCATCCTGGACCAGCTGTAGTTTCTGGACTACGTACAAGGGTAGCCCCACATAGAGCGCATTACAGAAATCCAGTCTGGAGGTTACCAGCAGATGTACCACTGTTTTGAGGTCATTCACCTCAAGAAACGGACGCAGCTGTCGTATCAGCCGAAGTTGATAGAAGGCACTTCTGGCCACCGCCTCAACCTGGGACACCAGGGAGAGGCTCGGATCCAGAAGCACACTTAGACTAAGTGTACCTGTTCCTTCTGGGGAAGTGTGACCCCATCCAGGACAGGCCGATCAAAATCATCTCTTGAGTTCCGACCCCGGACAGTTAGTACCTCCGTCTTAGCCAGATTCAGTCTCAGTTTGTTATCCCTCATCCAGCCTATCACCGACTCCAGGCAGGCATTTAGGGAGGTTATGCCCTCTCCCGATGATGCTGACATGGAGAAATAGATTTGGGTGTCATCAGCATACTGATAGCAGCCTGCACCAAATCTCCTGATGGTCTCTCCCAGCGGTTTCATGTAGATATTAAACAACATTGGAGACAATATGGAGCCCTGGGGAACACCATACAAAAGTTCAGATTTTGAAGAACAGCAGTCTCCAAGGGACACCATCTGGAACCTGCCTGAGAGGTAGGAGCGGAACCACTGCAAAGCAGTGCCTCCAACTCCCAACCCCCTCAGAGATTCCAGAAGGATATTATGGTCGATAGTGTTGAAAGCTGCCGAGACGTCCAAAAGGACCAACAGAGTCACACTTCCTCTATCAATTCCCAATTGGAGATCATCCATCAGGCCGACCAAAGCAATCTATACCCCATAGCCAGCCCGAAAGCCAGTTTGAAATGGGTCAAGATAATCAGTTTCATCCAAGACTGTCTGGAGCTGGGATGCCACCACCCTCTCAATTACCTTGCCCAGCCACAGAAGGTTGGAGACAGGCCTGTAGTTGTTCAAGTCCGAGGGATCCAAGGTAGGCTTCTTCAGAAGCGGTCTAATAATTGCCTCCTTAAGACAAGGAGGCATCCTACCTTCCCTCAAAGACGCATTTGTAATCTCTACCAGGCCTTCTATAACAACCCCCCTGCCAGATAATATAAACCATGTCGGACAAGAGTCAAGAGAACAGGTGGTAGGCCACACCATTCCAATTAGCTTGTCTACAACCTCAGGAGTCACAGACTGGAACTGATCCAACCTAATCACACAAGAGGAGTCGCTGGACACCTCCACATCAGACACTGAGGTGATTGTGGAGACGGAGTCTAAGTCGGCCCAAATATGAGAGATTTCCCCCACAAAGAATTCATTAAACACATCACAGCGGGTAATCAATGGTTCCAGATTCTGATTCAAGGGAGGAGGGGCACTCACTAGCCCTCTCACAACCCTGAACAACTCCGCTGGATGTGAATTTGCGGATGCAATATGGGCAGAAAAGAATAGCTTCTTTGCCGCACGTATGGCCTGAGCATAGTTCTTCAAATGAGCTCTGTGTTGCAATCTGTCGGATTCAAGCCGAGCCTTTCTCCACTTGCGTTCCAGTCATCTACCTCGCCACTTAAGCCCCCATAGTTCTTCCGTATACCAAGGGGCCAATTTTGAAGCAGTTCAGAGAGGACGCTTAGGAGCAATCATGTCTACTGCCCCAGTGAGTTTGCTGTTCCAATTCTCCACCAGGGCATCAACAGGCTCACCAGCAGAGCCAACACTAAATCCCTCCAAGGCTTCTTGAAATCCTATTGGATCCAATAACCTTCTAGGGCAGATCATCCTAATAGGACCCTCGCCCTTGTGAAGGTGAGAAGTGATCGTGAGTCTGACCTTAACCAGATGGTGGTCCGTCCATGACAATGGGGAAATCACAGGATTCCCCACCCACAGAAGAATGTTAATTCTTTCAGTGGTAATGTTGTTACCAGATTTGCTCAGATGCATGATTGTTGCCAGGCTTTGACTATGCTTTTGGTTTAAGTGGGGGAATTAGATTGATTTAGGTGCTAATATAGTGAACGTTCATATAGCGATGTTGTTTTGTAAGGTAGCTGAAAAGTTGGTTGTGGGGAAAGGTGGGGTCAGAGTTAGAGTACTCATAGGGGAGTAATGGAGGCAACTTTCCATGAAAAACAAGAATGAAGTTTATTAAGGAACAGAAGTATACCAAATTAAAGCTGTTGCTGGCAACTTCTCGGTCAGGAGTGGCTGACTACAAGATACTAGACCTCAAGCAGAGCATTTAGTTTCTAACTAATGCAATCTAGAGAAGATCCTAGCATGGCGGCAGGGGGAGATATTGGGTGATAGAGTGAACAAAATAGTGTCACGATCAGTATACCTATCCCACGTTTCTGGACAGCTGGTAAATGTGGATTGCAAGGTGGTTGTGTCTTTCAAACGTGGATTGCAAGGTGGTTGTGTTCTTCTGTGGTGGAAGGAGGTGGATAACCTGTTATAGAAAGGATGAGGACATGAGTATAAAACTCATGCTGACTCAAAAAAGCCTCAGCAATGGAAGTTGTAGGAAGGGGTTGAGTCAGCAAGGTTTCTGATGCAATGGAAAGGAAGCTTGAACTTACAGTAGGCTACCAGTCCCACAACAGTCAGCCAGAGTCTGCTAAAATCTGAGAAGACCAAGGGAGTTAGGGAAAGCACACATGAATACACAAGGATTACACATATAAACAGATAGGATTTGAGAGAAAGCGTACATGCATCAAGTATAAACTGGCAGGATTTGCACATACACTGGGGAGAAAAGCAGGTCCCTTCTTTGAGAGGTATTCTGCCTTAGTAAGGGTCAGATACATATCCTTGCTGGGAACGACACTTAATGACTTAAGAACAAAGGCTTGATTTGTTTGGAGCTCCCAATGCTCTTTCTTTCTGTGCAGGTGTTCAGAAGGACAAAAGAGAAGGAAGCTTTCTTGATTTAAGTGCTTTTACTACGGATGGACAGTGACTCTCAGACAACTCAAAAGGGTGGTGTTTTTTACTCTTGTGAAAGGGAGGTGCCTGAACTTAAAACCCCACCCCCACCCCCCAACAGCTCTCGCTGTGCTAAATTTCAAACAATTCCTTTTAGCTGGGAAGCAGAGTCAGAACTGGTATGCTTATCGATCTGTGTCAGCCTTTGGTCTTGTGGTACAGCTGACCATGCCTTCAGGCTGTTACTATGCTGGTGTGGTTCTTCCTGATCCATTCCAATCCTTTTGTTGAATCTAAGGCACCAGGAATGCCAAATCAGTCATAAGGATTTCATCCCCGTATCTGGGAGCCTGATCATGGATACTGTACAATGAGGTGGTTGTAAGGAGAGAAAAATATGGGACTTAAGCTGTTCACCCAGCAACTTATCTGCAGATGCAGTGGTATTTTGCTTTATACTTTGACAATTGGTAGAGGTGATACAAAGTGTGTTTGAAAGCCATAAGTGGATAGTAAGAAATATGTTCATCCAACCAGGCATCCATATATTAGGTGTGCTCCTCTCCTGGACTCAATCATCCTGATTGTTTCTTACAGATGTTTTAGGAGGTTGTTGTCCCCTACCTGCTCCAGATCTAAACCTATCTTCTTGCTGAGTGCGCTTTTTGGTGAGGGGGCACAGATGAATTTCCAAGCAGCTCTTCCCATGGCTGATACTGAGAACCTCCATTCCCAGCTGGATTCTACATATGGCATTACGAGAACACATGTGCCAACAGAAGGAGCCAAGAGAAAACACCAAGAAAACAGACAAGTTTTCCTCTCCAAATACTTATAAAGTTTGTAATTACCAAGCTGATTCTTTTTTGCACTGGAAAGAGTTGGCCAATCACTAATTAATATTTTATTCTCACCATTATTTATTAATATGTAAAGAAACTAATGGGAACAATAAAATATACCTGTTAGCAGTGCCACTCAGCAATTGTCATTTTATGTACCTTGAAATCATTAATGAATTCTGTGTGTGCACATGTGCAGACAACAACCAGTCAAGCTAGTGATCTTCTGTTCTGCTTTTGACATTTATAATTAGTAGCAGAGCACTGAAATTAAAGGGGGAGGGGGAGGAAATAATCAAATCTTGTTCCAGTAAGCAGCAGGTTGACAACACTGTTATAATTAGAGGACTGTCAGCATTTCTTTTATAAACAGAGTGGTGGCAGTTTTGTTTAGAACTATACTGAGAAAATGTCCATATTTGAAACGAGTTAAGAATAAACAAAATGGTTCGCCTTCTAAGTAAAACAAAATGACATAGATGTCTCTCTTTTGATATTTGGTTTACAAAATACCTTCTACTGCTTATGGCATTTTATATGGGAAAATGCCACAACTCTAAACATACTTTTTGAGAAGTCTCAATGAGTTGGGTAGGACTTGCTTCTAGGTAAACAGGATTGGGCTATTAATATTTTTTTTAATCTTAAAAAGTGCTTCCTTTGGATGATTCAGACAGTAGGCCAAACCATGGTATGACAGAGAAGAACTGTGGGGTTGCACCTTTGTTTCCTTCTTATGCTCCACTGTTCATTCACTCTCTCTAATCCTAGTTTATGAGAAACCACAGTTTGCCACTTCATCTATACCTGAAAATTTCAGTTTGCGCTTCCCTGCAAACCAGGTTCACAGTGCTTGATCCTGATTTGTGATCTGGTTTACAAGGCAGATGCAAGCCATGCAGTTTGAACAAAATAGCAAACTATAATTTGACTTACACTTAACATGATACTGCTAATATTATAATGCCCTTATACAAAACTATAGTGTGGCCACACTTGGAGTACTCCGTACAATTCTGGTTACCACATCTAAAGAAGGACATTGTAGAACTAGAAACAGTACAGAAGAGGGCAACCAAGATAATCAGGGGCCTAGAGCACCTTTCTTATGAGGCAAAGCTACAACACCTGGGGCTTTTTAGTTTAGAAAAAAGACAACTATGGGGAGACATGATAGAGATCTAAAAAACCATGCATGGTGTGGAGAAAGTGGATCAAGAGATTTTTTTTCTCCATCTCACATAACACTAGAATCAGGGGTCATCCTATGAAATTGATTGCCATGAAATTTAGGACCAACAAACGGAAGTACTTTTGCACACAACACATAATTAACCTATGGAATTCTCTGCCACAAGATGTGGTGACAGCCAACAAGCTGGATGGCTTTAAGAAGGGTTTGGATAACTTCATGGATATAGGTCTATCAACAGCTACTAGTCTGAGGGCTGTAGGCCACTTCCAGCCTCTGAATACCAGTTGTAGGGGAGTAACAGCCGGAGAGAGGTCATGCCCTCAGCTCCTGCCTGTAGCCTTGGGCCTGATCCAGCAGGGCTGTTCTTATGTTGAGCCATTTTTGGAAAGGCGGTATATAAATCAAATAAATACATAAATAAAGAACTAACAACACAATGTGTCTGCTAAAAAAGCTAATGAGCCCCTGGTGGCGCGGTATATCAATCAAATAAATACATAAATAAAGAACTAACAACACAATGTGTCTGCTAAAAAAGCTAATGAGCCCCTGGTGGCACAGTGGTAAAACTGCTGCCCTGTAACCAGAAGGTTGCAAGTTTGATCCTGACCAAGGGCTCAAGGTTGACTCAGCCTTCCATCCTTCCGAGGTCGGTAAAATGAGTGCCCAGAATGTTGGGGGGCAATATGCTAAATCATTGTAAACCGCTTAGAGAGCTTCCAGCTATAGAGCGGTATATAAATGTAAGTGCTATTGCTATTGCTAATGCAATCTCAGGGGTGCTAGCAGAAATATGGCATCCAGATCACAAGAAGTAATCTCATGTAAACTGTTCAAGTAAACTGTTCCATTGAGCAGACCTCACTTATAATAATGTATCCAGTTTGGGGCCATGCAATTTAAGAGGTACTTTGATAAACTGGAACATGTTCAAGGTAGGGCAACAAAGATAGTGAGGGTCTGGAAGCCAAGTTCTGTGTGAGAAACAGTTGAAGGAACAGGGTGTGTTTATCCCAGAGAAGAAAAGGCTAAGTGAGTATATGATAGCCATCTTCCAATTCTGAAAGGTTATCATATTGAAGAAGTAGTATATTTATTCTCTGTTGCTCCTGAGAGCAGGACTAGAACCAATAGCTTGAAATTACAAGTAAGCAGATTTAGGGTGGGGCAAACCTAAACCTTCATGGAGGAGAGGTCTATCAATGGCTACTAATCGGAGGGCTATAGGCCACCTCCAGCTTCAAAGGCAGGATGCCTCTGAGTACCAGTTGCAGGGGAGTAGCAGTAGGAGAGAGGGCATGCCCTCAGCTCTTGCCTGTAGGCTTCCCAGAGGCATCTGGCGGGCCACTGTGTGAAACAGGATGCTGGACTAGATGGGCCTTGGGCCTGATCCAGCAGGGCTGTTCTTAAACCTGTGAAATATCAGGGGCTTATACTACATTTAAAAAAAAATGGAACAGAGGAGCTGCTTATTGATGGCAGCGGTGGTGGCAGTGTATATTGTTGGCTTTGAAGAGAACACTGAATAATCTTCTTGATTTGGGTGGGGGAAGGGCAGCAGTGCTTGAAGCGCTGCTGCTTTCCCAGGTAGCTCCTGCTCACTGCCATTTTTCTCTGGGATGTATCAGGGAATTATGCAATATTGCTACATTTATTTATTTATCTACTTTAAAAATTTTTTATTTATACCAAACCTCCATCTCTGGGTGGTTTACAATGAAACAGAACAAATTAAAACAGAAACTAAAGCCTTAAAACAATTTAAAACCACAATAAAGTTAAAAAGCTTGGGTGGAAAAAAAATAAATTTTATTGTTAGAGATGGGGAGGCTCTTATTTAAGCAGGGAGCCCATTGTAGAGTCTCGGGGCAGCAACAGAGAAGGCCCGTCCCTGTGTAACCACAAGACGAGCTGGTGACAACTATTGTTTCTATTAATAATGATAGATGAGCCTCTCTGGATTATCTCAGTGGTTGATGGGTGAAGAAGTGAAGATATCCTCTTAAATACCCAGGGCCTAAACTGTTCAGGGCTTAACTAGCACCTTGTATTTTGCCCGGAAACCTATTGGTAGCCAATGTAGTTATTTTAATATAAGAGTAATATGGCCTCTTCAAGATGTCCTGGAGATCAACCTGGCTGCTGCATTCTGTATCAACTGCAGTTTTTGGACTACATACAAAGTCAGCCCTGCATAGAGCACATTGCAGTAATCAAATCTGAAGGTTACCAGCATATGTATTACTCTTCTGAGCTCGTTTATCTCAAGAAACAGACGCAGCTGGCGTATTGGCTGAAACTGATAGAAATTACCTCTGGCCTCTGCCTGAACCTGAGACATCAGGGAGAGGTTTGGGTCCAAAAGCATTCCCAGACTGTATCTGTTCATTCTGGAGAAGTGTGATCCTGTCCAGAACTGGCATATCAAAATTGTCTCCCAAGTTCTGACCCCTCACGATAAGTACCTCCATCTTATTTGGATTCAGTCTCAGTTCGTTATCCCTCATCTAGCCCATCACTGGCTTCAAGCAAGCATTTAGGAAGGTTATGCCTTCTCCTCATGATGTCGACATGGAGAAATAGATTTGGGTGTCATCAGCATACTGATAACACCCTGTACCAAACCTACTGACGATCTTTCCCAGCAGTTTCATGTAGATATTAAAAAGCATTGAAGACAATATGGAGCCCTGGGGAATGCCATACAAAAGTTCACATTTTGAAAAACGTTCCAAGTGACACCATCTGGGATCTGCCCAAGAAGTAGGAGTGGAACCACTGCAAAGCAGTGCCTCCCACTCCCAACCTTCTCAGATGGTCCAGAAGGACACTATGGTCAATAGTATCGAAAGCTCCCAAGAGATCCAAAAGGATCAACAGAGCCACACTCTGTCTGACTATTCCCTGTTGGAGATCATCCAACAGGCCTACCAAGGCAGTCTGTACCCAATAGTTCACCTGAAAATCAGTTTGAAATGGGTCTAGATTATCCGTTTCCTCCAAAGAGTGCCTGGAGGTGGAAGATCACCACCCTCTCAATTACCTTCCCCAGCCAGTGTAGGTTGGAGGCAGGCCTATAGTTGCTTAACCCTGAGGGATCCAATGCAGACTAGACAAGGGTCAAGAGAACAGGTGATAGGCTGCACCAATCCAAGCAGCTTATCCACACCATCAGGAGTCACAAACTGAAACTGATCCAGCCTAACAACATAAGAATTGCTGGATAATGCGGGCGGTGGGGGAGGGGAAGGAAGATGGCATCAGTATAACAGCAGTGTCCTGCTGTAGCTATTTTAGCCATTTTAAAATTCTTTTCTCCAGACCTTTTTATTGCGTAGATTAAAAGAAAATTTAAAACTGCAAATAAAGAACAGACGTTTCGACGTACAAATGTCAACCTCAGTGTTCCATATCTCACTGTTTAGAAATCCACACTCTTAGATACCAAGTACTCTCCCATAAATCTAATCAGGCACCTGATTCACACATGAAGAAGGGAGAGAAGAGGGGAAGACAGAAATTGATGGTTCACAGCTATGCCTGCTTGACACTAACTCTAACAGAAAAATGAAAGAAGGGAGGGTGTAAACTCAATTACTGCTTACCCTTTTATAGCCTATATACTTTAAGATTTCTTTCAGTTCTTTCTTACCATTAACCCCAGGCTGTAACTTGTCTAAATACAATGTTTCCCTTATTTTTCTTTTGAGAGTACACTGTTCAAACTCTAAGATGCTTACTTTAAGAGGCATTGTTCCATTTTTAAATTGCTTACTGCTTATGATGTTGCTAGTTGAGCAGTTGATGAACACCTCCACATTAGACTCTGCGATAATTGTGGGTTATAAATCTTAGTTGGCCAAAATATGAGAGATTTTATCCACACACAAAAATTAAAAACAACACAATGACAAAAAATCATTAGAACTCATTAAAAACTATGGTTTCAAATTCTGATTCCAGGGAGGAGGTGAATGTACATAGGGACATAGGAAGCTGCCATATACTGAGTAAGACCATTGGTCCATCTAGCTAAGTATTGTCTTCACAGACCGGCAGTGGCTTCTCGAAGGTTGCAGGCAGGATTCTCTCTCAGCCCTATCTTGGAGAAGCCAGGGAGGGAACTTGGAGCCTAGATGCTCTTCTCAGAGCAGCTCCATCCCCGAAGGGGAATATCTTATAGTGCTCACACATCAAGTCTCCCATTCATATGCAACTAGGACGGACCCTGCTTAGCTAAGGGGACAAGTCATGCTTGCTACCACAAGACCAGCTCTCCTCCCTAGCCCACTCACAACCCTAAACAACTCCGCTGTATGTGAGCTTATTGGTGCAATATGGGCAGAAAAAAATAGCTTCTTTGCCACACGTATTGCCTGAGCATAGGTCTTCAAATGCCTATGTCTTTTTCTACTTGCACTGCAGTCATGTACCTTGACACTTGAGCTCCTGTAGTTCTTCTGTATGATTGATTGATTAAGTGCTGTCAAGTCGGTGCCGACTTTAGCGACCACATAGATTGATTCAGTTCCCCAGGATGATCTGTCTGTATACCAAGGTGCAAATTTTGGAGCGAGTCAGAGAGAACGCTTAGGAGAGATCATGTTTTTTGCCCTGTTGAGTTTGCTGTTCCAGTTCTCCACCAAGGCATCAACAGAATCTCTGGTAGAGCCAATGCTAAATCCTTCCAAGGCTTTTTGGAATCCTTTTTGATTCAATAACCTTCTTGGGTGTACCATCCTAATAGGCCCCTCACTCCTGTGGAGGTAGTACATAGAGTCATTCCCTGGTGCATTGGGCAATGGGGGATTGGCTGCCATGAATTGCCCACTATGAAAGCAGCAGTGTTTCAAGTACTGCTGCCATTGCTCACAGAGCAGAGGCATGGGGCTTATATATCTTGTAAAAGGAAGAGTATAGGCTATTACGTTTGGTAAGCTGTCCCTACCTCGCTTTTTAAAAACCCATTAAATTTAATATCCCTCTCCAAAATTGATGAAACTCCTCCCCCTGTTTGTGGGCGAGAGAGTAAGAGGGCAGAAGTAAGTATTATTATTTTTTTAATGGCTTATTTAAAGAGAGAGGCTCCTGACAAATTTCAGGAGATTTGAAATTCATTATTGGAACTGTATGCATTGTAAAATATACTTTTGTAGAAATCAGTGGTCAGAGGTATTCTGTTATCAGAATGATCTTTTTTTGCTTTTGGTTTGTTCTTTTTGTTTATTTTGTTTGTTTGTTTACCTAAAAGGGGAGAGGGTTTTGAGTATTTATATATTGCATAAAGTTGACAGAGAGAAATATTGTACTATGCTGAAAGATGTAATTTTAATCAGTTATGTGTCTATATCTTAATGTATGCTTGTTAAAATTGTTTATCCTGTTTGAAAATTTATTTTAAAAATATCTTTGGCATAGGAAATTACATATTATTACACATTTATACTGAATTTACTAGACTAGCCCCCCTACCTCCTGTTCTTTGGTGTTAGAAATGGGGGGGGCATCTTAAATTTGGAGTCCTGTTTATTTTGGGGCAAATGCAGGTGTAACCTGTACTTAACTTCCATTTTTAAGAGGGCCATCTTAAATTCAGAATTGTCCTACATTCGGGTAAATATGGATAATTTTTGTTACCCATGATTTTTGAAAATTATAGTAAAAAATCACAGAGATACTGTATCTTGAAAATGCACATTATACAAATTGTATATATAAAATATTAAGTTATACTGCCTGCATTTTTGTGACAGGCTGATTAATTTTACATGGAAGAAAGTTGAATTTTAAAATGTTACAGCTCACAATTATGTTCACAATGAGTCTCTTTTGAATGGAGGTAGTATTGTAGACTACTTTGAAGAGATCATGATCACTTTGTTTGCAGACAGCCTCTTCCTCCCCATCCCCTGTTAGGAAACTCTGGCTTCTCCCAGGCATGCAGCAAAGCATAAATGGTCCTTGGTGCTGTGGAGGAAGCTAGCCTCTGCTTGAATCAATGGCGGCCTGTGAACACGCCACCTGGGCGGGGGGGGGGGTAGCAGGAGGCACCTTTAAGAGTAAATGAATTTGATGCTTACCTCAGCTCCCACCGCACCTGAACGCTGTTCAGTGAAGCAGCATGCCACCCAGCAGTGGCGGGAGTGGAGCTAAGCACCAAATTCATTTACTCTTAAAGGTGCCTCCTGCTGCCCCCCCCCAAGGCGCGTTCATGGGCCGCCACTGGCTTGAATCAAGCAGCAGTGTCATGCAAGTAAGCTAGACCAGAGGCAAAGCTGCCTGGAAAATGGGGATGTACCCCTCCAAATCATATGTGTCTTCATGTGAAGCAAATAAATGCTAAACACCTTATGAGGCTGGAGTAGAATCTGATCTATTCAAACACCTTGGAATGCAGTCCAGGATAGGATCCCAAACCAGTTTTGCAGACAGAATATAATTGAACTATTTTGTTTGGGTCTTCCTCTGAGAGATTACAGCTGCACCCACACTCTTGTCCAAGACCAGTTCATTAGACCACCTTTTTTGACTTAAGTTTTTCCTGCCTTTAGGATTTTGTACTTGGCAGAAGACTATAAAAGGTTCTGTCTCTCTCAACCATGTATGCACCTTCTGTTCCTTGGCAGAAGATTTCTGAGAGATAACAAAGCCTGTTACTACTGCAGGAGTTTGGCGTTGTGAGCTGCCAGTTACTGCTCCAGAGAAACACATCTAGCCGGGCATGTGCTTTGAACGTATCCTTCCCAATTCCCTCCTGAAGTGGCAGCTCTGGGCTAATGGACACTAGATTGCAAGAGCCACACTCGTCAAGCTGAAATCATTAAAGCTTTGAGTGCTTCTTGTGTGGGAAAGTTGCTGTACTCCGCAGGACTTTCTCAGCACATTGTGTGTTGGACTTGCATGAGAAGCTTCTTGTGTGACTAACTGAGAGACCCTTCAACAAAACTCCTAGATACTGGGTATTGAGACTGGGTCATTCTCTGAGTAGGCTTGTTGCAGGTTACACCTAACTGACTGAGATCCTAGTGTTGTCTCCATTTGCTAGACTCTTGGCCCATGCAGAGCCACAGGACTTGGTTGCACTCAGGCACTCTGCTGCCTATATCTTCTCTGGGTGTGGAAAGTCCTGTTGCTAATTGTGGGCTGCGCAGGACAGGGGAGTAGCTAGAGGAGAGGGGGCCCGTGTTCATCCCTCTCTCTGGTGGCCCCTCAGAGTGAGGGAGACAATGGAGAAAATAGGGATGGATGGAGCTGGAGGGCCCTCAGCACCTGGGGGCCCGTGTTCTTTGAACCCTTTTGCTCAATTATAGCTACACCCCTGGTGCAGGGTCACAGAAACCTGTGAAATCCAGCTGCCTCTCCTTGCATTCCTTGGCATAACCGTTGTTAGGAACCCTAAATCTCCCAAGGGGTGGGAAGTCCTCCCTTTTGGTGTCACACATGAAACTGCAGATATGGACAAGTATGCTTTCTATTCCCTTTCTTCTCTCTATCTTGTTTTCCTTTTTCTCCCCTCCCCCCTGTGCCCACATTCTAGTGCAAGCTGGTAGGCTGGTGGAGCCTTCACCCTCCCTCCCTAACTCCCTGTTTAGCAGGGAGCTATGTTCACTCCTTGAGCAGGCTAAGGTTGGCAAATACAACTGTAGTGTGCTTCTGTTATATAAATAAAGCTTTTTTCTTGTTTCAAAAACACTTAGTCTCTCACTCCAGTGCTCCTCTGGGGTATCCTAACATTGACATTTGCCTGTATCCAGACTGCGATTCTTTTGTTATACATGCTTGCAAGTTTGGTTTTTGAGCTAATTCCCCCAAGTCAGTTAAAAGCATCGATACACATGTGCAGTAGTTTACATGTATCTGAAGCAAGTGTGGTAACAACTTTATCAGGGCCTCTTGGGATGAAACAGAACAAATTCCTTCTAGAAGATGCAGATAATTTAAATATAGTAAAATCTCTATGTACGGACTTCAGATTTTACAGACAGTGTCTGGGCTGGTCTCAGGTGGACAGAGACTGGACCTGCTGGGCAGGGGATGGAAGACGAGGGTCATTTCCCGATGGCAGAAAGGATGAGTATGTTGTTTTGCTGTGGAAGTGACGGGGGATTGGAATGGAACAGACTGGAGCTGGTGGGCAGAAGAAGGACGAGAAAGTTTGTTCCCTGATGGTGGTGGCAAAGATAAGCATTGGGCAGAGGAAATACTGCATGCAGCAGGCAGGCAGAGAGACAGAGCCAGCCAGGCAGTCCCATGGTTGCCAGACAGCAGCCACTGGCCCAGGCAGTCTCCTCCTTCCTCCACAACTCATCTGCCCCTAGGGCTTCCAAAGAGTGCACAAGAAGTGCACAATGCACCTCTTCCAACTGCTCATCTATCTCCTTAGGGAGCGCCCAGTCACTCAAAAATGATAATAAAATGAGTTACCAGTAAAATCTCACTATCACCTAAAATGGGCAGCCCTTCCTTCTCATAGCCTTTAAAATCAAAGTTTTACTGTAGAAGGGTTTTGAATAGTGGGGCAGTCTAAAACATCTTTGGTCCTCCAGCTGTTTTTGGACTACAACTCCCATCACCCCATCCAAAGTTGCTGATATTGAGGCAGTCTAGATCACTGAGGGTGAGCCAAAGGGTTTAGCTTCATACCTTGGTGAGCCATTACAGAACTATTGATTCAGCATACCTAACTTTGTTTTGGATTGTGGCCGGGATCTTGACACTCAAATCCATCACTGAAGTGAGTAAAGGGGGTGGGGGAACCCCATCACTTCCTGTTTTAAAACTGAAATAGTAATGATGGCTTATTCTAATGGAAAAAGATCTAAATTAGTATAGATAAACTTGATGAAATAATGCATAACTAGGATATGTTGTTGCACTCTCATTCTGAATTAGAGATGCCTGCCCAGGATGGATCATGGTATTGCTTCTGGTCCAAGACAGTGGTCATTTCTATTGTACCTATTGTTAAAGGCGAGTGTTTTCAACTTGTTAATTTAAAATGAAAGTTCTGTTGATAGATAAAAAAATATCTCCACTGATACTTTGCATATATTACTTGTTAAAACACATTCCGATTGCCCCTCACCCCTGTTAACTAGCACATGGGAAGCAAAATAACTCAGTCATGCTTAAAACAATTCAAGAGTTCCTGCTTTTGAAGACAACTCCTGTGTGGAAAACTGTGAAACATTTAGTAGCTGCCTACAGCTGCTTTCCAGAGAACAGTGTACTGATTGATTGATTGATTGATTGATTGATTAAGTGCTGTCAAGTTAGTGTCGACCCTTAGCGACCACATAGATAGATTCTCTCCAGGATGATCTTTCTTCAGCTTGGCCTTTTAAGGTCTCTCAGTGGTGCATTCATTGCTTTTGTGATCTAGTCCATCCACCTTACTGCTGGTTGTCCTCTTCTTCTCTTTAGTTCAACTTTTCCAGGCATTATGTACTTCTCAGGGGAGCTGGTTTTTTGCATAATGTAGCCAAAGTATGATAGTTTGAGCCTGGTCATTTGTGCCTTGAGAGAAAATTCTGGATTGATTTGTTCTATGATCCATTTGTTTGTTTTCCTGGCTGTCCATGGTATCCTCAAAAATCTTCTCCAGCACCAAAGTGCAAAAGCATCAATATTTCTTCTATCTTACTTCTTCAAAGTCTAGTTTTTGCATCCATAGAGTGTCACGGGGAAAACAGTTGTCTGAACGATTCTAATCTTTGTAGGTGTAGACACATCACAGCATCTAAATATCCTTTCCAAGGCCTTCATTGCAACCCTACCAAGTGCTATACTGTGGCGTATTTCTTGACTGCTGCATCTTTTACTGTTAACAGTCGATCCTAAAAGGCAGAAGCTATCCACCACTTCAGTGTCTTCATTATCAATTCTGAGGCTGGTTGCTGTACCCGTTTTCATTAGTTTAGTCTTCTTTACATTTAATTTTAGTCTCATTTTTTCACGGTGCTCTTTGACTTTCATTAGTAGAGCTTGCAGATCATCCACATTCTCGGCTTTCAGAGTGGTGTCATCCGTGTAGCGCAGGTTTTTGATGTTTCTTCCTCCAACTTTAAAACCACGCTCATCTTCTTCTAATCCAGCTTCTCTCAGTATATGTTCAGCATATAAATTGAAGATACAGTGGTCCCTCTACTTACGAAATTAATCCGTTCCGAATGCACATTTGTAAGTCGAAAAATTCGTAAGTCGAAAAGCGGTTTCCCATAGGAATGCATTGGGAACGGATTAATGCGTTCCGGAGCCTAGAAAAAAGACCCAGACCCCCAGTAAGGCTTGTAAACTGCACAGGAACATTTCTTTTCAAGAATAAACAGGCAGTAAACAGGCAGGCAAGTCAAGGAAACCGCATGTAAAATGTGTAAGTCGAGGAAACCCCATCTAAAAATTTGTAAGTCGAGGAAACCCCATCTAAAAATTTGTAAGTCGAAAAAACCGCATCTAAAACCGGATCTAAAACTGCCGTTTGTAACTCGAAAAATACTTATGTCAAGTAGTTTGTAAGTCGAGGGACCACTGTATAAGGAGAAAGTATACAGCCTTGTATTACTCCTTTGCCAATCTGGAACTAGTCTGTTTCACCATGTTCCGTCTGGGCTGTGGCTTCCTGTCTTGTGGATAGGTTTCTCATGAGAACAATGAGATGTTTTGGGACACCCATTTTCCTAAGGATATTCCACAACTTGACATGGTTGATGCAATCAATCACTTTTCTGTAGTCAATAAAGAGCCTCTGGATGGGGCGCTTTATAAATGTAATAAATAAATAAAGCACATATTGACTTCTTTCTGGTATTCTTTGGCTTTCTCAATTATCCAGCAGGCATCAGCAATGATGTCTCTTGTTCCTCCACCTTTTCTGAAACCAGCTTGAACACCTGGCATTTCCCTTTCCACATAGGGCTTTAATCTGCGTTGGATGATCCTGAGCATTATTTTGCTAGCATGTGAAATTAAGGATCTTGTGCGATGGTTTGTGCAATCTGTTAAGTCTCCTTTCTTTGGTATGGGTATGTAGACTGACCTCTTCCAGTTTGTTGGCCACAAAATCTATTGTTCTCCAAATTTGCTGGCATAGTTTGGTTAGAGCCATGACTCATTCTTCTGTTGCCTGCCATATTTCTGTAGCTATTCTATCAATTCCCGTAGCCTTCCGACTTGGTAATGACCGGAGTGCTGATCTAACTTCATCTTCCCATACTAGAGGTTCTTGCAAGTAGAGAATATCTTCTTGGAGTATCTTGGCTGTTGACATCCCTGCTGTACAGATTTTCAGTATACTCCTTCCAGCTCTGTTTGATCTTCTCTGAATCAGTTCCTATCTGTCCTTTGGTATCCCTTAACGTACC
The DNA here is from genome assembly GCF_027244095.1 of Hemicordylus capensis. Taxonomy (NCBI): domain Eukaryota; kingdom Metazoa; phylum Chordata; class Lepidosauria; order Squamata; family Cordylidae; genus Hemicordylus; species Hemicordylus capensis. The sequence goes on along the minus strand of NC_069658.1, from coordinate 119,425,062 downwards.
AGTTTGTGGTTAGAACTTCTCTCTGAGTTCAGAGATCTTTTGGAAAACTTGCCTTGTTTTTCCGTGTCCACCCTTCCCCCTCAACCCAGCAGTAATTATGGTGGCCGCCAGGAGCTGAGGCAGCATGAGGTTGCTGAGTGAGCGGCTGCTCGCTGCTTGCATCGCTACCACGGAGCCACTGCTGCCACCACTGCAGGGCCCCTCCCAGCACGAGGCCTGGGGCAACCGCACTGGCCGCCCTTCCCTAAGGATGGGCCTGATGATGAAAGTTGGGTGGAAAGTTGGGTGTACACCATCTACAGTGTAAGGAAGGACTCTTAACTATATATTGTGAGTTGCCTTGGGAATTTTTTGCTTTCAGCTGAAGGACAGGATATTAATAGTAAGTGAAATTACTAAATTTCACTCAGTAATGAAACAGATAGGCTTCCTTACAGGGTGGCCTCTCCTGAGAAGTGGAAATGTTTCCCAGCATTTGTTGGGTAGATTTCGCATGTGCTTAGCAGCTGTATGGCAAGCAAAAGTTTCTCAGGTGAAACTTTGGCCATTGCTACAAGTGCACTGTGCAACTCAGTAAAAAAGTCATCTATTGGTTTTCTGCTTGCCATGAAGCCAAGAAATCACAAGAGGCCTGCAAGTGAAAAAACATGTACATATGTAGAGAAATGTGAAAATTTAGCTGTGACCTATTGTGCTCAAGTCTTCTCGTCTTCTTGTAAAATACATAGCAAGTCCAAACAATACATAGTCCAATACATAGTCCAAACAATACAAGTCCAAACAATACATATACATAGAATGCTATAAATAGCTTATTGTTTGCTCTGCTAGCAGTATTAAAAATTAGATTTGCTCATTTTCTTATTGAGAGCACTTCTGTAAGTTTATGACATTCTACACATAGGAAACTGCCATATACTGAGTCAGACCATTGGTTAGTTAGACTGTTGGTCTATCTAGCTCAGTATTGTCTTCACAGACTGGCAGCGGCTTCTCCAAGGTTGCAGGCAGGAGTCTCTCTCAGCCCTATCTTGAAGAAGCCAGAGAGGGAACTTGGAACCTAGATGCTCTTCCCAGAGCGGCTTCATCCCCTGAGGGGAATATCTTGCAGTGCTCACACATCAAGTCTCCCATTCATATGCAACCAGGGCAGACCCTGCTTAGCTGTGGGGACAAGTCATGTTTGCTACCACAAGACCAGCTCTCCTCTCCGAATAGATGAACATACTCTATAATATGATATGTTATTCACACAAGAATCTTCTAGTTCCTCATTTCGCATTCTCCTAGCATGTATTATGTATACTTACATATATTAAGGAGGAGTATTTCTGTGTAATATGTAATTGTTGGCAATTTTATAACATAGTGATGAACATATTTTGCAGGCAGTCACAAGGATATAGTCATAGAACAGGTATTACTGATGTTAGCTGTGTCTGACATTGTAATTTCCATGGCATTTCCGTTTTGTTTGTTTTGTTTTCAAGGAATTAATGCAGAAGAGTTTCTGTTTTTGCTGCCTTTTTGCCCTTTAAATTGCCTGAGATTGTGTCACTGTGGGTTTAGAAAGAGAAATTGAAAGAAGGCATGATATCCCTCCGCTCCACCGCAGTTAACCTAGAAGCGCTAGAAAGACTGCTCTTAGCTTTTTGCATATACAAAATTAGTTTGATTGGCTTCTGTAAACATGTTATATCTACTGTGTGTTGTTGTTTTTTAATCATTATTACTGAGCTATAGAATTCTGCTTAAATGAGAATGTTAGCTTTGCTCAGACGTAGAAAGTACAAGGAGTGATCCATTATAGTTCTTTATAATCTCTTCACATCCTATTTGTTTTGTAGTATATTTGGCATAAAAAACGATATTCACTGATTGCGTAGGTGTTTAATGGGGTGATCTGCATAATGGAGAAATAAGTAAGCAATTTGTGGGTATTGCACCCAATGCTTGTACCACACCAGACTTTGCAAGGGCTGGTGCTAAAAGCCCAGTGTTTGGCATGTGGTGCACCTTAAGTTCCTGAAGACACCCATCACCGTGCAGGGCAGTCTCGAACTATTTGAGGACTGTCCTGATTGGAGTGCTGCAGGTCACAATCTCTCTCTCTCTCTCAACATTGGCTGGCATCCTGGCTAAATTTACTCAATTAAATCCCATTGAAATTAAAAGGACCAGTTAGGCATGGCTAACTTCCTCAAGTAAATTTTGTCAGAATATTAGCCACTAAAAGGGTTACTGACAACCATGATGAAAATATAAATCTAATTAAAAACCACAAAAACAGAAAACCAACCTGGTTCAAAAAACCAAGAAAACAGCAGCAGTATCAAATTAGCAGAAACAAATTCAGTTTCCTCAGTAGATCACCCAGATTAAAACAGCTTCCAATCAGCACCATTTTGACTTGTCTTCTCTTCTGACTTAAGAAGATATTAAATGGATCTTCTGAGGCAAGACGATCCGTAGCCTAGGCACTCCACCCTGTCACAAAACACCTTAGACATTGATGGAGGTCATAGATGCTATAGCTTAATTCTCTGACTGTGTATGGGCTACATGTGATCAGAGCGTTTGTTTGTTTGTTTGATGTGTCCCAGCTGCCTCCACAAACATTGCAGCAAGTCCTGGGGTTCACTTATTGGATCACATGCTCTATCTTTTAGCACCTCTCAAAATATTATTCCCTTCCACAATTTCTTAGGCTTCTTTTTCACTCGGGCTGGCTCTGCTATCGATTCGTGACCACCTTCTTCCTAGCTAGCTGGAACTTAAGAGCCATCAAGATTCTCTATGCTGTTTATAGACTCTGAAGGGAGGGATGGCACAGGATTGGTCAGCAGTCCTCCAACCAAAATCAGTGTTAAGTAGTTGGAAGCAGAAAAGAGAGTCCTGACATTACATTAGTTAACCAGTCACTATATTTTCTAATGCCCTACATGTATTGCATAGTTATATGCAAATGTATACAGTATAGCTATCCGCCACATATAGATGTGGATGTTTTGTCTGTAAAATATATATTCTACCCTTTTAATACCCTATCAAAGATATGTCTGTTTAGAAGCAAATCTTGTTTATTTCAGTAGAACTCTGCTTCGAAGTAGTGTGTCCAGGACTGCAGAATGTAATAGCAGAGGATAGTACAAACAGAGAGCATGTAGATTAGTACACTTTCACTTTAAATTTCCTCCTGTGTACTCACATTTGACAAAGAACTCCTTATCATTTTGTTGAGACCCAGTTTCCTGAATCAGCGGATTTTCCCCCCTTGAAATTTCTTAAAACTCAAAGCCCTGTCAAAACAAAGATGGCTGGCAAATCCTAGGGACAGAGCAGAGAGAGACAGACAGAGACAAAGAAGCCCCTGAGAAGGCAGACGGACTTATATTGCTTGTGGTTTTTCAGTACAGCTGGTTTCAGATGTGTCGGCCTTGTACTGCACTGGTTCCACTGCCAAAGCAAGACTGTCACAGCTGGTAGTACTTACTGTACTTGCGGGAAAGTATGTGATTCATTAGTTGGAACCGTATGTTTTTCACCAGTTCTGGTCATGTTTTTGTTAGGATGTGGTAAAAGCATAAGCAGGGGGTGAGGGGACAATGGAAATATGTGACTTGTTAAAGGTTGGCCTCAACCAGTTATTAGCTAAATTGTATACCATAAAAAGTCCACCATAGCTCATAAGACAAATGACTTAATTCTTGAATTTTCAGCAGAGGTCATTTAGTCATAAGTAGTAAAGATTATCAACATAACTCCCCCCCCCATCCTTTTTCCCCTTTCTAAAACCAAAAATGAATCTGGGGACAAGTTAAACAAGGGGGGGGGAACCATGTGACAAATTAGCCTAAGAATTTTGAAACACACTGTCTATTATGTGACTGATGAAATTAACGTTGAGTGATACCTATAAGAAAGTTGGGTAATAATATTTTAGAGAAGGAAGATGACATTGAATTATTTTTGTCCAAAATGTTGCTTAGTTTAGTTTATTAAAATATGTCTATCTTGCCTTCCTGTCCAGATATGAGGGATCCTCAAGGCATCTCGTAAGACAAACTAATGCTTTGAAAAATCTCTCTTACTCATGTGCCAGCAATGCTTAACCTTTGGAGAAATTTCAGATGTTATTTGGGAGATGATGTCAAGGATGCACAGGATAATAAGTACAGTATTAATACTGCCATTCTCAATTTGTCCAAGGCTGTTGGGCAGTTATGGAAGCCTAACTTTATGCTTTAAATCACTGCCACTCACTTTGAAAATGACCACTAACATATGTAATACTTAAGTTAGACAAATTGCATTTCTCAGGATTACCCTGGAGAGGTCTATACGTCATGGTGGATCGCTCCCCAAAAGAACGTGCAATGGCTGTCTAGAAACATGCAACTGGTTTTAACATTATCAGCAATACTTCATTCATTTGTATTTATTTTGTTGCCTAAATGCTAATGCTAAAGAGCAATTGCATTTAAAACTTTAATTGCTGTGTGCTGTTCCTAAATACCTTTTAAAAAGGCTGGTGTGGAATCATGCCTTTAGTGTTGTATTCAAGTATGGGAAGTATGTACTTTTCAAACCTCCAAGAGTTAAATGCATAAAAGAGCTGAGTCTCAAAACAAAACAAAACAAAAACCATAACTAAAATACCCCCCCCCCCTTTATCTATTAGGATGTGGCACTGAATACTTCATCACATATTCTGGCCAATGTGGTTGAGATTTGTCATCCCGATAATTAAAAAGCAACACCCAGAATTGAGAAATGTGGGGATAGTAGTGGCCTGAAGGATTATTATTTTAAATAGAGATGCCTTGTATAGGCATCCTGTCTTTGTTCCCTCATCAGCCCTGTCTCTTATCCTCTTACCCCATCACTGTTGCTACATGACTTAAGGTCTGAAATAATGAGGAATGTCTCCATGATCAAAAGTCACTCCCAGACTCCTGGTTTCCACAGAACAGAAGCCCTGGTGTGTATGCTTGGAAGGTAACACAACAGTTAGTTGTACTGTTTCTGAAGGAGAGCTGGTCTTGTGGTAGCAAGTATGACTTGTCCCCTTAGCTAAGCAGGGTCTTAGCTAAGATGACATTTGAATGGGAGACCAGAACTAGGTGGCCAGATTTGGCTTTAAAAAAGCCAAATTCTGGCTTACGGCCCATTTGACCCACGGGTATACCCCTTAGGTTCTGGCAACTCTGGACCAGAAGTGTGAGCACTGTAAGAAATTCCCCTCAGGGGATGGAGCCACTCTGGGAATTGCATCTAGGTTTCAAGTTCCCTCCCTGGCTTCTCCAAGATAGGGCTGAGAGAGACTCCTATCTGCAACCTTGGAGAAGCCACTGCCAGTCTGTGAAGACAATACTGAGCTAGATAGACCAACAGTCTAACTCAGTATATGGCCGCTTCCTATATACCTTTGTTATGCTTTTTCAGCCCAGCCCTAAATATATTTACTTGGAAGTAAGCTCCATTTATTTCAGTGGAGCTTGTCCTCAGTAACTGTGTTTAGGATTACAACTGTTGTGTTTTCTTTCTTTCTTTCTTTTCCTATTGTTAATGGGTTTTTAGCCCTTCTCTCCTAAGGTTTTTGTTTTGATTTTTAATTTAGCCATGCTATGCCTCTACAGTATTTGTTAAGTAAAGAGCTTTATTTTGTAATTAACTGTATGTTTCCGCTTCTGCAGATTAATTGATACGTTCTCCCCTTTTCAGAGTTAACTGTTTGGGAATGCTCTGTTTAGATATTTCTAAGTTTCATGCAAACACACAAAGGTTGCTGGGTGTCCATAGCTATTTTTTAGTAAGTACATCTGGTACTAAGCAGACCATTATATCCGTTACATTTTTGAAGTCATTGTTGAGGGCCATCACTAGTGCCTCATCCATTAGAAGATGATGTAATCCCCATGACGCTGATCTCCCACATACAGCTTTAACCAATAATGATTCCAGTTGGCAGTGGTGGAAGGTGGCTGAGCATTCAGGTGTGATGCATTCTCAACTGTATTTTTAAGTAGTTAACACTGGAAGTTCCCCACCTAGACCTAACAAGCAGCCTCACCTGCGTTCCAGCCCTGTCTCTGCTTTTTATAACTTTCACACAGGAATAGTTTCGGGGGTGTGGGGGACAAGAGGAAGTTTTACTGTATGAATTTGTGTTGTTGAAAGGGAGTGAGAAAGGATAGAACAAGGGGAAAGCCTGAGCACAAAAACACTGTTAATTTTTATCAATACAGCAATCCATGACCAAAATAAGCCATATGAAATACACTTTTGTGGTTTCAGATGGCTATATGTTTAAAGTATGAGGTTTTAGGTTTCCTTTTGCATTTTCTTTTTTATCATGAGGAGGAGGGAAATATAAGAAAAGAAGAAGCGCAAGGAAAGCTGAAAAAGAACAGAAGTTTATGTTGGAAGAAATGGTGGTTAATTATCATTGGCTCCTATTCATATTCAGTGGGTGTAGATGTAGGAGTAATCAATGCAGGTGGCCTTGCCCAGCTGAGAGTTTTGTTCTGTCCCGAAGAAAATAAAGGAAACAGAGATTGAATTACAACTATGTCAGGGCTAAACAGATTTTGTTTCCTTGGATTAGCTCTGGTTTGGGGACAGAAATCTGATGTTAATTTTGGCCAAATGAGAGTACACTATCATATATTTTGTTACAGTTTGAGGGGATTAATATGCTGAAAGGTTGGTCCTTGAAAAAGCTGAAATCCATTGTATTGAAATACAGAATAAAGTGCAGGAGCATGCTTCATTATTATTCCTAATTATATATTGCATTTTAAAATAACATGCATATTTAGAATGAATATCTTGACTGGACCAATTGGCTTTCTGGCTGTTGTGCAACTTTTAAGGATGTACACTTTTTTTGAGCAGCTAGCAATGGAAATGAGGTAAATAGGGAAATTGCTTTAGGAGATTTTTCTAGAGATGAGAGAGAGAGAGAGGTCTTAAAAACAAACAAACAAATTCAACCAGTAACTGAATATATATACACGCTTCAAGAACACTGGGGGAAAAAAAAGAAAAGTAGTGTTTGCATACATAGAAGAAACATTGAAATAAGCACTGATAAACTCTTCCTGTGTTTTTAAAAATGTGTTTCTGGTGCTATTGAAATAACTAAGCCTAAGTAAAAGATTATGATTTAAGATAACGGAAGAAGCAACAATAAAAGACAACCACAAGCTATTAAAAGTATTTACTAAGGTGGTAAGAAGCAGTAGCTGTTAACTTTGAATGGAATTAAGCGTACTGAAGGGTTTGTTTACAAGGAGAGGATTAGAAGCTAATTGGTATGTTTTGCTTCTTGGCATAGTAGACTGAGTGGTAGTTAAAAGACAAAGAAAACTACTTTAGCGCTAAGTTTGTTTGGCTGTTTCACAGTTGCCTGTCTTGTTAAAGCAAAGAATTTTAAAAATTGAATAACATACTTTTAAAAACTGTTCAGTTTAAGAAGAGTTAAGGGATGTTAATTTTTCCTTGTGTATGGAAATTGCAAGTTAAGGTAGTCACCTTAACTTCTGTGCCATATAAGCTGTAAGGATATAAGGACATACATATAAGCTGTAAGGATTTTGTAAAATCTTGTATATTATATTGTCTTTACAAATTAACTTCCATGCACCCACACTTTCCTTTGCTTTTTCAACTCAACAATGGGTTAGAGAGCGATTCTTTCTGGCAGAAATCAAATTAAATAGGTGCAGCTTCTCTAGTGAATTGTTAGGTATGGACCTGATGAATAGCTGCCTGGTGCATTCTGACATTTTGCACAGTGTCCCGCAAATTGTCTGTCCATACTCCTCTTGTATTCTACCAAAGATGACCACAGGGCTCCGTGGTCTCAAGGAGTCGACACCGACTTTACCTTATATACTTTACCTTTAGAGTGTGGTAACACCATGCAGTAAATATGCTTTCTCACAGTACCCAGCCATAGTTCTCAGGTAAGCTACACTGGCTTCTAAAGGGAGTTATAGACCTGGGTTATTGTACAGGTTGACCCTAATAGTTTGAACTTCAACAAAAAGTGGTATCAGCAGCTGGAAGAGCTGGATGAAATCTTAGATTCCTTTTAAGAATGCAATGTTCATCCACTCCACCACCTGTTAAGATCATCTGGGGAGGATGGTTGCAGTTGCCACCAGCTCAGTTGGTGGCGACTCAGAACTGGGCCTTTTCTAGAGTTGCCCCATGCTTCCAAACGAAATTAGAGTTTCCCCTTCTCTGAATGTTTTTAAGAAGGACCTAAAGACATACTTGTTTAGTCAGGCTTTTAGTTTATAGTTTTAAAGCTTGGGTTTTAGAGTTTTAGTTGTATTTTAAATAGTTTTAATCATGTTAAAGTTTTAATTGGTTTTATATTGTGAATTGCCCAGGGACTTCTTTGTATGGGGCGGTATACAAATGTCATAAAATAGATAAATGTTATATTTCTAGTATCTCTGCAAATGGAATATACCATGGCCATTGCAATTTATTTTGCTTTTTAAATGTCCAGATACTAGATACCTGAATTTGATATATCCTCCATCAGGGATATATTCTGGAGGCTACTCTCTTTGACAGACAGGAAGTGTACCTTGTGACAAAAACTGATCCCCTCAAAATCAGGTTCCATAATAAAGTTGATGCCAGCTAATAGTAAGGACTTCAATGTCATGATGATGCATGGGCACATGCACTCAGGAATGGTCAAATAATTGTGTTGTATACTCATTAGTCAGATCTTGTTTATTTCAGAATTGCTTAGTTGTAACAACTTTGTCTGGTTCTGCCACTTTACAATTTGATAGGACCATTAATGGCAAGAATACATTGCTTTGGGATCTTGCTTTTGGGATGCAGTTTGTGGACTGCCAGTTGTCCTTCCCTATTTTGGATATTGATAGTTACAAGTTCTAAGTGTTCTGCCCCCGCCCCCTTCACTGAGCAATTGCCAATGTGGCAGCTGAATATTAGGGCTGTGCAAAGATTCAGCTCGAAGCATCAAAGCCAAATCACTACACATCTCCCCAGGCCCCCTGGGGTGGTGGCAGCTCCCAGCGCTCACCTCCATGCAGAGTGCTATTCTCAACTGTGGAGAGGGCTGTTTAAGGGATTTGGAGTCCCAGGAAGTCCCAGTGACACCTTAGAAGGCACAAAGCAGGGCATGTGGGGAACTCATATAGAAATAACACTAGTCCTTCCCAGCACTTACAGAGCCACTTACCTGCAGGACCAGGGAATGTGTAGATGATTCAGCTGCAGTGCTTCAAAGCTGAATCTTTACATGGCGCAGTGGGGAAATGCTAGATTAAAAAGCAGAAGGTTGCCGGTTCAAATCCCCGCTGGTACTATATTGGGCAGCAGCGATATAAGAAGATGCTGAAAGGTATCATCTCATACTGTGTGGGAGGAGGCAATGGTAAACCCCTCCTGTGTTCTACCAAAAGAAAACCACAGGTCTCTGTGGCCGCTAGGAGTTGAATTTGATTTGATGACACACTTTACTTTTACTTTACTTTTACTTTACTTTTACTTTACTTTTACTTTACTTTTACTTTACTTTTACTTTACTTTTACTTTACTTTTACTTTACTCAATATGCATGACAGCTTATTTAATATATTGGTGCACTTCTTTTCCTTTTCATGGTTTATTGACTATCTATGCTAGTGATTTTCACAGTTTTTCAAGCGGAGATCACTTTGACAAAAAGTTTCAGTGTGAGAGCCATGTTCCACTGTGCTGATCTTTGTGCTACACTGTGCTTTCCCCAGTGCTGGGTGGGATATTTAAAAGAAATGGAGTTCTTTCGGAACCCAGAAACACCTGGGAAGTTTAGTTCTTTGCAGTGGGGAAATCTCTCTATGGGGAAAGCACTGGAAAGGACTACACTTAAAAGTATTCCCTGCTCACCTTCCAAGATGGCACTAGAGCTCAAAAGGGCTCTGGGCAAAGTCTAGCACTGTGCAGTGGCAACAGTCATATAGTGCCAGAGAGCTATGTAGAGTGTTCAGCTTTCGCCAAAGCGTCACATGAGCCTAAGCAAGAATGAGTTAGGGAGCCACATCTATAGTCACTGGGAGCTGCCACTGGATCCTGACACTTATAGTGAAGAGGACTGATCTATGGACAGACAGACCTGTCCAAAACGTATAGAGTGTAGGAATATATTTCAATGTTGCCTGCAACTTTGATGGGTAAATAAATAACTGTTTGACATCAGGAGCTGTATCTGCAGCTAGCAGATCATTGGTACAATTTATCTGGGGTTTTATATCTTTAAAAATGATAACATTATGAATCTGATTTTTAGGGTTATAAGCTGGGTTTGTAAAACTTTGCTCTTGGATGAAACATGACACAAAGAAATATCTGCGTTGAGGCTAATGGGTTTTTGGCTCAGTCTTTTAAACATATCCTTTAATCTTTTTTTATTTTATTTTAATTCAATAAATGGGTGGAAAAATATAAAATGAATGTTACCATTTCATTATCCTTTCCCTCCTTTTTTCAAATGAAATTTCCCAAAAAGAAAAAAGAAAAGAAAAAACTGGTTTCAATTTAAAGCATGAATCTGGCAAGTTGTCAGTCCATTGTGTGGCTTGCATGCTTTTGAGTTCAGATAGATAGATAGATGATAATTGTTGATCCTCAAAAATGATGGTTAAAAATAATTTGGACTTGTTATTAAGAAGATCATGGCCTGATTCTAGTTATGGACGCAGAACAATGTTTCTATAGTAAAAAGCATTGAACTGGCACTGGATTTTGTAAAAGCCAAAGGCTTTTCTTTAGCCTCTGAGGCTGAGAGATAGGTTGTTTGCATGTCATTCCTTTATATTTCTGGAGTGCTCAAATACTAAACTTTAGAAAGGTCTCTGTGCTGATAGCATCATGTAAAAGCCATTATAAAATATTAAGCTGGCGGGCATTTGGTCTCAAATGTGTTGTGCTCAGGTGCGGAGCCAGCCGAGCGGCAGCCTGTGTCCAGCCCCGCTCGGCAGCCCCTTCCAATATGCCCGTGTGCGTGAGGTCACACGCACGGGGCGTGGCTTGGGCTCCATAGGAGCCCAGAGCGAACTCCCTCCTCCCGTGCCCGGGCCGCTGAGAGCCCAGGCAAACTCTCTGCCAAGTATTTCAGGCAGCTCTGACTGCCCTATAGAACGTGTTCCCCTTCCTCTCCCTCTCTGGAGGAAGAGAAAGGGGAAAATGTCCTATTAGGCAGCCGGCTCTGCCTGAAATGATGCGCTGAGAGCTCGTTCAGGCTCTCAGCAGCCCAGGCCATGTCCCCTTGTCATGTGATTTTGTCATGTGCAAGGGGGTGTGGCCTGGTCTGCCAAGAGCTCTCGGCGCATCATTTCAGGCAGGGTCAGCTGCTTAATAGGACTTTCCCCCCTTTCTCTTCCTCCTGAGTGGGAGAGGAAGGGAAAAACGTTCTATTGGGCAGACGGAGCTGCCTGAAGTAATTGGTGAAGTGTTTGCCAGGGCTCTCGGCAGCCCCAGCATGGGAGGGGGGAGTTCGCTCTGGGCTCCTATGGAGCCCGAGCCACACAGGGTGGGGCTTTCTCAGTGGCTTTTCACCATTGGCAGCCTGGGTTCTTTGAACCCTTTCACCCAATGGTGGCACCGCCCCTGGTTGTGCTACTGCAAGACTATGGTGTTAGCTAGTTGCTCTAAGCCTGGAGTTTCCTTTCCAGTCCAACGTTGTGCAACCTGTGGCACGCCTCATGTTTTTCAGGGGACTTTTGTGCAAGATCACAGTGTCAAGCATCCTTGTGACATTGAGCAGCGATGTGCTCGTGCATTAGCGCAACTTCATTAGTCTGGATGTCAGCCAGTATCCCGTCGGTGCTTATTAAATAATTAAGTCAATTCCGTTTTCTCAGCAAAATTGAGGTGTTTCACTTCTGCCCACCTTTGTCCCTGCTTTTCAAGATTCAGTCATTGTAACCACTGAAGTATGTGGGTGAGTGAGGAGAATCCTCTTTGAGTAAGTGCTGTTCTGATTGGTCCAGAGACTTGAGCTCTTGGAATGGCCACAGGCATTAACAAGTGGAGGTAAGCACTCCTTAGGCTTTTGAGACACAATTAAATACAGAGAAGAGTGCTGTGCCTAATTGTGCAGCAGTTTAAAAAAAATATTCTGCAAGTGTATAATACTAAATATCTATTAATAAAATAATAACGGATCTATAGAAAAAAGCAAAGGAAATCATGATTGTTTACAATATTCAAAGATTGCATTTTTAACCTTCACAGAATAATTCTTCAGGCCCTAATTTAAAGACAATAGTAGTTCACCACCCAGTTCACATGAAATGGATTAGTGGCATGGTGTTGCTATGTGACAATAGCTGTATTTCTTTTGACTTGCACTTTTTTCCTTAAACCTCAACGGAGATGTATACAGGTGCTCCTCATTATCCACGGTCCTGGTACCCACAGTTTCGCGTATAAATGGTCAGGCAATATAGACCAGATCTCGTTATCTGTGCTTTAAAAAATAGGCAAAATGCACATATCCATGGCTCCTGGATGGCTGGAAATGACTTCAGATGTCATTTCCAGCAACCATTTTGCAGCACAGAGCCATTTTGTGGCTCTTAAAAAAATTCTAAAAATTTGGAGGGGTTGGGCGGAGGGGGGGCTTTTTTGGAGAGCTGGGTGCCTGGAGAGCAAGATACTGTGCTTTATTGTCTTTATTTCTGCTTCTTTGGACCTTTTTTAGGCTCAAAAGGACCTAAGCCCCCAATTCCCACAGACTCAAGGTATTGTTACTCTCAGTTTCCCTATCTGTGTGTGTTTGGCTGGACTGGAACCCCTGTGAATAACGAGGGCCACCTGTATTCCAGAAGCAAAGGGAAAACAGGACATGGTTAGGGCACTGCTGCAGGGAGTGGATTAGCCTTGGTGGTGTTTAGCACCTGATCTTAAAAGGCTGGCTAAGTACTTCTCTACTGGAGTGATATAATATAAAACCGCTCAATGGTGAGGGTTCCAATTGAAGATATTTCCTCATGGCATTTAATAGGTGCCTGTGACAGTCACACAATTGCACTGAACACAGCAACTGCAGTAGCAGGAGATACACTATCTGCAAGAAGGATTCTCTTTTCATCAAGACTAAACATTGCAACTCCAAAAGTGTGATATCTGCATACTGTACCAAGGCATTTTTGCAGGAAGACATTTGGGTTGCCCACCCTCCAAAAACTGATCATCTGGAAAGGCCCCTTTGGTTACTTTGATCTGTAATAATATTCTATTTGATTTTGCTTGAAAATCTACTTTTGATTGATTGATGGGAGGAGAGCTGGTCTTGTGTTAGCAAGCATGACTTGTCCCCTTTGCTAAGCAGGGTCCACCCTGGTTTGCATTTGAATGGGAGACTATGTATGAGCACTGTAAGATATTCCCCTTAGGGGATGGGGCCATTCTGGCAAGAGCATCTGCAGCCTTGCATTCAGAAGGTTCCAAGTTCCCTCCTTGGCATCTCCAAAATAGGGCTGAGATAAACTCCTGCCTGCAACCTTGGAGAAGTCACTGCTAGTCTGTGTAGATAATATGGAGTTCAATGGACCAATCGTCTGAATCAGTATATGGCAGCTTCCTATGTTCCTATGATGTGTATATTTTTAAAATGCATTAAAGGATAATAGCAAGACAAGAATGTCCAATTGTATGGGCTACTTGAATTACTTAAGAAATTATTAGATTATTTTGTTAAAATATCTGCTTCTTTGTCATGATATTGTTCTGGGTATTGTTAAAAAAAAAGGGCAATCTGCAAAAACTGCCCCATAAATCTATCATTTCTCCTTTGAAGAAGAAAAAAGCTCTTTCCTCCTGATTTCTTACCTACTGGCACATTTCAGATGGTGTTTGGGGAGAGAGAAGATCATTTGCATTCTCTCCTTTGGAGGGTGAAGGCGGATGAGCCTGGTGTTTGGCTGTCCACCATCTGTGTAAGGAATTCACAGTCCCAGACAAAAGAAATTGGCAAAGTCTTCTTTCTGTCTGTTCTCCAGAGCCTCCAGATAGCCATAAAACACCTGGACAAAATCAGCAGGTGATGGCAAGGGAAAGAGAATGATCAGTCACAGGCATTGTTGAATCCTTTGAACATTACTTATAGCCTGGACACTGCTGTCACCAGGCACAGTTTGATCTTGGGTGAGGTTTCCCCCCCGCTTCTGGAAGTGCTTTATTCCTTGACCATGTGACAACAGAAGGAGATAGACATAATGCCGAGAGGTAATGCATAGTTTAATTTTCCCTATGTTGTAACAGTTATCCCTCCTGGTAATTTTAGCGTTTCTACCTCTGTTTGTACTTAACGAATGTAGCAGACAGCAAAAGCCTTATCAAGTTGCTGCAAAAATAGCTTTGTCATATTTTTTCCATGTTTACATTAAAAGATGGTGCTCTGTCTTTCAGTGTGGCTGTTCTTCTTAATTACTAAGGTTGTAATTGGCCACGGAAATATTTATTCTTTTTAAGCTTTCCAGCAAAACTGTTCTTAAAATACTTTAAATAGCGAAAGGAATGGTGGAGCCAGCAAGTGCATCTTACGCTACTGCAGTTGCTGTCCCCAAGAGGCTTACAACCTAAAAAGAAACACAAGGAGGCTATTCACACGATGGGATGAAATCGGGCTAGCGGAGGCTAGCCCGATTTTGTCCCATCGTGTGAACCACCAGGCTCGGCTGCGAGCCCGGTGGTTCCTAAGCGGGTGACCTGCCTAACTACCCCTGCTCTTAAACCAGGTTTGCGGAGCGAGCACTCTGTGAACCTGGTTTTAAAAATCACGGGTAGACACGACGCAGCTCTGCGCTGTGGCTACTCACGAGGAGAGCCCTGGAGGGGAGGCAAAAAGCTGCCTCCTGGCTCGTGCAGGGCATGCTGGAGCTTCTGGAAGCCGATTGGCCCCCGCTCTCCCGCTGGCTCCGTCACGGAGCCAGCAATGGTGTGGGCGGCCAATCCAGCTGCCCAGGACTCCCACCCTGCTCTTGTGCAGGGAGAGCGGGCTTAGCCCGCTCTCCCCGCTTAGCTCCCCAAACCAGGTCTCACTGATCGTGAGACCCGGCTCAAGGTTAGACTTACCATGCCCAAATCCGTTTTCATCTGGATTTTAAACATCTCACCCAGATTGCTTAGTCCAGATTTGCCTGAATTTCAGCTTGCATTTAAAAAAAAAAAAAAAAAAGCTAAGCTCTAGCCCTTGTAGAAGCGGAGTTATGGAGCAAAACATACAGTCACTATTCTGCTCAACCACTGGACTTGGATTAAAAGAGGTAGCACAGGAAGCTTGTTGGGAGGATTTCACTTTCACAAGTATAGTATGAGGAGTGTTGCCTTTATTTTTTATCAGAATGGATCACTATCAGATAATTTGCTTTTGATGTAAATCACTCCCTGCCTACCAGGCCATGCATTGTAATGTTTAAGGACTTTCTTGGATTTACGTTCAATGCGTGCCTACATAGAAGTAAGCACCCTTGGTTTCAATCAGATCTTCTCTCATATAAGTGTTTACAGAATTGCAGTCTTAAATTAAAAAAAAACTGTGTTTCTGTTGTTGTTGTTCTATTGCTGTTAATATGTCAAGGAAAATGGTCAGGCAAAGATATCTTCCCCAACTATTGTTGGTAGATATTCAGAGCAAACAGAGGTCAAGTGAAAAGTGTAGCTGCTAATTTGCTTATGCAAAATTATTTTCAAGCCAATCTACATAATATGCAAATTAGGCACCTGGATTTGGAAAGCCAGAGTATGGCAACCCTACACAAGATGGACACCAGCGACTGCTGCTGGAGGGATGCTGAGTTGGAGTTGAATAGGTTTAGTTTTTTTCACCCTGAAAAATAGTGTGGGGTTTTTTGCACCCTAAACCCTATTTTAAAGTGTGTCTCTTTGACCAGGTAGCAGGGGTTTAAAATATACACTTAATTTTGTATTTCACCAATGACTTATCCTTCCCACCACCACCAGTTATCCCATCCACTATCCCCTGCCAAGTGTTTCTTTCTTAGAATTCACTTCTGATATCTGGTTATGATTTTTATATGACAAGCTAATAAATACAGTGTGATTCTCAGATGAAACCCTGGCTTTATTATTTCATTGCAGTGTTCATGCCTTGCAAGCATCTGCCAGTCTGTGCATTTATTTATGCAAAGATTTAAGGCAGTTAATACTGATTTTCAATTGAAGAACTCTGTTAGCATAGTTTGTTAAGGGATATGTGTAGTTGCATGAGGTAAAAATATACAGGTACAAATAGATATACCTTTTTCAGAGGAACACTGGAAAAGTTAGCATTTTAAAGTACTGATGCAGTCTGCCACCGATAGATCTGCCGCACCTAAATGGTTATATTTTTGATTCAGTTGTTGGGTTGCTGGATTCCTCAATATATCAGCTCTCTCTTGAATCCCCCCCACCAAGACTGTCTAAAGTGGGGGCTAGGGTGGGGATACCGGTAGTTACCCAAGGCCCTGGGCTTATACAGGCCCTACACCACAGCAGAGCAATAGGGACTCATCCATCATGGCCAGAACAATTCTAATTCATAATGAGATACCCCGCAAGCAGTGTCATCCTGGACCCTGCATTACGTAGAGGCAGCCTTCTCTTTCCTTCCATTCTCTGAATGTTTTTTCTTCTGCTTTTCATTGTGAATACAGCAATAGAATTAAGTTGTACTGTACTTCAGTTTGTTAATGTAGGGGGTGAGATATGCTGTGTACTGTTTTGCTTTCAAGAAAAATGGAAGGGAAGCTGATGCTTTGTGTCGTGATGTTTTGCCGGAGGAGGTTGGCTTGTGGGTTTATCTTTCAGCATTTGCAGTATTTTACAGGTGAGGCTAGAGGAAGAAAGACCTAGTCTGCCCCACAACTTGCTTTCTCCACCCCACAGCTTCACACCTCAATTGATGGGGGTGTTTAATGCATTATTAATTCTTCTCCTGGGTTCTCTTTCTCTTTGAGGCCTCTCTTGACATGGCCTGAGATATCTGGAGGAGGAAAGATGGTCTTGTAGTAAAGGTAAAGTTGTGTTGTTGAGTTGTTGTCGACTCGTGGCGACCACAGAGCCATGTGGTTTTCTTTCTATTGGTAGAATACAGGAGGGGCTTACCATTGCCCTCTCCTGCACAATATGAAATGATGCCTTTCAGCACCTTCCTAAATCGTTGCTGCCCAATATAGGTGTTTCCCATAGTCTGGAAAACATAGTCTAGGTGTTTCCCATAGTCTGGGAAACATACCAGTGGGGATTCAAACCGGCAACCTCTTGCTCCCTAGGCAAGTTACTTCCCTGGTGCGCCATTAGGTGGCTTGGTCTTGTGGTAGCAAGCATGAATTGTCCCTTGGCTAAGCAGGCTCTGCCCTGATTGCATTTGAATGGGAGACTACATATGAGCACTGTAAAATATTCCTCTTTGGGCATGGGCTGCTCTGGGAAGAGCTTCTGCATGCTTGCATGCAGAAGGTTCCAAGTTCCCTCCCTGGAAGCATCTCCAAGACAGGGCTGAGAGAGACTCCTGCTTGCAACCTTGGAGAAGCTGCTGCCGGTCTGTGTAGATAATACTGAGCTAGATGGACCAGTGGTCTGACTCAGTATATATGGCAGTTTCCTATGTTCTTATCCTCTTGGCTCTCTCTGGAGTGCCTTTAAAGGCCTAGCTGCATGATTGACAGAGTCTCTGTTCCTCTCCATTTCCCATGAGGCATTCAGAATTCTTCCCTGAAAAGATGGCTTTTTTTGTTTATTTGTTTTGTGTTGTGATTGGCTTGTCATGTTTTTATGTATTTTTATTGGAAGTTTTTTAGTGTTCTGTGAACTGCCCAGAGAACAATTTGTTATGGGACGGCTAACGAATAAAGTCTATCTATCTATCTATCTGTTCCCTTTTTGATCCCACAAGCATCTCTGACAGGCATTCTGAGGTGGTGAACAAGGCAAGGGGAATGGCATGAATTAGTAGCAGCAGAAACGATGCAAGTAAATACTCAGAGATACGGTCAGAAATACTCAAATGATCCTCCGAGATCCTGTAATCACAGCACTGCTTGGGTTTCTCTGATACTTACAGTATATCCATCTTGAACAACTTGTGATCCACTAAATGGAATGCAACTCATCAACCGCATATGGAGGCCTTCAAGAGCTTTGTAAACCTGTTTCTGCTGCCTATTTGGGAATGCAAAACTGGGCTTTGTTTTCAAACACCTGGAAAGCCACAATTCATGGCAGTGAATTATGTTTTGCTTGGTTGGTCACAAATTATACAGCTGGTATATGTTTTGATTACTTCAGTAACTTTGACTGTTAATCTTATTCTGAAATTTATTTAAATGGCATATTATCAACAGAAGTGGAAAGTTGTACAGATTATATAGTTTAAAATAATCCCATGGTAACTGAACAGTAGTGTTTCCTTGCTGTAACTTTAAAAGTGGCTGATCTGTGGCTTGAGGCAGTAATAGATTTGATGGTCAAAAAACCTGCCAGTTTAAGACTGTAATTAAGGCTGTTTCAATCTGGCTCAAGCTCCACGAAGCTGGGAAATTGGAACCTAAGGCTGATGCCTTGACAGATGTGCCCCATGGTTAGTAATGATGTTGTTGCAATGTCACAAATTGTGCTCTCTTCCAACTTGCCCTCCATGCACCCACACCTTTCTTTGGTCTGAGGCCCAAAACAAGATGGTGGGGGGGGCGGCGGAATGCCTGGCACATGGCCCGTGTTATGTTGCTCCTGTACTGCCTGTACTACATCTGTGCCTTCCTGCAGGGTTTTTCAAACTTGGGTTGAAGATGTTGTTCAACTCCCATCATTCCCAGCCATTGTGGATGGGGGTGATGGGAGTTGGAACCCAACAACCTCTGGCAACCCAAGTTTGAAAACTCCTGCCTTACTGTAGTGCTACAGGAAAACCCATTATGTTGCATTCCCAGATCCAGAGCAAAACAACGCTTGAACTGTCACATCATGCAGCAGGAGAGTTCCTAGGGCCTGGCAGTGTGGCTAGCTCTTGGAATTCTAGGGCAAGCATCCCTGCCTGCGGTACCATGTGACCCCATTCAGCTGCTGAAGCAGCATCCTCCTTCTCCCCCTCCCCCTCTAGTGCACCATGAACTGACTGAGGTTTTAAAAACAGAACTGGAAGGGCCATAGACTATAGAAGACATTAGTGACACAGGCATATTTTATAGTCTGTGGGACTATAGACGATGTTACCATTTTTAGCATCTTCTGTGTCTATACTCCCTGACAGAAGAAAAGCAAGCCAGTGATAAATTATCAGATGATCCTCTTTCTCCATGAGCTTGAGACAAGCTCAGGATGGTGCTGTCATCCAGTTTTTACTAGAGTACACCATAAAACCTCCTTTCTGTTGAGGATGAGGATGGGTGCTAGAAGAGGGCCCCCTCCCAATTGCTGAACCCATCCTGCAAGCTAAGGATGTAAACAACAAACAGGTCAATTCACTGGAGAATCCTACTAGCAATACTTAAGCTTCATAAGGCAGTATACGGTAGGAGCAGGGCAACCTGGGAGAACTTTGCTGGTGCCAGGAACTGCGTCCTCTCCATCTTGATTTGGGCCTCAAAGACCAAGAAAAAGTGTGGGTGCATGGAGGGCAAGTTGGAAACGAGCACAATTTGTAACATTGCAGAACTTCATGACTGATCACATGGCACATTACTGATCATGTGGCACATTAGTCTTAAGTTCCGATTTCCAATTTGTGTCGTTCGTGTTGTATGACTTTGTGGAGCTTGAGTAAGACTGAGATATAGTCTAAACTCTGGTCTTAAACCAGCAGATTTTTTTTTGACCATCCAATTTCCTTGGTTTGTGAAAAGTAAATTTATGTTTGTGTCCCTATGCTTGATGGTGGAAGTGTTTTTGTTTCCCTCTGGTGTGTCCTTATGTTATATATGTGTGTGCATATATTTCCGTGTGTGTGCTCATGAGCTTGTGTTGCACATC
The DNA here is from genome assembly GCF_027244095.1 of Hemicordylus capensis. NCBI lineage: Eukaryota > Metazoa > Chordata > Lepidosauria > Squamata > Cordylidae > Hemicordylus > Hemicordylus capensis. Next base: position 119,405,052 of record NC_069658.1, on the reverse strand, counting down.
CATGTCTTTGTGTTTCTTTGTGGATACGTGTGTGTGTGTTGGTGTGTAGTTGTGCTTGTTTTCATGTGTACATGTTTCTGTACTGCTGTGAGTGTTTTTATGCATCAGTTTGCATACCTGTGCTTATGAGTGTGCATGTCTTTTTATCATGTGAGTGTGTTTGTGTTGTGCGAGTGTGGGTTTGTGTGTGTGGCATGCATTTGTCTGTGTGGCTGTGCATGTGAAGGATGTTGCATATGTTTCTGTGTTGCATCTGTGTGTGTTTGTGCATTGTGTCTTTGTGGTTGTGCATTTATGTATTCCAACTGTGTTTGTGTTTCATTTATGTGTTCTTGCATTTATGTTTCATGCATCTTTGTGTCATATGCATGCATTTGTGTATGCATGTATTCGTGTATTTGCGTCATATGCATGCATGGTGTGCATGTGTTGCATCTGTGTGTTTGTGTGTTGTGCCTGTGTTTGTGTGCATTTTTGTGTGGCATCTACACATTTTTGTGTGTGCATTGTGTCTGTTTTCTTATGTTTGGGTGTTATGTCTGCATCTGTGTGTTTATGTGTTGTGCTTGCGTTTCTGTGTTGGGTTGCATCTGTACGTTTGTGTGTGTTTCTGCATTTATGTTGCATGAGTGTGTTTGCATATTTGTGTCACATTTATGTATTTGTGTCATGTGTTTCTGTGCTGGTGTATTTGTGCATTGCTTCTGTCTTTGTGTGTTTGTGTGTTACATCTCTGTGTTTGTGTGTTGCTTCTGTTTGCATGTGTTTCTGCAGTTATGTTGTCATCATGTATTTGTGTTGCGTGTGTGCATTTGTGTTGTGGGTGGGTGTTTGTGCCATATGTGTTTGATCTGTGTTTGTGCGCTTTGTTGTGTCTGTATTTGTGTGTGTTTCTGAATGTATGTTGCAGTTGTGTTTGCATATTTGTGTTACATGTGTGCCTGTGTGTCTTTGTGTCATGTGCAGGTGTCTGTGTCGTGTTCGTACATTGGTGTGTTGCATGCTTGTGAGTAGGCAGTGAATAGGTAAAATGGAGTTGAGATAACACCAGTTTTTTAAAATAAAATAGAGGTAGGTAAAGTAGCCCTGCCCATTGAAGCCAATGGGATCATCTTACCACAGATGTCAAGTACAGTTCTCCTGTCGGCATTCTGACAATGGGGGGTTGGCACCAGGACCCTGTCAGCTGAGAAACATGTGAGGTAATTCTGTAGAAATGTGAAAGAGTCACTGTCTGCCTGATAGATAAGAGGGGGGGGCGGGGAATAAAAGGACGCTGCAGTCACGGGCAGGCTTACTCATAAATAATCCCAACAAGGCTTCTTCCCCACACTGCTCTTAACTACCCACCTGGCTTTCCCAATATGTCTCTCGCCCCCCACCCCTTCCCTGAGAGTTCACATTCCATCACTATCAGAATAGGCATTGCACCTGCAATAGAATCCAATGGCTGGCTCTCTCTGTCAGTCTCAGACTACTGGCAAAATGTGTCAGCGTTCCAGATTCATTATCAAAACAGTCACACTCTGTATAACTTTGCCAGCACTTACTTCCCATAAGCTTTAAGGGGCAAGTTTTCCATTTAGTTGCTCAAAACTAAACCAAACCACTCCTAAACATGCCTGATAGAGTACAGTGGTCCCTCTACTTACGAAATTAATCCGTTCCGAATGCACATTTGTAAGTCGAAAAATTCGTAAGTCGAAAAGCGGTTTCCCATAGGAATGCATTGGGAACGGATTAATGCGTTCCGGAGCCTAGAAAAAAGACCCAGACCCCCAGTAAGGCTTGTAAACTGCACAGGAACATTTCTTTTCAAGAATAAACAGGCAGTAAACAGGCAGGCAAGTCAAGGAAACCGCATGTAAAATGTGTAAGTCGAGGAAACCCCATCTAAAAATTTGTAAGTCGAGGAAACCCCATCTAAAAATTTGTAAGTCGAAAAAACCGCATCTAAAACCGGATCTAAAACTGCCGTTTGTAACTCGAAAAATACTTATGTCAAGTAGTTTGTAAGTCGAGGGACCACTGTACACCTGTTATTTTCATCAAAATTTGAAACAATTATATGATACACCTGGATAATGTTTGGATAATAGGGAGTCAATTTGTCAGTCTTCAATACTTTTAAACTGATTGTAGGTGTGGCAAGTTTTATCAGATCTCCTTGAAATTAGGTACATTTGTAGATCTCATCAAGTAGATCACACATGCCAGGTTTCAGGTTATTAGCTCAATACTTGTCCTATTTATAAGCAACTCCCACCCCCTATTTTTATTTTTTGGTGCTCACTTTAAGTAAAGGGGCACTCCTGTGCCCCTTTAATGAGTAAATGTAACCAGGAAGAGGTTTTTGATGGTCAAGAAGTGAATCCTGGGGAAGAATGGAACGTAATGGTATTGGCAAGTCAAGAAGCAGGTTCTGGTGGGTAAAGGGGAAGGGCCTACTCAATCGGGCTGTAATGCCAGTAGAAAAATACCTGGTTTATTCCACAAGAATATCTGGATCTCAAATGTGAGGCAAAAATCTGGAATGAGCAGAGGGGTAGCTGGGGAAAATGGCGCCCAGGGCAAGCTCTGCCCCTGAAATTGCGCCCTCCCCCGCCCGCCCCCCACATACCTGCGCCCTGGCCGGAGTGAGCGCGGCAGTGGCAGACCACGCGGTGGGCGGCGGCGGATCGTCATCGTGTGCCCCTGGGATCATGGCTTGTGGCGGCGTGGCAGTGGCAGTGGCGGCGGCGGGCGGCAGCGGATCATCATCGTGTGCCCCTGGGAATGGATCATGGCTTGTGGTGGATCACGCAGCGGTGGCGGGCGGCGGCGGGAGTGAGCGCGGCGGTGGCGGACGGCAGTGGATCGCCGAGTGCAGCAGAGCGACGCCGAGGCTTGCCGTCTTGCCCGGCGTCTGTGCAGTTGGGAAGTGACGCCGGGCCAGACGGCAAGCCTCGGAGTTGCTCTGCTGCACTCGGCGATCCGCCGCTGCCCGCCACTGCTGCCGCCGCCCACCACCGCTGTGCGATCCGCCGCCCGCCGCCGCCACGTGATCCGCCAGAAGCCATGATCCATTCCCAGGGGCACACGATGACGAGCCGCCGCTGCCCGCCACCACCGTGCAATCCAGGGGGGATCGGGGGGGTCGTGGCACTCTTGGCGCCCCCCCACATGACCCACCAAAGTGGCGCCCAGGGCACGTGCCCTGCCTGCCCCCCCCTATTGTTACGCCCCTGGGAATGAGCAGGTAAAGTACATGATGCCCCCCCTACTGAACAGAATCTGATTTCTTTTTTCAGTTGAAATGAATGGATGCTGTGTTCAGATGGCTATGTTTTAGGTAAGATGATAATGAAGAGACAAAAGTCCCACGGTGCTGTAAACAGGTTTATTTGAGCTCTACGTGTGTTGGCCGAAGCCTTCTTCAGGGGCAAAATATTATCCAAATGTAATCCTGTTACAAAAACACTTTTTCAAAAACAGGTACAGTAACAATATCTTAGCTTTAGCTACTATAAGATATTGCTACCTTGCGGGCGGAGCCACCATTGGGTGGATGGGTTGAAAGAACCCAGTCTGCCACTAATCAGGGGCCGCGAGCGCAGCCCTAGACATGCCCCCCATGTCTGACATCAGACACGGAGGGTGTTATTTCTGTCCCAAATGGGGCTGCGCAGCCCTGTTTGGAACCAAAATCGGCCCGCACTGCATTGGCAGCACAGCTGGAGTGACTCTCCCTGCCTTAAGGAGCTCTCCCTGCTCCTGGTCTCACTGCCAATGCAGGTGGACCAATCGATCTCCCTCCCAAATGGGGCTGCGCGGCCCCGTTTGGGAGGGAGATCGGCGCACACTGTATTGGCCAGAAAAGCTCTCCCTGCCTTTAAGGTAGGGAGAGTTGCTCTGGTCCGCACTGCTCAATGCAGCATGGGCCAATCTCCTTTCCAAATGGGGCCACGTGCCTCAGAGAGCCCAGGAACATTTCCCCCCCTTGTCCAGTTATAGCTACACCCTTGGGGACTGCCTAGATATTTCAGCTAGTGCAGAATGTAGCATGATTGAGAACCTGTGTTTTTGCCAATAATACACAAACCGTGTATACAATTTTAATTGACTTGTCACTTGTTTCTGGACCCAATTCCAGGGCTGGTTTTAATCCTTAAAACCCAAACTGGTACCAACATATCTAAAGGACCACCTCCTTCCATATGAACCTAACTATGATTAAGGTTGATCCTTTGTGATCTGCCCTCAGCTGAAGTGCAGTGAGTCCTGGTGTCAGCTTTGAATCACCTGGATTCTCTCCCCAGGAAATTCAGCTGACCTCTTTCCTCTGCCTGCCTGTTATTTCAGTGGGCACTTGCTTAGAGCATTGCTTTAATTTTGTCTTCTCCCTTCTGTATTGTTGCTGATGTAATGCTGCTGTTGTTTATACTGTTAGTTTTTATTTTGTTTTATTGTTAACTCTTTTATTATGGTTGTTAGCTGCCCTGGTTATCTCATTTTTTTGGACAGAATGGTGAGGTACACAAATAGTTGAATAAATGAATAAATTCACATAGGAAGAACCAGCCCAGAAAATTACAGCAGACTTCTCTTCTGTAAACCTCATTGTAGGGAAGAAAAGCATGAAGAGTAGCCCAAGGTAACTGAAACAGAAATATATTTAACTGATATGCATATTTGTTTCACTTTTCAAAAATCATTTTTATTCTTGTTAATTGATAGATTAAATGTATTGTTGCATTTGGAACATAGTTTGATTTTAGCGAAAAGAACTGCTATTGCAGACAGCATTTGAAAAGACAGATTTAGGGTTTTTTAACCTATGGACAAGACTTAATATACATAGCCATGGGATACACTAGTTATTTGTTTAATTAAGAAAAGCTTGTTTTCCAATAGTATCCATCTTGTAAAAGAGTTGTGTATTCTTCAGCATCTGAGTTTAATGTTTATTTTTAAGTATAGTAAACACTGGATTTTAAAAAAAAAAAAAAATCTTGGACATTATGGTGTGAAGGAGGGAAAGGAATAATTGGAGATGTTTATCATTTTACATTCATTCTGCAACTGGAAATTGCACTTCTGCATGTCCTGCCCATCTCTACTGGAAACATCTTGATTGAATGCAACAAGAAAATATAATAGCTGAAGAGCAGGCTGGCTTTAGAGCAACTTTTTAGAGCTACGCATAACTTAGCTTTTTAGCAACCAAAGCTAAGTTATGCATTATCTTGCTGGAAAATATACTGCAAACTAAAGTCATCCTTTACACAGTTTTTGTTGGTTTTTTAAATCAGTTTTTGACTTTATTTCAAGAGATCAATCATGGAAGAAGTTTGAGATGACCTCAGTTGATAGCTGATTGTTCTTTTTGATTTATAGGCTTTATGATCATACCTACTTATGGGTTAGATGTAACTATCAAGGACAACTATCAGGTCCAGGACCCACCCTGAAAGGAGTAAGACAAGGATGTGTATTAGTTCCATTGCTATTTAGATTTTATAAAAAAATTCAATGATTGATTGTCTTCCCAATCTGTATTTTTATCCCCAAAGTTGGCAAATACATTCTTGTCTGTATTACTATATGCTGATGATGCTCTAGTTATGTCCCAAACACCGATCAGACTGAGAATGCTACTTGCTTCTTATCGCAGTAACAAACATCGAATATCAATTATCAAAAAGAGATCAACCAGATATATGTGGCGAATTGATGGGAATAATATAGAGGGGTTATTTAGGGATTATTTTTCATACTTCTCGATCCTGGAAGTTACAGAGTAAATATATTATTGGAAATGCACAAAGTAATACAATCACCATACTTAGACTCTCCCCACCACCCCACCATGTTAATCGAGAACATTATATTCCATCAACCATTAAGGTTTTCTTTTTCTTTTTCTTTTTAACAAAATATGTATCTCAGTTGTTGTTTGGAGCGCAGCTTTGTGTTTATCGCAGTTATAGCTGCCATGAAGTAGTTCAATCTAAATTTCTGAGGGTGATTTTTTTTCGAGTGCAGTGTTGTCTCTAATGCATCTTTATGCTTAGAATCAAGTTTAATTTCAAATGAAGTTCAAGCTTGGCTTAAACTCACCTTTTGTCCAGTTGGTTTGGCCCCATTAGAATTGATAGATCCATTCCAGTCTTTCTGGAGGAAGTCGTTTCAGGAAGTGGCTTCTCTTCCCAATAATTTCCTTGGGATATCAGAAAGTATATGAGACATCAAGTTGCAAATGGATTTGAGTTTGGTCCTAATGCATAATACTTTTGAGAGTTCAATGCATAGGTTTGTTGTGCCAGGGGCATGTTCACAACAAGGTTTACTCCAGCTAGATCTCTTTCTAATCTTATTGTTATAAACCATTGGAGAGCATTTACATTGGTCCGCTATAATGTGCTGCCCTCAGCTTTGCTTGAGGAAAAATATCAGAATGTCCCTTATAGTTAGCGTACTTGTCCCTATGATTCAGATATGATGGAAACAGTACTTTTTGTATTTTTCTTATTGAGATATTCATCCTATTTTTTATGCCTATATAACTAAATTTCTGGATAGAACAAATGAGTTTTACTTTGATCTTTTTTTATCAGATTGGGACTCTTTCATTTCTGATAAACTTGCTAAATTCATGTCTGCTGCTATTACCATCTGTTGCAATATGATTAAAGTGGGTACTATTTAAATTGCTGTTTATGTACTATATATGTTTTTCTTTGTATTTTATTCATGTTTCTTTGCTGGTCTATTGGCTGTAATATGGATGGATTTATGGATTTCATGTCCTACCATTCTGGATTGATTATGTTGATCCTTCTTTACTGTTGACCTGTGCCACAGGCCACTTCTCTGTTGTTTAATGTTGTCCAAATTAGGGGGTTTCCCTTATAAAACAATCAAACTTTACTGTTCATTGACTGACAAATCTTGTCAAATCAGAAGACAAATCAAATGTCCATACATAGAAAGTGTACTTTGTACATGGACAGGCTGCTTGATGCATCCCACTAGAACACTGTGTGGAAAAAAGATATTCTAAATTCAGAGATGTTCTTCTACTTACACAGAGTTGTGAACAAATGGAAGCATGAGAATTGTATAGAATCTGCCTGTTATGGCTCTGCATGAACTCTTGTGTGGGCATTGCGGAACAGTGATGTTTTCTTTCTTTGGATCCAAACTATGGTCTTGGGAGTGAGGCAAGAATGAATATGCAGAGGTGAAAACAAGGCAAAGCACGGTGATGGGGGTAGTGGTAGGGCGGACCAAATGAGGCAATGCTGGTTTGTGGCAGGGATCAAAGGGATCGGCAGTGACAGAATACTTCTGTTGCTCAGAGAAAAGGATAAGCCTGATCTGGATGTTTTTATAGGTCTCAGGCCTTTTCACGTTATCTGCTCTGGCCTTGTGCTATCCTAGAGGCGGCTTTGCTGTCTGATTTGTTACCCTCCTTTGGCCAGAATTTGGCGGAGCACAAATTCTGCCTGACATTCTTCAGAAGGAAGGTTCAGAGCTTGCTACCCGAAATCCTCCCCCACTAATGTGAAAGTGAGTATGGTTTTCCCTTTTGGGGAAAAAACTCTGCGAGAAGAGCTAATGCAGACATTACACTTTCCACAAATATATGAACAGACATGGTAATTGAGGTGGATCATTGCCACATGTTCTTTATTCTTAATGATACACCATTGCTAAGGAAGGGTTCTAAGGATTTTTCTTCTTTCTCTTTTAGATAGTCTATAATGCATATGTTCTCTAGGCTTTTTCGTCATCTTTGCCCTTTTCCAAAACGGCATCCATGGACTCATTGCATAGTCAGACAAAAGGGACGCCAGTACTTTGAGATGACCATAGATACCTGAAATCCTAGTTTTAACTTTGTTTGCTAAACAGAACACATCCCATGTGTTTGTCATGCAGATGATCATAATGCCACTAGAGAACAATGGTACTCTAAATGGTCACTATATTCATCATGTGCATATCTGAGTGGAAAGCAGGAGACTCATCATGTCTCCTGTATGTGATATGACTTATAAGCAAATACAAACATCATATGAAAAGACAAAATACCATTTCCATTAGTTCATGGGTTATTAAAATAAGAATGTTTATGTGAAGAAGTTCACATTTAATGTTACCATAGGCTTGTATATGCACTTACACATTGTCAAGATCGACCAGTCATGTTCGTAGTAAACTTAATTTAGCAAAAGTTAATTAGTCACATTTCACTGCAACATAAGAATTGTCCTGAAACAGATTATCTTGTGGCTAAAACTATATCATGTTGCTTAATAATTTACCCAAACTGAATTGTATTTCCCTGCCTAAAGTCTAAAATAAAATTTGTGGGCAGGGCAGAAAAAAAACAAAACTGCTTTTTGTTTAAGCTACTGGAGAGACATCAGATTTATTACACTAAAATGCCCTGAAATTGTTCTGCTTTCTCTTTTGTCCTATGTTTGCTGTGTATAAGTAATTTATAGCTTGGACATTTTAACTCATGCTCTGATCATAAACACATTTCCTTGGAAGGAGGTCCTGTTGATTTCAATTTAAATTACTTCCAAGCAAGTGGCTTAAGATCACAGCCTAAGTCACAAAGGGGCACCGCCTGCCAGAATGGTCTCCTGTGCAAGTCTGATTGAAATGTATGAGAGGTGTGCATGAGCACACTGTTCCATTTAAGTAGGGCTTGGGCAGGAGAACTATCCAGTGAATTACCCATGGGGTTTAACTAAATCACTGTTTTGGAGTTCAAGGAATAAATGTTTGGTTAAGACATAGTGCCAATTCATAGTTTAGTGTTATATGAATGAGCCTTGAGCTTGGATACTCACTCTTCTTCCCTCCTCCTGCATCATCCCTGACTTGCTTTTCTGTGGCAAACTATAGTTTGATTGAAAAACAAAGTTGGACGTCATTATCAAGCTGTAGTTTTGAATTCTGGTTTGCACAAACCATGCTTGGTTCAGATGTTACGGCAAACTATGGTTTGCAACAAAACACAAAGAGACTATTCTTACGGTGGGGGGAAACCAGGCTAAGGGAGCCCAGCCCAGTTTTCCCCCATCGTGAGAACCACCAGGCAAGCCCGGTGATTCAACGGCAGCTAGCCCTCCAAAGTAGTCCTCCCCTACTTTGAGATTAGCAGAGCGAGCGCTCCACGAACCCTGTTTTCTCAATCATGAGACACCGCACCGCAGCGACTCACAAGGAGACTGCATTGAGGGTCTCCCCAGAATGCTCACGCAGGGCCTTCTGGGATTTCTGGCGGCCAGGTGGTCCCCAATCTCTGCTGCCCCTTCTGGCTCCATGACGGAGCCGGTAATCGTGTGGACAACCAATCCAAGCCCAGGGAGGGTGGAATGCTCATGTGCTGGGAGAGCGGGTCAAGCCCGCTCTCCCCGCACAAGCCCTGCAGGCTTTCCACACTGCTCATGTGGAGAGCCTCAAAGTGTGGGAGGGAAAAGAAAGAGAGGAGGGCATGTATGACCCCAAAGCTGCTTCATGTAGTAGCTGAACTAAGCCTCTCATCAAGTTGTGGACAGATGTTAAACCAACTCTATATCCTGCGAAAAAAGAATCAAAACAAGAACTTGCTGACATGAGTTTGTTTATCTTGGCTTTGAAAATTTCTCAATCTTCCCCATCTATATCACCTAATCTTCAAATTCTATATAACTGTCATGTGTATATATAGGTTTTCCAAGTATGAGCAAATATATTATGGTCACATTATGTGATTGTTGAAATATATGGCCAAAGAGCTGTTAATCTGGGTCACAAGATCTTTTTAAACAAAAGAAAAATTACATGGAACTTTGAATAATGTCTTTTAATTAAATATTGAAAAGCTGATTCCTTTCTATACATAGCAGGAAAGGGATTCTGCATAAATAGGTGGCTAAACTTTGCTGACTGTATTGCTAGGTGTCTGCAGTACCTATTTTGTGCTGAAGCAGCAAATTGAGTCACCAACCAGTGTGTTCTCTAATTTTTTTTCGTCTGTGTGCGGAATGAGTTTTGTTCTGGGTGGAAGTATCAAGGCAGCGTGCGCGCACATGCATTCAGAGTGGGGTCTTCCTGATTCAACCTGAGTGGGATCTAAAATTGAGCAGACAACAAAAAACTTGTGAGTGCAGGCATGTGCACACACCTTAGAGGGAACACTGCCACCAACTCCTGTGTGTGTTGTGAAGGCTTAATGGTTGTCCTGAAAATCAAATCTGAAATACTTTGGTTTATCTATAAACCTTTGCCAGCTATAGTTTATCTTTTCTTAATAAATAATACAGTATTATTATGGATGGGGTGCTAAAAAGGTCCATGTGTGCACCCAAATGCTTATTTACATACTGTGGGGCTTGAAGCATTTCCCATTCTATCACTCCAGAGACATCCTTAACTGTCATCACAGGCATTGGGGAGGCTAAGATAGGAAGGGAGTGGAAGGCATGCGAGATGCACAGAAACAGCCTGGCTTGGGTCTCACCTGCCATTGTTGTTATGAATGAGTTTGGCATCATGGTTAAAAACAGGCGGAAAACATAAAATAGAAAGATGCAGTTTAAAGATCAGTGAAGAAAACTCCTCGCTAGCTTAACAGCAGCCTCTATATGCCTGCATACACAGGAAGGCCTTCCACTTCATCTGGAAAATATTTGGAGGCTCTGCTAAATCTATAGGAGAAGTAAATAGTTATGTGGTAGCCTCTGATGATATCTCTGTGCCTGCTCTTGTTGTTAGCATTTGGTACGTAGATGGCTTTGTTAAAAGTGCTTTCCCACACCTGTTTTAGGAATATAGGAAGCTCCCTTATACCAAGTCAGACCATTGGTCCATCTAGCTCAGTATTACCTGAGCAGACTGGCAGCGGCTTCAAGGTTGCTGGCAGGAGTCTCTTTCAGCCCTATCTGGAGATGCCAGTGAGGGAACTAGGAGCCTCCTGCATGCAAGCATGCAGGTGTTCTTCCCAGAGCGGCTCCATCCTCTAAGGGGAATATCTTCTCGTGCTCACATGTAGTCTCCCATTCAAATGCAAACAGGGCAGATCCTGCTTAGCAAAGTGGATGATTCATTGTGATATCACAAGATCAGCTCTCGCTCCTCATGGAGGGAGAGTTGGTCTTTTGTATATTAAAGCAGCTGCATGAGTAGCTATTTTAAATTATCTACACAAAGGCAGGTCTAGGTGGCATGCTTGTTGTGTACATTTAGACAATTTCAGTCATGCCAGTGTAATGCATATTTTCCCCCACATTGACCTAAGCCATGTGGTGTGCCAGTCATGCAAGCTACTTGCCAGATAGACCTGCATTCATGTGTTTGTGTTTCAGACAACTGTTGCAGTGTTACAGAGGCATGGTCATCTATAATATAGGAATGAAGAATAAAAGTAGGCTATTTTCCCCTCAAAAACATCATGTTCTTTGATTCATAACATCTAGGCTGTTCCAATTCTTTTCAAAGTTGGTGCACAAGTAATAGTTGATAAACACTTTCAGGGGTTCAGGTTTTGTAAAGATTTGTTGAAAAAGGAGCAAGATGTAAGAGTTGAAATGTTCTCTCATTGTTGGTATTTGGGAAATCAATAAATTGTCATACTCATCTTTTCTTTTTTCTTCTCTTTTTTTTCTTTTGTTCTATTGCTTTTGGAAAATTCAGTTTAAATTAGTGCCTTCTACACATTATAAAAAAGTTTTGGAAGTATTTTTGCAGTTATTATCTTTGAAAGTTTTTATGTTAAAGTCTGATTGGCACACATTGTTCTACATGCAAAGTATCAACACTCACCATTCTTTTGCCCAGAAGAAACATGGTTACTCGGTTTCCCCTGAAGTACTGTTTTATTATGGACGTTGTCAGGTGCAGATTATTCAACTCCATATTATTTGTTCAACAAGTAAGGTCCCACTGAGCCAGGAATGCTGTTCACATGATAACATAGTTTACAATCAGGGAGGTACAAGCAGAGAATAATTCTGGTAGTGCTAGAGATAGTAATGTTGCTCATACTGGCTGTAATCCAGACTAACAATGCATGCATGGAAGAAGGTTTTGTACATGCACCAGGAAAGGAGTGATTCCACTCCCCCCACATCTGCAGCCCTCTGTTCCTCCTGAAAATATGTGCCCAAGGTTTGCAGAATATGTCTGATATACAACAAGCTACTCTACTTCTCAACAAATCTGTTTTTCACCTGGTTCATCTTGATTTCAGTGCCAATATATATGCTACCAGCCCTGGTCCAGACAGTCAAAGATTCTTGGTTAAGCTATCATCTAGGGAGACTGGTGAATAGGCATAGGGTACAGGAAGGGTGTCAATTCCTTTTCTTCAACACTCTTCTCCAAATTATCTGGTTATTGAAACTTCTCTGAATAAAGGTCATCAGAAATATCACTTGGCTTCCACTGAGAAGAAAGTGAGGGTGGGATATTATGGGCAAGAAGTACTACTCCACTATGGCTTTCTTTCTGCACATCTCTCACTGCTAAGTGGCATGTCTGACATACTTGGTGGGGAGCTTTTTATAACTAGGGGTGGGGGAACAAGTTTTCAAGAAAACTTTGGGAAATTCTTCTAAAGTGAAATCTAGGAAGTCTTCTACTAGGAAGTCCTATTTCAACAAGTTGACATACTTATTTCATTTAACTTGTCCTATTGTTTCAGTCTGTTCCACCTTAAGTGGCACAGCGAGGTAATGCTTGACTAACAAGCAGAAGGTTGCCAGTTCGAATCCCCGCTGGTACTATATTGGGCAGCAGCGATTTAGGAAGATGCTGAAAGGCATCATCTCAAACTGTGCAGGAGGAGGCAATGGTAAACCCCTCCTGTATTCTACCAAAGAAAACCACGGGGCTCTGTAGGCGCCAAGAGTTGTCACCGACTCAACAACACAACTTTTACCTTTACCTTTTATTGTTTCAGTCACTTTCTAAGCTTAGTGAAATTGCTGTTGGGCTGTATTTGTGTGCTGAAAGTCTTGTTAACTTCCCTCTGCATGTCCCTTGGTGCTAATTTCTGCTTTGCACTCTCCCTTTGGGCATCATTTTTCTCATGTATTTGTAAAATATTATTTCATGGGCTTAACTTAAAACCTTATTAAAGGCACCTGTAGTTTCTTGGGGCTGATTCTTATTCATCTAATTCAACAGGTAGGAGAGCCTGACTTGTCCCCTTAGCTAAGCAGTGTCTACTCTGGTTGCATATGGGTGGGAGACTTGATGTGTGAGCACTGTAAGATATTCCCCTTAGGGGATGGAGCCACTCTGGGAAGAGCATCTAGGTTCCAAGTTCCCTCCCTCGTATCTCCAAGATAGGGCTGAGAGAGATTCATCCTGCCTGCAACTTTGGAGAAGCAGCTGCCAGTCGGGGTAGATAATACTGAGCTAGATGGACCTATGGTCTGACTCAGTATATGGCAGTTCCCTATGTTCCTGTGTTCCTAACACCCATTTGAACCTATGGCTATCTGTGACCTCATTTTTTAATGTTTCAACCAGGAGCATAGCTAAAATTGAACAGGGGGGAGGGGTGGACAAATTAAACAGCTACAATTGAATGGGAAGTGGTCTCAGTCCTTAAATGGGGGGTGGTAGATGTCCTCCTAAGGGAGGGGGTGTCACCTTCTGAGTGACATCACTTTCATTCTCTCTCTTGCACCTCTCTGAAGAAGAAGATGTGGGAAGCAGAGGCCCATCTTGATTTTTCATCCCAGGGCCCAGTTCAACCTTGCTGTGCCCCTGGTTTCAACATATTATTTTTAGTATCTATTGCTTCTGCCAGGAAGGCTCTTTGATACAAAAACAAATACGATGGATATTTATATACAGCTTTTCATCAAATGTTCCCAAAGTGGTTTAGGTAGATATAAAAATAAATAAATAAAATGGCTCCCCGACCCCAACAGACTCACAATCTGAAAAAGAAACAAGACAGACACCAGCAACAGCCACTGGAGGGATGCTGTGCTGGGGCCGGATAGAGCCAGTTGCTCTCCGCCTGCTAAATAATGGGAAACATTAGGGAAAGGTGGTTTTGTAGTTTGACATTTTATTTATGTCTAAATTTGTCTTGGAATTTCATCTCCATTAGGAAGTGGATCTTCCAGACCCTAACTGTGAGGGGAAGCATACTCTTTACAGCCATGGTGTTTGGAAGACTTTGGGCTTTTACCTTCACTGGAGAGGGATGCAAATGTATTTCGTACTTACAGTTGGGCTATTGGGTCTCATCCCAAAGCTTATCTCATTGGATTGCCTCTAACATCAATCTATGCTACAAAGTAGTGAAATAGTAAAGCTGTTCTCACACGCAGCCTAACTCAGGCTCGGCCAGCCTAGTCTGGGATAGACTGTGTGTGTGAAGCGCTGGGATCCATGCAGATCCCAACACTTGCGCCCAGTCAAACTACCTTTTTAATTAACCTATTGAATTCTCTGCCACAGGATGCGGTGATGGCCACTAGCTTGGATGGCTTTAAAAGGGGCTTAGACAAATTCATGGAGGTCTATTAGTGGCTCCTAGTCTGGTGGCTATAGGCCACCTTCAGCCTCAGAGGCAAGATGCCTCTAAATACCAGTAGCAGGGGACCAACAGCAGGAAAGAGGGCAAGCCCTCATCCCCTGCTGTGGACTTCTTGGAAAAATGAAAAAGGAACCATGCAAAATGTAGAAACAAAGGGGCCATGAAAAAGTTGCCAATAATTGCAAAAACACAAACTGTGCTACATCTAAAGATCTAAGGATCTATGTGGAGGGAATAAGCAAAACACATATATCTGTTTTATCTATAACTGAAGATGCTATATTAATGGTCTAGAATGAATAGATAACAATAACAATTATCCTCAATAAATTGGACAAAAGTCATTGTTAAGGGTAAATGCAAATTCAAACCCAAACATATATGTTTTAGAAAAAACAGCATGAACATATGAAAAAATGTTGTTCTTGTCCATATTGAGAATGAATCTGTATCGAAAATGAATGAATAAAAAGTTTTGCAATGGTGAAAAATCCTTAAATGAGTAACAATGACACTGATCTTGCAGGTAGTATCTGCACATGGATATGTAAAAAATATAGCATCCCAGTGAATTGGACAGAAACTTCTTCTGTGTATAAGAATAAAGTCTTGCCAAGATGAAAAGAGTTCTTATAGGCTAGCCCGGGGTTCTTGAGCCCATTTCGGATAGTCCTTCCTCAGAGAACTGAAACATTCACTTTTCCTCCTCCCTGAGCTCAAAAAACAACAATAGCTCAACAACCAAATCTTTATGGAGGCAGCCTTTCCTCCTATACCTTGTTGGTATAGGAAAGGCTCTGGACTTCTTGGAGGCATCTGGTGGGCCACTGTATAAAACAGAACGCTGGATTAGATAGACCTTATCCAGCGGGGCTGTGCTTATCGTATGTGTGCTAAAGCTACTTACAGCTTAAGTGCTCTCAGAGCCTAGACTGTTCGTCTCTCCGGGGTATCCCCCACTGCACTGAGTTCATTGTGCTGTGCATTGTGGGATACTTGGAGGCTGTGAGAGATGTGGATTGTGTGGGAGCAGAGTCTGTGCTTCCCACTGATGTGGGATGATCATCTGGGGGGAAGGTACATTTTGCACAGCCTCCCCCCCCATTCGCCGTGGTGGTCATGTGAATACCCTTAGTATTTCTTCATGCAATTAGAGAACAGACCATTAGGGTAATTCCCCTGTTTTCTGTAGTGGGGTTTCTCTCCCATAACTCTGTAATGCAGCCACTTGGACCAACATATCAACCTTTATCAAGCACTACATCTTTGATGTCAAAGCATGAGCCAGTGCAGCTTTTGGCACATTGCTCAGGGTATATCAGCTTGTCAAACTCCTGCATATGTACCTGCACCCATGCCACAAAGAAGAAAACTGGATTGCTTATCTGCAACGGATGTTATTGGGTGCTTGTGCAGTCACATGATTCACCTACCTTATCCACTGCAGTTGTCTCTTCTGCTTCTTCTTTGATATGATGTTTTCTCAGTGGACATGAGGGACAGAGAGGGGAGAAACTTGTCCTACCCCTCAAGTCATGTGTAGCAACAACAAGCCTTCCTTCCTGAGGGTTGAGGCATGAGCCTCCTGGCTAGAGCTCTGAAATGTCCCTGGAGTTGGCTTGCAACAGGCACTGTGCCCATATGTATGACTGTACAGACTACCACTTGAAGAACATCCGTTGCACATAAGTAACCTGCTTTTCCTTAATAGTAGACTCTACAGAGGAAAAAGCAAGTTTGCTTTTTTATGTGTGTACAGTATTACATTATAAAACAGCTTCTTAATTTCAGGAAACAGCCTAATGAATATGAACACTTTGAAAATGGGTTGCATATTCCATTAATTGTTTATTTGCAAAGGAAAAGAGCTAGTCAGGCAGAGATATTATTTGGTTTCTGGCAAATGCTTTACCAAACTATCTCCAGATGTGGCGGGGAGGTGGGGAATGAAGAAACAGGATCCACATTTTTATTATTACATTGAAATGTTTTGCAGCACATTCACATTTCATAATCTGCATTTGGATGCTGGTTTTGTTTTGTCTTTTGTGCTTGTACACTTGCACTTCGTTTTCTCTCCTCCTATATCTGTCAGATGAAAGATTGTATTGTAAACAGCTTTCAGCAACATCTTCCATTGACATCAGCATAATCTAATTGTAAGAAAAGAACTTGATGGTGGTAGTGTCATCTGTGATGAGTGATTAAAAGTTCTGCTTCCCACTGTCCAAATGTCTTACCCATGATTTTTCTTTTTAAAAATCACTTTGCAAAAGCAAGTTACACATTTGGATTCTGGGAGGATATACCCAAAACAATGGTTTAGTTTTGACCTTAAAAAGAGAGAGAGAGACTAGATCGTGCCTGAATTTCCTCTATTTATTACTCTGCTGAGCATGTAATAAATGTAGTTCTGGAACTGTTATCTTGTTTTGGGATGATCTTGTTCCAAGCTGTTATGATTGCATTCTAAAAATGTAACAGATTTTAAAAAACCAAACAAACCCAGAGTCTGCACTTGTTATTAGGAGAGTCTGTGTTTTTTAACAAAACGAGTAGAAGTTCAACCTTTTCTGGTTAGCCATTTATTTTACTAAGGACCTTGACTGCTTTGTAAGTAAATCTCAGTTCTTCCCACTCTGTCTAAAGCAAAATTATTCTGAGCTTCTGTAGGCAACTGGTCTCTGAGTGATAACAAACTTTGGAGTTTTGGAGATGCATTTGGGGTGGAAGTATATATGGCTGTTAAAATGGCAAGTGAACTGTGGTTCATGTTACAGTTTCCCCCCCAGATTATTCAAGATTTTTGAGCATTACAAAAAAACCTGTCTCGTCTCACAGGAAAAACTGTCCAATAAGCCTCACCCTTCATCTGAGGGTCATAGAGGAAACCTTGGCTAGACATTATGGTGACTAATTTAAACTATCTGGCAAGACGATTGATAGCGCCCTTCCTTTGTGTTGTGACAAATACATTTTGACTGCAGTTTATTAACATAATCCAACACAACCACAGACATATTGTAAGCATTATAGCATAGAATTAGAGACATTTTTTTGCACATCGTAGTCTTTGTTCTCTCGTTGTTTCTTTCTCTCTCTCTCTCCCCCTGACAAGGATCTGGATAATTGCCTCAACAAATGAACCGCTGTGTTCAGTCTGTTTCTATAATTTCTTAAATTGTTTTTCATTGTAAAACTAAGCAAGCTTTTACTAAATATAAAAGAACAGCAGTATAATTACAGGAACAGTATATTATTAAAAAGTGTGACAGAAATGGCACTTAAACTGACAGCTACTTTCTCTCTGCGTCTATGCAACAAATTAAATATCTCTCTGAGAGCATTAGTGAGTAACAGTGTCTTTTACATAGCAATCCAATCTACCTAATCTAATTTTATCTATTCTTACTTTCTCACAAGAATGAAAAGAATGTGGTCCCCTATCCTTTAAGACAGGGACTGACTTTCAGCTGCCTGGTTTGACAATACTGAATAGGATATGGCAATATGATGTAGCAGTTTGGATTTTTTTGGCCTGTTAACAAGGGGTGGCCTAATGTAAACCAATTCTGCTGACACTGTGGGACTTTGTGGGCACCCTTTATATCAGCATGCAAACTTGCTCACCATGTGTCTGTTCAGGTGTTAAACTTGCCTGTTCTTAGGGTGCTTTCACATGTGAGGTTTGAAACTCCCTTGAAGCCCTTCTCACATTACTGATGTTGACATCTCATTTTATTGTTGCTCATGTGTGACAGATAAAATTGAGGGGAAAGCATTTGTAGTGAAAATGAGCATTCTGAACAATGTAGATTTGGTCACTAACAACACAGTTGCTTCTAGTGGTGTGTGTGTGAATGTGTGCACAGAAACCCTTAGCAATGCTGTCTCCGTCATTTTCTGGTGTGGGAGAGACCATGGCCCAGGAAGAGACAGTTAATATATATTACTAAAATAGTATATAATCTATATAATGAATTCTCTTAGCCAGTGCATGTCCAGGATTTGGCAGCGGAACTCTCGCGACATGCTGCGAGAGTTCCGGCGGAGTGAGGAGGAAAGGGGCAAGAAAGTGCCGGTGGGCGGCGGGCGGGGGGGGAGAGAAAGGCGGCGGGCAGGTGGGTGGGTGAGAGAAAGGTGGCGGCGGGCGGGCGAGAGAAAAGTGGCGGTGGGTGGGAGGAGTGGGGGGGGAAGCCGGGGCAGGCGGGTGAAAAAAACGGCGGCGGTGGGGCCCTTCTTGGCTGCCCACCGAGGCTTTGTGTGGGGGGAGGAACGGGAGGGGAGGAGGGCTGGAGAGCCTGCGGCTGGAGGGAAGGGGAAGAGAGGAGAAACCGGGGCAGGAGGAAGAGGGAGGGGGAAACAGCCTGCCCCAAAGCTACGCACGGATGCTCTGTGCGGGGTCGGCTAGTATCCATTAATATATAATGGTCATAAATGGTTCAGGGTTCATTTTTACTAGGTTTTGCACAGATAACAGGGCAGTAGAGAGTAAAGTATGGGTACCCCCCCCCCGCCCCGCTGTTTGAACTGTGTTGCATAAATTGGGTCAAACAACCTAAGAGTTCCCCCCTTTGGAACATACCGCTGGGGAACTAGGGGAGTGAGTGTATGTGGAGGAAAAACCTTGGTGGTCTGGAAATGGCTCATAGGCATTAAGTCACTTACTGCTGTTCCCGGACAAACGAGAACTCTTCTAGCATACTACATTGCCTATAAACATTGCCAAGTACAATTTATGGAGTGCATCCTAATGTTCAGTGAATTGCCAAGCATGCGTTTACTGAACATGTGTTCCTCTTGCACTAAGCAGATAATTTTTTGGACTGTAAGAAATGGTTATGTAACAAGTTTAAATAATTTTGATTTAAAAAATAGATTAAAACTACTTTACTACATACATAGAAAACGAAGAACCAAACCAATACAATTTTCTGAAACTGATTCTGTCCCCTACCCCACAACCTTAAACTGCCTGTAGATTTCTTTTTAACAGCCTTCTTTAGCTGCCATGTCCATTGCTGACTATGTATTGCTGTATTTACTTCTGCCCTCTCCAGATTTATATTCACTGCTTTAATAAAGATTTTTTTCAGTATCTAAACAGATTATTTTCCTCTCAGAGGTGTTTAAAAGATCAACTTTGGCAAGCTTACCCTAAAATATACACAGTAACTTCCAGGAACCGGGCTAGCATAGCACTGAACCAAGTATTTATTTAGGCCTGCTTAATCGCAGTTTAGTTCTACCTGGGACATACTAAACAAATGGAATTACATACTTAGTTTAGGCAGCGCATCATTTTGATTAGTAACATTTTGGTTAGTATTTTATGAAACGCAGAGTGGCTTTTATGGGATTTTCCCATTAATCCTCACAACATTCCTATGAGGTAGGTTAGGCAGAGAGAGAGGCCCAGTGCCTCTTTGCAGACTTCATTGCTGTTAGTAGAGATTTGAACATCAGTTTCTTCAGAATTCAGGAATTTATGCACTATAACGCACTGACTGTCAAGGCAGTAGTTTTCTTAAGAACTGGAGAAAAGAAAACAATACTCACTGAATAGCTTGATACTGTAAAGATGACAAGATTCAAACTGGTCTGTTCTAATAGTAGCTGAGCATTATAGGGGTGTGCATTTCGGGTTTTGTTTTGTTTTGTTTTCGGCCAAATCTGAAGCCCCCGCCCCCACCATTTGGATAGAGTCTGAAATGAAGCCCCCCCAAACCCCAAATTTTCGGTTTCGGAGCCGACTTGCTCCAAAGCCAAATTACAGGCTGCCAATCTCCCCGCCGCTTCCCCCCTCCCTTCCGCCCTAGTCCGTTCCCCACTCTCTGTTCTCCTTCCCCAGTCCATTCTCCTGTCCGTTCTCTCCCCGGCACTGGACTCCCTCCTTCCCTCCCTGCCATTTTCGCCCACCCAACTCGTCTGCCAGGGCCCACCACTGCCACCTCCTCACCCCGCCATCCGCCAAACACCCATGATGGCTGTGTGTCCCCCTTGGGACAATTGTGCCCGCCACTGCTGCTGCCACTGCCACCCACACTAAAGAGCTCTTGGGCCAGCAAGCCAAGCTCCTTGTCCCTGCCTCTCCGGAAACTCCCTGCTGCATCCGGTCAATCTGCTTGCTTTTGCCTGCCAATCTGCAGGCCTGAAGGGTGGGAAATTCAAACTGAAGTCAGAAGAAGAACTAAAGGGAGACTCTTGAGAGACTGCTAGCAATACAGGTCTGAATTTTTTTTCCTGAGAAACTAAGCTTCGTTTCCAAAATGGAGTTGTTTCGATTGGGCTACAAATATCTTCATTGTGGCATTTTTCATTTTTGGTAGGTGTACAAAATGTCCCAAAGTGTCATTTTTGGACACAAAACATTTTGTAGCCGAATCGAAATACACATCCCTAGAGCATTATATATAACCAGATGTTAAGGTCATTCACACAACTGTAATGGGCAGGGCTGAGAAGGCAGGAGGGAGGCAGAACACAAAACTACCTTCTTTTACACGTTGCTCGCCGCTCTGTGATCGCTTGCACCACGCACCCACATGACTGGTGTTCAAGCAATCCATGAGTGACAAGGGTGTGGGGGGAAAGCAGTCTGCAACCTTCTGCATCCCACAGTGCACAGTGCTCGTGTGTTGCATTGGGGAATTTCCCTGCTGCTGGGCACTCCTGCCATCCGGCTCTATGGGCGCTTGGGCTGCAGGCAGCCTGGGCATCCACGCAACCAGGAGAGGTGGGTTAGAAGGGCCCACATGCCCTTCTATCTCACTTTTAGCCCAGGTTAAAAAGAAAAGGGCTACCCAGTTGCAGAGCACTAGGATTGGGACAATCCCGGTTCTCCACTTGACCAGCCCTACCCGGTTAGGACTGTGCAAGCCCGGGGAGGGCTTGTCATGTGAACTAAGCTGATACTACTCCAACCCACTTGTTTCTCAAAACTACCTGAATGCAATCAGGAGATGCATATTGCATTTCAGTTGTGGCAGAACGTTACAGAAAAATCATTCCTTTCTTGTCAAATTTATTATAGGAGGTTACCTTGATGGTTCAAATGTACTGATTCAGATAACTCGCATTAGTGAACCCATACTAATCCCCCTATTGTCTGCACAGCAAATGAGAAGAATTGTGAAAGCACTGTGCCTGGTCCCATCTACACAGAGGACACAATAATTTAATGACTGAATCTGTTGCCATGTTAAGAACATCACCACTCAGTGGTTAATTGGGAATTGGGAACTGATATAGCAGCTTTGGCAACTGTGGTGTTCTAACTCGTTTTTCTGCTAAAGAGGGCACTCCCAGTTAAACCTGGGGGTCTTAACTGATCATAGGGAAGAGGCACTGTCTTATGACCAATTCGATAATGAGCACTTTCACACAAACTCAAGTCTACTGCTGGGTGCACTGCAGGGAAGACAGGAACTTGCCTGCCTTCCCCAGCAGATGAGCAGTGGCTGCCCTCCCCTCCATTGCACCACGCACCCACACAAACAGTCATGTGGTGACTGCAGGAGTTGGGAGTGGGAGAACCTTCCCCCTCCCACACCCCAAGGTGCCCAGGGCATGAACGCAATGGATGCTCTCATTAGAGCCACTACTGCACTTGGCACAGACACCCTCCCACACACATACACACACTGCCAGAAATGGCAGCGGGCTGGCGGGGGGAGCCGTTTAACCTGGTGGTGATCGCCCAGATGATTGCTGGACGAGGTTAAGCAATTGCTGGACCATAGGTTCACTCAACCTCGGCTAAACACCGGGGGGCGGGGTGGTGGCTTGGCACAGGGGCAGCGCCAGGATCGGGCTCGATCCTGGTGCTTCACACACGCAGCTTAGTCCAGCCTCATGATGCTGAATGAATCATTGTCTAGTTTGTCATTTACGTTAAAGTAAAAATATCGTCCCCATGGGCATCTGATCTGGATCAGAACTGTTGTGTGGAGGTAGGCATTTAACTCTTTATTTCTTTTCCATTTTCCTGCTGATCGTCTCTAACTGCTCTGGGTTGAAGAGTGCCATTTGTTTCAGTGGCTCCTTGGGAGCCCATAGCAGCTTCAGGTGGAGGCAGCTTTTGGTGGGGAAACAATGCATAGGTAAAGAGCTGAACATGTATATGAACATATGAAGCCGCATTCTGCATTGACTAAATGCCATCTCCCAGGTTTCAGGCAGGAATCTTTCCCAGATCTTCCTGGAATGCCATGGATTGAACCTAGGGCCTTCTATAGTATATGCAGAGTATGTGCTCTAACTCTTAGCAATGGCCCCACCCTTAAACACCCTCTTCTTCTGAGCCATCCTGGACTAGCGATCTGGACTAGCCCTTGCTAAGTAAATCCCAGACTAGATGATTATGTCACATATAGTTTTAATGACATGATGATAATCTTAGAGCCATTTAATACAAGATAATATTTTTTTTTATACAGCCACAATTTTCAAACGTGTAATCTTGGCAAGATAAACACTCTTCACAGATGAAGGTGTTTACCATTTTGTAATGGTAAACTATTAAAGAAACTGAAACATTTTTAAAAAATCCTCTGATGAACAGTGTTGATCTACAATGGCCAAAAATGATTTGCCGAAAATTGGCATTTATGTACTAAAGCAGATGTTGGGGAGTAAAGTTAGTCTAGATGCAGTAATACTGCTTCTCCCCTTTTTAATTGAAAAGTATTTGAATTTTTAAAAAGGGTTCTTATTTTTTTAAAAAACTGCACTGAATACAAATCATGTCATGCAATTTTGCCAAAATAAACTTGGCACCTCAAGCTTTCTTCCTCATTTTTTTAGGTGTTGGCATGTACTGAATATTAATGGAGCACCACTTCCAATTGCTGGCATAATATTTTCTTCCTAGAAACACTAGTTGTTTTTTAACTAAAAGAAACAAGTGTGCAGTTCAGAGTCTTCAATTACATTAGAACATAAGTAATTTTTTAAAAACACATTTTTTTCTGGCAAGTTTGTGTTGTGAATTTGTAAATGGTTATTAAATTATGACTAATCCCTGACACTACAAATCATTTTCCTCTTGACTTGCAAGTGAATCTGTTTTCTTTCTTTTCTTCATTATGCATCTTGTATTACCAAATACACTGTCAACAATGTGTCAGTGTAATATTCAATTTTACTCAAGTTATAATGAGAATCATTTTGTATGGAGTGCAACACATGTGCTCTCAAATTCAAATATTCAAATAGATTTATGATTTGAAAACCATGCTATTTAAAAATATTTATACTATTAATCAGCAATCTGTATGACTCTGCAGGTTTGCCTACTTGTGAAAACAGAATTCCCAACATACTGGGAGGGGAGAGAACATAGCTCTGTGGTAAATACATACTTTGATTACAAGAGACCACAGGTTCAGTATCTAGCTTCTCCACTTAAAGAATCTCATGTAGCAGGGCAGTAGCAAGCATAGAGAACAGCCCGAGGGCTGGTGCTCTGTGTGTGTGTGTGTGTGTGTGTGTGTGTGTGTGTGTGTGTTCGTGTGCTGATGTTAGGAGAACACGCTTTGTGTTAGGATATCTGTCACTATGTGGAGAGCAAGATAATGTCTAGTTTTGTCCTATACAGCTTCAAAAGCTTTCAGACTTTGGTATGTCTAGGAGCATGGGGGCTGCCCAGGCCTCCAGCAGGACAGTGGCTGCAGGTGAGGGGCACAATATGATACCTAGAGTATCGATTGACTACAATCTCAAGTAATATTTTCTGTGAGTAGGCATATGAAGAGCCCCCTGAGAAACGGGGAACTTTTCTTGCTTCTGTCAAAATTCATGCTGGCCTGTGTGTAATTGGCATGATCCATGTGTTCAGAGTCCATAAATGGACATAACATTGAGCAGGTCAAGGTTTTTAAGTATTTAGGGGTTGTATTTCATTCCAGTGGATCCCGGAAAGCTCATCTTAGCTTTGTTTCTCACAATGTCCAGCAGACGGCAAATGTGATGAAATCTTTTTACTTCTCGAGAGGCGTTCTTTTTGTCCCAGCGGCTGTCAAATTATTGAAGGCTAAAATATACCCCCAAATTCTTTATGGCGCACAAATTGGGCCTTTTGATAACTTTACAATCTTAGAAGCAGTCCAAACTCAATTCTTAAGGGCCATCCTTCAGGCCCCCAGAGGCACAGCTAACGGGGCTCTCCGTAGAGAGGTTGGGGTTACCACCTTGAAAATGAAAATCTGGCTTTGCATAATCAAATTCTGGCTGCATTTGGTTTTCTTCCTAGTTGGTTTAGCGCCTTTAGTGTTAACTGACAGCTTTACATCTAAATGGGAAATTGCTCTAAAAACAAAATTACATCAACTGGGCACGTCCCAAGAAGACCTTATAGCGAGGGGTTTAGATCAGGCGATATGGTTTGTTAGGCAACGACTATTGGATATAGATCTTCAGGAGGAGTGTGCTTGGCTACCAAGGAGAATCTATATAGGTTCTCAAAATTTCAGCCACAAACCAGCTGAATACTTAGATCACATGTTTTTACCCAAGTTTAGGAGAGCATTGACCCTTGCTCATTTGAACGCCCTTCCCTCCGCACTCCTAGACGGGAAATATAAACGAGTCCCATACGCACTGTGTCATTGCCCTTGTGGCTCAGGGGTTATAGAGTCAGTTCTTCGTGTTATTCTGTATTGTCAATTTTATAGGGATGCTCATAGTAAGTTTATTGCTCCTCTCTTAAAGAACAATCCTGGTCATACAGATCAATTTTACTTGGATGTTTTATTGTCAAATTTTAAACTTGTTACTTCTATAAACGTGGCCAAGTTCTGTTTTGTTGCATCCAAACTTCGTAGAGCTTGTATTAGCAATCTGAATATTTTGTAAATTATAATTGTATTACTTTAAATGTTAAGCTGGTCTAAGGACCCTAATAAATTTACTACTACTACTACTACTACTACTACTACATGTGTTCAGACATACACAGACTCTTTGGACATGATAAAATGTTGTGTGTCCAGTAGTTTTTTTTAATAGTTACTTGTACTTGCATCTTGAAAAATAAAGATGGAACAATAGCATTAGAAATAACCCTAAAACAACTTAGGTGTGTGATGGTAGACTGCAGCCTATAGAGAAGTCCTTTTTTCAGAGATTAAACTGAGTGTTCTGCTCATGATTCTATTAGCAACAGTAGGATTATTTTTCTCTGGCTGGTTTACACCTGGGTTTAGGGTGTATGTAGTACATGTGGCAATGAGCCGGAGTGGCCCTCAGGCCTACATCCCCACCCCACCCCCAGAGCATAAATGTCTGTGTGAGTAAGCCTTACTCACATAACTTGGCTACTTATTCTGGAAGATTAGCATGAGAAAATCAGTAGATTGTTTCTGTTTGCTATCTATCTCTGTTTGCTTGTGTGCTTGCAAGATAGAAGAAGTAGTTTGGAATTTAGAGAGGAGTAGGACCTACAAGTATGTGGCTGCAATACAATGACCAAAAAGGCCCTGTCTTTATTACTGCTTAGCACCTATGAGTGTCCTCATGGCTTCATTTTGCACCAGTTGAACCTTTCTGAACTTTTTGCTGAGCAAAAGGGCACCTTTTCAAACGTAGTGGTGGTGATTATGTTCTATTTACCAGGATAAAAGCAACTGCCCCATCCAACCCCAGCAAAGCATCCCTCCAGAGGTTGTTGCTTGTTTCTAACTTGTAGTTATTTTTTAATTGTGAGCCAACTGAGGGCATTGACAACCCCTCCCCCCGTAAATTGCTTTGAGAACTTTTCTTGAAAAGCGGTATAGAAATATTTGTAGTGCTAGTTTTAGTTGGTTGAGAACCCTACCTGATACACTTGAAGAACAGCCTTTCCTTTTCTGTGGACAGACATCAGACTTAGGTCCTCCATTCTTTGACGTGGAAATAATCTGAGAGAATGAATAAATTTACTCCTGTGTGTGCTCAGGTGTCAAACAGATGTATGCAGTAGGAAACCTAAAGTACAAAACTGAAATTGTGTTTTCTAGTATAGTAGTATTGTTATTCCACATGCTACCCAGTGTTAAATTTACATTTGTTTGACATTACGTATGCTTGCATAAGAGAATTGGGACCAGTTTACATATTGAAGGCTGGATTTTTTTTTACTCATATGAATAGACTGTTCAATCAAGCAGCTTGACACATGGTGGTTGGATCTTTAAAGACCAACTGTAAGCTATAAGAATGTAAAAAGAGCCCTACTCGATCAGATCAAAGTTCTAAGAAGTCCAGTTTCCTATTTCCCACAGTGGTCAACTAGATGCCTCTGGGAAGTTCAGAAGCAGGGCATGAACACAATCATTCTCTTCCAGTTGCTCACTAGCAATTGACAAGTAACCATTTAGGGACTTGTTCTTCAGATCTAATTCTCATGGAAAGCATCATTTATTTATTTAAAATATTTATACTCCACCCCTCCAGTACAGTACTGCTTGGGGTGGCTCACAACGTCAATGAAGCAAATTATCACCACATTTATGGCAGTTAATTCCATAAATTGATTATAATTTATAAATTAATTTATAAATTAATTAAGAATAATTTCTTTTGTCTGTCCTGAATCTTCTTTTGATCAGTTTCATTGGATGATCCTGAGTTCCAGTCAGGGGCGTAACAAGGCTGGAGTGGGCCCAGAGACAAAATTTTAAAATGGGCCCCTTGCTGATACATACACACAAGGAGGGAGGCAGGGAGGGAGGGTCGAGAGACAGAGAGAGAGATACTAGCCAGGTTGAAGGAAGAAATACGAAGGAAGGATCATAATGAAGGAAGCTCTGCAGGTGTTGGGGAGTCATGTGACTTGCCTCTGGGGGGGGCCTCGAGGCGTGGGGGCCCCCAGGCAGCTGCCTCCCTTTGCCTAATAGTAGTTACGCCCCTGGTTCCGGTATTATGCAAGAGAGGAAAAAGCTCTGTCCGCTTTCTCTATACCATTAATTATTTTATAAATCTCTGTCATGTTCTTCCCCCTTAAATGCCTTTTTCCTAAATGAAAAAGCCTCAAACTTCTTAGCCTTTCCATATGAGAAAATACTCCACCTGAACATTTTTGTTACACAGCAACTTCTGTGATCAAATTTTCTGGGCTGGTTACATGTTCATCACTTGATGATCAAGTATTAACCCTATTCAGACATTATGCTGTATGAGTTTAGAGACAGATGGCTGTATACTCATCGTACATGTTTTTCTGTGAATGACTGTACCTGCGTTCATTTTAAAAATGAACCTTGGTACAGGCCCTTGAAATGCATAATATAGATAGGAAGTGCACTGCTGTATATGTTTCAGCATAATGAGGCTGTTCTCACAAGCAGCCATAAGCTCGGAATGAAACCCAAAATGCGCAGCACCCCATTCCATCGATCCATTCCGAGCACCATTTTGGATTCCATGTTGGCGTTCTTCTGGCCTTTGCATATGCGTGGCGGCCATTTGCATGGTAGTGCTGACCACGCAAAATGGCAGTTGCGCGTGCACAGAGGACAGAAGAGTGCCATTCTGGATTCCAAAATGGCGCTCAGAGCAAATGTTTTCAAGTTCCCTCCCTGGCTTTTTCAAGATAGGGCTGAGAGAGATTCCTGCCTGCAACCTTGGAGAAGCTGCTGCCTGTCTGTGTAGACAATACTGAGCTAGATAGGCCAATGGTCTGATTCAGTATATGGCAGCTTCCTATGTTCCTATTCTACCTTGGAATGGGTCAGAATTTTCCAAGCTCTGAACAGGCCCCCCTTTTAAACGGTGTTCTGTTTCGTGCTCAGAACCCTTGAAACAGCCCGTTGAGGCGGAATGCTCTGACCCGCAAAATGTTTTGCACATCGCTTCCTGAAAGCAAGTGATGCCATCCCTAGTCCCCAAAATTGCATGCATTATTCTTCAGAAACCTTCTTCAGAGATTTGATAAGCCGGACAAGTCCTATGTATATACAAGAGCAGTGACAATGAGGCTACATCAGTAGCAATACCTATTCCTGCCAGATCAATCTTTGCTGCTCCTAAACAGATGAGAGGACGTTGGTATTTTTGAATCAAGTTCGGTGCCATTTGACCCAGAGTTCATTGTTATAAATTATGGAAGAGCTCACTCTTTTCTGGGAAGTTTTTGTAACTGCTAGGATCACATGTGAGAGGTCTAGCAGTCTATAATAGTCTCTGCTCCACTTATTACTATAGAGAAGCTATGATGACAAAAATGTGCAAGCAACTTGACAGCTTTCCTCCACAAACACATAAATAAACAACAGTTTGATTATAAGGAAGCTTGGTTGTTGAACCAGATGAATAATTGACCCAGAATCCACTCACAGCCACAGTGCCTGCGATGCAGTAACATCTTTGGCACAAGTTGCTCTTTCACACTCCATTACAACTCTTTATGTTATTATTTACTTGTATTAAATTCAATAGAATGTCCTCCTGGATGCGAATTTTATGTGGAAGAGGAGTTGTAAATTGCTGGGAGATTAGTACTGGGAAATAGAGCAGAATCTTATACATTACACATCAGTTTTGTCTTTCTCTGTCCTGAATTCTCTGAAAGATATTGTTTGGCTTTACCCTCCCATGCATATATTTTTTCCTATTTCTAGAATTGGTGACTCAGAGACGTTTTCCTTGATGAATGCCAAACTTGTGCAACTGTATGTAAGCATGTGTGCATGCGCACGTGCGCATGCACACACACACACACACACACACACACACACACACACACACACACGGAAAACCCATCAAAGATACAAAACTATTCTGTATGATAATGCAATAAAAGTGTCTCATTAAATTTCAAGCAACAGAGCTCTTCATCAGTGAAAAAATCTAGTGTACTCACTAGGAGGTTATCATTCACTATTAAGAACATAAGAACAAACCTGATGGATCAGGCCCAAGGCCTATCTAGTCCAGCATTCTGTTTCACACAGTGGCCCATCAGATGCCTCTGAGAAGCCTGCAGGCAAGAGGTGAGGGCACACCCACTTTCCTGCTATTGCTCCCCTGTAACTGGTATTTAGTTGAGGACTGGTATTGCTCAATTATAACCTGTAAATTATATTGCCAAAAGGAATTTTAAAAATTGCATCTTTTTTGTGGGCAGGAGGCGGGAACTCTACTAAGACAGGTTGCTTACCTGTAACTTATGATCTGGAGGTGATCCGTTGTCAGTCATGAGAAATGAGTTACTGCGCCTGCGCAGGGACCTCTCGGATGGATTAACTAGCTCCTTTTTGGCGCCCCTCCCTGCCGTGCACATGCTTCGTGCCTTGCTTTTCTTAGCAGTTGGGCGCCATTTTGTCTCAGTTTCTTGGAGATCCGTCTGATGATAGACGACCCACACAGTGTGGGATTCATTGATCAAGTAGGTAAGTCAGTCTTGTCCTGAAAATTCTGCAGCTGGGAGGTACCGGTGGGTTTCATGACTGTCAACGTATCATCTCCAGATCATAAGTTACAGGTAAGTAACCTGTCTTTTTGGAAGTTATCATCCGTTGTCATCATGAAAAATGGGTGACAAGCTAGCTTTTTTTCTTTAGCGGAGGTTGCAGCCATTTTACCTACTATTAGAGGACCGTCTTGAGTATCTCTCTACCAAAGTTGGCCTCTGCAGCCAATTCTTAATGCTTAATGAAAGGTAAGTGCATCGACCACGTGGCCCCAGTCACATACTGTATGCCAGATAAATGAGCCACGGAAGTAGCATATGCCCTCTTGGAGTGTGCTCTAATCAATTTGGGAGGTTGTTGATTCTGTAACTTGTATGTTAAGAAAATGAGCTCCACCAACCAGTGAGAAAGTCTCTGTCTAGAGACAGACAGACCCTTATTCTTGCCCTTGAATAAGACGAAGAGCATCTTGGTCCGTCTAATACTCTCCGTACTTTTCAGACAGTAGAGCAGACATATCCTCACATTGAGAGAGTGCAGGGCTTTGTCCAAATGAGAGTCTGGATTTTGAAAGGAGGAGGGAAGGACGATGTTTTGATTTAAATCAAACTCCATTACCACCTTCGGTTAGAAGGCTGGGTCAGTACGCATTACAACTTTATTAGGATAGAATTGCGTATATGGGTCCGCCCGCAAGGTAGTTAATTCGCTTACTTGCCAGGCGGTAGTAATAGTGATTAAAAAAACTGTTTTGAGTGTCAGGTTGCATAGGTTTGCTTCAGAAAGAGGCTCAAAGGGGGCTTCCATCAGGGAGGCCAAGACCAGGGATAGGCTCCATTGTTCAGTTGGGGCTTGGCTCAGGGGGTACAGATTAACGCCCCGCAAGAACATTTTGCACATGGGGTGCGAGAAAACAGAATGGCCTTGCCAGCCAGCATGTTTCGATTAAAAAACAGCCAGGTATATTCGGAGGGACACATTAGCTAAGCCCATTTCCTTGAAACTGGTGAGATATAACAGGACCTGAGTGGCAGAAGCCTTGAGTGGACGAAACCCATGGTGTTTTGCATAAAAAGCAAAGTGCTTCCATTTACTTGCATAACTCCTTTGAGTGGAAGCTCTTTGAGAGTTCAGAAGGATACTTTTCAATAGCTGACCTTCAAGGCCGTAAGTTGTAAGGTCCGCAGAGATGGATGTAAGATCCCTCCCTCCAATCTCTTGAGAAGAGATAGAGGTCCAGCGGAAGGTGGCAATAGTTGTTCCATGTCAGTCTGAGTAGCAATGCAAACCAAGGTTGGCGAGGCCACCATGGTGCCACCAAGATTGCTCACGCATTGTTGTGTATCAGTTTGCCGATCACCCTGTTGATCAAGGGTTGAGGAGGAAACATGTA
This sequence comes from Hemicordylus capensis, assembly GCF_027244095.1. Taxonomy (NCBI): domain Eukaryota; kingdom Metazoa; phylum Chordata; class Lepidosauria; order Squamata; family Cordylidae; genus Hemicordylus; species Hemicordylus capensis. The sequence goes on along the minus strand of NC_069658.1, from coordinate 119,373,731 downwards.
AAGAAGGGTCCTTCCCCAGTGACGTTGGAAGGCATCTCTCAGGGAGCCACATCCAACACCCATTCTAGAATAGTATTGCAGAAATTTCCTGTTGGTAGCTGAAGCAACATCTACTTGTGGAACTCCCCATTTTTGTGTCAGTTGGTCTAGGCATGACTGCTTCAATTCCCATTCATGATGTTGCTGGTTCGCGAAAGTTCTGCGGAGGTTGTCCGCCAAGACGTTTTGTAGCCCCTTGATGTGGAGAGCAATTACGAAGATTTTCCTGGATATTCACCATGTCTATAATTCGGTGCTCAGAGCACACAGGGAACGTGACACCGCGCACAGCATCGGAGCAGGGATATCGAAAGGGGACTCCGCTCAGAAGGTTCTCTATCTTCTTCCACCATGCTAGGGATTTTAGTACCTACAAAGGGATGTCCAGGAGCATCATCTGACTGTTGCCGTTTGGTCGGAAGGTTCCCAGGTACCACAGTTGAAGAGGTTGCATCTGTAAGCGGGTGTGGAGAACAGTGGATTTTCATGAAGCCATCAGGCCCAGCAGTCTCTGAATACTTTTGGCTTGTTGCTGAGTGTAATCTTCAAGATGGCCTATAAGGGCACTGATCTGATGGTACCTGTCTAGAGGTAAATAGGCCCGTTTTGTCCAAGTATCCAACAGGGTCCTTATAAAATCTATCAATCTGAACGGTTGAAGCTTGGACTTGGTCACATTGACTTGGATCCCAAGTCTTGCAGGAGTTGTAGTGTGAATTGGATCTGAAATTCCAATTTGGATCTGTCGCTATACACCAAGAGCCAATCATCGAGCTATGGTAAAACGGTGACTCCTCGCATTATTAAATAAGTGATGATCACCAAAATACACTTGGTGAAGACCCTGGGTGCTGTAGATAAGCCGAAGGGCGGTACTCTGTATTGGAATGCTAGATTTCCTATTGCAAACCTTACAAACTTGCAATGGTTGTCCTGGATCTCAATATGAAAATACGAGTCCTTGAGATCTAACATGGCAAGCCACTCTTTCTTGGCTAGGAGCGGAAGAATTCCCTAGGGATGTGCACGATATTTATCGGCGCCGGCGGGGGTAGGGCTTTAAGGGCGGGGGAGAGTGTACTCACCCCCCCCCGCCGCGTTTCCCCCGCCGGCGCTCTCCGAATTTGAAGCCCCTCGGGGCGGCAGCGTTCCTCCTTGCCGCCCCGTTTGCCCCCTCGGCCGGAAGTGGCCGGAAGTTCCAAGCGCGCGTGCGCCCGTCGTGCGCGCGCACACGCGCTCGGAACTTCCGGCCACTTCCGGTCGAGGGGGCAAACGGGGCGGCAAGGAGGAACACTGCCGCCCCGAGGGGCTTCAAATTCGGAGAGCGCCGGCGGGGGAAACGCGGCGGGGGGGGTGAGTACACTCTCCCCCGCCCTTAAAGCCCTACCCCCGCCGGCGCCGAATCACCGAATCTGCCCCGACACCCGAAACGTTTCGGCGGCCTTTTCAATGGCTGCCGAAACGTTTCGGGCACAAGCCTAGAATTCCCTGCAACGTTGTCATACGGAATTTTTGTGTATCTACATATTGATTGAGGCTGCAGAGGTCTATAATAGCTCTGATTTCCTCTGTCCTTCTTGGGGACGAGGAAATAGTGAGAGTAAAAACGTCTCAGTTGGTCTGTCCACTGCAGACCCCTGCACCTTTTCCCAACAGGGCATGCACTTCTTGTCACAGGGCCGGGGCCGGAGGGGTGGATTTGATGCCCTGGAAACTTGGAAAAGTTATGAACTTGATTGCGTAGCCATAGTTGATAATTCGTAAGATCCATTGGTCGGATGTTAACTGGTGCCATTCCAAGGCATGACTGGCCAGTCTGATGATGTTGTGTGGCAAATGAGTTGGTATTGAAGGCATGCCATAGACGGTCAGTGCACTGGTGCTGGAGGCTTCGGCCGGCGATGATGGTGTAAGCGGTGGACAGTCTTCTAGATCAAAGATACTGCTTCGTGCTGTCTTTGCAAGAACGAGGACCTTGGTTTGGTTTCGTTGGGCATAACCCTTTTTATGATAGGGTTTAAAAGGCCTTCTATAGTTCTTCTGGTCCTAATATTTAAAACTGGAATGTTGGCGGTTGTAGGATCTGTAACGGGAGAGGCTTGGATGACATGGCTGTAGCAGAGAAGCTCTTAGCCGTAAATTTAGACATTTAAAGTGTTTCCATGGTTGAATCTGTGGATTCGCTAAAAAGACCTTTTCCATCGAATGGAAGGTGTTCAATTCGATCCTTCATGTCAGGATTTAGGGTTGTAGATCGTAGCCAAGCATGGCGTCTAAGTGAAACCACAGTCATCATTGTTCTAGACTCAGCCTCAGCCAAGTGCTTATCGGTGCTCAATTGTTGTCTGGTGAGGTCACTACATTTATTAAGCATGTTGTCAAATCTCTTGACAAGGTCCTCTGAATTCAATGTGATAAGTTCGTTGCAGAACGAGACCCAAAGGCAATAGTTATAGCGGGCCATGCGGACCACATAATTTGCAATGCAAATCGAAAGGCTGACTGTGGAATAGGTATATCATCCAAAGACATCAAGTTTTCTGCCCTCCTTGTTGGAGAGGGTAGTTTGGCGTTGGCTGGGTTTAGAAGATGCGCAGTCTGTTACTAAGGAATTTGGGACAGGATGTTTTAATAAATAGAGATTGTCTTCCTGTTGTATGCGATAGAGGGTTTTCAAACGTTTCAGCGTAGGAGTCGATGTTTGCAAAACATCCCAGGAGGTTTTAGCCACTTTGGGAATAACAGGCAGCATCAGCAAAGCAATTGGTTGTGTGGATTGCATGGCTGTCATCATTTTATAGACGGGGTCTATAAGAATCAAGTCCAAAGTGAGAAAGAATGAAGAATAGTCGAGTCACAGTCCAAAAGTAAACACTAGAAATCAGTCCAAAGTAACATTTCTTTTCTATAACTGAGGAGTAATGAACCAGAGGTCTCAACGCATCAGCGGTCAAAAGAAACTGAGACAAAATGGCAAGAAAAGCAAGGCATGGAACACGTGCACAACAGGGAAAAGTGCCAAAGAGGAACTAGTTAATCCATCCAAGAGGTCCCTACGAAGGCGCAGTAACCCATTTTTCATGATGACAATGGATCACTTCCAGATCTTTTGCTTATGAGTTGGTGCAGCCCTATTTCTCACTATTGCAGTGGCACCCATATTCAATCACACTTACCAACGTTATGCAATTTGCTAAAAGGTGTGTGTGGGGAAAGCTTGAGACACGATTGTGGAGTAAGTACTGTGGAGTAAGTGTAGATGGCTTCCACATGGAGATACATAGTTCTTTATTGTTGTCGCAAGTGGGTTACCATATTCAGATATCACGAAGTGTTAGTGCTACTTTGTCAAGCAAGACAATGAAGTTCCTGGCTTCCCCGCCAAGGAACACTTAGCTCTATTGAGCCAAGTGCTCCTTGGGGGAAAGTCAGAAGCTTCATTGTTGTAGGTACTAGATCTTTTTTCATTGAATTCTGTGACTATAGTGGACATTTTAAAGTGTTGAGGCCCCAATCATCTCTAGGTGCAAGCAACTATTGCCCCCCCCCCCATCTCCTCAATGCAGCAGCCTCTGTGGGCAGAAAAGTGCTCAAACAAAATATAGTTTGTCAATGTAGATATTATTCCAAACTACAGTTAGTATAAGTTTGCAAACCATACTTCAAACCATTTTTAAAATTATTTCACCAGCTGATTGCAAACCATAAGTCAATCTGAGTCAGACCCTCTCTAAACCTTGTATGTACTGTTGTTCATAATATCCCCTGTTAGAGTGTTGCAGCTTGAAACATGCTGGGATTTGGTAAAAATTAACCCCCACTTACTGCTCATCTTGTCTTATAATTTGAACATATGCACTTGTGTACTGACATCACTTCTACCTCTAAGACGTGCACAGGCTCACAAGTTTTTGGATGTCCACTCAGTGAATTTTAGATCCTGCTCAGGTTGAATCAAGAATGCCCCACTCTGAATGCACGTGCTCACACACTGCTTTGATAACTGCCGCCCAGATCAAAACTCATTCTGCACAGAGATGAAAAACATTAGAGGGACCACTGACCGATATGCTTTTAGATATCAGCAATGGTTTTTTAAAAAAATCAATTCCATATAATAATATCCCCCCCCCCACATCTGCGTCAAAAGGATAGGACTCCGGATAGAGACTGGCAAACCTGCATGCCTGCATATGCAGAGTAGCGTGCAGAGCTCTATAGGCCCCTATACACTTTAGGTGCCAAAAGGGCTCTTTCCTCCCCTACCAGAGGGCCACCTCTCTGCTAGTCATGCAACATCAAGGCCAGGCCAGGGCATCCATTCCAAGGCATACTCTTCCACGTCAGTCCTAGAGACATCCATATGCTAGTTCTCACCCATAGGCTACTCCCAGAAAAAGCAGAGCTCTGTGCAGGGGCCTAGGAGAAAATCAGCTTGTAGATGCTTGTAGGGTGTGCATAAAAAGGTGGGAGACAGACAGAGGCATGGAGACCTTCTGGTTTAGACCTTCAGGCTAGTGAACCCTCAATGTCTTGGGCTACATTGGATAGTTGAAATATTAAAAATAAAATCCTTTATCTTGTGAAAAGTAACATGAGAAGCAAACATGAATGCAAACACGTTGGGCTGTAAGAAGCCAAGAGGAGAAAAAGATTGGCATCTTTTTACCAGCTCACCTTCCCATCTTTGTATTGCAATCATTAATTCTGAACCAATGTGGTACATTTATTCTGAAAAATAGTTAAGAATAAAAAGGGCAGGCTGATAAAGTTCAGGTTGTAGCCAGCTAACTTACACTTAGTATATGTTTGTGTTTATAAGCACAGTTAAAGGACACATTCCAAAGAAATAATGTGTTCCTTTTAGAATTGCTGTAAATTTTCATGATTTCCCCCCCCAGAAACATTTCTATTGTAACCTACATCAAAAGGGCAGCTATGGTTCTTGTCTGACTATACATATGCATTATATATATATATATATTTTTAAAAGTGAGTCTACTGTAATTACCAGTTTGCAGAGCAAATTCCTGCAGGGTTTGTACTCTCCCCATTAGTAAAAGAGATAAGTTGAAATGTATTAAAATTTCACTGTACAACTGGGAGTTTTTGTTCACAGTAAATGTGTTAATGTTTCTTCATTGCTTGACTGTTTGTGTTTAAATTTAGGCAGCATGCCCAACAGGGACAAAATTATAGGATAAAGCTATGTATAAAAGAAAATCCTTTAGAGAAAACCAATAAGGGTTATTTTTAATAAGCAGTTACACATAATAACACTCTGCCCTGACCACAGAGTAAAGTTTTCACAGTCTCTTCCAGAATTACAGGAACCTCTCTCTCTTTGGTGCCAACATCTAAAGATAGAGGCAATGCCAACACATAGGGGCTATTTGCTTGTGCAGTGAAAATCGGGCTACTAGGGAAGCCCAGCATGGTTTCGCTGCGCATGAGAACTGCTGGGAGCCATGCGGCTCCCGGTGGGGACAGGCCCACCTAAATACCCTCCCCCTTAAATAAAGTTAACAGAGTGAGTGCTCCATTAACCCCTGTTTCCTGATCATGTGTCTGCCATGGCTGCTTGGAGCCACAGCGGGCACACAGTGGGGGGAGGCAGGATCCCAGAAATGCACCTCATACTCACCGTTTACTCGCACTCTAATTTCTGGTGCTCTGGGGGGTGGGGTGCCTCATGGCGGTGCTTCCCTTTGCCCGACCCCCAGAGTGCCTGAGTGAGCCGCAGCCAAGTGTGGGAGCGCCACAGCAAAGCCATCGCTCATCTGGGTGGTGATCCGCCCACCCAGGGAGAAGGCGCTGATCTTCTGCAGGGAGGTAAGCACGTTCAGACTTCCTCCCCACAAAACAAGTAGCCCCTCCCACTTGATTGTGGGAAGAGCTTCAGTGTCTACCTTGGTAGCAAGAAATTTTATTGTTGGACTTTATTGTACTCTGCCAACATACTAAGAAAACACTTAGAAATAATGTATTAATTTAAAATTGTAATCATCAAGTGATGAATTTTAATAATTATCCACCAGAAATGATGGATAAGTCTATCAATTTAAATAAGTACTTATTTTGTACTGAATGTGGATTTAAGGCATTTTTCATCTTCTTCATAGCTCAAGGTATTGTTTGGGAGTGGTTTGTTTTTTAAGTGTTGAGGAGCAACATTTTACAGATGCTAACGTTTGTAATTAGTTCAGACAGAATATGGTGAAACAGACTGCTTCCAGATCGGCAAAGGAGTAATACAAGGCTGTATACTTTCTCCTTATTTCTTCAATGTATATGCTGGACATATACTGAGAGAAGCTGGAATGGAAGAAGATGAGCGTGGTTTTAAAGTTGGATGAAGAAACATCAATAACATGCGCTACACTGATGACACCACTGGGCTGACGACACCACTGACGTAGCTGAGAATGCAGATGATCTGCAAGCTCTAGCAATGAAAGTCAAGGAGCAAAGTGAAAAAATTGGACTATGACTTAATGTCAAGAAGACTAGACTAATGACAACAGGCACAACAACCAGCCTCAGAATTGACAATGAAGACACTGAAGTGGTAGATAGCTTCTGCCTTTTAGGATCATCTGTTAACAGTAAAGGATGCAGCAGTCAAGAAATACGTTGCAGAATAGCACTAGGTAGGGTTGCAATGAAGGTCTTGGAAAGGATATTTAGATGCCGTGATGTGTCTATACCTACAAAGATAAGAACCGTTCAGACAATGGTTTTTCCCGTGACACTCTATGGATGCGAAAGCTGGACTTTGAAGAAGCAAGATAGAAAAAGCTTTGACGCTTTTGAACTTTGGTGCTGGAGAAGACTTTTGAGGATACCATGGACAGCCAGGAAAAAGAAACAAATGGATCACAGAACAAATCAATCCAGAATTTTCACTTGAGGCACAAATGACCAGGCTTAAACTATCATAGTCCGGACATATCATGCGAAAACCCAGCTCTCTTGAGAAGTCCATAATGCTGGGAAAAGTTGAAGGAAATAGAAGAAGAGGAAGACCAGCAGCAAGATGGATGGACTCGATTATGGCAGCAATGAATGCACCACTGAGAAACCTTAAAGGCCAAGTTGAAGACAGATCATCCTGGAGAGAATCTATCTGTGGTCGCTAAGAGTCAATACCAACTTGACGGCACTTAATCCATCAATCAATCAATGTTTATAATTCAGACTCCTTCATCCCACCTCTTTAAGGTGTCTTTTATCGATTTAATTATATTGTGTGAATTGATTGGTTGAGCTTGTGTGAGTAGACAAATTATCCTGGACATTCTGACAGTTCAGAGAACAAGACTTTCAGAAAAATAAATATGCCACAATCAAGGATAAATTGTAAGTTTGTCTGGAATTAAACTCTCATATAGATTCCAAGAACTGCTAAGAGGTGGGAAACCTGAGGGCCTTGGGGACTATAGACAGGTTAACTGAAGGAAAATAACAGTATGGGAGACTGAAAACCAGGAATTTTAAGAAAGAGTTGGTAGGTAGAAGACACAGTTAAACAAGTGGTGTTTTCCCCACCACTTATCCTTACCAAGAAAAGGTTCATTTGTGTTAGGCTGTTGCTGAAAGTAATCAGAAAGAAGAGTGCTTCACAAATTCAGAAGAGAGGGGAGCAGCAGGAAAACAGCCACAGGATCCACTGAAAAATGAATTTATTTATTTTTTAAGTACACTGGATAAATCAATAAATCAATATTTTTTTCTGTGATACCCGGGAAAGGTTCTCCCCTTGCTTCCTCATTGTCATTAAATATGGCAGTACTAGGAGTCAAAACCAGTGGGATAAAGTAACAGGGACTCAGTTTCATATATCGATCTGAACTAACCAGTCAGTTGTTTTGCTCCTGTCTTCCAGTTATTTAAAATTTTACTTACTGTACAAACATTTCAGCACTCTCAGCATGTAGTGAGCAACACTTAGAGTCAAAAATCCTGCGATTCTGTATTTTCAGTCTGACTGGAATATGATGAGCTGCTGAATAGTCTGTGTCGGGTTCAAGGTTCTGTGCCACTGTGGTTCTCCATTTGAAACTGGAGACTAAGGGCTGGTTCACACAATACATCAAACTGGCCTAATATCACCTGCCACACAATTAAGGACTTGAGCATGCATATCCCCTCCACCTTTTGACACATTGTTTTGGTTTTCATAATTGTGAGAGGGGCTTTTTAAATCCATACTTCAAATTAAATATTACATTGCAGTTGCATTTAAATCATGTGCGACGGAGCAGTTTGAATGATTATTATGTAAAGTGGAAGGAAGGGGAGTACTACATGAGCACTCACATCCCTCATGTGTACTGGATAGGGACTCCTCAGCTATTCTCCTCATCTTAACTAGACCATAAAGATGGAAGGGGAGTTGACCAGTCCTCTCCAATGAGTCATTGGTTGAGGTAGGGTTTGAGCCCATCTCTTCAAGGTCCAAGTCCCTCGACCTTCATGTGCCACACTAGCTAAGAGCTGCTTCACGTTTTATTCAATAATTAGGTTTGCAACAGTACTGGTGTTTCTCGTGTGTGTTTCCCGTACTAACCATGTAAAGTGCCATTTTGATTGTTTATGAATTTCTATTCCATCCTGTTTTCAGGGTGGTTTACACAAAGACATAATAAAATCACAATATCATAAAATACAAAGCCCAATCAAAACAGTAATCAAATAGAGAGTTTCTAAACATGTAGTGGCCGTGGGAGAGGAAGCTTTGGCTAGCCTAATTACTTTGCTGCCAGATAAAGTGTGGAGCATCTATAACGTGTTAATTTTGGCAGAGCAAAGAGTGTTGTTTTTGAAAGTCTGCAAATCCTCAGTTAGTTAACATTACTAGAGAGCCCTAAGTTTATGTTTCATAGCATTTAAAAAACAAAAACCCCTTTCCTTTCTTTCAGTAAGAGTTTGCTGAATCATTGCATGTTATCTCCCTCAAAACATTCCTCAGAAATAACAACATGGCTTTTAAAAGAGGAGAGAAAAAACCTTTATATGACTACAGGACTTCCTAGTACAGAAAAAGGATTTCATGTGCCATTTTATCTTTCTCCTTTTTTTATTCCCCAGTGCCATTTTCATTCTCTAGCCCTCCCCAAAGAACAGTTGTGAGTGGTTTTGTAAAACATTTCTGTGCAACATGTTTTTCCTAACTGAAGAACCTTTGTTATCTCAACAACAATCTTATGTCTTGTTAGTATTCTCCCCATCATATCATATTAGCAACTGTTTTCATGAATGCCACAGAGAAATATAATGATATTAGCACCTTTCAAATTGTATTAGTGAAAATAAATACAAGTAGGAAACAATATTAATACAGTATGATGTAAAACTGCTGATATAATGCTAAGGTGCACTGAACCAGTCAGAAGGAATATCTGACTGATACTGGGGTGTGAGAGATGTAGAAGGACTCCGGAGCATTCAGCAACTTTGAAATGCAAAGTGAAGAATCACATTGTTTTCCTTTGGGAGTCACCATTATCAGGATGGCACTTTGTAAAATGGCTGCCTGCCAAATATGGTGATTTTGTTTAAAACTTGGAAGTTAACTTGTCCAAATTTCAGAGTGAAGCTGTTCAGAGCTCTGTACAATTTGAACAGTATTTGAATATCCCGAATTCCATCAAAGGGTATTAGCTTGTTTTCTAACCATAACATGGATCATTGGTACTAGTGATGAGCAATAGTGATGGATGGAACACACACACACAAACTGTCCAGTTTGGAATGGGTCTGCTTGAATTAGATTAATTTGACATGTCACTCCTGGAAATCCAAAGATACGCCCATTGAGAATCAGCAAGGTCTCTAAGCTGCATTATGTTCCTAGTGATGTCATCCAAAGTAGTCCCCCCAGCCACCACTACACCTCTGCTGCAAGGCATTCCCACTCTGTCTTTCCCCAAAATAACTGAAGGTGAGGTGGCATCAGGGATGACCTTTAAGAACCACAAGGCATCTGGATGAGACCTGGATGGTTTTTTGAGTGTTTATAGCAGCATCTAGGCATGCCACAGAACATGGAGAACAATCATGTTGGAGATCATTGTTATGCATGCTCACAACGATGTCGGGAAACAATGGAATGATGATTCTAAACATGCTGGCATGCTGCTGTGTACAACATGTTCTCATGTTTGGTTACAATCCAGAGACCAACACAGAAATTAGTTCTGAAGCAATTAAAAGAAGTAATATGCTGTTATTAATATTTGTAAATCAGTTCAATATTTACACTAATATTTGTAAATCATTTTAAACAAATTATGCACATTTATTCATAATGCATGCGTGCGTGTATGCGCACCCACACCCAATTTTCTTAAAATGTTGATATTCACAAAGATAGAAACAAGTCAAGCAGAAGAAAAACCCTCACAAGGTTTTATAGTCCACAAAACTGGTAAAGCAGATCCTCAGGTTTGTCTACAGTTTTCTGACCACAGTTGCCTGAGAGTTTTCTGGACTATGAGATTTGCGCCAGTTAAAGTGTTGTAGTGCAACAGTATGAGGCAGCGGCTTGAAACCACGTGTACAGCATTTCTTGATGTGTTTTTCAATGCCATTCCATTGGGATGGAATGCCATTCCAATTGCCCATCACTGCAGCGGGTTTTATGGCCAGGAGGTGTCCATATTCCACCTGAATCTCATTCACTCAGCTCTCCTCCATTTTCGGCAGAGGAGGATGACATAAGGAAGGTGTTTTTAAAAAAAATCTCTAGGTGGTTTTGCACAAACTGCCACTAGGGGGAGCACCATGGTGCAAACAATTTCTTGATTGCTTCTGGTGCAAGAACCTGAACAAATATTTTTTTGAAAATCCATATACTGAAAGGGGCTTTAGATATCAACAAATCCTTGAACTGTGGAATGAGCCCTCCAAACCGCATGGCATTGAGAATAGTTTGCAGGCTTGCTGGTAAATGTTCACTGGGCTTCCTTGCAGTAAACAAGGAAATAAAAGTCTGTTGCCCTGCAATAAACAAATGGGATTGCACAGAAGTAAATAATTCATTTCAGTGGGCTTCCTCTTAAGTAAGTGACTGTTCTCTCTCCCTGCCTTGGACTGCTAAATTGCCTTATAGTAAATCAGTGGGATTACACAGTTGCTTGTTCGGGTTCCGCAAGCAAGAGCACTGGGAAATGAAACAGGGCGGGGATATATATATATCACATGCCCTTACATATCTACAGAACCTCCATCTGCCGAATGATCCAGCCAATCCACAGCACCAAAAAAAAAAAAAAAAAGAAAGTAAGGAGGAAACATGAACATGTCTGAAAAATAAGTCTGGGGGGAAAAAGCAAATGTGATCAAAATCAAAAGCAGATGAGAATCGGATTGCACCTTTGTGTAAAGACCTGGGCACAATTAAAAAAAAAAAAACAATCATGCATGGGACGGAAAGGAGCTGTAAAAATGAACAAGTGGTTGCACAGCAATTTGAACTGTCCACACCACATCCCACTGCAACACATAAACTATGGGGAAAGTCTCCTACAATGGAAAAATACAGCTACTTTCCTGCAATGCATTTGCAGCATTGTAGGGCTGCAATGCATCAATAAAATCTGAAACAAGGCATCAGAAATATGAACAGCACCCTGCTTGACAACACAATGACCGTAATGTCACAACATGGGCAATATGGAGGGGCACTTAGTGGACACTTTGCAAATCTGTTGCAGCATGTAATCTGAAAAATGCCCAAAAATGCTGAATGAATGCTTGTTGAGAGTAGAAAGCTGCCACTCTCTTCTCCTTTCAGCTACTCAGTCCTTGCCTTTTCTCAGTTCTCTTCCTCTCAATCACCTCATAAACCCTTCTACCTCCAAATCTATTTTTCTTTCACAATCTTGTTTTTCCTTTCTTCTCATCACAGAGTTCCTGCATTCACATGATATGCTCAATACTTGTACAATCTAGCCCTAATCAGATATTATGCTGTACAAGTGTACAGATGTCTGTACATTCATATATGTTTTTGTGTGAATGACTGTACCTGCATTCATTTTAAATACCTGTATCCTGCATTATAAGAGGCCTGTACCCAGGTTCTTTTTTTAAAATTAATGCAAGTATGGTCATTTGCACAAAATATGTACACATATGTAGACAACCGAATGCAAGTACAACATAAAACCTGAACACAGCTAATATCTCCTCAGAATTCTCTCTCAAAGACTCTTCCCAATGGCAGCCCCTCCGGTCAAAAAATATAACTCAGTCACCATACAAAAGAAACTCATGCACACAAAGTTACACATGCCTATTGCAACAGTTTCTGCAAACCCTCCCTGACATACTTCCAGGGAGTTGGGGATGAGAGTGAAAAATATCTATCTATCTATCTATCTATCTATCTATCTATCTCATTTTATTTTATTTTCTCCCCCACCTTTTGTTCTAAGACCTCAGGGCAGTTAACAGCAAAATACATAAAAACAATAATGAAATTTCAATAAAAATAGAACAAATACAACTAAAATTAAGAGAGCAGGGACAACACATTGGCCGAAAGCATGAATAAAAAGAGCAGTCTTCACTTTCCTCCTAAAGGCTGGGAGAGAGGGAGCCATGTGGATCTCAGCTAAGAGGCAACAACTGAGGCCCTGGTCTGCATGGTCAACCAATGGGTCTCAGCAGGTGTCAGCACACGGAACAGAGCCCTCACAGCCGATCTAGTCAGGTGGGGAGATTCAGCTAGGAGCAGGCGGTATCTGGGCGCAGACAGTATCTGGTCCCAAGCCATTTAGGGCTTTAAAGGTAATAACCTTTTTGTTATTGGCCCAGATGGGTGTGTGGGTTTGATTCTAAATTAATTTTTGGTGACTTAAGAAATCCAGTGAGTAGCATAAGTGTGCATGTGCATATCCAAACTTACACAAATTGTGTTTGGACTCTGCAGCATCTATGATTGGCATAAACTTGGCAGCATCTCTGACTGGTATAAAGGATCTAGGGATCTGTGAAAACCTGGAAAGGCTAACCGATGTCTTGTGAATGGAATTCAGCTCAAGAAGCAATTTTATCTGACCCTCATGCCCTGGCCCTACCAACACTGATGAATGGATCCTTCGTAACATACTCAAGGCTATACATTGCTGCTGGAGAACCTGTCATTCCTGCTGGGAATGTCATTCAGGAACCTGCTGGGAATGTCATTCAAGGACTTGGGCCAGGGTTAGGTACCAGATCAGGCAGATTAGAAGCAATGATTTCCTCACACTGGAGAGCTGGCCTAAAGGCAGGCGTTATATGGGGACCATCATTAGCTTGTGTGGGTCAGCTGATGATAGTCATGCTAGGAGTCAGGAAACCATACTGAGACGGCTTCAGCTGTGAGAGATCAAACTAGCTTTGTAGTCTGGAGAGTGCCCTTCATTGATAGAGACTAATCTCACTGGCATGTTCAGGGACTAGAGCACTGGTGGCACAGGAAGGCACCAGGGGCTACTGCATTCACTGGTGTGAGACATCCTAGTGTCCTATACATAGGGGCTTGATAGATGAACTCTGAGTGGGAACCAAGATAAAAGCCTAAAGATAATTTCTTGGCAGACACATGATATAGCTAGTGCATTGTGTGGAGTGAGGGAGGTTGAAAACTGTCTTTTTTTAGAACATTGAAGGTGGCTTGAAAGATTGATTGGTGCTCATGGTATGTATCCTCGTTCTGCATTTATCTCTCAGCCAGTTCAAATGATACTCCGACCAACCTATCTTGATCACATGGGAGAGGATCATGGGTGTGTCCATGTCTCTCGCCCCATAAGTGTGTTGTCCCACCCCTAATTATGTGACAGTGCAATTCGTCTGAACCTCTTCTCAGTGTATGGATTAAGTACTACTTGTAGTATTGTCAGGTCTTAAACTTTTTTTGAAATTTTTTTTCTCCTACAAAAATATACCTCTTTTGTATGCTTTAACAAGCAGCTTAATCAGCAAAGGAAGAAGAAGGGGGAAATCACTTTTTGGAATGTTTGAAAACCTACGTAAGGGGAAACAAGCTGATAGATTCCATACATTTGTCAAACCAGAAGTGAAGTAGGAAAGCAGAAATTCTGGAAAGAATATGAAAACATGAGCAATAGTTGTAAAAGAAATGTAATAATTATTCCATTACGTGACCCTAGATACAATGAAATCTTTGTGGATTCCAAAACTGCTGTGATGGCTGGCACTGTTGACATTCAATACGAGAAACTGAAGCATCCCATCGATTGGTTTTTGGCTTTAAAAAAAAAAGTACCACTACTATTCTGTTGTTTGCAAGGACTGGTGGTGTATAATGTTCTTCCTTAGCGCAGAACAGTCATTAAAGTGAGTGGTCCTGGCATGAGCTGGAAGTAGCATGCATTTTGTGTCCTGTCAAGCTGCCCATGTCAGGTGGAGAATATTATCTCCTGACATTCTCAAACCAACTTTATATGTTAATGGAGTTCTAGTTTTCTATGAAGGGAATTTTAGCATGTAGTGGCTCCAACCAGTCCTACATAGGCAGGCCTCCTTCACCACAAAGAATCAGTCACCATATTAACAGCAGAGCCATTCCACTCTGTGTGCTGAGCAACAGCTTGATGTTCTTAGCAATGGAGCTTTTTGTAAAACATGAGCCACACAAGATATTCGAACTGCATACAGTGAGCGGATGAGCAGCAAAAGGGCCTCTTTTAAAGCGGATTGTTTTTTCATAGTCTGGTGTACGCCTGTGGCTTTGCCCTATTCTGCTGTGTGGCCACTGTGGATTTGCAACCATGCTTCTGCTCCTTTCAGATAGAGAAGAACAACAGCCCAAGACAAGATGGCAGCTGTTCTCCCCACCACAAACTTTACCAACCTCCCTTTCCCCTGGATTTGCTCACTTGCTTGTTCCCTGGCTCCTTTACTGCCATTCCCTTAGGACTGGGTCATCCCCTGCTCCCCCAGATCTAATTTTTTCTATAGACGGTTTATCTAAAGAAGATTTATTGTTTCTATGTGTTGAAGAGCTTCCTGAAGTTAGGCTAGTGGGTTGGAATAGATGACCTTCTGGTGACCTCCAGTTATAGGATTCCATTATTATTGCTATTGCTTTTCAATCACTTAATATCAAGCTCAGTTCATCAGTTCCTCCTTCCCCACACTACGGTACAAACAACAGTAATTTCATCAACTGCAGTATCAGCTCATCAATTCTTCTCCCTGTCACCACTAGCATTTTAATCAATTAATACAGGATTGATTCATCCATTCCCTTGCCACCACACCCCCGCTGTCCCCATTATTTAAAGGATACCATTACCACTAATGCTAACATATTGTAATATGATATCAGACAGCGTTTTTATACCCCTGAATTGGACCCGAAGGCAGAAGTAAGAGGAAGTAGCTAGGAAGCACTGCTGAAAATATTGGTGTGTAATTAAATCATAGGGCTTGTTTTAGGATGCTTTCTTCTCTTTAAGCATGACTTTCGTGGAAATAGGATTTTAAAGGGAAAGTGAACCTGTCAAGTAGCTTGCATAGGGATAGATTTGGATGGAATTATGCCTTTTCCATTGATACTGTAAGGGTTCCTTGGAGACGTTTATAATCTTAGTGGAAATGCAAGAAATGCTATGTCAGTTCTGCGTCTAGAGAATGTATTTGATGTTCCGTCTATTTGTGGATTATTTACATGGCAGAACATTATGTATCTCTGGGGCCCTGGCTTACTGCACACTGAAGGCACCTTTACATTCTACTTGTAATATCTCTATACATTTCTGCTGTAATATCTCCTTGGGTGGTGGTAGTGTTTGGTTTCTGTCTCTTCCAGACTGAGTCAGCATAAGAGATTTTGCCTTTTACTCTGAGCAAATGCAGACTGGTTATACAGGTGGAATTTATATCTGTAGTAAATTTCATTACTGTGAATCTAGGCAATAATAACTAATCTTTACATTTGTTTGACAGTTATCTTCTAACATTTTTCATAATAAGAATTCACAATGCTTCTACACGCGTCCCATGTCTAATCCTTTAAACAGTGATCCAAAGGGGTATTTTAGGTGCACTCATGGGCAATATGTACTCTCCGTAGGCTTTTTCATCCTTTAAAACAAAAAGCTGATTACATGTATATTTTTATATTCAGTGGGCTTTTCATAGTTACTTTGAACTTCCCCTTGGTTTGCCATGTGATATTGGAGTCACTCTCCTTGGGCTCACAGCCACATGGATCCTGGCTTTTTTGGATCCTGGCTTTGGTATTTGAAGAGGAAATGTGATGTGGCAATTGGAAGCATTAGAGAGTCAGGGTGATGTAGCAGTAGAGTCCGAAAGTAGGCGTCGGAAGACCAAGGTTCAAATCCTGCCAATTAACTGGATGACCTTATTTGAGTCACCAGCTCTTAGAAGAATCTTCTTCAGAGGGTTGAGATGAATGATAAAAGGGGAAAAGATGCCTATCTATGTTGCTTCCTTGGAGGAAGGGTGGGATACAAATATATGTAGTCTGGAACTGCAGCTTGGACTCCTTCCAATATTCTACATCACTTGTAAAAACTATAATTTTCAAATCAAGCTTAGTGAATGTTATGAGACCAACAATAGTTCTTGGCTTTTATTATTGTTTGGGTGGCTTCACACAGAAAGGTACATGCTCCTGTTACTGCCATCTTTTCAGTGTTGTCTGGACCAATGCTTTGGGGGACCAACGTTCTCCACACAATTTCAAATTGTGGTTACAGATGTTGAATGACAGAAGAGATCCAGCACTGGAGAGTATGAACAACACGGAAGAGGTGGCAGTACCCAAAGTGTGCCCTTGTTAGGAACCAGCAATTTTTCCCTATGGACTTGCTGCCATTACATTTAAAGGAGCCCTCTTTCTTAGAAGTGAAATTTTGTTTCAAACCAAACACGTTTGCTTCCTTTTTTCTTAGTTAAAGATATGGTTAAATTAAATATTGCACTGAAACACAAAAACAAGTTTGAAATTTTGATTTTCACTTTTCCCTTCAATTGAACTTTACCAGACTACTGGCTGATATACAGGCTCCTTCTGCTGTGCTAAATATAGCCTCTCGGCTGCCTAGCTTTTATTCGCCTTCTTGTAAGCAAAGTGATATCTCTAGAGTATATGCAATCTTCCGTGCCACCAATTATTACTGTTTTCTAGTTAGTAATATTGCTTATTTCCATTCATTTCATTCAAAGGCACAGGGACCTCAGAAACTGTGCCGTTGAACTATGTTTACTAAAGATGGTGTTCCATCAAGTTGGTTATTATGAAACTGTACTAGCTGACCCCTCACAGAGCATCTATGCAGTTGTGCAGTGAGCCTGTGGTATCCCCCCCAAGCTCCCTCACCCCCCCATGGCTCCCTCGCTCGCTCTCCCCCGCGGCTCCCTCGATCGTTCTCCCCCCCCGCGGCTCCCTCGCTCACTCTCTCCCCCCCGTGGCTCCCTCGCTCACTCTCTCCCCTCCACGGCTCCCTCGCTCCCTCTCTCCCCATCGCGGCTCCCTCGCTCACTCTCTCCCCTCCGTGGCTCCCTCACTCTCTCTCCCCCCCCATGGCTCCCTTGCTCCCTCTCCCCCCCCCACGGCTCCCTCGCTCGCTCCCCCCCCCCACTCCCTGCTTCACGACTCCAGCTGGCAAGTTCCTTGGCTTTCCGAAGCAGCTGCCCACACTCCTCTCCAGCTACTGCCTTCTCACTTTCTGAACCCTCGCAGGCTGTCAGCCAGTTGCTTCCCCCCTGTCAGCCAATTGCCTCCTTTCTGCCACATCACCACGCATCACTCTGCCCCCCACAACTCTCTCACTTGCGTTCTCCCCCCCACAACTCTCTCATTCGCCTGTGTCTACCTGTTGTTGTCCAACTGTCCTTCAGTCTCCATTTCTCTACCAGCTGTTGCGGCAGGAGGGCACTAACAACAGCCTCCCTGCCGTCCAACTGCTTTCCGCAGTGCCCTTGTGCTGGCTTTAAGCTCCTTGGCGTGTTTTGAGGCGGAGAACTGCCAGCCGTCCCCTTCCACCAAATTCTCTGGTGCCTTATGTAGCGCCACCACAAACTCCTTCTGTCCCCATTCCCTGAACTCACTGCTTCACGACCCCAGCTGGCAAGCTCCCTCTTGACGGTGGGTGTGCCAGGTGGGCAGTAACAACGGCCTCCCTGCCAGCCCTCCACTTTCCGCAGCGCCTTCGTGCAGCCGACCCCAGCCGGCAAACTTGCCCTCCCACCCCTTGTCAGCCAATCGCCTCTTTTCCTCCCCCCAGTCTGTCAGCCAATCGCCTCCTTTCTACCACGTCCCCACGCATGGCCCGTCTTAGAGGAATAAGTATATAGACAGATAGATACTTCTCAGAGAAGGGGGCCAAATAGTCATGAACTGAGAGTAATGATACATCAATCCAGGATATGATCTGAGAGAACATGACATGATACCACCTTGTTTAGGCTAAGCAGGTCTTGGTCTTGCCTGGAAACTCCATGACATCCATCTTGAGGAACACGATAAAACAAAAGTAGAACATAAATGTAGTAATGAAATTTTTTTAAAGTCACCTATTCTTACCAACCAAACATTGATTGAGTAGGCTAGCTTTACGTGACTTAAAATAGGGTGTGTTTGCCATGCTAAGAATGGTAAGGTTATGTTTAGTGGACTATATTTGTTAGATATGATTACTATTACAGTTTGTCATACAAACCTATATCTATCTACATAATAAAACAGATATAATATAATATAATATAATATAATATAATATAATATAATATAATATGTATTGACATATATATGTAAGCTTGTTGTTTTAAGCTTGCTTAGCAAATATAACTGAAATCAGTGGGACTGCCCAACTTAGTAAATATGTTTAGGCTTGGGGTGCAAATATATTATAGATTTACTTGTACTAATTTTATTTTTCTAAAATGAAATTCAGTTAAACATGTTTTCAAATCTGAAGTCTTGTAAAGATTTTTAAATCTTTAAAGATTTGCCTGAGTGCAAAAAATAAAGAAAAAAGATTTCCCCCAGCTAATACTTTTAAAAGTAGCTAAATGAATAATTTTGAATTCAGACAATAAAACACAATCCTGGACTAGAAAACTGTATTTCAGCATGACTCTAATTTTTACATGCAACCTAGTGACCTTTTCTTGAACAAGGAAATGGTAGGTCAAGATTTATGAAAAATCTCCTCAGCCCTTAATATAGATGTTCTAGCAGTACTTATAACTTTAATGGGTATGATTGTTGCACCAATTTATAAGAGAAACAACAGCAAACTGTGAAATATATATGCTAAAGAATTTGAAACAGAGCATCTGTAAACACAAGGAGCACCACTTCGTAATGCTTTCTGCCTTTTTGCAGAACAATTAATTAATGACTTCATTAATTAATGAATAAATTAAAGAAAGACACCATTACTGACTAGGGGAGACCTGATATATTACTGAGTCAATAAACTATTGAACACAGAGAAGGACCTTTTGGTAGATTTTTTTCCCTCCTCATCTTGTAACCCACAATCACATATATTATTCTTGCCTAATCAGCAGTTTTGTGGGTACTCTTATATTTCATATTTCTAATTCCTTTAATCACTGGTAGGTACAACAATGTTTTACAACCTTGCTAATGAAGAGTTGGTCGGTTGATGTTGGTTGGAACACACGTAAATGTCAGATGTAATACAGCAAAAGGATTTTTTCTCCCATCCAGCAGTGTTTTCTGGAGGCTAATATAAAGCAGCAGCTGGAGTGAGGAAGGCATAAGGCAAGTAAAAAAGATACCTTCATCAGAATTCATGTAGAAAAAAGCAGCCAGTTTTTATTAGAATCTAGAGAACAGAAGTAGTAATAGCAAAGCATGGTGGAATTCAAATGGCACAAAAGGATTCAGCCACCCCTTCCCTGTGAGGAGAAGAATATTCTGCTCACACACATCATTAATTCCTGGGCCTTTAATTCTTTTCTATAAACATTGTTATCCCATGCATGCTTACTTGGAAGGATGCCTTTCCAAATCCAGTGGGACTTACTCCCAAATATTGCACGCATGTATACAATTGCAGCCAAAATAACTGATTGACATTGTGGTAGTTTCTATAATGCAAAGATGTGTAATTGTATAAATCCATTACAGCGTTCAGGAAATTCTGATGTTCTTGCAATTGCAGGTACCACTATCTTCCCTGCTCCCCCAGCTGACCCTCAAGTAATCACTGGTTGCATCTAAATTGGTAGAGTGATCATTTCCTGGCATCTCCAAGTAGTTACAGTACATTGTTAATGTGTGAATGATGAATATAATTTCCTCCATTTTAAAAAATATGTGTGCAAATTAAGCCTAAATGCATGCCATAAATTTAGTAGTAGTAGTTTGAGGAGCACAGGTCATCTTTAGCACTATTTAAAAACTGAGGTCTTGCCCTCTCCTTAAAAAAAAAAAAAATTCGATCATTATTTATGTATTTGCCTTATAGTTTAAAGAAATTATCCATCTTTCCCCCCAAAGTCATCTTTCTATTCATGCCATTTGCGTTTAAATTTTACCTCCTTAGATTTCTTTTTATAAAGGGGCGCGCCAGGGGCTTATGTTTTTAAAGGGAAACGTCTAAGTTGTCAAAAAATGAGCACTTGTGCCTAGTCAAAGGGAAAGGAGTGATGGAGGTAAATGAAAGTTGCTACAGGTCTCTTGAGTCAATTCCTTTCTGTATCTCCATCATTGTATTGGTGCTTTGGGAACACACTGAGCCAGTGACTTTGTCCTGATGCTTTACTGAATTAAACCTTTTATAAGTCTCTGAAAGAAAAGCATGAGAACTTTTTTTTTAATGGAATGAGGAGCAGTGGGTGGGGGGCAGGGAGAAGGGTCGTTTGCTTTGCTCTGCATTTATGTATATTGGAGTATATGCTACATTCTTAGTTATAACTAAATTGACATGCTGCAATGTGAAGACATAACTAACATTAACAAAAGTTGCCTTCAGGCATTGGAAAGGTAAACCAGGAAATTTGTGCAACACATACATAATCCTCTACCTTTAAAAGCCAAGTGGAGATGTTGGTCTGCTTTGTTTAAATGCATTTATTCATTTTCATGGGATGATGATGGTGATGATTAGTTAATGCACCTTATAATTGGAATTGCTCTGTGACAATAATTTATTTTTTATGACAGGCCCCTTTCCCTGAAATTAAAACAAAAAAGCAAGTCTTTTCGTATCGCATTTGTTTTAACTGGTGTTGTGTTTGCAATGGGGAAAAGAAGACAACAACTATTCTGCAAGCAAATATTAAAAAGCAAAGAAAAAAATAATGTTTCTTATTAATATCTTTGTATGGCTACGATCCAAAGGGATAAGCATGAAATTCTGCATATGCAATAGGGCTTTTCAGCCCCACCTCCCACCACACAGCGTTTTCTTGCCCCTTGGAAGCATGCTCTCGAAGGTCAGGGTATCCTCGAGAGCAGCATTTGATGTGGTGTAAGAGGCTTCAGCCAGCAGAGAATTCCCTGTTCCTCTGTGTACAGAAGTGCTTTACATGCACAGGCCAGGGTCTTCTTGGGATCCCAGTATGATTCTATAATGAGATAAGAAGCTGAGAGTGTGAATAATGACCATGGAAATTCCCAGTTCAAATTTTACCTAAGCTTTGAATTAGGCAAGTCACTATTTTCTCAACCTCTACCTGGCATCTGCAATAAGGGTGTGACCTGCCCTACAGGGCTGTTGTAAAGACTGCTGAGCAAATATATTTAAAACGCTTAGAACAATCTAGGAAGTTATAGAAATGCTCAGTATTATTATGTATCCTCTGAGATGCTTAAAGAAATTGGTTTCCTTTTTCTTTTTCTAGGCAATACGCTGCACATTGGTAAATTGCACATGTGAATGTTTCCAGCCAGGGAAGATAAATCTGAGAACCTGTGATCAGTGTAAACATGGCTGGGTGGCACATGGTAAGAATTACCTTCCTTTCTTTTCTCCCTCTTAAGTTCACCTCCATGTGTGTCTCACACCCATAGATCTGTATCATTTCATACAACATCAGCAAGAGTACATCATTGTGTGAGTATATCACAGCATGTGCATGCTTGTTTGTGCTCTGTAAAGGACGGGAAAGGGGGGGTTCTGTTGTTCCAGCGCAGGTGACATCACGTTAGTGGAAATGACGAGCACTGTGTGGTATATACTTCATATAATGGCCTCTACAAAATTACTCAGAACTCCTAGCAGATGTACAAGACGTTTATGTTTAGGGTCAGCCCAAGACATTTTGGTATCAGAGGCAGAATAACTGCCCTTCTCCCCCACAGTGTACACATGTTTTCCCATACAATAGGTCATGTGCAAAACTGATATGCTGTTTGTTGCTTTGCCAAAGCACACTATTACAATATTATTTAAGGGCACATACACAAGATCACTTGTAAACAGATGGCCCATTCAGGATAATTCCTTACTTAGACAGATGCTGGGAGAGGAGAGAGTAAGGTCCCTACTACATATTTAGTCCCCAGTACATATAGTGGCTGTATGTGCTAGGCCTGCATGTGTAGTTCAGATCTCTGTAATTACTTTCCTGATAAGGACTCTCTTGTAACCAGCATAAGTAGTAAATAAAGTCTACATGGTTGCTTTGTTGTGTCATTGGAAAAATAAGTTAAATAGCTGCTGATTTGCTACCCTTTAATGGTGCTTACTTACACAGATGCCTAAGGCAGCACCTCTTACATATACTGGAGAACCTTGTTATTCACAGAACCGCTTTTCGAGTATCCATGGGGTGTCTAATAGACACCCGTTTCCAATATCAGTGGATACAATAGAGTTAAAACCCACGTATCAGCAGTTCCTAGAGGGCTGGAAGTGACCATGGTGGTCACTTCATCCTCCATTTTATCTCAAGGAGCCATTTTATGGCTCACCTTGTAAAAATCAGACCTTCCTCCATGACCTTTTGTGGTTTTCTGAGGCATTTCTTCCTTTGTGGGGCATTCCTGGGCATGTGGGGGACTCGCAGGGGACTTACTGTATACCACAGTAAGTTCTGGGCCATCTGGGAGCCGTTTTTGAGTATTTGGGGGCTGCTTTTTTAAAATGTTTCCCTCCATCCTGGAACCTAACCCTCTTTCCCCATAGCGGTAATGCCTTGTTACTTGTGGTAGTAGGCGAGGAACGGAGGTTCTCTTGTATACAGCCTGTTTACAGTACAGTATAACTATCTATACACTGCAGTGTCTGTGAGTGTGTGTACATACGTCTAGTCCAGTCTATTCATAGCAGAGGTGCTGTGGAGCTCACCTTGCACATAAGAAGCAGCCAATAAGTAACAGTTTGATGGGAATTCAAACATACTAGAGTCTGTCTTTCAGAGCCTGGATAGCAGAATGAAGGTGGTATATTCTGCATTGGTTGAGTGAAAGCCTTGGTGGTGGTTCACCCTTATAAGAGGTGGCACAGTGACCTAGCTAAGCTATAACTCAAATGGAAAACTCAGGGCACAAGCTAGAAGGTATGTTTGGCTTGAATCTCTACAACTAATTTGTGTGTGTTGGGTGTGTGTGTGTGTGTGTGTGTGTGTGTGTGTATGTATAGGTATTTCCCCCACCGTTGGTAACAAATAATCCTATACAGGTGGCCCTCGTTATTCACAGAGGTTCTGTTTTACAATAGTGGATAACGAAACCATGAATAATAAAGCCTTAAGTCAATTGGTATTTGAGGGCGGGGGGATTAGGTTCCGGAGCCAAGGAAAATGAATTAAAAATCACCTAAAAGACAGGGTAGGAACATAGCATGAACATGGGAAGCTGCCATATACCAGGTCAGACCATGGATCCATCTAGCTCATTATTGTCTTCACAGACTGGCAGTGGCTTCTCCAAGGTTGCAGACAGGAATCTCTCTCAGCCCTATCTTGGAGATGCCAGGGAGTGAACTTTGAACCTTCTGCTCTTTCCAAGCGGCTCCATATTACAAGGGGAACATCTTACAATGCTCACACATGTAGTTTCCCATTTATATGCAACCAAGGTAGACCCTGCTTAGCAAAGGGGACAAGTCATGCTTGCTACCACAAGACAAGCTCTCCTCCTCTCCAGGGTAAAAGCAGAAATAAGGATGGAACACAGCATTGTGCCTTGGCCACCTCAGATCTCCCACACTCTAGATCCTCCAGCAGGGTCCCCCTCACCCCGCTCCTCCAGTAATATGCAAGTTTCCTCTTCCCACAGTTGAAATTCAGCACTTAGCAGCACAAGCCCTAGGCCTGTCTGGTTGCTAGGCTGGTCAAAGAGGCAGCACAAAATTAAATCAGTTTCAAGTAAACACACACAGAAGAGTGTGTGAGAATCAAGGAGTGAGAGGAGAATCAATTTTCGATGTATAATTAAAATCAATTTTTATTTTTTAATTCATATTGAATTTTAATTGCAATTTAAATTAAATAATACCGTACTGTAATTATTAAAATTAATATTTAATTTGATATTTTTATGTTTAAAAATTCATCAAAATTAAACTTATAGAAGTGATAATTGGCATCTTACAAGGGCAGCACAATGCTGCAAGAGGCTCCAGAAAATGTCTCCAGGAAGCTCCACAGGAATGGGTCAAAAAAGGCTCTTGGGGCTTCCTAAGGATACCTGGTGCTGCCAGATGCTACCGGAAATGGCTTTTAGAAGCACAAAAGACTCTAAATATTGATTGTATACCACCCTGAGCCGTTTTGGAAGGGCAGTATACAAATCAAATAAATAAATAAATACATACATACATACATAATATGAAGACCAAAGCACCCCACCATCCTCCTCCAAATGCCTCTCACAACCAAGGAGCACATGCTGCAAGAGCACAACCATATAAGGGCAGAATTGCACTGCCAAAAACCGCAGATACATGAAACTGCGTACCGTGGATAACAAGGTCGGGTGTATATTGCCCTACCGTGGATGTGCAAAGCCGCGAGTGCCAGAACCGTGGATAACAAGGGCCGCCTGTAGATAATTCTTATGGAAATGTGGATGTAATGGTCTAGCAGTGTGATTTGTATGTGTGCTTTGTTCTTAGCAGTTCTTGTACATTACTTGAATCTCCAAACTGAAATGTTTCCTAAGCTTATGGAGCCAATTATAGGGTGATGGTGGGGAATTAAACAAACAAGTCCCTTTGATTTCAATGGGGAAAATTTAACATATATCCTCTGTTGATTTTAGTTTGCACTTTGGTAATTTGCCTTTCCTTCAAAAACCTCATGGTGGCATACATACAATTTTTCTCATTTTATCCTCACAATATTCCTGTGTGGTGAGTTAGACTGAGAAGGAATGAATACTCAAGGTCACTCCACAAGATTTATGGCTGGACCAGGATTTCAACTTGCAGCTCTCCAGTCCAAATCTAACATTACTCCACACACACCCTTGAAATCAATGGGATTAAGCTTGTGGGGTGACCTTGGGTATTCTCTCTGCTTAAATTTGGATGGTCCGTGCCCACTATGTCTTGAGTGTATGTTCTCTTCTCAGGTTCACACTACTGTATATGTGATGGCAGCTGTCCCATTTATATGTAAACTAGTATTTTTAAGCCCGTTAAAATAACGGGCACTAGTTGGGTTCATGAAACCGGGGGGGCCACCTACTGTTGGCTGCAGCAGCAGCAGCAGCAGAGCCCCACCGGAGGGAGGCAGCGGCGGCCACCGCGAAGAAGCCCCTTGAGGGCTGCCCCCGGAGGAGGAGGAGTGAGGAGGAGGAGCGGGGCAGGCGCGCGCAGGCCCACTTCCCCGGGGACGGCAGCGATGGCCATGCGCCCAGAGCAGCAGCAGCAACCACGGCTCGCCCTGCTGAGCTGCTGCCTGCGCCTCCCTCCCTGGGCTGGGCGTGAGGAGGAGCTGCTGCTGCTGCCAGGGGCGGGCAGGCGGGCGGGCGGAGGTCTTCTTCTCTGGGAGCCGCCAGTCCCTGCTTCTGCCTGCCGGCGGCTCCTCCCAGGGGGATGACGCCGCCGTCCTGGGAACCATCCGAGGGCCGGCTGCTGCCGAGCAGGAGGAGGAGGAGGCGGCTCCGCGCAAGACCCCCCCCCCCGCCCGTCCGGCTGCCGTTGCTGCTCCTCTGGAGCCGACCCCACCCTGCCAACATGGCTTTGCAGCCTCCAGCCAGCCGGACCACCCAAGGGACAGTTGCCGCCCCTGTTATTTTCAGCAGATGGGCCAGACCCACTGCCTCCGCCGCCTCTCCTATCCCTGCGGCCGGGCTAGACCAGCCACCGCCACTGCCTCTGCCCTCCCAGTGGCCACCTCTGGCCTTTCCGCGGCCGGGCGAACAACCGGCCAACATGGCCGCCTGGTGCCGGCGGCCGTATCTTCCTCGGATGTTCTGGGCAAGTGCTCCGCGCATGCCCAGAACAGCCGAGGAAGACACGGGTGCAGAGACACGGGCGCACACACAGGCTCTTTATTATAGAGGACTAGGTGTGAAGGTCCCACTGAAAAGACATAAGTGGAGGGTGCTGAACCCTGCCATTGCCTAAGGTTTTTTTTTGCTCTGCAGCTCTCCCTCTAGCTGCTTTTCTCCCAGCTTGACTCCTGTGAACAGACAAAGAAGCCTTATACTGAGTCAGACCATTGATTCATCTAGCTCAAGCTTGTCTGCACTGACTAGCAGCACTTTCCAGGATTCCAGCCTTCTGAGCCCTACCTAGAGATGCCAGAGATAAAATTTGGGACCTTATGGATGCAAAGCACAGGATGTGCTCTACCGCTGAGTATGGCCCCGCCCCTAATATTAGTATCAGAGGCAAGCTAGGATAACATTGTCTGGAGGAACCAACTACAGAGGAAAGATGGGCTGTGGGGCACGTGCAGCCCTTCTGCTTGCATGTCCCTTTTGTTCTTTCCATCACATTTTACTTATAAGTAAGGGGAAGAACCTGTAGTGTTCTTCCACTACCATGTGGGCTCAATTGCTGCTTATATAAATACATAAATAAATATTATGAGTATTCAGCCAGGTCGGGGGAAGGGGAGCTGAGGTTATTGATAAGTCATACAAAAAGAAAAATATGTAGGTCCTGATTTGAGAAAAAAATGTATGCAAAACATTTTTAATTTTCCCCTTTAAGCCCCTTAACGTCCTTTCTGAAACAGTTTTGTGTTTGTTTATTTCTAGTTCTCTTATGGGTCCAAGTCAGGTAACGATACAGCTCTTTAACACAAACATATATTTAGGAATATGGCAAAGACACAAAACCAAAAACGCAATCGGACTCTCTGATATTAGCTTAATTCTGGTCACCAACATTTAATCTACACAGAAAAGCATTTTCAGGAATGTTTCAGGTTTAGAACTGTACATACACCAAAGACACAATCACTCATTGTGTACCATGAATACATTGCGGTACTATGTCCTCATTGCTGTCAAAGTAAGGCTGGTTGCCAGGTCATATGCTCTTGCTTGTTATTAATTATGTGCCATATAATATTCACCAGCCCTAACAAGTTATATCACTGATAGAAATAGCTCAGTCAGATTTTTTTTTTAAACTCAGAAGTGTGTGAAATTTGAAAGCTATACAACCATTGCTCTTGGCACAGTGCATGAAAACGACTGGGACCTTGTGCTTCTCCCCTCATCCAAACTGCCAGCTGCTCTGTGGGCATCTGCCAAAGGACACTCATTGCTGAGGGGCTGTTTGCAGGATGTCCAAGGAAAAGCTATGTTACTTTGCTCTTTCCCCCCTTTCGCTCTAAACATAATAAATATTAGTGAACGTTTTCTGGAGTGTGAGGGATAAGGTAGGCCATAAACACCGATGATTCATGCTAACTTAACATGAGGAACAAGCAAGACCAGGATGGGTGGTTTGAGCACTGGGCAATCCCTTCAAGTGGTGCAGTTAAGGGTGCAACTTATAACACAATGGCTACAGGCACTATAAATCCTCATTTGTGTGCAAATAAATGTAGTGTGTGTGTGTGTGTGTGTGTGTGTGTGTGTGTGTGTGTGTGTGCGCGCGCGCACGCGCAAACCCCAAGAAAGGAGAGAGCTGTTTCTGAAATGTGCATGGCTGACTTTACAAGCAGTGAAAGTCATGAATTTATGCAAGAGTGCAGTTTTTCTTCTGTGTAGTGGAAAATCTGAAGCATTTTCCAGTCCACAAAAGAGAACAGGCAGTCTTCCCTTTGTCACTTCTGCCACCACAGCATTGCAAAAATATGGGTCTTCCTCTCTTTCCCCTCAGTGGAAATTCTAGCTCATGCCCTTCGCTCATCTCTCACCTTGAGTACAACATCATTCACCTCTCTGGTCTTCTGTTGTCTCACCTCAGTACCTTGGCCTCCATCCAGAAGAAATCTGGACCAAGCTTTCACTTCTTTCAACTGTCTTAGCACATCACACCACCTGCTTAAATCCTTACACTGGCTACCTTTCCATTCTCAAAATCCGGCACAAGCTCCTGAAGGTTCTCTTCACTTCCATAGCCTTGTTCCTCCCTGTGACTCTGCTCTCATTTCCCATTACTCTTCTGCTCCCTCAGATGCTTGAATCTTTCTCCCTTGCTGCCCTCTATGCCTGGAAGATGCTTCCAGATCACCTGTGTGATGCCAGCTGTCTTACTGCCTTCAGATCCTCAAAACCAACAACTCAGCCTAAGTGCATGAACATTACATTAAGTAATCACATATTCTTCTTCTACTTACTTCCCTTCCCTTCCTCTCGGGGCAGGGGCATGTCTTCTCGCGCATCGATGGTGCTATATAAACTTTCGTCGTCATCATCATCTTACATGAGTTAGTAACTCCAATGTTAGCATGGCAAAAAAACTCACATGAACAATTTTTTCACAAAATTCTGCATCCAATGTATTGCACCCCCAGGCCCCAATGAAGACAGAATACACTTAGTTGGAGTAAACAAGGGCCACTTTTATTATTGTACAGAGGTAACGACACTTGCAACGGGGTCCCAATTAACCAGAGTGTGGGTACTCCTCTCACATGGTGGCCCTTCCTAGTGAAGGGCACCCCACACCAGGGCAAAGGGCTGGATCCTGATTTGATCCGGCTCCAAGTCCTGACCTCCTCTCACCGCGGGGCTCCACCCAGATGAGGGATGTGTGGTCCGACACCCCCCCCCCCCAACCAAGCCGTCGGAGCTCTGAGCCAGTGAGTCACGCCTACCCCCCGAGTGGGGGACATTTCAACCTTACGGGCCATCGAAGCCCTGAAAGGTTGTTCCTTGACCCCCCTCACCGAACTGGCCCTCCAGCCAAACACTGATCCCTGAATCTACCTGCCCAACACGCACACTCTCATGCAAAGTGACCAATCGATTCCCGGTGCCTACCTGCCACCCAGTGTCCCTAGGTAATGTTGGCTGCCAGTGGACCAGCTCCTAAGCCTCAGTGAGAAGTAGGCGAAAAAAGGCCGTGCCCCAGCCAATCTGGCACGACCCCAAAAATTCCTACTTGGCCCCCGCAGGCGACCAGCTATCCCTCACTGAGTACCGTGAGGGTGGGTGGGTGTCCGGCAGCAGAGAGACTGTCAATGAGGAAGCTGCTGGGCTAGCTCCTTCCCCCAGCCCCCTCTCCTCATTGGCCAGGCCCTGGCCACGTGGAGGGGGCCAAGATGGTGCTGCCGTGCCTGCCTCTCAGGCCAGGCACACAATCCCGCCCCCACCCCGCCTCTCGGGGGCGGAGACGGGAAGTGGCATTGCACCCCAGGCCCCAATGGAGACAGGACGCACTTGGAGTAAATAAGGGCCACTTTTATTATTTACAGGGGTAACAACACTTGCAATGGGGTCCCAATTAACCAGAGTGAGGGTATTCATCTCGCGTGGTGGCCCTTCCTAGTGAAGGGCACCCCACACCAGGGTGAAGGGCCGAGTCCTGAATTGGTCAGGCTCCAATTCCTGACCTCCTCTCACCATGGGGCTTCACCCCGCCAAGGGGGGTGGTGGTCTGACATGCCCGCAAACCAAGCCGTCGAAGCTCTGAGCCGGTGAGTTGCGCCCACCCCCCGAGTGGGGGCCGTTCCCAACCTTACGGGCCATCGAAGCCCTGAAAGGCTTTTCCTTGACCCCACCCCCACCCAAATGGCCTTCCAGACAAACACCGATCCCTGAATCTACCTACCCAACACCCACACTCTCCTACCACAGAAGTGGGGCAAACCTCTGTTTAGCCCCACTTTCCCCACCCCTCTAGTACCCCTTGAAGACCACGTTGCAAGTCCTGGAGCAACACCTTGTTCCCCCGGTCGGAGAGATGCACTCCGTCCCCTCTGTACAGGGTCGCATCTTGCACTCGTATGTCAGGGTACTGTATTATTGTCCCCCCTAAGGCGGTGATCACTCTCCCAACTGCCTTATTTACTTTCTTACGTGCCCTATTGAAGCACAGGGGGGTCCCCTGGCCCCTCCAGCATGTCGTTGGGAGCAGGTTGGACCAGACCAACCACATCTCGGGCCGTTGGGCCGCCAGGCCCCGAAAATCCTTGTTTGCCTGCAGACTCAGGGCCCTGCCTTGTAACAAACCCAAGTTGTTGCCTCCCAGGTGAACGACCAAGATGTGTGGTGCCTCCTTTGCGGCAATGTACTCATCTAGAAGCGGAAGGAAAAGGTTCCACAGCATTCCTTGGCGCCCCATCCATTCCACTTCCGCCACTCCTGCCAGGCTCAACTGGGTACTCAAGCTGGTTTGCTGAGCTCACTTTCTGGCCCCAAACATATAGCTGTGCCCATAGATGAGTATCCGCAAAGGAAAAGGAGGCGCCAGACCATCTGCAAGACAAAATTTGGTGTTACTTCTGCAGGCCATTACTGTGGCAGCGGTTGTATGTAGCCGCGAAATACTGAGTCTGCAGACGAATGCCACCTCCTAAGTCCCGGATGCGGTTTTTGGGCAGCCCTGCCACCGCCGCTGAAGATGCTGCCCCTATCCGGATGGAGTGGGAGCCATAAACCCGCAGGTCTAGACCTGCCCTCCTCAAAGCCTCCCTAAGCAGCACCCAGAACTGAAAGCGTGTCAAGGGCATGGCGTCCGCATGACATAACAGCTGGCCTTCTCCCTCCCCAGGCACAGCCATGTAAGCCTTCATGGCCCACACCAGGCAAAGGCCCTCATCAGACCCCTCTGCCAGGGTGATGGTGGCTCCCCTGCCCTTCTGGTCGGTCTTAGCCCACCTCAGGCGCAACACCACCTTGTCCCTCTCCAACTGGGCATCCTTGCACTGCAGGGCCCGCGCCGACATATCAGACATGGAGGAGGCGACCAGTTCACGTTTTCACAGCACACCGAAGAAGGCCACAAGGCAGAAAGCCCTAAGCAGCTGTACCTCAAGCCTGGCCCCGGACAGCTGCGAAGCGCTCGGCTTCCCCCGACGAAGCGCCACTGGTGCCTTCCTGCTGTGAAGCACTCAGCTTCCCCCAACGCCAGCAGGCCACGAGGAAAGGCCCCACTGGAGATCGGCCTGTGCATGTGGCCGATCGCTTCTCTTCTCCGCTGCGCTGGCAGGCCGTGAGGAAAGCAGGCCGGGAAACAAAATAGGATGGGGGGCCACTCACAATCGGCCTGCGGACGTGGCCGATCATGGCCACCCCCAGGAGCTAGAGGTACCCACTCGCGATCAGCCTGTGCCTGTGGCTGATCATGGCCGCCGCTCCCGCTGTCGACCGGCCAAGGAAGAGCCCCGTTTGCGACTGGCCTGCATGTGGCCGATCGCTTCTCACTTCCTCCCTGGCCGACCATCCCCAGGAGTGAACAGTGATCGCTCCTTCTCCCTTGCCCGGCAGCAGAGAGACTGCCAATGAGGAGGCTGCCGGGCTAGCTCCTTCCCCTGGCTTCCTCGCCTAATTGGCCAGGCCCTGGCCACGTGGAGGGGGCCAAGATGGTGCTGCCGTGCCTGCCTCTCAGGCCGGGTGCACAACCCCACCCACCGCTCGGGTGCGGAGGCAGGAAGCGGCATTATCGAAGCCCTATTCACACATTATGTTCAACACATGTAGAAGTATAAAGTATACACAGGTACAGTTATTCATATCTTACATGAGTTAGTAACTCCAATGTTAGCATGGCTAAAAAACTTGCATGAACAATTTTTTCACAAAATTCTGCATTCAATGTATTATCGGAAGCCCTATTCACACATTATGTTCAACACACGTATAAGTATAAAGGATACACAGGTACAGTTATTCATATGTTGTGCTGAATGCAGGTGCAGCAGTGCACTTCCTATCTGATCCATGCATTTGAGGTTCACTTTTTAAATGAACGCAGGTACAGTCATTCATGTATGAGTATGAGTATACAGATTAGGGGTGTGCATGGAACCGTTCTGGGTGGTTCATATTCAAACTGAACCGCTAGTCTGTGAATTAGAACCAGTTGGCAGTTTGGTTTATGCAGTTGAACCACTTCGGCCCGGTTTGGGTGGCTATGCTTGTAAAGGGGTATCTGGTTGCAAAGGGGATACCTAACACTAAAGGGGTTGCAAGGGTGGGTGGGGGAGAGGGCACCTTACCACCAACGGCCTGGCAGCAGCTCCTCAGCAGCAACAGCTTCTGGTGCTCCCCCCCACCCAGCAATATGGGTTGGCGGGGCCCCAGGTCCAGCCTCCGTGTATGCAGAGGATTCCCTTACTTATTCCCCTTTACAAACATAGCCGCACAGATCAGTCGAACCAGGCTGAATTGGTTCGATCCGAACCAGGCACTGCCAAACCCGGTTTGGTTGAGACTTGGACCAACTCTCTTTGGGGATGGGGGCGGATTAAATCAGTTCTGTGCAGCCCTAATACAGATATCTCTACACTTAAGGAACATGATGTCTGAACACAGCTTGAATGAGAAACCTAGAGCCACCTAAAGCTCAGCTGATGTGGTCTATTGGAAAGCATGTTTGGTTCTGATAGGGATGGTGTTGTGAACTATACCTTGTTTTGCACTCTGTACGTGCTCAGAGGGAAAGAGGGAAAGTCACCTTATACACAAACTGAATTGGTTCTTGGAGATGGTGACCATGTAGGATCTGGGCGCACAAATAGAGATAGAGAGAGACACACTCAGAAAGTTCAATGGGCTTTATTATAAAAAGTCTGAGTTTTGATTTGTGTGTAATAGCCTCATAAGCATGAATACTGCTGCCTCCTCGCTAATTATTTTAGTAGTACTTTTAGTACCTTGATCTATGCTGAGGAGGACTTTTAAAAATTTATTTGGTGTTATCGTTTGTAATAAAAGTTTGATTGTCTGCTCTTTTACATTTGTTTTAACCTCATGCTGGTCGCTGACTGAAATAAAGAGATTGATTGATTGATAAAAAGTTGCTCATCAGGATAAAATAATCCACATTAAGAACATGTTTCTGATTCAAAGTGTAGTGTAATGTGCCTAACTAACATGTGTGTGCAATCAGTAATTACAGCAATCTAACAAATCCCAAATAAAACATTTAGAGAGAAGCAGAGAAAGAAGAAGGAGAAAGGAGGGAGGGGGCTTAGGAAGGGGGTAGCAGTGATTAGTAGGAAGGAGGGAAGAGGGATCCAAGGCTTGTGAAGGCAGCATATTACCAGGATCAGAGGCTTGAGAACGGTGGATCTTTCAGCTGAAGGAGAGAGGCTGTAGCTGGGAACAGCAACTTGGGAGCGGTGGTCTGGCTTCTGGTGGTCAAGCAGACAGTTTGCTCAGAGTGAGGCAGAGAGTGAAGGTACCATGGCTGGGGAAGTCTTGACCTCTCATTGCACAGTGGAAGTCACAGACAGTTCCTGTCCATGGACAGAGTTCCTGCTTGTTGCCCCACGGCTTAGCAGCAAACCCTTGGATTGCTCATGAGCAGATCTTGCTTGTAGGCACAAGACTGCCAGCCCTCTGTCCAGTAAGCCTCATTCTTTATAGTTGTATTTTCCTTTGATCTTTCATAGAGTCTATTCAAATCTCCTCATCTTTTCCTGGGTCCCCAATAGGGTGACAATTCTGTTACCTTCTGGATAATGTCTTTTAATTATTCAGGATATTAGCCCAGTCCAGGGAGATCTTAATCTCATCTTCTGTTAGCTGCTATCCTGAGGAGGGGACATTGCCCAAGGCAAATCTGCATCTCTGAGCTGCAAATGGGCATCTTCTCTTGTCCCAGATTTGCTAGCCTGATCCCAAAAAGTGTTAAAGTGTTAGTAAAGTAAGAATTAAAGTCTATAGGTGTTTTCTTTTGTGTGCATTTACCTATGTTGAATTTCTATAGAGAGCAATTGAGCATAGCAGAACAATCATTGACAAGGATTAACAATGACTTCTTGCAACAGGAAAGACGAGATCAGCCCCTGGCCTCTTCCGCAGACATTATCTGATAGTGAGTTACATTTCAGCATATTGATTAGCTCAGGCCTAGCCCTTGTGTTTCTGTGAGTGCCCATTTCACAGTACAATGCTGGATTGCCTCTTCCTTCACAGAACAGTTCATGAGGTCTGGGTGTCAGTTCACCCCAAGTTCAGGCATTTAATTGAACTCTTATAAAATGGAATCAGACACAGGCCTGGGTTCCATATAATTCTGGGTTGGTGGCTCTGGGTTTAATGTTGGGGGGGAGTCCCCAACAATGGCTTGGGTTCAGATCCTCACTCAACTTACTGGGTAACTCTCTGCCTAATGCATGTCAAAAGTTTGATGGGGGAGGGGGAAGGAAACAATTTAAATTGTCCTAAGAACATGGGAGGAAGAATAAATAAAAATGCAATAAATAATCAGTATCTAGCCTTTGACAGTTCTTGTGGGTAGGATAAGAGTCATTGTTCAGTCTGAATTTAATTTCCATTGACTAGGTTTCCCCTTGCTATGCATTCAACTGTCTTGTTTTTCAATTAAACTGGACCTTACTTCATAGTGTACTGAATCTGAGATGACACTATTTTACCAATAAGCTTTTCTGAGCCATATGAGCGAGTATATGCAGTGGAAAGGGACCTGTCGTGGCTTAAGGTACCCTTCTAGTCGTTTTGAGGTAGGGTATTCCTTTCCTCTCATAACAACTGGTCTTAATACATTCCATAATTTCAGTATTTAAATTTCCTTTTCAGGAGATGGGTGTATGTTTATGATCAACAAAAATTTACATTTGAAAACTGTATCCTGCCAACATGAGTAAATTCCTTAGCCCTTTTTGAATAAATCCAATCACTGTGTTTACATTTTGTGGCAAAGCAAGGCTGGTGATATATACAGATATATTTTGCTCAGACACATTCCAAGCATATGTGTATAAATTAGTACCTTCAGACTGTGGCAAGCCCACTTGAGTTGTTTAGCTTAGCTACTTTCCAAAATCTTTAGAGGGGTGTTCCTTGAAGACTGATTAATGCTTTGCAATATAGAACCACCTGGGTTTTTAAATCAGTCACAGAACACTACAGGTTACTATTCGAAAACCTGAACTCTTTAAATGCTTTTGCTCTATACAAGTAGAAACTGCTTCTTGAACAGATATACAGGTGAAACTCGGAAAATTAGAATATCGTGCAAAAGTCCATTAATTTCAGTAATGCAAATTAAAAGGTGAAACTGATATATGAGACAGACGCATTACATGCAAAGCGAGATAAGTCAAGCCTTAATTTGTTATAATTGTGATGATCATGGCGTACAGCTCATGAAAACCCCAAATCCACAATCTCAGAATATTAGAATATTACATGGAACCAAGAAGACAAGGATTGAAGAATAGAACAATATCGGACCTCTGAAAAGTATAAGCATGCATATGTATTCAGTACTTGGTTTGGGCCCCTTTTGCAGCAATTACTGCCTCAGTGCGGCATGGCATGGATGCTATCAGCCTGTGGCACTGATGAGGTATTATGGAAGACCAGGATGCTTCATTAGCGGCCTTCAGCTCTTCTGCATTGTTTGGTCTCATGTCTCTCATCCTCCTCTTGGCAATGATTCTCTATGGGGACAGGTCAGGTGAGTTTGCTGGCCAATCAAGCACAGTACACTGTATACTTTTCAGAGGTCCGATATTGTTCTATTCTACAATCCTTGTCTTCTTGGTTCCATGTAATATTCTAATTTTCTGGCATTGTGGATTTGGGGTTTTCATGAGCTGTACGCCATGATCATCACAATTATAACAAATTAAGGCTTGACTTATCTCGCTTTGCATGTAATGCGTCTGTCTCATATATCAGTTTCACCTTTTAATTTGCATTACTGAAATTAATGGACTTTTGCACGATATTCTAATTTTCCGAGTTTCACCTGTAGTACTTCTTATTGAAGTAAGGTGGTCCCCCCACCTTCCTAAGTGTTTATTAATAAGATAGTGTTATGCCAATTGTACGCTTTAAATAAAGGCTATAATTTTAAATCAATAAAGCTGGTGTTCATATATGATCTGTCATATCACTCTATGATAATATCACAACCACTTGCATTATGAATGTTCCTGTTCGAGCTACACACACACACCTACACACACACACACACACACACACACACACACACACGTTCGCGCACACACCGCAACAATGTAATGCTGTCTTCTAAAAGTGGGAGAGGCTGCACTTTCCCCAGGAAGTGAGCCCAAATGCTTCACTTGCAGTAATGGCTCTAAACGTGTTCACAGTGATGTTCATTCACAGATGACCAGAATAGTTAATCAAATGTTAAACATAAATGTACATTCACATTCTAGCCTCTGATCAAATTTTAAATGGATATCTTGCTCGTCTTATGCCACAGCACAGTTGTTTACAAATGCACAGCAATGCATAGAAGTGCCACAAGAGGAGCTAAAGGTATTCTCAACACCATTTTTGAAAACTTCCTTAGAGCACAGTTCATACTTGCTGTGTGTTCTTACACAACCAAAATATATGTATATATATCTGGCACCACCTCCACCACAAGACAGATTAAAAAAAGAAGCCCTGTTCAGATATTGAATTTGTGCACACAACCATTTTCGGTGGGTGGGGAGGGTGCAGGGTGAAGGCAAGAAAGAGCTTACCTTTCCCCCCAGATAATTGGTCCCCTTCTGTGTGACGTGCGGCTTGTGCACCCGCACAATCTGCACTGCTACAAGCAGTGCAGATCTCTGGAAGCTGAGAAAATGAGTCCCGGATGCCAGAAATCCCAAGATGCACTGCATGACCAGCGCGGTGCATTGAGGGATTCCCCCTCAAGCCGGGTACTCAAAGGCCTGGCTCTGTCTGTGCGCAGCTTGAGCATACACACAATCGTAGACCTGGATTAGAGGGCCAGGTTAAGGGCCGGGTTAAAAACCTGGGCTTCTCAGGGAGGCAGCACTGGGATCGGCCTCAATCCTGGTGGTCCACACAAGCAGCTCAACCCAGGTTGGACTGTCGTAGCCTACCTGCGCTCAGATGTTTATACGTATGCACAGGTTTTTGTGTGAATAACTACCTGTGTTCATTTTAAAGTGAACCTGAGTATATGCCTCCTCAAATGCAGGATACAGATAGGAAGTACAGGTGAACCTCAATCTATGCTGGGGCATATATTCTGTGTGGAAGCCACAGATATGGAAACTGTGAGTATCGAGTTAAAGGAACCTATGGGATCGCAGGAGTTAGGTTCCTGTTCAGCCGAAAATTGACCGAATTTCACAGGGTGGGGGGCGGCTACTTACTTTTCTCTGCTGCTCCCTCTGAGTTGTGCAGTGGCCGAAAATCAGTGGGTTCCCCCCCCCCGCCTGTTTTTTTAAAAAGACAGGAGCTATTTTGTGGCTTCATGAAAGAAAATGGTGGCCAGGAATGACCTCCGTGGTCATTTCTGGCCACCTCCAACCCACGGATATGCGAGCTCTGCATGTTTTGGTTTGGTTTGGTTTGGTTTGGTTTGGTTTGGTTTGGTTTGGTTTGGTTTTTTACGCGTATGCCGAGGTCTGGTGTCTTTTTCCCGACCATGGATATGCAAATCTGCGGATATGGAATCCACAGAAAATGACGTCCATCTGTATACTGTTGTACCTGCATTCAACAAAAGCTTGTAAATGATAGTACCTATGTGCAGATCTGTGCCTGTATGCACAGATTGTTCAATTGTTGAACATAATGTGTGAATATGACTCGACTGTTTTCAGAGCAAGTGGATGTAAAGAAGAGGAAAGGAGAGGATGGAGTATGACCTGGTGGAAAGAGCCAAGGGCAATGCACAGCTCAAGGAAAAATAGGCAACAGGCTCTTTGACCGTCACTAACAGTGCAGAAATAGTCTTTGCTTTATTGTTTGGATTTAGAGATGACAGGTTTGGAACTTTATCTCCTGGCCCACTTGGGATTGGACATGGAGGTGCTTGCTTTTGGGAAGCATGTGTTCATGTCTTCCATGATGATCTGTTTTGAGGAGAACCATATGATTCACTAAGAACGACAGACCCATCTCAGATAATTGCCTGTGTAATATTTTAGAGACTTGTGACTGCTGAAGCAGAGGATGCACAACCAAGATGAAGCTTTATCAATTGAGACTGTTTTACACACACAGACACACACACACGTTTTTCACACCTAAGCTGTAGTCTACCCTTCTGACTTGAAGCGGGAGGGGAATCCCAAGAAGCAAGGTTGAGTTCTCTTCAGAAGTGGCAAATGTAGGATGTCAGTATAAGAACAGCTTCATCAAAGGGTTCCTTTTGTGGCAGGATACATGTTTCTGTTGGCATAAATTCAGTTTGTTGAGTTTTGACCCTGCACCTTTGCGCTATAGTGGTAATCCTACCATCACTGTTTTTTAATGCTCAAGCCAACAATTGCATAGTGGCCTGTGCTTAGCACTGCTGCTCTTAAAAAGGAATTGGTTATTTCTTGTGTGAATCTTTGGTGTTTAAGGGATTTAAAGAACTAGAATGTTTTAATTTGCTTCCAGCAGAAACTTGGCATATGTTTTTTCAGCTTGGAGGAAGATTTGTTTATTTTTAAAATGGTTTAAATTGGCTAAACCATTTCCTAGGTCTGGAGTTGTTGAACAGACAACTCTTAAAAAAAAAGATTTTGACACATGTTACAGGATAAAAAATTTCTTTACAGTTCTAACATTGGCATTTTATACGTGTTTTTATTTAATTCAGATCAGTGCTACTGAGTATGGAAAAGAAATGAAAGACTTTAGAAAGACTTTTCTGAACAAAAAATTGCACCCAGTTTTTTGAAAGTGGAAGGAAGTTCACATAAGAATAATTCTCTATCCCCTATTCTCCATATCATCTCCCAAAAAGCCTCTCTTGAGGCTCCAAGGGACTTCTGGAAGGTTATGGATTGCATTTGATGAGCTATAGTTCCACTCAGCAAAGGTTCCTCCATCTGATATTTTGGATTTCCTACCTCAGCACAGCATATCCAATCCCATTGCTGTCTAGGGGGTCTCCTGACCCATTAGAGAGACATTTTGGGAGGGAACAGGGAACAGTTGTGGAGAGGAGGGACAGGGAAGTTCCTTTGCATGCACTTCCTTCCTTTCACAAAGGTTTGCATGCAACCCATAGTTTTTTGTGTCACATGAAAAAGAAAATGGATATTGTCCAACTAAAGTTAAGCCCTTACAGACTATTGTTTCAGTGGAGGAGACTACACAGAAGTTGGACTTAAAAGTGTTTGACTTTAGCTGAATTGTTCATTATGTCCATGTGGTACACCTAACTTGGATGCAAAATGCCAAACCTCTTCTCACAATCTGGGATAAGGGCTCCAGGGCGGTCTGCGGGAAGAGCAGGTTACACTTCCCCTCCCCACAGATGAGCAGTGCTGCCTCTGTGGTGGGCAGATCGCCTGAGATGAGCACCGGCTCCTGCCGGTAGCTCTGGGGGTCGGGGTGCCGGGACGTTCTGCCCGCCTCCCAGGGCTCCAATAATGCACTGTGCAAATGTATTATGAGTGTGTGGTGCACTATTGGGATCCCCCCAGGCCCACTGAGCCTGCCAGCCGTGGCTGCAAACAGCCGCGGCTGACAGACAATTGCCAAAACAGGGTCAGGAGAGTGTCTCTGACACTCTCACACACAAAACAGGGTCTCTCCTAACCTTGTTTTGAGGGGTGGATTCACAGGTGGGATTGTAAGGGGATAGCACATGCCAACACCAAGTTAGGGACCTGGCAGTGCCAGGTAAATTGATGGAAAGCATATTTAAGGACAAAATTGATAAGCATATAGAAGAACAGGCCTTGCTGAAGGAGAACCAACACAGCTTCTGCAAGGGAAAGTCTTGCCTCACTAACCTTTTGGAGTTCTTTGAGAGTGTCAACAGACATGTGGATAAAGGTGATCTGGTTGACACAGTATACTCAGACTTCCAAAAAGGTTTTGATAAAGTTCCCCACCAAAGGCTCTTGAGTAAACTTACCAGTCATGGAACAAAGAAACAGGTTCATGTG
The DNA here is from genome assembly GCF_027244095.1 of Hemicordylus capensis. NCBI lineage: Eukaryota > Metazoa > Chordata > Lepidosauria > Squamata > Cordylidae > Hemicordylus > Hemicordylus capensis. Next base: position 119,333,294 of record NC_069658.1, on the reverse strand, counting down.
TGGATCAGTAATTGGTTGAAGGACAGGAAACCAAGAGTAGGAATAAATGGACAGATTTCACAATGGAGGTAGGTAGGAAGTGGGGTCCCCCAGGAATTGGTACTGGGACTGGTGCTCTTTAACTTGTTCATAAACAATCTAGAAGTTGGAGTGACCAGCGAAGTGGTCAGATTTGCAGATGACACTAAACTATTTAGGGTAGTGAAATCGACAATGGATTATGATGGAACTCCAAAAAGATCTCTCCCAACTGGGGGACTGGGCAACAAAATGGCAAATACAGTTCAATGTAAGCGAGTGTAAATGATGAACATTAGGGCAAAAACCCCCACCAACTTCACATATACACTGATGGGATCTTGGCTGTCGGTGACTGACCAGGAGAGAGATCTTGGGGTCGTGGTGGACAGCTCATTGAAAGTGTCGTTTCAGTGCGTGGCAGCTGTGAAAAAAGCTAACTCCATGCTAGGAATCATTATGAAGGGGATTGAAAATAAAAATGATACTATTTTAATGCCCTTACAGATCGATGGTGTGGCCACATCTGGAGTACTGCGTACAGCTTTGGTCACCGTATCTTAAAAAGGATATTGTAGAACTGGAAAAGGTGCAGAAGAGGGCAAACGCAATGATCAGGCGCCTGGAGCACCTTCCTTATGAAGCATAAGGGGGCGGGGAGGGCGAGTGAGAGCCTGGCGGGGAGGTGGGGAGGGTGAGCGAGTGCCTGGCGAGGGGGCAGGAGGGCGAGCAAGAGTGTGGCGGGAGGCAGTGGGGCAAGTGAGAGCCTGGCTGTGGGGCAGAGCATTGTGGGGGGTGGCAAGAGTTGTGGGGGCAGCGAGAGTGAGCGAGAGAGTTGTGAGGTGTGGCGAGAGCAAGCGAGAGTTGTGGGTGGCGAGAGCGAACGAGAAAGTTGTGGGGGGGATGCCACAGGCTCAGTGCACGACTGCACAGATGCTCTGTGCAGGGTCAGCTAGTTAATTTATATTTATGAAGTATTTAATTCAAGCTGTTTCATAAGCTCTGTTTCCCTCTCTAGGCCCCTGTCCAAGTGAGTTCCAGTTTATTTATTTATTTATTTATTTATTTATTTTTACATTTCTATACCGCCTTTCATAAAAGAAAACCCCAAGGCGGTTTACAAAAATTAAAACATACAATAAAAAGCAGTAAAAACATCAAGCTAAAAACAAACATAAAAACAAGACAACAGATAAAAACACACAAAAGCAGCAGTAAAAAACGATTATGTAAAAGCCTGGGTAAAAAGCCAAGTCTTTAAAAGCTTTCTAAAAGCTGTGATGGAGTCCGAGGAACGAATGGCCACTGGGAGAGCATTCCAGAGTCTAGGAGCAGCAACAGAGAAGGCCCTGTCCCGAGTGCACGACAGCCGGGCCTCCCTCACTGTCGGCACCCGGAGCAGGGCCCCCTCAGATGTCCTTGTCAAGCAGGCAGCAACCCTTGGGAGCAGGCAGTCCCTCAAATACCCCAGGCCCAAACCGTTTAGGGCCTTAAAGGTCAAAACCAGCACCTTGAATTGGACCCGGAAACAAACCGGCAACCAGTGCAGCTCTTTCAAAATGGGGGTGATATGTTCCCAACGGGCAGCTCCGGATAAAACCCTCGCTGCCGCGAGGGCAGAGTCTTTGTACCTGGTGTTGGATTCTTGGGACAGAGTGACAATTCTGTTGGTTTACTGCCCACCCCACTGCCCAGCTGTCTCCCTGCCTAGCTCATGGAGATGGTCTTTGGATTTGGTGTTGACTCCCAGAAAAATTGTTCTGGCTGACTTCAACATCTTTGCTGAGGCTGCCTTCTCTGGTGCGGTTCGGGAATTTTTTACCTCCATGACAACCATCGGGCTGTTCCAACATATTGTCGACCCAACACATTAATTGGTCTGGTTTTTTCAACTGGATAGGAGAAGGAGGATTTGAAAATGGGAGATATGTCATCCATGCCTTTGTCATGGTCAGATCACTTTATTCTGAGGTTTAGAGTCTTCGTGGCTACACCACTCTGCAAGGGTGGGAGACCTATTAAAATGGTCTGCCCCCAGAGATTGATGGACTCCAGTGGATCCCTGAGGGCTCTGGGGGATTTTCCAGCTGGTATGGCAGGCGCTTCGGTCGAGAGGCGCTCCTCTCTATTGTCATGGAGAGATAGCTCGTACTGAGTTGACGTGATTGCTCCCAAGTGCCCTCTCCCGCAAAGGAGAGCCCGTGCGGCATCTTGGTATACACCTGACCTGTGGGTGATGAAGCAAACTGGGAGATGGCTGAAGCATAAGTGCAGGAAAATTCAGGGTGAGTCTGAGCGAACACAGGTTAGAGCTCACAATCAAGCTTATTCTGTAGCAGTGATGGAACAGGTCCACGCCCCCCCCCCCGGTCTACCATTGCATCCTCTCAATGTCATCCAGTGGGGCTCAAGTAGTGCAGGGCCTCTTGAAATCTGGCCCCGTAGCATGCTGGGATGCATTTACACAGCACCTTGAAGGTAAAGTGTGAAGCTCTGCCTGGGTGAATGATGTTCAGCCTGTACTAGATGGGGTTGCATTCCCCCGAAGGTCCACATTCACAATTTGGGGGTGCTCATTGATCCTGTACTGTCGCTAGAGGCTCAAATGGCCTCTGTGGCTTGGCGCGCCTTTTATCAGCTTCGACTGATACGCCAGTGTGACTGTACCTGGATGGAGATAGCTTGGCCACAATTCTTTATGCTTTAGTAATGTCTTGCGTAGATTATTGATATGCATTGTACATGAGGCTGCCTCTGAAAACAGTCCGTAAACTGCAGGTGGTACAGAATTATTAACTGGGACTGGACATTTTGATCATACAGGTGAAACTCGGAAAATTAGAATATCGTGCAAAAGTCCATTAATTTCAGTAATGCAAATTAAAAGGTGAAACTGATATATGAGACAGACGCATTACATGCAAAGCGAGATAAGTCAAGCCTTAGTTTGTTATAATTGTGATGATCATGGCGTACAGCTCATGAAAACCCCAAATCCACAATCTCAGAATATTAGAATATTACATGGAACCAAGAAGACAAGGATTGAAGAATAGAACAATATCGGACCTCTGAAAAGTATAAGCATGCATATGTATTCAGTACTTGGTTTGGGCCCCTTTTGCAGCAATTACTGCCTCAATGCGGCGTGGCATGGATGCTATCAGCCTGTGGCACTGATGAGGTGTTATGGAAGACCAGGATGCTTCATTAGCGGCCTTCAGCTCTTCTGCATTGTTTGGTCTCATGTCTCTCATCCTCCTCTTGGCAATGCCCCATAGATTCTCTATGGGGTCAGGTCAGGCGAGTTTGCTGGCCAATCAAGCACAGTACACTGTATACTTTTCAGAGGTCCAATATTGTTCTATTCTTTAATCCTTGTCTTCTTGGTTCCATGTAATATTCTAATATTCTGAGATTGTGGATTTGGGGTTTTCATGAGCTGTACGCCATGATCATCACAATTATAACAAATTAAGGCTTGACTTATCTCGCTTTGCATGTAATGCGTCTGTCTCATATATCAGTTTCACCTTTTAATTTGCATTACTGAAATTAATGGACTTTTGCACGATATTCTAATTTTCCGAGTTTCACCTGTATTATACCAGTGTTTCAGCAGCTGCACTGGCTCAATGTCAATTTCCAGGCCCAATTTAAAGTGCTGGTTTTAACCTTTAAAGCCCTAAATGTCTTGGGACAGGGTTACCTGAGAGAGAGCCTTGCTGCACATGTCCCAACCTGGACCTTAAGATACATTTCAGAGGACCTACTCCAAGTGCTCCTGCTGAAAGGGGTTAGGTGGATGGCTACTAGGGATAGGGCCTTTTCGGTGGGTGCACCCTGTGGAATAGTCTGTGAGGTTCGCCTGGCTTCATCATTTTGTTGTTTTAGACGCCAGGTAAAGACCTTTTTGTTCACTTGGGCCTTTTAAATTTTGATTTTTTAATTTGATTTTTAAAACTGGCTTTAAAAAGGTTTTTAAATGGTTTTGTATTCTTTTTTGTGTGTATTTATTTATTTATTTTTAGTGTGTTGTGATTTCATGTGCTATGTGTTTGTTTGTTTTTAATGCTGTGTTATTAGTTGCCCAGAGAACAGTTTGTTATGGGGCGGCTAACAAATAAAGTTGTTTGTTGTTATTCATAAGGGTTGTTGATAACTATAATCAGGGCTGAGGAAATCCACTAGTCTACTAGTCTGTGATGAATGAAAAAATCCTGATGGATAATGTACCAACACAGATCGAGGTCAGGAACCCTCTCCCTGCTGGCCCTGCTTCTTTTTAGTCTCCTTAAAGTGGCAACACTCAAGGCATCCTCAATGAATGAGAGCTGAAATAGCCATGATTAGCAACTACTTCAGCTAACGGAACACATGGAGGAAGCATAGCAATAGCAGCAGGAGCTGGAGGAAACTCCCTGCTTTACAGGAGGAAGCACAGCTCCTTGTTCTCTGAGTTCTTGCATTGTTTTTGTGCTGGCTCTGGCAGGCAGCAGTATGTTTTGTCTTGGGCAGAAGTGCCCCCACCCTTTTTTTTTTTTTGCAGTGCGGGGTGCTGACTAGTAAAAATATTTGTCCGGCTGGTGAACTGAGGCAATATTTCTTCACCCCTGACTATAACCATGTTTCTGAGCATTTAATCTAATAACAAATTAGCTCTTAGCTATGTTGGGGTTTCCCCTTTTATTATACTGAAGAGGTTGTGATAGATGCTACCTATAGATTTTTTTAAAAAATCTGGTCACTGTACTTTTAAAAAAATCCGGTTACTGTTCTGCTACTTTTCCAAGCTGTGCACTGATGTTTTGTATGTTGCATGTAAACTCCAGTTTCTGGAATGATGTAATAAAAGAGATTTTTTTTCAATGAGATCATAATCGAAGACCATTGCAGCTTCTGATTGAAAAGTATTTCATTCACTGAGTACTAATGCAAGTTATGGTCTCTTGTAGTAGGAGTGGTGCTCCAGCTGCCAATCTTTTTGAAATGTGTTTCTGTGTACATTAACTTGCTGAAAATTAGACCAAAATTACTGCAGTAAGCCCACCAGTTGCAATTGCTTTATTATAAGCTTGCATGTATGTCATAACTGTGATACTTTAATCATGTCAAATAGTTGAATGTTCTTTTCTATATGGTAACTTGCAAAAATGCCAGGTAGGGATTTAGGTGTGGTGGGCCGGAAGATGGACAAGTTATGCTTCGGATGTTATCAGAGTGCTCAGAGAATAGCAGCTTTACACGTTGCGTGGCAAACATGTTTACTGTGTGTACACTTGTTTTCCTGCATCATGCTTGCAAATCATGGACAATATACATTTTTGTCATGCATCTTTAATCACACAATCGAGTCTTGTGACTTGATCACCAAATCACACACAAAGGTGTTTAAGGATGCATGCACTTCATCCACACATAAGCAGAAACCATGTTGTTTGCATAAAATGTAGAGCTGAGAGGAAACACGAGTCTCTTTCACCGCCTGTTTTCTATGCAGGAAGGAGGTCTGCATGGCTCTTCAAGAATTCCATGTCCTTCAGCCCTTCCTTATTATCAGATCCAACATTAATTAGTGGAAAATTTTAATCAATTACAGCCACATCTAAAAGGGATATGGTATTCCTATTTTCTATACCATTTAAAAAATTTGTAAGAGACTTGAAAGGGTTTTTTTTTTAAGAGAGAAATTCCATTTTCCATTTCTATTAATAATCTACATGCATAACCAATTATTATTAAAGTTTCTTTCACATTTGCAGCTTTATGTATGTGCATCCAGAAATGGAGCACTTGTGTAAGATGTGGTTTGCTTCCATATTAAAATGATAAGCCCGTAAAGGAGGGAAAAATTCAGTATTTTTATTTACCGAACACTTTAAGGCTGTAATGTATGAACGGGTGTGTCGTAAATGGTTTTTAAATGGTCAGACAGGATTATTTTGTTTTTATTCCCTTATAAATGGACTGTTGAGTTCTGCCTTTTGATTGAAAAGCGCCAGACATGATCCTTAAGGCTTGATCCCCAATGTAAGTCACACACTTTGACTTGCTGTGTTCAGTTTTAACACCCTGTTATGAAAACTGGATTTGAGACTTTGAAAGACACAGAGTCTCAGAGCGGTTGTACCTCACAGCTGAATTATACAATTGAAATAGTCTGTGCTGCAAAGGGTTAGAGCAAGAATCTCAGTTATCACTCTATAGACAAGTTGTGACAACAGCATAATGAGCTTTGAAAATCTTTGGGTTTTGGACAGAGATAGCACCTTATTTGCCTCTAAGAACACCTTATGCTTCTGCGCATGAAGTGCTGCGACATTATCTTTTTATTGTATTTTATTACATCATAAAGTTTTATATCTTGCTAATGATCCTACAGGAGGCTTAATTGTTTTTAGGAACATCTTAATTAAGCTAGGTTCACCAGGTTAAACAGAATACAAATTGAAAGTGTTTTAAGTGAAACAAACTCTACCACTATATTGAAATATAACACTATCAAATTAAAACAAGAGTATTTGATTACAAGGATAAAAATGTCATATTCCTTTCAAATGTTATATTGGCCTGGGTCACTTTTCATTCTGTTTTGTGAATCTGAAAAAGACTGGGTGGGAGCGAAGAGTGTTTTCTGTACCAACTAAGAATTTTTCTTTGGCTATATTGATATTATTTTTACTAGGGAATTTACCCCAGACTAGCTGTGCAGACCCCCTCAGGTTTCTTAATTATTCTACTCCCATTTGAATTTCAGAAATAGGAAATGTATTCTGGATTGTACCCTTAACAATGCTAAAGATTTCTCTAATTACAGTCTAATTGACTGCAGTCAAATTTGCTGGAGTATATTTAATCTGGAGCTGAAGTGTGAAACGGTCACAGTAGATGAACTTTATGACAATCAGGCACAAGTGTCCTGTTTAGTTGCAGGGCACAAAGGAAGGGTGATTAAAAAGGATAATCATGACCACGGATCGTCATATCTTATGGACTTTATAACAGCATGGCTAGTGTCAGTTATGCGGGGGTGCTTTGTAAATCTACCTTAATTAACTTATATTCCTCTAATTACAATGCTTGAAATCACTATTGATTTATTCAGCAGTGCGCACTTGATATTTCATCAAGCAGCAAGTATGCCACAAACTCAGGCTGCATGAACAAAGGCAATCAACGTTAGTTACTTCTATAGGGGCAATGCAGGAGCTCATGACTTACTTTTGGGCTACTTGGGTATGCTTTTCTTCACAGCAATACATTCCCTATAAGGAAGAATAATGTGCTTGGGACAATATTCTAGAGTTCTCCTCTGCTTAGCTTGGTAGAGAGGAAATTGATTTCTGAGGCACCACAGGGAGGGTAGCTCTGCTTTGGTAACATTCACATGAACGAACAACTGAGGAAAACAGCAAAGGCTGTTTGATGTTTTTTTAGTGCAGAGTACAAAGATAATGTCATCACTCTGTGCTTGCATTCACTGAGCAGGTAGAAATCTCTAGGATTTATACTGAGCCATTCCCACTGCTGTCGCTGCTAGAAGAGTTCCAGCAAGATATAGTGGTTAGAGTGTTTGACTACGACCCAAGAGACCCAGGTTCAAATCCCCATTCATCCTTGAAGCTCACTGGCTGACCTTGGACCAGTTGCTATTTCTCAGTCTAACTTACTTCATAGAGTTGTTGGGGAGAGAAAATGGAGGTGAGAACAATAGTATATGCTGCATTTAGCTCATGCATGAGCTTTCAGTGCTGGTGTGGGCAATGGTGTCACACAGTGGTGTTGGGAGGGGATATGTGGCTACTGGGTGAGATAATCCTGCTCAGGGGATGGCCAGAACATGACCCTGGCCATGTCTCCTGTCCCTGGAGACAGAACCGAGGAAATCCCGACCCGATCAATCCCATCCTCAGCCCTTCTCTGAAGCACCAAGATCCCCAGATTGACCAGCCTCTCTTGTGTTCCAACACCTCCCCAGGAAAACATTTGCAGTTCCTGGGCAGCAGCAGGAAAAGGGGAGGGGGAATATTGTCTAGCAGCATCTGTGCTCCAGGAATGCTGGGTGGAGTGGGGAAGATAGAGAGCATGCCCCCTTGTTCCCCTGAAGGAGGATCCTCCCTGCCACACATGCGGCAGTGGGGACAGCAGCTGAGCAGCAGGAGCAGGGCAGCCTACCTTGGGCTGCTCCCTCAGGGAGATTGCTGCTGGTGTCATGTGTTCAGCAGGGAGAAAAGAAGCATGGGGACTGCTGCCGGGTGCCCATCATGGCAAGTGTGGTCGTCCGAATGGCAGCTATGCCCTTGATGCCACCACATCTCCCTATCCATTTTTTCCACCCTGAGGTGCAGATTTTACACAGGTGGTTTCATGGTACATGGAAAGCTATGGCCTAGGACTAGTTAGGCAAACCCCCTCATTGTCTTTTTCTAGTAGGTAGAAAGGCTGTGTATTAATTAATTATTTAGATTTATTAATTAAAATCTATCTTCTGTTCTGCCAAAGAGTTGGGAACAATGTATGGAAATTTTTTTAAAAGAAGGAATGAGTTGGAAATAATATTAATGGGGGACAAACATTTCTGTTGCACATAATTTATAGCAGGGAATGAAAAATAAATGTTTAACATTTATTATTTATTTAACAAAAGATAAATGTTTATCCTTGTACTGAAACTAAATACACCTTTGAGTGTTGGACATGGAAAAATTGCAGTGGGGGAAGTTGCTGCTCCTTTCCATCCATATGTTCCTAATGAAGAAAACAATTATCAAGTTTAACTGTATTTCTCAAGGACTGAGCAGGGATTATGACAAATTCTTTTATTGAAAATTGGCTAAGCTTTGTCTTTTTGAGTAGGACAAATGTTCAGGCCTTCTGGAATATTTACAGTTCAGGAATTAAAGTGTGTTTGATCTTCCTGGTATCTTTGGATTATCTTCCATTTTGTATAAACATTTGGATATATTCTGACCAGTTTCTCAGCCTAAATAATGCATTTTGATTAAACAGACTATTGCCTATGAAAAGTTCAGTATTTTAAGATGTCACAACAGTTCCTGTGGTCTTGTGCACATGAAATCCAAGTAAGGAATCCTTCTCTTTCCCAATAATTCTGGGAAATATTATGTTCCCAAAAATATACCTATATAAACAGTGACCAAAAAATGACTTTTTCATATTTTAAAGATTTTAAAATTCCTTGTTTGAATATACCAAATATTTAAAGTTGTTTCTCTTGATTGTTTTGCAAGCAGATTTTAGTTCTCCCCACCCTTCAATACTCACGTTTTCCACAATCCATTTTTAAAAAAGGGAGAAAAACATGAAAAAAATGTAAAAGAAAACACCTGTTTAGCTTGGAGGAATTGGCGAAGGAGGCTGTTTTCCCAACAGGCCAAAAGCGACCATCACAGGGCCCCTTAAAAAAATTCAAGATTTTCTTTTTTGGTTATTTCATGCAAGCATTGGCAGAAACTCTGACAAGCAGTTCTTCATATTTTATTATGTTCTTGTCTGGCAGAATCTCTCTCAGGCAAAAACCTTGTCAGCGGAAAACCTGTCATAGGATCAGAGGAGACAAAAACAGGTGTCACACAGGCAGTCAAAACTGAAAAGAAAAAAAGATTAGGCTAAAGAGAAAGAGGCAGACAATTACATTAATGCCATTGCTTTTATCTTATAGATGTGTGTTATTATCTCGGGGTGCTGAGTGCGCAATTGCCTCAAAGAAAAGTAGACAGGAGACAAGGGGAAACTTGATAGTTATTAACTGAAGAGGCAGTGTGTCAAAGCTGGATGAGGTTCAAAGTTTTGCAGAGGAATAAAAAAAAATTGCAGACAGCAAGCATCACATGTGAACAAACTGTGGTTCTGCTTTTGGCTACATAAACCCAGTAGTGGTCTACATTTTTCTTCTTGGAATCGGATCACAGAGATTGAAATTAATGAAGATTTCATCAACAGTTTTTTAAATAACCCTTTTATTCTATGTAAATTCAGGAGCGCTGGGAGTGGGGTTCTTTTTAGCATGATTAGAACAAGTGTCTGGAGCATGAAGTACAGAAACAGCCATTTGTCAGTTTTTCTGTGTCTGAAACACACATGATTAATGCGCTTATAATTTTTTTAAAAGCTATTAAAATTGCTTTTGCTATTAACATTTGCACATGCAAGCTGAAAACTGGGAGGACACATGAGTTCCTCTTTTGGAGCCTAAATGAATTCAGTTAACTTGGGTTATTTTTAAATATAATACAAAGTTATGACAAAATAAGCTTGTTTTTTCTCTGTCTGAAAAGTCTGAGCTAATTCTTTGGTTCTGTAAGTTTTTAAGGACTCTCGCCTAAGTTTTAAACTGGAGGAAAGGAAAGAGGAAAAACTGAAATACTTAAAGGATGCAGTTCCATATCTGCCACTCTGACTCTTTCAAGACTTTTCAATCTAAAGTATTTGAACTCCAATTCTTGACTGTTTGAAGGGTGGGCGGAGATAATTCCCTGCTTCCAAGAACATTTTTGTCTTTCTTCAGATAATAGTATATTAACCCATCACTGGGTAGCATTTCTCTTTCCTGTTAAGGATGGAAACTGGCCATTTTGAAGGCACAAACTAGCATCTAATAGCAAGCATTTAAAGGTGAGGGGGGGTGTCCAACAATGATGGACCTAGGTGAGACATCCTCTGAGTGCTAGACTTTCCCAAGACTATGGGTTAGTACTTAAACACAGTTTGTACCATTTGAAGAATTCTTGATATGATTTTCAAAATTAAATTGAATATAAATATGCTCCCTGCTCCAATAAAATAATATTCAGAGGTGTCATTTCATTTTTCAATAAGAGAGAGCGAAGAATAGGGATGGGGGGACATTATGGCAAAGGAACAAAAAGCAAAATAAAAACACAACAGCGCAGTACTTTAAAGGCATTATTTGTGGTAATGCTAAAAGAAGTATTAAAAATACAGATTAAATATCTCCCCCCAACTTATTTTTTAAAAGCTAAGGAATGTATCAGGACCTATTTAGTTGTTTATAACAATAATTACTTCCTGTGTAAAAAGAGTGAATTATTGTTGAATAGAGGAATTCCTGAGGATAATCACATGTGTCTTAAAGCACAAACCATACTCTGACATTATAAATCTGGTGCCCGCTAATGGGAAATTAAGGTTTTGACATAATATTCTTTAGTTTATTAGGTGCTGTTCAGAGAGTGTTAGACTACCATCTCAAATTCAAAACTGAATTGCAAATAAGATCTATACTATTGTAATGTATAATTCTGTTGAGTGTGTCTTATGCTGGTTGTATGCAGTAATGGGTTTCCACCAGGTAGGGATGTACACAAAGTGTGTTGTGCACTTCCAGGAGTGCGGAGAGCACCCTCTTTAACAGGAGGAAGGGAGATCTTGTTGGAGCTAGGACCTTGGCAGCATCAGCTCTCAGCAGCAATGTCTCATAGTGACCACTAGGGGCTTTTAGGGTCATGGATAAAAGTGCTGAACCAAGAATCCTCTTGGTTCTTCCATTGTTAGTCTCCATTTTGTCTCTCCAGAGAAGGCTGTTTGTTTTGATCTCTCTCTTCAGCCATGAGCTGCAGCTGAAATTAAACTGCAGGCTTTTTCACATTTGTTTGTGAAATTTCTTTATTTATATATATATAAAGGATATATCCTTATATAAGGATATATAAGGATATCCTTATATATAAGGATATATCCTATATATATATATGAATGATTTATTTAAAGAAATTTCTTTTCTTTAAATAAATCCTTGTAGTTCTTCAATACGAAATAACTGTCTCAAGACAGTTTGCTTTGCTACTTTCTCACCAAACTGGTTTTGCTTTGCTATTTGGGGACTGAACTGCCATTCTTCCCCTACAGATCTTACCTGCCCCCCGGTTGCTCCGCTGCTGGTCCGCCGCCCCAGCACGATGCTGTTCCTGTTAAGCAGCCTGTCACACTGCCCAGCTGTGTCTTGCTTGAGAACAGGAAGTTCCCTGTTCCCAGCAGCCTGCGGGTGGCATCAAGAAAGAAATGGCGTCTGAGCATATGCGGATGCCATCTTTTGTCCACTTATTCCACTCAAGATGGAATAAGAATCAGTGTTGCCAGGTTGTGTGGGTTGTGGGAGATTGCAAAACCTAGTACTCTGACAGACCCTACCATTTCCAGGCTTTCCCAGCAGTGGCCATGAGAAGAGCCCAGAGCAATGTCTGCTTTGCTGCTTTGCTCTCAGTGCTCTCCTGCTTCAGTTCTGGGATGCCACTGAAGCCCCCCAGGCCATCTACATTTGCTCCTTTGGTCTTTTCCCCTCTCTCCAGGTATTTTCCATCATCCTTTTTCCAGCCTACCTCTATCTCTCTCTTACTATAAGAGAGAAATTAGGCAGAGAAAGCTCTTTCCTGATTCTGCTTTTGTTTTCCTCTCTAGCTCACTTCAGACAGTACACTCACCAAACAGTAACCTACCAAATTCAGCTCAGGGCCTCTTCAGGTATGCATCCTGGGCGACTGCCCAGCTTACCCACCCAACCCTTCAACCAAGTTTATCATGCATACATCAATTGCTACAATTTTATGGCATTATTTTATCAGATTGTATTTGCCTGTAGTATAACAGCTCTATTACAAGGTAGGCTAGTGTTTGCTTGCTACATAATTGGACATATGTTCCTCTGAGGTAGAGTTTTCATGGCACCCTGAACTCCCCCAGTGCACATAGCTATGGCAGCGATTTTGGGTCAGCAGAAGGTCTTGCATGGCTACATCTAAGCCTAACTGGCAGAGGAATAGATGAAATAAGAATCTAGCTTTACACTTTCTGGCACTTGATAAATTGAGCAAACCGCTTACCATTATTTTAATGCACAGTGTGTATTTAATTTCCTTTGAATTGAAGAGAGTCTCAAAACCCCAATAAAATATAAATCGAAAAGCAAAGCAACTCTTTCCCCTTTCCGTTGAAAAAGAAATGCAGTGTTAAAACTGGTATGCTATGCTATACTATAGTTTAGTAGTCCAAAGCTGCCAAGTTAGCTTTGGCATAGTATATTGAATACACATTGTAGGCTAATCTGCAAGCTTGAATTTTACTCCAAAGGGCTCCTTTATGGAATGAATCATCATATGCAAAGTTTCTATACAATCTTTGGGAATTTTCTCATTATCTTTATCAATATTGCTTGGCAGAGACACATGAATGTTACTTATTCAAAGGGACATTAAAACCCAGTTCCCATTTGTATGTTCCTGCTTTATTCAAAAGTTCCATAAATATACACTAATTCCATATTTTGGTAGTTAATTATAAAGTAGACTTTAAAATATATTTAAAATTTTTGTATTTAAGACTACTTCAATCAGCTATTTCCAACAGCAACTTCCTGCAATTCTCTGTTATTTAATATAATAAAAGAAAATGTGTAAGATCCTTCACCACTCCCCCTTTATGCTGTTTTACTACTAGTACTACTATTACAAATATTTATATACCGCTCCTCAACAAAATTCTCAAAGCAGTTTACATAGAAAGATAAATAATACATAAATAGGATGGTGCCCTGTCCCCATAGGGCTCACAATCTAAAAAGAAACATAAGGTAGACACCAGCAATAGACACTGGAGAATGCTGTGCTGGGGTTTACTTGTTGATGTTTTATTATTTTGGCACCATCTGTGATCATGAAGGTGTCAAGGTTCAGTATTCACAACAGTAATTCACACATGCACTAAATAAAGGGTTCAGTAAGTCACCTAATGGCACAGCGGAGAAATTACCTGATTAGCAAGCCAGAAGTTTCTGGTTTGAATCCCTACTGTTATGTTTTCCACACTATGGGAAACTCCTATATCAGGCAGCAGCAATATAGGAAGATGCTGAAAGGCATCATCTCATATCACGTGGGAGATGGCAATGGTAAACCCCTCCTGTATTCTGCCAAAGACAACCATAGGGCTCCATGGTCACCAGGAGTTGACACTGACTCGACAGCACACTTTACCTTTATTCACATATGCACTAAATAAGTCGCCTAGGCTGCCTAGAGGACTGAAATGCTGCAGTTTCCAGATAATAGAAGTACTCAGGCAGGTATTCTTTGCAAAGCTTTAACAGATTCCACAAGGCTCAACCTGCTAAACTGCCCTTTAGAAAACCAATACTGAAAGGAGCCTTACATTCAAATACAAGCTCTCTCTTATTATTTGTAACTCTATCTGGGTCATACTCTTACCAAGTTTCCTACTGGGTATCTGGATATCATGACAGTAAGGCCATGTTATAGCGCAGTTTGGTTTTGTAGACAATGAAAAATAATAAGAATTGTGCACAGGGGACATTTTTTCATATGCACAGAGGGGAGGGGCATTTTTCAACCATTTATTTATTTAACATATTTATATACCACCAAAAACCTATGTGTCTGGGCGCTTTACAATAAAAACAATACAAATTAAAACAAAATTATAACATTTCAACTATTTAAAATTTAACACAATGTTAAAAGCTATTTAAAACTATTAAAAACTCTAAATCTAGTTAAAGGTCTGGGTGAAAAAAAATGTGTCTTAATTGCCTTTTTAAAAGTTGTCAGAGATAGGGAAGCTTATATTCCAAAAGGGAACACAGTCCAAAGCCTTGGGGCAGCAATGGCGAAGGCCCATCCCTGAGTAGCCACCTGATAAGCTGGTGGCAACTGCAGACAAACTTCTACATATGATCTCAGTGGGCAGTGGGGCTCATGGAGAAGAAGACGTTATCTTAAATACCCAGGGAGGAAGCTGTTCAGAACTTCATAGGTTATAACCAGTACCTTGTATTTTGCTCAGAAACGTATCAGTAACCCGCGTAGCTCTTTCAAAACATGAGTAATATGGTCTTTCCAAGATGACCCAGAGACCAACCTGGCTGCCGCATGTACAAATGCAGTTTCTGGGCTATGTACAAAGGCAACCCCACATAGAGCGCATTGCAGTAGTCAAGTCTGGAGGTTACCAGCATATGTGCCACTGTTCTGACATCATTTATCTCAAGAAACAGTCATAGCTGGCATATCAGCCAAAGCTGATAGAAAGCATCTCTGGCCACTGCCTCAGCCTGGGACAGCAGAGAGAGGTTTGGATCCAGAAGCACTCCCAGACTGCGTACCTGTTCCTTTTGGGAAGTGTGACCCCATCCAGAACCAGCAGATCAAAATAGTCTCCTGAGATCAAACCCCACACAATAAGTACCTCCATCCTATCTGGATTCTATCTCGGTTTGTTATCCCTCATCCAGCCCAGGCAGGCATTTAGGGAGGTTATGCCCTCTCCTGATGATGTTGTCATGGAGAAATAAATTTGGGTATCAGCATACTGATAACACCCTGCACCAAATCTTTCCCAGAGGTTTCATGTAGATGTTAAACAACATTGGAGACAATATGGAGCCCTGAGGGACACCATGTGATTTTGAAGAGCAACAGTTTGCCAGCAACGCCATCTGGAATCTGCCCAAGAGGTAGGAGCAGAACCACTGCAAAACAGTGTTTCCCATCCCCAACCCCCTCAGATGCTCCAGAAGGATACTATGGTCAATAGTATCGAAAGTTGCCGAGAGATCCAAAAGGACCAACAGAGTTGCACTCCCTCTGTCAATTTCCAATTGGAGATCATCCATTAGGATGACCAAAGCAGTCTCAACCCATAGCCTGCCCAAAGCCAGTTTGAAATGAGTCCCCCCTTTCATATACAGCTGACTGTTCTTTCCAAAAATATGTCCTTGCAGCCCTCAATAACATATATACATATATTAAAATATGTTATTGCAGCCCTCAATAACATATTACCAGAAAGCACAGGCAGCTGCAAAGAAAAGGGGGATCACAAAAAATCACCTCTCTCCTCCATGTGCGTGGGGATGGTCTCCTGTGCATAACCCTTAGATTCGATATAGGTCAGTATTTCTCTCCTAGTCTGAACATTGTGGGCATTGCTGAAGCAAGTTTTAAAAAGAATCTGAAGGAAAGGTGTTTATCACCATCTTTTCCTCTAAAAATAATAAAACCACACAAATACATCCACAGTTATTTATATACAGGGCCAAAAATTCAAATACTGTTCTAAGAAAACAGATTCATGCTGAGAAAGCATACATTCTATACGGAAAACAAAGTATAAAAATAAAGAATATTGATTATAAATGTATTTATTTCATCTCAGCATGTTTAGTGATTTATTCTGCACTAAAAACAAAGTAAGAAAATAAAGAATATTGATTATAAATGTATTTATTTCACCTCAACATGTTTAGTGATTTATTCTTTCATCTCAAACATACCTAAGTAAACTAGATGGGGCTTACTTCCATGTAAACATGATTAGGATCTGGTTGATATTTGTTCACATAGAATGTAACTGTTTTCTTCCAAGGAATGGCAGAATGGATTATGATGTGAAGTAGATAAGTATAGCTAGCAGTCCACTAGAAGGAAGAGATAGATAGTCAAGCAAAGCACAGAACACATAGCAATGCAAAGTGAAGTTATGAGAACTCCATGTTCTGTTCAAGAAAACTCAGAGGTCAAATGAAAAAAGCGCACCTCTTTACCTTTACAACAAATAGTACTTTTAAATTATTAGCAACTGCATGTGCTCAAGACAATGGCTTCATGTCCTGTGTGAAAGATACAGAGGGTCTCCTGGGTATACCAGGCCGAAGCATTAAAATTGGCTCTGAAACATTTCCAAAGGAAAATATGATACTACTTTTGGCATCTTCCCAGAAAAATGTCTGAAATAAATTCTCTCATATATCTGCATTTTCAAACTGAAAAATTAGAGATACTGTGCCACATTTTGATAGACTGCTATATATTAGTTTTCCTTACCCCACCCCACTCCATGAGCAAATCAATAACTCTTTGTAGAAAATCAGATTTAATTGATATTAGCAAATCTTTCTGTCTTGTTCCATGTACAGTATTTTAAGAGTTTAAGTAGTTAGTTCCATTTAGTAATATATTTTTTGTAATCTTATGCCTGCCTATATTATAATTATGAACTTTACTGAAGTTCATATTTGCTTGTCCAGAATAACTGACTGCCATTAGAATAATTTGTAATCTTGCATTAATTAATGAGTTCCAGGGTACAGGCAGAGGAAAGGTGAGGAGCAACTCCTCACTTAAATGGCAGGGGGGGGGGCGGCAAAAGGAAAGGCAGTTTGATGCAGTGGGAGAAAAATATGTTTTGGGATTGAAAATATGGATTAGATTTTGCCAGAAGTGAGTTCAGTAAAATGAGAAGGGAATTCCTCAAATTAGGGAGGATCTGCACCCCTGCTGAGTTCTGGCTCAGATTTTAATCTGGGCTGAAGATGAATTCCTCCCAAATGCTCACTTACTTTGTCACACATTTGGACTTAAGTGATGGCCTTGAAGAAAAGAAGGGGAAGTGGCTGTCAGACTTCCTCCTTTGTTTGATGGACAGCAGCGGCAGTCAGTCAGGATGGAGAGGGGGGAGCTTTCTTCCCTCAACTCCAGTCCCAGGGAAGGCTGTCTCCATTACTGAATTCAGATCTAATGGAGGCAGCTTCAAACTGGAGGCTGGGGCAGTGAACCTCACATCAAACTGAGGGTTCATAGTGGAATCTGGTGAGTGAACCCTCTGAGTTAAGAAACTGTGGTTTCCTGCCTTCAAACATTGGGGTTTGGGGGCCTTTGGCTACTTTGCCTCCAGTTCCCCATTATGTCCTATTCTGGCCAGTGAGATAACCTCTGCCTCCTAAAACTCTGGTTCCATGTTACATTAAAATGCTGCAAGAGAGAGTCTTCCACCCCAGTCACTGCCATTTACAGTAGCTACTCCATAAGGGGATTTGGGGACATAGGGGGAAGCTATGATGATAAAATTTAAAAGAGACAAAGACAAGATAGACTATTTTGAGAAGGAAAGAAAACATGGAAGGGAGAATGGGAAGGGAAGACCTAATATGTGGCTAGGAGCTAAAGAAATGAGGAAAGCTTGAAACTCATGTGCTGTTGCTGCTGCAGGACTCAAGTCCTTAGTTTTTTATGGGATGCAACTTTCCTGTACCTTGTATATAGTGCATGGCACACTCATGTTGTGGGGAGCACACATGAATACATGTACTAAGGAAAACATATGGATGGCTTAAAAAGTGATTGTTGCACCAAGGAATTTGAATATTTTTTCCAGCCTTCAGTGAGGGGTGGTGAAGAGAATCTAAGGGTCACATGTCAGCCTCATGTGCTATCAAATTGCACTATAGCACAACTTGAGAACCAGGAGAGGCTCCCTTCAGAAGGCAGGCGCAGTATTCCCCTGGAAGTTCCCCTGTGTACGCTGCAGTTCAATAATATGGACATCTGCGTGCCACATGCCTCCACGTTATCTTCAGTGGGGACTGAGGAGTACATGGTCACAACAGCATTGGTAGCTCATCAGATGGGTTGGATTCTGCATTCATTGCCACTTTCAATCCCTTTCACCTTTGCCAGTCCTAGCGAGGAAAGCTGGCATGGCAGGAAGAATTCGATATGAAAATTAGAAGAATGGACTTCAAACTATGGTGTGCTTCTGTTTGTATCTGTGTGTAGTGGTTCACAGGCGAATGAATGGACCTCCTTCTAGCTTTTATACAATATATACTTATTGATTCTGAATCTTGTTTAGCTTTCTGTAAGTAGTACACCTCAACAACAACAACAAAAAATATTTATATACTGCTTTTCAACAAAAGTTTCCAAAGCAGTTTACATAGAAAAAAAATAAAGTAAAGTAAAATAAAATGGCTCCCTGTCCCCAAAGGGCTCACAATCCAAAAAGAAACATAAGATAAGACACCAGCAACAGTCACTGGAGGTACTGTGCTGGGAGTGGATAGAGCCAGTTGCTCTCCCCCTGCTAAATAAAGAGAATCGCCACATTAAAAAGGTGCCTCTGTCTAGTTAGCAGGGGCCTCCTTATCTTTCTGTACACAGTCATGTGCCTGTGTAATGTCTGAACTGGCTGTTAGCAACAGTTAAGGAGTTCTGCTTAAAAAGCCAGATTTTGCATCCCCCTCTCTTATATCCACAGACAGTTTCAGTTTTCTTTGGCTTGGAAATGCAGACAAAAGTTGAATCGTTAATGTTACGTCAAGTCATGCTTTCCCATTCTAAATAGCTCCTGTTGTTTGACAAAAACGATTATAAATCCTTTTTGATATCCACTATGTGGGCATAAGCACATGATCACATACGCCAAACATAAACAGCTCTAAAAGTTCATAGCTTTCTCAACTAGGCCCAATATCCCTAAAGGACCATTACCTTCCTTAAAGTCACACCTCAAGCTTTATGGTTATACAAGAACAATATTTTTTGATTAAATAAGTGTTCTGGGTACAAATAGACATGCAGTGGTGTTAAAATGATTTTTCAACATCGAAGCCTAAACATTTTCTATCACTGATGTTCTATAACTCCTCGTCATGGTTAGAAAATTAGCAACATGCTGCAGACAGACTACCCACCCCCAGCCCCCTCCACAGCATAAACTGTCCTATGCCTTCTGTGGTTTACTTTAGCCGGTATAGCACTGTGCCTGCATTTTTGCTAACCATGATAAACACTAACTAAGATTGCTTTTGTAACCAGAGTTTGAAGCCATGATTTGAAGAAGATTTGCGAACTGTGGGGATTAAAAAGGAATCTGATTAGCATTAACTTTCATTAGCGAATACAGACATATTGCTACACTATGGTTTAAGCAAATTATAAAAGTGAGGGGGGATTCATTGCAGAGCCCAATAACACTTTCATTTAGGTATTTTGTTGTCAAGATTTATGAATGTGTGTAGTTAATGCAGTTTGATATATCTATATATTGTAGCAATGCTACCTCTGTTGTTTTTATTGAAAAGATGTCACTCCCCCTGCCCCTTAGGAATGGGTTGACTTGTAATTTTAAATAAATAATTTTGCATATATTTGGCAGAATACTACCTATCATATTTCTGAATTGTGGATGCTCTGCAAAGAGGCAGAGGACTTCAATCCCCAAGCTTGCCAATCCCTTATCTTTTGTGAACTTTAAATTAATTTTTAAAAACCTATTTATTCAAGGTTGACTAAACTGCTAGAATAGGAAAGATCAGACAAATCAGTAGCAAGAAATGAACTATGAGGAAACCAGAATTCTTTGACAAAATATCCCTTGGGGCAAGTGTGCTGAATGAAGCCAGCAGGGAAACGATAAGGGCATTTTACGCTGTGAATGTAAGAAAGCAATTTATCAAGAGTACATGAACTCTCCAGTGACCATAAGCAAAGAAGATACCAAAATACAGGAGGAGAAAGAGGACCTCCTACAACATTATTTGAAAGGCTGACAAAATTCCATTAAAGTTTATGCAGGCACAGTAGTGCCTGTATAGTTAGTTAGTGAAGTGTAAAAACTGTATACCACCATTATACACCATGAACATTATATTATGTAGGTCATAAAATCCAAACCATGTGCCTAATCCATCTGAACTTTACTAGACAGCAACTAGGTGACATGCGCCACCAGCTCTTCAAATTTCATAAAGATCAGATGAGAAATAAACAAAATGCAAAGTTTGAAAATTGACCCCAAGAAGTTGATTGCACTTAAATAAGGACCAAGGATAACTTAATTTTTCTCTTCTTTTTTTCACTTGTCCTTTCCAATTCAAAAATTCAGGCCCATAATAGAATGTGTTCAATGAGTATTTCTCAAGTAATCAGCCTTTTAAATCCCTGTTATAAGAGGATAATCAACAGAGGGCACACATCACAGAACATGTTAAATGGCCTGATTGACTCTTCCCAGTAGCAGTCTTTACCCTCAATAAAGAGAGCTCTCTGCCTTTATCCTTAGCTGTGTAGACTAATGGAATCACCATTCCAAATTGAGCTGTGTGTTTAATTTGACCCCCAGTCAGAGCAGAGATTGTTGGGGTGCTAAGTCTCTTTTGTATTGGCTCGTGTCCCTGGACTTCTGGGCTGAAGTCCAGGGCCTCCACACCCCCTGGGGGCCTCCAAATCTCCTTAGTCTGTCCTGGGTCCTGAGGGAAGCAGGGACAGAAATATGTGGGATGGGAATATATTAAGTTGCATGTTGGAATATTTCTGCTAATGCATATTTGCACAAACATACCTGTTTTATAGTCTTACATTCTTGTGAGTTCAGCTGTTTGTGCCCTCTAGAACCCATATGCTAAAAATACTGCATGTGTCACAGTGTGGGTGTGGGTGTGGGTCTCCAAAGCAGGCGGGGCTCCAAAGGCTTTTAGGTCCAAGCTCCAAAATTACTTAGGTGCACCTCTGCTCCAGTGTACAAGCTACTGTTAATAAGAGGGGGAAAGCAATGGAAAGATCCCTGGAAAAACAGGGAGAATAATGGAAACACCTTTTTAAAATGAGGGAGGAATATAATGGAAGAGAGATTCTTGAAAGATCTTTTTAAAAGGGGGATGGTGGGAAACCAATGGAAAGATCCTTTTACAAACTGGGGCAGGGAGTAATGGAATAATCCATGTTTTGTTCTGTTTTGTTTTGTATTGTCATTACGAAGTCAAAGATAACCCCACCTCTCCCTTTCCCAGGGCACACAGTTCTCATATATTCCTGACATTATCCACAGCATCCCACACAATTAGGACCTATTAGTGATGTACAGCATTAGGCTCTGGTCACTTCATGTAGCATGTGCTGGTTTTACTTGTATCCTTCTGTCCCTGTACCCCAGCTTCTACCCTGTCAAGATTCCCTTTGGTTATGGTAGATCATGCTAGATTTAGGGCCATTTCTCTTAAGATGAAAATTCTTTAGTAAATGAAGTGAAGTCTGGCTATTATGGGAGTGTATTCGCATGACAAAGAGTGGAAGCAATAGTCATGGTGGTATCATGGTGGAGAGTTTCTGGAGGGAAAGGGAAAGCAGGTGGACATGACTGTGGAAACTGTCATTGTATGGTATGTGTAAAGCAGGGTGAGTTTGTATATGTGCATGGAAAATTTTCTTTCATTCTTTTAGTACGAATTGTCTTACTGTATTTTAAGTTGACTCTTTAAAAAATTATGTTTATCAGTAGTACATTTTATTATACTTGGCTTCTCAATGAATACGGCTATTTTATAGTGTCTTTCCCCTGAACTACCTCTTTTAATAATAGAAGTATTTCCCATAAAATTGCTTTAAAATAGGTAATGTTAAATTCAGTTTGAGACATATTAGTATCTAGCAGCTATTTCATGGTGAAACAGTATTACATAGTATAAGTTTTATATGCCATGCCTTGAGACTAATTACCATGTCCTTCCAAAAAAAAAAAAAGTAAACTAAACCTAGACGTATTGTGTAGGAATCCAGAAAACCAAATATAATTTTAGATTTATCTTCTCATCTTTCAACTCTCTCTCTTGTTCTCAGCTTTGGACAAGCTTAGCACCCAGCATCTGTACCATCCAACTCAAGTGGAGATTGTACAATCCAATGTTGTGTTTGACATCAGCAGCCTGATGCTCTATGGTACCCAGGCTGTGCCAGTGAGGCTGAAGATATTGCTAGATCGTCTCTTCAGTGTATTGAAGCAAGAAGAAGTGCTACACATCTTGCATGGTTTGGGGTGGACACTTCGGGACTATGTTCGGGGCTACATCCTTCAGGTAGGAACTGGCCTAGTGCAGAATTAGTTGAATGCTCTTGACCCCAGGTCCAAAAAGTATGTCCTCTTTCTGATAATGTGAGATGGATTGAATATGTCGCGTATAACCAAGGTGCTACTAAAATTTTGATCAGTGCTATGAAAAAGTGGCCTTAGCTATAACACTGTGTGTGTATCTTCACAGTATGGCAGGGATGGGTTGGGGAATTATATGGTTTACAGCCATTTGATAGACTCGCTAGGTTGTCAGCATTCCTATATCAGTCAAGTAAATCTTCTTGCCTTAGAGAGAGATTTGAAATCAGATATAAAAGAATGAGAAAAATTGAGAAAGCACAACATAAATTTTGTTTAATTTGCAAGTCCATTTATGAAAACTTTAAAAATGTCACTTCTGAGGATAGGAGTGAAAGGCCACCTTATAAGGGAGAGGAAGAATATAGATTTTAAAAACACAATAAGGGTATTCACATGTGCAGACTAATCCAGGCTGGGGAAGCCCAGCCTGGTTTAGGCTGGCTGTGTGATGCACTGGGAGTGAGGTTGCTCCTGGTGCTGCATCCACGCCCAGCTCTACTTTCAAACCCGGCGTTTAGCCTGTAGTTCATATGACCTTGGCCAGCGATCATCTGGGTGATCGCTGCCATGTTAAACCGTTTACCCCCAGCCCACCACAATTTCCAGCAGCTTGCTGGGGGAGGAAGGAGCTGCTGTTCCAGCACACCTTGATATGCGGAAGAGGTGGAAGTCGTCCTGCTCCCAGCATCTCCCTTTGCAGCACCTCTGCTCATGTGGGCATGTGGCGCAGTGGAGGGGATGACAGCAGCTGCTTGTCTGCCAGGGAAGGCAGGTGAGCTCCCGCCTTCCCCGCAGCTCGCGTACTCGCCCTCCCTGGCAAGGTTGTGCACATGACCTCAATGACTGACATCCTAACTGACAATGTGGAGAGATATCATGCAAAGTGCCTATGCATCATTTAGTAATTCAGAGTTCAACTGCATGGATAGGGAGGTGGTTTTCACCAATCTGTCTTTCCCCCAGAAGTACACTTTAGCTCAGAGCTGCTCAACTTCAGCCCTCCTGCAGATATTGGCCCACAATTCCCATAATCTCTAGCTATTGGCCACTCTGGCTAGGGATTATGGGAGTTCAAAAACAGCTGGGGGGCCTAAGTTGAGCAGGACTGCCTTAGCAGCAGCCCACAAGAATACATTAGGGTGTTAAAGAGCACTTCTGGGGGGAAGGAGAGGTGAGTGAAATTTACCCATTGCCTGCAGTGCAGGCCTCTGGATTACTAAACGCTAAGGAGGTGTGTTGCATGCAGTATCTCTGCATGGCTAGTGAGGATGTCAGGCAGTGTGTTTATCAACTGTAGTTTGGCATCTGCAAGATGTATGAAAGTAATGACCAAAATTGCATGCTATTCATACATACAGGTATTTGTGCCCTGGCTCTTGGGTTTAATCTCATTGTGGTTATCTCCTATTTAAGAAAATAAGTCTGTTCTTACAGTGATATGAAAACTACAGACTTTATTTACAGATTCTTTCTCTCTCTTTCTCACTCACTCATTCACAGACAGAGAGTGGGGAGATACCACATTAAAAGGAATGGTTAAGACAAGATTTCAAGTCTTACCTCTGTACTTCGTAATCTAAATTGCAAAACACCAGCATTTCCACATTTTAAGTTTCTTTATACACACACACACACACACACACACACACACACACACACACACACCATTAGAGGAAGTGACTAAAGCAGAATAAGCAAATTTACATAGTTGACATGACTTTCTATGTTTGAACTCTCAATCAGAGCTGCTTCCAATGCATTCAACTGGTGGGTGGTTTTTTTGACATTAAAAAGGAATACTGCATGGCAGAAGGAGGTTTCCCTCTGAACATTGCTAGCAGGGCTGCCAGCTAAACATACAGCTTTGTGTTCACAGTCCTTGCAGTTCACACCCAAAATCACTTTAAGAACTTTAATTTAAAAAATTATAATGGTTGGATTGTATAAAAGTGAATGCAAACCATGTAACATTTCACGGCTGAAAATAAGAACACTCTTACGGGTTTGTATTATCTGTGTTCTGCCACTGAGGACCAGTGCCTGGAGCATCTGTGTGTTGACCCTCTGTAGCAAAGTTTGTTAAGTAGTGTTAACAAACAAGCTATAGTTACAACTATATTCTACTCTACAGCTAGATCTAAACTGAACATCTTATTAACCATTCTTAATAAGAATGTTGCTGGGTTGTTGTTGTTTTTTTTAAAGGAAACTGTTACAGTCTGTTTACTCTTTAGATCAGCATTTAGGGATAAATGGAAGAAGCAATGCACTGGGGTCCCCCCCCCGCTCCCCCATGAGCATGACTTCACATACCTGTGCAATAGCTACCTGAAGATCCAGGGGATGCATTGGCTACTTGAATATCCAGGGGAGGGAACACAACATTTGTGCAAATGGGAATGTTTTTAATTAGCATCTCTCCAAAAGGAAAAACAGTGGTGGTGTTTACCGGGGCAAAAAACAAAAAAATCCTCCTTCCATGCGAAGGTCCACTGGAAGCCCTCACAGCTGCTATGATGGTTGCGGGGATGAAACATATTGTTTAAAAGCATTGGTCCTGACTGCTCCATTCTACATCCTTTTGATCTGTGAAAAAAGCACATCAGGCTGTACTTCATTACACAAAATCTTTAGTATTTCATGTTGGATTTCTACCATAGTCATTATGACCTGTTCTGAGCTCTGAAACGTTGCCAGCTTACATGCTCCAAGGCTGCAGTCTTAAGCACACTTGGAAATAAGTTCTGTTGAAATCAGTAGAATATAATTCCAAACGAATGTCTTTAAGATCATGGTGTTAGCATCATAGCAAGGACCAAAGGTTGGATTTGTTCTAATAGTCTTGTCCTTTCCCTTTAACTCCTATTCTTATTTCAAATACTATCTCAGCCTTTGAAAAGCTGAAACTGTTGTATAAAGCCTTATAAACATATTGGGAGGGGCAGTTGCTGAAATTTTATTAAATTTAAGGATTTAAAGAGTTACAGGTGCCTCAATTTAAAATTTTAATCCCATGTAAAGATTGTCACACACACACACACACACACACACACACACACACACTCTGAAAACATGAATACTTCACATATGCTTTAGATTCAGGAATATGTCTTGTGCTCACAGATGTACATTTCTTTTTTAAATGTTGCCATGTGTGCATATGCATTAAAGTACAAATTCCTGGGATCTGAATAATATTGTTTAAAAGGTGAGTAAAAACAAACTAGTATTGTATCCTGATAAGTTGACTGGGTTCTTACAGTGATCTTAGAAATGTGTTTGTTTTCAAGCGTGCAGTCAAAATCAAGGGGGGAAATATTTCAAGTCTGAATCTGGATTCTTTAACTATTCTTATGGCAAAAAGAGTTTCCCTTTAGTAACCAAATGTTGCAGAAACGGGCCAGTGTTTGTTTTTTAAAATTATTTTTTGAAGTGATTGTATTCTAGCAGGAATGACTTGCAACTTAACTCATTTCAGAGATATAACCATGTTAGTCTGCTGAAACAAAAACAAGAGAGACTTATGGCACCTTAAAGACTAACACATCTATTGTATCAGAAGCTTGCATGGGCCAGAGCCTACCCATATAGCTAATGAATTGTGCTGTGGATCATGAAAGCTTTTGTTGCAATAAATTAATTGGTTGTCATACAAAGCAAAGATGTACTGAGTGCAACTAATTGCACTGGTATAATGGGGAAGCAGCAATTTTTATCACCCTCTTGTTCCCAGGAAGCCCTCTGTGCCAAGTGAAAATATGTCCCTGGGGGTTGAGCAACTCTCTGGGACATATTTTCAGGTGGCATGGAGGGCTCCCTGGAAAACTGTCAAAAACTGTTTCTTCTCCACTGCACCAGTACGTTGGGAAGTGCTATTAGGCTTCTCTCTCGTTGCACCACTGTATCATTGCTCTGTGTGACAGCCACTGTCTTTAAGGTGATAGACTCTTTTTGTTTTTTCAGTAGATATCATTTAGAGGTTACAGCAGTGGTGAGGAAACCACTTTCCCCCAAGTTCATTCTACAATGCTGCTGTAACTTTTAAAGGCCTTCCACTATGTGTGTGGGAGCAATCCCATGCGTCGTTGATGAATTCAATTAATTAGATTGTAGCCTTCTAGGCATCAGCATGGCATTGTGCTCCTTACTGAATATTGTCTCAGTTAAAGACAAATAATTATCAAGGCAAGTTAGAACAACCATTAGAAGTCTTGCCACATATTGACTTAGCAATGGGCTGCTGGGCAAATTCATTCATTCATTCATTCGATTTCTATACTGCCCTTCCAAAAATGGTTCAGGGTGTTTTACACGGAGAAATAACAAATAATAAATAAGACGGATCCCTGTCCCCGAAGGGCTCACAATCTAAAAAGAAACAGAGGATAGACACCAGCAACAGTCACTGGAGGTACTGTGCTGGGGGTGGATACGGCCAGTTACTCTCCCCCTGCTAAATAAAGAGAATCACCACGTTAAAAGGTGCCTCTTTGCCAAGTTAGCATGGGAGTGCTAATGATGGGATATGGTGACCTAGGCAAGCATAGTTATTACTTGGGTTCTTTTAATGTTATGCACATGTAACTTGGGAAAGAGAGTATTACTGGTAGAGGCATGTGGAAATGTGTGGAATAAATATACTGCGTAAAATGTGAAAGAATAAAGTAAACCTTTTACTAGCTAACATTTAAGTTCGGCTGTTCTCATAATAAATACAATGTGTGTTGTAGAGGGAGATGATGTAAATAAAGGTATTATATCATCCCACAATATTATAGCAAAATAGATTTCTGTCCATTATGAAGAGTGCTTTTAACTGTACACTTGCATTTCCATGAAGCTCATATTTCTGTAAATCTAAGAAAGTGGAAAACATGAATCAGCATTTCTTGAGAAGAGCCCTGCCAGATCAGCCAAGTGTCCATCTTGTCCAGAATCCTCTTCTTAACTGTGGTCAATGAGAGGCTTCCACAAAGCTCACTGGTATTCAGAGGCATACTGAACATGGCCTTTGAACATGGAGGTTCCTTTCAGCTTGCATAGCTGATAGCTATTGATAGACCTATCCTCCATTTTATATATAGATGTAGATATAATCATATTAAAAATGTATACAATACAAATATGCATTGGACATGTTCTTATTAGGAACACTTATGAGGAACACCCTGCTGGTGACCTGTCTAGGTTTGTACTGAGTCCAGTCTTATATGGTCTACTTCCCCCCCCCCCCCACGTGGCACATAGATGTGTTTTTACAAAGCAAGAGTGCACACTCAGAATCTCTTGACACTTAAGGCATACCTAATCTATCTTATCTCAAGTATGTCTTTTGCTCAAGACCGTAAGAAATGCCTTGTTGTATCTGATCAATTAATCCATATTTTCCAACATTCTTTACAAGAATCACATCAGCCAGCTGGCACTCAGTCAACTAGAAATAGATTGATGATCTGCCATCTACTTTCTGCCCACCTTTCTCCAAAATTTTACTGGTAGGAACAGGCAACTTTGTGCATACTGAGGCTATGGACACGAGCAGCCTCACCCAGGCTTTCTCCGGGAAGCCCTACCTGGGTAGGGCTGCTTGTGTGCAGTGCTCGGATCAAGGCCGATCCTGGCGCTTCCTCCCCCACAAGCCCAATTTCCATACTGGGGCTTTTATCTAGGTTAAAGGGCACGGGTGCACACCCCTTTACTCAGGTATGGGGCTGTGTGATTGCTCAGGCTGCAGCCAGAGTATACACAATTGGGCACCGAGAGCACCTGACTCCTGGAACAATCCCGTAATGCACTCGCTTATCGCCATGGTGCATTGTGGGATTCCTGGAAGTCAGGACAAGGGGTCCCTGCCTTGAGAGATTGATGCTGCTCTGTGGGCATGTGGCAGCATGGCAGCAGAAACATCAACTGTTGTCTGGGGGCAAAGATAGGTCCATCCCTGTCTTTCCCCCACCCTCCCTCCCTTCCTCTAGTTTGACCGTGTGAATAGATTTACTGTTTTTTCCAGTATCCACGAAACATTGCTTTTATGTAATATTGAGGTGGAAGGGATGGAATGCTAAAGAAACTATAGTTGGCAACAGGGTATGTGAATTTATATCTATGGGTGCAAATTCATACCTCTTGGCCACATGCTGATGCACAAATTCATGTAAAAGATTGCAGTTTCAGCAACATAATCCAGGGTGGAATCCATAGTGAAGACTGGTGCAATCTCTAGACCAGTCACTTCATCATCAATTCCAATCTATCCTGTAGGCCGCTATTCTTCTTTTTTTTAGTAAAGTGTACCTAATCGAGTTTCCTTTTGCATGTAGAAAGTGTACCCTCGCATAGCAGAAAACAGCAACAGCAGGGCACAGACGCTATTAATACCTATTACTGAACGTCTTTCCAGGATAAGCCAAAACCATGTATGTTTCCTTTTAAAAGTTGAATTGCTTTACTTAAAGCACTTTACGTGCCAAGACTTGAGTTCATTGGTCTGTGTTTATCCTGCAGCAGCTGATGAAAAATCAGAAACGCATAAAACATATCAAGAAATATGTTAGCATTCTTCCCTTTGCTACTCTAGGTGTGATTGAGGCCATCAAGGGTTACAAGATAAACATAACTGTAAATTTAAGCAAGCAAAAGGGCAGTTGACTTCAAACATTTTAATAATATATTCAGCATAAGGATTTCTGTTTATAAATAATAAATAAATAATAATTTATTTATTTATAAATAAATTAATAGGACACGTTCTTTATGATTAACTTGTTCTGTTAATTTCAGTACGACTTCTGTTGAGTAATTGATCAGGATGTCAGCCTTTAATTCTAGCTTGCTGTTAGCCTTGGAGAATCATCTGTTTTTGTGAGCATGCTTAGTAAAATCACTATGAGATAAGATTTGTAGTGAATGTCACTAGAAGGGGTGCTGATCCATTTGTACCCTTGTCCTCTGTTAGCTGGCTTGGCTGATAAGGACTGCTATAGGCTGTACTGATTGTCTAGTTTCCCATGGTGAGCATTGTCATTTTGCAGAGAGAGGTAAATGGTTCCTTTCCAACATTCCCAGTTGGATTCTACAAGCAACATCCAGAAGCACCCGTGATGGAAACTTGCCACTTGGACATGCCTTAAGGAAATAAGACTTCTTTAATATGGATGGGAGAAGGAGCTTAAGCCAATGTGCATGTTTCATGTAAGCTAAGCTGCCTTCACATTCAAGCATGGCCATAAGAAATCCACTACAGCCACAGAGGTGAAAGGTCATTCTCTTCAATTATATATTAGTTCTGGGTGTTTTAACTAATGTAATGCAACACCAAGATCTTTCCAGAGCATGACAACTAAATGGACTTGGGCTTTTCCTCAACTTGGATGCCTACTTATCTGAATTCTTGAAAATAGGAAAGAGTTTAGATTAGTAGTATGTTAATAGTGCTGGCTTTAGGCAGTCAGGAAGCCTAGGACCACAGAGACTTTTAAAAAAAAATCCATGAAGGGCCTCAGAGAATCAGACTTGCCATCTATCTAGCATCCATTGATTTAGTGCTTTTTCTTCAAGTCTAAGGGATCTCATAGGGGGGCGGGTGAACCTTTCCCTTGCAGCACTTATCTTTCAGTGAGGTGCTAGTGCCTGTCCTAAGCAATAACAAGGAATAACAGTGAAGTGTGAATGACTCTTATTAGAAGGGGTAAATGTCATTAGCACTTATTGTTGCCTTGAAGGCAGCCAAAAATACAGTGCTGAGGGTAGCGAGAAATGAAACTCTGGCTTTTAACACTGAATGCATCTAAAATCTGAAAGGTCAGATATAAGTTTTTCTTTTATAAAAAGAAGGAAACTCCTCCAGTTGCAACAAATTTTTCAACAAAAACATCTGTTTGTTTCTCTGATATTCTGATACGTGGCTCATCTATCCCAACACCTATAAAATATTTCCCAGTACTTAATAATATGATGTTAAAATCCTCAGATAATGAACATTTGCAGAGTGTTGCGGTAACTGATGCAGATTTAAACAAAAACAGATACACCCTGAAGTATCATTGCTACACAGGGTAATATTTTGGGAATAAAATCAGTTTTAAATTATCAAATTACAAGGTTGCCCCCTCCCAATTTTAAAACAAGAAGAAATTGAATGTGCTATAGAACCTTAATGTTTCTGCAGGAAGGTTGTGTGGTGTGTGTGTGTGTGTGTGTGTGTGTGTGTGTGTGTGTGTGTGTGAAGCTCCAGTGAAATTTGATCTGTTTAGCAGGAAATCTCTTTTTTGCAAATAAAATATTAAGGCAGCAACTGTGCAGGATCATGGTTTGGTAATCATGAGAGAGACAGGGCAGCATCACGCAACAACTCAGACGTTATATAGATCATCCCCAGTGAGACTTCTTAATTCTTGCCAGGGATTGCTCCATGTTTCAGAGTGGGTAAAATGCCTATTTTCAAGAGCAAATATTCATTTAAAAACATTCAAAGCTTTATATTTATTATTTATATCAAATTGGCTGTTATGGATGAATTAAAATTAATTCTGTTCCCTGATGGGAGGCAACTGGCCAGAAAGGTAGCCATCTTCTCTTGTAACAAAAGAAAAACTACAAAAGGGCTACCATGTTGGGAACAGTAACGTACAGTAATCTCTCCTTCCTTGTATTTCTGACTTCAGGAGAACCCGTGTCTCTTCTTATGATAAGACATAATAAGTAACCACAACTTATGTTTGTAAAACATACTGATTTCTTCCACTTTTTCTTGAACGTACCCAAGAGCAGACCTATGAGTCTTGCTGTAAATCTTGCCCTCAACCTCAATTAAATTAAAAATGATGCCTTTGTTTTGGGATAAAGTAGAATGAATTTAAATTTTACATTTAATTTTAAATTATTTAAATTTAAATTTTTCCCATTCCTTACTAGATACAAGACTGAAATGTAGCTCATAAGCATGAGACTGATATTTCTTATCAAAACTTTAAAAATGTAGCTTGTGCAGCCCAGTCCAGGACTAGTCTATCCATGAGGCAGACTGAGTTGGTTGCCTTGGGAGGCACATTAGTGAGAGGCAGAAGTTGCTGTTTGCCTCTCTTGGCCTCTGCCATGTGCTGTCCTGTCTCCTCCTCCTATTCCCGTGCTCCATTGATTTAAAAAGAAGAGGGGTTGGTGGGCTAGAGTGCCTCTCTGGAGGTGCCTTAGCCCGTCACTTTTCTCTTCCACAGCTCCTCACCTTCTCCATTCCATGTTTCCTTTTAAAATTTAGGAAGCTTGGCAGATGGAGAGGGAGCAGTTGTGTGGCGTTGCTGTATAAGGAAGGGTAACTTTGCCGTGTGGTTCCAGGCAATGGGGCGTTGGGAGCACTTGGAGCACTCCTCCTCAGGTGTGGGCCAAACTTGGACTGGGCTTGATTCAATCCTATCCAGCTTTATTCAGAAAATCCGATATATCTCATCCCATTTCATTGCATTTATTTATTTTTAGATTTATGTACAGCCTTTTGTCCAAAGACCCCAAAACAACCACCAGCAGCAGCAACATCAAAAAGACAGTTCAAGAATGACTTCTACTGGATGTTTTAGAACGGAGGCACCAATGTAAGAACAAACAAAAAATTTCCCTGGGCCCGTGTCACCCTCTTTTGCTGCCTGCTGTGCTATGTAGGATTACTATCTGCATTCTGAGCCTTACACAGCTCATCCAGGAACTGAATATTTGTAGACAAAGGATGCAGTCTAATAATTTTTTGAATAAAAAAACTCTATCCCTCACATGATATGATATGATATGTTTCCCAGACTATGTACAGCGCTATATGAGGCATCATCTCATACTGCGCTGGAAGAGGCCATAGTAAATCCCTCCTGTATTCTACCAAAGAAAACCACAGGGCTCTGTGGGTGCTAAGAGTTAAAATTGACTTGACGGCACACTTTCTTTACAGATACTACACAGAAACCATGCAGCTTTCTGGATTTAACCCATTTAACCCTATATTTTTAGCTCAATATTTTAATGTGTCTTTTTAATAATCTTGTTTTTAAATTCTATTGTGAGCCGCCTTGGGATTTTCTAAATAAATTTAACAATAAATAAAATAAAATTAGCTGCAAGTTTTTTCTTTGAGAACTTTGGTGGAAAAGCGATATAGAAATATCCATAGTAGTAGGACTAGTAGGTTCCACGCCATGCGTATTAAATTGGTATTGTGAGAATACAGTGAAGTCCATCCACAAGCATGAGGGGAGCTTTCTAATGTGAATAAGGATGTGAAGACTCAGATACCTTCTTTTAAGGCTACAGTTCTGTGCTTCTAATGGAGTTTATTTGTTTATACTGCCTTTTGTCCAAAGACCCCAAGGCTGTGCACAGCTATAATAAGCATCATAAAAAGTGTTAATGTGTCCACTCCCGAGGTCTCAAGAGTTACAGATGATGCTGTTCTGGCTCTTATAACTGTTGCTCCTTGATTTTTGTCTGTCTCTCTATCTATTACATTTCTCTACCCCGCCCCACAAATGGGTGTCTTGTGGCAGTTTACATAAAAGCAAACATAATAAAACCACAGTTAAAACCAAACATTGAAAACAGTCAAAAATAGTTTAAAGTAAGAGCAACAACAGTGAAACCAATTTACAGCTAACCAAAGGCTTGATTGAATAAACACATCTTAAGAGCTCTTCTAAAGGCTGCAAGAGATGGTGACACTCTTAGAGCAACAGGGAGTTCATTCCAAAGCCTCCAGGCACCTATAGAAAACACCTGGCCATTTGCTGGTCAATGACGGAATAAACTTATATCACACCTGGCCATGAGTTGCCATTAGAAAGGCTGGTGGCAACCACAGGCAGACCTCTCCAAAAGGTCTTACTAAGTGGTGGGGAATCTTGTTGATCATAAGGAAGAGGTTTTTCCATCTGGAAGTGTGCTAGCATATAGCAAATAGAGCCAGGTAGCACACCAGATGTTTTTGTCCCTGGAAAGCAGAGCCTCTTCTCACCTTGACAGCTGGGCAGCTTATAGCTCCTTACTGTTCTAGGTGGTAGGCATGGCTTATTAAGGCTCTGCGGGGATGATGATTAAAAATGTCAGTTCCTGAGGCCTCAGGTGCTATAACACAAGTATGTATAAGATTGCAGCCTCTGTGTGTGTGTGTGTATGCGCGCGCGCGCACACACACACACACACAGTGGGGGGGGCTGCTGGTCTTAAGGTTTGTTACAATATTAGGTGCACCATGCAAATACAGTTCAGACAAATTGACTGGCATATGTCATAAGGCAACAGATACCAGGGTAGTATGTTTGAGTTGCTACAAACTTGTGCAACTTTTTCCTAAGCCAAAATAGACAGCTAGGAATGGACAGCAGGAATATGTTAGGATTCTCCCAAAGTTCAAAAGTTGCTTAATCAAAGTTGCTTTGCTAGAACTTTTACCGAATGGTTCACTTCTAAAAGTAAAGGTGTCAAAGATCAATCATGAGTTGAAGCCACACCCTCTGGTAGGGATGTGCATGGGTCCAGACCGGTCCAGACCGGCACGGGTGTGTGTGTCTACCTTTAAGGGCGGGGGGGGGGTAGAACTTACCCCTCCCGCCACTCTTCCCCCTCCGGCGCTGCGTTTAAAATTGAAGTTTTCGGGGTGGCAGCGTTCCTCCCTGCTGCCCCTGCCCCCATCGTTGCCTGGAAGAAGCTGTAATAGAAGCACGCGTGCGCGCGCTGGCGACAAGCATGCGCACGCCACGCGCATGCGTGCTTCTATTACAGCTTCTTCCAGGCAACGATGGGGGCAGGGGCAGCAGGGAGGAACGCTGCCACCCCGAAAACTTCAATTTTAAACACAGCGCCGGAGGGGGAAGAGCGGTGGGAGGCGTAAGTTCTACTCCCCCGCCCTTAAAGGTAGACCCCCCCCCTCGGCGTCGGACCGCCGGACCGGTCCGTTTCCGAACCAGTTCGGAGGCCTCCAACATGGTCTCCAAACCGGTTCGTGCACATCCCTTCCCTCTGACCTGGAATCTCTTCCTAGTATTCACAGACCTGAGTGTGTAGGCAGTGGGAAGGTGAAGACATGATGCATATGTTCTTATGGACTATTTTTATTATTTCTAAATGCCTTCAGAGACTAAGGTGGAGACCAAGGTCCAATTAAGTCTTTCCTCTACTTTCCCATGTTTGTTTCCTTCAGGCATCTAAGAATAAAAAATAGGGTATTTTAATTTTGTGATGGAAAGGACTGCTTTGTGAAAACAGATATATTTCCTTAATCCGCCCCGCCTTTCAATGTGTGAATGCTTGCATTTTCTTTTAATCTGTTCTCTGCCATTTCCTTGTCATCTGCTGCTGTGTCAGCACATTCCCCTCCTTTCTCAAGTGATCCCTTCCTCCTCCTTCCTCAACTGATTCCAGCCAGTCAAGAAACAATGAACATGATTACATCAGAGCACTGCACAACAATCAGATTTTGGCTATGAACTGATGGTCCTGAGGCAAACCTAGTTAGAGGGCAGTGCTTTCTGATTGAATCATATGAGTGAGCCTAGCAGGAATCATGCTGTAAAAATGATATCACTAAGGGCAAACAAAATCTGTTTAAGGTAATGCTCCTGAATTGGCAGACTTCTCGTTGACCGCAGTGAAAATACATCGACAGGGAGGATGGCTTTTGATGGTGACGAAAGTATTCATACTGTAGAAATCTATCCCTTATTTCTGGCTCAGCCCTAAGGAAAATAATAGCAGGGCCACTAAGGATACCAGCACTTTACATAGCTGCTACTGCTGTGTTCTAAAGGAGTGCAGCCCACACGCTCGTGGGTAGGTGTGGATTACTTTCACTGCTCTCCCTAACAGTGCCACTGGAAACAAGGATTCCCAGATGCTGTTGAATACAACCTCCATAATTCCCAGCCAAAGGCCATTGCAGCTGGGGATGATGGAAGTTGTAGTCAACAACATCCTGGAATCTTTGTTACTGGGATCTCTGCTGCCCTTCCTCCTGGAAGCACTCCCTGTGACCTGGAAGTAGGTCCCTGAGGGTTGCACAGCCCATCTACTTCTAAGTTGCAGGAGGTACTTCTGGGCGGAGGGAGATTGGCATAAATTTCCTACACGTGCAAATAGCAGAACTGTAGTCATCATCTGCAGTGTGGCAGCACCAGTGCTTCTCCCAGAGCACTGGTGCTTCCATGGATGCCAGCCCTTAAGTTTTAAGGGAAAGTGAGAGATAAAATCATTCAATCAATTAATAAAAAAGAAGATACAGTTTTTTACCACTTTAAAGATCAACAGCTTGTAATTAATACAGAATGCATTCTATGTATTGATACCATTGTGAGTCTCTCTCTCTCACACACACACCCCAAAACCCGAAGAGAAGCCAACAAACTTCCCTGTGCTTTCCTGTAAATATCACTCTCACTTTAGCAGTATATCAAAACCAGTTCAGCCCCATGTTTAAAAACTCCAGCGATGTACCCTATGTTAGACCCTAGCTTTATATTTGTATCTCTTATATGGAGAGTAGGGAGGGTTAAGGCCAAGTCAGTAACTATTCCTGAGCCGTCACTGCATCTTTAGGCAATGAGTATCTTCCGTCCTATTCCTTCCAAACCTCCCTGGAGCACAGTTCTGTTACTTAAGCAGCCTCCCGCTTAATGCTTCATACTTCTGCCTGAAGTATTGCGCCAATTTAATAACAAGCTACTCAGATGAATTTATGCTCTCTTCCAAATGTCTCTGGAAATATTTTACTATAATAATAACCTCTGTGAAAAAAGGAACAGAGATTTGCAAAGCTCTTCTCAAGCTGTACAGATACATGAGCAACCAGGCTAATGTGAACACAAGACAGTCGAAGGATCAGATACAGGCAGAGAGGAAGCCCTTTAAAATGTTATGTTTCCACCAAACCTTGGCACAATTTAAAAACCAGCCTTCCTTCCTAGTATCCTGGCTTTTATTGCTATTGGCAATGTGTAGTTTTTGTCACTCAAGAATTCATAATGAATCCTTTTTTAAAAAAAATGAGCATTTCATTTTGTTTGTAGAAAACAAGAGATTTCCACTTAGAGCAGTTTATTTACATGGGTTGACAACAGAGCTCTGGTGTGTGTGGTTTGAGGGTGGGGGTGGGGGTAAACACTGGCCATTTTTTTTTTGTGTATAGTCCTTTGAGAATTAATTCTTACCAGATTACACTGTAAATAAAGTTAGCTGTCATAAAATAAACACAGCCATGGTGCAGGCCATATGTTTTGTAATTGTTTTGTGGCTTCTTCTTTTGTTTGTTTGTTTGTTCTTGCTGAATGGAAACATTCTGATAGTTCTGCAGTGCAGAACTATGTATATGAAGTATATATACATTGAAGAAGTAGATTAAACTTTAAAAATCTATTGGCTAGACATATGAATGGGGTTAACTGTGGTTTGTTTGTTTTGTTATCCTTCCAAACACACGCAGAAACATTCAACTTCTTCAGAAAGTGAGATTTTCTGGAGTTTGTAATCACTACTGTTGCGTGTCCAATGTTAAAGTAACATTCCTAGGCAGGCAAGGCTAGTGCAGCCATACACCAAATGGGTGTTTGAAGCATTTCTCCCCACCCCCAAGGTTGGAACACAGCAGCAAATGAAGACAACTTCTAACATTCCCCTGGGAGCTTTAAAGACATGGCTTTTAGTTCAGATCTCCTCAAGAATGGAGTGTGCCAGTCCACAAATTAGCTGCATTTACCCTGAAGTCGCTGCGGGTTGTCAGGGACCAGTACAGACAGGACTGAATCATGGCTGTGCATTCTGGCATAG
Organism: Hemicordylus capensis; assembly: GCF_027244095.1. Taxonomy (NCBI): domain Eukaryota; kingdom Metazoa; phylum Chordata; class Lepidosauria; order Squamata; family Cordylidae; genus Hemicordylus; species Hemicordylus capensis. The sequence continues at coordinate 119,295,728 of NC_069658.1, read as the reverse complement.
CCTGAATTATGTCCGGCTTTTAAAAATCCTCTATTTTCAGAAGCTTTCTTAAAAAACCCTGAGGCTTCTGTTATGCCCCGAAGTTTCTCTGTGATGTGTGGAGGGGCTATTGCCGATAATTCGGCTTTTTTCCAACTCTTTCTTTTCGTTTTGTTTCATTTTGTTTCATTTGCTGGGTGGATTTCCGTAACACCAGGTGTCAGCAAAAGAGAGTTTGACAAACAATCTCTCTCTCTCTCTCTCTCTCTCTCTCTCTCTCTCTCTCTCTCTCTTCCTCATATTACACACACACACCATAAATGTGGGAAGTGTGGGGAGGGAGAAGAAATCACACACACAAAACACATAGATGTTTGTTTGACTTTCCTTTCCACTTGAATAGCTTGCTAACTCCCAGTTCCTGCTCTGTCCTTAGTTCAACTGTACTCAGTTGTTGAGCGGGGGAGGAGCTCAAGACGAGGAGGACCAACAACTGCTGCTGCTTGAGAAAGACACGGCTGCTTTAAGCCTTTCCTGACTCTGACTTTTGTCAGCTCTGACTGACAAAAGGGAAATTAGGAGTCATAGAGAACCTGCTTGGGGGGACTGCAGCTCACACTCCTGGCTATGAAACTGGAGAGAGTGCAAGGACTGGCCTTAGGGGGCCCTCGGACGCTGTGGGCCCGGAGACATTTGTCTCCCTTTGTCTTATTAACGGTATGCCCCTTGTTTTGCTACCTACCCAACTTCTTTCTCTCTCTAATGATTTCTTCTTTTCTTCCCATCTCCTAAACCCCAATGGACCCTCTACCAGAGCTGCTTTCCCTCCTTGCCTTGCAACTTGCAGTCAGCGATTTCACAAACCACTGACTGAGAAGCCTGAGGGGATGGTGGGCCCCGCCCCCTGCATCTGATGTCAGACGTCTAGGGGGCGATGCTCAGGGGCACACTTATCAAAAAATATTAGGGCATGTGGGGCTGTTTTGGCCAAGGATGCCACAACCCCTTGAGCCAGCACTGCACAACCCCGGAAGCTGAATGCAGCTTTGAACAGACCGTGTAATACCTGCTCTGCATGCAGTATTCCCAATCCAATGGGGATGCATAAATTGAAGCTTACTGGGTCAAATTGCTATTGCCCAGGAGAAAGAAGCATTTACAAAAGTTAGTAATACTGTATAAACGTTTTTGTGACCATTTTTTAAAAACAAGTCACTGAAAACTACCTTCTATTTCTGTTGCAAATATTCTGGTTAAATGTTTCCATCCAGATATTTGGAGCTGAAGTAATCTCTGGGGCAAAAAGAAACTCTGGGGCATGAGTGCTGATGAATACAATACAGTTTTTAAAGAAACATTTATATCACATGACTTACAGCATTTGAGTTATAAGTGCTCAAATTAGCATTTCTGATGTGTCTAACTTTTTATAATATCCTGTGTGCTTAGTATTGGGCCTTTAGTTTCAGAAGGAATCGGGCATGCTTCACCCAAAATTAAGCCATTTTAAATCCAATTTATTTCAATTTAAGAGTTAAGCACATGCTTACTATGTTTACCTGAATCCAAGACTAGTTTTTTCCCCAAGTTCCTTGATGTTAGAAATCAGAGTCCTCTTAAATTCTTCATCCTTTCAGATACAGTATAACCTGTATTTAACCTGTATTTTAAAAGGAGGTCGTCTTAAATGTAAAGTCGCACTGAAATCAATGAGAAATTCAGATGTAGGAACTCCTTCCTAGGAACTTTTTCGCCAACTCCTCTTTGAAGACCTTTCATTGCTATGCCAAGACCTGTCCTTTTGGCAGGCATTTGATCTGCTGACATGAAAAGTATCTTTGCTATATTGTATTTGCCTTGGGGTATTTATAATTGTTTTGTTGTGTGCCACCATGAGCATTTTAACAGAAAAACAGGGTAGAAACATTTTAATAAAAGTACAAATATTTAACTTTGGTTGACATACCAAATTTAAGCATCAGCCCATCCTCATTTCTAGCACAGTAATTAATACTAGCTGAATCTGCACAAAGCATCTGTGTGCTAGGACTTTGTTGCTCTCCTTACCCTTCGCCACAGCCCCTGCTTTATTGCTCAGTGTCGGCCACCCACTCTTAGCTGCCCCCCTCCCCACCAATTGCTTGCTTACTCGCCCCCTCCCTGCTGCTCACCCACTCCCTGATGCTCACTCGCTTGCCCCTCCCCACCACTTGCTCACCCACTTCGCACTGCTTGCTTGCTCGCCGCTCACTCACTCATTTGGCTCACACCCTCCCTGCTGCTCACTCTCTCACCCCCTCCCTGCTGCTTGTTCACTCACTCACCCCCTACCCTACGTTGTAGGGGGAAAGGGACTTTTCTTATACAGGCATCCTGCCCTCAGGGAAGGGTTAGAGACTTATCCATGCTGGAAACAACCCTTAATGACTCAAAGACAAAAGGGCAGTCCACACAATCATACACTGGGTAAGAGACAAGGGGACAGGGAGCTTTATTATCTGTCAAGTCCCAACTGGGTAGGATGATTTTTACAGCTACCTCATTCAGAACCCGGGGACAGCGTCTGTGTAGGACATGCAAGTCCTACAGATTGTCAAGTTCTCTGAATCCTACCTTGTTTTTATCTCATATGATTGCAAAATGGGATTGTGCCCAGCTGCCAAAACTGGTTAGGACTTGTCTCCTGCCCAGTTTATGGTCATGTGAACTGCCCTTGGCTCTATCCAGGTGTTCCGATGGATAAAGGACAAGCATGTAGCCCTATTTTGTGGACTCTTTTGTTGCCAACCAACAGTGATTTCCATCCATTACTCAGGAAAGTGATGGCTTTGACTCTCATAAAAGGGAAATGTCTGTTCTTGAATCTTCTCTCAACAACTCCCACTGTGCCATTTTCAGAAAACTCCAAGCCGAAAAGCTGAGTCAGAACTCATATGCTTATCAATTTATATGAGTTTTCAGCCTTATTATGCAGCCGGCCGTACCTCCAGGTTGCTGTTTTGTGGGTCTTCCTGACCCATTTGGATCCTTTTGTTATATCTAAATCAATGCCAAATCAATGATACTGACTGCATATACACAATAGGGGTGTCATGGAGGAAAAAAAATGGGGTTCAGGTTAGTCTGCCTGTAACAGATCAAAGAGAGACAGGCTGCATAGTAGTTTTGTTATTTATGCTGCTGCTGCTGCTGCTTAGTTCTTCAGTTTTACTTTGAAAGACCTACAGTTGTGTTTATGATATTATTATTTATGCAGCACCATCCAGGGACATAGTTCATTTCATAAGCAAAACAGAGAGGTCTCTGCCTCTAAAACCCACAATCATGACAGCAGGGAAAACAGAAGGAAAAGAGTTAAAAACATGACTGTTATCTATTCTTTAGCTTTTATTTCCCCCTCTTCATGGAAGAAGGCACTGTCATTTTAAATAGTATGGGCCAAAAGAATAATCTTTCGTTATCAGTGTAGATTGTGGGGAAAACTGACACACTTTGTTCTTCTGCTGGGACAGGATTCTACTCATAAACTTCCAGTTTATCAGAGCAAATACAGTCATTAATGTGACCATACTTATGCTGTTCAGACAGATCTGAATAGCATTTGGCCGTCTCCATCAAATATAGAAATGGGTAGAATTTTTTTTGCTAGCCTCCTATCAAATGAGTGCTGTTTGTTAACAGATTTGACAAATCAGCTTTCACACTGATGGCAAAATATGTGAAGAAATTGTCCTACCCACAGAAGCTTATTATTCCTTACATTAAAATAAAACTTTTCAGAAGTCATTCTATTTTTTGCTTTATTGTGATTTTCTCCTCATTTATTTTTGTCAGAGCCAGATCCATTCAGCATCTGTTCTCCTATGAAAAGCCCTCAGGAAAAATTAAGACGCTCTTCTTGCCAATTCATCATTATTATTAAGAACTGTAATTCACCTCATGGTTATCTTGGCCCTTCTTCGGTTCTTATCTCAGCCTTCGTGATGACATTGCCTTCTTGAGTGAAGCGTCGCTCCAGCCTCGTCTCATCTCTCCCCCCTTAATTTGTAGCGATGCACTGCAAGTTTGGTGACAGGCAGTTGTTCGTGCTTGAATAACCCGCGATTTGAATTCTACAGTTTGTGGCATCCATGTAATGCTTAGCAGTAGGTACAGCTGTTAACTATTCGCTTATAAATAATCTTTTTCCCCTCTCAACCTGTCTCCCAGGTAGTGTACCTGTCACCATTAATAACTCATCGGTTGCTCCCCTGCGATTTGGCCCATCACTTGTCATTCACACTAGAGCAATGCTCTGGCCTGCTACTGAAGCTCACACAAGCTCCATCAGCTATTCACTCATCACAGCAGCTGTATTGTTTCAAGTTCTTGACTTACAGGAAATTACATTGATGCATTTCACAGCTAGGTACCGAGCTTGTACCCTCATCCCTCTGCATGGGAATGCAAACAAAACCAAATATTTGCAAAGTTTGTCCTTTTTTCTTTTTTAAAAGAAAGGCCATATTGATCACCAGGTAAGCAATACGCTTCATGGAGTTCTTTCTGGTGTTTACTATATTGATTTCAGTGATGTTACTCCAGTGGTTTGTATTGCCCATAATGTAGCATAATTAAGTTTTAGTAATACTGTATGATATACCACATTGATTGTGATGCTCTGCTGATTGCCCAGTGGGGAGGGAAAAGGAAAGTTTGTCTCACCTTCTAAAGAGCTTTGATTATGGCATTTACCATCACCTTCTTCTAGAAGAAGAAATACTGCTATTGTGACTATGTTGCAAAGTTGTGAATTGGTATAAGGGGGATGTCCTGTAGTAATGCATAGGAAGCAGCTGCATTTGTGCATAGCTGTTCTCATAAGAACAGTACCTAAGGATTTTCTCCAAAGTTCTCCATTGAATAGACATTGAGACACAAAAGCCTTTTGCTTTTGAAGATAATTAACTGTGTATGCCAATTATTATTACTCAGTAAAGCACCATGAACATTAACATGCTGTGTAAATAATAATGATTTTTTAAAAAGAATTCACAATAAAAGCATGAAGTCATTCAAAATCTGTCTCAGCTGTATAGGAAAAGAAATAGTGGCTGATGTCCAGAGCAATGGAGCACTTGTGGAATGAGCAAATTTGCACTAGCACAAGAAGTTAGCTTAGATGCGCTAAAAATTACTCGCACAAGAGCTCTATTGAATGTTTACAGTAGTGCTACACTAGTCTGGAGTGCAAGCTCTATTCTTAATGCAAGTAGGTAGTGCAATAGTTTTGCACAATCCCAACATCTTTCCATTGTTCTGGATGTCATCTAATATTCTCCACCCTCAGCAATGTTGGAGGTATGCTAAGAGGATGATGGGAGCGGGATGGAGTGTGCATGTTTGTCTAACATGTATACTAATCCTCTGCTGTTATTAGATTTTGTTAGGCAAGGAGGGTGCAGTTTTCAGTGACCTCCCCTTCCCTCTGCAGTTACATGTGACTCCTGAAACTATGTGCCTGAAGATTGGGAAGATCAGGGAAGGGACCAAAAACCCCACCAGGCATTCGAAAACCCTGGCACGTTGGCCTGGGAAGGTGGGGGTGGGGGTGTCATTGGGAAGTCAGCTCTTGGTTTAGGTTTGCTAAATACAGCAATGATATCATGTTAGAAAATATGATGAAAGAGACCAAGTTAAAAGCCATATTGCTGGACTGAGGGGCAGAGGCTTCTAGGGAATAAATGGCATGTTCAACTGGAAGTATGTTACATGGAAATGGCATGTTACAACTTGCAATTTGTACTCCTCAACACAGGAAGGGATTCAGGCCAGGTTTCAGAGAGCAGGAATTTCATCCCATCAAAATACTCATAGCAATGTTAATGCATTCACCACAGCAGTGCCTGCCTAAGATTAGCACGTCTCCAAATGCCATGTGGCTTCAACCTCATTCCATTCCTACAACATTGTTATTATTATAAAATAACTTTCCTTGAGTAGGTAATTTAAACTCCCATTTTAGAAACAGTTTCGACCAAGGCAATGATAGCCAAATACACTCAGAAGTAAATCCCACTGTGTTCAATCGGGCTTATGCCCAGGAAAGCCTACAGTGGAGTTCAGCCTGGACGCACAGTTTAAAGAAAAGAATATGACTGTCAGTCTTCAGCTTCACTTCTTAGAATGGCGTATGGTGTCCTGATAAGTCCCTGATAGTTTGCAAATCTCAGTACTAAATTTGGAAATCATTCATTTCTATGATTTACACTGCTTTATGCCAAGGGATGGTGTATATAGAGTCCTTTGAGTGATAATACTTCACTAGGTTAGGAAGCAAAGGTCCATTCAGCTGATGATCCTCCCCTTTTGGGAGTTGGCTGGCCATGATATTATTTTCCCTCTATGAAGACTACCTACAGAAGTATAAATGTGAAAGAAAAGGCATGTCATATTGCAAACTCAACATGGCTTTTGAAGGAAAGATCCACAAGCAGGAAGGACTGTCTACTTCCCTACTTGCAAAATTAATGTGGACTGTACATTAATATGGAATTGTAACATAATATATCCATCCATGGTTATTCTGTTGAGGAAGAACATTAGTCCAAAATGTTTCTTTATCATGCAAGACTTCAGTGGCATATAGACATTTTGCTGTCTGTTCTGTACAGGAAGACCTGTCTGGTTCTGAAAATACACATATGGAAGTTTCTGGAAGTCATTAAATCAGCCCATGCCATTATCTCTGTGACTGAACATGGATGATGGGAAACTCATGGTGGCATTTTCTTGTTTGTTAAATAAAAGCTTCTTTTATTCTAATTAATAATTAAGCATTTTAGGGCTTTATTATAAATTTATGTGTTCTCCAGAGCAACTCTCACTTGCTGTCTTTTATCACTATTTCTCTTCTGCTAGTGTGTGTATTATAATGTCATTTTGATTGCTATTCACTCGCTTCACTTCGCCTTGTCGGTTTGTGGCCCTTTCACCCAAACAAGATGACACTGTAATGCAAAAGGGATCCCAGCAGCACAAGGAGAGCATACAGATAAATTGAAGTTACATTTGCTTATATTTTATGAGCACTACTGAAATCGACCACACTCCATTATTTATCTGGTTTTCTGCAAGTATTCCTGCAGTAATATTCTTTGCATTTCTTTGCGTATATAGCTGTTTCCATATAACTTCGGGTTCAGTCCTGAGATTTGGAGAGGTTCAATCCTAAATGTTTGAAACCATTCTTTTTTCTTTTCTTTTCTTTTTTTTTGCGGATCTACATATCTGCACAGTCTCCAGCATTTAAGAATTTCCTGCACACACCTGGACTACATTTATTTATATCAATGACATTTGAAAAGAATCCTTAGACAAATCTCTGTTCTTTGCCCTAGGTCCGTCCCCGTCCCCCCCGCCCACCAGGCAACAGACATCTCTTTGGTCTCGCTCAGCAAAGTAACAACTGGCCCGACATAGTAGGGTTAATAGACAGCTAGTCTGGTTTAGTCTTTTGGCATTTTCCAGCTGCTCTTCAAGAGAATATAAAGTGCTTTGGGAGCAGATCCAAACCAGTGGATGTTTAAGAGACCAGTGGGAGGGGGGAAGTTAGCTGAAGAGCCACATTCTTGTGTGACTTGGTTACGTTTTGTTGCACAGAAAAAAACTGTTGTACTATACAGTTTTAAACACACACACACATACAGACTTTCAAAGACCAAATGACCTCCAGGCCTGTTGGCTCCTAAAGTACAGTTTATCAAGTCTCCTCCGCCTTTCCCCCTGTAAAAATCCAGAGTGAAGTGTGAAAAGCATCAGAAAGTCTCTCTTGTTGCCAGTGCAGCCTTTTAGTCGCTTGCCAGCACCTTCATCTCTTCATATGTTTCTAGCTAAGGTCTAACATGGAACAAAAACCCGACAGCAATAGAGACCAGATGCTGGTATTTCTTCTCTGTCACTTGGCTGCTGAGCAGATGGAATTTATATCAATCGGGCATGCTTGGAGGAAGAGGCCGTGGCAGCCAACATGTGGAACTGGGGCTGAGTGACATTTTTGCTAATGTTTTGTCCTTGTAGAACATTATGCTTCCTCTTTGCTTATGAGCTGTGGTTTTCCTGACTCAAACAAGGTTCCAAGCCCAGCTGGAATGGCTGTCCCCCCTCCCTTCCTCAAGGAGTGCTGGGAGCGATGGAGGAGTAAAGGGGCCCTGAACAATGGAGCTCTTTATTAACATACCTGACATCTGCATGCAATGCACCCAAATCATTTTAGCCAAGCACTAGGAATTCAACGGGCATTACCAGTCACTTTGTGTCCATTTCTGTATGCTTCTTTGATTTATACAATGAACAAATGCCTCTGGCCAAAGGCTATTTTTAGTTTTGTTATTTTATTGGTCAGGAGCCTTTCCCCCCCAGACGGTATTGTCACAGATTGTCTCAGAACAAGGGTATTAAAAGGAAAAGGGGGGTTCGAGAGAAAATAGTTTTTACTGTCTCTTGTCACCTTATTTAACAGAAAGAAAAAAAGCCAGCAACAAATACTCCAGAAAGCTTTGCAAATGGCAAACAAACATTTAACTATCTTTCAAGAACATATTTAAAACTGAGGTTGAGAACTGAAGGTTTCATTGTGTGGAATGTGTGGCCAGTGGAGTTAAAGAGACTGATACTACTATCACTTCTACACCTAAAAGGATAAACTGCATTAGAATGAATGAATAAATAAATAAGGAAATAAACAGGGCAAGAAGTGTGCAAAAGGGTCATTGAAGACTGACTTCTACTGAATGTTCTAGAATGGGAGCAGTAACATAAGACCAACCAGGATTTTTCCTTGGGCCAATGTCACCTTCCATAGCTGCCTGCTGTGTCAAAGTGGGTAATCATCTTCATTCTAAGCCTTACACTGCTTATCAAATGATGGAATATTTGAGACAAAGGGTTGGCAAAAAGTACTCCGTCCAACCCACACATGATATGGTATGATATGATATGATATGATACAGAGACTGCACAGAAACGGTGCAACTTTCTGAAATTCACCCATTAGCTACATTTTTCTCTTTGAACTGAAATTGGCCCTATATTACTGCTATACATGTCTGCCTTCTGGCAAGCTCCATGCCATGTGTGTTCAAGTATTAAATTGGTGTTGTGAGAATATAGTGAGGTCCAGAAGCATGAGGGGGAACTCTCTAATGTGAATAAAGATATGAAGACTCACAACTTTTATTTTAAGGCTAAAGTTCCATAGTTCTGATTGAGTTTATCAGTAGTAGTTATATACCACTTTTCAACAAAAACTGTTCTCAAAGCAGTTTCTGTAGAAAAATAAATAAGATGCCTCCATGTCTCCAAAGGGTTCAGAATCAACCAATCAATACTTTGTTATGGTCTTTTACTAGCTAAAACTACGATACGGTACATCACAACTAAGAAGGATACAGAACCAGTCTCGGCATAGCAGAAATCATTCAAAGTTACCAGCAGCCTTATAGTCCAAACTTAATTGAAGATAGCTTGTGTTGAGCACTACATGCAGCGGCACAAAATCTGGCAATAGTAAATGTAATGGTTCTGATCTGAAAGAAGGAGAGTGTTGTACAATTCCCCAGACATACCTGGTAAGGTCAATTAAAAAGGGAGAATAAAAGTATTGTGGATATTTCAATAGAAAGTACAGTACCAAAGGACGTGGACCACTGTCTCAACTTGGCCTGGTCCACATGGACATGGACTTCCTATATATGGGATTTTATGAAATCTACCCTCAAGCACTGTTGAGGGGAAGCTCACAATCTAAAAAGAAACATAAGGCAGATACTAGCAACAGCCACTGGAGGGATGCTGTGCTGGGGATGGATAGGGCCAGTTGCTTTCCCCCTGCTAAATATATAAAAGAATCAACAGATTAAAGGTTTCCTGTTTGCTCTGTTAGCAGGAGATAATTTATATTTTATTTATTTCTGTTTACATTTATATACTGCCTTTCATCCAAAGACCCCAAGGCAGTTTACAACTGTAACATACATCAAGAAAGAAAGAAAGAAAGTTATTAAAATGTCCACTTCACTGGCCTCAGGTATTACATATGCTGCTGTTCTGGCACATCCAACTGCTGCTCTATCTTTGGTCAATCTATGGTGACCAAAGGGGTGAAAACTGGGCAGTCTGCAGCTACTGGCTCTTTCTGATGGCAGGGATGGCATATTAAGGCGCTGAGTCAAGGACAGCGAAAACATATTCTCCAGATGGTTCCAGGATAATTCATGCGGCCTTGGCCTTTGTCTTCCCTCGTGATGACCTTTGGCAGATCGTTCTAGGTAGTAGCTCCCTCTCAGGATCACTAAGGCTAGGGGAGCAAGTGAAATTAAGCAGTGCATATTCGTCTATAAGACTTGTATGCGTTCACTGTAATGAGAAGGTACAGTACTGAAGTGGTTTAAAAAGCTTGCAGGGAGTTTTGTATTGTCTTTTTAAATATAAAAGGATGTCCAATGGTATCTTACTTGCAGTCTGAAATGGTACAGTCCACCCCAGCATTCTCTCACCTCCTTCTGCTGCATTTGTTGTTCCATATGTAAACTTACACATAACCCTATGCAAAGTAGATGTAAGTTCAGCCTTTTAGGTCCCATTTCTTCCTGTTTTTTCTCTTCTCCAATGACAAGTGCATATAAATACTAAGATATTAAAAATAGTATTTTAGTAATATAATGGTTTCTGAATTGTTCTCTTTCCCCATTTGTGCTGCTATGCGTATATCTACTTTATAACACAGTAAGGCTCAGCAGCCTAACCCAGGCTAGGGCAGTCCAGCCTGGGTTAGGCTGTACAAATCCCGGCACTGCCTGCCTGCCTAACCCCACTTTGAATCCCAGCCTTTAGCCAAGGTTAAGGGCGCCAGCACACACAACAATGGGCGCCTAGAGCACCTGTGTCACAGAGGTATCCCCCAATGCACCACACATTGTGAGGATATCTGGAAGCTGGGTTACATCATCCCGGTCTCCTTAGATCTGTCTTGCATACAGAAGCGCTGGTTGTGTGGGTGCGCAGCCCACGTGCTGAAGACAAGAAGAGCAATCATCTGGGGGGCAAGGTTTGTACTGAAAGGTTGAACTCTACATTCCCCCTCACCCTCCCTCCCGCCACAGTATTGGTCATGAGAATTACCTTAGTGTGAAAGATTAATCTATAAATATATTATCTTGGTGCAGATGTGATGGCTGTCTTAACTATGTGATTTAACAGATGTGATGATGAGGCAGGAGCAGACTGTGGGATCATGCATTGCGTCCATGTTCTGAAGTAAATATTCCCCCACAACCTTAACCACAGTTCAGCATTACAGTAGCAATGATGTTAACCATAGTTAAGGTCAACCAGGATTACATCTCAAGCAGGATTGGAAATCAGCTTTTAATTCCGCTTTAACCTTGGTTGATAATTGTGCCAGTGTAACATTTAACTGTGTAGTCAAGGTAGATGTGGCAGTGGGGGAGGGGATTTGTGCAGGGGCTAAAGGAAGTGCAAGCAGTCTGTAGCCTGTGCCTGATCCAGAAACCCTTCATTATATTTGCACAAGTGTTTTGTAGGAATAGCACAATCAGAAGAAGTTAGTTGGGTTTTGACTGGAAGAGGGACTTTTCAACTCAGATATGAAATGTCCTCCTCAGAGAATTTTCCCTGATGCCAGCTTTGATGTCTTTTGACCCCAGGTGAAGATTTTTATTCGCCCAGGCATTTTGGCATGTTTTACAACTGATTTTTGTGTTGATTTAACTTTTTTTCCTGGATTTTATTGGTTTTATAGCTGCTGCTCCATTTTTATCCAACACTGTACACTGCTCAGATAGTTTTGTACTGAAAGGTGGACTATTCATTGACTAAACAAACATCAAATAATAAATACTAGTCAGTAGACCTAGGAATTGATTGTGTGTGAAATTCTTTCGTGATGATGTTGTTGTTCAGTAATTCCTTTACATCTATTTGAGACATAAAATATAATATTATTTAAATATATTTTTAAATACTATTCTAGGATTTTCATGCTTCCAATGTTCAGGTCACAATGCAATGCTAAGTTGGTATGACTGACTTTGGGATCCTTTAAACTTTGCTTAACTCTGCATTAGCAGAACCCTTGGCCACTCAGTCATATAATATATGCTAGTAATGGTAACAGAGTAAATATATGTAATATATGCTAGTAATGGTAACGGTAGTGGAGTAGATATACTTTTGTAGTAGTTGGATATGCTGAGTACTGTGAGCAGTGGTGCTCTTTGGACTGGACTTCCAGGCAGAGGTCCAGTCCCCCACAGGCGGGGGGGGGGCTCCAAATACTGAGCATGCAAAATGTGGTGTGTCTCTGCAAGTCAGTGGGAAGTATTCAGAATCTGTTCTAAAAATAAAAAGAGTTTCCAGCTTCCCATGAGCATGTTCTGGTGTAAAAAAAATAGTGCATTGCAGCTTATCTGGTGGCGGGTGGGGTGGGGGTGTACCAAAAGGCCTTTAGGTCCAGGCTCCAAAATTACCTAGGTACACCTCTGACTGTGAGCATGCATTGTAGTAGCTGCAGGTCCATATCACAGAAAAGACAGCTCTTGTCATCTATTATCTGCCCTCAATTTGTATTATTTTAATCAAATTTGAAAGGACTGAGGGCAAACTATGGGGGGTGAGTAATTAGGAGAAAACCACCAGTTCCCAGCAAGTGCATACTCCTGATACTTCTGCATCTTCCATGCCATTTAAACATGCCAGTGTCAGGCTGACAATGTTGTGTCTCCTCCGCCACTCAATATTCACTTTAATGTTTGGAGTTTGGTGGAGATGTTGTCAGCCCAACATTGGCAGGTTTGGACACTGATCACAGATCTTCAACATCATGTCTAGTCTGGCCCTTTGTAAATAAAAAAGTCAAGACAGACTTGGGGGTATAACTACAACTTACTAAGTAGTTATTTACACACACACACACACACATACACAGAGACAGCCTTGGAAGATTGCAGTTTCAAGTGAAAGAGTGGAACTTTTTGGACCAAAAAAGCAGCTTTGGGAGGAGATTTATTTTTTAAAAAATACAGAAAGGCACCTGTCCTGGAATTAGTTAAGCAACCCTTTTCTCTACTTCTTAAAAATCCCCTCTTCCAAAGTTTCTAATTGCCCCATTAGGGGAAAATGTACAGGTAAATGGCAGAGAAGGATTAACACACACCCCAACACCATGGTCCAAATCGAAATGATTTCCCCCACCCCCAATACAGCTGCTTAAAAAAAGAAAGATATGGGAGATGCAACTCATTTGCCTAATTTGTCCCTTAAGGTGCTCACGGTGCTCTTTGTTTTATTTCCTTGTCTATGAAAGAAACTACTGCCATTTTGACTAGGATTTAAAAATCTGCTTGGCTGTGAACTCACAGCAAACTGCAGAATCTGGCATCAAAGAATGCAGCAGATTACAGAGAATCCTGATAACCTCAGCATTAGTCTGTCTTGTTTTTATAAAATTAAATATGCCAAGTTCTGGTCTGCATGTTAGTGAAGTGAACCCAGAAAACGTGTTGGCAGTTTCTACTATAAATGTAGAAAAAGGAGTAGGGCCAAGTGGCGTATATTCACTCAACATAACCACAAATTCTTCCCAGTGGTTTCCCACACCACTTTTCCACGAGCTTCAGAGCTAGTTTTCCAGTGTCTGACAGAAATTTTAAGACAGAATATTCCAATTTGTTTTTATACCTTCCAGAACATGAACTTTGCAACTGTACAAACTTTCTAAAGCATGTAAATTACGCACATGTATGCATAGTTTTCCTATTTCTATAATTTGTCTAATTGCAGGATTTAGTTTCTCAATGGAGAATTTGGGATCTTTAGTGCAGAATTCAGGACCATTTGTGTGATTAGTTTATCTTGTATAATTGAGCCTGTACATTTCAATATTCAGAATGCTTTGAGGACACAAGCCACATTGACATCAATGAAATTTTCAAGACCCAGAGAACTTAGAAAACTAGGTTCCCTATGTGTTTACATATTTTTTTCATAAGTTTTATGAAGGAAGGATCTTGAAGGGTAACAAGCATGGTTTATCTTGACTTCATCTGATATTTCCTGCCATCTTCTCTCTAAAAAACCACACTTAATTGCTTCCTTAAAATATAAATCTCAGGCAAGTGTTTCGAAGAGCATTTTTCTCACTGAGAGCAGAATTCTAGTTAATAGCTCTGGTCTACCTTTCCTGCAATTAAGAGGTGTGGAATAAAGCTTCCTTTGGGGGAAATGCTTGAAATTTGGTGTGACATCTAATAGATTTCAATGTGGGACTTGACCACAAGGATTACGTTTTAGAGAAGAATCAGGTGCATTTTACATCTCCTCCCTTGCCATTTACAGATGTAAACAACTGATATGTGCCATTCCTGTAGACTTACCTACAAAAGGTGGGGGTGGGGGGATCAGAGATGAGCAGAACCTCCCAATTTCAATCCATTATTCTCCCACCATTACTACACTTTGATTCCTCTCTACTTATCTTCTAAGAAGAACTAAATTTTTCAAGAACTTCATAACAGATGAAGTACAGGAGTCCTTATACTAATAATAATTTTAGACAACAAAATGTCCCTGCCAAAACTGAAGAATTATTTTAAATAATTCCCATTTCCCAAACTAAAGGATTATTTTTAATTGTGTGTGTGTGTTTGTTTGTGGGGGTTTGCAAGGAGAAAAAAAATTAAAATAATTCTTACTCTCACAAATGTAAGAAATGGGGAAATAAAAATGTTGAAATCTGAGGTAAAATCCCTATTTGGGGTGACTCTTAGGGAATTTAAAAAGTGTGTCCTTTGTTTTTTCTTTAAAACTTTTTTCTTAATTTTTTAAAATTATATTTTCTTGCAAAAAATATGTCATTTACATTTTCTTTTTTAAAAATTCACAGATGCACAATTGTACACCTGTGTGATAAAAAATGTGAAACAACAGATTAACAAATTTTAAACTGTTTAATTTCTTTTTATCTCATGAGATTGTTTTAACTTTTTATTCTGTGAAATTGTTTTGACTGTTTTGGCTTTGTTTTATATTTGTTGTGTTTTACATTGTGTACATGGCTTAGAGATGCACATATCACTATATACAGCTGATTAAATAAATAAAGGAAGGAAGCAATCCCATGTAGCTCTCCACAAGTTTTGTTTTAAACTAATCTAGGTTATTTTTTAACTCCTGACTGCCACACAGAATCCCCCTCTCCCCTTTTCTTCATACATTCTGGAAATACCTTCTACCTTCAGTAGAACCATGGATTTCTTTGTGAATTGTTTCTACTCTAGCAAACATATTTAATAAAGCGACACTCCAAAATCCAGGGAAGAAACTGAAACTGTGGGGTTAGTTCATATGCATTTCTAGGGGAAAAGGTGGGATAAATATTATTTGGTTGGTTGAGGCAAATTGATTCAGCTCCATGATGGTATGATATCTAGGCATTCAAAAATAAATAAATAAAATAAAATAAATAAATAAAGCAAGCAAGCATGCAAGCAGCCTCTTTAAAACTGTGCCATATCTACATTAGGTGCTCATTCAAGCTGCTCGAATATCTACATTATATTCTACATTAGCTGCTCATTCGACATAAAAGTGAGCTTTACAGCCTCCACTGCAATTAGTTTGGTTGCAATACTCATATGATGTTTGCCCATGTCAGAGCAATGTGATTGCAAGATCTGAATGATATCAGAACAAATATCAGTTATTGGCTGCCGCATGCCAAATTGGTCCTCTGTCATTTCTAGAAAACCAGCCCAGTCACAGTTGTAGCCACATCCAAAGCTTTTCACCAAATGAAACAGAGTCCCTAGTTTTTCCTCCTGTCTCTAAAGTATCAGTGCTGCTGATTCCTGTTAGTAGACACTATAAGTCCTGTTCTGACAGTACATTCGGGAGAGAAAGTTCTCTCTTGGGAAAGGCTCAAGCTTGCTTCCACCCCAACCTCCCTTATTATGTAGAGAAAGTATTGGGTAAACAAGGTAGATGTGTAATATTTGTGCCTGTTGAATTATATCTTACAATCCTGTAAAACAGAGAGAAATTACCATATAGGGGTATGTAAACCTCCATTTCACAATCCAGCTGAGCTCACCTCCCCCAGCATTAGCGACATACATATGCACTGTCTCTTGGTACAAGTGTACATAAACTTAATAAATCTGAATCTTATCTGAAACTGCAGCATTCAGTGCGATCTGAGGGAACGCTTGTCAGTCCAAATAGCCTGCAAAATCTCAGATAGGTTTGGAACGGCAGCTCCCAAATTTTCCAGTCATGACATGGTAGGGTGATTTACTCTCCCTTGTGTTCCTCACTGTGCTTCATTTCCAGTGTGTCACTTCTCCTTTGCTTCAGTTGTGTCAAGATGACACTGACCAAATTGAAGCACTGTAACTTGATCTAGTGCACATTAATAGCAAGTCTCATCAAAACACACACACTGCAATATTTGTCTGTTGTTTGGAACTGCAGTTTCCCAGCTGATTAAGTCCTTTCTGAATCTGCCTCTGATAAAAAGTTAACTTTACATGGTCAGTTTAGATGCTGTAATTTCCAGATTACAATGAATGATCAACATCCTGACTAAAGCTGCATGTGTGCAGCAAAAGGTCCGCAGTGATAGTGGGTGCTTTGATGTGGGTGGCAGTTTTCACCAATCATCCCCTTCTTCCAGAAGCGTTCTGATTAACATGCAGTTTTATTCCTGGCGGTTGTACAACCCTCAATTGGACATTGCTTTGAGCACTTCAGGGGAAGGAGATCAGCAAAAACCTTCCCTCCTGCTCATGCTTCAGAAGTGGGGATGCTACTGCTGCAGCCATATACTCTTTCCCTACACACATGCAGCTTTAATTAGGATTTTGGCTAGTGATTCCTATTAGTGGATATTTATGGAAATATAGGTTCTGTTCAGATGGTACTTTCCAGGGGAAAATCTCAGCACAGGAAGCATCTTGTGCTGCCCTCTGCCTTGCCACCCTTTCTGCATGGAAAAAGAAATGTGCTGCAAAAGTTGATACATGCATTCATTGAGCTTCTATTTCTAAATGCACACTTAAAGCCATAACATTTAAGCTGCTTCACATTTCCTGGTTTAAGGTTCAACAGTAGATTAAAACATCACCTACTGTAATGGCAAAAGGAAACTCTTGTATGTGGATGTGCATTAAGAGTACTTATGGGCATGGTGCTAACATGAGTAAGACATTACTTGAAAGAAGATAGTGCCTAACTTTGTAGAAATACATTTGGACCTTGGGGGCCTATCCATGCTTTAGAAACCCAGCCCAAAACAAAAAGAAGAAGTCTACAGGGACAGGCATGTTCAGAATGCTCCATGGAGCAGCTGATTTTCCCTTTCAAGAACAGAAATGGGTTGTGTTTAGTGTCCTTCCATTGAATGCTTTTAGACACTAGAGATGTTGGGAAGAAGGCACAAGATGGCAGAATTTCTCTACCCTCATGTCTCCTGCTCAGGATGTTACTGAATTCCTCTCTTGCCAAAATTCATGGTGGAAAGCATGGTTACAGACTAATCTGAGGTGGCATGTTATGCCCCTCATGTGCCCCTTTGGGGACCTTTTTAGATTAGGGTTATAAAGCAGGCAGTTTCCCAGAAACTCACAACCACTGGCTTAAAATCCAAATAAAAATATATTTTAATGAATACAGACTTGGATACACAGAACATGCAAAGTGGGTAAGTATTTGGGCCCTAATACTTGACTTCTGCTATACTGGTTCTTTAAATGTGTATGCTATACTGAGGAGTGGGGGAAAGGAGATGTTAACGGAGTTGGGTGAAGCCTGGATCTGAGTGGAATCGGGTACAGAGAGAGGGTAGGGTTGGAGAAATGATTTGGAAGGTGAGCCCAAATAAATAAGGATGGAGAAAGTGGATTTGAGCCAATCCGAGGGGAAGTAGAAGATGGATCCAACTGAGTTTGAGTACAAAACTTTGCTTGGGTCAGTTAGGAGGACCGCAGGGAGAGCAGAGGAAAGGGGGAAAGAAGATCCAAGCAAGTTTGGGAAAGGAGAATAGCGTGAGTTGGTCCAGAGAAACAGAGAAGGAAGCAGAAGACAGCACATGACAAATCCAAAGAAATTTGGGAGAGGAAAGTAGATTGAGGTGGTCCTGAAGACCAGAAAGAAGTGGGTGGTTTTAACACCTGGATACAAAAATATGTACATGCTGACAAATGAAGTCATGGATGCCTGGTTCGGGGTTTCAGGAAGAATGCTTTGGGGCCATTCTGGGGTGTTGGGAGCCTTTTACAGACTTCTGTGAGGGTAGGATGCAACAGCTCTGCTTCCTTCCTTTCTTGAATTCCTAAGCTGCCCTTAGCTTCAGTGTTGAACACTGTCCCTTTCCCTGGACTTTCTCAAACACAAGTCAAGCCAGACTAAGCACTTCTATATGGGATTGGGTGAGGAACATGTACAGACAGTCCCATTTCTGAACCCTGTAAAAAGACCCCTCCTGCTCCAATCAGAATGTATTTTAGAAGATGCTGAGGTGTCTGTGGATTCTAATCCATCCATCTATCTAGCCCTGTCTCCTGTACATCGTTCATAATAGTCAAGAAAAGCTGTTAGCCTGGGAGGACAAGGCACTAGAGTTGCCTCAGCCACCACCAATACCTTCAGTGTTATACCTGAGAGTTCCTTATTCTCAGCCTGCTGAGCTTGGGGGCAACTACATCCAGAGGCGGATTTAGCCACAGACCTTGCAGATGAGGTTCATGGCCTCCTTCCTTCTGGGGGGCCTCCAAATTATCTGGGGGGGAGCTTCCCCAGAGCCCCACCGCTGCCCCGTGGCGCTGCTGCTCCACACCCACCACTGTTCCCCTCTTCACCGTGGGGTGGGTGGGGTGAGATGAGCAGAGCAGACCACCACTCCCATGGTGGTGGCATCGGTGGTGGGCACAGAAGCTGATGGGCCTCCTTGCTGATGGGCCAGCCGAGAATGAACAGATCTCGTCAGAATGGCAAAGGCATAAAAGTTTAAGAAGCAGAACCTGAGGAATATGTTGTGGAAAATGTCCTGGACAGGCGTGTAGTTAATGGCAAGGCTGAGTACATGCTGAAATGGAAAGGATCTACTGATGCTGATAATACATGAATACCCTGAATCCCAAATCCCAATATGCGAATACCCTCCCTGAATGCTAAAGCTCAAGAGGACAAGCAGATCTCTCTTACATAAGCCACCCCTCTCAACTTACCAAAAATACAAAAGCACAAAACAATCCATCTCGGGGAAAGCTGGAGGTGAGGGAGAAAGAGGCATGGGAACAGGTAGTTAAAACTTCAAAACTGCTTATGAAGCTGGCTGAGGAGGCCCACCAGCCGCCATGCCCACCACCACCACAGGGGGTGGCCTGCTCCGCTTGTCTCACCACCACCCCCAGCAGTGAAGAGGGGAATAGCGGCAGACACAGGGAAGCAGCAGCACAGCAGCAGTGGAGCTCTGGGGAGGCCCCCCAGATCATATGGAGGGCCCCCAAGAGGAAGGAGCAGCCGCAGGCGAGGTACCATCATTTACAAAACAAAATAGGGGGGATCGTAGTGGGAGGGAAGCCTCTGAAGCCCTTCGGGTCCAGGAACCAAAATTTCCTAGGTGCGCCACAGTCTACACCAGGCACTGACCAGACAGATGAGGAGAGGGTGCTGTGCAGTGTTCCCTCTAATGTGTGCTCACGCTCACACATTTTTTGATGTCCGCTCATTTAATTTTAGATCCCGCTCAGGTTGAATCAGGAAGGTCCCACTCTGAATACATGTGCGCACACCCTGCCTTGATACTGCCGCCCAGAACAAAATTCATTCCACACACAGATGAAAAAAATTAGAGAGAACACTGGTGCTGTAGTATAAGAGATATGTTGTGGCAGAAACCGTTGTAGCAATTTCTCTCCTGAGCTCACACGGTAGGGTCGTGGCTTGCCTTATGCAGGTCTGTGGATTCATGATCCAAGGCTGGTTGTGGAGAACCCGCTGTAGCCTCTGAGGAGTGAGTGTTGCAAGCTCAGAGGCCCTCTGCCTTTTGCTGTCAGGGGATCCAGTTCCTCCTGCTGTTGGGAAACTAGCCACAGGAATATGGTTATATCACTACATTTTTATGTTTAGTTGTGTTTAAATTTGCAGGCCACTTTTTGTCCCAAAGCTTGTGTGTATATCTTGATGAAACCATCATGGATGCCCATTTGAATGATGTAACAATCATGGATGCCCATCACGCCCCTAATATCAGGGAACCTTCTGAACTAGTATGTGAACCCTAATATGTGTACTGATAATTTCATTTCTATACATGTAGTCCTGTGAAACCGTTTTTTAAAAATGCACTTTTGCTATTCACGCGACTGGGCAGGTGGGGGAGGCAGTGCTGTCCTTATCTTCCCCCCAAATGAGCGAACAATCCCTGCTGGGAGCGCTGATCAAGCTCCCACACAACTTGATCTCCAGAGGCCGGGACGATGTGTCCTGGCATCTGGATATCCCACAATGCTCCACACACTGAGCGTGGTGCATTGGGAAATTCCCATGGGAGATGGGCACCCTCGACGCTCGTCTCCATGTCACACAATCCCAGAGCCTGGGTTAACAGCATGAAGGTGCAGTTAACCCAGGCTAAAAGCTGGGCTAGGTGGTGCTGCCCCACCAGGATCGGGCCCAATCCCAGCAGTTCTCACACGCAGCCTAACCCAGCTTGGTTTTATGTGAGAACAGCCTCTTTGAATTGTTTATAATGTGGAGAATATATATATGATAATAAAAAGCACGAATTGTGTGGGGTTGCGAGGGGGGGGGAGAAGAGTGAGACTGACTAGACCAGAAGATGGTTGCAATTTGGTCCAGTTAATTTCTCCACTCATTTTTATTTGAATAAAAATAGCTCCCTGGGATGCAGGAGCTACAGGGGAATAGGGGAAACAGTGACAGGACAAGCCTCACAGTGTGGCTTCTCCACTTCCCACCTCACATCTCTACTTCCTACATCTCATACAGTAGTAGTTGTCAAGCTACTAATGTTGAATCAGGGCGAGTGCCACAGGTCATTCCTATTGTTGTACAAGAAGAAGAAGAAACAATCTGTATGCAGCCAGAATGGTTAATTTGTACATATTTAAAGTGGCTTAGGACTGAGAGAAACACACACAAAAACTCTTGTGTTTACAAGGCTACTCTGAAAAAACAAAAGGGCAAGAGGTACTTATGAACAGTGGCAGAGCACAAACTGACTGTGTTGCTTTTGAAAATCTTTCAGGTTTCCCCCTCTTCTGAATCACTTACAGTCTCTTTCTTAAGGTCACCACAGTTAGTGATCTTTGGCAGGAGACTTCTTCCATTTTTGGTAGTGGCAGGACATATTACTTTCTGGACGTATTTTCTTCATCAGCCATTATCTCCCAAACCTGTTTCATGTTATCATTGTCAGATTTCTTGTTTCAGTTTCTCAGAAAAAAATACAGTATCTTTTAAAAAAGAAGAAGCAGCCAGGCATGGAATTGGGAGTCATATGGTTATGATTTTAGAATGTCAAGGCTGGGTGTTTTTTTGTGTTTTTTTATTATTATTATAGTGTTTAGAAAAAAACCCTGCACCTTTTACTTTGGGCAGCAAACTTGCTGCAGAGACATCAAAGGGAATGAGCACTGGATCAAGGTGATTTTTTTCCTCTCCGCCACATCATTGCCAGCTGTAGTGTTTATGATTAGAGGCAGACGTTCCAGACACCTCTGAGTCCTCGGTAAGAATCAGATCTTTAACAGGATCCATCCCAACTGAGTGACACTAAACAGACAGCCAGAGGAGAGTTGGTGGGGTAGAGCAGAAGGGGGTGGTGGGTGGGGGTCCTCTGGCGCTCCATGAACTCAGACGCCAGGCTCTATAACAAACTTCTCCTAATGCCAGTTTTTATGTTGCCCAGAGGCCCTGTCTTTTGGCTTTCAGGGCTGCTTTCATTAGCACAGGGGATGCATACAGCCCAGCAACTGCTGTCATTGATTCTCTTGCAAGGAGTGGGCCATTTGTGCAGCATTCAGGTCACAGCCCGCTCAGCTTTGAAGCTGCTCCACTTCACACTCCTGTCAGCTGCATCCTGCCAGCTTCCAGAGGCTGACACAATTCCCTTCTTCAATCTGATTCTTTGCTCTCTGCAGCCAACTATACTGAATTCCTCTTGGAGGATCCCAGTGGTCAAAATATTAACACTTGTTTACTGGTCCTGTTGACATAAGAATTCTGCAAATGGCAAATCATACTGATAGCAGTGCTCCATTACAAACACTTCCCCTCCTTTTCCCTTCAGTCTTCTCTCTGTGCTGTTGGGATTATTTAACTGCATCAGTGCTCAGTTGCTTTGGGCTGGAGACAGACGATTTTAAAGAGAATTGAAGGTGGAGGCATCCTTCCTCACAGTGTGCGCATTTGTTTCTTTTGCCCCACCAGCACCTATGGTCAAATTAAGTTCTCCATGTTTTCAGAGCACCAGTGAACAGAGACAATAGTGGCATGAGTAATATACTGTCAGCAATGCTGGTCACATAAAACGATTCTCTAAAAGAACTATGGATGGTCTCCTCCCCTGACAACCAGAAAACAAAATGTACAATCACCCCACCTATGTATACGTTAGAAGGGAAGGACTGATTGCACACAGTTTGCTTCTGAAACCACACCATTTGCTATGGTACATAACTTTACTTATTACATTTACAATAAGAGTGAGTTGGATCCTAAGTGTCACATGTGGAAAGAAGCTTCTCTACTCTCCCCACATCAGTCTCCTGAGCCCACCTGAAAAACTTATTGTGAGGCTTATACTTTGTGCTGGTCTGTGACTGTAATAAAGATTTGTTGTTGTTGTTGTTGTTGTTGTTGTTGTTGTTGTTGTTGTTGTGAGGCTCAGGGGCCCCTGGGAATGGGGTGGGACACAGGAGCTACAGGGGAATAGGGGGAATTGCTCAAAACCAGACAGAAGTATCTTGTGTTAATGGAGCTCCACTCACAGAAGATGCCTCTGCCTGATTTGGAGTGATTCTTCTTTCTACTTACAGATCTCCTTGCTTCACCCCATTCCCAATGGTCCCCAAACCCTTAAAAGAGGCATTTTGCAGTGCCTGGGGCTGCTGTGCTGTGGGGAAGAGATTGCAAGTACGTTGCTTTGCAGGAAAGGTTCCTGCACACAGATCCAACCCAACACATCAGCCTGGCTCCAAAATAGATACTGATTTATAATTTGGATCCTAACTACATTTCATGGAAACAAGTTACACCAAAATTAATTGGACTTATTTCCAAGTAGATGTGTTCAAATCACAGCTGAAATATAATTTGAATTCAAGAGTGGAAGACCAAGGTGCTGTGCACAATATAGAAAAATATATTTAACGTATATTTGTTAGATTAAAATGTTCGTAGTTAAGACAAAATGAAAAACTCTCATTGATCTGAACTGCATAATAAGTGGACATTATAATGGCATGTTTCCACATTGAATTCCATTAATTTCTTTTGATTCCCTCTATATCATAAGACAACTTATGGGGTCAGCTCCAACTTATAGGGTCAAGCCTATGAGAGCGCCTTTTTCCGACCACCACTCCTTCCAACCACACATCTGTTTATCAGACAGGACAATACAAAACAAAAGCCAACTCCTGGTCTTTCAGAACCTTTCTTCGGTTCAGAACAAAAACGGGAATGTCACAGAGGGTAATAGCCCTCTTCACCCCACAAATGGCAGGCCCACAGTCCTGCCTCCAATGATGCTTGAAGCCTGAGAGCTAAAGCTCTGTGATCTTTTGGAAGGAGTGTACGAGGACAGCCAAGGTAGACACCACTGTGAGAAGAGATTGTTTATCTTGTACCCTTAATTGGGAGCTAGGAGACTCTTTTCAAACAGAGTCTAAAAAGAAAGGGAAGCATATGCAGCTCCCAATTCTAACTCCATGTTCTCCCCCAGCCTACTATCTGGATTAATCTGTGGTCTGCTGCTGCTGCTTGTGCTCCTCCTGATCTGTGCTGTTGCATTGTACAGATGTGCTATGCAGAAGTTAGAACAGAGAACTGAACAGCCTCTGGCTGAGGCAAATGAGTATTGTGAACATTCTGCACAAGCTCAGCTAGCTTGCGTCAGCTGCTGCTCTTGTGTCAGCAAGATGAAGCTATTTGTGTGTGCGACCTGAGCCACTCCCTCCCTCGGGGGCTTGGCATGCTTTTCTTTCAGGACTCTTACCACTAGCAGGTCTAAAAACAAGGGACCTAAATTAGAGGTTGCAGCTTTGCTTAGATTGAAATCTTTTTAATTAATGAAAAAGAGCACCCAAAACGTATTCTGTGCTTCAGGGCAATAGTTTTAAGTGAAGTGCTTGCTCCTCATGGTCTTTGCATCCCAGTTATTCTGCTCTGTTAAAAATCTGTTTTTGCAGTATTCATAATGCTAAACAAGTGGCTTTTTAATATGTCTGACAGCTTAATTTTTAAAATAATTAACATGTTGCACATTGTAATAACATCTTTATTTCCTAGCTGCCTCTAAAACAAAAAACACCCCTTTAGATTTAATACAATATACAGGATTTTTGCTCCCGCCCAGACCATCTTTCCTTCAAACCACAACTTAATGTCATCAAAGAAACATGAAATACATTAATCAATAGATTTTAATAAATCACAGTGTAACCCTTAAAATACATTTGAGCTATTATTCTTGGTTTTAATTTTTCAAGCTCAATGGGATAGAAATTAATTGTGAATTTGAAATTTTTTAATTTTCAAGTTTGCTGGGATAGAAATTAGGCCTGTGCCAAGGCGTGAATTCAAAATTTCAGAACGGAATAATTTTCTCCTTGCCCTGTGTGAAAGCGGCCACTCCCCCTGCATGTGGTATAGTAGTTAGAGTGCCGGACTACGACCAGGGAGACCCGAGTTCAAATCCCCATTCAGCCATGATACTTGCTGGGTGACTCTGAGCCAGTCACTTCTCTCTCAGCCTAACCTACTTCACAGGGTTGTTGTGAGCAGAAACTTAAGTATGTAGTACACTGCTCTGGGCTCCTTGGAGGAAGAGCAGGATATAAAATGTAAAAAATAAATACTTTCACAAAGATTGGTCCATGTACAGTACTGGGGAGGGCCCTTCAAGGAAAACAAAGCTGCAGGAAGTCCCAGTGATATCCTAAAAGCTGTGCTGGGAAATGTAGCCCTTTCCAGAAAGTGCTGGGAAGGACTACATTTCCCAGTGTTCCTTGCACACCTTCCCATGAAGGTTCCACAACATCACTGGGGCTTCCCGAAGCTTTGCTTCCCTCTAAGGACCCTCCCCAGGGCTATGCACGGCATAGGGCAAGCAGCTGCCTTCACATGCGGTCAAGGTGTGGTGTAAATTATTCGGCTTCGAAACTTCAAAGCCGAATGCTTGCACAGGCATAGTAGAAATATGTTGGGAAACATCACTTTGACTATGAATATTTATATTTTATTACCCCTGGCAATGGCTCTTTATACACCATTTAACCCCTGCTGTTTTCACCTTCCTGAATGTGAAGTCAAATCAGCCAGGTGTCAAATAGTGAATGGCATAATGTCAGGATACATGGCATGCATACATAATGTCAGGATCCAGGGGTCAAATAGTGAAGGGCATAATGTTAGTACATGGCAAATGAGATTTGACTATGGAGTGGCATCTCTGAGACTCCATGAGGTCCATTGAGAAAGAGGGCCTAGATTTGACAGTGGAAGATCCACCAAATCAGGGATCACACAATTAACAGAATAGTATTTGTCTATGAAGTTAGTGTAGCAAGTGAAGTCAGTTGAAAAAGAAAACAAGAAAAGGAGGGGGACAAAAAAGAGTGACATGTTTATAGAGATCACTGAACAAATCTTTGAAAATGGGAGACATTTTCAGTGCTACTGAGAGTGTGAAAAACTGAGTAGTTTCTGCTCAGCCCTGTTGGTGTGTGTGTGTGTGGAGAGAGGTGTCTATAGGTGGCTATAACTTTTCCAGTAATGATCTGAGAACATTTGCCAAGCATAAGATCACATTTCCTAGTACTTCAGTTGCCATGCTTTCCACATGAGAGTTCCAGTTATCACACAGTAGCCCGTTTGTTTGAAACATCCATAATATAATTTTCTAACTGATAGTCTTTTCATCATATCCAAACAGTAACTGTCAAAAAAAAAAGCATGGCTACCACAGCTTAACTTCCTCATGGTGGATTGTGTAAATCCATTGCTTTACAAGTGAAAGAATAAAATGATATTTTTTACTTCACACACTTCTACTGCTGAGAGAGAGCAGAAACTTCCAGGTTCCACCAAGCTCTTCCTTTAGGCCTTGTGTATATCCAGTGGCTGGCATCGAAAGGATGCAAATCAGAACAAGAAAGTTTCACATTCTCTGAAACTAACACAACAAACCTAACTAACCAGGGTTGTAGCTAAAACTGAGCAGATGGGTTCAAAGAACCTGGGGTCCCCAGCTC
Organism: Hemicordylus capensis; assembly: GCF_027244095.1. Taxonomy (NCBI): domain Eukaryota; kingdom Metazoa; phylum Chordata; class Lepidosauria; order Squamata; family Cordylidae; genus Hemicordylus; species Hemicordylus capensis. The sequence goes on along the minus strand of NC_069658.1, from coordinate 119,269,194 downwards.
CACACCCCTATTTTTTTCATTATCTCCCTCACTCTGAGGGGCCGCCGGAGAGTGGAGTGAACATGGGCCCCCTTTCCTGTAGTTATGCTCCTGTAACTAACAAAACTATCACACAACCTTCTGAACAATGACCTTGATCCAAATGGACATTTTACTTACTTACTTACTTACTTACTTACTTACTTACTTACTTACTTACACTCACTCACTCACTCACCTATCTATCTATCTATCTATCTATCTATCTATCTATCTATCTATCTATCTATCTATCTAATGTGATATTCTCCAATATAACTTGTACTTCTGTCCTCAAAACAGCAGTTTACTCCAACAGTAAAGTATTCTGTACTGCTGTCCACACTCCAGTCTGTCTATCTATCTATCTATCGCCTGACTCCAGAGGCTCCAGGTAGATCTCTGCCCGCTAGGGTAGCTGCAGTGATCTCATCTGACACTGATCTGACAATCAGGTGCTGAGGACAGGCATAATATGAGAAGGCAAAGTTTCACAGCTGAGCAGTCAGACAAGCAAAGCACTGAACTGAGTGCTGCTTCAGGCCCCTTTGTCTTTCTCCTCCCTACCTGCTGACTCCCACTTCTGGCAACACCACCGTCTTCTCTAGCTGGGAAAAGTGAACAAGGTAGTTGCCACAGCTAGTTGCCAAAGTCAGGAGGAGAGTATGAGCTTGGAGGCACTTTGTTAACTTTACCAAGGCAGAGGAAAACTTAGGCAGCCATAGTGGGTGAGTGAGGGAATCAGTTAGCATGGAGGGGCAAAGGCTTAAAGCAAAACAGTTACAAAGGTGGACAGTTATAATACATCTTTCTTCAGCTTGAATTTGCTGTATGAAATTTGCATTTGCTGAGGTTTCTGCTGGAGTAAACTACTGCAGTATCAGAATGTAAGCACAAATTCATCTCCAGTGAGGATGTTTCACTTTCTGCAGAAGTAAACATTCCTTTGAGGTAATGCTCTCATGCATGGCCTGCTTTGGCTCATCTGATCACACAAGGTCTCTCTGACCTTGGCATCCTTATGCGGTTCATCCTTTCTCACATGGATGAACTGTTCCTAACAAAGTTCTGCCCAAGTACTAGGGTACAAGCAGGACTTAAATTCATTTTACATCGGACAAGGTATGCTTAAATTTATTTGACCTACTCACTGATGGCAACCATTCCAGGGAACATCTAAATCAGAATTCCTCTAACATCCCTCCACCACAAGTATGTCCATTTTTGCTACATATGATAGTGTAATTATGCAGCATTGATACCATCTGTTACTGTGCATAACTTAATTTCTTTTGTGGGTGGGTACGTTTCTCTAACTGTGGCTTGTTGCAGTAATTTGTGAGGAAATTGAATGCATGTGGGTCACAATATATTTCTACTTCCCATATTTCAGTACAGAGGGAGGCAAAATGTGATGCAGATACCATACTTAAGGTTGCAGCAAGTTCACAAAAATACGCTAAATATGAGAACATTCCCCTCCCTTTGCTTATTCTGAATTCTATTGCAGATGATGTATCTCTTCTGTGTGTGGTCCTGTCTCTTTTCTTTTTTTTCCTTTTTGGAAGGTGTAGGCATAATTGGACAAGGTGTTTTGGAGATACAAGAGTTTGGAAAACAGTACTGTGGGTTTTTTCGTCTCTCTCCCATCACTTGATTAATCACCTAAACTTCTTTCTTTTGGAACAGCATCTCCTAACTACTTGGCAAAGAAATTAAAAATCTATTTTATTAATCTTTCTTAGATGAGGGAACTGAATGCCTTTGAAGATTTTGGAGAAGATTCAGTACCTAATTTTGGCATTTCCTACCATGGACTTTTGAACTTTTAAGCAGTTCTAGCTGATAAAATGTGATTTTCAAATCTGTCACTATCCTCCAAGCCATATAGTTGGTGGCTGTTTTAACAATCTAAAATATGAAGAAACCGGCAACATGCCTCGTGTCTGTTCAGGTCACCTGTCCCTCATTTCCTTGGCCTTTTTTTCTTTCATTGCACTTGCCAAAAAAAAATTCCATTCTTTTTGGAAATATGAGGATTTTAGATTAGGGGAAGGGAAGAATAACTTATGCAAGCTGTGCAAGTAGAGCTTGTGTAGTGACCAGAACTCTGAGCTTGGACAGGAAAACTGGTCTCACTGAGTACATCTTGGAAAATACTCTCTCGCTCTCGCTCTCCCTCTCCATTTAAATTATCACACAAGGTCAGAGTGAATATAATTGTCAGGAGAATATTAAAGCACTTTGAACAGTGCTGTTGAAATTATTAAATGCTACTGAAAATATGATCAGCTTACTATATATATTGGGTTAAGAAGTGGAAGCATAACAATAGCCTTAGCATCAATGTATTGTTCCTGATATCTTAATCCTAGTTGAGGGATCAAATCACATGATTGCACACACCTTCCAGCCCCTCTCTTCTCTGGCCCAAATCCCAGGGTTAACACCATGGTTAACAAAAAATCAAGATGCATTCTAAACCAGGATTTGAAAACTCTGATTAGCACTAATCATTGAGACTGATGCTGACATAAGCCTTAACAATGGTAACATCCCAGAATGGAGCTGGGCTTCAGGGAATCCTTAATCATGGCAAAATATTTGGTAGAATTACATCTGCACCCTCCCCCACTCCCCCCTTCCTGAGTTAACAGTTCTTGTTCATCTTGTTTCCTCATCTAATTCACACAACGGCAGCCTCCTTCTCCTGAAGGGACTCTTCTCCCTCACGACCCCTCTCTTCACAGACCCCTGCCCACTATCTATATCTATAGATATAGATATAGATATAGATATATAGTTTCCTCTCCTCTACAATAAAGAACATTTTCTCACCAGTAACAGTTGTATTCCAACTGACCTTAACAATCACGGGCTCCTCCTCCCTATCTGCATATGGAATCCCCACTGCCCTATCACCACAGTGCTTCTGCTTGCGAACTCTCACAAGAACTGCCACACATGGGATTAGCCACGGGTACGCCTTTGAGAATTATATAGATAGGTTTTTAAACTTTTTAATAGAGATATATTTTATCTTTATATTTAAAATTTGTAATTTTAATCTGTATTTTAATTGTGCATTGTTTTAATTATACTATAATGGCTTTGTGATTATTTTAATGAAATGTGGTATAGAAATTAAACAATAAGTAAAATAAATCAATAAGTCGGGGATTTGCTTATTTCTAAACCATTCACTTTTTTTGATAGCAACAGTTTGGAAAATCCCATGCCAAGCTGAAGTAGGGAGAGACTGACCATCACTACTAGTGAGCAAGAACCTGGTAGGTTTTTTAAAAAGAGAGTTGTGAAGTGTTCCCTTGCTCTCTTCTTATTACATCTCATACTGCTGCTCAATTTAGAACTTTAAATGGAAAATGAACAGAGTTGCCAACTTCCAAAAAGCTTTCCTTATCAAAGACTACTGAGGAAACTTAGCAGTCAAGGGATAAGGGGACAAGTATATGTGTGAATTCCTAACTGGTTGAAAGACAGGAAACAGAGGGTAGGGATAAATAGAGAGTTTTCACAATGGAGGGAAGTAAGAAGTGGGGTCCCCCAGGGATCTGTACTGGGACCGGTGCTTTTTAAATTATTCATAAATGATCTAGCAGTAGGGGTAAACAGCAAGGTGGCCAAATTTGCAGATAGTGAAATCCAAAATGGATTGTGAGGAGTTCCAAAAGGATCTCGAATCAATATTAAAATAGATTTTAATAAATAAAATCAAATAAATAAGTAAATAAATCTCTTCAAACTGGGTGAGTGGGCGACAAAATGACAAATGTGATTCAGTGTTGGCAAGTGTAAAGTGATGCACATTGGGACGAATAACCCCAACTTCAAGTATACGCTGATGGGATCTGAGCTGTCAGTGACTGACCAGGAGAGAGGGATCTTGGGGTCGTAGTGGACAGCTCGTTGAAAGTGTCGACTCGATGTGCGGCAGCTGTGAAAAAGGCCAATTCCATGCTAGGGATCGTTAGGAAGGGGGTTGAAAATAAAATGGCTAATATTATAATACCCTTATACAAAACTATGGTGCAGCCACACCTGGAGTACTGCATACAATTCTGGTCACCACATCTAAAAAAGGACATTGTAGAACTGGAAAAAGTGCAAAAGAGAGCAACCAAGATGATCAGGCACCTTTCATGTGAGGCAAGGCTATAACACCTGGGGCTATTTAGTTTAGAAAAAAGACGACTGCAGGGAAACATGATAGAGGTCTATAAAATTATGCATGAGATGGAGAAAGTGGCTAGAGAGAAATTCTTCTCCCTCTCATATAACACTAGAACCAGGGGTCATCCCATGAAATTGATTGCCAGGAAATCTAGGACCAACAAACGGAAATACTTTTTCACACAATTCATAATCCACTTGTGGAATTCTCTGCCACAAGATGTGGTGACAGCCAACAAGCTGGATGGCTTTAAGAAGGGTTTGGATAACTTCATGGAGGAGAAGTCTGTAATCGGCTACTAGTTGGAGGGCTAAAGGCCACATCCAGCCTCAAAGGCAGGATGCCTCTGAGTACCAGTTTCAGGGGAGTAACAGCAGGAGAGAGGGCTTGCCCTCAACTCCTGCCTGTAGGCTTCCAGCTGCAACTGGTGGACCACTGTATGAAACAGGATGCTGGACTAGATGGGGCTTGGGCCTGATCCAGCAGGGCTGTTCTTATGTTCTTAACAGAATAAATAAAGGACTACAACTTTTACAGTGACAATTTTAAGAACTCAGGATTCCTGGGGTTAATGTTTATGTTAGAAGTGGGGGAAAACCAACCCTCCAAACAAAGTGCATTCCAGTATACAGTGTTGATGATTAACTGATAAGGAAAAGCCTGGCACCAGCAACAGAACCATCAGACTATTGAGTTGGAAAAACCAGGGCTCTGGAGAAGTGGAACTGCCTTCTGATTTATAGAATGTTACAGGGCTCTGTGGTCGTCAGGAGTCAACACCGATTCAACAGTACACTTTACTTAACCTTTACTTGTCTTTTACTCTTTGAATCACTGAATTCAAAAAACTACAATATATGATGGAATGGGGCATAGAGAGAGCAAAGAGGCAAAATAAAAATTGTTCATTTTGCAGCCTGGATATGAATATTGGCACCTCCAACCAATTATTGTGGAAAGGGCGAATTTGCCATATATGCTTATGTATCATCAGCCAAGGACTGAATATGCATTTGAGATAGAAATTACTTAGGAATCAGCATCACATTTACTAATCCAGTGGAAATTCTGTTTTCTCCCTATCTCATTGTCTCGCTATCTCATTACACTCATGTGCACATCCCAAACTTAGCATTATTAGAGGCACAGCCAGTCTGCTAATGAAGCTGGCTAACTCAGGCAGTGGATTGGTGGAGGTGGCAGATTGTTCACCATCCCTACAAACCTTACCAAGAAGCACACGGGGCTTTTGAAGCTCTTAGCTCGCATCTCCTCCAGAACAGAGGGGGTGCATTCATATATTGGCTAGATTTACCCCAAAGTCCCTACGGGTTATCGGGGAGCAGTTCATACACAATTTGGGTTTTTCACTGCACGTTAGAGTGTAGCCCGATTTATATCTGGGGTAAACAAATCCACTATTTGTGGCTGTTTTGGGAGGCAATTTCAAGTTCACAGTAAAGCCTCCCCATAAACTCGCAGTAAAACCTGCTGTGTGTAAAAGTCCCATGAGCTTTTTCATACCGGGCTTTTATTTCACTTCTGCTTGGATGGAAGGTGTGCATTCACATATTGGCCAGATTTACCCTGAAGTCCCTGTGAGCTATTGGGGAGCACTTAATACACAATTCAGGTTTATCATTGCACATTAGAGTGTAGCCTGATTTATATCCAGGGTTAAACAAATCCACTTTTTGCATTTTTTTTGGCGGCGGGGGGTGGGGGGACTTTGAACTCACTAAAGCCTCATAGTAACGTCTGCTGTCTGAAAATGCTCCAGTAGCATGCCAACTGCCACTGCTATCTGCTCGCATCTCTGGAATTTTCAAAGGTCAGAGGATAAGGGATGGAAGGTCATGTTAGGAGCAGTGTTCCCTCTAAGAGGTGCGCACATGCGCCTGCTCACAAGCTTTTGATGTACACGCAGTTAATTTTAGATCCCACTCAGGTTGAATCAGGAAGGCTCCACTCTGAATGCATGTGCACACACACTGCCTTGATACTGCCGCCCAGAACAAAACTCATTCCACACACAGGTGTAAAAAATTAGAGGGACCACTGGTTAGGAGGCGAGTAGAATATACTGGAGCAGAATATCTCCAGTCTAGCCCAGCACTCTACTCATTCCCTCCATACTTCCTTCTATCCCTTTGTCCTACAGCCTTTAAAATACCAATGGAAGGAAAGGAGCAAAAGGAAGAGAGTGGCAATAGTTTCAGCACCAGCATACTGGGAAACAGGGTGACACATAAGGGGCTGTAGGGAGAAGAGCACTTTGTGTGTTGCCAGGTAGGAAAAAGAGGGGAGGAGTCAGTTGGGGTGAGGAGGGGAGGAATTAGGGTGGGTGGGGAATGGTGTGCTCTGCATCCCTCTGGGAGAGCACAAGGCTGGTGTGGCAGTGGCTTACTGCACCCAAGGCTGACCGTAGCAGGGTGCGGGGCCTCCTTAATATTTCATGTCATTACAGAATCATACTGATTGATGATATATTGTATAAATAGTGTGAGTTAATGAATGAAGTTTTTGGACATGTCCAACCAGCTTGGACATATAGTGCATTTGTGTGTGGCGGCGGGGGAATAAAAATAAAAGCACAACACATGCTTCACAGTTCTCACTTCTGGATTGCAAACCAACTTGAGCATAGAGCAATAGAGCATTTATGAATATTTAATATATTATTTGTTTGTTCCAGACGTTTTTGTAATTTTCTGCCATGAAACAAGCCACTTATAGGACTTGGATGGTTAAAAAAATTTAAAAACCAACTATTTGTCCAATCCACTTTGTATAGTTTTTATCTGGCTTCTATGCTCCACTCTCCTTCTGGATGGGAAAGGGTCTAGCCAAGGCTTTTCTATGCTCTTTGCCTCCTCTTTGTAGCCTGTTTGTTATCCTGGGCTGAGCTCATTCTAATTGTGCTTTGATATCCTGAACTTGGCCAAACTGCTTGATTGGTGGGGGTGAGAGCAGCACCCATTGGGCTTCTGATCACTTGGCCCTTATTAGAGTGGGCAGCAACCAGAGGCGCAACATCAGGCTGGCTGTCAAAGGCGGCTGGTCTTTGGTGGTGGCCTTCTGGAGTGGGACTGAGGGCTGGGGCCAACCTATTGTTTTGGACCACTGGAAGGAAGATTCCTGCTCATTTCATTGTTGCCTAGTATTTAGTTAGGCCTGATACAGGTATGTGTTTTGGGTTGAACAGAAATGGGGTGGTGGGGAAAGTCCCTGGGGCAGCTATACCAGTGGTGGTGGGGAACTGATAAAGATATGGCATTGGTAGGCCAGCAGGCCGTTACAGGGGAAGAGAATCCAGAAATTTAATTGCTGTTTCCCCTTTCAGCAAGCCTACCCCCTCTTTGATTTTTGAGAGCAATGCCATGCACCCACAGAACCTCACCTTATTACTTTGTAATGCCAGGTTGGTTCAAAATAAATCTGAGGTTGTCCATGACTTGATTATGGATGAAGGAGCTGACCTGGTCTGTATTACGGAAGCCTGGTTGGGAGAGGCTAGTGGTCCAGTTTGGCCTCAGCTTCTCCCAGAGGGTTACTCCATGGTAGAGCAGGTAGAGCATGATAGAGCAGGTTGGTGGGAAGGTGGGGCGACTGTGTTCTACAAGAATACAATCTCCCTTACCAGGATCCCTGTCAGGGATTTGGCCCATACTGAATGTGTGTACCTAAGCCTAGGGACTAAGGATAGACTGGGACTTCTGCTGATGTGCCAATCAGCCCGCTGCCCTGTGGAATCCCTAATAGAGCTGATGGACCTGGTTGCTGAATTGGCATTGGAGTGACCCAGGTTGTTGTTCGTGGGGGACTTTAATGTTCATTTTGGGACTGGATTGTCAGGGGTGGCTGAAGAGTTCATAGCAGCCATGATGACTGTGGGTCTATCCCAATTGATCTCTGGTCCGACACATGATGCTGGTCACACACTTGATTTGGTCTTTTGCTCTGATCAGGGTGATGTTCCATGGGTGGGGACTCCTGTAATCTCCCCATTGCCATGGATGGATCACCATCTGGTTAAGGTAGAACTTACAGCCACGACCCACCTCTGCAGAGGTGAAGGACCTATTAGATTGGTCTGCCTGAGGAGGTTATTGGATCCAATAGGATTCCAAGAAACCTTGAAAGGGTTTAGGGTTGGATCTGCTAATGATTCTGTCAATGTTCTTCTACAAAGATGGAATAATGAACTCACAAGAGCAGTAGACACAATAGCTACTAAGCGTCCTCTCCGGCTTGCTTTAAAGACAGCCCCATGGAATTCGTATGTTACAGGAGCTGAAGCGGTGAGGTAGACGATTAGAGCGCAAATGGAGGAAGACTTGGCGCAAGTCTAATCAGGCACAACTTCTGCAAATTCACATCTAGCTGAGTTGTAAGGGGTTGTGAGGGGGCTAGTATGTACCCCTCCCCCTTGAATTTAAACTTGGGTCCACCAGTCACTCCTGACGTTTTAAATGATTTTTTAACAGATAAAATCACTCATATTTGAGCCAAGCTAGATTCCACAGTTACTGCAGAGTCTACTGTGGAGGTGTCCAGTAACTCTTCTTATGGGATTAGATTGGATCATTTTCAGTTTGTGACTCCTGAGGAAGTGAATAAACTGCTTCGGACTGTGCGTCCTACAACCTGTTGTCTTGACCCATGCCCAACTTGGCTTATCTGATGTATATTATAAATGCTTCTCTGCGGGAGGGCAGGATGCCTCCTTGTTTTAAGGAGGCTATTATTAGACCACTTTTGAAGAACGCTACACTGGATCCCTCAGAGTTAGCTAATTACAGACCTGTTTCTAATGTTCCATGGTTGGTCAATGTGGTTAAGCAGGTGGTGGCCTCTCAGCTCCAGGCAGTTTTGGATGATGCAGATTATCTTGACCCATTTCAAACTGGTTTACATATGGGCTATAGAGGTTGAGACTGCCTTGGTCAGCCTGATGGATGATCTCCAATTGGCTCTCGACAAAGGGAATGTGACTCTGCTGATCCTTTTGGATCTCTTTGCGGCTTTCAGTACCATCCACCATGATATCCTTCTGGATCACCTGAGGGACGTGAGATTGGGTGGCACTGTTTTACAGTGGTTCCGCTCCTACCTCTCTGGTAGATTCCAGATGGTGTCGCTTGGACTGTTAAGTAAGAACTCAAGTATGGAGTTCTACAAGGCTCTATACTATCTCCAGTGCTCTTTAACATCTATATGAAATCGCTAGGAGAGATCATCAGGAGGTTTGGTGCTAGGTGTTATCAATATGCTGACACCCAGATTTACTTATCCATGCTGACCTCATCAGGAAATGGCATATGTTCTCTAAATGCCTGCCTGGAGGCAGTAATGGGCTGGATGAGGGATAACAAACTGAAGTTGAATCCAAAAAAGATAGAGATACTGACTGTGCGGGGCCTGGACCCGAGAGATGGTTTGGATCTGCGTGTTCTGGATGGGGTTACACTCCCCCTGAAATATCAGGTATGTAGTTTTGAAGTGCTCCTGGACCCAAAGCTTTCCTTGGTTTCTCAGGTTGAGGTGGTGGCCAGGAGCGCTTTTATCAACTTCGGCCGATACGTCAGCTACATCCATTTCTAGAGATGAATGACTTTAAAGCAGTGGTGCATATGCTGGTAACCTCGAGACTTGACTACTGTAATGCGCTCTACATAGGACTGCCTTTGTACACAGTCCATAAACTACAATTGGTACAGAATGCAGCAGCCAGATTGGTCTCTGGGACAACACAAAGGGACCACATAACACCAGTTTTAAAAGAACTGCATTGGCTGCCAATATGCTTCCGGGTGAAATACAAAGTGCTGGTTATTACCTATAAAGCCCTTAATGACTTGGCTCCAGGCTATTTAAGAGAGTGCCTCCTTTGTCATGAACCCTGCCACCTGTTACGATCTTCTGGAGAGGTTTGGTTACAGTTGCCACTGACTCACTTGATTGCGACACAGGATTGGGCTTTTTGCGTGGCTGCCCCAGTGCTTTGGCATATGCTAGGGATGTGCACAGATCATTTTTTTTCATTTTGATTTGTACCCAAATTGAATCACCCCTGATTTGTTTTGGATGCAAATCTGCCCCCCCCCCATCACCCCAGATTCAATTTGTTCCCAAATTTTCCAAATCTGATTTGGGGCTAAAAAGGGGTCCCAGGGGCAAAAGTGTGGGGTGGGTGGTATTGCCCCATGGGTGGAAGCTACCACCCAAATGTCAAAGAAATTGGGCGAAGGGGTGATTTTAAAAGAATTTTTGAGTGCATCTTTAAGCTTTTCCCCCCATAGGGAATAATTGGGAATTTCAGCAGCCCCATAACTCCACTTGGGGGGCACCAGGGTGGCCCAGAGTGGGGTGTGGTAGTATACATAGGGTGTCAACCACCCCCAAAGCCACAAGCCCATGGGGCACTGGGTTTTATTTTTTTTCTGAAGTGTTCTTCTGAAAGTAGATTCTCTGGTAGGAAATGAGAGTGGATTCAATGACAGACATTGAAGCCTTCCTAATCTGCCCTACATCTGTGCCCAATATCAAAGTCCAATGGCAAATATTCTAAAATATTCGAGGTGGGTGGGGATAACCACAACAAGGAAATCACATTATACCTCCATTACTAGGTTTGAGAACTATCAGCAGGCACAGGCAGGGCAGGGCAGAGGTGAGCATGGGCAGAGGTGAGCAGAGGTGAGCAGAGGTGCATGGGCAGAGGTGAGCATGGGCAGCCAGCGCTGGCCACTCTGCTTCCTTTGTTCCATGGGGCTAGGAGGAGCCTGGATGGATGGCTCCTTCTTCCTTTCTGCTTTGTCAACGAGCAGGGGGAACTGAAGAGATGTGGGGAGCGTGGGATTAGTTTGGGTGTATAATCTTGGGTTTGAAAGTAATGAGTCATTCTTGGTAGGCTATGTGTATCCCCCTGGAGGTACATTTGAATCAAATCTGGCCCACCACCCAGTTGAGTTTGATACCTCTGCTTTAATCAGTCTCCTCCCTTCTTTCTCACTTACCAGGCTACTCCTCCTCAGCAGGTGGGAGGGAGAGTCTCTTCATGCTGTTTGCAGTGGTTAACTGGCTGTTATGTAGCCTACCAGTCACAAGCAGTGGAAATGTAGTTTTCCTAGGGGCTACAGACAATGCAGTCATCACACAGAACATTTTTTATTCTAAGGGCTTCTTGTGTCTGACATGCTACATAGACTTCTGACCAGAGTAGTCTTTTGTATCTCTCAAGAAGCACTCATTTCTGACTGCAAAAATAAAAAATCCCAAATCAAAAGTGAAAGTTTCACAAATCATGTGGTTACCATGTACACTTTACCAATTCCGCTCATGCATATCATTGGCAAACCATGCAAAAACCTCCTAGTCTAGCGATAACCAGTGTCCTGTTCTTCAGATGTTCTCTTGCACCTTTCTCCACACCTTCTCCCATGTTTTATGTGCAGCGGCCTATTAATAGGCATAGTCTATTATAAGTAGTTGGGACCAGGATGCTGAGGTCCAGGATGCTGAGAATGTGGATTTGCAGAGCAAGTTAACAGACTCAGATCAGAAGATAGAGACTGGCTTCTTCCAGAGTCATACTAAATAGCTCTAGCCTTGGGTTATGGCCAGCCTTACAGTAGAGTAGCACTGATGAAACTTTTATTTGTTAAAATCAATAATATGCTTCTTTGGTCCATCTTTCCTTGTTTCTCCAACTTTTTTCTGAATGACAATCTAGAATATAATCATCTTACTTATAAGGATACATAATGGTTTTATAGACTGCTAGAAAAACTCCATATGCCATTGTAGGTCATAGCAGAGTGGCTGGTGTGATTTATTAAATAATGGTACTTAAAATATTTATAAGAGCATTATTGATTAGATGTGTGTATTTATTTATAATGTACTGGTGCTGAAAAGCAGTAATCAATCAACTATCTTCAAAATGTACTGATGACAAGGGGGGGATATTCCTACTAGTAGCAAGGCAAATCTAAATGGCATGTGTTTACTTCAGTGATTACTAAAAAGAGTGGGGAAAGCATGCTCTGCAGAGTTTTGCAGTTTCTTTCAGATATTATCACATATCCTGAAAGTGCTGTCTGTATAATAGCCAACAACATGCATTGCTATGATGATTAACAGAAGAAGTATAGAGTTACAAAGACACATTTACTGGGCCAGCAACTAGATCTTGAGAATGTGCGAGTGTGTACAGGGGCGTATCTAGGGTGGGGGCAGGCAGAGCACGTGCCTCGGGTGCCACTTGAAGGGGGGCGCCATTTCTTAAAATTAATTTTTTTTAAAGGCTGCCAAAAACAAAATGGCTACCGTGCATGCTCAAATGGCATCTGCAAGGCCCTAGGCCATGCCAAACCTCACAGAGGCCATTGGAGCATGCATGTTGGCCATTTTGTTTTCAGCAGACTTTAAAAAAAAACAACAACCCACTATTTTAAAAAATGGCCACCGCACGTGCTCAAATGGTCCCTGCAAGGCCCTAGGCCACCATGCCAATCTTTGCAGGCTGAACAGGCCCGAAAATCAGCTCGGGACGGGCTGCAGCGGTGAATTAAGAGGCCAGTGGTGGGAGGGGGAATGGTAAGTTTGTCTTTGAATCAGTGTGAAATCTTTAGTATTAAGGCCCACTGGGAGTTTCTTGTTCTCTTTCTCTCTTTAACTATCTTTCTGAAATACTAGAATATAGTCCAAGCAGTGACACAGTTTACTCTACATATCCTTTAATTATTTTCAGAGTATCTGGGAAAAGTCAAATTCTCCATTTATTTGTAAAACTTATGTAATAGTGATGCTACAATGCATAGTAGAGAATTAGGTAGGCACTTCTGTTTAGTTTTCCAAGTACACCTCCATATAATATTTGGGTATTTCATGAGCCCCAGCATACTGAAATTTGTAGTTTTCCAGCATTTTTTGGTCTGGCTACATCCACTGCTAAATAGTTTTTGAAATATTAAAAGATTAACGAGCTTGACTTGTATTTTTGAGCTGACATTATGGTAAAGTTATCTGAAATATGGTTGTCAGATGTTTGGACAGGGGGCACAATTTCAGTGCTTGCCCTAGGCTCTGTTTTCCCTAGATACTCCTCTTAGTGTGTAGTAAGAAAAACATTTTAGATGGGTAGGTATTCTACAATTTCAGTGACTACAACCTGGCAAAGAGTTAAGCAGACTTAATTTGAATTGCTGACACGTACTGTGGGCTTGCTAATGAGGGCAGAGCAAGAGGTCCATCGTCGCAAGAATCCATCTAAAAGTGCACAAGGCTTGATTTCCAGCCTCAGCCAGAGGGAAGGGGAAGCGATTTAGGTGTATCAGCCATTTTTGATACACACTGAGGTATCTACTGCAAAACATTATCCCTGTGGTAAGCAATGCTCCTCCTAGTAGCCATAAAGTTTGCAAGCTCTTACTTCACAGCAAGTATCCCCAGCCCAGCCCCAGTCAGTAGAAATGTGGAGACACAGTGTGGTGCTATGCAGACAGTAGTTTCAAACATCTCCACTGTCACAGGGACTCCCCTATCATTCATGGATGCTACCTTGATTCCTTTAGTGGTAGGGCAGGATACAAAATGTTGCCATGCATTTAACCCTGCTGTTTAAAATTGCTCTGATTAGGATTAGAATAATAAAAATGGTGGTGAGGGAAAGCACTTGTTTTATTGTTCAGAGGTACAAAGAAATTCACCACAAGGCAGGACGTTCGAGCAGAGGAAACTGAGTATATTAAATCCTAACTTAGGCCTGCTTCACACATGTGAACACTTTAGCTACTTAAAAGTTAGCCACATGGAGATACTTCTGTGGTGTAAGCCATTTGGGTAAAGCAAATCTTTACATGATTCTGGCCATTTTTTACCATGCTAACACAATCTCTTCTCTTTTTGCAATTTATGTTGGCAGGGTGAAAACCTGCTAGAACCAAGTAGTGAGCTGCTTCACATAAAATACAATTACACAAAGTTGTATAAGTGCTCACCCAGTTCTGTTTGCACATGCATTTTGGCTCTTAATAATGGGAAAGAGAATTGGCCTCCAGAATTGCTGGGAGATCCCATTGTTGTAGTAATCTAGAAAAATATGACTGTCACATAAGAGATTGTTGCTATTCTGAGAGAGAACAATAAGAAATTATTTAGACAACAAGTGGAGTAGTAGGGGAAGTGCTTCACACTCCTTCAGCCCTCACATGTGCTGTAGTGCCTGGAACAGAGACTCAAACTACACTCAAGACGGTTTGAATGAGACAAAATCAGGCATAGTAATTCAGATGTAATTTTTACACCCAAAGTAACTACTTGCAGATTTTTAAGAAAATCATATAGTTTTTATTCTTTCTCCTCCCTGGGCTACTTCAGTGGGTAAAGGAAGGCTGAGCCTCCCTACACACCTGACCTGAAGCAATCATGGGAGGAATGGATTTGGGCTCAAAGACAGCCTGCTAAAGACACTGTTGCTGCTGAACCCATTCCTCCTCTCTTGTGGTTGCTTCAAATAGGTAAATGGAGGTTTCAGACTCATGACCATCTATAGGGTGGGCAAGGAGACACACACACACACACACCCAGATTTATGACTAGATGAATGTGAAACAGTTTACATATTTTATGTATATGTTTGTATGGATATATATTTGTTGTCCTTCCCCGGGGGTGGGGGTCGGGGGGAATCCTGCAGACACCAAGGCTCAGCCTCCCTTCATCCCCAAGGATATTGTTTGGGGGTGAATGGAATTGCTGCTCCTTGTGCGTTAGCCAAGCTCATTTCTCTTAAATAAACAATTAGCGCTCCTGTTCCTTAGGCAGGGCTAGTGGCTGCATGCTGTCCCAGATATGTCTTGGCAGCAAAGGGAAGGGTGCATGCCACATCCAAGGCCAGATCTCTGGGGTGTGTGTGTGTGTGTGCTTAACTTTTCTTTTTTTTAAAAAGAGAGAGAAAGAGCTGTGGGGGACCCAATCTGGATTGGGTCGAAGGGTGAAATTGAACTTATTTTTACTGTGGTGGCATCAACACTCCGCCCCACTCCATCTGCCTATAGAAGCTTTTTTCCTAAGGCAAATAGCAGCCATGGGGTGGGCAATTCAGATGAGGGCAAAAGGTTAAATCCCCCTCCCCTCACTTCACAGTCCTCATTGAGTCTCTCTGTGGCTTCAGTTTAGTAGAGAAAGGTTAAGCACATCCACTCTGATTACATGCTTAATCCAATGTACAGCATCATCATATCCTTTATATTACTCTAAAAGACCAGAAAAGGAAACATGGCATACAGCAACGTTCATTTTGATCCTCAGTCTTCTGGTTAGACTATTTCTCAAGTTGATGGAAACTGTGTTTCCGTACTGCTGAAACAAATGATGTTACACTGAACAGTTCAATGTCTGAAGGTTTCAAAATCTTTCCAGCATTGAAACAAAAGGTTTCCAAATGTCAGAGAAAAGGGTTCTCCTTGCCATTTGCTTGACATGCTTCTTTTCTACCTGTAATTTCCCTGCCTCACGTTCAAACACATGACCTCACTACCCCCACCATCAACCCCTGCTGTCTCAAGTGTTTTAAAGTCCAGAAGAAATGTTTCAACCTCACCTGCAGACCTTTGTGCATATTAGGTCTTCATATTTCGTTATTGCCTGGATGTAAGGTTGCAAGGAACCAGCTGGTTAAGTCCAGGATGTGGTATAAAACTCAGATTCACTACTAAAAGGAAGGTTTCCTTGCTTTTGTGAGATCATCCATATCCTCATTAGGGAGCAAGAAACAAGAACCAAATATGTGAGAAATAAATGAGATCACCACAGTGCAATTTATTTCTTTATAGTACTTTTCCAAATATGATGAAGGAGCACAAAATGATAGTAGCAGACTATACAAACGGACAGTTTTAAAAAGAAATCTTTTTTAATACAAAAGTCTTGGCTTTTGCAGTGCTGGTGGGTTGTGGGTGGGGAGTGGGGGTCCCCCCCCCTTTGAATGGGATTTTATCATTCAGACAAAATAATAAAGTAGTAATATTGCATTGCTAAAACAGATTAGAATAAAGATTTAATGTTCTACACTGAGTGAAGCATCTGATGCCTGCCATGCAGGCTGCAATAAAATGGAAACAAATGAGCCAGCTCAAGTTATGGCTCTCCATGGTTTTTAGGTCTCATACATTTTTATAAAACATACAGAAAAATCTCTGAATTGCTATATTGGGTTTTTATAAAGGAAGAAATGGCCTTTCCGATATGTAATGTGAAAAAATAATATGAAAACTGAGTGTGTTGTTCAAGTTACAGTATGTCAGATTTGAAGATACTGGGCAAAGTCGAGCCACACAATTTCAGAGAGTGCTCCAAAAATGGAAATGTTACTTTTGTCCGTGTGGCTGGAGTTTAAGAATGCTCCTAGCAGAGTTGCTGTTTCAAAAACTTCTTATAAATGCAGCTCTTTCCTTTTAATCTTAGGTTGCCAACTTCTCTGTTTTTTAAATGTATGAGGGTGGCAAGGCTTAAACCTGTTGGCTGATACAGTTGCCTCAAAATGAGCAATTCTTTCTGCATGGTTAAGGTTTTCTCAGACTACATTTATTTATTTGTGCACTTCTATATCCCACCCCTCCGGTTCATAACAAAAGCTCAGGATGGCAGAGCTGACTGCCACTTCGCACAAGCGGTGTGGGAACCAGGTAACACCAGTGGCTTTGAGGTGGTCAAAGGTGGCATGATCTCCCTCAGAGGTCCTTACCAGGATATTGTTTTGTTTGCCCAGATCTTTTAGGTCTGTTTTTAATGGTGTTTTACCATCAAATGATTATTTGATTTGCTTTTGTTAACTTACTATCTCTTATTGTATTTATTTATTTTATATACACTGCTCTGGGAGCGTTGCTGGGCACTTTTCAGATTACCCGCTCAACAACGGCAAAATACTTCAGTTCAGGCAAATCACACCCAAAGCGTAAATAGCAAAGCGCCCAGGAGGGGGAGCAGTCTTGCAAAAACTAACCAGAAAATACAGCAAGCTTTTTATCCCGGATATACAATGTTATAGCAATAAATCACAGCGATTAAATCCGAAACAAGGCATCGGGAATGTGCACGGCACCCTGCTGTCAGTGTAGGGACTGTGGTGTCACAACAGAGGAAGTGTGGAAGCACACTTCAGGGATATGTCGTGACCCCGTTGCAGGGTCTAATCTGGAAAGCGCCCTGTTGAGGAATGCTGAAGCATGTCAATACAGTTAGATTTTCTGGTGGCAGTCATACTATCGGAGCAACAAATGAAGTGGGCCTAAATATACCCTTTGCGATCTCCTCTTAAAGCTATATAGTCACAATATGAAAAATGACAGCACATGGTGGATTTGCTGTTGTTACCACCATGTTTGCCTTGGGATAACTGTGCCTGTCTGCTCTAAAAGGTTGTCTGAGAGCCAGCATGGTGTCATGGTTAGAGTGCTGGACTAGAACCTGGGAGACCTGAGTTCAAATTCCCATTCAGCCATGATACTTGCTGGGTGACTCTGGGTCAGTCACTTTTCTCTCAGCCTAACCTACTTCACGGGGTTGTTGTGAGGAAAGCGGGATATAAAATTTAAAAATAATAATAATAATAATAATAATAATAATAATAATAATAATAATAATAATACCAGTCAATAACACCTGTCTGACTGTGTAAACAAGAATAAATAATAAATAAAACAGAGAGTAATAAGGTATTGCCACAGCTTCTAATGATTCATCAGCAGCACTTGGAATTAATAGTGCAATATTATTAAAAATGTTACAATGCTAGGTTGTATGTATGTCTAGAGTTACCTTTTTGTTAAAAAGAGGTCTTTTAAAATGTATCAGCCTTGGAGCACAGAAGTAGAAACTTATGCAGCACAAAGCCTGTGTCTTAAGGGAAATCCTAATACTTTGAGGGATTATTTGACCACAATCAACTCAAAAAAGATAGGAAAGGTTTTGGTGAGGAGGAAGCAGATGGCAACCCTTTCCACAAATATTATCAATTTAAAAAGTTACCTTCACTGACTTTTAGTCATAGAACAATAAAATATACAAATGGGCATATTTTATTACAATTCCAAAATAATATAATGTAAACCTTGGATGGATATAGTCTTCTTGATGCAAGAGTATGTTAGATTTTCGTATGACTTATCAAGGTAAATGGAGGATAAGCATCAAATTCCTTGAATGTCCCCTTCAGAAGCATGCTGGAGTACATGTTACAGTAGCAACAGAATTCCCATCTCATATACAGGCCTCTTTCAGCCCCAAAGTGCCCTTGATGTTCAAATATAGGGATGTGCATGGACTGTGGTTCATATACCGGTTTGAATACGAACCAAAGTGCACAGAAGTGAGGGATAAAACCCAGCTCTCTTCCCCACCTTACCTCACCATGCTTTGCTGCTTTAAGCCGTTTTCTGCCTGCCTAGCTCATTCCCAGCATCAGACCTAAATTAAAGGAAGGCTGCTTTAAAACCATGGCTGATTTCATTCCCTTCCCTGCACTCTCCTTTTGGTCAAAAGTAGACCCTGACACATACACACACTTCTTTAATAAGTGAATAGGATGAGCATGTGTTCAACAAACACATGGCTGCCCTGATTTTTGCCTCAGAGCAGGCTGGCAAGGAAAAGGGAAAAAGAGGTCATGTCTCTCCTTTTGCTGCTTCCAGGCTTTTAAAGACACAGGAATGATGTGCAGGCTGACCTCTGATAATTGTAATCAAGAATCCTATGGAATTCCTTGTTTGGCTAAACAGTCATTATCTCAAGATAATGATCTTGGGATAATTGTGAAAACAAATAGGATATTGGTATGGTTGGGCATAAAGTTTTTATGATGATGCTCAAAAGGTTGATAATTATATTTAGAGAGTTATTACTGAGATTACAATAGTGTCACAGAGTTTCTGGGTTGGGCTAGGGAGGAAAATCAATTCCATTGTTCTTTACATGAGTGTCACTTGAAAGAAGCACCAGGGGCTTCTGCTACTGAATCAATGAAGTTCCTTTTATTTGTTACAAGCACACGAGAGTTGCCTATGGCAAGTCCTTGGCACAGTTGTAAACAACCAGGTGAACTTTCCAAGCTCTCCCCACTTGTCACTATACAACAGCTAAAATACTTATCAGTCTCTGGAGGAAACAAAACAGGCTCCCTTCAATCTTGCTGAAGTCTCTGTTCCTGAGTAATAAAAAGCTGGGGTTTTGAAGTTAGACTCCTGGGACAAAGGCTCAAGGATTGTCACAGCTCTTATGCCAGTATATTCCACAATGCAAATCCTCCAAAACCAAAGAACTCCGTATTTTTTCCTTTTCCTCTAGCTGATTCAGCCCCCTTAGCTTTTATCCAATGCAACTGAGGAGTCCTACTTCTGTTGACTGAGAAGGCTTGAGTATGCTTGAGCATGCGCAGATGCCATTTGCATGCTGAGGTCATGTGGGGCTTTGGGGCGGCGGAGAGCAGGTGCTTACTTTTCCTTAACGTTACCTTCCTATATATATAGAAACACTCTTCGAACCGTGGTTCGGGCACATCCCCAGTCATCACAGTCAACAGCGAACCAGTAAATATGATAATGTGTGCCATACAGCAGGAGTATCGCATCTGCATCCATGGCATATGTAACATTTTTGCCTTCATTTAGAAGCAGTGTATGCTTTGTTTCCCTTACAGGCAACTATGTTTGCTTCAGCACATTCTCCCTGAACTGTTGTTCAAAAGAAAGCATATGCCAGCTAGCTGTGTTTTGGAACACATGATTATTTTATTGGGGTGTACGCTAATTAATCCTGAAATCAGATCCTGTGTGACACTCAAAGTTGTGTTGAGTAGCACAGAGTTTAAATATTTTAGCTTTACAACTCTGTTATGCTGGCAGCAAACAATAGTGTCTCAGTGAAGTCAGCATATGAACGCTGCTTGTGATGACATCTGGAAGGCTTGTTTTATCTATAAGCACAGTTGTAGACAAATGAAAGCAGACAGATGTAAGGCTGGTGTGGCATCTTTGCCTCAAGCACTCTCTGGCTGTACATTTTCCAGTGTGTCAAGTACAGGGAGCTATTTTTTTTCCTTTTTTTGGTGGAATAAAAACATCCTGTCACATCTGTACACCAACTACTGTGCTGCCTTCTCGGAGCTCTGAGGTATGAAACAGCAGCTATTGTTCAAATTTTAACACAGGGCCAAATTTCAGAAGATGAATTGCTAGTTGTATTCAGCTTCAGGACCACGGAACGAGGAATGGTTGGAAGAGCACACCAATGTGTACTACTACTACTTCTATGAATATTTATATACCACTCTTCAACCAAAGTTCTCAAAGACGTTTACATAGAAAAATAAATAATACATAAATAAGATGGTCCCCTGTCCCCAAAGAGCTCACAATCAAAACATAGGGCAGATACCAGCAACAGCCACTGGAGGGATGCTGTGCTGAGGTCAGATAGGTCCAGTTGCTCTCCCCCTGCTTAATATAAGATAATCACCACTTTGAAAGATGCCCCTTTGCTCAATACTGTTTATCCTGCCCATGTTGATAAAAACATTGGTAAGAGAAAGGTACCTGATTAGTCATCTTATATACCTGCCCATACCTCTGTCAGTCTGTCTGTCCACCTTCTACTGAATTGCTTTGCTAGTGTGTGTGAGAAAAAAACTGACAAGGAGACAATGATTTATTGTTGTTGTTTGTTTGTTTGTTTGTTTGTTTGTTTGTTTATCGAGTTTGTATGCTGCCCCAAACTTCCATCTCTGGGTGGCTAACAGCAACATAAAAAAGTTAAAACAAAGAAATAAAAATCTTACAACAGTATAAAACCACAATTAAATTAAAAGGCTTGGGTGAAAATGTAGGTCTTTAAAGGTTTTTAAAAAGTTGTCAGAGAGGCTCTCATCTTGACAGGTTTTTTAAAAGGTTTTTTAGTTATGGGGAGGCTCTCATCTCGACAGGGAGTGCATTCCAGATTCCATGATCCAGGATGATAGATTGTGTTTGGAGAATCTTCAACCTTCCACCTAGGAAAAAATGTAGTCTTTTGTAGCAACTGTATAGATGGATATCACTGCTTTAAGGGGAACCAGCAGTGTCTGTGTGACATCAGGAGACATTACATCAATCTCCATTTTAATGTCAGACTTATTTGTATACCTAGCAATCAAGGACCAAATATAACTATGTTTAACAGGTCTGGAAACAAATGGTTAAGAAAGAATGTGAGCATACAGATCTCAGCAACAACAGCACTTGCCCATTCACTCTGCTACAGCCCACCTTTGATACCATACTTCTATTAACATTTGGGGCACACATTTTGCTAGTTTAAATCTGAAGATGTCATGTACATCTTTCATGTGTGACTCTTTTTTACAAATGGTATGTTGGTATGGTGGATGGTATGTTGGACCTGGGAGACCTGGTTTCAAATTCTAGCTCAACTGGGAATTCAGAGCTGTCTTGAAAAAGCACAGTGCATGTGGGCTGTGGGAGTATATATCTCAGAATGCATTCCTACAACAAAGTATCTGTATATTTACAATGGTAGTAGATCAGGAAGAAGGTTAGGATAGGCCTTGATAAATTTTCTTTGGAGTCAGCCCAAAAATTTAGGAGCCAGACAAAGGACATTTTTCCAGACTAAGGAACATATATTGTTCACGCACTCCAAGGGTGATATATAAATGGTATAGAAGGTCTATGCTAGAAGTTTGAATATGTTTTCCCTGGATGACCTTGTTACTACTGTATCTCTTTGTTTCAGTTCCTCATCTGTATGCAAAGTGATGAGTAATGCCTTATTTATTTTACTTTGGTTTTATTTATGCATCACCTTTCTTCCATCATAAACTGAAGACAGTTCGCATCCAAGCTACCTATCCATCTATCACATGAGGTTGAGGGGTGAAAATAAACCACATGAAGGTTGAAAAGCACTTTTCAGTTAAAAGTGCTATTGAAATTAATTATTATTGTCTGGTTGTGATACAAATAGTTATGATGTTTCAGCTAAGTTAAGATTACTGAAATGCCAAACCACTTTTGAATGATAAAGCTGTGGGAAAGTTTCTGTTGTGTTCTGAACTTTAAGTGAGTTAGGGCACTGAATGTATACCTCTGGAATTTCCAATAGGGTTAGAGTAGGGGTCGCCAATTGCTGTATTCTCAAAGTCTGCTCCATTCTTCAGAGAGCAGTGTGGAGGGTGATCAGAAGTATATTTTGGTGGACCAACTTCCTCACAAGCTCTATAGTAAATCTAGTGCCTTCTAAGAGGGAGGGATTCATACTGTAGGTATGGAACATGTGTTCAGGCATAGTTGGAACGTTACATTGAAAATGCAGAGATAAAACGCTTTGGAAGCTGGGTGCAGCCCAAGAGCTTTTATTGTAATTCTTAAAGTTTATCCTGCTCTAAAAGGATAGCAAGTTAAAAATGCTTTGCAGAAGGGAAAGAATAATCTTAAGCCTTTCTTGGATGAAGAAAACAATAAAAGATAACATGTAGGAACAGACTGCAAGTGGTACTAATTGGTGAGGAAATTTCTGTTAATTTCAGACTGTTCTTTGATTTTGATTTTTAAGTATTGTATCTGATTTCCTTCTCTGAACAGTAACTAGCTATTTTGCAGCACAGCATGTGACTGCTTTGGAAGCATCAGTGGAAGAGCTGGTGAAACTTGCAAGGGTTTTTAGTAACAGAGAATCATTATGCTATTAACCTGGGAAATGTGCCCTTGTCCATTTCCTGTTGTGTCCCCACTGCACTACCATCAATCCATATAGAGTGCTTGGTATTCAGAGCCCATGGGCTCCAGATAAGTGCCTTTGTGTATATGAAATGGCACTTTTTTGTTTTACATGCTGTTATCATGGGCCAGAGGAAGTGAGTGTGTAATCGCATCTGTACAGCAAATAACCATTTGTACCTGCAAGGAGCAAATGGGCGCACTCAGATGGATAGATCAGGCTTTAATAGCACTTGAGTGAGTTCATAGACGGACGTAGATGTACCTGTTACACCAGAGACCCAAAGCCCTTGTACCTTTGCATGACTTTTCACTTAAAAACTACTGTTTGTGGTTCAGTGACTCCATCACTCTATTTGTGTTCCTTTGCTCCGCAGAGTTTCTGTGTCTAAAATTTTAATGCTGTAATGTTGACCCCCTTGGTAATGTTCCTGTATTGGAAAGCACATTAGCCTTAACTTGAAAGATGTAGTTTAACATCCAGCAGTAAATATTTTACCTTGTTCCTTTTGATACGACCTTTTCTGTAGCTTGGTTTGAAAATGCTGAAATCAGACCAGAAGTAACAAATCCCATAAACTTCGTATAGGGTTAATGGGACTATTGCAATCACGACTCATTTGTGTTTCAATTATGCTTGCTCATTTTTAACCAAGGAAATGTGGGAGGAACCTCCGAAACAACAAATGTAGCCCACATAGGAAGCTGCCTAATACCAAGTCTGACCAGTGGTCCATCTAGCTCAGTATTGTCTACTCTACACAGACTGGCAGTAGTTTCTCCAAGCTTGAAGGCAGGAGTCTCTCTCAGCCCTGTATTGGAGATGCCAGGGAGGGAACCTGGAACCTTCTGCACGCAAGCATGGAGGTGCTTCCCAGAGCGGCCCCAAAGGATGCAGCATCTTACAGTGCACACATGTAGTCTTCCATTCAAATGCAAACCAGGGTGGACCTTGCTTTGCAGAGGCAACAATTCATGCTTACTACCACAAGACCAGTTCTCCTCCTCTATCTTGGAGATGCCAGGGAGGGAACTTGGAACTTTCTTCATGCAAGCGTACAGATGCTCTTCCCAGAGTGGCCCCATCCCCTAAGGGGTAATATTTTACAGTGCTCAGGTAGTCTTCCATTCAAATCTAACCCTGCTTAGCAAAGGGGACAATTCATGCTTGCTAACACTAAACCAGCTCTCCTCCATAATATACATGTATTTATATTAATATAAACTAATATAAATCAAAATCTCAAAATGATTTAATATAAATCTGCTTGAAACTCATTTTCACCATTTTTTGAATGGCTAAATCCTTATGTTGTTTATGTGAGAAAAAACACCATCTGTGTATAAGGCAGTTTACAGAAGCAGAAAAATATGGGGTCATTTCCATTGGTCAGTGATAGAGCAGGATAATCATTGTTCAGTGCAATGTTCATTTAACTGTGTAGGAAAGGATATGGATCAGATGCAACAAAATGAACACAGAATAAGTGCAAAATTAATGTAAGATTTTTTTTTTCTACATTCCCCTAAAGAACCAGCAGAACTCATTGCACAGAATGAATGAACCATTTAAATTGATTTTAAAAAGGACTAGACAAATGTTAGAGGGCTGTTAGTAGGGCCCGAGTCGTGTGGGAACTGTGACTTCATTATTTGGTGTGTCCCAATACAAAAACAGTGTCCATCGTGCTCCTTGATCTGAATGTCTTTAAAATATATTGAATTTAAAATACATGTATATTGTCTGGGCAATGCATAGTTAATGTTTTTATTATTTTTATTTTTATTATATTTTAACCACTCTTCAGCAAAAAAAAAAGTTCTAAAAGCAGTTGACATAGCAAAAGGAATAAGAAAATGGTTTTATGTTGTCTGTTTATGTACATTCCCAGCCTTCAACATTTCACCAGTGAAAATAGGGACAGGCCTGGGAATGTGTGGTGGGCCAAGTGACCTGAGCAATGTGGTATACAGTGTATAGGGAGTGTGACCAAGCAACCTGGAAGGTTTGGCATATAATTCTGACTGAACCTAACCATGCTCCTTTGTAACTCAAATTCAGAATAAGATAAAAATCATCCATGACTTGATCATGGATGAAGAAGCCGACCTGTCTTGTATACCAGAGACATGGCTGAGGGAGGCTAGTGGTCCTGTGTGGGCCCAACTTCTTCCCCCAGGGTACTCTGTTGCTGAGCAGGTATGGGGAAGTGGTGGCGGGGTGGAGTTGCTGTGGTCCATAAGAATAACTTCTCTCTTACCAGGATCCCTGTGAGTTAATTTGCTTTCATTGAGTCTGTGTACCTTAGGTTGGCGACTTGGTATAGAATGGTGATTCTGTTGGTGTACCATCCACCCTGCTGCCTAACAGATTCCCTATCTGAACTGACCGAGCTAATCACTGAGTTGGTGTGGAGTCGCCCAGACTTTTGGTGATGGGTGATTTCAATGTCCATTTTGGGACTGGCTTGTCTGGTGCTGCTCAGGAGTTCATAGCGGCCATGACAACTATAGGCCTATCCCAGTTAGTCCTAGGACCTACACATGTTGCTGTTCACACGCTGGATTTGGTCTTTTGCCTGTATTGGGGGGGATGTTCTGTGGGGTCTCCTGTAGTTTCCCCATTTAATAGATGGGCCATTTCCTGCTTAAGGTTGGTTTCACAGTCACGTCTGACTCCTGCAGGGGCGGTGGGCCTATTAGAATATTATTATTATTATTACTAGCCTACCCGCATAGAGCATCTGTGCTCACTTTGGGGCCAGCTGTTCCCTCCTGCCCCATTTTCTCTTGCCCTTCCTTCCCCTCCTTCCTGCTCCACTCTCTCTGCCCCGCACTCTCTTGCCCTCCTGCCCCCTGCCCCCTCCCTTCCCTCCTGCCCCACACTTTCTTGCCCTCCTTCCTGCCCCACACTCTTGCCCTCCCTCCCCCTCCATTATCTTTTGCCCTCTCTCCTCTTCCCTCCTGCCCCATTCTCTCCTGCCCTCCCTTCTGCCCCCTCTCTTATGCACCCTCCCCTACCCTCCTGCCTCACACTCTCTTGCCCCCTCCCCCTCCTGCCCCACACTCTTGCCCTCCCTCCCCCCACCCCCTCCCTCCTGCTCCCCTCTCTTTTGCCCCCTGGCTCCCTTCCCGCCCTTTCCCCCCTCCCTCCTGCCCCTCTCCCCTTCCCTCCTGCTCCCCTCTCTCATGCCCCTTCCCCCTCCTGCCCCACACTCTCTTGCCCTCCCTCCCCCTGCCCCATCCCTCCTGCTCCCCCTCTCTTGTCCTCCCTCCCCTCCGTTCCTCTCCCCCCCCCCCCGCACTGTGCATCTTACCTCAGCAGGTGGCAAACAGGGAACTTCCTCCTGGGCGGTGAAGTCCCACCGTCCATTTCCCTCCCACCCTGGCCTCCAACGAGAGCTGGGGCTTCATGCTGTTGCCTGTTTCCCACTCACCCATCTTTCTGGCACGTCCTCTGGCCATCCTGCCGCCGCCTCCCACTCCCAGAAGCCAGGCCAGGCTGGGCCGCCGCCTCCTCCTTGTCCTTACCCGGCGGTCCTTACTCCTTGTCCTCCCGGCGGCCAGCCGAGCCCGCCTCTTCAGGCTGTTTTGCAACCTGCTGCTTCCGCCTGCTGCCATTTTTTCTTGCCCGCAACTCTCACCCTTCGGCGGCAGAACTCTCACGTGTCGCGAGAATTCTGCCGCCAAATCCTGAGCACGCATGCTGCCTTAGAGAATTAAATATATAGATTATGATTATGATTAACATTTATATCCCACTCTTCCTCCAAGGAGCCCAGAGCAGTGTACTACATACTTAAGTTTCTCCTCACAACAACCCCGTGAAGTAGGTTAGGCTGAGAGAGAAGTGACTGGCCCAGAGTCACCCAGCAAGTATTATGGCTGAATGGGGATTTGAACTCAGGTCTCCCCGGTCCTAGTCTGGCATTCTAACCACTATACCACGCTAGCTCTTGCCCAGTAGTCTGCCCAAGAAGGCTATTGAATCCAGTAGGATTACAAAGGACCTTGGAGGGTTTTGGAGTTGGTTATACTGGTGATACTGTCTATGCCCTGGTGGATACCTAGAAGAGCGAACTTACCAGGGTAGTAGACACAATCACTCCTAAGAGTCCTCTCCAACCTGCTTCATATTAGCTCCAAGGTATACAGAAGAACTATGGGAGCTGAAGCGGCAAGGTAGATGTCTGGAGTGCAAATGGAGGAGGACATCTTGAATTTGTGTATAATCCCTTTTATTCTGTGTGTATTGCGCCTGCAAGTTCTCATCCAGCAAAGCTATTCTGGATTGTCAGGGGTTTAACTTAAGTGCCTTCTGTTTCAAATCTGTTTCTGGAAATGACGTCTCACTGTGACGTATTCAATTAGCTCTTTGCAGATAAAATCCCTCATATTTGGGCTGATCTGGACTGCAATATTTTTGTAGGGCTAGTTAGGGAGGTGTCCAGAAATCCCTCTTGCAAGATTAGATTGTGACTCCTGAGGATGTGGACAAACTGCTTTGGCAAGGTTCTTTGAATCCTTGCCAAACATGACTGATTTCATCTAGCAAGGAGGCTGTTGGAGCTGACCTAGCTGATAGCATTAAAACCTCACTGAGAGAGGGTAGGATGCCACCTTATTTGAAGGAGGTGGTGGTTGGACCCCTTCGTAAGAAGCCCACTCTGGATCCCCAGAGTTATCCACTCGAGATAACTACAGTCCAGTCTCCAACCTCCCATGGCTGGGTCAGATGATTAAGAGGATGGTGGCTGATAGCTCCAAGTGGTCTTGAAGGAAACTGATTATCTAGACCCATTTCAAATTGGTTTTAGGGTGGGCTGTGGGATTGAGATGGCCTTGGTCAGCCTGATGGATGACCTTCACCAGGGAACTGACAGGGGGAGTGTGACTGCTGGTTCTTCTGGATCTCTCAGTGGTTTTAGATACTATCTGCCATGGTATCCTTCTAGAGTGCCTGAGGGATTTGGGAATAAGGAGACACTGCTTTACAGTGGTTCCTCTCCTATGTCTTGGGTAGATTTCAGATAGTGGAACTTAGTGACAGTTGCTCTTCAAAACAGAAGCTACTATATGGAGTCCCTCAGGGCTCCATTCTGTCACCAGTGCTACATGAAACCGCTGGGTGAGGTCATCAGGGGATTTGGTGCTGGGTGTTATCAATATGCTGATGACACCGAAATCTATTTCTCCTTGTCATCAATATCAGGAAATGGTATTATCCCCTTAAATTCTTGCCTACGTGTAGTAATGGGCTGGATGAGGGATAATAAACTCAAGCTGAATCCAAGCAAGATGGAGTTGTTTATTGTGGAGTGTGGGGGAGTTTATAATCTGCAAGACAGGATAGAACTCTATTCTGATGAGATTACTCTCCGAGAAAGAACAGGTTCGAAGCTTGGGAGTGCTCTTGGACCTTGGTTTTCACCCTGGTGCTCAGATTGAGGCTGTGGCCAGGAGAAGTTTTTACCAGCTGCAATTGATTCAACAACTCCACCCATTCCTCGAGGAGAACGGCCTGCAAATAGTGGTACACGAGCTGGTAACCTCCAGATTGGGACTACTGCAATGCGCTCTATGTAGGGCTGCCTTTGTATAGGTGGACTTCCTTATCCCCGGGTTCGTTATCCGCGATTTCATGTATCTGTGGTCGGGAAAATGACACTTGAACTCAGCATGCGCAGGGGGGATGGGACACATCGACCTCGCGTACATGTGGGTCAGGGTGGCTGGAAATGACTGTGGAGGTCATTTTCCGCTGCCATTTTAGGAACCAGAGCTACAAAATGAGTCCCGTTCAAAAAAAACCCATGTAATTTTTAGCTGAGGGAACAGCATGACTCGGGGAGAGCAGCAGAGCAAGGTAATAAGCTACCCCCCATGAAAACTGACCATTTTTCAGCCGGTTTAGGGCACAGTGCAAAGGAGGGAGCAGCAGACACTAGTAAGGAGTCCCCCCCACCCGCGGAAATCGGCTGTTTTTTGGCCAAAAATGGCTGACCAGGAACCTAACCCTCACAATCCTATAGGGATCAATACTTGGATGTTTGAGGTTTCCATATCCACGGTATAGCCACGGAACCCCCACAAATATCAAGGTCCACCTGTATGTAGTTTGGAAACTTCAGTTAGTTCAAAATGCAGCAGCCAGATTGGTCTCTGCGGTATCCTGGAGAGAACACATTATGCCTGTTCTTAAACAGTTGCACAGGCTGCTGATAAGTTTTTAGGAAAGTTCAAATTGCTGGTTATTACCTTTAAAGCCCTGAATGGCTTAGGTCAGGTAAGATCCCCACCACTTATTAAGATCATCAGGAGGGGTCCGTCTTCGGGTGCGACTGGTTCATCTGTTGGTGACCTGGAATCAGGCTTTCTCAGTTGTCACCTCTAGGTTGTGAAACGTTCTCCCCGTGGATATGAGAGGATTATCTTCCTTCAGGAGAGCCTTAAAGACCCATCTTTTTAGCATGGCTTTTAATGATATCTAGTTTTAATTTTAATCTGGTTATTGTGTTTTTTTTATGTTAATGTAAACTGCCCTGAGCCACTTTAGGAAGGGTTAATTAATGAATGAGTATGAACGCATTAATAACTTTTCTATTATAGTGTGGCATGTTTGTATTTTCCAGTACCTCTGCTGTCACTGACATTATGCTAGTGGTGCCTTTGCTCTCCTCAGTGCAAGACATTAATGTGTTGGAATACTGAGCGCATTTATTTCATTTTAATCAGACACAACCATGCACAGTATGTCAGTGCAGTTTGCAGCCCTTCAAGTACTTAATTTATATCTTGCACTTCCTTGTTAATAAGCATCTGTACATTAAATGATCTATCTACATTGAACATCCCTTTAATCTCATAATATTCACTAAAAGATGTTCTTAGGCTGAACAATTTGTGTGTAAGGAAGAATTTCGCTGAAGAATACACTCTGCAGTTAAATAACCTGCCATTTAAAAGGAGACTAAAATAAAATATTGCTGCCTCTGAATCTCATGTTGTCAGACCCATCTTCTTTTGTAGGATAAATTCGTTTGAAGTCCTTTTCTCTATATGAAAAATACTAATGATGGTCCACATGTTCTGCAGTGTTACGTAGGCAGTTCCCAGCTGCCCACACTACTGAGAGCTTCTCATGAAGCTCAAGTACATACTTTGGAAATAATGTAAGTACCACTTCCAGAGTGCAGGTGTACTAGTTTAAGTATTTGCACACTTGCACAATACTGCTGATGCTTTATTAGGAGCCTGCAGCAGCGCAGACATCTGGGAAACACCAGCATTAAACTGCTGGATATGTGAGCCGATGTCAACAATAGCCACATTTGTCAATCTATTCTATAGTAGAGGCCTCCACTTTTTATCTTTTATCAGCATGTCCTTTTTCAACATGTATAATATGACTAGTTTGTTCTTCGGATTGCTTCACATGATACAAGGCAGTTCCCTATAGCAATTTTCAGGAAGATGGCATGTACATTTTTATCTGTAATGATTGTACATGTGGAAGATTTGCTGCCATCTGCAGGGAAAATCACCTGTTGTGTACACATGAAACATTAATTGCCCAATTGCATTTCCCTAGCCTTAATGTTTGGGGAGGGGCCATAATTCCATGATAGGACACATACTTTGCATGTAGGAGATTCCAAGATCAATCTCTGGGATCTCCGTGTGGATCTGGGGAAGACTCTTATCTGAAACCCTAGAAGATTATTGACATCATAGGCAATATTGAGACCCTGATTGCTTCAATTTGTTGAAAGGGATGCTTATGGCATGGTTAGACCTTGGATGAAACAGCCTTTTGACCCTTTCAGGGTTTTAAAAGAGAATATGAAGCTGCCTTGTACTGAGTGATCGTCATAACCCAATTGTCTACCTTGACTGACAGTGATTCTCAAGATCTTCGGGCAGAGACCCTTCCCAGCCCTGCGAACTGTGAATCTTTTAATTGGAAATGCTGCGTACAGAACCTGGAACCTTATGCCTACTCTACCAAAGCTCTGCCTCTGAGTTGTGGCTTCTCCCATGGTCTGAAGGCTGGTAGGCCCTTATAAGAATATTGAAAAGAGCATGGGTGTAATCTTTGTGATCAGACACTTAGGCCTCCTTCAGATGTTGTTAAGAACCGCAAGTTCAATGAACCCACGGCTCTCTTGTCCATCCCCCGACGTGCTCGCAGATTAGCCAGAGCTGCAGTCTCAGAGCCTGCAAGGGGGCAGAAACTGGCTGCACAAGCGTCCTAGGACCCGGGAAGGAAAGCTATGCCAGCCTATATTTTGAGCAGTGGCAGGAGCTTCCTCTCTTAACTCCAGTTTGGGCGAGTTGCCCTAACCAGATGACATGTTTCAGCCTCCAGACCCTCCGTTTGGTAAGTGGGCCTTACTTACAACCAAGAGTTCACTCATAGGCTGGGAGTGGAAATCAGAGCCATGGTTGGGTCCCAGAACCGCAGCTCTGACTGTTCAGACATCATGGTGATAACCTGAGGTGAGTTTGCCTCAGGTTTCCCATGACATCCAAAGGCAGCCTTCTCCCTCTGCTGTGTAGTTGGCAAATCTGAATACAAGTATTGTCCTTCACTTTTCATCATTTTTGGGTGTGCTGTAGGTGTTTCTGTAGATGTGGTGTCCCCCTTTTAGGAAGAACTATAGATGAGAGAATTACAAGATTAAACAAAAAACTTTTTTTTAAATATAGAAATTATTTTTAAATATATTTCTCCAGTAAATAATATAGTGCAGTAGCTAGGCTTGTGATCTGCAGAGTTTCCAGTTTAAATTTCCCTTAGTTATGAAGTCATTTGGGTGGCTATAGACAAGCCAGTATCTCTCACAGCTCCTGCAACAACATGAAGATAATACCATGAAGATGGTTGTAAGTTAATGTACATGGAATGTTTTAAGCTCTGAAGAAAAGTGATATATAAATGCAAAACGTTGTTATCTCAAGAAATAACACAGATATAGAAAGAACATTAGAGTAAAGACAATACTAGGAGAATAAGAGAAATTCATTTCTGACAGATGTTGAGTTCGTATTATTTTAACCTGCATATCAGAATTTGAACTTGATCAAATTAACCTTAAACTCAATCTAGCTTTCTTCAGTGGTTTACTTTTTGTGGATGTTTGTTAGCCACACTGAATGGATGAATGGGCACACTTGGGAACCTAGGATGTGTTGACTCTTTTAAGTTTCTTTAATTGATTTCATATAATACATTTGGCAGAAGAGGTACAGGAGAGCCTTATTAATTACGGACTCACTATCCACGGTTTTGTATATCCATGGTTGGGTAATGGACACCCAACCTTGGTATGCATGAAAAAAGGTTTTAAAAGGGTTAAATCCATGTATCCATGAGTTGGGGGTGGCTGGAACTGACCTCAAAGCCCTTTTCCGACCGCCATTTTGAGATCGGGAGCCATTTTATGGCTCATTTTGAGAAGAAAAAAATACTGGGGGGGACCCCACGATTTATGGCCAAGTTTTTAATCTTGGTGAGCATTGCTAGGTTGCTGGGGACACACGAAGCATGGTAGGCCACTCCTCCCACCTTTCTGGGGCTTTTACCATGTTTTCCAGACATTTTTACAACCTATGGTCACTTAACCCCCGAATTTCCATAGCCCCAATGACTCAGTGTTCATGTTTTCTGTATCCACGGTAGTAGCAGAGAACAGAACCCTCATGAATACTGAGGTTCTAGCACAGGGTTTCTTAACCTTGGGCCCCCAGATGTTGTTGGACTACAACTTCCAGAATCCCCAGCCACAAAGGCCATGTCTGGAGTTGTAGTCCAACACATCTGGGGGCCCAAGGTTAAGAAACCCTGTTCTAGCACATTAATAATAATGCCAGTAAGAAAATGGAGTGTAATGATATCAGGGATTGCTATCTTAAATATGCTGGGCATATTCACTTTTAATTCATTATTGTTATATGTTGTATTTTCTGTCAAGTTTTCTAACATTTCTAACATTGTATTTTCTGTCAGGTTTTCTAACAAGATGCTGCATTTTTCACATTTGTGATGCTATTCAGTATTAGTTTGTATCCTTTATGACAGAAAGTGCTTTTAAGAACTTTAAAAGTGTAAAAGCATTTTGAAAATGAAGATCTCTCCAAGGTTCAATCAACATGTCCATAAAAACCATAAGATCCTGATGTCTTGGGACTGTATTGCTCCAGAATGGAAGTGGAGGAAGCTGTATGTTTGATTGTTCCTTCACATCAAAAACATTTTGCCATGTAAAGCAAGCATATAAAGGGAAGAGAGGGTCTTAGCCTAGACTTCTCCCAGACATACTAGTTATTAAATATATTAAATATATTTTAATGAAGGGAGCCCTTCAGTCCATAACTCCTAGAGAAGTAAGATTTTATTTGAAACAGTCAAAGGTATGATTCCTGCCCCTCTGGCATCCTGAAAGGGCATCATGCCTGTGTACAGATAAGCAATAAGCTCCTTAGCGCTCTGTGAAGAGCGTAATCCAAAGCTCAATTTATATTGGGGTTCCCATTCTTTGCTATGAAAAGAGGTCTTCCAAATATACATGGAGCTTCTCTGTCACATATATGATGGAGCCTTACTTTGAGATGAAGTCTGAGCAACGCATGATATATTTGATGAAGGTCTGAATTCCTCTTGCTGTACTTCCTTGTCAAATCCAAGCTCAAATGATGAAGGTAATCCTAGCCAACCAACACTGGTCTCTGTTGTGTGATCTGACCAAGCAAGCTAATAAAAAGTAAAGGCTGTAAATGATTTATGGTCTCTGTATAATTGCAGTCAGCTTTTTCATTTCAGCAGTGTCCACATTTTCTCTTAACCATTCAAAAATAAAAGGAATGGTTTCAATCTTCCAGTATCTAACCCATACATAGAATATATTCCACAGGAAATTGTGGGCAAGTGGGTCCAATTTATAGAAAGTGCTGCAGATTGGGGCAAAAATCCACACACACACACACACACACACACACACACACACACACACACTGCATTTGCATCTGCATTCAAGAAAAATGACCTTTAAGCAGTGTTGCATATATTGGTAACCTCCAGGCTTGACTCTTGCAATGCACTCTATGTTTGGCTGCCTTTGTATGTCGTCTGGAAACTATAATTGGTGCAGAATGTGGCAGCCAAGTTGGTCTCTGGGGCAACCTAAAGATTCCTTACTAGCCTACCCGCACAGAGCATCTGTACTCTATTTGGGGCTGGCTGTTCCCCCCTCACTCCTGCCCCACTCTCTTGCCCCCTCCCCTCCCTCCTGCCCCCTCCCCCTCCCTCTCCCTCCAGCCCCACTCTCTCTTGCCCCCCCTCCCTCCTGCCCTATCCTGCACTCTCTCTTTTTCCCCACTCACCCCCTTTGTAGTCCCTCCGCTGCTTCCCCACCATTTTCACCGGCCTGGCATGCCACCTCCTGCCCCCGACGGCCAGGCCGGGCTTCGCTGCCACTGTCGCCACCTCCCCTTTGCCTAGTACTGCCGGGACGGCCATCCCACCAATGCCTCCCGTGGGCAGGCCGGGCTTTGCTGCTTCTGCTGCCGCCTCCCCCTTACCTGGGACGGCTGTCCCAGCCATCCCCCCACTGCCTCCCGCTGGCAGACCAGGCTTTGCTGCCGCCTTCCCCTTACCTGGGACGGCCAGGACAGCCGTCACACCACTGCCTCCTGCGGACAGGCCGGGCCTTGCTGCTGCTGCCGCCTCCTCCTCCTCCTTCCCCCCCCACTGCCGCCTCCCCCCAACTTACCCAGGATGGCCTAACCAGGCCAGGTTGTCCCGCCGCCGCCTCCCAGCGGCCGCCATTTTTTCTTTCCCCCAACTCTCACCCAATGCTAGGAACTCTCGCGAGAGTTCTGCCACCAAATCCAGGAGGACACACACCAGCTAAGAGAATTAATATAATAGATTATTCCTATTCTAAACAAACTTCACGGGCTACCAATATGTTTCCGGGCAAGAAAGAAAGTGTTGGTATGAAGGTGAGAAACAGGCCTGTTTCTTCCAGCTTTTAGTTAAAATTTTCTATAAGGCTATTTTCATGAGCAGCCTAACCCAGGCTAGGACAGCCCAATCTGGGTTAGGCTGCTCATGTGGAGTGCCGGAATCGAGGCTGATCCAGGTGCTGCCACCTCGCCTAACCTACTTTTAAGCCTGGCCTTTAGCAGTGTTAAGAATGTAAGTATGCCCTTAACCCCGGCTCCAGGGTCATGTGTATGCTCAGACTGCACACAGCTGGAGCATACACAGAGTTGGGCGCCTAGAGAGTCTGACTCCTGGAGGAATTCCCCAATGCACCACACTTGTCACGCAGTGTATTGTGGGATTCCAGGAGGCTGGGACAATGAGTCCCAACCTACAGAGATCTGTGCAAGCTGCACTTCACACGGAATATGACCGGTCATCTGCGGGGAAGATAAATTTGAACTTTCCTCTCCCCTGCACCTTCCCCACCAGCTCACTTGGTCTTGTGCATGACCTCTATATATTATTTTAATTGTTTTAATGGTTTTAATTGTTTTTCTCTGTTCTAATTGTTGGTTATTTTTATTAGGTTTTATTAGGCATTTTATAAATTCAATAAATAAATAAGTAAATAGACAAACAATCCTGATCCTACACATGTTTACTTAGACCATGATGCTCAATGGAGCACAACCAAGTAGCTGAATTCCAAGTGTGTTTGTTCAGAAGTGAGTCCCACTGTTCTCAGTGGAGCTTAGTCCCAGAAAAGTGTGCATAAGACTACAGCTTTAGAGTGCATCAGCAGTGAAAAAGGCAAATTCTACGCTAGGGATAATGAAGAGAGGAATTGAAAATAAAACAGCTGGTATCATAATGCCTTTATAGGACTCTACATTGTGGTCACAATGGGAATACTTTGCACTGTTCAGATTGCTCTGTCTTAAAATGGATACTGTAGAGCTGGAAAAGGTGCAGAAAAGAGTAACCAAGATGGTCAAGAGAGTAGAAAACCTTCCTTATGAGAAAAGCATTTTAGTACTTCTTCACATGATATGTACTTAGTTTATGGAATTTGTTCCCTCAGGATGTAGTGGCAGCTACTGACTTAGATGTCCTTAAAATGGGATTAAACAGCTTCATGCTGGATGGTTCTGTCAGCGACTATTAGTCATGATAGTTAAATTGTAATCTCCCTGTCTAAAGGTGGCATGCCTCTGAATAAATGCCGGTTTGGGGGAGTCAAACAGAAGGGGTTGGTGGTGTTGTCTTCATGCCCTGCTAGTGGATTTCCCAGAGGCATCTGGTTGGCCACTGGGGGAATAGACCTTTGGTTTGATCCAGCAGGAATCTCCCCATGTTCTTACCATGTTCCCTTTAGCATTATGCACTCTTATTTTGTATGCCCAATATTTTGCCTGAAGTGCGCAGAGGAACTAGGATTAATGTCTAATGTTTGATTTATTAATTTATAGAGAATTAGATCTACAAATGTTTGCTGTGTTTTTAATTTGTGAAGTAGAGAGAATAACAGCATCTTTTAATTACGCATTTTGCAAAATGCCATTCTGAACAGGATGGAGGAAAATTAAAATTGTGGATCAAATGGTAGATCTGAGCAGAGGCTGTAGTGAGCTGTAGTGTAATGCTAATGGTTTTGCATCTTCCTGGCATTATGTCAATAATAGCTCTAATCACATTAAGTAGAGAGGCCATTAGCTTATTCTCTTCAGTAGCATGCTCCATAGCAACATATTGTTCATCTTGAAATAACTGTTGTTGTGCTTTTCCCCCAGAAGAATTTTCATGTCTGACCTAAGGAGGAGATCAAAAGTGTGGCATTCTACACTCGCTTTGGTCATTTAAAAAAATGAAACCCTTTCTCCTTATTTAACCTCATTTGGTTTTTACCTGATTGACAGTCTGCTAAATATTGTCCAGTATGCTAACATCATTAAAGAGCCCTTCTTGGAGACGAATTTGGTACTTTAAAATGTTGAGCACTGCTTCAATTAGGAATTCGACATCTGATGTAACTTGTAAAGGCTCCAATATTTCTTCTGTTTGTTTTGAAGAAATCTGTGTCATAAGGATTATCTTGATAGATCAGATGAAATGTCCATCCAGTGCAGCATTAGGCCTCCCACAGTGGCCAAACAGATCCCACTTGGCAGTTCACAAACAGAGCATGGTATGAATGACCTTCCCCAGTTGGGGAGGAGAGCTGCTCTTGTGGTAGCAAGCATGACTTGTCCCCTTAACTAAGCAGGGTCCGCCCTGGTTGCATATGAATGGGAGACTTGATGTGTGAGCACTTTAAGATACTCCCCTTAGGGGATGAGGCCACTCTGGGAAGAGCATCTAGGTTCCAAGTTCCCTCTCTGGCATCTCCAAGATTTGGCTGAGAGAGGTTCCTGTCTGCAACCCTGGAAAAGCCACTGCCAGTCTGTGTAGACAATACCGAGCTAGATGGACCCATGGTCTGACTCCGTATATGGCAGTTCCCTATGTTCCTATGTCCCAAACGTGTGGTAATTAAAGGTACAGGCAAAGCTCATTACTCACAGAGGTTCCATTGCTTACCTACTACAGCGAATAACGAAACCACGAGTAACAAGGCATTATGCCTATGGGGGAAGAGGGGCTAGGTTCCTGGGTTGAATAAAAAGGGCAAAGAACATTTTTTAAAAGAGGTTAAAAATGGGCAAAACCCCCCCCCCACCTGTATCTTGCTCTGTGGGGTCTCCTTGTGCCCTCCTTGTGCCCAGCAATGCCCCCCCACCAGCAGCAACATGCCCCACAATGCCATGAACTACCATGGGAAAATCTGTTTTAAAAACAGAAATGATCCACAAAATAGCTCCTGCTTACATGATGCTTAGAAATGCCTACAAAATGGCAGCAGGAAGTGAGCTTGTAGTCACTTCCGGCTCTCTAGGGACTGCAGATACATGGGTTTTAACCCTTTAGTATCCACAGATAATAAAATTGGGTGTTAATTAGACACCCGTGGATACGCGGAAATGTGGATGGTGAATCTACGAATAGCAAGGTTTCCCTGTATACTGCCTGTGAAAATGTTAGTTCAGTTTTAAACTATCATTACCATTGATAGACCTACCTACAATGAAGTGTCTGCTGTCTTAACACTTTTACACTAGTACCTGTCATGTAGTGGTGAATTTCATGCATGAACTTTGCATTGCATGAAGAAATACTTCCTTTTGTTTAGCCTAAACCTGCTGCGAATCAGTTTCATTGACTGGCCCCTGTTGTCTATTATTTTGAAAATGTTATTTATTTTTTTCATAAAAAATGGGGCCATAGCTCAGTGGTAGAACATCTGTTTTGCATGGAGAAGGTCTCAGGTTTAGTCCCTGGCATCTCCAGGCAGGGCTGGGAAAGGTTTCTGCCTGAAAGCTTAGAAGGTCACCGCTAGTATAGGCAACACTGAGCTAGATGGACCAATGGTTTGACTGAGTAGAAGGCAGCTTCCTATATTCTTCTGTAATATTCAGTGAACAATATGGTGGAAATGTCTTTCTTTCTTTCTTTCTTTCTTTCTTTCTTTCTTTCTTTCTTTCTTTCTTTCTTTCTTTCTTTCTTTCTTGCCGTACCCCACAGAACAATTTTAATGATATCAGGGAAGCCTCCAAGATGGTGCCAGCCATTCCATGCTATGGAAGTTTTCCCTGCCTCCTTGATGCATCAGCCCTGGGGAAACCAGCCATGCAGACAGTCTAGCCTGGACAGGTTCTTTCAATCATCCCAGTCATGTTGACTAGAAAGAGTCTGGTACTGGGTGAAGCAGGTGTGCTTGTGTTTTATGGGAACTTGGTGCATTGTTGCAGCTTTGGGTTCTGTATATAAAAGGTGTGTGGATAGATCCTAAATTCCTACTTCTGTTTACTCTCAGCTAGAACTCTGCAAAATATTAGAGTAACCAGTCTTCTAGAAACACAGACCGCCATTGAACTGTAGAAACATTCTTGCAAATGTATTGACAAAGCATTCACCACTCAAGCTAATACTCCCATTTGATGCTCATTTTTGTGTCCTTTCACTGGCTTTGTTAAAAAAAAAAATCTGCTGCCTTGTGAACAGTATATAGCTATAATATGGATAGGTTTGAAATAGTTCAAAGTAGCAAGAATCAGGGTGGCATACTGCTGTAGGCAAGCCACACCTGGTACATAGTTTCCAGGCATTCTCATTAGTCTGTTATGCTCCTGGGAAGTAAGCAGACTTGTTTAGCCATGTCCGTTGAAATTTACATTAAGGGGGTGGGATCCTTTGGGTGTGTAGGCCTCGGAGCAAGCACATGGGTCGGCAACTCCAGAGATTACCTTTGGGCCATGATCCCACATATATCACACACCTGAGCATTCCCTTTGATTGCAAAGCAGTTACTGACACGAGAGGATTTTACACACATTTATAGAGTGTAAAATTAAAATTACTTCCAAAAAAGGGCAAATTTTTACATAAGTTATGTTGTCCCAAGAATGACTGTACTGTACCAAGGATGGGTTGTACACTAAATATTAATTTTGGGTTTTTAAAAATAAATCCAAAATGTTGGGCAGTAAAATAACATTATATATATATTTTATTTTATTTTACATTTTATATCCCACTCTTCCTCCAAGGAGCCCAAAGCGGTGTACTACATACTTAAGTTTCTCCAAGTCCTCACAACAACCCTGTGAAGTAGGTTAGAGCTGAGAGAGAAGTGACTGGCCCAGAGTCACCCAGCACATATTTGGCTGAATAGGGATTTGAACTTGGGTCTCCCCGGTTCTAGTCCAGCACTCTAACCACTACACCACGCTGGCTTATAGCATTTGAGTTCAACCCCAATAAGTTATAAGGTGTGGGGGAGGCGGTGTTGAAGCCAGTTTTATTTCATAAGATTGCTTAATATTTATTTTTAAAGCCCTCATAAATACAAAGTACCTTGATGTGAATTAGGCTATTAAAAATCGTTTTAACCTTGTGTGCAAATAGGGTGCAAATGTTGTCACCCATAGGACTGATATTTTTTTCACAGCACAGAAAACAGTTAGAAATATATACAGATTATATGTGGACTTGAATGTCTCAAACATTAGTCCCCAGTGCCACATGGCAAATGCTGAAGGAAGTTTCAAAAGCATTCTGTGAAAGGATGTGATGGTCTGCTGTTCAGATAAAAAAAGTCAGAAATCCCATGGGCACATGCAAGCCTTTGAGCACAACTAATATTTCTTTAGTACATAATTAGAAAGAAACCATAAACACAATCAGCTTAGGCAGCATTGTATGGTTTCTTGATCAGCCATGAATGTTGCATTATTGGGGTGTGGGAAGAAGATTCAAGATTCTGTTTCAACAAAAAGATAAGAGCTGGGAAATCTAGGATAAATCTGCCTCAGACTTTATATATAAACTCATGTGGAATACAAGCAAACACTAGTGAATAGATTCGCAATAGATGAGCTTATTTCCAGCTGTGTGGCAGGTAGAAGACATTGTTATGGCCTGAATACGCTTACATCTGAATAAATTCCCAGGGAAGCGGAGAACCACTGACAGGGTAGGTATGTAAAACCATGTAACTGACATCAAGGGCTGTTGCACTTTTGTAGCCTCATTGAATCATTGGAGCGCACAGTCCCAAGTGAGAGGAAATGTCACCAGCATCTGCATTCCTGACAAGGAGTTATAACTTGAGATTAAAGGGACACACTTACATACTCCTGTTTAGCCCTATGTCACTGAGCTTTAACACAGCTTTTGAAAAGTATATTTTCATAGATGTGAAATGAAAGCTTGTTCACACACACCCCTGTACATGCAGATGGATAGATTGATTGTGAATTCACAATCTTTGGAGCAAGGACAGTCAGTCATGTGCTCTCAAGTAGAATTCATCATATGGAGTATTATCAAGTAAAGCTACATTAACAAGTAAAGTTAAGTAATAATATCCCTTTACAATGCCTTTTTTTTAACCTTGCACATTTGCTGTATTTTAAAGATAGTGTGTATGTGTGTACTGTTTATACCTGTAAGGAACTGTCTTCAACAAAAAGAGGCATTTTTATTGTCATATTTTAGATATGTCAGTGGATATTTTCAGTAAATGAAGGTCAGATACATATGACAAAAAGGCATTATGAACGTAAAGCCCTGTTCAGCCATTCTGTAAACAGAGCACACCAGCAAGCTCCACCCCTGTGCCGATATGTTCCTTAATGACACCACACTCTTTCCATGTACACAGTGTCATCTGCAGAGGCAGATGCTGTATGTGTGGAGTGGAGTGATATCAATAACATTATTTGAGCCAGATTTATCAGATCATACATTTGATATAAATGCATTAAAATATTCAGAAGTGAAATGTCAGCTCTTGGTACCATTTACAAAAATGATTAGCTTGCCTAAATCTTGTAAAATCAATTGAAATGTTTAACTTTGTGCTAAAGTTCCACTTCTTTACAGGACTGTGAGCTGCCTGCAAGTGCTTTCTTCCATGTATGAATAGATTCC
This sequence comes from Hemicordylus capensis, assembly GCF_027244095.1. NCBI lineage: Eukaryota > Metazoa > Chordata > Lepidosauria > Squamata > Cordylidae > Hemicordylus > Hemicordylus capensis. The sequence goes on along the minus strand of NC_069658.1, from coordinate 119,227,691 downwards.
AGAGCAGTTATTTCTAAGATTGCAGAAGCTGTGGTTATGGAGATGGTTACTGGCTCCGTCCTGTACATGGGCAGGGCTGGCTCTAGGGGTGGTGAGCCAGGCAGTTGCCCAGGGTGCCTACCTGAAGGGGGTGAGCTGAGCTTGGTGTTTATTGAGTAAACAGTCTGCAGCAAGTTGGGGGTGGGGGGCAGTGCCTTTTATTCAAAGTTCTAGAAGTTGTTTGGGTACTTGTTACAGAAACGGACAGTTACCATGTGTGGCAAACACAGATTTGGCCCACATGTATGAATGAATCCTTAGGTGTAACTTGACCTTATCTGGATTGCACCAACTGGTTTAAACTAGTTGCACATGTACTCTTATACATACATGCATTTTTTTTCTTTTACTGCTGAACCTGATCCAGGGGTGCAGACAGAGGAAAGCCTTGAGGAGCAATTCCTCACTTAATATATTTTTTTGCAGGGGATAGACTTTTGAAGGGAGAAAAGATATGTTTTGGGGATTGAAGATATTGGTTATTAAGTTTGTGGAGGGGAGTTCAGTAAAATGAAGACCTTCTCAAATGCTTAGCGTGTGGAACTGTACCTCTCACCTGATCTAACAAAATATTGTTGCAAATGTCTGATTCTAGCTTCAGGTAAGAAAATTTAGATTAATCTGTGTGTCTTCCATTGGTTAGGCTAATATCCACTGAGAGGTTACAGTGTTGGCTTTTTGTGGTTTTCTGACAGCATCAGTACCTTGAAGTGCAAATGTAGCTTTATAGAAATCTTCCCTCATTGCCCTATGCTAACATAAAGTGCTTTGAAATGTATGGTATTCTGTTGTTCTGGCATTTTTTAATGCCAGAACTAGCAGAGCTTAGTGAATGAGCTTGAATAGTTCATCAAAACTTGATAGTTTTGCCAAATCTGTGTCTCTCCCTGATAATATCTGGCAATATGGGTGGGGAAATAGGGGCATAAGTGAATTAAGTTTTTCCTCTAAGTTCAGAGGAAAAACTTAATTCACTTATGTCCATTTCCAATAAAACTATTGCATGTTTCAAGTTCCTGCTTGCTAGAACAACTCCTGGAGGAAAACGTCCCAGTGATTCTCTCTTCTTTTAAAAACTTCTTGGTTTTCTTCTTCTTCAGTATTCTCCTAATGCTTTTTTAGGTCTTGATCCTTTCTTTTGGAGAGCGTATGGAAAGTTGAAAGGAAAGCAGGCAATGCTTACTTGAATTTGAAAGTATGTAGTCAATGTGATCACATGGAACAGTTTAAAAGCTTTGTATGAGAAAGAGATAACTCTGATTTATTCTTATGAATTCAACAGATTGTTTTTTGTGGCAATGAGTTCAGTGGTGAGAATGTAATATTTTAAATATAGCTTAAGAAATCAAAAGTAGTTGATAGTGGCTGACATCCCCATTTACAGTGTGGGGGCAATGCGTGCAAAGCACCTCCTCAGCATTTAATAATCCAGAGTCATGCTGCATGCATGTTAAATAGAAGCACTATTTAACATGAAAATATGTGCCCGAGGGCTGCATGACCCTCAGGGACATACTGTCATGTGACAGAGGGAGGAGAGACAGGAGAGACGCCTGCATGTGCAGTCTGCCACTGGGTTTCAAAATGTGCAGGCACATTGCATTCAGTGTCTCCACATAGTTAGTGGGGGATATTGGCACTAGCAGCAGACTCAATACCTGGCATTGTATGGGGGGAACCTCACCTTGACTCAAGCATACCAGGTAGATTCTGACAAAAGTTTGTGCTCTGTATACCAGCCAGATTAAGGTCTACCTATTCTGTGCATGTGCAGACATTGCATAGCAATTCTAAGAGCATAAATGAATTTCCTTTTTGTGGCTGATGGACCTTGGTTCTGTTGGTTATACTTCATTTAGAGAGGAAGGAAGAAATATGTGTCTTGGATATGTGTTTTTGTTAAATAAATGCTAGCCTATTTACTCTAATAATAAACTGTAAATAATCTAAAGCAGCATGATAATAATGTAGTATTTCTGAATCTAGCAAGCAGTGCTACTGCCCTGAGGTCTGCCACTTCCTCCCTATGTATGTATGTATTACATTTTTATACCGCCCCATCCAACGGCTCTGGGCAGTGCACAACAAGTTAAAAACAAAAACAAATACCATTTAAAACAAACTGCTTAAAACAATATAAAAACAAATTTAAAACAATTCAGAACCATTGTTTCTGAACATTGTCAGAACCAATTCAGAAACATGAAATTGATTGCCAGGAAATCTAGGACCAACAAACGGAAGTACTTTTTCACACAACGCATAATCAACTTGTGGAATTTCCTGCCACAAGATGTGGTGACAGCCAACAACCTGGATGGCTTTAAGAAGAGTTCGGATAACTTCATGGAGGAGAGGTCTATCAACGACTACTATGTGAGGGCTATAGGCCACCTCCAGCCTCAAAGGCAGGATGCCTCTTAGTACCAGTTGCAGGGGAGTAACAGCAGGAGAGAGGGCATGCCTTCTCCTGCCTGTGGCTTCCAGCAGCATCTGGTGGGCCACTGCGAAACAGAATGCTGGACTAGATGGGCCTTGGGCCTGATTCAGCAGGGCTGTTCTTATGTTCATTTAAAATCAATTTAAAATATTTAAGAGAAAATGATGTATCCATATGACCAGAAGACTGAAAAGGCTGTTATTTATTTATTATTTTTATTTAACATATTTTTATACCGCCCAAAACTTACATCTCTGGGCGGTTGACAACAAAATAATACCTAGCCCTCTCTGTGCTGTGGTATACTTGCCTCCTCTGCTCCCATTACTTTTCACTCAAACCCAAATGGTATTTTCTTATTTTGCTAACATCTAAAGGAATTTGCTGTTGCATCTTCGAGTATCAATAGGAATTGCGTTCACTGGGGGGAAGGCTTTAAATCACTGTTGGCCAATCTTATAGAAAAGTATACTTTTTAAGCCAAGTCATTTTATGTTATTAAAACATAAAGAGAGAGTGTGTCATTTTATGTCATTTTACACTAGTGGATGCCTACAGCCTCTTGTGCCTTGTAGCCTATTGAACTGGAGAATATACAGCAGTGTTGGCAGTGGAGTGATACCACTGTAGGTCTGTCTGTATGCTATGCACAGGCCCTCTTGCTCCTGTCAAGGTTTGTCAAAAGCCTCTCTGGGCTTCTGCCACCTGTGGCACTACCTGTGCTGCAGGACAATAAAAGATCACCCCCTGCTTTGAAGAAATAAGCAGCCGTCATTTCAGCTGGGCTCCGAGTCTTCACTTTTGCACATGCTCTGACCTGTCTTTGTGACAGTGTCAATTCAGTGTCTTCAGACCAGCATCCTGTGTCGGGGAAACAAAAATCATAATCTTGCCAGGCTTACCTTTATTGCTTGCTGCTGCTTACAACCATTGCTGCCTACTATGTCATTGTTGCTATGTTCGTGCTCCTGTGTTATTATTTCAGTGCACACAGGCTTTCTTTGATGTTATTCATATGCTGTAATTTGTTTTGATTAATGGATTTTTCTAAGGTGTGGTCCCTTGTCTTCATCCTGTGTTGATTAAGACCACCGGGTATCAGGTCATCTCAACTATTTAATTTCACCAACTTGAATTAATTACAATGCAGTAGGTTAAAAACATGCCATAAACAAACCCAATCATTGATTCCATAGCAACAGGAGTGTTGCTGTTTTAAAGTGACTCAGCAATTTACAGGACTTCCCCCCCCCCATTGGTAAAATAATAATAATAATAATTGCTGAACTTCATGCAGGTGTACGTTATATTAAAATCATACCTCCATATAAAGTGAATTATAAATATCTTTTAAAGGTCTGTCAAAAGACAACAGTATATGGACAATATGTTTTGTGACATTCAGTGAAGTATTGGCACCTGTATCCTGACCTTGCATATTTAGGACAACTATTCTGACCATCTTCATTTAGCAGTTTGCGTTTTATTGAGTGGCATTTTGATACTAAAAGTCATTTGTATGTTCCTTTCTAATTTGTGACTTTAAGTCAGATTACAGGACTAGCCTCAGGACAGAACAAATTGTTTTAAGTTTAAACCTCAGAACAGAACAAATTGCTCTGGCTGAACACTTGTGCTTAATTTGCTTGTGGGGTCCATAGAATCAGGTCTTAGTTGTTAATTGCCTTGTGGTATGACACAATTATGTATATTATAATGAGTCTGGGATTGCAATTATGAATGTGAGCTAGCCAACACTCTTCATAGGCAGATCAATGGCTGGTAGTAGTAGGCCAGAGCATGTTTGTGATTGCGGTGTTAATAGCCCTAAAATACCACAAATGGGGGAAGCCATAAAAGTGTGGTGGTGCTTGAAGTTTAGACCACATCTGCCCCCCCCCCCACAAAAAAGTGTGGTAGAACAGCATGTACCCACAACTACCTGATAGGAGGGATTCATGTGAGAGTGTAAAGTGACTCATCCCCTGCGCCTGCTCCTCAGCCAGGTTTGTGTGTGTCTGTGTGAGTCTATGTGTGTGTGTGTGTGTGTGTGTGTGAGAGAGAGAGAGAGAGAGAGAGAGGTGTCAATGAAAAGAAATGGCAATCTTCAGTCTTCTCGCCCTGGAGGTGTTACTCACTCACTCCTGCTAGGCACCCAAAGTCACCGTGCTGTTTTTCTGCAGGGGGAAACACCCTAACTGTGATGGCCTACATCTTTAACTGCCAAAGGCCTTTGTAGAAGTCCTAGTTGTTGGCTCTATAGATCTTGCTGCCATTATATTAAAGCTTGGGGGCTACAGTATTATTTGATTCACTTGAAACCTCCCCCCACCCACCGCCGCACCCTCTGCTACTCTTTCACAGTTCTTGCCACAGGGTGACATAACCAGTGCCACATGTCTATGCCAAAAAAACACTAACCGCATATTCATCTGTAGGCCATATAGGACTAGTACTTTTGGCCTCAAATATTCAAACTCCATGAAGAATCTTCGGAGCAATTGCCTTAACAGTTGCCCATGGATTAATATCTTCAGTACTTTTTTATTTAGCCAACACCAATTATGAGCCAACCCACAGCCGAACTCTCCTATTAACCCAAGGCCTCCAACTAATCCTACCACTAATAACCACCTGGTGATTATTAATTACCCTAATAAACATAGCCCTCCCACCAACAATTAACCTGTTAGCGGAACTTACAGTCATTACATCCCTCTTCAATTGATCACCACTCACCATTATTATAATGGGCATTGATGCCCTTACCACAGCTACCTACTCTCTGTTTTTACCCAGTGAGGTAAAATGTCAACACTTACCCATCTAACACATCCAACACCCCATTCCCCAAGAACGTCTCCTACTAACAATACACAATCTTCCAATAATGTATATTAATTTCTGAGTCCGAACTAATTTTTGGCTAACATTGGTTAGTATAGTTTAAATTAAAACATTAGATTGTGATTCTAAAAATAGAAGTTCACCCCTTCTTACAAACCAAGAAGTGTTTTGAACATAATGAACGGAGAAGACCTGTTTGTTCACCCAGGCCTTTTAAATTTTGATTTTCCGTTCTGATTTTATTTTTAACTAATTTTTAAAACAGTTTTTAAAATCCTTTGTATTGTATTTTGTCCCTTTTTGTAAGTTATGATTTAATGTGTTATGTGTTTTTATTGTAATCTTGTGTTATGAGCTGCCCAGAGAAAAATTTGTTATGGGCAGCTAACAAATAAAGTAATAAATAATAATAATAATAATAATAATAATAATAATAATAATAATAATAATAAATAATAATATAATTAATAATCCAAACTCAAATGGCGGGGAAAGTCCAAACTCAATGGCAGGAACACCATACATGCCATAAACACCTGGGCTATACCTGTTATCAGATACACTGCAGGAATAATAGACTGGACCCAGGCAGAGCTAGAGACGCTAGATCGTAAGACCAGGAAAATCATGACCATCAATCATGCTCTGCACCCCCGCAGTGATGTAGATAGGATATACCTCCCTCGCAGCTCAGGTGGAGGAGGAATGCTGCAAGTCCATCAAACAGTAGAGAAGGAGAAAAGAGGCCTTGCAGAATATATCAAGGACAGTAAAGAAGATGCACTTAAAATGGTCAATAATGAGAAACTATTCAACACCAATGAAACAAAGCAGGCCTACAAGAAAGAACAAGTCAAGAACCGAGGAGAAAAATGGAAAAATAAGCCCCTGCATGGTCAATATTTGCACAAAATAAGTGGGAAATCAGACATCAGCAAGACCTGGCAATGGCTTAAGAATGGCAACTTGAAGAAAGAAACAGAGGGTTTAATACTGGCTGCACAAGAACAGGCACTAAGAACAAATGCAATAAGAGCAAAAGTCGAAAAGTCCACAACAAACAGCAAGTGCCGCCTTTGTAAAGAAGCAGATGAAACAGTGGACCACCTAATCAGCTGTTGTAAAAAGATTGCACGGACTGACTACAAACAATGACAAAGTAGCAGGGATGATACACTGGAACATCTGCAAAAAATACAAGCTACCTGTAGCCAAAAATTCGTGGGACCATAAAATTGAAAAAGTTGTCGAAAACGAAGATGTAAAAATATTATGGGACTTCCAACTACAAACAGACAAACATCTGCCACACAATACACCAGATATCACTGTAGTCGAGAAGAAAGAAAAACAAGTTAAAATAATCGACATAGCAATACCAGGGGATAGCAGAATAGAAGAAAAAGAAATAGAAAAAAATCACCAAATACAAAGATCTACAAATTGAAATTGAAAGGCTGTGGCAGAAAAAGACCAAAATAATCCCAGTGGTAATTGGCACCCTAGGAGCAATTCCAAAAGACCTTGAAGAGCACCTCAACACCATAGGGGCCACAGAAATCACCATCAACCAATTACAAAAAGCAGCTTTACTGGGAACAGCCTATATTCTGCGACAATATCTATAATAACGGCAACAATGTTGACAATAAAATTCAGCCCTCCCAGGTCCTTGGGAAGGACTCGATGTCTGGATAAAACAAACCAGTCAATAACACCTGTCTGACTGTGTAAATAAATAAATAAATAAATAATTCCCTGTGATTGAATCCCCCAGACCCCTCACTTTCAGTAGCTTAATCCATTGGAGCCAAAATTACTGGTGCAAGTGCAAGTGAAAGAACATGCATAACTTCCAAAAACACACTGCCACAATGATGGTATTTTTAATTCTCCTCCTCCCAATTATAACAACAATAAACTCTGCACCACAAAACCACAATTGAAACATGAATCACATAAAAATGAACCTCAAACTATCATGCATCATTAATCTAGCCCCACTGCTAATCTTAAACAACTATGGAATTGAAGCCACAATCTCCAGTTTCAACTGAATAGCCATTACAAACTTTAACATCAACTTTAGCTATATAATAGACCTATATCCCCTCTCATTTACCCCAATTGCCCTATACATTACCTGATCTATCCTAGAATTTGCTGCATGGTACCTCCATACAGACCTGAAAATTAATAGGTTTTTCAAGTATCTTCTTTTCTTCCTACTAGCAATACTCACACTAGTAAATCAGGTGAAAGGGGGTTAGAATCATGTCATTTCTCCTAATTGGGTGATGATTCTCCTGCACAGACACAAATTCTTCTGCACTACAAGCATTTATTTACAACCGAATTGGTGATGTCTAATCATAACAATTTCATGATTAGCCATACACACATCCACTTGAGAAATCCATGAACCCCTCTCAGAACCAAATACACTTCAAATTCTCCCACTCTTAGGACTGCTTTTAGCAGCAATAGGAAAATCAGCCCAATTCACCCTCCATCCATGACTTCCTGCTGCCACAGACGGACCAACCTCAGTATCTGCCCTAAAAAACTACCATAGTAGTAGCTGACATTTTCTTACTAATCCAACTACACCCGATTCTAGAAACAAATACAAAAATCTTGTCACTGTTCCTTTCCCTCAGGGCAGTCACAATTCTATTCACTGCCATCTGCACACTTACCCCAAATGATATTTTAAAAATCATTGCCTTTTCAACATCAAGTCAGTTAGGACTAATAATAGTAACAATCAGACTAAACCAACCTCAACTAGCTTTTCCACAATTCAGCTCACACCTTCATCAAAGCAATGCTCTTTCTCTTCTCTGGCTCAATCATTCACAGCTTAATAGATGAACAAGACATCTGAAAAATAGAATCAAAGACAACCCTTCCAATCACCACAGCTTGCTTAACCATTGGCAACTTTGCCATAATGGAAGCTCCCTTTTTAGCTGGATATTATTCAAACTATACAGTTATTGAAACAATAAACAACTCCCATTTAAATGCCTGAGTCCTCTCACTCACACCAGTCGCAACCACCTTAACAGCCATTTACGCTATACATATTATTTTCTTTGTCCAAATGGGTTCTGTACACTACACAACTCTTGCCCCAAATGAAAACTGTCCAACCTTAATTAACCCCATTCTTCAGCTAGGAACAGGAAACATTGTACCAGGCTTTTTAATTACCTTAACAATCCAACCAATTAAAGCCATAGTAATAACCATATCCCCCATAATAAAATTATCCACAATAATAGTTACAATCCTAAGCTTAATATTTTCCTTAGAACTGGCAATTAAAACAGCTCTACTATTAACTATATAACTTTTCATATCAACTTGGATTTTTCAACATGCTCATCCATTGAAACCATCCAAAATTTACAGTACTCTTAACTGGACAAACTCTATCAACCCACCTAAACGATCTACTATGATATGAAAAAAATGGCCCAAAAGTTATCTCCACACTAAACACCACAACAATGGCTGATCAAACCTAGGGATGTGCACGGAACTGTTCGGCACTCCATTCTAGGAGCGCCAAACCAGTTTCGGCAACCAGCATTCGAACTGGTTCGGAGAAGGTGGGGGGTTGTTTTAAGGGGCAGGAAAGGCACTGCCTACCTGCCAGCCCCCGGCCCACTGCTTTCCGCCCGCCGGCGCTCTTCCAAAAAGCAGGCACGCAGGGCTGCAGTGTGCCTCCTTGAAGCCATGATTAGCATCACCATGCAAATGGCTGACACACATGAGGGGGAAAGCGGCAGGGCGGGGGCTGGCAGGTAAACAGCACCTTCCCTGCCCCTTAAAGTGACCCCCACCCTCCCAGGAGTGCACGGAAGCAGTTCAGTGCACATCCCTAATATGGATATGAATACAAAGAATATTTATACACCACTTTTCAACAAAAGTTTTCCAAAGCAGTTTACATAGATAGAAAAAGATCAATAAAAATGGCTCCCTGTCCCCAAAGGGCTCACAATCTAAAAAAAGAAAAAAAAGACAGACACCAGCAACAGCCACTGGAAGGATGCTGTGCTGGGGATGGATAGGGCCAGTTGCTCTCCTCCTGCTAAATAAAGAGAATTGCCACTTTTAAAAGGTGCTTCTGCTCAATTAAATTTGCTCAATAAAACAACATATGTTATTATTCTTAGACTATTAACCAAGCTGAATAGCACAAAAGCCACTGTTATTCAATTATAAAAACCAATGGCAACCAATACACAAAAAATGCACCAGATCTTTAAACTCATTAACAATTCTTTACTGGTCTATGACCGAAATAAATATATATTATTATCATTAACAATTCTTTCATTGATCTTCTTCCCTATCAAACATCTCTTCATGATGAAACTTCGAGTCCCTGCTAGGAATGTGCCCAATTGTGCAAATCCTAACCAGACTGTTCCTAACTATGAACTATAGAGCTGACACCACCTCCACATTTTCATTGTCACCCATATCTGCTGAGATGTCCAACACAGTTGACTCATCTGAAATATTCATGCCAATGGCACCTCCATCTTCTTTATCTGCCCACATCATACGAGGACTTTACTATGGCTCCAATATTGATATAGAGACCTTAAACTCAGGAGTAATTCTTCTACTCCTAGTCATGGCCACAGCCTTCATAGGATATGCCCTACCTGAGGCCAAATATCTTTTTGAGATGAAACTGTCATTACAAACCTTCTTCAGTTGTCACTGGCTAGTGAAATGAATCTGAGGCGGATTTTCAGTTGATAAGGCAACTTTGACCCAATTGTTTGCCTTCCACTTCCTGCTCCCATTTGCAGTCCTGGCCACAGCTGTTCTACACCTTCTTTTCCTCCATGAAATGGTGCCAGACCACCCAACTGTCCTAAACTCAAACCCCAACAAAATCTTGTTCCACCCATTTCTTCTTTAAAGACCTCCTAGGAGCAATAATTATCCTAATATTTCTACTTCTACTAGCCCCATTCTTCCCAAATCTTTTCAGAGACCCAGAAAACTTTTCACTAGCAAACCTCTTCATCACACCTCTGCACATTAAGCCCTACATAATGTAAACCGCCCTGAGCCTTTTGGAAGGGCAGTATAAAAGTTTTAAAAATACATACATACATACATACATACCAACAGAAATCCCAATCTATCTTTGGTCCCTAGACTTAGGAACACACATTCAATATAGGTCAACTCCCTGACAGGGACCCTGGTAAGGGAGATAGTATTCTCCTATCTACTAATATTTACTTAAGACATCAAAAGGTAGACAACTAGCCCCATCACCAATCCCCTAAACTAGTATTTTCAATAAACTACCTTTTGCCGCATTCCATCACCTAAATTCCTTAGCCATGCACCTCATCCCGGGCTTTTTTTTGCCCCCTTCCATCATCTAAATTCCTCAGCCAGCCACGGAAGCACTGGCCATCACAGTTACATTTAAATATTGAAACATAGCCAGTATGTAAGGGTAGTGTGAGCAAGTCATTAAGGCTCTACACACGATCAGTCCGAAAGGAGTGAAGCAGGGAGAGTGGGCTTGACCCGATCTCCCCACAGATGGTCACTCACTCATCTTCGGGCATGTGGATCGGCTACCCAGACAAGCAGTGGCTTGGCTCTGGCACCCCTGTGCCCAGCCACGGCTCACCCGGCAAATCCAGGGGTTGTGTGAAGGGAAGCGCCGCTGCACCCTGCCCTCCGGATCCCCAGTAATGCACCGCACAAGTGCACAGAGCATTACTGGGATCCTCTCTTCCCCCTCCTAAAGTATGTCGGCAAGCAACCATGGCAGACACATGACCAGGAAAACAGGGTTAACGGAGTGCTTACTCTGTTAACCTCATTTAAGGGGGATGGTATTTAGGCGGGCTTGCCACCGAGCCACCGCTGGGAGCCACATGGCTCCCATTGCTGCACACAAGCAGCAGAAACCGGGCTGGGCTCCCTTAGCCCGGTTTCTGCTGCTCGTGAGGATCACCTCCTAGTCTCTCAGCTGGTCTCTTGTCACTCTGTGCCCCTTAGAAGAGTAACAGAATACAAATGTAACCAATGTAATATAATAATAACATAGGAAACTGCCATATACTGAGTCAGACCATTGGTCTGTCTAGCTCAGTATGTATGTATTTGTTTATTTCGGCCCAAGGCCAGCATATCTAGCTCAGTATTATCTTCACAGACTGGCAGCGGCTTCTCCAAGGTTGCAGGCAGGAATCTCTCTCAGCCCTATCTTGGAGAAGCCAGGGAGGGAACTTGGAACCTTCTGCTCTTCCCAGAGCGGCTTCATTCCCTGAGGGGAATCTCTTACACAGCGCTCACACATCAAGTCTCCCATTCAGATGCAACCAGGGCAGACCCTGCTTAGCTATGGGGACAAGTCATGCTTGCTACCACAAGACCAGCTCTCACAATGTCAGCTATTGTGATGGATGTGGTATATGTGGAGGAATATATATTTCAAATATCCCATGGATCCTCACAAACAGAGCGGGGATTGTTACCAGAATAATTTCCACATTCACTGCTTTATTTTCCCCATAGCTGAAAGAGGCATCCATTCGCTAATTATGTCGCTGGAAACAAAACAATTTAAAAAATCAAAGTCCTTGTCCATATGGGGTCCCAGCCATTGAAAAGCAAGCTGCTCCAATCTACAGAGATCCTTCCTGGGTTCTGTTTCTTAGTCATGCCTAGAATGTGATGGAATATTAGGAGAGTGGGATAGGATATTGCAAGTTGACTTTTATGTAGATGGATAATTGAAATATAACCAATATATAAACCCATTACTATTCTATAAATAATATGATTAAGAAGTGTGTATGAGTATGGATAAACATTGGGAACAAATGTAATTAGGTTTTGCTTCCTAACAACTTGACTGCAAACAAGCTGCATGTAAAATGATTACAAGATAGTGATTCTTGACACACCAATTCCAGACACTGCCAAGACCTATTAAAAGCCTGACTTGATATATGTTTACTCAGAAGTAAATCCTGCTGTGTTCAGTGGGACTTACTTTCAGGTAAGTTCGCATAGGATAGTGGCCTTAAGCCTTTTTGGCATTTCACTCCTAAAATAAAAATCAAGTAAACCTCTCTGGTATTGATTGTTTAAAATTGAAACACAGCAATAAAATGCTTTATCAGCTGTTATTGGCCCAAGGACATGTGCCATTCTGGATTCTAGTGATGTACCAGACACAATTTTAAAGAGGTACCTTTCAAACTCCATGTTGGTGAAATAGGGTTTCCAGCTTTTGGGCAAAATGTAATGAAAATAAGCTATTTTACTCAATTCTCAGTGAGATTCTTCAAAGGATGGTCCTTTGTTAAGATGTTTTATCTTCTAACACAAGCACAGTGCAATTTGTCTGCTCCTCACAAACCGCACACACACAACTATGCTCACAATTCACATTTACTGCTTTTCTTAACTAGAAAACATTTGTTCATACACTTCCATTTACTTTTTACATACCTGGTTACAATTCAAAACTGGAAAAGATGTTTTCAGTAAAATACTGAAAAGCAAAACACAGTAGAAAGGACTAATTCTACGTTATAAAATTATTATTAAGCTGTGGTTTCCCTCTGTGCAGTCTAAGGGAGAGGGAAAGAGAAAGAGAACCAGTTTTCTGCTAATCTAGTTTTAATAGATTAGGTAAACATTAAAGTAACAGAGACATACCCAGTCCTTAATAAAAACATCTTTGTGGCAGTAAGCTCAATTGACTCCATTGTGACTTATTTCCACATATTGTGTGTAGTATTGGAATGATAAGGAAATTCTTAGGAATTGTTTGTACAGAATAAATGTTCAGTTGATTAATCATGCCCTGCAGACTTGATTCTCCTATATTGTTTACTCTGTATACCTATAAGCATCTCACCTATGGGCATTTGGCAGGCCTCTGTTAGAAATAACATGCTGCTGGACTAGTGGACATTGGTTGTCCACTACAACAAATCAGCAGTGCAAGTCTTATGTTCCTATGGCTTTCCAAAAAGGGATGTACTTCACATACCTATTGCAATGAGAGCAATGAAGAGACCAGACAACCAAGCTATGGATAAAGGGCTCAGGTAAAACCTAGCTAGGACTTTATTAAATAACGGTCAACTAGCATACAACACAGGCATCTGAGAAACAAGAGGCCGCTGTAAGGCAGTCAGATCAAAACCCCCTAAACCCATTAAGCACAGGGGTCAAAACCCTCCCCAGACAGTGCCCGCAGCTGCACAGCCAAGGATGGTAGGTCCTCAAAGGGGAAATAAGGGTTTGAACAAAGCCCACTCCAACACAGGATGAGGTGGTATAACACAGGTCAAGGTGATATAAAAACCAGGTAAACCTGTAGTCTGCCAGCAGAGGCCATATAGAACAACTGCCAGCACCCTGCTGAGTGAATTCCCGGCCTAACACTTAACATGAAAACTGTCCTCCAGCTCCCACGACCCAAACAGAAGCTAATTAGAATAAAGAATGTCACTTAATGCTCAATAGCCGGTCAGAGTGAGATGCAACATTCCCCATGAGAAGCAACCCCAGGAACAGGAAGAGAAGGGGGTGGGTGGATCGGTGCATTCACAAACTCCCAAACATAATGTGGAGCCCACCAATGATCAGGTGATCAATATCCCAATTTCCCACCTCTCACAGAAGCTTACTAGAGGTGAGGTTAACTCTTAAAGTTGGCTCTCCATTGTCCAGTGCAAATCCCCCCTCATTGTATTCATGATAAGAGGGTGTAGTATCCTTAAGAAGGTGCCTGACTTCTGACTTTCTTGTAAGGATATATATTCATTGCCTTCCCTAGGGAACAAAGCTATTCATGGCTGTTACATTTTCACAGGGCCGTGTGCACCCAGTATCAAGCTAATTTGGGAAATAGTCTGAAGGGGGCCTCTGGAAATGTCTGCTTGCTTTTGTAATTCTTTTTAGCGTCTTAAAAACAAACACATAAAATGTTAATCAGAAGCACTATTAAGTACCAAACAAGAGTGTATGGAAATATTATACAATATTAATTTCACTGTTAAACTTGAGATACAGGTAACGCCAAAAACCTGGGGCAAAACTGAAATAAATAAGTAAGTAAGTAAATAATCATTAATCTTCATTTATTTGATAACAAGAATTATTTCTGAAAATCTGTTTTGAAATAAGTTTCTTCCCCCCGCTCCCTTTGTATGCATCCTTGCCTCTTATGAGACATCACATTCACCTTGGAAATGACAAGCCATGCTATGAATAATTTTGCAAGTCTATAGTCAAAACATTTTTTCCATTCATTCATTGCATTTTTATACTGCCCAAATCAACTGATCAACTATCTCTTGGTAGTTCACAATAAATAAAATCTATAATTAACCAACAGTTTAAAATAGTTTAAAGCAAAAACAATTAGATGAAACCCCCAAAGACCTGAATAAAAAAGATGCCGTTTTAAGGCCTTCTTAAATGCAAACAATGATGTTACCTCATGCATCTTGGGAGGCAGTGCATTCTTAAGTCCACGGGGCAGCTACAAAGAAGGTCTGACGCTGCGTTCCTGCTAAATGAGTTGACGGCAACTGGAAGCAGACCTCCCCAAATGATCTTAGTAACAGTGGGGTTTATACAGAAGAAGGCGCTCTCTTCAGTTTTCACAAATATCTTTGTGGAAAACTAGTTGTATTTTGTCCAACAGCTTAAACTTAGGGTGCCCTTTTGAGCTGCCGAAGCCAATGAAGCATTCTACATGCAGTTGTAAGGCAATGCCACAATGCTCTCTGTTGCCAGAATGACTACATATTCTTTACTTACTAAGTATTTATCCTTTATTCCAACACATGGTTCTTTCTGAACCACCTCTTGTATGTTTAAGATGTGTATGTTCTCATATTCTGTGCTTGTACACATATTCCAAACTCTGCTTGAGCCAAGTAGTTGGTGGTTAATACTGGAGGCAACGCAGCAGCTGAAACCAATATGGCCAGTGCTTTCCTGGTTAGACCTGTGAGCATGCATGACTTTTGCTTTATAGGGGACAATGCTTTATAGGGGCTGGAATAATATAGCACATGAGCACATGTGTTTCTTTCCTGATCTGTTTTCCCATAGCTCCATCCTTTGGCCAGAGGTAGGTGATGGTATACAAGCTGAATCTCAGCCTGTTATCCTTCAGGTCTGAGTTCAGGTCCGATGCTGTCTTAAATCATGATACCATGCCAAGTATAATTTTTAATTGTGCTTCTTCCACCTTTTCTACTGTAGGGGTTAGCATAGTAATATGAAACGCCTGCAATATAAGCCACACAGAAGGAAAGGCTCAAACTATACACTATGGTGGCAATCCAGATTGCTTCAGTGTGTGTGTAGAGCAAACTTGGTACATAGATCTGCATTCAGTGGCTGACCTCCCTCAGGCTCCTGGCATTTTTCTCCCAGCTAGACTCATATTGGTTATCAGAGCCCCCTGGCGGTGGGGAGCTGTTTTGGCCGTGGACTTGGGGGAGGTAAGCTAGGCCCTCCACTCACCTGCATGCCCCTTTAAAATTGGGACCCCGCGTCCACATTTTATAATTGATTGGTGCAGACCAAGATTTAAGCAAGCAGATCTCCCACTGTCACAGTAGTTTGAGGATAGGAGTGCATGGTCATCATGTAATCCTTTTTATTACTGTTGAATGTGACAATATTATGCTACCCAACTTCCACCACAGAATATCTTCATGCAACTATTGCTAATGATCAGGCTCATTAACAGAGTACACATTTTGAATTCAAAATTACTTTCCTGCTTACCTCGACCTTTACCACCTGCTGGGTTGTCCATGCAAAGTGTCATTCAGCTTTTGAATCGGCTATAGATCAAAGAAGCCTTCCTGCACTGAGACGTAAAATATTCCTGGCGAAACTAAATAAAGTGCACCATTTCCACAAGTCTTAATGAGACTTGTGCAAAAAAGTTCATTTTCTCTGGAGAGTTAATGAAGGAAGTAGATTAAATAAGACTTTTATTAATTGGGTTTGGGGGATGCACAAACAAATCCAACAGTTGTTGCCTGGTTTACCTTAGGTCACATTCCCAAGTTAGTTTTCAAACACTTTCCTTTAAAGTTGCCATTAGCTTTAGGCTTTCCCAGTTAGAACCACAGCCTTTCCCTACATTTGGCATGCTACTTTGCTGTTTTCAGGTTTCTTCACCAAACTAAGGAACATTTGTTGCATCACACTGAATCTCATTCTACTCTGGAATTTTGTTTCCCAAATGATGCCTTCCTTCCACAATAAAAAAAAACCAGCTTTCCATGCTGTTTTTTATTGTGCTACTATAACTAAGGAATATTTTAAAACTTGCAATTATAGCAACTAATCAATCCTGCTAATCTTCCTTGAAGTGGCTCAACAAAATGAATGGTCCTCAAATGACCACAGCAGACAGAAGATTATAGAAAGGTGCAAATAAATTTATCCAGCAAAACGCTAACATGTTTCAGAGCATTTGTGGTCCACAATACCTCGGGCTTTGTTTCTCCACTCCTACAGTATACAAGCCAGGAATAATTCAGTGTAGCCGACTCACTGGTTAATATTGGGTTTTGTTATGCACTCTTGCCAGGTTCTAATCCTTACTTTCACTTGACATGACACAGCCCGCTTGTCCAACGCAACACTGGTCTCCATCATGCAGTTTTACTCTGTTATTAGAAAAGGTCAAAGGCCAGAGAAACTCCAGATAGAAAGGAGAGTGTTAACAACTTAGAAATACAGTCTACTGCGTTTTACCATCCTAAGATTGTTTGAGGCTTACGTTTACCCACTTGCTGTCCTAAAGGCAGAATGCAACATGTTTATATTTATTTTTCCTTAACAAATGATGGAGGAAAAGATATTTCAGCAGCATTATTTTTTTTCTCCATAATAGTGTGCTGGGTTTGCATTGAGTCAACGTGCTATAAGTACAAAGATCAGACTTCATGAGATGAAGGTCCCTGAGGCAGTGCTTACTTAAAAATAACGTAATTTAGTTATAAATAATATTAAACTGCCTTGAGATTGTTTTAATGAAAGGCAGTATAGAAATTTAACAACAATAAAAAGTGATCAGGATGTTCAGCTTTCTCTATCAGAGTTGGCTTTTAATTCCACCCCTGGTGTTTTATTGCCGCTCATTCTTCCCATCTATCCTGAAGCAGTGATGAGGTATTATATGTATGCGTGCATGCAGCCTGGTCTAGGTGGTTCTTTTAGAACTTCTCAGGTTACCTACTCTCTCAAAAAGATATAGGTCAGAACTTAGATGAAACAAAGCACATGTCACAGTAACATAGGCGGAAACATCTCTGCTGTGCAGTTTCATGACTTGGACTAACAAACCCTTACCATTCCTAACTGTAACACAAAAAACTTTGAACAGATTTGAAGAGAGCAATGCTATTATCTATAACAACTTTTAAGAATTTAATAAGGCCATACACACAAGCAAAAATGCTGGCGGGGCGAAGGAGCCTGTCCTCCAGCATCCCTCAGTGCACTGTGCCCGGGGCTTTTACCGCCCGGCTCTGTCTGTGGACAGGATGCCTGAATCACACACACACACACGACCCCACACCCTTAAACCCTGAGGTAAATTCCAAGTCTGGGCCTGGCTGCTCATGTAAACAGCCTCAAAGTATTTTCTAATATCACACCGCTTAGTTCTCTCTCCTTGTTCTTAGTGCATTTATCTTTTTTTCTGTGGGTTAGATGTTAACAAAATGCTTAGAAGTGTGTATAGGTTAATCATAGTCTCAGGCAGAATGTTATGCATATAGGAGCATATGCTGTTACTGCGCATGTGTAAATGTTTTATATATTCAGAAGGCAAACCCTGATGTATGTTGTGATGTACTCAAAAGAAGAACTGAATTTTATTAGAAACTTGGCAATTTAGAAGATGTACAATGGGATCGAGTGGCAAATGAGATCCCTGGGCAGAACAATAGCTACTGGCCAATCACCTGCAAACCTTCCTAAACAAAGATGGGTGAGCTGCTCTTTGCTATGCTCTGCAACAGAGTTGATTGAAATAGCCATTGTTATGTTTTTGTTTTTATTCCATGTTCCAGCTGGTAAAACGGTGTGTGGCCAAATTAATCTAATTAGTTATAAAATGGCCCTCCCTGCTGCCATTTGGTGAATGGATAAACTGACTGGTGAATGGATGAACCCCAAACTGAAAATACTCTAGTGCTCCTTAGCTAAAAGAAATGTCATCATGGTTGTGGTGTTGTGAAGACATCTTTGCTCTTGATGACACCTGTTATGTAGACGGGAAAGGACTATAATCTCTGTGACTGGCAGTCTGTCACCTACTGTTATATCTCCTAGAGCATTTATGTAAGCAAGAGTGGCAGGTTTCAGCACATTCCTATTAGCCACTTCACATTCTGAACTTTCTTTAGATGGCTTCCCCCTCCGAGAGCTATCTAGCATTTATCTGTTAAGCAGATGGCATTAGCGTAGTGGTGTGTGGCACTTGAAGATGACAGCAGTTTCCTTTTCTCCTTAGAGAAATCTAGCTAAACTGCTCACAGCATAAACATGCCAGCAATCAGAGTCTGATCTGGACAGTTGGGATTTTTCTTAACATGCAAATCTTTGGCCTGGACAAGAAACTGATGTTAGAGTCTGTATCGAGCCAAGCCTGGCAAGTCTTCTACAGCTCCATGTTTTCTGGTGCTTTCCGAGTGTCCTTTGCTATTTAAAATCCCTGGGAAATTCTGAGCAATGCGCAAATCACCATTAACTCAATAAGCATTGGGGCTGTTCACACATGCCGGCAAAACTGGGCTAAGGAAGCCCAGTCTGGTTTTGCCTGCACATGAGAACCACCAGAAGCCGTGCAGCTCCCAGCAGCAGCATGGCAGCAAACCCTGTAGGGAGCCTCAGCTGTTAGCCAGGGTTAAGGGCGTGAGCACGCTCCCATCCCTGGCTAACTGATTGTGTGTTTGTGCTGCACGGCTCCAAGCAGCACCTACACAAAAGTAGCCTCCCGGCCTGTATCAGGAAGCTCGCCATAATGCACCACACACCCGCACGGTACAATATGGAAGTTCCCCAAACTTCCAGCTGCCAGTAGCAGCTGGTGAACATCTGAGCAAGCGATCTGCTTGCCCAGCCAGAAGACAAGTATTGTCCGCGGGAGACGTACACATGGAGACTTCCTCCCCTGCAGCATGGAGCCTTTTCTCCATGATCATTAGAAAGGGTTCATTGTGTTTAATGGTTACTTACTACTACTAATTCTCTGACAACATAATCCTAAACGTGTTTACTTGGTCCCGATAAGTTTAATGGAACGTGTTTCCTAGCAAGTCCAACCTTAATTACATGATTACTTCGCTTGGGGTTCTAAATAGCACAACTTTGTAGGGACTTCTCCCAAATCCTTTCCCATTGGTGGTCATTGGTGGTGTTGCTTAGGAGGTAGGGCAAATGTTTGGGCTGAGTTCATAAATATTCATTATACTTTTTAAGCATTTTATTCAGATAGTTTGCCTTGTCACTTTTGCACTACCTTACTTCCTGCCATAACTTAGTCCTTGTGTTTCTAAATTGGAACAATTAGCAGAAGCCATCTGCAAATGTCCATATTGTATCACCATGTACTGCTTAATTCATAAAAGGAGAGGAGGTGGGGACTAATCCCTGCATGAAATCCATGCTGTCTCAGTTTGGAAGAACTGCCCTTGATCATCATATTGTGAAGAGGATGAGTGCATGGACTCAGTCATGATGAAAGCATCCACGGCTTAGTGATGTCTTCTTCATCAGCTATTCTAGAGGAGCCGGGAACTGGCCGAACCTGAAGCACAGACACAAAGTACTGCTTTGTTATCCAGCCCTTAATGAGCCTTCTAGTATTTTATTACTAGGCCTGGCCAGTACAGAATGTTTATACTGTATGGAGGTTGCACATTTCTGTGCCCTTCTGTGCCTAAAAGAGAGCTCTGAAGCACCCTGGGGTCTCTTATTGGGAATGTTTCCATCCTCAGACCCAGAGGTTTCTGACTCCTTTGAGTTCCTTCTTGATATTGCTGGTCCCTGGCTTCAGAATAGTCTGCAGTGATTGCTGCAGTATATCTGCTCCCCATATCAGTTTGTTTAGCCATCAACTCATCAGCAGCTGAGCCGAGATCAGTTAGCATCTATGGCTCACTCCATCACCATTCATCATTGGTGCAGATGCTGGTGCTGCTTCGACCCTTTGCAGGCAACCATAGTATGAGCTGTAAAAGGAGAGTAACATTCAGGAAAAGATGTGGGGGTAGAGGGGAAAGTAGCTGGAAATGGCTCTTTTCCACAAGGTATCCATACAAATGCATTAACGTCTTGCTTCAGATGTTCTGGAGCTGAGCCCAGGCACTGAAAACTGAACATTCCTGTGCTGAACCATGGAGAGCCTTCATTCAAACCATTATAATATGATAGAGGCTGCTGCCAGACATTAATAATAGCATTACTACTGCAACAGCTTTTTTATCCCTTTCTTATTTGTCTCTACCACTTCTGGAACCTCCTACCAAATCCTGCCTCTCAGTACAGAAATTAAAATATGAAATATGGTTTGCAGGGTGGGTGTTCGGGTGGGTGTGTTTTCTTTTGGTTCATCAGACTTAGGGCGGGGGTGGGGGTGGGGGAAATCCAAGTATTGCTCTTGCAGTTTTCCCTTTCAGGAAAAAAACAGAAGTGGTATTTAAGTGATGATACCAAGTAATTTGTTCATTCTTCTGTCAGTGTAATTTACAAGGCAACGACAGATAAACATAGCTATACAAGATTCATTTACGGTGACACAATGGCAGATACACAGAGCAGAACCCTGCCTATGAGATAAAGTGGACTGAGTGACTTATGCAGTAATTAGGGGATAATTGTCATTAACCTCGCAAACAGTAGTTTACCCATATTGTTTAAAAGGCTCCAGGATGCATAATGACAAGGTAATCTGTCAAAGCGCTAGGGGGAAATATTAATAAGATTTGTGCAGGCCTGGATAGAAAATATGCAGAAAGCGGCCACATTAAGCTAATTGGTGGATGAATATACACTTGTAAAAGTGCTTCTAATGGCACGTTTGCTGCTCTCCAAATGACTACTGTTAATGTGGAGAAGTGGGCTGCCTAGAAAGTCAGGACTGCTGGGACAAGAGGGTATTAAGTCATGCAGGCACAGTTATTATTACCTTGCACGCCACAACATATTTTTATCCACTCTTCTTTTGCATTTCAAGGTCTGTGATACGAACAGATAGATAACTCACTAATCTCTGTCTTTTTTTCCTGCATCACCTTTGCCCCCACCACTGTCCTTTGGCTGCACATGTTCATCCCTAGCATAAAGTTTTTCATTTCCTGGCAAGTTGTGTGTGTGTGCATGCAAGTTGCATAAAGATTCAAAAACAAAACAAAAAGGGAAGCCTCATTAGCATCTTGAATCTGTTGCCAGCAATAATGCATCGCTCCCGAAAGAATCTTAAAGACAGAAATCAATCTCTGTGTTCTGCTGCCACCCATATACCAGTCCTAGTAAACAAGTGTATTTCTCAAGCTAGCCTGAATGGGCCAACAGATAGAATGTTGGACTTATGACTGGGATCCCTCAGTTGTGGGCCCTTTGGTGGCCTGTTCAGCTGTTAATGATTACTCTCAGTTCTCTTTCATGCCTCTGTATGGCTGCGCACCTGCAAATCCATATGTGCAAGCCTGAATATAAGGTTTTAGAACTTGGACAGAAGGTAAAGTGTTTTTGTCCCATTGGCATGACAAGGGTATGTGTCAGAAAGCAAGGTGTGCATCTGCCCATTTAGTTATTTCCTGACTTTGGTAAACAGAGCAGAAGGTTCTTCAGCCTGCGGATGCTTTATGTAGAGTTGCTTGGCAGAAGTCCCTTCCGTTTTAGATTAGTTAGCATTCTTGTTACAACTGCCAATGCACTCTTTCTTCCCTGCTCCCTTTGTCCTTCTTAGCCCTAAAGTGGACTCCAGCATCTGCTCTAGATGCTGCCAAGGAAAACGGCATAGATAGCAGAACTTATGCTACTCTGAAGTGCTTGCCACCCCCTGAGCAGTTAATTTCAAAAGTGAAAGCCAAGATAATCCACAGCTCCCAAAAGTCCAAGGGCAAGAAGGACTCAGCCTCGGATGTGTCCTCTGCTTCCATAACGCCATAGCACATACTCCCTAATTTCCTAAGATGGGTCCCCACCTGCCTCTACCAATCATCCACTGTGACTCAGGAGGAGCAGGACACATTCTCTCCATGACCCCATCCCTAAAATTCTGGGGGAAAGTCTCCAGTATAAAGTATGAGCCTTCTATCTTGGATTGGGAAGCCCAGAAAACTATCTTGAGTAATGGGTTAAACTATACATGTTTCATTATCATATTCTGTCTTTGTGATTCTTAAAAAGAAAAAGAAAAAGTAATAGTAGCCATGGACACCAATCTGGATCATCCATGACATGGGGTGAAGGTGAGTTTAATCCTTTCATCCACATCATTTCTCCAGTAAAAATTCTTCTCCTTGAACATGCTGTTTGTTCGAAGAGTTAAATTGCTATTCGGATCCATATGCTTTTCCTCCTGTGGTAAATAGCACCTTCAGGAGGTCAACTTCCATCAGGAAAATCACATGAGGGGAAAGGATTAAGCCCATTCTCCTCCCAGTGCTCTGATATTGATCTAGATCAGGTCTGCACAACTTCAGCCCTCCATCTGTTGTTGGACTATAACTCCCATCATCTCCAGCCACAGTAACCAACAGAGAAGGATGCTAAGAGTGTAGTGCATCAATAACTGGAGGGTTGAAGTTATGCAGTCCTGATCTAGCCTCTGCTCACAGCTGGTTGGTTTTTTTTTTAAGGTGACAAAAATGGAAATGAGACAACACATTTAGCACCATATCGAGTTTGACCTTTAGCCAGCCCTCTGAACTGAACCTTAAAGGTTCCTTCCAGCCAAGGAATCATCCAGTGGGGATGACTGCAATGCCCCAGTTCCTCTGTTGTGTTCATAACAGAACATGGTGGGGTCAACTCTGAGGCAGCTATTCCAGTGGTGGTGGGGAATTGACAGAGAAATGGCGCTGGTAGGTCAGTGGGCCATTACAGGGGAAGGGGATTCAGAAATTTAATTGCAGTTTCCCCTTCCAGCAGGCCTACCACCTCTTTGACCTTGGAGAACAGTGCCAACAAGCCACAGAACCTCACCTTATTACTCTGTAATGCCAGGTCAGTCCAAAATAAGTCTGAGATCATCCATGACTTGATTATGAAGGAGCCAACCTGGTATGCATTATGGAGACCTGGTTGGGAGAGGCTTATGTTCCAGTTTGGGCCCAGCTTCTCCCGGTCGTGGAGCAGGTGAGGAGAGGTTGTGGGCAGGGAGGTGTGGTGGCTGTGGTCTATAAGAATAACATCTCCCTTACCAGGATTCCTGTCATGGAACTGCCCTATATTGAATGTGTATACCGAAGCCTAAGGACCAAGGATAGACTGGGACTTTTGTTGGTGTACCAATCACCCTGCTGCCCCACAGAGTCCCTAACTGAGCTGATGGATCTGTTTGTGGAGCTGGCATTGGAGTTGCCCAGGTTGGTGGTGGTTGGAAACTTCAATGTTCATCTCAGGACAGTGTTGTCAGGAGTGGCTCAGGAATTAATAGCAGCCATGACAACTATGGGCATATTCCAAGTGTTCTCTGGACCGACACGTGACGCTGGTCACATGCTCTATTTGGTCTTTTGCTCTGATCTGGGTGGAGAACTCCTGTCATCTCCCCATTGTCATGGATGGACCACCTTCTGGTTAAGATAGGACTTGGAACCACAACCCACATCTGTAGAGGTGAAGGACCTATAAGTTGGTCCACTCAAGAAGGTTATTGGATCCAATAGGATTCCAAGAAGCATTGGAAGGGTTTAGAATTGGCTGTGCTTGTGATTCTGTCAATGCTCTGGTGAAAACATGGAATAATGAACTCACTAGAGTAGTAGACACAATCGCTCCTAAGTATCCTCTCTGACATGCTTCAAAGTCAGCCCCATGGTATTTGGAAGAACTATGGGAGCTGAAGTGGCGAGGTAGATGACTAGAGCGCAAGTGGAGGAAGACTCGGTGCAAATCCAACGGATCACAACACGTAGCACATTTGAAAATCTATGCTCTGGCAATGTGGGTGGCAGAGCAGTGATTCATTTCTGCCCGCATTTCTTTGGCAAAACCACATCCAGCGGTGTTGTCTAGGGTTGTGAAGGGACTAGTATATGCCACCTCCTTCTTGAATTTGAACTTGGAACCATCAGTCACTCACTGTGATGTCTTCAATGTGGTTTTTGGTGTGTGTTTTGCAGATATCTCTCATATTTGGGCCAAACTGGATTCCACACTTACTGCAGAGTCTATTGTGGAGGTGTCCAGCAACTCCTCTTATAGGATTAGATTGGATCACTTTCATTTTGTGACTCCTGAGGATCTGGACAAACTGCTTTGGACTGTGCATCCTACAGCCTGTTTTATTGACCCTTACCCAACTTGGATTATCTCATCTGGTAATTGTATTATCAGAGAGGATCTGGTAAATATCATAAATGCTTCTCTGAGGGAGGGCAGGATGCCACCTTGTCTTAAGGAGGCTATTATTAAATCTCATTTGAAGGAACCTGCATTTGATCCCTTAGAGTTAATTAATTACAGACCCATTGCCCATCTACAATGGGATGGGAAATCCCATCTACCATGGGATGGGCAAGGTGATTGAGTGAGTGGTGGCCTCTCAGCTTCAGGCAGTTTTGGATGATACAGATTATCTAGACCCATTTCAAAAAAGCTTTCAAGTTTGCTGTGGGGTTGAGACTACCTTGGTCAGCCTGATCATTGATCCCCAATTGGCTATTGATGTAGTGAGTGTGACTCTGCTGGTCCTTTTGGATCTCTCTGCGGCTTTCAATATCATCGACCATGGTATCCTTCTGGATTGCCTAAGGAAGGTGGGACTGGGTGACACTGTTTTGCAGTGGTTCCAATCCTACCTCTCTGTTAGATTCCAGATGGTGTTACTTGGAGACTGCTGTTCTGCAAAGAGAGAACTAAAATATGGAGTTCCACAAGGCTCCATACTGTCTCAAGTGCTCTTTAACATCTATATGAAATTGCTGAGAGAGATCATCAGGAGGTTTGGTGCAGAGTGTTATCATTATGCTGATGACACCCAGATCTATTTCTCCATATCAACCTCATCAGGAAATGGCACAACTTCCCTAAATATCTGCCTGGAGGCGGTAATGAGCTGGATGAGGGGTAAGAAACTGAAGTTGAATCCAAATAAGATGTAAGTACTAACTGTGGGGGTTGGAACTCAAGAGATAGGTTAGATCTGCCTGTTCTGGATGGGGTTGCATTCCCCCTGAAATATCAGGTACACAGCTTGGGAGTGTT
Source organism: Hemicordylus capensis (assembly GCF_027244095.1). Taxonomy (NCBI): domain Eukaryota; kingdom Metazoa; phylum Chordata; class Lepidosauria; order Squamata; family Cordylidae; genus Hemicordylus; species Hemicordylus capensis. The sequence continues at coordinate 119,201,866 of NC_069658.1, read as the reverse complement.
CCTGGATCCCAAACTCTCTCTGGTTTCTCAGGTTGAGGCTGTGGCTAGGAGCACATTTTATCAGCTTTGGCTGATACATCAGCTATGCCCATTTCTGGAGGTAAATGACCTTAAAACAATGGTGCATATGTTGGTAATCTCTAGGCTGGACTACTGTTATATGCTCTACTAGGGACTGCCTTTGTATGTAGTCCAGAAACTACAATTGGTACAGAATGCGGCAGTCAGACTGGTTTCTGGGACAACCCAAAGAGACCGTATAACACTGATTTTAAAAGAACTGCACTGGCTGTCAATATGTTTCCGAGCGAAATTGCTGGGTATTACCTATAAATCCTTCAGTGGCTTGGTTCCAGGGTACTTAAGAGAGCACCTTCTCTGTCATGAATCCTTTTGCCTATTAAGATCATCTGGAGAGGTCCAGTTATGGTTGCTGCCAGTTCATTTGGTGACTCGAGACTGGGCCTTCTCTGTGGCTGCCCTGGGGCTTTGGAATATGCTCCCTGTTGAAATAAGAGCATCTCCTCTGTTTGCTTTTAGGAAGACCTCAAGACGCACCTGTTTTTCTTTGGGCTTTAACTGAAATTAATTTTAAACTGTTTTATTTGTGCTTACCTCATGAGATCGTTTTAACTTTTTATTCTGTGAAATTGTTTTAACTGTTTTTACTCTGTTTTATATTTGTTGTGTTTTAAATGTGTACACTGCCTATAAATGCACATATCAGGTGGTATATAAATGAAACAAAAATACACACAAATAAACAACATAAACTCCCAGTTGACAATGTATAGTCCAGGCTGCATATCCACTTTGCCATGTCTCTCCAAGTGCATAGTTTGTGAGTCAGGCTGTGCTTCCTACTGCTTCTTGAGCCCAGCATTTATTCTGGCATTTGCAACCATCCAAATCCTCTAAAACCCATCATATCATTTTTAGTCTGCAGTATTGAGAGTAAAAAATGGAAAGTTGCCCATAAATTTTTGAAGATGGAAAAGAATCCAGGTTTTGATTAGATGAACCAGAAACTATTTGGATGCACCTATTGTATTGCTGTTGTTATCATTGTTTATTGACTGCATTTCAATTTTAAAACTTTACCAATGCTACATGTGCTATGTAGCATTTTACATAGCAGAAGGAATGAAAAAATGGTCCCCTTGCAGTCTAAAAATAAATAGGGAAGGAGAAGCATCAGTAACAGCCGCTCAAGGAATGCTATGCTGGGGCTGAATAGGGACAGTTGCTCTGCCCCTGCTAAATATTAGCGCCACCACTTAAAAAGTTGCAGATAGTAAAGGAACCCCAGAACTTTGCACAGTTAGTAAAGGAACCTCAGACAATGCTTTGAGGAAATGAGAACCACCCAGACTGATCACTTGACTGGGGTTCCTCCTGCAGATTCTCCCTTCTTATATAGACCTTCCACTGATAATTTGAATTCTCACAACAGGGTGGCCAAATGTCCTCTTTTATAATGGGCATTCCTTTCCCCCCAGTTCTGTCCAGTATTTGGGGACGTATCTGGAGCAATTAAAAAAAAAAAACACCCAAGATTGTCTCAAATCAGCCTGCTTGCTGCAGCTCTTCTGAGCAACTTTTCTCCTTCCCCTGCCTCACCGGCTTTCTAGCCTCATCCAGTCGGAAGCCATACAGGCGGTTCTTCCACCTCTGGGAGCCCACATGATGCTGGCTGCTGCTAGTCGATGCAAAAGCAGCCAGCAGGAGAGAAGGCAAGGCAGCACACATTTTTCTGAGGGACACAGTGGCAAGTCAAGTCTGTGAGAGGACTACTCAGGGGCATAGCTATAATTGGGCGAACGGGTTCAAAGAACCCGAGCCGTGCCCAATCAGGAGCTGCCATTAGCGCCCCTGACATGCCCCCCGCATCTGACGTCAGACGCGGGGGCGGGAGTTTAGCTCCCGAGCAGAGGCCGCACGGCCCCTTTGAGAGCTAAACAAAGGCTGGCGCTGCGTTTGCAGCACCAGCCAGGAGCAGCTCTTCCCTGCAAAGGCAGGGAAGAGTTGCTCCTGGCTGGTGCTGCAAACGCAGCGCCAGCCTAACTAGCTCCTGAAGGGGCCGCCTGGCTGCAGGGAAGTGCTGCAGGGAAGAGCCGCTCCTGGGCTGCGCTACAAACACAGCACCAGCCTTTGTTTAACTGCCGAAGGGACCACATGGCCCCTTTGGCAGTTAAGCTGCTTCTCCCGAATGGAGCCTCAAGGCTCCGTTCGGGAGCCAGACCACACACCCCGCATCTGACGTCAGATGTGGAGGTGTGGCTATCCCCTGCGTCTGACGTCAGACGCAGGGGGCAGGGCTATCGGGGCGCCCGCCGCGGCTGTACACGGGCCGCCAGCAGGCTAGCTACGCCCCTGGGACTACTGCACTATCCGTCCCCACATTCAGCACTCAAGTGGGCCTGGCTGCAGCTGGCCCTGAGGCGAGAAGCTGATGCTGCACATGAGAGTAGCAGGGAAGAGAATCAGGGACAACCTGGGCCTCTGGAGCTTGGCTTCTCTCCGCCCAGCCAAAACAGCATACACACACACACACACACCTGGGGAGATGCCACGTGCCCTGTGTGAGTGGGACTAGGAGTCTGGGACTCTGTGTGTGTGTGTGTGTGTGTGTGTGTGTGTGTGTGTGTGTGTGCGTGTGCGTGTGTGCGCGGGTGGGGGGGTGCACTGACTGGATTGAGGCACTGAGAGGGAGAAGCAGAAGGGGAAAAACATTTAAGAGAGTGGGAATAAATATTTTGGGAGAAATGGAGGAGAGAAAAAGGGGGGAAATGTGGCACATGTAGGTGCAGCGAGAGAAAGGGAAAAGGGAAGGTGTGTGGAAAAATTATTTTGGGAGAAATGGAGGACAGAGATGTGGAAAATGTAGATGCAGTAAAAGGTGGGAGAGATGGGGGAAGGGGAAGGATGAGGCATATTTGTATTTTTAAAAAATTCAGGAGAGCAGGGAAGTGAGTGAGGTAAAAGAATTAAGCGTGAAAGAAAGAAACAGGGGTCTTGGGAACCTAGAGGCTAGGAAAAAGACTAAGCAGACACAGAGGTCACCTGGTGACAGGCTTCTCCTCTGTGGTGAGTTCTATTTATTTTTAAAAGATCTTATTTCTAAATTTATGTCAATACATATAAGTTAAATTTTGCAAATTTTATGCAAATTAGTGTCCTCTTTTCCTCAGCTTTCATCCTCTTTCTTGTCAATTTCTTTCTTTTCTTTCTTTCTTTCTTTTTTCATTGTCTATTTTGATGATACATGTCCTCTATTTGGGTGATATGAACCTGGCCACTACAGTATAGTGGCCTCACAAAGATTGTAAAGAACCTAACCTTTGTTCTAGCTACATCCAAGATAAAGGAAGCAATCTGCAGCCTTCTAAAAGGAATTTGGCTTGATTAGGATCACATTCTTGCTGATTTCCCCCTACCCATGGACTTAAATATATGGTGGAGGGGGAAACCTTCAGGAAATTTGGTAAGAACTAGAAACGTTATTTTAAAAAATGGGATAGTCCTGAAGGAAAGTGTGCTACCTTCGTAGAACTTGGCATGATTAAATGAAAGAAGATCTATTAGAGCTGTAAAACTGTAGCTATCTATCATAATTGTAAAAATAAAAATGCATACACAATGCTGCTATTTTAAAAAGTAACTTATTTTATGCATAATGCAGTCTTATCAGGTCCATAATCAAGAGTGTGACATAACAAAGTGAATATTTTATCACAAGTCAAAGAATTATGTTTTTAAAATCAAAAGAAACATTTAAAACATGCTTTAGAATCCTAATAAAGTTACATGAGCTACAGAGGTGAATAGTGTTTTTGTCAAAGCAAATCCTAATTGAATAAATTAGGATTATTTTGCATTGATTCTCACAGGGAGCTCCATATGCATCCTTGCTTACTAATTTACTGCTGTTGGCAGGAGTTTTCCTTCCCTTCTCCAACTGAGCAAAAAGCTCTATGTATGTGTGTTACCATGTTATTTCTGGAAAGCTGAGTTTTTTAAAGACATGCTGCTAAGCTGTTCATTGAATGCTAATATGGGAACAGGTGATACATAAAAGTCTTCTCTTGCCTTTATTCAACATGGGGACTTTCTGCAATCACCTTGTGGTGGAGTTTTACCTGAATCCTGATCCCATAAATAGACTGATGCACATTTTGAATGCAGCTAACATTAGTCTTAATTTGTGAGAATTGTCCAGCACCAATTAACCTGCAGTTATCATGCTTGTTAATGAGACTGCTCTGGGGTGTTAGCTAAGCACCCCTGTCTTAACTTTTGGGCTTATGTGGGGAATCAGCAAATCTAGAGCAAGCAGTTAATAACAGAATAAATTTGTGCAAAGCTCCAGTCTTGGAAATTACTGACAGAAATTTGAAGTCTAATATAATCAGGTTTATTTGGGGTTTTAGGGGTACAGAAAGGAGATCTTGATTAAGAAGCAACACAATATTAACTAATAAAATTAACAAAACTAATAACACCAATAATACTAAATTGAAGTTCACAAAGAGGCATTTTAGCTTGAGGCCCAAATTACAATCCACTCAAGGCTTACTAAACAGGCCTTTAGAGAACAGCTTTAGACTTAAAAGAAAGCAAAGAGGGAGCAAAAGAGCTTGGAGCAGAGGTTCGTTAGTATACTTGGATCATTTCTGATGGTGTGTTGGACTCTTTTTGCTCAGCTAGTGCTGAGGAACTTCTCTCTCCAGGAACAAATAGGAAAACAGGATGCGGGTGTGGGGACCCATGTGCCACTCGCAGGTCTGGAAGCCATGGAAGTCTAAAGGTGGTCAGATCCCAAGAGACCAGTTCCCTAATGCAGACAAGTGTGCTGAACAGATTGGGCCTGGAGACAGGGCTGACGAGAGGGGGAGGGGAGCTGGTACAAATTACCTGGCGGTCTGGAAGGGGGCCTGGGGTGTGCATATGTTGCTGATTTGCACTCACTCCTTGGGCACCCTGCCTATGCCCAAGACTGAGGAAGACTGACTGCAGCTGGCACTTGCCAGGCCAGTCCACCGCCAGTGCTGTGCTGCCAAGTGAGTGAGACTTACAGCGGGTGGCAGCGACCACAGGCTCGCACCCTCCCGCCTGCTCAACATCATCATCATCATCTGAGCCTGAGTCTTTCCCCCACCTGCCTGCGCATGCGCCATGCAAGAGAAAGGCATGGTGTGAAGGAGCTAAGGTGCCGGCGGGAAAATTTCTTCTTCTTCTTCTTCTTCTTCTTCTAGCGCTCACTTTATAAGAAAAATTAAGTGGGTGCTGGGAAATAACAAGGTTTTTTTTACTCAAATAGCCAGGTGAGTCAGTCAGCCCTGAGGGGGAAAAGGGGGGGGGCACCCACTTGGCACACTGGCCTGCTCTCTCTTCTCACCGTTTTCCCTATTTTAGGATCCCCCCACACTCCAAACATCATATAAAAGAAAGGGAAATAGGCAGAAAAACAAGAAGGGTGAAAAGGACAGCAGGAGTGTGAAGCGGGGGAATTAAGAGGCAAGTGGAGAAGGAGAAAGCCAAGCTGAAGCATTTGGCATTACTGGAAAACTCCTAATGAAATGCTCTTCAGCCTGTAGCTAAATAACAGTGGTCATCATTCCAATAAAATAAAATAATAAGCCTTCCACTGTTACCACTTGGCAAAAGCTTATGCTGAGCTGCATTACATATGTGTTACAAACAAGTTTAACAGATACAGTTTTTACCAGGATGGAGATGCTGGGCCAGTTGAATTTCTGCAACTTGTGCAAGCTGTTACCAGTACAGTGCCTCCATCAGGGCAAAAAGAGCTGGCAAATGACTTATTTAAAAATGATATTCTGCCTCTGAACAGGATTGTAAGTGACAAAGATTTCTAACTAAATGGGATTATTCAATCATCACAGTTTACTTTCTTTAATTTGTTACCAAGGAGCTTTTATAATTACTAAGCCTTGTTTCAGTATTATATAGAATTTCAGCAGAAATTGCCTGTGATCTAACTGTATTTTCTCTTAGTTTTCAAATAAACAAGATTACATGTCAGAATTATAAAAATGTGAAAATTTAACATTTTTGTGAAAAACAAAAAGCAGTTGCATTTTGCGAGTAGTTAATTTTAAATATGTTGCATTATATGAGTGTTGCAATCTGCGAAAAGTTGCAATTTGCAAGGTTGCATTTTGCAACCTCACAAATTTCAACACATTGCCACACATCGCAAATTCCAACACAATACAACACATTGCAGTTGTATTTACTGTAATGTGAATTATAATAATGTGATATATTACATATTATTTTGATTTAAGTTTTTTTATATGTTGTTTAAGAATAAATATTTTCTTTGCCTATTCCATGTTTCATTTGTATAGCAGACAGGGTGTATGTGTATATTTTTATATACCATTATCTAAGGCATACCCATCGCTAATCCCATGCATGGCAGCTCTCGCGAGAGTTCGCAAGTAGCTGCCTGGATAGCAACAGGGACGGGGGGAAATGGTGGTGGCTGCCTGCCGATAGGGTGGTGAATGGCAGTGGATGGCCAAAGCAAACGACGGTGAGGGTGGATGGGAGGGAAGAAGGCAGCGGCGACAGGCAGGGGAAGACAGCCGGTGGGGTAGGCGAGGGAAGAAGATAACTGGCGAACAAGATGGCTGGCGGGGGGGAGAAGGTGGCTGGCAGGGGGGCAAACAAGACGGCTGGCGGGGGGGAAGAAAGCGGCAGTGGGAGTGGGGGGAGAAAGCTGCAGCAGGCGAACTAGAGGCGCAGATACTCTGTGCCTGGCCCAGCTAGTGTGTGTGTGTGTGTGTGTGTGTGTGTGTGTGTGTGTGTGTGTGTGTGTAACACATTAATACACATCCCATGTAAAGATTTTTAGCTGCTCTGCCCTTGCTGGGGGGCCCAAAACTTTTTTCCCAATGGGGCCCAAAAACAGCTCGCAGCGGCCCTGCCTGGAGACAGGGCCAACCTGGAGGTGGAAAGCGAGATGGGCACAAGGGCCAAGGCACAGCCAGATGGAACAACTGGTGTCCAGAGGCATGTACAAGCAACAGGTGAATCCAGACACACTGCTTTAATATGTCCGTGATATAAATAGGCAGAGGTCTGCTTTGGGGCCAAATGCTGACCACACCTCAGTGGTGAGGGTGACCTCCGTGGTGGATAAAAGAATACATTTTGTCCTGTTCAATTCTAGGTGGGTGCGCTCCAGAACACAATGAATTGAAAAGGTTTAGACAACCTTAATGTAAAAACTTTGAATAGGTGGACTCAGAGCTTATCTGGTGGCAGGAAGACCTTTGGGGAAAAGATAACTGATAATAACACATTCCCCATATTTCATGCCAGCCATTAACTCTTTGGGTCAGAGAGATGAGCCTGTTGCAGTCTTATCAGTTCCTTCCTGGGAAGGTGATTAGCTCAGAAGGTTAATCTTTTGTGCCAACATAGTGGGGAGTTCTTGGCTACTCCTTTTAGAGGAATAACTTCTCGTTAACTTCCTGTCTACTTCAGCAACTTTATCTGAGCTTGGAGAGCACAAGGAATAGTCCTCTTTCAGTTGCGGGTTAGGCTTGACCTTCCCCATGCTACCTGCTAAGTGACTTACCCTCGTGAGTTAGCCCATGAAAGCAAATGGTGTGCAAGTATGGAGACTTCAAGCCTGTAATTCCAAATCACACACACACACACACACACACACACACACACATGCTGCTGGGAGCCCCCAAACACGCTAGTCTCTTAATATGCTTATTGAACTAGTGTCCAGTAAACTGACTGTCATGGGCAAATGCAATTTGAATTCTTAGATATTTACTTGCACTTAGAGGCTATTCACATGCGCGTGCAAAACCAGGTGAAGGGAGCCAAGTCTGGTTTTGCATGCGCGTGTATGCCGCCGGGATTGGGCTGATCACGGTAGCACCACAGCAGCAAACCTGCATATGAAGCCTTCCTTTACAATGAGGTTAAGAGAGTGAGCACTCCGTTAACCTCGTTTTTATGATCGTCTGTCAGCAGCTGCAGCTAACAGATGTGGGGAGGGGAGGGGGCATCTCCATCAGTGTTCCCTCTCGAACAGAGATTCCCAGATGTTATTGACTACAACTCCAAGAATCCCCAGCTGAAATGGCTTTTGCTTGGGGATTGTGGGAGTTGTAGTCATCAATATCTGGGAACCCCTGTTAGAGGAAACATTGATCTCCATAATGCACTGTGCATTATAATAATGCAAGTCTGGCACCCCGACCTTCGGAGCTACTGGTAACAGAAGGAAGGCAGAATGATCATCTGCGGGGAGGTAAGCTCTTTAGAGCTTCCTCCCTGCAAACCCTGTATCCCTTTCTCTTTGCTTGTGAGAAAGGGCTCTTAGTCTTTTTATGGCTGGTCAACTGGCCATAACAATTTTGATTTGTTGGAGAGCTGGTCTTGTGGTAGCAAGCATGACCTGTCCCCTTAGCTAAGCAAGGTCTGCCCTGGTTGCATATGAATGGGAGACTAGAAGTGTGAGCACTGTAAGATACTCCCCTTAGGGGATGGAGCCACTCTGGGAAGAGCAGAAGGTTCCAAGTTCCCTCCCTGGCAGCATCTCCAAGATAGGGCTGAGAGAGATTCCTGCCGGCAACCTTGGAGAAGCTGATGCCAATCTGTGAAGACAATACTGAGCAAGATAGACCAATGGTCTGTCTCAGTATATGGCAGCTTCCTATGTTCCTGTCATTTGATTTGACTCTTACTCTTTTACTTTTAGTGGATCTACATCAAAACTAACCTAATGTTCTCCTCACACATAGTTTATTTATTTATTTTATTTATTAAAACATTTTTATACCGCCCAAAACTTACGCCTCTGGGCGGTTTACAACAGGATAAAAACAAAGTAAAACATTTGTTAAGACAAAAATGGGGGGGGGACACACACATTACAACAATTTTAAAATTTTAAAATAATATTTTAAAACAGCATTAAAACAACATTAATTAAAAGCCTGGGTGAAGAAATGTGTTTTTAAAGACTTTTTAAAAGCTGTCAGAGATGGGGAGGCTCTTATTTCACTAGGGAGCTCATTCCAAAGCCTCGGGGCAGCAGCGGAGAAGGCCCGTCCCTGAGTGGCTGGTGGCAGCTGCAGACGGACCTCTCCAGCAGGTCCACCACGAGCCGGTGGCAGCTGCAGACGGACCTCTCCAGCAGATCTCAGTGGGCGGTGGGGTTCATGCAGAAGAAGGCGTTCCCTTAAATACCCAGGGCCCAAACTGTTTAGGGCAGGGATTCTCAAACTTGGGTCCTCAGATGTTATTGGACTTCAACTCCCATAATCCTCAGCCTCAGTGGCCTTTGGTTGGGGATTATGGGAGTTGAAGTCCAATAACACCTGAGGACCCAAGTTTGAGAATCACTGGTTTAGGGCTTTATAGGTTATAACCAGCACATTGTGTTTTGCCCGGAAACATATCGGCAGCCAGTGTAGCTCCTTCAATACAGGAGTTATATGGTCTCTCCGAGATGACCCAGAGACCAGCCTGGCTGCCGCATTCTGGACCAGCTGTAGTTTCTGGACTACGTACAAGGGCAGCCCCACATAGAGCGCATTACAGTAATCCAGTCTGGAGGTTACCAGCAGATGTACCACTGTTTTGAGGTCGTTCACCTCAAGAAACGGACGCAGCTGGCGTATCAGTTGAAGCTGATAGAAGGCACTTCTGGCCACCGCCTCAATCTGGGACACCAGGGAGAGGCTTGGATCCAGAAACACCCCTAGACTGCATACCTGTTCCGTCTGGGGAAGTGTGACCCCATCCAGAACAGGCCGATCAAAATCATCTCTCGAGTTCCGACCCTGGACAATGAGTACCTCCGTGTTAGCCGGATTCGGCCTCTGGCTGAATAGCAACATAGACAATGGCAGGAGGACAGTAGCACACGTAGTAGAGATAATTGAATAGCCTAGTAGGGATGTGAACAAATCAATTTTTTTAATTTGATTTGTGCCCAAAACAAATCATCCCTGATTTGTTTTGTGTCCAAATCTACCCCCCCCCAAATCAGCCCAGATATGATTTGATTTGATTTGGATTCATATTGATTCGGACCACTTAACAAGGTTCTAAGGGTACCAAATTTGGGTGGTAGGTAGGTCCCCATGGGTACCACCTAAAGTTCAAGGCAGTGGGACACTTGGTTGATATTTAATGGATTGTTTTAGTTTTTACTGATTTTGAACATTTCTGCCATAGGAAACAATTGGGATTCAGCGTCGCCATATCCTAGCCCTAGCACAGATCTCCAGCTTTCTTTCTTTTTTTTAAAAGCTGAGCTCTAGCCTTTGTAGAAGTGGAGTTATGGAGCAAAATGTGCAGTCATTTTTCAAGTGTTCAGATTCTTTAGTGTATAATAACTTTTCCTTATAATGAATCCCTATGAGGATTCATTGCACACCTTCATTTCTTCTGTTCATTTTGACTGTCAATGGACAGTGCCATCTGTCAACTGCCATGTGCCAACTACACCCCACCACCCACCTGCAAGGCAGTGGGTACTCATTTTAATTTTTAGGAATATTATTATTTCTTGTTTACACAGTCAGACAGGTGTTATTGACTGGTTTGTTTTATCCAGACATCGAGTCCTTCCCAAGGACCTGGGATGACTGAATTTTATTGTCAATTGTTATAGATATCGTCGCAGAATATAGGCTGTTCCCAGTAAAGCTGCTTTTTGTAATTGGCTAGTGGTGATTTCTGTGGCCCCTATGGTGTTGAGGTGCTCTTCAAGATCTTTTGGAACTGCACCCAGGGCGCCATTTACCACTGGGATTATTTGGGTCTTTTTCTGCCACAGCCTTTCAATTTAAATTTGTAGATCTTTGTATTTGGTGATTTTTTCTATTCCTTTTTCTTCTATTCTGCTATCCCCTGGTATTGCTATGTCGATTATTTTAACTTGTTTTTCTTTCTTCTCGATTAGAGTTATATCTGGTGTATTGTGTGGCAGATGTTTGTCTGTTTGTAGTCGGAAGTCCCATAATATTTTTACATCTTCATTTTCTTCAACTTTTTCAATTTGATGGTCCCACCAATTTTTGGCTTCAGGTAGCTTGTATTTTTTGCAGATGTTCCAGTGTATCATCCCTGCTACCTTGTCATGCCTTTGTTTGTAGTCAATCTGTGGGGTCTTTTTACAACAGCTGATTAGGTGGTCCACGGTTTCATCTGCTTCTTTACAAAGGCGGCACTCGCTGTTTGTGGTGGATTTTTCTACTTTTGCTCTTGTTGCATTTGTTCTTAGTGCCTGTTCTTGCACAGCCAGTATTAAACCCTCTGTTTCTTTCTTCAAGTAGCCATTTTTAAACCATTGCCAGGTCTTGGTGATGTCTGATTTTCCACTTATATTGTGCAAATATTGACCATGCAGGGGCTTATGTCTCCATTTTTCTGCTCGGTTCTTGACTTGTTCTTTCTTATAGGCCTGCTTTCTTTCATTGGTGTTGAATAGTTTCACAATATTGACCATTTGAAGTGCATCTTCTTCACTGTCCTTGATATATTCTTCAAGGCCTCTTTTCTCCTTCTCTACTGTTTGATGGACTTGTAGCATTCCTCTTCCACCTGAGCTGCGAGGGAGGTATAGCCTATCAACATCACTGCGGGGGTGCAGAGCATGATTGATGGTCATTATTTTCCTGGTCTTACGATCTAGCGTCTCTAGCTCTGCCTGGGTCCAGCTTATTATTCCTGCAGTGTATCTGCTAACAGGTATAGCCCAGGTGTTTATGGCTTGTATGGTGTTCCCGCCATTGAGTTTGGACTTGAGGATTTTTCTAACTCTCCTGATGTATTCACTTCCAATTTTTCTTTTAACTTCAGTGTGTGTGATGTTATCGGCCTGGAGAATGCCCAAGTATTTGTAATGTTCTTTCTCTTCCAGGTTCTTGATATTGCTTCCATTGGGCAGTTCTATTCCTTCTGTTTTTCTTATTTTCCCTCTGTTCATTATTAATGCAGCACACTTGTCTAGTCCAAACTCCATTGCTATATCGCTACTGAATATACGGACAGTGTTTAGCAGTGATTTGATTTCTGACTGGGACTTTCCATACAACTTCAGATCGTCCATGTACAGCAGATGGTTGATTTTACTTGATGTTTTAGATGTTTGGTATCCGAGGCCTGTTTTGTTTAGTATTTGTGAAAGTGGGGTCATGGCGATTACAAACAACAGAGAGGATAGTGAGTCCCCTTGGAATATGCCTCTTCTAATGCTAACCTGTCCAAGTGTCTCGCCATTGATTGTTAACTGTTTACTCCACATGCTCATTGCTTTTTTAAATAAATATCTGAATGTTTTTGCTGACACCAGTTGTTTCTAAACATTTTAGTATCCATGTGTGAGGCAACGAATCGAAGGCTTTCTTGTAGTCAATCTATGCAACACTTAGATTGGTTTTTCTTATCTTGCAATTTTCTAAAATCATTTTGTCAATCAGCAGCTGGTCTTTTGTGCTTCTGGTGTTCGAGCAATTTCCTTTCTGTTCAACTGGAAGCTTTTTGTTAGTTAATAAGTGTTGCATCACTTCATCTGCAATTATTCCAGTTAATAATTTGAACATGGTTGGCAGACAGGTTTATAATTACTTGGAACTGCACCTTTTGCTGGGTCTTTCATGATGAGATGAGTTTTCCCAGTTGTTAGCCATTGTTCAATATCACCTCCTTGCAAAATGTGATTGAACTGTTTTGATAGTTGTTTATGAAGGCTTGTTAGGTGTTTAAGCCAAAAGCCATGCAGTTCATCGTTGCCTGGCGCAGTCCAATTTTTAATTTTCTTTGCTCTTTCACTTATTAATTCTGGTGTTATTATTAGATCTTGCATTTGTTGGTTACATTTTTCGACCTCTTTCACCCAGCCTGCTTTTTTATTATAATCTATTGGATTGTCCCATAATTTCCCCCAGAATTGCACTGTTTCGTCTTTATTTGGTGTTTCTAGGTTTCTTGCAGTTTCTCCTTCTATGCTTTGGTAGAAACGTCTCTGATTTGACTGGAATTGGAGATTCTGCCTGTGTTGTGTAGTTCTGGCTTCATATCTGCTAATCTTCTTTGTCACTGCTGTTATTTGCTGCTTTATTATTTCCAGGACTTCTCTAATTTTCCTTGAATCTAGGTGGTATTTTTGGATCAGATTCTGTTTGGTGTTTTCATTCTTCAGCTTCTTGTCTTTCATATCTTTCAATTTACTAGCATCTGATCTAAGCCTGGAGATTTTATTTTCTAATCTAATCTTCCATTTAGGTGATGTACTACTTTCTTTTTTTACAGGTCCATTGATCTTATATCCGAGCTCTTGTGTTGTTATTGTTGCTGCACTGTACATTAGTTGGTTTGTTTCTTGCAAATTATTTGTTGTTATTTCTGCAAGTGCAGCATTTGACATCTTTTAATACCTGAGCAAGTTGTTTTTTGGCAACATGTGCTCAGTTATTTTTTGCTTTAGTTCTTGTTGCTTTTCTGTTAAATGGCATTCGGGTTTTTGAGGTGAAGGCAAAGGGCAGGTTACCTGGTTTTGATTTTGAAACAGTTCAGCAACAGTGGCATCCTCTATTTCCAACACATCCTCCACCTGTGCCTGAGCAACTGCTTCAGTTGGTGGTAATTCTTCTTCCATATCTTGAGCCTGTGTTGCTCTTTGCAGCTCTTCCAGCTCAACTTCTGTGAATACTTTATTTCTTATTATGAATCTTCTCTGGTCTGCTAGCCTTTGTTCTGTTATTTCTGTGTCTGGATGCTTCTCTTTCCAAGTTTGGTACATTCTTTTTAAATAACCTCTTCTAGTTGGACTAGACTTGTAATAGCAGATCATTATTTCCTTGTTGGCATTTTTCATATATATTTTTCGGTTAAGCGACGTTTCTTCCAGTAACTTTGCTGTCTTCAGCCCTGGTTGCTCAACTGAAGATCCTGAGTCCTGTTGCCCACTTGCCACCAGATGTCCAGGGACTACAGCACCTGGCGCGGTCCTTGTTAACCCGGGAGACGACCAATCCGGTATAGATTTATTAAAGTTACATCTCACCATATTGTTGATGGGAGAGGCACTCTTTGTCTGGCTCCTCTGGTGAGACCTGTCCATTATGGTTGGACCTCTGGCATAGCTCTCACCTTCCTCAGAGCACGCAAGCCCCACAACCACGCCAAGGTAGTGCCTCACTGGGGGATGATGATGATAATGATGATGATTACATTTTATATCCCACTCTTCCTCTAAGGAGCCCAGAGCGGTGTACTACATACTTAAGTTTCTCTTCACAACAACCCTGTGAAGTAGGTTAGGCTGAGAGAGAAGTGACTGGCCCAGAGTCACCCAGCAAGTATCATGGCTGAATGGGGATTTGAACTCGGGTCTCCCCGGTCCTTGTCCAGCACTCTAACCACTACACCACGCTGGCTTTGAAATGTTTCGATTCTTTGGTGTCTAATAACTTTTCCTCATAATGAATCCCTATGAGGATTCGTTTGCTAGTTACAAATGAATGGGAGACTAGAAGTGTGAGGACTGTAAGATATTACCCTCAGTGGATGGAGCCGCTCTGGGAAGAGCATCAGAAGGTTCCAAGTTCCCTCCCTGGCCTCCATGATAGGGCTGAGAGAAATTCCTGCCTGCAACCTTGGAGAAGCCACTGCCAGTCTGTGAAGACAATACTGAGCTAGATAGACCAATGGTCTGACTCAGTATATGGTAGCTTTCTATGTTCCACTGTCCAAAATACAGTCAAAATAAATAGAAGAAATGAAGGTGTGTAATGAATCCTCATAGGGATTCATTGAGGGACATTTATTATACACCAAAGAATCCAAACACTTGAAAAATAGTAACCACACATTTTGTTCCATAACTCCACTTCTACAAGGGCTAGAGCTTAGCGTTTTTTTAAAAAAATGAAGCTGGGAGTCTGGGGAAATGAATAGGAGTGATCCAAATCTCAAACCGATTTGAATCGAATCGGGCACAATTCTATTTGGATCCGAATCTATCCAATGGACCACAGGGGTGATTTGTTTTGTCTCCACCCAAATCAAATAGATTCAGATACAAATCAGTTTGTACCAAAATCAATTGCACATCCCTATAGCCTAGTTCAGACAACCCTCCTTTGTAGTATGCGGTAGTGATGGAGTGTTTCATGATCCAGTGGGTATCGAGTGCAGGCACTGATTGTATGCACCGGTGCCTCCATATGCAGCCCATAGTGTGCTGGTTATTGATCCAGGTGCTTGAGTAAGTCTGTGATTCTGTCTCCGAAGGATGCCATGGATGCATCACACCTGTGCTAACTTGGCAAAGAGGCCTTTTAACGTGGTGATTCTCTTTATTTAGCAGAGGGAGAGTAACTAGCCTTATCCACCCCCAGCACAGTACCTCCAGTGACTATTGCTGATGCCTCTTATGTTTCTTTTGAGATTGTGAGCCCTTTGGGGACAGGGATCCATCTTATTTATTTATTATTCCTCTGTGTAAACCACCCTGAGCCATTTTTGGAAGGGCAGTATAGAAACTGAATGATGATGATGATATTGCTTTGTGAAGCCAGGATATTTTACACAAATTCTGCACTAATTTTGAGGATGCAATCTATTCTGTTGTTTCTGTGGGTGGCTATGTGTGAATTTGTCCATCCATCATTAACTCATTGTCAGAAGCATTATATTTTCTGTTGAAGTTATAGAAGTAACTTGGGTGAAGGTGGTTTCTGCATAGACACCTACTACTAAGACAATTAGGACATGCTTTAAATAACTGATATAGTACTTCAGTAAGAATTAAGGGAGCACATTTCTGCATTTCCCAGTTGCTTTGCATGCTGCTAGTTGGTTCCTTATGGGGTGTGGTGGTGGGGCGCGGGACACAAAGTAAAACCTGCCTCTTGAAATTCCTGCAGACCTGCACTGCCCAACTTATTCCCATTGTTGTCTTGTATTTTCCAACTTTCCTCTCTGTGCCAGAACTTCATTTAATCAAGAGAGACACGTTCATTTCACTTTGTGCATTTTCATATAATTTGTTGCAAATGCTTCACCTCATTATACCACAGTCCTTCAGGACCAAGCATTCAGAATGTTGTAAAGATAGTAATTATTATGGAGATTTAAGGTAGACTGGAGCTTATGGAACATGGAAGATTCATATCAGAATGAGAATTACTGAAGACCTCTAGAGAAAATCCATAGTTTGAATGCAGTGGTATTAATTGGGGATCTGGTAGATTGTGCATTTTCAAATCAGAACATGACAAGTGCTTAAGTACTTTGTTAGATGGGGGTCTCTGCTGCTGGAGGTGCTGTTTTAAGAAGGAGATTTCAAACAAAAATCCTAGAGATCTGTGGTTATTAAAGCCCTTTTTTAATTCTACACACACACACATACACACACACTTTATTTTCTCATCATCTTTGTTAAATTCTACAGCCCCAATTATTCATTCCCTCAATCAGGTTAATGGTTACTGTGAATTGCTTCAGACACTCAGTGGTTGGCGATTCCTCTCATGTTTAGGAACTGGGCCTAAGGCTTTGACTTCATTCTCTGCTGCTGCCATTCTGAAATGGCAGGAACAGGATGAGTCACTCTGTGTGTGTGTGTGTGTGTGTGTGTGTGTGTTTATTTTCATTCAGGAAAGATGAAGACTTAATATATATCAATATTATTCCCAGTTTCATGGAAATTCTGGCACAATTGAACCCATCTGTGGACTGGATTCCATAGGTCAGCTGATGTGCAACTGACTCATGCCATTATTCAAGCTATAAAACTTACTTGCTTGCTCTGATATACAGCCATTGTTAAATCTGCCCAAAGAGTTTTCCTGCTGTGGACACAGTGTGGCAGAATCAATGGCTCTTATAAGTCACTAGCCATTTTCTAGTCCTGGTCCTTGTAATCTCCAAAAAACAGCTATTGTGCTCTGATGTACCCATATGATATGGTCATTCTTTCCCAAATTTAAAAGGTATGATCTAAAGACCTAAATCCAGAACAACAGGTTAATATTTTTATTGACTGTAAATAGATGCTCTTGAAAAATAGAGGTATTCAGTTCTAGATTTAGAGCACAGAAATTATGCAAAGCTTTATTATAGAGAAAGTAAATTTATATTTAGGGTCTGTAATTGAAAGTGGATCTTTTACAAACATATTACAAATGCATACTGACAACATTTTTACAACTTTAAATAGAAAATTATGAGTGGAAAGATATAGCAAACATGCTTATTTCGCTAAATATTGGAACATGTTACCCTTATATGTTACGCATCTTCTCATCATCACATTTCTTTTACCTGATTGATTTGTACAAAGTCACACATACAAACTTGCTTAATTAAATAAATGCTGCTCAAATGATTTTAAGTACTTCTCAGAAATGATCACAACAGTAATAGAAAATATTCCATAAGTACTTCCCAGAATTATAATTTTTTAAAGGATAAACGGTTTTTTGTTTTAACCTTTTTATTAATTTCAGCCTCTGTATAATTATCTTTCACTCAACATACAGACATGGATGCATGTATGCATACATTTACCTTCAGTTAGCTATGCCAAGAAGTAAATTAGAGAGATAAAAATAGACCTGCAAATAGAGATAGATCTATAGTAATTATCAGTTGGCTAAGAGTAGTGTAGTTTATAGAATATTTTCAATTCTTCATTAAGAAAAAAAAATCAAATCTACAATTATTTTAGAACAGACATTCAGGGTTGAAGATGTTGCTTGGAAAATGTGCTGGTCTCTTAAATAAGTTGTAAAAGCTTTCGTGTTATATCAAAAAGTTGATTTATGAAGCAGAAACCCTCAGGAAATCATATTTCCCAGTTTCTCATCCTTGTCCACAGGACAACCCCACTCTCCCAATTAAATTTCTGAAAATTGCACTGAATCTTGGTGTAAGAGGTCTTACTTTCTAACCCTATTTGTATTGTCTGGTGATGATCAACTTGGGCTCATCACCTGTTCTTAGATGACCCACGTGTTAGGACAAAATGTATCCTCACACATCTTGGCATATCTCATTCTAACCTATAGGTCAGCAAAAATCAGAAGATGAATGCAGGATGATTAACTTTGACACTGTCTCACTGACCTAATAATAAATATACTATTGGTGTGGATCCAGAAATATTTGTCTGTACAGCTATGTACAGGGGAAAATGTGTGTTTAAACTGAGGGAAAGAATCATTTAAGGTTATAAATCTTGTACTGTTGGAAGTTAATCGTACATGGCTTAGAGATTTTCAAAGAGTCCTCCTCTTCTGAAAGCAGAAGGGAACCACCAGTATTTAGAAATCAAGACCAAAGAAACAGAAGCATTCATTTAACACTGCAGACATATGGCACGCTGGTCTTACGGACTTTTTCAGAGCTGACATTCCCTGACTTTCTTATGTGCATTGTCACCAGAGAATTGTTTTATTAAGTAATGAATTAATGGAAATAATATGAATTGGAACCTTTTGTAATGAAAATTGTAAATGTTGATAAAATTTAATGGCATCAGGGGGAAGATCATGGGTGAAAGAAGAAACCAGTTACATGTCAGAAGCGATGTGAACCTCAAGCCAAGTATTACAATACACCAAGGAATACAAAGCTAGTTTATACCATAGTCCAAAGGGATGTTTGTCTTTGTTTCTTATAACTTTTTAATCTTAAAATTATATTCCTATTCCCCCTTATCTAGTTCTGAATTATAACACATTGCCAGTTTTTATACAGCTAATGCTATGTGAATATTGAGCTCTGATTATAACACCACATTTTTGCTGTACCATACAAAATATACCAAGTCTAGTAGTAAAAAAAAGATTCAACCAGTGAAGAACCAAAACAACAAAAAGTAGTTTCCTCATTTACAGATTTAAAAATTAAGATCATCTTCATTTCTAATATATATCGGAAGCTCTAATACATCTGATACATTTTTTTTAACAAACAATATTCCGTGTTTTATTTGGACAAGCCTTTTAAAAAAACCATATAGCATGAACCACATGCCAAAATATTTTTAAACAACTGGCGGGTATTTACTGAAGCTTGCACATTTATTCTCAATTAACCTTTAGCATATTATGATTCCTTTGAAACAGGTGCAGCAGGTTATGGCAAATAGAATAGATGTTTAAGAACTAGAGTAAACTTAGAATTGTTGCCCAGCTGAACATATATCCATATATGTTATGGATATACACATTAATTATATATAGAACCAGAACACAGCCAGATATAAATTCAGCTGTCAATGTGTAGCCGACATGGGGAGTAAATGTTGCAATCCTATGCACATTTATTTGTTTGTTTGTTTAGCATATTTACATTCTGCCTAAAAGCTGCATCTCTGGGTGGTATACAACAAAAACAATAAAAACTAAACATAATTTAAAATGATTACAACAGTAAAATAATTTAAAACCCAACATTAAAAACTAGTAAAACTATAATTCTAATTAAAAGTCTAAGTGAACAAATGTGTCTTAACTGCCTTTTTAAAAGATGCCAGAGATGGGGAGGCTCTTATTTCAATAGGGAGCGCATTCCAAAGCCCTGGCGCAGCAACAGAGAAGACTGGTCCCCAAGTAGCCACTAGATGAGCTGATGGCAACCACAGATGAACCTTTCCAGATGATCTCAGCAGGCGATGGGGCTGATAGCAAAGAAGACATTTTCTTAAATACTCAGGGCCTAAGCTTTTTAGGGCTTTATAGATAATAACCAGCACCTTTTATTTTTGCCTGGAAACTTATTGGCAGCCAGTGTTGCTCTTTTAGCACAGGAGTAATATGGTCTCTCCGAGATGTCCCAGAGACCAACCTGACTGCTGCATTCTGTACTAATTGAAGTTTCTGGACTACGTACAAAGGCAGTCCCACATAGAGTGCATTGCAGTAGTCCAGTCTGGAAGTTACAAGCATATGTAGCACCATTCTGAGGTCATTCACCTCAAAAAACAGATGCTGCTGGGATATCAGACAAAGCTGATAGAAAGCACCTCTGGCCACCACCACAATCTGGGACACAAGGGAGAGGTACGGATCCAGAAGCACTCCCAGACTGCGTACCTGTTCCTTTTGGGAGAATGTGACCCCACCCAGAACCGGCAGATCAAAATTGTCTACCGAGTTATGACCCTGCCCTATAAGTACCTGAGATTGAACTCAGTGGGACTTATTTAGTAGGCATACATAGGACAGGACTGCACAACCATGGCTTGCCCAAGATGCCTGGTGAATTCTTATAGAAAGAAGTAGCCAGAAGACTCCTGTGCACTATCAAACTCAAAGGGCTCATTCATTCTGAGCCTGGCTTGTGTTGAAAAATAGTTTTTCCCCTGACTCTGGGAATCAGAAGTTAGGGGTGTGCATGGAACTGGACCCTAACCAGGCCGGGCCAGTTCGGTCTGGCACCTCTCACCCCCCTCCCCGGTCCAGTCCGAGGGTGGGGGTTCACAAACTTTTTTAAAAATTAAAAATGTAAACTTACTCCCTCTGAGGGTGTTCTCTGAGGCAGTGGCGGGGTCCGCGTAGGTTCCCCCCTCCACTGCTAGCCTCCTTTTGGTCCAAAACCGGCCTATTCGGCTGTTGAAGAAGAGCCCAATGTCAATTAGCCCAATTAACTATTCACTGCATTGTTTGTCCACTACTGGAGTTTTCAGTGAGATGTTCAAAGACTAATAACCAAAATAAAACAAAACCCATATTTTTTAGATAGAAAAGCACATAGCTGATCCTTGATTCAAACACTTGGCTTCAAAGACAAACACACTCCCCCCCAAAACCCTCTAAAAGTATGTAAAATTGACACACTCTCCAACCACTTACATAGGAGAAATTTTAAACTTTGGTATGTCTCCCATTATTGCACCAGGCTTCACTAGATTTTCACATCTGATAATACTTCTTACCTACATATTGTATTCCAAATTTCAGGACAATTCAGTAAATAGGGGAGGAATTCTGAGTGCTAAAATGCGAAAAATGTCAGGCAAATGTACATAGGAAAAGAGCCCCTTTGTGGTCTCACCTTAAATACAGAGGCACTACTGCAGAATTTCATTGAAGTATGAAGGCTGATTCCAGCAATCCCCCCCCCCCGCGCGCTCCATGAGGGAATATCTCTGGGGCAACACACATGAAAAACATTACAAAGGAATGCAGATGTGGGTTTTACATTCTGGCTTAGAGTTCTTCACATGTATGCCTTCAGAAAAGGTTGGGGCATGGTTGGATGTGGGTGAGGGGAGACATGAGGTCAGCATAAACCCTGGAATAAACAAACACCTTTTTAATACTGTTACTTGTACGTAAATTGATTTCAACAGAACTTCCTTCCAAATACATTTTCTTACAACAACCCCAAACATGCCTGTCCCAGACAGGATTTTAAATCTTTTTGTCATGCCATGAAATATGTAGAGTATAATAATGTTCCATCCAGTCCAGAGTTCTCTTTCCAAACCTAAGCCAGCCTCTAGGAAGTTTACAAAAGAGGGATGGGAGCAACAGCTCTGCATCTGGGCTGTGCAAACACTCAGCTTTTTAAGAGTTCTGTTATATTTCCCAGCACTCCCTGAGCACCTTGCTGTGCACCTTTATCACTTGGGCTTTCCGCAGCTCTGAATTCCCCAGTGCTGTGCACAGGCCCACTTTGTGCAAGTGTAAGCAGTGGGAGGAGCTGCCTCCCCCTGGCACCAGGAACAATGTACAGATTATTAGACTCCAATGCTTCAGAGCCAAATCTTTGCACAGCCCTATTATACTGCCTCAGGAAGTCCCATCTGAGATCATAACTGGCAGCTGTGGACAGGCCTGAATGGGCATCTGCTGGACTTTTTCCGAGCCGGGGGTGGGGGGCAAAGGCAGCAATCCCATACCCACTTACCTGAAAATAAGCCCCAGTGAATTCAATGGGGCTGATTCTATCCTGGGGAACGACAACTGTCACCCACTCCCCGATGCCCATGTAGATCTGTCTTCTATAACCTGGTCATAGGCAGCTTTTACGAAAAAGCCACCAAAGCTACTGCACACCACCAAATTTTGTGGTAGCAAGTTCACACTGTAAGTGACTGATGCACTATGTGGACATGTACTTCCTTTTGTTACTTGAGGAATCAGAAAATGTCTTCATATTTATGCACTGATCATTCTACTTCTACTAATTCCTATTTGTTTGTGGGAGCAGGGGTTGTATGTTTGCTAGAGAGTAAAAGTTGTGAATCTGTGTTTTTTTTAAAGCTCTGCTTAGAGAGAAAGAAAAGAGAAATAAGCTTGAACTTGAGGGGCATCTCTGCAAAAGCCATTAAGCCATTCAGTTCTTGGTGCTCAGGGAAAGGCTTGCTAGTGAATTTCAGAGGAGGCAACATGGATGGCATTAGTCTAACTAGAAATGTTGCCAGTGAAATGATGTATTTATTATGTAAACATCCTAATTTTTTTAGCAGTACATGCAGCAGTGGATAGCCTGACATTACAGTGCAGAATTTTTAAGTCCTACCTCGAGGCAAATCTCATACTTACTAGCAAAAATGAAAGTGTGAAATGCTTTTTAATGTATATTTAACAACAGATAGTCTGATGATTACTGATGTGTATTCTCTCTGGACTTCTGCCTTGCTATCAGAAGACAGTGTTCAGAGACAACATTTGTACACATTTATGCTATCTATAACTATCACATGTTTACTTTAAACAATATTTGCAACTGTCATTTATTAAAAAATGGCAGAAAGCCATATTATTCTAAGTCTAAACAAACTCAGATTACAGAATAACAGTCAATTGCCTATAACACAGCGGTTCCATTAATCAAAACAGTGGGTTATGTTAAGTCTTTTGATGTGAGTTAGTATTAATTTCAGTTTTAAATATTGCTCTAGAAAAAAGAGAAGTAAAATAAAGTATATCTTAATATTTTATGTAGCTTTTTTAATTTCCACCTCAGTCAGTTCCGATTTCTAAGAGTGCATTTTATTTTATTTAAAAAAAACAAATCTTTATAGTTTCATTCAATTGGATTTATCTAAGTAATACATCCTACTAAATTTATTTATTTAAATATGTCCTGTAGAGGCACCCTGTAATAAGGATTAAGGTGCTGTCTTCTGCATTGGCAGTGTGGTTCTCAGCAAGAATTCATGTCTCATTCTAATGAATGTTAAGCAGCTGCACAGTACATAGATCTGTGTTGGTAAAGTGAAGGTATTTTAGATCACAAAGCCCCAACAGTCTACGTTTTGGCTTGCTTTGACATTATTAAACTGATCTGTTTCTTTGACTCTAATTACTGCATTTGCATGGCAGCAAACTTTGCTTTGTGAGTTGACTTCTATCAGTACAGTGTGTGCATGTAGTTTTCTGAGCTTAGCATTTGATGAGCAGTCAGCACAGCGCTTTCAATCGAAGTCAATAATTATGCAGAATCAATAAGGTTTTCTTCTTTTGTGTTTGTCTTTGTTGTTTCTTTGATATGGCCTCTAGGATGCTGCAGGCAAAGTGCTGGACCGCTGGGCCATCATGTCCAGGGAAGAAGAGATTATTACCCTTCAGCAGTTTCTGAGGTTTGGAGAAACCAAATCCATTGTGGAGCTGATGGCAATTCAAGAAAAAGAAGGGCAGGCTGTGGCTGTGCCATCTTCAAAGATGGACTCAGATATAAGGACTTTTATTGAAAGCAATAATCGAACAAGGAGTCCAAGTCTCCTCGCTCACCTGGAGAACAGCAACCCTTCCAGCATTCATCATTTTGAAAACATCCCCAACAGCCTAGCATTCCTGCTTCCATTTCAGTACATAAATCCAGTGTCTGCTCCACTGCTGGGCTTGCCTCCAAATGGTCTCCTGCTGGAACAGCCAACACTGAGACTGCGTGAACCAAGTCTTTCGACACAGAATGAATATAATGAAAGTAGCGAATCTGAAGTTTCCCCAGCTCCTTTCAAGAATGAGCAGACAGCAAGCAGGAATGCCTTGACCAGCATCACAAATGTGGAGCCCAAATCTGAGCCAGCTTCTGTGTCCCCAGTTCAGACATCTACCCCTGTCAATGATTTAGCCAAACCTGAACATCCCAAAAGCTCTTTCAGAATGCATAGAATTAGGAGGATGGGATCAGCATCACGGAAAGGAAGAGTTTTCTGCAATGCATGTGGCAAAACCTTTTATGACAAAGGTACTCTCAAAATCCACTACAATGCAGTCCATCTTAAGATAAAGCATAGGTGTACTATTGAAGGTTGTAACATGGTCTTCAGTTCTCTTAGAAGTCGTAACCGTCATAGTGCTAATCCCAATCCCCGACTTCATATGCCCATGCTAAGGAACAATCGAGACAAGGATCTGATCCGTGCTACTTCTGGTGCTGCCACCCCTGTTATAGCAAGTACAAAGTCCAACCTAACGTTAACAAGTCCCGGTCGACCTCCAATGGGTTTTACCACTCCCCCACTAGATCCTGTGCTACAAAATCCTCTACCTAGCCAACTTGTATTCCCAGCTTTAAAGACTGTCCAACCTGTTCCTCCTTTTTACAGAAGCTTGCTTGCACCTAGTGAGATGGTGAGTCCACCAACTTCATTACCTACCAGTCCTTTAATGCCAGCAGCTGGTACAGTAGACCAGCCTCCCGCTCCACCTTCAGAATCAACAGTACCTGCAGTGATGATGCCCACCCATGAGGCAAATGCTGATCTTGCCCCAAAGAAAAAACCAAGAAAGTCAAGCATGCCTGTGAAAATAGAGAAGGAAATTATTGACACCGCTGATGAGTTTGATGATGATGAAGATGACGAGGTTAATGACAACAGAAGTGTGGTTAATGATGGTGGCCATGACAATCACTGCCATTCTCAGGAAGAAATGAGCCCAGGATTGTCTGTGAAAGACTTCTCAAAAAATGGGAGAAACAGGTGCATATCTAGGACAGAGCTAAGAAGAACAGATAGCATGACATCAGAAGAGCACGAGAGAGACTATGAAAATGAATCAGAATCATCCGAACCAAAATTGTGTGAGGAGTCCATGGAAGGGGATGAACACATGATGCATGAAAGACACAACAAATCTTTAATGAATCACCACAGGCCAGATGAGAACCACAGTGAAGCTTCCCACCAGGATGAAGTTAAGATCAAGGAAGAATTTACAGATCCTACGTATGAGATGTTTTACATGAGCCAATATGGACTTTACAATGGAGGTAGTGCCAGTATGGCTGCACTCCATGAAAGCTTCACTTCAACCTTCAACTATAACAGTCCCCAGAAATTCTCCCCAGAGAGTGATTTGTGCTCAAGCCCAGACCCCAAGATCTGCTATGTGTGCAAGAAGAGTTTCAAAAGTTCCTACAGTGTGAAGCTCCACTATAGAAATGTTCATTTAAAAGAGATGCATGTCTGCACAGTGGCTGGCTGCAACGCTGCCTTCCCCTCACGTAGAAGCAGAGACAGGTCAGTAAATACTGTGTTTATTAACTGGTGTTCTAAAACTTTGGTGTTAAGTTATCTGAGCAAGTCAAATTTAGGTTTTATGTAGAATAGCACAAGGTACGCACATGCATGGCATCCATATTCCCATTATATGAAAAGTTGTTCATTAGTTTCATTAGTTTAGTTTTTCATTGTTTCCAGATATCTAGAATACTATACAAGCATTGCCTTATGTAATGGTAATGGATATCTTGGTAATAGATTCCATTAGTACATCTGAGGGTTTTCTATGTGCTTGCAGAACATAAAATGGAACCTTCATTAAATTTCTCTATATCTAGATTCCCAAATGTACATAGGACTCCCTTCTTCAAATGAATATGTAAATTTTTAGATAACCCATACACATACATGAGAACAATGTTGTCATGTAAAATATAGATATAGAATATATAAAGTGGATAAAAATGATGAGTTTTAAAACATTTTTAAATAAGATTTTTATTTAAATCATTGTATTTGGTTTTTAAAACACGTAAATGCAATACTAAGTTATTTTAAAATTAACATGGTTAAAATTAAATCTCATCATACACTCTCTTATTAATGAATTAATGGCTCTCTCTCACATATTGAATTACATACCAATCAGACATGCAGGGGTGTAGCTATAACTGAGAGGAAGGGTTCAAATAACCCGGGGGGCCCAGATCCGGAGGGCACCCAAATGCAGCCCTGCCCTATTTTCTTGATTATCTCCCTCACTCTGAGGAGCCACTAGGCAGAGGAGTGAACACTGGCCCCTCTCCTCTAGCTACGCCCCTGCAGACATGGGCATTCATTTCCGTTTAGTTTCATGAAAAATTCTCTAGTATGCCCAGCACTGCCCACTAACTACCAGCTCTTGCTTCTGGACATTTCTGGGCTTTTAGTTTCTGTTTATAAGCAGACAAAAGTCACATGTGCAAAGACAGATTGGATAGTAGGACTCTTTTGTGGTGAGCCTGGGCCAAGGCAGATCCATTACATACAAAACCAAGTATTATGTACTATTTCCTAAATTAGTTGAAATCAAGATATCTTAAAAAAGGACAAGAATACTCTCCAAGACATTATAAATGCTTTACTGAGTTGTAAATTTACATGTTTTAGTAATCAGGTTTTCACCAGTGCTTAAGAAATATGTGAAGAACTATCAGTCGGAAAGTTGATTTATCAAAGTCATTCATTTTGTGATTTAAATCAATGATTTAAATTCTATCATGATTCTGTTAAATCAATGATTTAAATTCCCTTGATTTAAATCAGTGATTTAAATTCCCTTGATTTAAATCAATACACCCTGAGGATATCTAAACGTTCCATATGGGTTCTGTTACATTCAGTTTCTTCTTTACTCATTTTCCAAGTTAAGAAAAGCTCTTATTTAAATTTATGGAAAATTGTATGTTAACCCCCACTTACCAATTTCAAATACATGTTAGAACAGATGGTGACCACTGATACTGTTTTGAACTGTTTAATGTAGGGACTGTTAAGGATCCTCTTATGACTTGAAATGCATGATAGTATTGGTGAAATGCACCATTAGAGCCCTGGACAAGCCCAGCTGAGATGAACACAGGGAAGTACAGCAGCAGTGCTTGGTGGATAGTTATACATGAAGCTGTTTTTTGTTCTTTGCATGTGCTCTTCCCATTTGCTAAGATGAGCTTTGTGCACACAGATAAAGGGAGATGAAGCTTCCACATATTTTTTAAATTAATAATGGCCTCTTCTGCCGGGCACTCAGATGATATCACACAGCAGTTATGCTACATCAGTTCTGAAATAGTTTAGTTTAAACAGAAGCAGCTGGCCCTAAACATTTTCATTGTTTTTAAAAGCGTCCTTTTTTTAAAAATTCCAAAAGGAAAATGTAATGTAGATGGAATTTGCCAAGGTGGGTCAGTGGCAGGCTAACACATTTATTCCATATTTGTGAATTCTTTTATTTTAATCAACATATCTTTTTCCCCATTGATAACATTTAAAATAATTTGCAAGTTTGGGACCATGTTAGGAGAAAAGAGATATCGATTCAGTGCTACTGTTGGGCTTAATCCCTTGACTCCCACCATTACACAGTAAAATTCAAAAGAAGGAAAGGCAGCCACTCTGTCACACAGAATTGGGCTGCAACCAGTTCCTAGAGCATTCTCAGTTGAAATGACCCCAGTGAGCCTCACAGTGTCTGTTCTTAATTGGCAGGGGTGTTAAAGAGATTTTAGTAAACCACTCAAAATGGGGGACAAATCATGTAGTTCAACCTGAATCTGACCCACAGCCCCGTTATACTTAGGACTGCAATTCTATGCATACTTACCTGGAAGTAAATCCTATTGAACTCAATGGGACTTACTTCTAAGTAGACATGCATGGGATTGAACTGTAGAGCATTTTTGCACATTACATTTTTAATGTAAACCACAGACTGTACAAAATACAAAGTATGAATATTACAAAGAGGAGTTTGAAAACATGTTATCATAGAGGGACTTTTGTAAGGAAGATGAGTGTACACTTAGGAACATAGGAAGCTGCCATATATTGAGTCAGACCATAGGTCCATCTAGCTCAGTATTGTTTACACAGACTGACAGTGGCTTCTCCGAGGTTGTGGGCAGGAATCTCTCTCAGTCCTAACTTGGAGATGCCAGGGAGGGAACTTGGAGCCTTCTGCTCTTCCCAGAGTGGCTCCATCTCCTAAGGGGACTATCTTACAATGCTCACACAACAAGTCTCCCATTCATATGCAACCAGGGTGGACCCTGCTTAGCTAAAGGGACAAGTCATGCTTGCTACCACAAGACCAGCTCTCCTCTCTTATGTCAAACTTGGTTTGTTTCTATCTCTTAATGTGTGAAAGGACCCTTAGCTTTAAGCTCATAGCATGATCCTAACCGTGGCCAAGATCCAAAGAACTGTAGACCTAGTTTCTTAAACAACAAATCTCCATTGGAGGATATTGCATGGGCAATCTATTAGTGAAACTGAGTAGAATTACAAAATTACAGTTTCTGATATGCCATGGGGATCTGCTGTTCAAATAACACAATCAAAATTTCACCTAGTGCAAGCACATGAGCCTAAGCTCTTCTGTGGATCCTGGTGCACATTTACTTGTAAGAAAGCTGCTATGAATTCTGTGAAACTTGTTATTAGGCAAATAAGCATGCTTAAGTTAATGCTGCAGTCCTGATTTCACTGAGGGCAGAGGGATTAACTTGATTTAAATACTCCTTTGGTTTATCTGGGTTGCCAATCTTATTGTTTGAGCAATGTAAACCTGCTGTCTAGTAATCTGCCTTCTGAAGGTCTGTTAATCTCATTTTGGCTCAATGTTTCTGGAAAGGTTCATGTGGGCAAGTCACACTACCGCACTGGGCTTGGAGTCAGATTCTGTGCACATAAAGGTTTCCTGCTCAAGTCAGGAAAAAAGGGGGCAAAAGCTATGATATGTTTGTTGAAGCATATTATCAAAAAGGAGAACTTACTGGTCCAATTTGTTGTGTGTTTATTGCAGAATATTTATCCTCCCAAATCTTTGGAGGATATATTTTAATTGGAAAACAAAATTGGATGAACATGATATAATATTATCATAATATTCATAAACTGACAGTAACATATTTATGATATTGTCCAAAAATAGAAGCAACAAGAATTCATTAACGGAATTTTAGCTAGTGTATTGATAACTACTATTATCAGTAGATAATACTGTACCACTTTTCAACAAAGGTTCTCAAAGCAGTTTACACAGATAAATAAATATATGAGAAAGGTGGTTCTCTGACCCCAAAGGGCTCACAATTTAAAGAGAAACACAAGTAGGCACTAGCAACAACCACTGAAGGGATGCTGTGCTGGGCTTAATATGGCCAGTTGCTTTCCCCCTGCTCAATATAAGGAAATTACCACTTTAAAAGGTGCCAGTAACAAAGCAAAACAACACATTTGAGGTACATTGGCTTCTTAAACATTATTTATATCTAGGTATCATTCTAAAATGGAACATAGCTTATTTTCTCAGCCCCAGTAAAGTACAAAGGGAGTTTGTCTTCTTAATTCTTTCCCTTAGTAGAAAATAATGGAACAAGTAAACTGCAATTCCACTTCTGCAGGAGTCTGTGAACTCCAGAAATGAAAGCCCCAGAAATGAATTCATGGGGTGCATTGGAAGGTCTGAAACAGTATTTAGGTTTTTGAAATGCACCCTAGAAATATTAGCTTTGCATGGTGCTCCAGATTTCTGTTGTCTGCTCTGTGACCACAGAATCTTTGCAGGTGGTTTTGTGAAACTTCTAGTAACTTTTGTAAACTCTTGAGCAGGAAGTAACAAGAGATCATAATTTCTACCCAGCCTGTTAGTTATCTAGTGCTGAGCTTGGCTGGGAGGACAACTATGACAGGAAAATGAGTATGAGGAAAGAAAGGTGTGAAAGAATTAGGCATTGGCTTGCAGCTGCTTGCAAAGTCAAATGTTTTGGAAGTATTCACATACTAGTGAATACATTTGAGATTCTGTCCTAAATGTTATGTTAGTCGTTTATATTGACATTATGCCAGTCGCTATTTCTGGATGGTAGTGTAAACCTTCAAGGTAAAATCATAGGCTGATAGGCTTTTTCTGTAATGTAAAGGTTTTTAGTTGACCTTCTGTAGAGATTGTTTCATACATGAAATCTTACAAAGGAATACCATTAGATGTACAGTATAATCCTTCAGGTAGCAAAGAAGACCTTGAAGATATAAACTAATGTATAGTGCCTTATTGACTTTCCTGCCAAATAAGTTGAGGACTAATATGGAGAGAAGTACTTATTTAAGTCACCTTAATGGGCTGTTAACTTTAGAACCCAATTATAGCAATTTCAGCACTAATTGCTGTACCAAAAATGTGAAACATCCAACCTAGTGTGCACAGGAAGGATGTCACATTTTAACACCATATTTAAGACATCATTTGATTGAGCACCGCTTTTGAAATAATAATGAGTATTCTTTTAGCTACCAAGTAAATACATAGGTTTTTGAAGGGTCATATAAACTATTTTATTGCAACACTTGTCATGTTGCAAGAAAATGAAATAGAAGTTCTTTTTATGGCTTTTTAAAGGATTGTTGAAAAATTAAATATTTTGATAATATAAGAGAGACTTCATTTTTATATATTGATGAATACAGGAACAACCGATTCATTTGGAATTGTACATTCAAATTCCCATTAGTCTAGATATGGGACCTTTCCACATACTTTGATATCTCTCTTAACAGTCCTTGTGAAGAATTATATTGCTTGAGTCATAGAGGCAAGGAAACCCTTTGCCAGCAATGTATGGAATGGAATGGAATGGATTCTTCCCAAAACTATACTATCTATACCTTGATCATGAATAAATAATTTCCATGGACTCTTCCATTCCTGCAATATATTTGTTTGCCTTCCCAGTCTTCCTTTTTAGATTTTTCTGTATTTTTCTGGTATCAAAAGGTAGCAAAAACCTATGTTGGGAATTAGCAGCAGCTAATTCAGTCAACTGAAGACCACAGATCAAACCTAGGAAAAATGAAAGGAGAGAAGTAGGATAACCTTTCTTGGCCCTTAGAAGTGTGTTTATTGAAGATCACAGAACAAGTAGCTGAAATGGGGAGGAGATGCAGTTCGATAGGTGAGAGAGAAGCGAAGATAGCCTTCCTATCTTTTGTCTTTAAGATGGCACAACATTTAAAATTATATCTGTAATTACTTATCTTGCACACTGGCTATTCATATGTCCCAGCTCCCCATACAGATCAGGAGATCTTGTCCATGTCACCACAGACTGGTTTTTAAAAGTCCAGCCTTGTTATCAGTCAAGCACTATGAATTCTGTTATCTTAGAAGACCTTGATAATTTAAAGAAGCCCCACACAATTCATGACTCACTAAGCTATACACAGCTCAGCAAGCACATATGGCAACCTACAAGGGGCACAATAAATGTTGTTCAGCTGCCTGCCTAGAACTTCAGGTTGTCAAGGATCTGGAGGGCCACATGGCTAATGGACTGCATTTGGCTTGATGGGTGACAAGTTATTCAAGGCTTCTTCAAAACAAACAGCACCAAGACCTTTAAAATTGAATGGTCTTGGTATCAAGAGGCTGACCCTAAGACATCCTTAATCAGTCTGTGGTGGCATAGATAGAATCACTCAATCCATATGGTGAACCAAAGCTTTCACAGGCATGTTTCAAGGTGAAAGAAACTTACTCTCTCCTTTTTTTTATCAGTCTAAGACATGCTAATAAGTTAATATCCATTTTCTGTCACTATCAGCAATTGGCAATGTAAATCTCTCTTGTTACTTTGGGCTCGATTAGGGCACTACATACATGTTACTTCCCTTTTCATTTCCTAAATTTATGTAAAATAGATGCACTTTCAGCATAACTGTTAACTGCTCTAAGTTACAAAGAAAGGAACTTGATGCTTTTCCTTCCTCTGAGTAAAGGATGCTAATTGTTAAAGTTTGTCTTTAAATTTTCGCAGAACGAAAAGCATGTGTGTTTGTCTGCAAGGTGGGAAAGGTGATTCAGCCCCATGAATAAATTTAAAAACAAAATAATATTTGCTCAAGGTGACTTATAAATAAATATGAGGCAACTATTGGTGCCAAGTGTGATTCTGCCATTAGGTTTCTAGTTAAATCAGTCCAGATTTAAACTTGTAAACTCCTTGATTTGTATAGAGAAAGACATCTGTATTTGGTTTATTAAAACCTGCTGATGTTTCCAGAACTAAATTTGTGTGTAGACAGGCCTCTGGGTAGTTATATCAAGAAAGCGGAAACATATACTACTTGCTCATCTAGTTACCTGACTTCCAGCCCTGTACAGGTGTGCTTGAATAAATTAACATCAAATACCTTTGATGAGCCACTGCATACATTATCAACAAAGGTGAAGATGTGAAAACATGCTACCTGCCTCCTGTTATCACCTCTTCAGCACAACAGCAACCATCTTCCCCCCACTTTCCAAACATCCCGCTATGTTTGGAAACTTGCAAAGCTAACTTTTTTAGACTGTTTTTTCAAGAAATGTACGCGATTTTGGGAGCCCACAGCTGCAAGACAGAAGTTACTTCACACTTGTTAATGGTACCTTTTGGCATATGTGTAATTAGCTATGACTTAACATTCTGTAGATAGAAGTATATAGTATTTAAAGTCTTTAGCTCTTTGGGTAATAATTTAATCAAACAAATAAAAAAGTAAGTACTATGTTTCCTTCTTTAAAAATCCAGCTCTAGAGACACTTTCTCTGGTGCTTTCATTAACAGCCATTAAACTAGTTATCAGACACTGCTTTGCAAACCTAGAAACCAATTTCTTGCCTTGGCAAAGCAATTATACAATAGCCAATATCTTCTTTTTCTTTAATAATAATTTTACTCCACCCTCAGCTAATTTTGTTACTATCTTCAGGAACAATGCAGAAGTAAGTTCACCTGTAATATTCTGGCCCCACATTTTTTAGCCCTGCTGATTTTGTTTTTAAATTAGTGTTGGTTTGAAAGTGGTTAGGGATTCCACTTTCCTAACATTCTTGGGAAAATGGGATGTTGTGTTAGACTCTCAAAAGTACCAGGGGCAGGAGCTAGAGTAACTTAGTATGACAAACTAGCGCCATTGAAATAAATGATACAAGTCAGTAATTGCTAACTTAAGTCCTAATACTATCAGTGGGATTTTGCCATGGATAATGCACTCTGGATCCTACCCCAGAACTTTACAGTGTCTGGCAAAAGATAAATGGACCATACAGCTCTTTATACAGCTCTTTACCCAATGACTTTGGCAAATGCTTCTTCCTATTTGACAAAGGAGAATTTTGTTGAACAAGATCACTTCTAAATCTGCTGTTGTCACCCTTGAAAGCTCTCTTGCTCACATAGTAACCCATTTGCAAACAATTTTCGAGTAACATTCTTGTTTGTAACCAACACCATTAACTGTATTTAAAAGTGTCCGATAAGATATAAAACACTATCACTTTAAACCCAACTGATAGTCTTCGGGGGGGGGGGCAGAATCAGAGCTTTTAAGTTGTCCAAAATCAATTGTCTTCACAAAGGTATGCAGGGAAATAATGAACTTGATAGAAGAGCTGATTGTTCAGTACTTGTTTTCAGTGTTAGAATAGTATCTAAATTCACAACTAGATGTGATTTAACCGTAACCAGGCAATTTTAAAACAATGCAACCCTGTCAAATAAATTGATATTGCAGGAAAGTTAAACTAAAGCATGGAGTTAATTGCTTTTCTAAGAGTTGCAGGTACCTTTCTTGAGACATAATGAAGACCATACATGCTGATGTAGAAGAAAGAAAGAAATGGGTGTTTCAAAGGAAAAAAAGAGAAGTTTTTGCTAGGTCTAAATATATGCTATCCCATAAAGATTGGGACAGTCAGCAAAGATAAGAGACAGATTAAAAGCTCTTGTTAAGCAAAGCCAGGCATGAAGGAAATCTTTACCAGAATTCATATGTTTCATGCTCATTATTACAGATGAGAATTATCTGTATGACTGAACCATATGGCCATTATGTAATTTTTCCAGAAGTAGCTCTCAAGAAGTGCCATCTTTTTGATTTTGAGCTCTGCAGTTGCATCAGTCCTATTTCCCCCCAGAAAATTAGCAGTTTAAGACCAGCTATGTCAGCTATTAGAAACTCAATATTTAGCTGGCAAGTCACAATTTAGTGGAGTTAGCATCCTTTTAGGGCAGGATTATTGAATAGAACCATAATATCTCTAGAACGAGTCTGTAGTAAGAGTAGAGGATAGGCTGTTGACATATCAATGATGTTACACAGGGGTTCCCAACAGGAGTTACTATTACCCATAGGGGTACTTGAAGGACTCCCAGGGGGTACTCAGAGCCCTCCTGGATCCCCATGTTGCAGCTGTGCTATTTGTTCCCCATCTGAGGATTGCCAGCTTGAAACCAGTATGTCCTCAGCAATGTGTCTGCTGCAGAAGAGGAGGGAGGAGCGTGGTGACCCTCCTCCTCTGCTCCGGATTGACTGGTTACATGAAGCTCAGTATACCCCTACAGCTTCCGAAAATTAGCACTGAGTACTCCCATTGAAATTGGAAGAGAGCCGGTGAGGTGTAGTGGTAAGAGTGCCGGACTAGGACCAGGGAGACCCGAGTTCAAATCCCCATTTAGACATGATACTTTCTGGGTGACTCTGGGCCAGTCACTTCTCTCTCAGCCTAACCTACTTCACAGGGTTGATGTGAGGAGAAACTTAAGTATGTAGTACACCGGTCTGGGCTCCTTGGAGGAAGAGCAGGATAGAAAATGAAATAAATAAATGGGAGAAGTCTACTTGTCCCATTGATTTCAATAAGACTGCTTATAAGTACTTTAGTGGAGATGTAAACCAGTGATTGGAGTAGTCTGTCTCTTAACTGTAATATTTTAATTTGTGTGTGTATACACACATATACTAAATGGGGTACCTGAGCTGAAGGTTTGCAATAGAAGGAGTGCACTTGTTAAAAGGTTGGGAACCCCTGACGTAATAAAATCCTGGTACTCACTGAGTGTAAAGTTCTAGCTCCTATGGTTACAGCTCCTCTCAGTTTGTGTTTAGCAAAAAGGTGCAATCAAAACCTTGGATGCCCTGCAGAACAAAGACAGTTTTGTAGTGATGACTGTGTCCCAGGAAAGCCTAACTCAAGAGAAGGAGGAGGCAGTCTGCCTATTGGAACATGGAGACTCAACGTGTGGTCTTCCTTTTCTCCTGAAGTAGGCCACAAAGATCTGCCAGTTCAGGTTAGTTAGCTCTGTGTAGTGTTGTAACTTCTCTTCCCCATTCCTTTTGAAACCCATGCCCTTACCCCTTTGATAAAATAAACCACCTTTTGATTTTGTAACTGTGGGTCTGTGTTTGGTGTGTCTAATCCCAAGCTCCCCATAGCCCAGATGTTTAAGGAATGCTGTTGTAAAAAGGGGGTGGCCCTAGGGCTAGCCATCCTACCCCTGTAAGGAGGGCTCTTACAGGTGGGCGTTCTCCATAAGGTTGGAAGCCAACTCCTTTTCTCTGGAAACAGAAACTTACAGATAAACACTCTTAGTTACCAACTTCTATTTTCAATAGCAGAAGTTTGCTATTAAAGAAAACTAAGCATTATTTTAAAAGCCCCTGTTTTATTATGAAGTAATTTAACTATTTTAATTTACATTAACAAATTATACATTAACCAATTAAGATCATTTGTGAGGAGAGGCAAACAAAATTTTAAAACAACTTTCTGTTTTCAAAAACTAGTAGTGTCATAAAAACTTAGTCCCTAGACTTTATTGCAAATATACATGTAATTCTGCAAAGGAGGAAGGATGGAGGACAGGTTGAGATTCACTGAGGGGAAATGTTGCATTAAGTCGCTTGGATTCATAATCTTTCCAAATGTTAACCTCCATGTCAAATGCATGCCAATTTAAAATAAGAATAACAAATTCATGATAAAAATAATAATAATAATAATATCAAAATATGGGTAGCCTTAACTTCAATACTTTATCAAGCTTGTTACTTTATTATCTTCTCTCCAGTTCAGTACTTTTATCTCATTTACTTTATTTGCTGTGTAAAATCCTTGAGACAATTTTGGTAGGAAATATAAAAACACATTTAATTTCTGTCCTTTGCACCTTAATATTGTTAATATTGACAGCATCTGGTCGTATTTTATAACATAGAGAATAAGGGAAATTATCACATCTTCGTCTAGATCAGTTATCTAGGCCCTTGATATATGACAAAGATCCCATAGCTATCACACAATGAGGTATCAAAATTTCATGAGAAAAGGAGTCAGGTGTTAGGAAAGAGGACAGCATCTCCTCACTGGGGAGCCTCTGAGGTCTGAAAGACAGATATGGAAGCCACACTAATTCTACAGCCTTTTTAGCCTATTCCGTCACAAAGGGGGCACAGCTGGGTCACTCGGCTCACTAGTAATTGTGTTTTACAGACTTCTAAAGCAATTGGCTCAGTCAGTCCCAATTCAATAAAAGTGGAGAGCGAGAGCACTTTTGTTCTATTTTTTTACTTGAAATTATTTCATTCAGCAGTCTGTCTTTTTTATTACCAGGACTTGACATTAGCACTCCAAGCTATATTAGCATCCATTTCAGCAGTTCAGTAATGGTATTAAAAAAACACTTAACTTCAACGGTGAATGGTTGTATGACAGTGCCATAAAAATCCACATTAAAAAAAACTTATGTATTTGTCCCTGCAATTCTCCCCCCCCCCCACTTGTTTAACTGCTTCAAAACTGTGCTGTCATTTACAAAGGCTTTTGCCCTAAGGGAAGCCTGAGACGGTGTTATGAAGGTACCCCTCACTCCCCCACCACCAAAAGCCAAGAATGGGGGAGAAATCAGAGCACTTTAAAAGGGGGGGGGGAAGAGCCCCAATATGTGCTGTTTAGGAACTAGAGAAAGAGAACTCTCCATTTGCCATGTTTGTTCCAAAGCACAGTGATGTCAGTTGCCTTTTGGGTTCAATCGTAATTAAAAAGGAAGCCAACCAAGAAAGGACTAATAAACACAAAATACTTGAGGTAAAAGTCTTTGGCACCTTGAGCTTTTGTGGGACTTATTTTGAACCCATCGCTCTCTTCATACTTGGAAAGAGACCTTAAGTACCTTGGCAATGCATGGTGCTCATAAATGACAACATTAGGTTCTAAATTTTGATTAAACATTCTGTAATTAATCAGTGGTAGATACGAAGCAGTTGTTGGGGTCCAGAGCTGCAAAATGCTTGAGACATAAAACATTACAAAGTAATTAGAGTGTGCTCTTTCACAAGAGAAAGGATTGCCTTCAATAAAGAGGTAAATGATAGCATCATGTTTATTGTGGACGTAGGCAGCCAGTGCAATATGATAAACTGCAGGAGAAACACATATCAGTAATCATCTGCATTATTAGTGTCATTAATCATAATTCTAAAAATATGACAGCAGCCGCCAACTTTTGACCAATTTTCCTTCTGCCTGTTGGCCGTTATAACTTCACTAATAGACTGCAGAGCTCCTGTGTGTGTGGCAGTTTTGCATTGAGAATGGAAGGTTAATTATATTTCAGCTGCTGATTCCTTCTCTCCTTGGAAAAGCCTTAGCACTTTGACAATCCCAGGAGCTCACGGCTGTTAAACCAGTAAAACTACTTTATTGAAATTTTCTTTGTTGGTCAGGAGTGAGTAGATGTTTCAAATGAGATATAAGCGCCAGGCTGGGACAGTTGCTAACAGTTCTTGCTCCAAAGTAATCCTTGGAAGGCAAGCTGAATTCATACTTCTCTCTTTGCTTGGTCCCAGTGGACAGGTAAAAAAAATACTCTCGGAATTTAATAACCAATAGCAATAGTAGGTATGGAACAATTTCATAGGATTCTAGCACTGAAGGCTGGAGCTGATATAGATAAATTGCTGGTGCTAATCAGCAGTTGAAGCATAGCTAGACAATTAATAAAATATATGAGGAAAAACGATGTGAACAAGTCTGTGAGTGTGTGTGCTTATGTATGTGAGTAGGAGAGACAGACAGACATATATATTCAACATAGCATTGTACATTATGGGCAGATTCCAGACTAAATTAGTCATAACTAAGTCCCATTGAGACAGATGGGACTTAGTTATGACTAGCTTGTCTTATCGATTTCAGCAGTGCTTTCTACCAAAGAAATGAACTAATTAAAAAACAAACAAGGGATTGAATAAATTGTGACTTATAATCTTGAGAATTAGATCCGAGGTTTTGCCCCATCACGATTACATAAATTGGTAGTTATACTCTTTGACAACATGACTTTGATTCAAGAACTTTAATTCAAATCTCTTCTTTAATATTAAAGCTACTCAAAATGTAGGGCAAAATCATGATCCTCAACTAATAAATAGCCAATAGTGAAATACAAATTAATTCATATTAGAATGACAGTTTCAAGAGCATTCCCCAATGCCTTAATTTCAACACTAATCTAAAGGGTTTATTTCTAACCAGATACGTTACTTGCCAAACATAACAGTTCATATTTTTGTATCACCTCAAAAGCTTTTTAGTGGAACCAGTTTACACATTTAGATATGTCTTGTGAACAGTCAAGTGGATGCATGCACATGTCAATTAGCCCTCATTCAACAGCTTCCTTTTAGAGTTCTACATCTATCCATACTTGTGATTCAAAGTGCCTTCCATTATAAAATCTCTGTCAACCAGTTAGACATCATAAATATATATAAAGTTAGAAGTTTATATCTATGCTGACATCCCAAACTAGCGCTGCTTTACTAGTTCAGTGAACAAAGTTGCATGCACACAATATGTTTGCTTAGCTGCATGGATGCTCATAGTTGCACAGTCATTTGCACTTTCGTTGTGCTTGCTCAAGCACTGCGCTTGCACAAGGTTAGCAGAACAGAAGCTGACATCCAGACTAGCACAATGAGAGAAGTTGCACAAAGTTGTAGTGCTCCACAGTGTTGTACAACCACTAGTGGGAGACTAGTGAGACATATACAAGGTTGTATATGTCACACTGCTGCTTAGAGTAATTTATTGGAACTAGCTAGCGCCACATGTTTGTACAAATGCAGCATTAGTCTGGATGTCAGCCAGTGTCACTAGGTAGTGCAGATGCACCTTGTTTTTGTGCCAGTGTGCAGATACGCAAAGGGACTTACACCACACTGATCCAAAGTATCCATCCAGCATCCAGCATGATAACTACTACTGTTGAGCCTCTTGTATTGCTGTGGCTGTACAGATGCTGTCAGCACTGACTCATTCCATGCCACAACACTTCTTAGAAAGGATTTTTTGAGCCTTCTGCTTTCATGCTGCCACTTTGGAAGGGGAGAAAGGGTACGTTCAGGCATGACTTGGGATTTGCACTAGGCCACAAGTTCTTTGGGGGCAACATGCCAGTGGCAAAGCCAGTACAACATCATCACAAAGCTTGTTATGCCACTGTGCAGGTGAGTGGGCCAAATTAAATATTTAGGATTTGGAGATTTAGGCTTTGAAATTATAGAGCACAGTTACAGAGACTCCTGAACCGTACTGGATGCTACTTGAATGTTCTGGTAAGAAAAAGAAGCATAACGCTGGGATCAAACATTTCATTTTTAAAATCACTTTCATTTCAAAATACCTTTCAAGCAATAAATCCCAGCAAATTGGTATTCATTAGGAAGGAATTTTGTCTTTCATGGATGGCCTACACAAGGCCCATAAAAACCACTGAGGCTGTGTTCCACAGGTATGTCTGAAGTATACTGGCTCTTGTGTGCGGATAGGCTAAAAATATCCTAGATAGTGGTGAGGACCTGAACGTTCCAATCTACCAGGTCTATGAAGATGGCCTAATTAAGTCACAAGATTTTGTCCCCTATTATACATCAATAATGTTTGAGAAATATCCTTAGCTGTTTTTCACAAGTCTTGGTTAGTCTTTTTGTTTAAATTTGCTTGGCCAGTT
Source organism: Hemicordylus capensis (assembly GCF_027244095.1). Classification (NCBI taxonomy): domain Eukaryota; kingdom Metazoa; phylum Chordata; class Lepidosauria; order Squamata; family Cordylidae; genus Hemicordylus; species Hemicordylus capensis. Next base: position 119,161,795 of record NC_069658.1, on the reverse strand, counting down.
TTGAACATTAAACCAGAGTCCTGACTCCATCCCCCACCCCACCTAATGAGATGGTTTGCATCCAGGCAGCTGGTAAAGTGTGAGGTTGAAGTGTTGCAATACGACTTACACCATTCCTGAGTAACTCTGGCAACTACACCAGTGGTTATGCTTCTCATTTGTAATGTCTTTTGATCTTTAATGAACAACAATAGTAATCTATTAAGAGTGTGCCTTGACCTTGATGCTTTTGAGTACATGCAGCTGTTGGAAAAATGTAATTCTGTTCACACCGTAAGAGCCATCTCACTTAACACCTCAACAGGTATGTACTGAATTACCAAGTATTTCAAGAGTGCAGAACTCTCAGGTTTTATTTTTACAAAGAACTGCATGAGCAGAAGACACAACAGACAGATAATCCTATGCTAAAATCAGAGGATCCATTCGCTCAGGTGGACTGAGCACAGCCTGCCCAAATGCCTTATCGATATTAATGTTTGTGCACATTTTGCAGTGATAAGAAATTGTCTCCTTTTACTCCAGTGCTGCGTTTTGTATGCAAACAGCTTGGTCGCCGCGCCAACAACCCAATAATTCTCCCTAACATCTTCCGAGTTACAACATTTATAAAGTTGCAAAGTGGAGTAAACAAACCATCTGTTTGGCTTTACCATATATGTCATGCTCTCTTATTAGCATATTACGATTCATTTAGTAAACAAATTTGGTGATTTTGTTCATGTCAGAGAGAGCTTGAAGATGATTAACATTCCTGGGACAGGCACATTAATACATTGCTTCCTCTGCAAAGTTAAGTGGCTTCTCAGGAGAATCACCCCTTGTTGACAAGATGAGACTGTCAATTTTGTTTGCCTGCCACATTAGGGGCCGTAAGGGGATGGTAGGCTCCGAGAATGAGGAGCAGCGTAGGCAGCATCATTCACTGCGAATTGAGAAAAGAAGTCTAATTCTGATAAATGGTCGACCCCAATACATCCTACCTGTTATTACAACAGACGTGCTGTATCTGTGCAGTAAATTAGTTAAACCCCTAAAGAGTTTGGTGAGAGCTTATCTTCAAGTGAATAATTTGAGTGGAGAGGGAGCTGTCTTCGTGACCAGTGTGAATGATTTGTTTCATATTGAAAGGGATTGTAATGACTGGGTTCCACGTCTTTAATTTGCAAGAATTTGCTTGTCCTTTATTTCCTGCATTTAATAAGCACTTCTTTACTTTTTTTTAATAGGTGCTGAACTGTATTTTACCTTTTGGATTTTCTTCCTATAAAAGGTTAATATTTTCTCAGATTCTATGCAATTCATAAAAGCTTCAGAAACTAATGTTGCTGTAGTAAAATTTTCCGCATTTCACTGGGCAGCATAGTACTCTGCAGCCACTGTTCTGAAATGTTAGCAATGAAAGAAACTCCTATTAAGCGTCATGGAAAAATCAGATGCTGTGCACAGCAAAAGAAGAAGATATACATATTGTTCAGATGTTTAGGAGACTGGCTTGGATGGCTTTTTTCAATGCAGAAAAAAGACAGGATAAAAAAAGCAACTGTGGCACTGGGAAAAGAAGGCTAGGAAATGAGAAAAATAATGTATTTACCAGTTTCAGAGTAAAATTAGCCCACACAGCTTACCTTCTCATTATGCCTTCAAAGAAAATGAGGGGAAAGCAATGGTTACTTTTATATCTGCATGATTATATTTAAACAGATCGGATGGCATCCAGACTAAGTTAATCATCTTCATGGCCATAGTCATAAGGGAGTTGTGGTGGTCCCTCCAGGTCCTTTTCTCCGTTTTCAGCATTCATGCAAAATAATGTACATCTCTAGCCCTCCTTGTAGAAATATAAGGAACAGCATGTAGGCAGTATTCCACCCAACTGCTCACTAAAAAGTAAACATGCTCCAATCTTCTAGTGTACTTTCCAAAGACTGTAATGGAAAGGTAGTGGGGGGTAACTGATAAGCATCGGGGCCTTATTAATGACATGTTATAGAATGTAATGTTATTAATGTTGAATTGAATGTATTGCATAACTTTAAATATAATAGGTTACTTGTGCTTGCTGTTCTGCAGGGATTCACCACTCCCTTAAATCCCATTCTACAAAATGCACAGCAGTAGGCCTTGCTCTCTGAAACATAGGTGTTTCCTGCTCACTGCTGTGCACACCAAAGTACCATTGAGCTGAATGGGTTTTATTTATTGTAACTGCACAGAGGATCCTAGTCTTGGCTTATGCATCTTCCCTCTGGCTAAGTTTTGCTTTGTTTCAGATCAAAGTAAGCACACAAGCAGAAACAATGCAAAGAAAAAAATTACTACATGTTTTCTTTTTCTTGGGTCGGGGGAGGAATGCCATTGTTTTTATACAAAGGTTTAGACAGACCCATAAACTGCTTCCAGTAATTCTTAGACTGAACTTCATCCCTGTGGAACTCAACTCTCATTCATTTGCAACAAAGAGAATGGCATATTTTGGAAGCGAAGAAAGGTCGTATTAGCACAGTGCTGCCCTCAGCTATAGATATATACCTAGAAAAGGCAAACCTATTCTCTAAAGCAAGGATTCTCAATGTTGGGTCCCCAGATGTTATTGAACTTCAACTCCCATAATCTCCAACCAAAGGCCACTGGGGCTGGGGATTATGGGAGTTGAAGTCTAATAACATCTAGGGACCCAACATTGAGAATCCCTGCTCTAAAGGACTTTAACAATATATATGGAGTAATAGTGCCCCATAAATTGACAAAGATTTGGGAGAGGACTCTGTTGAGATGTTCTCACAGCATATTTGCTTATGTTGTACCTGTTATAATAAAATCCATCACTGTTTCTTTCTCTGGAGACAATCTACATTTTGACTCAATGAAGAAAGGCTTCAAGTGTTACAATAAATGTGAGTGCATTGCCTTGCACAGTCTCTGTTCACATTTCTGTTAGGGAAGTGCACGGAATACTTTGACAACATCCCAGGGGGCAGGGAATGGTGCCTTTAAAAGGAGACAGGCAGGTCTTACCTGCCCCTCCATCACAGCACTCTCCTAAGCAAAACTGCTCTGTGAAAGTGACAGCCCTTGCACTGGCTCCTTTAAAGCGCTGTGGCAATGGGATGCTGCTCCCAGCTTCCCTCACGTGGCGTTGGCATGCAAATGGTGTTGATGCACAAGGGATGCTGGGAGCAGCAACCTCTCGCTGCGGTGCAGTGCTTTAAAGGAGCCAGCAATACAGGCTGCCGCTTTCATGGAGCAATTTTGCTTAGAAGAACGCCACAATGCGGTGGGGCGGCGGAGGCTTGAGGGAGGGGCAGGTAAGACCTGCCTGCCTCCTTTTAAAGGCACCCCTCACCATGCGCCAAAACGTTTTGGCTGCAGGGAGCCAAATTGTTCCAGTGCCTCTTCATAGAGGCGCCGAAACGATTTGGGCTCATCCCTAATTTCTGTATGATCACATTTTCATACTTCCGGCTTTAAAAGGGACTTAGACAAATTCATGGAGGACAGGTCTATCAGTGGCTACTAGTCTTGATGACAGGCAGGATGCCTCTGAATACCAATTGCAGGGGAACAACAGCAGGAGATAGGGCTTGCGTTCTCCTCTTGCCTGTGGGCTTCCCAGAGGCATCTGATGGGCCACTGTGGGAAACAGGGTTCTGGACTAGATGGACCTTTGACCTTTGTTACTAAGAACAGCAGGGCTGTTCTTCGTAACATGTAACCCCTTAGCGATTGAGATCTCCAATCTCCCTTGGTTGGGCAAGGTGATTGAGAGGGTGGTGGCCGACCAGCTCCAGGCAGTCTTGGAGAAAACTGATTATCTAGACCCATTTCAAACTGGCTTTAGAGCTGGCTATGGGGTTAAGACAGCCTTGGTCGGCCTGATGGATGACCTTTACCAGGGAATCAACAGAGGGAGTGTGATTCTGCTGGTTCTTCTAGATCTCTTGGCGGCGTTCGATACCATTGACCATGGTATCCTTCTGGATCGCCTGGGGGAGTTGGGGATAGGGGGCACTGCCTTGCAGTGGTTCCATTCCTATGTCTCGGGTAGATTCCAGATAGTGGAGCTTGGTGACAGTTGCTCCTCCAACAGGAGTGTTATATGGAGTCCCTAAGGGCTCCATTCTGTCACCAATGCTTTTTAACATCTACATGAAACGGCTGGGTGAGGTCATCAGGAGGTTTGGTGCTGGGTGTTATCAGTATGCTGATGACACCCAAATCTACTTCTCCTTTTCATCTTCAGGAAATGGCACTCATTCTCTAAACGCCTGCCTACAGGGAGAACAAATTGAAGCTGAATCCAAGCAAGACAGAGGTGCTCGTTGTGGGGGTTTAGAATCTGAGGGGTGAGTTAGATCTTCCTGTGCTGGATGGGGTTACACTCCCCCAGAAGGAGCAGGTGCACAGCTTGAGAGTACTCACCCTGGTATCTCAGGTGGAGGCCATGGCCAGGAGTGCTTTCTATCAGCTTCGGCTGATTCGACAGCTGCGCCCATTCCTTGAAGAGGATGACCTCAAAACAGTGGTGCATCAGCTAGTAACCTCTGGGCTTGACTATTGCAATGCACTCTACATGGGGCTGCCTTTGTACGTAGTCCTGAAACTTCAGTTAGTTCAGAATGCGGCAGCCAGATTGGTCTTTGGGGCAACCCGGAGAGACCATATTATGCCTGTTTTGAAATGGTTACACTGGCTGCCGATATGTTTCCGGGCAAAATACAAAGTGCTGGTTATTACCTTTAAAGTCCTGAACGGCTTGGGTCCGAGATATCTTAGAGAGTGCCTTCTTTTACATTATCCCCACCACACATTAAGGTCATCTGAGGCAGTCTGTCTCCAGTTACCACCAATTCGTTTGGCGGTGACTCAGAGGCGGGCCTTCTCTGTAGCTGCTCCTGGGCTGTGGAATGCACTCCCAGCAGAAATTCGCAATCTTAATTCTTTACTGACCTTCGAGAGAGCCCTTAAAACCCATCTGTTTGGCCTGGCCTTTCAGGGTTTTTAATTAGTTTTAATTGTTTTAATGCTAACCTGGTTTTCAGGGTTTTAATTGTTCTGATAGTTTAATTGTTTGATAGTTTAATTGTTTTTAAAGATGTTTTTAATTGGTGTTCATATTTATATTTCTTTTTTAATTGTTGTTGGTTTTAATGGTTTCTGTTTTTTAATTGTAAACCGCCCTGAGCCATTTCAGAAGGGCAGTATAAAAATCAAAGAAAGAAAGAAAGAAAGAAAGACCTTTCCCATAGTGAGATGTGTGTGATCCATGTTTGCATACTGATCCCATCTCACTGGAAATAGGATGACTTAGTTCCCTTTTCAGACATTATGTTAATAAGCAAGCTAATTGTGTATAACATTACAATGCTTCAGAAAAAAACCCATCTGGTGCTTCTCTAGGAAGTGATGTAGACATGTTGAATTTCTGTTTAGATGTTTACTGTAGTAGGTGGCGTTTGTGGGAACCCCTTAGCCTTGTAGAGATACATCAGGCAAAAATTCATCAGATATATATCCAGCAAGTGATTGTGCAAGATGTACTTGTTGAATTTCTACCTGGATGCATCCCTTCCCAGCTAAGTGTTAAGCTGAAAGGCCAAGGCAAACTTTGGATACATGGAGCCTAATATGTAAAGCCACCAAAATATACAAGACTGTACTGACATTACGGCTTACATGGTGTGGCAATTAAGGTGAAAAGGTGAACATATTCGCTTACAATTCCTACACATTTTAGAACATGAGTAAAAACTACAAGCACCTTAACTCTCATCTTAAATTAAAGTAGTTCTGAAATTTGAGAGAGAGTGAGAGGGAGGGAGGGAGGGAGGGGAAGAAAGAGAGAGGGGAAGAGTGAGTGGAAGAGAAAGAAAGAGAGAAAAAGAAGAGAGGGGAAGAAAGAAAGAAGGGCGAGGGACGGGCCCGAGCCTGTCAGTGGCCTGAGGGAAATGCGCGGTCATGAAGGCAACAGCAAGGGAGAGCCTAGTCAACCGCTACTGCTGTTTGGGGCTACCAAGGCCATTGGCAGAGGGAGGCAGGCAGGTAAGGGATGGGCCCGGGCCTGTCAGCGGCCTGAGGGGAACAAGCAGCAATGGAAGTGGTGGCAGCAAGGAGCGGGGGCTCAGTCGACCGCTGCTGCTGCTCCTGTGGGGAGGAGCAAGAGTGAGGCTTGAGTGAGGGTGGGGAGGTCTCTGGGGATAGGGGGCTGCAGCTTGGCCAATAGGTGCCAGCAACACTACAGCCGTGACCAAGAGGGGTGAGGGGGATAGAGTAAAGGGATGGAGGAGGGACCAAGTTTGGTGATGGGGGTGGAAGCAACTGGATGGAGAAGCAGGAGTGCAACTCAGGTGAGGGTGGAGATATCTCTGAGGTGAGGGAGGCTGTGGCATGTGGTGAGGGGAGCAATCAAGTGCTAGCGCTCAGATGCTCTGCACAGGTTAAGCTAATATAAAATATATTTCCATTGTTTCCCATTTTAACTGGGCTATTTCCATTACTCCCCCTCTTATTAAAGGTAAAACTAGGAGGGAGAGTGGTATATAAACATTTGTAGGAGGAGGAGTTACTCTGGCATAAATAAACATGCAGAATAACTAAGAGTAGAAAATACTCTCAAGTAAACATGTACTGTTAGACAGCTGTTGCAGACACAAAAGGGGCTCAGCAAGGTAGCAATCTCTGCTCTGAATTAGGGTCAAGTTAGACTTGCATGTCAGCTTGCTATGGTGGTTGTCTACTCCACTAAAGAGAAAGGGAAGTGGCAACCATCTTTATTGAGAAAGAAGATTGTACTGGGAGGAGTCAGTCAGGCCATTTGACATGTCCTGTGATGTCTGCCCTCATCTGATTACCCTCTTATAATGGGGATTTCAAAGGCTAATCACTCAAGAAATACTCAATGGGCTTCTTTTTTAAAGAAAACGGTATCCCAGTTAGGGATGTGCCCGACCCGCAGTTTGACGTGCAGTTCGAGCACTTTTAGGGAAATTAGGACGGGAACTTTAAGGAAAAGGAGAGCTGGTGCTTACCTGCTATCCGCCACCCCTTCTAGGTTCCTGCTGGAATGGTGCACATCCCCAAAAGCCCCATGCGCCATCAGCATGTACATGGCATCCGCACATGCGCAGGTACCATTTGTGTGATGGTGTTTCTGACCACGCAAATGGCACCTGCGCATGCACAAATGCCACATGTGTGCTAATGGTGCACAGGGCTTGGGGGGGGGGGTGCACTGCCCCAGCAGGAAACTTGAAGGGGCAGCAGAGAGCAGGTAAGCACCTGCTCCTTCCCCAAAGTTCTCTTCCTAATTTCCCTAAAAGTGTTTGAACCAGGGTTCAGGCACATCTCTAATAGAGAAGTGGCGGTGCTTTTCTCCTAGCTGATGAGTTCTAAACTTCAGATTTGATGGAGGGCTTGGATTTTATGGCCAACAGGGCTGTAATTTTTATACCACATCTTAGCTATATAGCTATACATTGAGCTTGTAGTGTGTGTTTGTGATGATGAATGCTGACAATCTCAGATAAATTATGTGAATGTCTAAGAGCTACACCAGTGAAAGCTGACAACCAAAAAGGTGGTGGGCAGGGGAATGCATATCAATTTTTGGACATTCACAAAATGCATCAAGAATTGTCATTATCTATATATGAATGTCAGCATTTGCCCAGTTTGGGGCATTCACTGTAACATGTAGATTAAGAGATCTGATAATGTGAATTACTTAGGATCATTGTGTCTCAGTGGTAGAGCACCTGGTTTGTAATCAAGGCCTCTGTTTCAATCCCTGGCATCTCCAGAAACAACTTTGAAATATCTCTATCTGAAACCCAGGAGAGCTGTTGCCAGTCAATATACACCGTATTGACCTAGGTGGACTAATGGTTGGAATCACTATAAGACAGGTTCATGGTAGGAAAATATTGGGAAGTTGTAGTTAACAGGTTCCCTAGAAGTCATACAATGGACTGAGAGTACATTGACACTAAACACAGAGACAAGTTTCATTGCCAGGGCTTAGTCCAAGAAAGCCTTGGAACCGCCACTTTGTGAAGGAGCTAGCAATCCTCTATTAGAGATTCACCTTTCACAGACCTAGAGTTTCCAATCTTCTTTCAGAAGAAGTTAAGCTAGCTTACATCTATATTATACACATGGTCTCCTAGAATACTTTGACTTTGGCTGACAAGGCACACCAACACGAGAGAACATGCAATTAGGCATTAGACAAGGCACACCAACACAAGAGAACATACCATTAGGTGAGATAGGCTGGACGGTGTTGCAAGAAAAAGAGCTGTTAGGTGGACTCCATGTTAGCTCAATTTCAGTACTTCTCCATGCACTTTGGTACCCTGTTCTAAATATTTATGGCAAAATCTCTTCCTTTGATAGCATCCTATTGCCTACAATACCATATACCAGCAAATCTTAGAGTCAGAGCACTAGGCTGAGTTTTGGATTTGGTACTGTCATGATATGCAAATTGTTTCACCAGTCTGTTTCACCAGATTTGTATTTTGTAATAGTCAGTTAAAGCTATCATTAATTTAAATAATAGATTGGTACTATGACTTATATTGCAAGCTTTGAAGTTGTTTTAAAAAACAAAGATAACGGACATTGTACTTTATGCCTTACTTGGTGTTCTGTAGCTCGAAAGCACTGAACTGCCAACCAGTTATGCTTCTCCGACATTGGAACCAGCCAATTCAGTTGTTCCTAATATCTCCTGTTCATAACTTGCATAACAAGATCAAATGTTTGTGCTAAAGGATGGGGATTTGCAGAACTGGCCTATTACGGAAAGGTTCTCTTTAAAATGAAAGAGACATGCTGCCAGTTGTGCAACTATTGTGCAATGCAAGCATGCTTGTGGAAATTAATCTGGAACACAAGCTCCAGACTTAGCGCAAGTAGCTAGTGCAACAGCCTTCCACAAGTGCTGTGTTAGTCAGGATGTCAGCTGATAAGTGTATTCACATGGTCAAACTACGAGTTGAAAGGGTGGGCGGACAGAAAGGCAGCGATAGACTTACCTTCCCTCCAGACCGTTGGTGTTCTCATCAGTGTGCCACCACACGGCCACATGACCTGCCCTGATATGTGCAGCATGGATCTCTGGAGGCCAGGACTCATTGTCTCAGCCTCCAGGAATCGCAACATGCACTGCGCCACAAGCCTGGTGCATTGGGAGATTTGCTCAGAGCTGGGTGCTCTAGATGCTGGGCTGTCCTAGCCTAGATTTGGCTGCTTGTGTGCATAGCCTTATTGTCTTGTTAAAAGCCATGAATTTTATCCATCTCCTTCAAGGCAGGAGATTTTCTATTGTATTCCAAAGACCTTCTTTTTCACACTTAAAAGCCGTTACTAAATTTAAAAGATCAGTCAATCTACAGCCAACAGGAAATTAGATCAGTCATTTTTTAACTTAGTTTCACTCAATAAATATGTAACCAATTATTAGAATAAATAACTATTGTAGGGAAAATTGCTGAACAATACCCATACCAAAGTTAAAACTCTGTAAAAGACAGACAGTACTCAATGGTATGTCTTAGGTTGTTTAGGTAGGGTTTTTTTAAAAAACCAAAACTGATTGCTAGGGCATTGTTTGTCAGCCAGTAGTGAAATGAGGCAATAGAAGGTATGGTAGTAGTTATAAGGATGTTCTCACTATTCAGCTGTATTTAAAATACCAAAATAAAAATATTGTTCCATGTAACAGCTTTTGTCAGCATTGCCAATTCAGGTGTTGCCAGCCTGAAATAAATATATCTAGCATTTATATAGTGCAAAGCTTAAACTATACATTAGGGAAATAGTAAATTCATGTGGGAAGCATTAAACCTTTGCTTTTTGAACCACAAGAGTATATTCCTATCCCCATTATCACTTACTGTATATTCTGCAGTGTAGATTAGTTTTAAAAACCAATTAGTTCACAATCCACACAAGGCATACCTTAAGCCTGCCCGACACACTGTTTGGATTGTGGCCATTCAGTTTAAGTTGTGAAATAACCTTCCGTTGAGAACTTGCCCAGATTCTTCTACCCATTTTATGAAAAGCATTATGTAAGAAGCACATTAATTACATGGAAAGCCGGACGCACTTTGCCAGTACTTCCTTAATGTTTTCTTTTTCAAATATTACAGTAACATACTACAACAAAGAGAGCTTTTAAAAAATAAATTTAAACAAGTTGCCTTTAAGACTCATCTGCCAATTTAATCAACGGAGACTGCAATTCTGATTGATTGATTAAGTGCCATCAAATTGGTGTTGACTCTTAGGGACCACATAGATAGATTATCTCCAGGATGATCTGTCTTCAGCTTGGCCTTTAAGGTCTCTCAGTGGTGGCCTAGCTTACATGGGAGTAAATTCCACTGAACACAGCAGAGAGGGGTGTTGGTTCCAAGTAAACAAATGTGAGATTGCTCTTTGAAGCATTAGTTGATTGGCATACCTTTTTAAAAGGCCTGTTTTTTCGAAATATATGTATGTACTCCTCTCTTGCAATTTAGTGTCAGACTTTCAAGTGTGTCTCAAATGCTGCTTGCTTTATTCCAGGCATAGCAGAAGAGATTAAAGAAAAGGAGTTATTGGGGCAAGTTTATTTGGGTGAGGTTGTTGTATGCATTGTATGTGGTGGGGGTGGGAGGGATAAAGGATATATGGGGAGAGGGGGGCCGTGTTCACCCCTCTCTCCAGCGGCACCTCGGAGTGAGGGAGATAATGAAGAAAATAGGGATGGATGGATCTGGGGAGCCCTGGTTCTTTGAACCCATCAGCTCAATTATAGCTACTCCTCTGTGGGAAGAGCAGAATTTTGGGTCATGTCTAAGGATTTATCAGTGTGAGGTTGAAACTGGTATAATGGAAAAACAGGAGCTTAGGACAAGGATATTGAAAGTGGCAACATCTAATAGCAAACCCCTTCCCAATAACTCCATGTCCCATATTAATTAACTGTTACTGCAGTAAGTCTGTAAAAATAGAAGCAGAGATTTTGTTGTTTTTCACTGAAGCCTTAGAATGAATTTTAAAACTCTGCTGTTGTCTAGGAGTGTATTTTCTCTATGCCCAAAGAGGAAAGGGAAAAAAGTAGAGTTGCCACCCAAATTTACTTAAAATGACATTCAACTAGGAGGTGGTGGGGTGCTTCTCATAAAGGAAACCATCAGAAGATTTTTGAAGGAAGTTTTGATAAGATTAATGATAGTTCTCATGGGGATTGTCATTCATCCCTAGGTTTTCAAATTTTGCTTAAAACAGCATTCAAAATGAATTTGGAGGTCTCTCCCCAGGTGGGACCTTTATAAGAAGCCAAAACAGTTTCAGTAAAACTAGCAAAATTATTCAGATAGCATACAAAAATAAGCATACAAATCTCTGTTCCATTTTAGAGCTGAAACAGATATGACATGGGCCACAGGTAAAACCTTTCCCCACATAAGCATCCCACAGATGCCCTGTCACACTATAATGTAATGCCTTTGTGTGTAGCATTAGCATGACAGTAGTGCACCATCCAGGGCACCCATTGATTATAGCATGTTACTACTACATATGCCACTGCAGGTGCAACGTGCATATAGTCATGGTGGGGCATACACAGAACATTTAAATGGGTAAGCACTTCAACAGTGGCCCACATCACACCTGTTTTTGCCTTTATACAGATTCATTGTCTGCTTCCAACTCACTCATAGTTATCGGAATAGCTTTCTACATTTGAATAAAGCATTCCTAATCCTAATAGATTGTTAAACTCTATGATTTTGAAATTAATCTGAAAGTGTAAAAACTATAGTATTCAAATGAATACCTCCTCCGCCCCGCCCCGAATACGTCTGCTTAGATTTTCATTTGAATGTGATCTTGAGGAGGATTCTTCAACATGAGTGATATAGATTAAGAAATGAATGTAACAGAATCAATTCTTTTGGACTGTGGTTGCATAATGGAAATCGACTGCTATGAATGAACCCATGTTCAAAAGTTATGAACAGCAGAGCTAATGCACTGCAATGAGTTCATCTTTATTATTGCATTACACCTGAATCAATTGATAAAGCAAGTTTTTTTTAAAGCTAGGAATGGCACTTAATTGAATAAAAGTCAATGTAATTATATTAGGAGAAGCCAATGGTACTGCTGACAGCGGAAAAGGGACCTTGCCTGTGAGAGTGCCAGAACTTGTCCGCACATTTCTGCACATCGTTTGCCTGACAGATATTAAGGACTGGTACATAGTTTAATTAGATTACCAATAGCAACTGCTATAAATGATAAGTGAATGGGTATGGCATCACTTTCTATTGATAGCTAAAATCGGCTGCATCTTTTAACAGGTCATCATCAGGAAAGTAACTTCCACTTGGAAGGGAGGGATGGTGTTTCCATTAATATGATATTAATATTTCCTTGTTTCTTGTCTTCACTAAATATGATATTATTTGCTCTATACATCTAGCAATTAGTTTTTCACAGTAGCAAAACAAAGAAATAGAACATCTGAAACTGAATGCACATACTTTTATTCACAAAAATAATTTGCAATACTTTAGTGGGGCATGGGAGAAGTTGACAAATGTGGAAACTAAGCAAAAGGTGGTGGCCACTTAAATGCTATTTCATAGAGTCAGTGTGGACAGTCAGTTACTCCAGTGGTAACCAAGGTCCAAAATCTCACTTAACTTAAGGTCCAAAACCTCACTAAACTTCCTATGGCCCAAAGTCACTGGGCCATAGTCTAGCCAGCTCCTAAATTGCCTCACAGAGCTGCTGTGAGTGGGGTTGCTGGCTTGCAGCCCAGAGAATGTTCACGTAGCTTTATATTCTCCCATGAAGCAGCAGAGGAGGCAGCCATGGAGGCTATTCTCACGACCAGCAAAAATCGGGCTAGGAGAGCCGCTTGAGCAGCCCTCCCCTTAGCCCAGGTTAGCGAAGCGAGCGTTCCCCTAACCGGGGTTAACGGATCGTGTGCTCGTGTGGCTCCGCGCTGCAGCAACTCACAAGGAGACCCCCGACCAGGGGGCTAAAAAGCAGCCTCCCAGCTCAGGGGTCTCTCCAGCATGCCCTGCATGCTTCTCTCCCCACGAACCCTCTCGAGGCGGGTCTCACTAATTGTGAGACCCGCCTCAAAGTCTTTCCCAGTCTCATTGCCCACCCTCTAAGGGTACAGCCTACATTGATTGCTGCTTATCACAGGAGGCAAGGGTACATGGGAGGACTGGGGAAGAATGGATCAGTAGAAACTGCAGCTGCCCTTTTGCTGTTGAAGTCTACATGCATGTTATCTGGCTTGCAGTCTCATAACGAACTAAATGCTGTTCTGAGAGTCTCAGAGAGAAGATGGGGAGGATACAAACATCTCTGAAATTATCTTTCTGTGTAGTGCCTATCTGTATGTATCTAGCAGCTCACCACCACGAGGTCTTGCAATGGCAAATTGATGGATCGGCATAGCAAGCTACTGCCCACAAATACCTTATACACAGAGCAGCTGCTATGCTATGTTAAAGTTGCTGCCACGGGTTCTCTGCTTGTTTGCACAATACACTTAGGGAAGTGCATTTCCTAGATAAAGCTTCATGGTATCATCTGTTGCATCACGAAACTAAACGGTAACATGACACTTGTGCAATATCTGGTATTACAACTGCAGCTTAACGTGCAGGCATTTACAGTTAAGTGTTGCTTATACTTTGATTTCAACATTCTCTTTGAGTTCATTTGCAATTTTGACAATGGGCAAGAAATAATTTTGCCTAAGCTGCTGTAAGGCCTCCTTCTGTTTATTTATCATTCTTGTATGTGAACACTGCATGCATCTGCACAGGACAAATCTGTGGGTGATGTGAATTTGCCTTCGTCTGATTTGATTTATGGTTTTAGATTGTGCGGTTGGTCCGGTAACCATCAGGACAACAGTGTAAGTGAGATGATGGGTGACAGAAAATGATCTCATGGCTGAAGCATTTTTAGCTGTATTTTATTGTTTTAAGATACTCTTTTCTTTTTTTTAAGCCAGATGTGACTGGATTGGAATGTGAATTTGTTCTTTCTTTTTCTCTCTGTCTCTTTCTCTCTATCTCTTTCTTTCTTTCTCTCTCTCTCTCTGTATCTCTCTTTCTTTTGTGATCTCAATTTAGCAAAAGATTAGAAAGCTGATCTTATCACAAGGTAAGCTCAGCCTTCATAAGTGCAGTGTGCGGGATATGTATAACACATCTCTATACTTTCAGAAAAGCAATAGGACAACAATTGCTGTGAAAGGACTGTTGTCCCCTTGGGAATCAATGAACACTATGCCTTCAGTTTTCTCCCTACAGACGTATCTCTCAGTAGCTATTCCATTTGGGACCCAATTCTATTTGGGTCCCAATATTACCTTTCCTCAATTATCATTCAATTATTTAACTAGGAAAAGCTGCCTGCCTTCCATCAAAGAAAAATAGGTTGATATTCTAGTTTGTTATATTTAATAAGGTAAATTAGATATGACAAGGTAGGATGGATCATGTAATCAATATGGAAAACTAACTGTAATAATCTACATTTTTCCCCAATATGAAGCACACTGCTGTATTTGGGAACCCAGCTGGTTGAGAGATATGCTCTTGGCAAATATGTTATTTGAACCATCAACATTCAAGTACAATAAAGGAGACTAATTTTATCACTGTAAGTTTCCTATACTGAGTCACCCCAATCCAGCAAGGGGTATCCATGTGCAGAAGTAATTGGTTTTGCTGGGTCCAGAACTGCACACACAGATTAGATCCAGATGTGCATCTGTCTTGCAATTCACATTTGAACGTCAAGCATCCCATGTAGCACCCATTAGAACTACAAGAGACAGATGAGGACATGCATTGCCAACCATATTGCAGTGTGGTTGGAAATGTACATCCTAACCAATATCTTGGGCCAGAACATGTTGTAGTGTAGAACTATGTCTGGATTGAGAATTGAATGATTCTTTTAAAAGCTAAGAATTCCCTCCCCTTTATTAAAATGCCTTTACCAATGGTTTTCCACAAGGCAGCTGTGTATCTGCTTTATGAAAATGTGCAACTGAGTTATCATACATGGCTCATACCTATGCTGTGGCTCTACACCAGAGGTGAGCTTTAGGATCCATCGTGATCATTTTTGTGCTTGTGTCCATTACATCTACAAGCTGGATGATCCCACATCCCACTTTCCATGGTTTGCAGGATTCTAAGTATTCTGCAATCCTTCCAGTTGTTTTCTGCAGGATTATAGCTGAGTTAGGAATATATGTAGTTATAGCAATAAAAAGCAATCATTTACAGTGAGGAATGTCTTGAGCCTCATGCTCTCTGTTGCACATATGAAATTTTGTTTTGCAGACAATGGCAGATAAAGTCAATCTATGGCTTTAAAGTGATAAGTGTTTTAGTAATTCAAACCTAAGGCTTTTTAATTCTGTTTGAATGGGTTATTTTCATTCATTGTATTATTATTCTACTTGGTTTCTTGTTGCCCTTCCCAATCCTACAAGATGCGTAGGAGGGAAGCATTTAATTTAAGTAAGCAAAATAAGGCAACTGAAGCCATTGAGGTCTGTGCCACTAGGACTTGGCTCAGTCTTAAGCAGTGTTCATCGCTCATTGGTCCCTTCCTACTTTTGAGAAACATCTCAAAATATAGACAAATCGGCCACTTTTCAGTAGTGACTCAACATGGATTATGTTTTTCCATGACTGCTAAGGTCCCATACTTGGTTTGTGATTCTGAAAATCCAGCAAAACCGCTTAAGCACATGCATGACAGTTTTAAGCCACCGCCAATATTTAAGCCACCCGTTTGAAATCTATGTTAGCCCTACCCAAGACCTGCTATTAAACCTGTCAGGCTCAAAGGCCTCTTCTGTTTCCATTCAATTATCTCATTGTTTCATTCAATTTAAAACTGGACTTGCCCTGAAATAATCTATGTGAGTGTTCTCTTGTTACTGGTAAGAGAGTAAACCAGACTACATTCTTAAAGTCTGTTCTGGTTACTCTTTGGTGTCCATTGGTTTCTACAATGGTCTCTACAATTATGGTCCCAGACTATAACAGTGTGATCCAGCGGCTACAATGTCGTACATTCAGAGTGTTCCATTGATTTTCTCCCTTCTGCCTAGTACTTATGAAACAGTCAGCTTTTGCAAAAAGCAGCCGTAATCTATTGTTTTTAAAAATACAGTATTTTTGGTTAGCCTGATATATGTTATGTATCCCAAAACACGAGGACTGTAGGTACTTGCCACAATAAGGAGAATTATTTAAATAAATGATGTGAGTTAGTTTGGATTTGTGGGGTGGGGACATTTTGTTTTGCATTTGTAGGAACTTCATTGTCTGTATAGTAATTATTGGATTTTTTTCAAGAAACAGGCAATGATTATTCATTGATAAATTAATTTCATTTGTAAATGTTGTACTATCAATGTAATCAGCAATACTGTATGTCTCTTCTCCACGTCCCCTTCCCTCTTTCCTTCCCAGACACAGTGCTAACATAAACCTGCACCGTAAACTCTTGACCAAAGAACTGGATGACATGGGACTGGATACTTCTCAGCCCTCACTTAGCAAGGACCTCCGTGATGAATTTTTGATGAAGATCTATGGTGCCCCACATCAGATGGGGCTTGACATAAGAGAAGACACATCCTCCCCAGCAGGTACTGAGGATTCCCATCTGAATGGGTACGGAAGGGGTATGTCAGAAGAATACATGGTGCTAGACCTGAGCACCACCTCCAGCATCCAGTCTAGCAGTAGCATCCATTCCTCAAGAGAATCTGATGCAGGGAGTGATGAGGGGATTCTCCTTGATGATGTTGATGGGGCAAGTGACAGTGGAGAATCATCACACAAAGCTGATGCCCCAGCCTTAGGAGTTGGCATGGCTGCTGAAGTTCCAGGATCCCTCCTGCTTAACAGTGTTTCCATGAACAACGGGGGGATCATGTGTAACATTTGCCACAAAATGTACAGCAACAAGGGGACTCTCAGGGTGCATTACAAGACTGTGCACTTACGAGAAATGCACAAGTGCAAAATCCCTGGGTGCAACATGATGTTTTCTTCTGTCCGCAGCCGGAATCGACACAGTCAGAACCCTAATCTGCATAAAAACATTCCCTTCACTTCACTAGATTAGTTCAAAGATGGACACAGTAAATGCCAGCTCTCACAGAGGGCCTTACTTCTTTGAACTGCCATTTACAGACTATTATATAAATATATAAAAATATAAATATAAATATATATCTTTTTTCCCCTTTTTTAACAAGACAGAAAAAGACCAGGTGCTTTTTTTTTTCCTTTTTCTATTTTTTCTTTTTCTTTTTTTCTTGTTCATTTTTTGTTTTGTGTTGGTTGGGGTAGTATCTTTAACCTGGGAGAAAAATTTCCACTGCTAAAAAAACAAAAACAAAAAAACAAAAACAAACTTGCATTTTAAAGCCCCACTTTTGTTATAAAATACGTGGTCATCTCCAAAGAGAGACTGTCCTTCTACTCATGACTGTTGTCTGCAACCTTAGAAAAGGAAAGGGGAAAAAATGGAAAAACCCGAGGAAACAAAGCACTCCGGAGGGAGAAAAAAAACAGAGGGAGAGAACAACTTCAGTTGTCTTCGTGTATTTTAAATCTTTGAGAGAACCGTCAACTACGCATGGCTGTTACCCTTGTATATATTGAGCCTTGAAGGGCCCATGATGTAAAACAATTGTATTGATGGTGGTTTAACTTTTTTGTTTTGGGGTTTTTTTACATTTACATTTACATCCAGCTGTTAGATATGCGGGGGGAAATAGTTTGCTGGCTAGCTCTATTCATTTATATTAGCTTCAATGCACATTTTTTTTTAAAAAAAGAAAGAAAACACAAGGTCTTGTTTTTTAACTACCTGCTAGAGATGCTTAATGAGGAGGTGCTGGCATGCTTTAGAGCACCTGATCTGATACAGTTTTGGGGTTTTTTTAATGGGTTTTTTGTTGGTCTTATTACTAGTACATAAATCCAGTCATGCACTTTTTTCTTACACAATGTGGGGATGTGTAATAATATCCATGCCCTTTTTTTCCCTTAAAAGTATTGCCATACTTTCAGTGTCTTATTAATTAAGAAAAACACACTTTGTTAGAAGTGGTCTGGTCAGTATGGGGGCGAGAATATTGAACAAAAAATGTTAGTGTTAACACAACACTGCCAACTTTGCACAAGTGTTCAGTAACCAAAATATAATCTGCTAGCATAGCCACAGGCCAAGATCCTAGGAATTTGGGAGCAAGGAAAGAATATAAAGAAATATTTCTCTCTCAATATTATCTAGATCTGAATTACAGGATTACATGGTACAGGACAATGGAGGCATTTCTGCGAAATGGTGGGTTTTCAGGAAAGAAGTACCAGAGGTTTTAACTAAATATTACAGGGGACACAGGACTGTTGCTGACCTTTCCCCCACACAAGGCATCTTCCTGGTAACATTGGGGAAAGCAACACATGATATGATTTCGTAACATTCAACATTTCCCCTCCAATTCATTGGCTGCCACTTACAGAAAGGGTGGAAATGTTGAACCTAACAACATAGCATGTGTATCCCCCCCGCCCCGCAAAGATCACAGAGGAGAGACATTGCAGAAGGGTTGGCAGAAGCCACACTTCCTTCCTAATGTTTAGTTAGTACCTCAGTTACTTAAGGGCTGGGCACAAATCTCCAGAAATGAATTTTTGTGTTCTCTACTGAAGACTTGAGCTGTCGTTGCATTAAAAGAAAAACAGTTCCAACCTCTGCAAAGTTGTCTGTTGTGCACTAAAAAGTGCTATAGTATGATTAAGGCATGTTTTTATAGAAGCAATCAAAAGCCATTAATGGCACAAGCACTTAAAGCTTGGAAAATATGTGCTGTTCATTTTATTGGGTAACTTCCCCTTTGGAGGAATCAGAAGCTGGTGTTGGGAGGGTGGGGGGGAGACCCAAAACAAAGCTTAATGTTTTAGTGTTTTGTGTTTTCCCAACATGATTTGTCAGAGAAGAATTATGGTAGAGTTAGGAAAGAGCATATCAGAGGCAAATGATTGAGGAAGACAGGGAGAAGCTGCTTTCCAAAACTTATTTTTGTTTCTGTTGTTTACACATGTCTGAGCATGGCAAACCACACTGGCAGCCTATGTTACCACAGCATACTGACTGAATGATGATATTTACTTAAGCTCAACCTACAGCCAAAACCATTAGAGTGTGTGTCATATAACAGATCTTATTAAAAAAAATAAAGATACACAAGGAATATTTCCGCATACAGTGTAATGCTAACTCAAAGAGAATGTTTTTCTTTCCTAGAACAGTTCTCTTGTAACTGCGAAACTAGAAATGCTTGGCTGTTTTCAGCTTCCTAGTTGAATCTGTTGTGTAATTTCAACCACTGTAATTTCAAATTGACATCAACCATGGAGTCTCTTAATTTTATAAGAGGAAGCTATTCCAAATAAAGAGAGTCCTTCCTCTTGATTGGACAAATTGGCTCCAACCTAGCTATAGTTAATTATTACTTAAGCCCCACTGGAAACAATGGAATATGTTAGCTGCAACTAACTTGAATGCATCGCTTTCAATGGGACTTAGTCACAATTAACATTAACTTACTAGGGGACATAGTATGATACAGGTGTTTTGTTTTTTGCTAATACAAAATAAAAACACTAATTGCAGTATCTCCGTGTGTGTGAAAAATCTTTACAGGATTCATAAATATGTTTACATCAAAACCTCCACCATTTTTGCCAACTTAATTTTTTTATTTGTGCTTTTGTCTTTTTTCCAAAGTCTTAATTACTTTTGTTTATACAATTGAATGGAGAGAAGCTTTGTTTTGTTTTATGCTGTGTATGTATGGTATGCTTGTGAAAGGGAACATAGAACAGTAAAGGTGTGTTCTTCCCAAACATATGAACCTTTGTAGTGTTATCTGTACTGCACTGTCTCTTCAAAACCCCCAAGCTATTAGGAACCAAGCAAGAAGAAATATTTGAAAAGGCAAAACAATCCTTTAAAAATTGCTAAATGATATCTAAGGAGCAAAAAACACTGTTTTTGAAGTATGTATGGTATAAATAAATATCATTTTTAATGAAAAACATATTTGAGGTATATAAATAATTCTTTCCTGAATAAATCACTGTTCTGCATTCTCATTTTACTCTTGTTTCTGGTAAAGGTCAAATGGCTTTGGTAAACTAGATTGGAAACTTAAACATCATCAAGTAGGCCTTATTCAGCAAATGAGTTGCACAGGCAACATCTGTTTGTTACAAAAAATGCAACATGATGGTAGATAATTGTAATGAATCAGAGAAAAACAGACACATGGTTTAGGCATTAACATTCTTTCATACCTCCCAACATTTGAGTGTGTGGGAGAAATAGAGGTGGGGGGGGCAGCAATGATTCGTAGATTGTGTGCTGTGATACACTAGTGTGCCACTGGAGAAGCTGTACTTTAGAAAATGAAGTTATCATGATGGATACATTCACCAGTCTAGACATTGTTGAAGCATGGAATCTCCATGCAGCATTTGTCCCACACTCTCCTCTAAAATATGGACAAAAACATCCCAGGGATTAAAAAAGCACTGGGCTTTGGCATAGCTATTTCTACAGCAGGCAAGCACCTGAAAATCCCAGAAGCATCACAGAAAATATGATCCCATCCTTGAACTTTGACATGACTAGGCAAAGTGAAAGCTAGGATTCCAGAACACAATGTTAACTGGGCTATTCCACAATTGAGAATGCCCACCCATTATTCTAGGATATATATAATGTACATATGTACTTCTGTGTGTGCGTGTATCCATAATGTACATATGTATGTAGAAGAGTGAATTGTGCCTAGAATTTTAATCCAGAAAATAGTTGTGGTATCAATAGTTTGGGAAGCACTGCATTGTCAGAAAAAAGATACAAGCCCCCCCCTGGGAAACATACTACTACCACTTTAGACTGTAGATGTTCAAAAGCACATTAGTTCCTTTGAAGACTTGCTCTCCAGTGCTGAAGAAAAGGGGAAACGCCACACATTGATGGGACAATGCTGCAGGGAGAGGAGATAAATGTGCTGGTGTTTCTACCTTCTTCCAGTAAAGCATTCTTCCTCTAATGTAGCTTTTGAAAGGCCAAGAAAGCAAAAAATAAAATAAAAATTAATGTCCACAGATTGGCATAGGCCTGGGTAGAGTTGTGTCACTCATCTCTAGAAATCTTAGAGGCACTATCCAACAAGGTTCACATACATTCTCAATTGCCACCACAATGGACTTGCATTACAATCAACATCTGCAATGGACCTGCTAGCTTGGGGAAACATCACAAGCTCACTGCAACAGAAGTGCTACTTTAAGAATCAGTGTTTGAAGTCACGGCATCAAAAACAACTCTGCATTTGTTGCATGAAAAATGATCTGTCTGGAAAGGCCATGTGGTAGTTAATCTCTCATGAAGGCTTTCTTCCACGTCTCCACTGCCAGTAGGCAACACAGGTCAGTAGAAATCCTCAATGAATGCAAAAATTCTCTGTAATCGTTCCATGACACTGATAGCAGAAAAGAAGACATTATCTAATGACCCAAACGTGATAAAGAAATTATTCACTTCACATGAGCAAAGTGGCACAATTTCTAGTGTGAATTGCTAGGTGATCGCATTAGCTTCTAGGTTGCTTCCTTGACATGGCTATGGGGATCTACTGGGTTGTTGTGTGCTAAGAATTTAGAGCAGGGGTAGGCAACTTACGGCACACATGCCAAAAGTGGTACGCAAAATGATTCTTGAGCGGCACTCATACTGCTAAGGTGATGGCCACAGCCTGCCTCTAGTTAATGTGTCACAGCTTGCTGTAGCAGGCAGCAGACATCCAGGACTGGCAGCAGCATTCCCACCCCATGCCTGTGCTGGCTGGTTGGCACTCTCACTTGAACTTTCACATGCTTAAAAAAAATGTGTGTGTGTGTGAGAGAGAGAGAGAGAGAGAGAACCAACCAGCTGGCATAGTCCGAGAGATTGCTGCCGCTGCTCCTGGATGTCCTCTGCCTGCTAAAGGAAGAAGTGACACGCTGGCTGGCCGGGGGGGACAGCCAGCCTTCCTCATGCACATAGCCTCTCTCTCCTCCAGCAGCTAACTTCTGTGCTTTGTCTGCTCCCAAAATGGAGAAGCACACAGGAGGGGAAAGCACTTAAGAGCTGAGTATTCTGCTTTGTAAACCACTTCCCCTGAAGAAGAGTCTTTACTCGAAACATGCCAGGATCTACTCTTTAATGAACTCCCACAGTGGAGAAGACAAAGCGCTCAAATGTGCTGAACGATCGAGAGGCAGACCAGCTGGTGAGTCCAGCAGCTGGAGCATGGGGTGGGACGTCACAGCTTAGCTGATGCAGGGGTTGGGGCAGAGCTAGCAAGACCCGGGGGCGGGGGGGAGCAGCTTCAGTTTAAGCAGTACCCATCCTCAAACAGCTCCTGAAGACTTGACACGTCACTTCTGAAAGGTTGCCAGCCCTGTTTTAGAGCATACGAATTGGCCCTGTAACAGGCATACTGTACATTGCAGAGAGGCTAAAATCACCTTTTCATGCATAAAGATAGGTTTTCTTGGCCACGGATTGACTTGGGTAAAGAACTTTGGAAACCTGCATCACTGTTGGCTTTGGAAGAAATAATTCTGCATGCAAATCAGTGTTCTCTCTAATTTTTTACACCTGTGTGTGGAATGAGTTTTGTTCTGGGCGGCAGTATCAAGGCAGTGTGTGCCCACCTGCATTCAGAGTGGGGCCTTCCTGATTCAACCTGAGCGGGATCTTAAATTGACTGAGCAGACATCAAAATGTTTGAGCGTGTGCACCTTAGAGGGAACAGTGATGCTAATATTCCTTGAACCATTTTTGGTGCATGTATATGTGTGACAATGTGCTTTTTTCTTTTCTTTTCTGAAAGCGTGTGATAACAGGTATATGGTATTCCTTTTTGAAGCTCTATAACTGGACGATTTCGAGGAGAGTCAGAGTGGTCTATCTAATATGTGATTTTATTGAACATAGATTCATGGTCAATAAAGTATACACAGTCCCACACTGGTTTCCACAGAAAATGTAAACACAGAAGCAAGAGCTAATGTTAATTGGGTGTTACACACACTCTGTTTTTAGCCCTGAGCTTTACACTAGAAATAGCTCCAGTGGGCTGTCTGTGAAATAAGGATGTTAAAAATATTACCTGCTATATAATGTATGATCAGATTTTTATTCATTATTACACATTACTGTTTTATTATTATGTGAAATTAACTTGATCTGAGTTTTTAGTAGATTTTGGCATGTTCAGCTAGTCTTGTGAATACTTCAGCCTGTGGGCTTATTGTAGCTCACGACATTCTGATATTTAAATACCCACTTTTCAGATATTTTGCAAGATACTCATAGTCATGATCAGAACACACATTGAACTATTTCTTGGTTCAGCATGCTGAAATCTCTGAAAAATGCAACCCATTTAAAAGAACTGATTCAGTCCCCTGGCCCATTCCTTTGCTGCACAACAATGCCCCTTTCCAGCAAGGAATCTGGAGGTGGCTTTTGTATATATTTTTATACTGGCTGCTTAGATGCAGGAGCGTATTGGATTGCAATGTACATTCAGACATAAGGAATCCATTGAGGCCCGCATTCACAGCACAATGTAGATGGGGCCATGCATTTTCTTACACTTTACAATGTGAATGAGAATGCACATCTCCAGGTATTGTCTACATACTTTCATTGTCTTCAGCGGCACAAAGATCATTGCAGATGAATGTATCTAGGTGTGTGGGGGGGAGGTTAAATGTTTTAAGACAGGATGTGCTAACCCACTGCACCTCTACAGCTTCATAAAAATGACAATGCACTAGTGTGGAAGGCAAATATGCAAACATTATGGTTGGGGTGTCTGTGCCTTTAAATCACAGTTGTCAATTTTGTTTCCACAGGATGACTAAAAATACAGCCTTCCCATCAACCTTCACCCTCTGAAGCGGGGGGTCAGAATGCAAAATACAGGCATCAATTAACCTGCAGCAAGCACAGCAGTGACATTGCGGTAACAGACTTGCATGCAATACAAGTGTTCAGTCATCAAATAATAATTTAATTGGAAAAAAGTAGAACGCACAAGTTCCCAAGCTGTATTTAGCACATTTATTTCCATGTGGGAAAGACAAAATGCATTTTTTCCAGGACTGATCACACAATTGCTTCCTTGACAATATCATATATGTCACAGAGAAAATAAGTAAATTTTACTCTTGCTTTCATTTAAAGCTGAAATTAATATATTCTCAAAAATTATCTCCAAAATGCTCCTCTATAAATTCACCTGATATTCTTTGAGGATTCAAGCAGTCATAGAATATTTGATTTTGGTATTTGGCATCCAATGACATTTCGGGTAAATATTTGAACTTATTGAAAAGGTGCAGTATGCAATGGTGTTTAGGATTCAACAGCTGATTGCTTATGAGATTTTATATTTGACATTCTCTCAAAGAGAGAGATGCTAATAAGCCTAAAGCATTCTAATTTGAGGTAATTCAAAATTTTAATTTCAAATATGCAATTTCAAATTCAAAATTTTGGCACACATTTTTTAATTTAGCAAAAATGTTGTTTTATTGCTGAGTTCTCTCTTGTTTAGAATTAGTATTGATTAGTTCTCAGCTTGTGCACCATACTAAGGTTAGAACTTTTCTCTCCCTCTACACAGCTTCAGCTATGAAGACTACTACCACCACTTTTATATATATAAGGTAGAGGAAGGGCCATAGCTTAGTGGTTTAGTGCTTCATACTTTAAATGAAAGCATAGGTCTCAGGTTCATTCCCTGGTATCTCCAGTGAAAAGATCTCAGCTTGGAGGCACTAGAGAAGAGCTCTGCCGAAGACTCTGGAGAGATCCTGCCAGCCATAGTGGGCAGTAACTGGGAAAGATGGACCAGTGGTTTGACAGGCTCACCCAAAAGAAATGCTGCCAGCAAAATGAGGAT
Organism: Hemicordylus capensis; assembly: GCF_027244095.1. Lineage (NCBI taxonomy): Eukaryota > Metazoa > Chordata > Lepidosauria > Squamata > Cordylidae > Hemicordylus > Hemicordylus capensis. Next base: position 119,136,687 of record NC_069658.1, on the reverse strand, counting down.
AACATAAAACTGAAATATGATGCTAATAATACTGTAAAAGTACACAGAAATATTTTAATCCAATATAATAATTGCAGCCTTTCTTTAACCTATGGCTACAGAGAGGAAGGTGGGTTACATTACCTTTCAGGGTGCATGTGTTCTGCTGAACCTCACAAATACAGCAAACTGCATCTTTAGGCAGGGTTATGTGTATGCCCTATGTGATTAGCCTAACTCTGAAATACAGACCTTCTTCTTGGGATGACTCAGTTTTTTTATTTTTATTTGCGGTGGTGGTTTTTTTGCTTTACCTTAACTCAGATGTTTTCAGCCTTGGGTCCACAGATGCTGCACTACAACCCATCATCCTCAGGCTTGGCATAGTTGGAGTTGTTGTCCAAGAACACCTGGAGACCTAAGATTGAGAACTCCTGCCTTAACTAAAAGAAGCTCAATGAACTTCTTTAACATTTCCACTTGGCTAATAATGTCCTGAATTTACAAAATAAAAATTGTAAAGTATGTTTTTATGTCCCTCCTGAGTTTTTCTGCTGATTGTTTTTAAACTGAAAAGAAAACATTACCGCCATTGCTTGCATCCCATCTTTTATGTTTTACCTAAACAGAAATGTTTTTCAATAAAAAAATAATAGGTTAGCAGATCTAAAGCAGCAGCTGGACTCTTCCAGTGGAAGACGGTAAGTGGCAAACACCTAATCAGTTCTTTTTTGTTTCTGCATGTCACCCCTCTGTGTATAGAAGCATAGCAAAATGGTGGCCGTGATGCTACCATACTAGATGAAGGCCAGCCTAGTCCATGATTTTGTCATAATCACTTTCTTTTTCACAGAAGAATAATTTGTTCATGAATATGTTTTTCATTCTACACATTATGCTACTATGCACCTACAGCTCCACTGTTTTTCTTTTGAACTTTATTCAGTATTACTGTTGAATGCCCTAAATGCCTTTGGCCCAACATACCTAAGAGACCTATTCACTGCCTCCCTACATCCCCTGATGTTCTCTAAATTGCCAAGAGTGCTACTTTAATACTTTGGATGTGTTATGTCCAAAAAGCAAGGATTTGAACAGAGGTATTCTTGGTGGCTGTTGCAACACAATGGTACTCCTTTCCTTTTGGAAACACGTCCAATCCTGGCACCTTTCAGAAGCACTGAAAGACCTTTCCCTTTGAGCTGGTTTTGGGTGGATGGCATTCAGCCATTAGGTTGAGGGGAGAGAAAGGCTTTGTAATATTTGACTAGTTAAAAGAATTCTAACTCAAGTTTAGTGACATTTTTTATATTTGCTGTCTAGTGTTATGGTTACTTGCCTAAAGTCTTTGCGAACAGTATGTTATACATACAAATGACATATACTACAGAACGGAGGGATTTTCCAGCATGCAGAGATATGTCCTTCCCTTCCCCTAAACAGGAGGCTTTGAGAACATCAATGACGTGTTGGAGGAGAGGCGTCTGAAATAGTTCACCTATCTCCCTCCTCCAGAACACACACTACTGTGTGATTCTGTCAAAGTTGGCATGGTTTAAGAATACTACAAAAGCACTCCCACTTGCTTAGTCTCCACCCCGCAATACAGCACCTTTTGGTACATACAGCATTCATGCAAAAGGGCAATTCTTGTGTGGATCATCACCCCTGAACTGCGATGCTACGCCATTACGGTGCCCTTGATTTTGATTCAATCCACTATCTCAAATACATTTGGCAGTCTTTACTAGGCAAAGTAAATGAAAAGAAGATTCCTTCCTAATTGCACCCAAGGTGGTAATTAAGAAGTCTTCAAAACTGTATTCACATCTTTTGGTATTAGAACTGAGGAGTGGGGAAATTCCTTGACGTGGAAGGGTTAAGCAAAAGCAATTTTGAGAAGTCTGCTGATCCTTGTCAGCATGATAGTTCATTATGAAGAAGCCGTATTGTTTTTAAATCCTGACGTACTAAAGTTGTCATAAAACATTTTTTTCATTTCTCTCTTCTAATGTGCTATAATAAATTCATGTGACCTTTACTGTAAAAAAAATAAATACTTCTAGTTTTTTTATATATAAGAGATCAAGCCAAGGCTCAACTTGTAACAAATAGCGGGCCATTACCAAGCAGGAAAAAGCCAAAGTGAGTAGCAAGAAGCTTCAGTTCAATTTTGCCTCATATCTTTCTAATAACTTGCTTGTCACTTTATTACCTTCCACTAATGTGAACTCTGCTGACAAAACTGTCACACTAACAGCAGTCAACACCCTCTCTTCCTCCGCCCCATCTCTCCCGGCTAGTTATTGCGTTGGCCCTGAAGGGACACAAACTAATAGTTTCCTTTCAAGTTCAGCACTTGGACATCAACTATAAAAGGATGCGTAATTGCCTGCTTATCCCTTGTGAAGGGGAAATTGCGTACAAGAACAGGGCCTTCCCTCACAGGTTCCCTGAAGTGCGCGCGCGTGTGTGTGTGTGTGTGTGTGTGTGTGTGTGTGTGTGTGTTCACACATCTGGAGTGAGTGAAAGGAGGCCCCATCTGGAGTTCTTCAATTTGTCTTTGGGAAGCCCAAGGCTGCCACTGGCTGCTCGATCCCACTATCAGGCAGACAGTAACAAGATGACTTCTTAACAAAAGGTCAGCTGAGAAATGCTGTCGGTGATGGCACTTTTGCCTGCTTATGTAGAAACTAATTGCTTTATGGAGGCATTAAGCCACAGTGCGTTTGTGGGAGATCCACACGCAGGTTTTGCTGCTGGCCTTGCTGCTTAAGGAAGAGGGGGAAAGGGCATGTGATGGGTGTATGGCCATTGCTCTGTTTTGCTAGTCAGGGCAAAGTCTTCTCTAAGTAGACTTCTAATCATCCTGCCTCAGTCATGTGGATTTCATGTTGCTGACTGCGGCCTGTAGGGCCAAAGAATGCACTACTAAGCACAGCTTCACCAAGGGAATTGAGAAGCTTGCTCTGATTATTGTGACAGTGGTAGCTTCATGAATACTGTATGTACCCTAAACAAGCCTTTTCCATTAGTCTTTTTTTTAAAAATTAAAAGTCCTGTTGTTAATTTGACATTTCATTCTTTCTGTTTTCTGTCTTGCAGCATGTCTTTTCACATCAAGTGCATGCATGGTGGCTGTAAATTGCATGTTACCCAGATTTTGCCCAATGCCCCTTCTAATTCGGGTAAGCGGTCTTGCATTAAAGAAGTTCTATGTGAGAGATTAATCACTCATTAGGCTTTCTGTTCTGTGGTGTTTTAAATTTTGGAAAAGTTATATAAAAGTCTTTTGTGAGCACCTTAGTAGTGGGCTCCCTTGTGGACATATGTGTCACAGTTGTTGAATGTTGTACACAGCACAACTGGGGTGTGATACTTCAGCTTACAAAAGGTAACATCATAGCGCTTCAAGGGCCCTTTCTAAAGCTCAGGTTGAACATGAACTTTGTAACCTGGCATCAGATCCGTCTTCCCAAAACGATAGCTCCGTGCCATGTGAGGCCATGAAGGCCATCCCATATCTCCAGAAAGCACACAAATGTCATAATAATGGTTTACTTTATCTTTACTGAAAATGCTGTTAAATACAAGGGCCTTTCACATGATTATATGGGGGTGGTTAGGGTGGGGACTGAAGGACTCAAACCCTGTTTCCCACAGATGAATAGACCCTCTGCTTGGGTCTGCAAACTTAGCACAGCAGCCACAGTCTCCATGGCTGAAAATGGCGGGGCGGGGGTGTGTGTCTTTGTATTCTGTATTTTCTTACTACCACCACCACTTTTTTGGTCTATTATGATTTAATTTGCTGTATGTTTTTATCTCATGTTTTAATGTTGTGTTGTCAGCCACCCAGAGAAACAATATGTTCTATGCTAACAAAGTTGTTTATTATTATTATTAGTATTAGTAGTAGTAGTAGTAGTAGTAGTAATTCATCTTCCATCTATAAAAGGGAGGGAAACCCAGAGCTGCTCTGAGGAAAAACAAGATAAGGATTGTATAGCTCTTTAACTGTACAAAGTGCATAGTGGCTCTGAGGGCAAGTGCACACGTACATGCCCATCACTAAATGGCTACAGTATCAGATGATTATTTGAGTGTGTGAATCAGCCCTAAACTATTGTGATAACATATTGCAGTATGCACATGTGACGAATGATTCATATGGCCGGCATGCTATGAGCAAAGGTCCGTTAAAGGTAAACCTTGACCATGTACATAGTGGTCCAGTTACTATACCTCTGTTTTTTTAATTTGACATACTACTTTGCTTTGTTTCTTGCAGAATCAATCATTCATATACAAAACTTAGGAGGGGTCGATTTTAATTAGGTGTCTCTCCAACACTTCATGACTGGTTCTGAGCTAGAAATGTCATGAACCCACATTTCAATACTAAAAAAACTAACTAACCAAAACCAAAAACACTCTAGGTTCTGTAAATATTTGCAGAACTTTCTCCACTGAAGAACTTTGTAGGAATATGGCTTTGGTTGTGTGTCAAGGAAGTAGAGTTATTTCCCCCACTGAGCCAAAGCCCAACCCTCTCCCCTCCCCACTGTTACAAACGGACAACACCAATGTCCAGTTTTGGTGGGTCCCCAGGAAAAGCTCTCCATGATGCTCCCCATACCATACAGCCCGCCCACCCCATCACTTATCCCCCAGATCCCAGCCTGCCTGGTCCCATCTCCCATCCCAGCAAACTTACCAATGGGCATATTAGTGGTGTTCTTCAGCACTAATTAAGGCAGTAGCATCATTTTAGAATCCCAGATATCCCAGCCACCTGACATATTTCAGCAGGGCTGGACATTTGGAAATTCTAGAATGGTGACAGCACAGGCAGTGGTACTGAAGAAGAAGCCTCTGCCACCGTTACTGCTGCCACAACTCAAAAAGCTCATCTTCGTTGGATTCTAGTAAGCTTATTGGACATTGGCAGCAGTGGCAACACTGCTATAGATGGCAGTGCCATTTAGAATTTTGAGACACTCCAGTTCCTGCTGTGTACCTGAGAATTCAGAATACCTGGGAATTCTAAAGTGGGGCTGCCACTCCAGCTGTGAACTACAGTACTAAAGGAGGATCAGCTGCTGCCAGTAAATAAGTTTATCAGGGCTGGGGAAAGGGAGAAACTGCCTACCCCATGCCCATGCCAACGCCTACCCCATGCCCATGCTACTGCTCCAGCCATGAGTAATCATGCTAATCAAGGAGGCAGCAGCAAATGCTCTTCCTGTAGCATGATTACTCATGGCTGGAGCAGTAGAATGGGCACTGGGTAGACAGGTCTCGGGGGTTAGCTGTAGGTCCTCTGATGGGCATGGGCCCTGGTCAGTGTGTGTTGGCTAATCCTTGACACCTGCCAGCATACCTTTTGTCCAGAATATCTAAGGTACTGCAGTCAGTGAGGTTCCCCTTGTAATGTTTTGCCAAATCACTTCTAATTGTCTTCCTAATGGGGAGAATGCAGGTGGACATACATAGCCCACCTGCTGCCTACTATATCAGCTGTGGTAAAAGTGTTCGAGGTGTGGATGATGAGAGGGTGCAAAGAGAGAAAGGCTTATCTTAGCCAGGAGGAGGGGGAAGGTGGTTGGTTTAAAACAGGGCAGCTGAAACTTTGATTGAAAATAGGTGTCTGTTGGCTCAGGAAGAATGGAAAGACAATATTATCTTCCCCTCCACACCAGTCTCCATTTACCTGGAAGAACACTGGTGTTAGTTATGCTCACAGGTGCGAGATGTCCTTGTTACTTGCTAACAAAAAGATTGAAGAAAAGGCAGCCACTTTCAGTTTGCTTCCAGATGTCCATCAAAACTGCAGCTGCAAAAGTTTCTTACAACTTGAGAGAGAAATTTAAAAGACAAGATTGTAGACAAGGCTGTTTAGATGGTTGGAGCTGGCACACTCTCTCTCCGTTTTGCTTTTTTTAGCATGCCACCTATGGGTGGTATCTGACCCATTTCAGGCCGCAGTGCAGCTCAAATCAAATTGTGTGTACGACTAGTGCCCTCAGTGGAAGCACACATCCCCATCTGAATCAAATGATACATCCAGCTAGTTTCAATGTGGAGTAAGACAATCTCTGTTCAGTCATCTACCCATCATCCTCTGATATTTAATGTCATAGTTAATGTAGTTCTGCATGGAAATAATAATACGTATGATCTTTTCACTTGTCATAACATATTTATAATTGACACACATTCCTCTGAAACAGGTCTTTTAAAGGGTTTTTTTTAAATAGTGGGAGCTGCAAAATTAGCAGGCACCCATAAAGATGGCTTCAGACATAGCCTGAGAGCAAGCCAGTATGCACACCCTGAAAACTTGCTCTGTTCCTTTGCTCATTGTAAGTTGACAATATGACAGTAGATTAAGCGCCTCTAATTTAATAAAGCTGCTCCTGCGATGATATTGCTCTATCAACACTGTGAGAATATGTTTAAAGGGGGGGAAGCGGGGGAGGGAATATTCAATGAAGTAATACTGGGGAAAAAATATTTCGATTGATCTTTCATGAGGCACAGTTATTTCTAGTCACCTGACTCATGCACGCCCAATCATTATCCATATTCATCAGAGACAGTATAATGAACAAAGGTATTGATTAGCTGGGGCAGCTGGAGAGATTTCCCAACAGTGCTAGCTCACACTGATAGGTCTCCAATGGGAATACACACAAGTGTAGCGCGGTAACATAACTTATCGTGTTCTAGGTCCTTCAATTGATTTTTGTTTCAGCCGACGAAAAAAAATAGACAGTGGCTCTCCCTTGACCTTTAGCTATAACCTCTCTTAAAAGAAGAAAAGGAAATGACAGAGTGAATAAACATTATCCTTACATGTGCAACTTCAATGTCAGTGCCTCAACCTGCACAGCTGCAAGAGAGCATTCAGCTCGTGTGACTTGCAGACCAAAGTGCAGAGGACTGAGCAACAGGCACAAATTAACTCCTGGCCTTGGAAGACTTGAGCTACAGAGCGGCATTAGAGCTCATCTTTTGCTCTCTAGGTGTCATTTTGGTGTCAGACAAGTGAGGCAGAACAGAAGATAGCTGCAGCCAAGGCAAAGCATTCTTACAAACAGAGAGCAACAGAAGGCTTAGTAATATTTAGTAAAATTGTCACTGTCACAGCTGAGTGACTCAGAGACAGATGCACAGAGGGGTGACTCTCAGTACTCATGAACAAAGGCTAGCCACATTGCTCACTGGCCCTGAATTCTGGGTAACTGTCACTCTGATATATGGCCCTGAGGCCACAATCACCATGTGATCTAAATCTTGGGAGTAGGGCATCCTCCACTTTTCTCTTCGGTGGGTACAAACATCTGTAGAAGTTGCCTACACCACTTTCTAAACCACCAAACTTCTAGTTTCCTTTTCAGTGCAAGAATTCTAAGGGTCACTTCTAATTTTACACTCTGTCTTCGCATCTTACTACCTGAGAACAAAATGTATATGCCTTGTGTTGAGCTTCCATGCTATGGCCATGCCCATAGAGCCAGCATGGTGTAGTGGTTAGAGTGCTGGACTAGGACTGGGGAGACCCGAGTTCAAATCCCCATTCAGCCATGACACTAGCTGGGCCAGTCACGTCTGACTCTGGGCCAGTCAATTCTCTCTCAGCCTAACCTACTTCACAGGGTTGTTGTGAGGAGAAACTTAAGTATGTAGTACACCACTCTGGGCTCCTTAGAGGAAGAGCAGGATATAAAATAATAATAATAATAATAACAACAACAACAACAACAACTGCCATATCCATCATGGTTTTTAGCCTTGTCTAAATCTGCTGTTGTTATCACTCTGGAATGGTTATTCCCTAATTGTTTATTTTTATTGTTTTGCGAGTCACTGCTTTGTGCATTTTTTAAATAGAAAAGCATTCTAGCAATTTTCTAAAGAAATGAATAAAAACATTGTTCTTTTCTCTTCACCAAGCAATTGCTAAGTAAGCAGTTCTCAGCACTCAAAAGATCCACCAAGCAAGCGGTTCAAGTTGCATATACATAGCATTTTTCAGATTTTCAGTGACAGAGCAGAGCTGCTCCTCTGTTGAGGAGTGAGGTAGGTGGGACCTGAATTCTGCCTACTCCCTATCACTAGCACTAATAATCTTACTGTTTAGTGATACTCCCTATCACTAGCACTAATAATCTTACACACACATATGCACAGCCTTTCCTAGAAACACAGTCCACTGCTGAATGAGAACCCTCCTGTAAAAAACCCCATTCATTTTAGGGACCAGGGTGGATACAACTAGCAGTGTTGTAACATTTAAGATTATTTGTTTTATAATGTAGTCAACTATATATGGTGTAAAAGGTGCCTTGACACAATATCAGTACTCTTCCTAAAAGTAGCCAAGAAGCTTCAAATATGGTACAGTATCACATTATTGGCATGTATTCCAAGCAACTGAATGTTGAAAATGGCAGGGCTCTGCTTATTATCGATGTGCAAATTGATTCGAGCTTGGAACAGGCTGTTTTGAGCTTGAAACAAAACACCCTAATCAGCCTGTTTCAAGCTCGAAAAACAACAACCCCATTTTGAGTGTTTTAAGTGCCATTTTGAGGCCTATGTTTTTCTGGGGCGAGTTGGTCTACCAATTGGGGTCAGTGGGTAAATCAGTCCTCTGGGGCTGGCCGGAGCACTAAGTCTGGGGCAGCGGGACTTACACACACACACACACACACACACACACACACACACACACACACACCGGGTAGACCAGCCCTCTGCCCCAGACTTAGTGTATTGGCCCACCTTGGAGGACTGGTCTGCCAGATAGACCAGTCCTCCAAGGCAGGCTAATGCACTAAGTCCAAGGCAGAGGGCTAGTCTACCTGCTGACCCCAATCGGTAAACCGGTTCTCCCTGAAAAAATAATGCTGTAGTCTACCCATTTGGTAGACCAGACCTCCATCCCAGACTTATTGCATTGGCCCACCTCAGAGGACTTGGTCTACCCACCAACCCCAATTGGAAGACCAGCTCTCTCCGGAAAAACAGGCCTCAAAATGCACTCAAAACACTCAAACATTTTGAGTGTTTTGAGATTGACTCGTCAAAACAGCCACCTTTGGCCACTGTTTTGACAAATCAATTCAAGGATTTCGCAATTCGGTTTGACCTTGACACAAATCACAAAATCTGTTTTGTGCACATCCCTACCGCTTATATGCAGCTGAAGCTATTTGAAATGATTAGGCCATTCCCAAATGTTCCAGCCCGATTCTTATGAAGGCTTAACTGGAAGTAAGGCCCACTAAGATCAAAAGGACTTATTCACTACTATATGTACTAAAGGGACGGCAGCCCTATTTAATTATATAAAACATAGGAAGCTGCCTTTTATTTAGCTTGGTATTGCCTACACTGGCTGGCAGTGGCTCATCAGAATTTCAGGAAGGCCCCTTTCCCTGCCTGATTCGGATTGAACCTGGGATGTGCTGCCTGCAAAGCATGGGTACTAGCCCTTTCTTGGTTCTTATCTATGTCAGTCTAACTACAATTTTAGACTCTGCTTTTATAAAATTCTCACACTGTGCCAATACCAGTTTCATAGACTCACAGCTGCAAAGTTATTTTATTCTATTCACGTCAAAAACACTTCTGCCTTCTACCCTTTGGTCATGAAACCCAATTCTTTTACAATTATATTAACATAAGAATGGAAGACTTGCAGGAGGGGAGGATGTATGTGCATGTTTGCTGAGACGAATGTGCATTTTTCACGGAATTCAATGGAACTTACCCCCAGTAAATGTACATGGGATTGAAGCCCTGGAGTTTGTGACATTACTTATCCAAAATCACATTCTGAAAATGCTCGGGGGTGAGAGATGTAAGCAGTCACAAAATAGGAACATAGGAAGCTGCCATATACTGCCAGACCATTGGTCCATCTAGCTCAGTATTATCTACACAGACTGGCAGTGGCTTTTCCAAGGTTGCATGCAGGAATCTCTCTCAGCCCTATCTTGGAGATGCCAGGGAGGGAACTGGGAACCTTCTGCTCTTCCCAGAGCAGCTCCACCCCATGAAGGGAATATCTCACAGTGCTCACACATGTAGTCTCCCATTCATATGCAACCAGGGCAGACCCTGCTTAGGTAAGGGACGGGTCATGCTTGCTACCACAAGACTAGCTCTCCTCCTCCATAAAATGCCCCATGCTACATATTTACCATGGTCAGACAACTTCAGAGAAGATTCTGGAAGCTTTATAGAATGTACTGTATATTTCATGTTCACACAACTGACCAACACATAACATTGAATAAAGTGAAGTGCTCAGTAAAAGAGATAATGTGGTGAAAAATGTGGTGAAGGCCCTTGGTCTGGTGGGGGCATCAACAGTTATGACAAGCAACCTTTTAAATGTAGAAATTATGGGGGGAGTTCCTACCTGAGACCCTACGTCATTTTTAGGGAAACAGAAAATGATGTCTCAGTTGCCTCTTCAGGCAGGGGTAGAGCCACCATTGAGTGGACGGGTTCAAAGAACCCAGCTGCAAGCCACAGAAGGGCCAGGCAAACCCTCTGGAGTTCATTCCCAGGCGGGGTGCATTTATTATTGTTGTTGTTATTGTTTACACAGTCAGACAGGTGTTACTGACTGGTTTGTTTTATCCAGACATCGAGTCCTTCCCAAGGAACTGGGATGCCAGAATTTTATTGTCAATGTTGTTGCTGTTGTTATAGATATTGTCCAGAATATAGGCTGTTCCCAGTAAAGCTGCTTTTTGTAATTGGCTGATGGTGATTTCTGTGGCCCCTATGGTGTTGAGGTGCTCTTCAAGGTCTTTTGGAACTGCACCCAGGGCGCCAATTACCACTGGGATTATTTTGGTCTTTTTCTGCCACAGCCTTTCAATTTCAATTTGTAGATCTTTGTATTTGGTGATTTTTTCTATTTCTTTTTCTTCTATTCTGCTATCCCCTGGTATTGCTATGTCGATTATTTTAACTTGTTTTTCTTTCTTCTCGACTACAGTGATATCTGGTGTATTGTGTGGCAGATGTTTGTCTGTTTGTAGTCAGAAGTCCCATAATATTTTTACATCTTCATTTTCTTAAACTTTTTCAATTTGATGGTCCCACCCATTTTTAGCTACAGGTAGCTTGTATTTTTTGCAGATGTTCCAGTGTATCATCCCTGCTACCTTGTCATGCCTTTGTTTGTAGTCAGTCTGTTTAATCTTTTTACAACAGCTGATTAGGTGGTCCACTGTTTCATCTGCTTCTTTACAAAGGCTGTTTGTTGTGGATTTTTTGACTTTGGCTCTTATTGCATTTGTTCTTAGTGCCTGTTCTTGTGCAGCCAGTATTAAAGCCTCAGTTTCTTTCTTCAAGTTGCCATTCTTAAGCCATTGCCAGGTCTTGGTGATGTCTGATTTTCCACTTATATTGTGCAAATATTGACCATGCAGGGGCTTATTTCTCCATTTTTCTGCTCAGTTCTTGACTTGTTCCTTCTTGTAGGCCTGCTTTCTTTCATTGGTGTTGAATAGTGTCTCGTTATTGACCATTTTAAGTGCATCTTCTTCACTGTCCTTGATATATTCTTCAAGGCCTCTTTTCTCCTCCTCGACTGTTTGATGGACTTGCAGCATTCCTCTTCCACCTGAGCTGCGAGGGAGGTATAGCCTATCTACATCACTGCGGGGGTGGAGAGCATGATTGATGGTCATGATTTTCCTGGTCTTACAATCTAGTGTCTCTAGCTCTGCCTGGGTCCAGTCTATTATTCCTGCAGTGTATCTGATAACCAGCCCTGGTGTTTATGGCTTGTATGGTGTTCCCACCATTGAGTTTGGACTTGAGGATTTTTCTAACTCTCCTGATGTATTCACTTCCAATTTTTCTTTTAACTTCAGTGTGTGCGATGTTATCGGCCTGGAGAATGCCCAAGTATTTGTAATGTTCTTTCTCTTCCAGGTTCTTGATGTTTCTTCCATTGGGCAGTTCTATTCCTTCTGTTTTTGTTATTTCCTCTCTGTTCAGTATTAATGCAGCACACTTGTCTAGTCCAAACTCCATTGCTATATCGCTACTGAATATACGGACAGTGTTTAGCAGTGATTTGATTTCTGACTGGGACTTTCCATACAACTTCAGATCATCCATGTACAGCAGATGGTTGATTTTACGTGATGTTTTAGATGTTTGGTATCTGAGACCTGTTTTCTTTAGTATTTGTGAAAGTGGGGTCATGGCGATTACAAACAACAGAGGGGATAGTGAGTCCCCTTGGAAAATGCCTCTTCTAATGCTAACCTGTCCAAGTGTCTCGCCATTGATTGTTAACTGTGTACTCCACATGCTCATTCCTTTTTAAAATAAATATCTGAATGTTTTTGCTGACACCAGTTGTTTCTAAACATTTTAGTATCCATGTATGAGGCAATGAATTGAAGGCTTTCTTGTAGGCAATCCATGCAACACTTAGATTTGTTTTTCTTCTCTTACAATTTTCTAAAATCATTTTGTCAATCAGCAGCTGGACTTTTGTGCCTCTGTTGTTGTTGTTGTTGTTGTTTCAATTTCTATACTTCCCCTCCAAAAATGGCTCAGGGTGGTTTACACAGAGAAATAACAAATAAAGAAGATGGATCCCTGTCCCCAAAGGGCTCACAATCCAAAAAGAAACATAAGATACACACCAGCAACAGTCACTGGAGGTACTGTGCTGGGAATGGATTGGGGCAGTTACCCTCCCCCGCTAAATAAAGAGACTCACCATGTTCAAAAGTGCCTCTTTGCCAAGTTAGCAGTGGGATGCCAAGTTAGCGGCGGGGGGAGATTTATTCGCCTTCCTCTCCTTTGCTGGAGGAAGAGGAAGGGAATTAAAAGCACCCAGCCAGCCAACTGTGGCCTTGAATGAACACTGGAGGGCTTGCACAGGCCCACCAGAGACCAGGCCACACCCCTTTTGCACATGGCATCACACACACATGGGTTTGGCCATCTCCGGAGTGCCTACATGAGCCCTCTAGAGCTCATTTCCAGCCAGCGTTTGCTGAGTGGGTGCATTTATTTTATTTTCTCTCCCTCCAGCAAGGGAAAGAAAGGGAAATAAATGCACCTAGCCAACCAATATGGGCATGGCTGAGAATGCACTCTGGAGGGCTTGCGTGGGCTCTCCAGATCACTGGTGCACATGGCGTATGCATGGCAGGGCTGCAGGAGTCGGAGCAGAACATGTGCCTCTGTTCTCTGGCTCTGCCACTGCCTTCTGGATTTGATAGAATCTTGATATGACTCAGTAGCAGACAACTCTTAAACACAGGAAGCAGCCAAGATCAATTTGTTATGAATCTATGACTAAAATTCTTCTCTATGCATCTGTCTGCACTGAAAAATGTGGGAAACCAATAAAATCTGCACTGATTAACACTGAGTGAGAGGTAATGCAGTGTATCGCTGCAATCCCTGGTTCAATTCTCTATCCTTTACACATAGAAATAAATAAATAATAAAAACAATGGCACATATTTTCTAAAAAAAAAACCCAACAGAAAGTAGCCAAGGCAACCCTTGAAAGGTAAGAAGAATATGTCCACCTTCTCGTTCCCCTTTGCACATGCCCTATTGCCGGATTTCCCAACTGTGGGTTCCCCAGTGTTAGGGATATGGATGAACGGAGTTGTAGTCCAGCAACGTCTGGGGACCCAAGCTTGGGATGGAACACCTTCCCTGGTGCATTAATAGGGCCCTCTTTGTTCTGTTATATTGTATTTTATTACATTACAATAAACAGTTCAGACTTCAACTGCATTTCAGATGTTAAGGCTTGTGTTCTAAGCCATTAACTCCAGCGTATTTTAATCCATAATTGTGGAAGATTTATTTAATTTAAGGTTTTTTAAATTTATCTTTTGATTGGGATTGTAATGTATTTTCTGCTCTCCACACCAAGATCTGTCAATTTTTACTGCAACTTTTAATTGTGTTCTCATAGTCCAAGTGCCAGCAGTTTTCCAAAGCTGGCTTGCTCACAAGAATGCCTTTTGCTTATTCAGGCTGACAAGGAAGGGAAAGAGATCTGTCAGCCCCTGGCCAAGCTGCCCTTTAATGGTGATGGTGGTCTTATAGGCTGTATCCTGAGGGAAAGAACTGGTGACTTTTCTGAAGAGTGAGTGCCACTCTTGCTGAGAGATAACCTTTCGTGCCCCATTCTTTCCTATGCTCAAGAAGCCAGAGCTAGTGGAGAAAACCTCCCATAGACATAAATAAGAGCCACAGAAGGCCCAGGGAGAGCTCCTCAACACCAACACCAACACCAACACCACCAACACCCTGTAACCACCTTTGTGGGAAAGGGATCCAGGTTAAAAGAGAGGCCAAGTAGATATCCCCCACCCCACCCACCATGCTCAACAACACTGGAGGAATCACTTCCCAGAAAAGGATGTGGAAATAAGCCTGAATCCATATGCGAGGACTTCTGGCACACATAATAGTAATTACTCCAACTTCTGGGGGACATTTCACAAATTACACAGTGCCAGCCGCTGGGTTTGCCACCAAGCGAACACACCAGCAGAGAGCATCAGCCACTCCTGACTCTCTAACAAATCTACCTGTAAAGTGCACATGTTTTAAAATACCTGTTTGTCATATCCACACTTCGACTTTTTAGGTGTACTGTTAAAAAAAACCTTCCGTATCCTCCTAATGTGTGAAGAAGTCCTAAGAGCCCAGTCGTTGAGGGACGTGGGAGTAATTCTGCCACCACAACACTGTAGGGCAGGTATCAATAGAGAACACCTCCAGGACCCTTCCCTTCCTCTCAGACTCTCGTTTTGATGTTACTGCGGTATGGCATACCCAGGGCTTAGAAGAAAAAAGGATCCTGAGAGAGGAGTGTCTTTGGCCCCCCATATGGTCGGTTTATCGGGGGGGGGGTTGGACACAACACAAGAAATACATCCTCATTGCCTCTCTCAGAACTGTCTTTCTTGCTATTCTTTTAACCTGTTCTAGTTAATCAATCAACTTCCTTCCTAAAATGCACAGAACTGGACACAGTATTGCAAACGAGGTCCGACCAGCACAGAACAGAGTGAAATTATTACTTACTAGCTGGGGCGAGTGCAGAACATCTGCGCTTCTGGCCGGCCAGCCACCCACATGCTGCTGCCTTTTTCTTTCTCCCTCTTCCCCGCCTGCCTGCCCCGCTCTGCTTTCTGGCCGGTCAGCTGGCCCACTTCTTTTCCCCGCTGCCGCTTTCTGGCCAGCCCGCTGGCCCACTTCTTCTCCCCCCCGCCCCTCCTCCGCCTAGCCAGCCGCCTCTGCTTTCTGTCTGGCTGGCCCACTTCTTCTTTCCCCATCTGCTCCCCCCACTTTGGCTGGCTGGCCGGCTTCTTCTCCGCTTCCCCCCGCTGCCATTTTCTGGCCAGGCAGCTGGCCACTGCTGCCATTTTCTTCCCTCCCACCCATCCCGTGGCTATCCAGAAGCTCTCTGAATTCTTGTGGGAGCTGCCACGCATGGTATTAGCCACGAGTATGCCTTAGGGTATTGAGTATATAGATTGTATTCTGGACGCTACAACTCTGTTAATTCAGACCAAAATGTATTTGTTTTTTAGCAGCCACACTGTCATGGAAGGAGCACCATGTTGTGGACTCGGAACAAGCTCGAATCAGAGCCTGTTCAGAACCAAACCAGCAAGATGAAGTTCAACAGAGACAACTATAAAGTCCTGCATTTGGTTGAGAAAAAGCTGATACACAAGGATAGGATAGGGGAGACTTGGCTTCTCAGCAGTCCACATGGAAAGGATCTAGTTGGCTCATGTTTGAGTTGAAGATGAGCTGTGTCATGCAGCTGCTAAAAAAAAACACACCACTTTGGTCTGAATTAACAGAGGTGTAGCATCCAGAATACAAGTAATAATTCCACTCTGTTCTCTGCTGGTCATACTGTGTCCAGTTCTGTGCATTTTAGGGAGGAAGTTGATTGATTAACTAGAACAGGTTAAAAGAACAGCAAGAAAGACAGTGAGGGGCCTAGGAACCAAGTCCCATGAGGAATGGTTAATGGAGCTGGCTATGTTTAGCATGGAGAAGAAAAAACTAAGGGGGGATTTGACAGCTTTCTTCAAATATCTGAAGGACGCTCACCTTTTATTTATAAGTCCATTCTTTTTCTGGACGTTTGAGCTCTTTTTTTTTTTGACTTCCAGTAGGTGTCATTAGTGGGACCTTACGGTCCTGGTACACCATTATCTTTTAGAAGAAGAAGAAGAAGAAGAAGAAGAAGAAGAAGAAGAAGAAGAAGAAGAAGAAGAAGAAGAAGAAGAAGACGCTCACCTAAAGGAGCAGACTTGTTCTCTGTTACTTCTGAGGGCAGAACTAGAACCAATGGATTGAAATTACAAGAAAGCAGATCTAGTTTAGATATCAGGAAACATTCCTAATGCTAAGAACTTGACAGTGGAGCAGTCTGCCCCATGCAGTGGTGGGTTCTCTTTCTCTAGAGGTTTTACAATAGAGGTTGGATGGCCATCTGTCAGGGAGGCACAGTGTTGGGACTAGGAAACCTTCAAGATCCCTTCCAACTCTAACTCCTCAAATAGAAGGTGACCAAGAATTCGGATATTGCCTTTGAAGCACAGCACTCATGCTGCTGCAATGGCACAAAGGTAATAATATTAGAAGGGGCCCTAAGTTATGCTGGTGTCCAAGGGCCACAACTGATAGCAGTGGCTGTGCTCTTAGTAAGACTAAACCACTGATTATGCAATCAATGTAATGAAAATGTTAAAAGTGACAGGGCTGAGAGCACTTCATCAGTGGGCTAGCATGGGACCAATGGAACATGGAACATCACTTTGTAGCTTGAGGGTGTTTGCGCATGAGAAAGCAAGAGAGAGAGCTTTGAAAAGCTGACCATTCTTTGGAATAGCTCCGTTTCTGTGTGCATGATCAAAAGTAACACAGTGAGCATCCTTCCCTCGTAACTTTTAATAAGATTCTGCGCATGATAGCCATAGCAGGGAGCTTAACACAGCCACTTGGTTCCAGAGAGCTGCATGCAGCATGCTCAGTGGCAGGTACTACCAAGAAGGGCAGCTGTGGCATAGTATGTATTGTTACACTGCAGAGTTAAGAGGGGAATCCAGGACTTCCAAGTGGCGGGGGGGTGGGGGTGGGGGGTCACTTCAGATGATGAGCTGTCAAAGGGATAAGTAAACCTTTTTAAGAGCAGAGAGTTGTTGTGAACTGCTTACTTATACAGAGCCTGCATGCCAGAGGAAACTGTTTTAGACCTACTAAATGCTGGGGGTAAAACTTCCATTTGCATTAGTAAAGCATGGAATTCTTTACCTCTCAGAGGAGAACATTTTTTTAAATTGCTATGAATGCTACAATGATTCAAGCCAGCCTATCACATTAATACACGGATCTAAGCCAATGTTGTATTACTACAGTGCAGAGAGGATTCACTTTTTAAAAGACAGCTTGAGACCGATTGCTTTTTGGAGACTTCTGTCTGTTTGTACAGTGACAGCTAGAGACAAATAATAGTTGTTCATACTATATCTGGCTGTAGTTGCTCTAGAAGTACCTAAAGTTGCTAAAGAAGGATAGGATAGGGCTGCCTCAGTCGTTAGGATGCCCTAATTAGGATGGGGCTGGGCTTGACTCTGTCCTTCTTTCCCCCCATACATCTTGTGATCTCTCCTTCTCCCTCGGAGTTGTGCAAATACTGCCATATCCCATTGCTAAGGTTGCAATTTCCCCCCTTGACAAGGCCCCTGTGCCTGCCTTTAGCAGCTACTATGAAAGGGAGAAATTCAACAGATGCAGCTCTCCAAGCATGATGAATATCTGCCTATCATGGCAGTCATCAAATGCACAGGAGCACCTTTCAGGGGGAAAGATGGCAAACCACAAGCTGCACGCTGACCTGGCCGGTCATTTTGGTATTGACAGGATAAAGCAAGTTGTATTAATAAAGGGCTTAAGGATTAAAGGGCAAGGAGCTGTTTGTTGGAAGGGAGATAGAGAAGTGAGGAGGCAGCACTATGTCAGTAGTGATCAACTGCAAACTATATGAAGGAGGTGTATGTGGACAAATGACTAATAGATTCAGTCAAATCAGTAGTCACTCCCCCGCTGAATATTTACTTAGGATCTCTAACAGGGATCATCGTAGGGCTCTTTCAGCGGCTAGACTTAATGCCCTTCATACGGCGGTACTGGAAGGACGCTTCGGGAAGGTGCCCTATGATCAAAGATTATGCCCCTGTCAGAACGGTGAAGTGGAGACCACTGAGCATCTGATGCTGAAGTGCAGATTTTATACTGAATTAAGGGGAAAGCTTCTTACCCCACTACTAACTTATTATCTATATATATATTTCTCCTGGGTGTGCCCAGGAGAAATGCGTCCCGGCAGCCCAGCTGATTGGCTGGGCTGTGGGGGCGCCTGATTGGTCCTGGCGCACCCAGGAGAACGGCGGCGTCCATGGCCGGGGAGCCAGGCGGGCCCGGCCGTGGAGGCGAGGCGGCAGGCCTGGCCAGGCCCGGCAGCGGGCCCGGCCGCGGCGGCGGGCCCGGCCGCAGCAGCACTCTCGGGCCCGGCGGCGGCGGCACTCTCGGGCCCGGCCGCGGAGGTAAGGCGGCGGGCCCGGCCGCAGCGCAGGCGGCAGTGGGCCCGGCCGCACTAGAGGCACAGATGCTCTGTGCCTGGGCCCACTAGTAGCTCTAATTGCCCTTCTGGTGGGGACAAGGTCCTTTTTCTGCTTACTGCTAAGTCAGAGTACTCTTACAGGAGGGTAGCAAAAAAAAATTTCATAGCAAGAAAGATTCGGTTTAGAGTAATTGAGGCACGAGATGCCAGGCTGTGCACTTCAGATTAACCGGTTTCATTTGAATGGAAATAGTTATGTATACGGTATTTGAAGGTATTAATGTTTTATGTATTTTATCCATTTTATTGTTGTTGTTGTTGTTGTTTCCCTTCTTTTCCTTGTATTTATGCTGGCCTTGGGCCGAAATAAACAAATACATACATAATAGATTCAGTCAAGAAATTGCCGACAAAACCACAAGTCCTCATGGGTCTCCACTTGTGAATCAATTCATGCCACATAGTCCTAGAACTTCTCCAGAAATAGCGAAGTCTCCCTTGACAATGTTGAGTAAAATTGAACTATTTAATATCCTGATAATCAATTATCCTGCAATTCATTCTTAATTTGGACCATCCTCTAGATTTTCAGTGGATAACTAATCTGTCACTCTAATGTAGGAGGAGGGGTTGGGTTAATGCTGCCACTCTTTCATTCACAAACAACCCTCCTAGATTAATTCCCCACTTTCCTGTTTCCTGGAAATAATCCTGAAAATAAAAAGATCTCATGTCCTAGTGGCACACACAGCCAACAAGAATCATGTAAGAAGCTCAGAGGTTTTGGCTTATTAGCTTGACAATGCTTCAGTAACGATTTCACTAATGCTTTAACTTCACATGACTGAACAGGGTTTTCCCTCAGATGACTGGACAAATGAGAGCAGCTAACCAACAAGGTTCACCAGAGTGCAATGTTGCTTTCCCCACACCCCATGCACAATGGTGCATCCCATCAGGTGAGGAGGGGAAGGGAGGGGAGGAAAAAAAGAATGTAGAGTTGTACAGCAGCTTCATAATGACTTCATGCAGAGCGAAGTTAAAGGAAAGCTGCTTCTTTTAAGTGTGTGTATGTGTCTACATTAGTCACTATTATCTCCCAGGGGTCTGGGAGATAATACCTTCTGCTTCCAGGTACAATGGCCTGTAACATCATTATGTCCACTGGATTTACTCTAAAACTGCACTACTTTAAATTATCACATATCCTAAAGAACAAAGCCCTAAGAGAATACATGAAAGACCCAGAGAGAAAATACATGGTCCAGCTCCAATACGGAAATAAATCCCAGGATTATCCTATTTATGCCCCAAACCCCGGCTTTCATCATACGCCAGGCTACTGTACACACATGTCTTCTTACCTTCTCAGTGGTCAGTGTTTATTAATTTAAAAAAATAAAAAATAAAAAACCTTTATTTTTCTTGTACCCTCAATGATTATTTTACTTTTACCAGCTTAGCCAGCACTGCCGGCAAAAAGCAGGAGCAATAAATCTTAGTCAAGGCATCTCAGTGTGGGGTGAATAAGCAGCGCTGACGCTGATTCCTTAAAAAAACTCATTTCTTGTAACGTGAGCCCTGCTGAGGATGGTCATGTCAACTTATTAGACTTTTTACTTGGCCGTATCGATTCTGTTCTACACTGATGCGGGCCATAATGCTGGCTAATGTTATTGACGAGCCATCAGTCTTGCAGAGAAGTGTGGGGCTTGCAGCTCTTTCTGAACCACAAAAACCTATCCGTGGACAATGATGGAGGGAAGGAGAAAAATGCAAGCCCAGCACTCAGGCTGGCTTCATTCAGCCTATGATACATTAATGAAAGACGTACACTCGGTGGGAAGAGACAGATGTGGCTCTCTGGCAGACATTTATTTATAAAATAATTATGAATGCACAGCAGAGTCATGGATTTTCATTACTGCGAGCATCCAACACCCTTTCTTTGTTCGTATGTTGCTCTAAATGAAATTCTGGGATGGTCAAAGGATGCTCAAGACAGATTCCCTGTCTCCCCTGCCCCACCTTTTGTGTTAACTCTGAAGGTCAGGCACAGAGTAGAGTTTGTCTAAAGTCTGCAAGGTTTTTATCTGGAAGATGCACTTTAATCAGACCCACAGGACCAGCCTCTTTACAAGTGTCACAGAATACAGTCTCCCAAAGGCTGGAACTTACAAGAACGATGGGCAAGCAGTCCTGACAGCCAGCGAGTGTGTATGACCACATTTTTTTTTTTGCCTTATGACATGCTAAACTAAAGTTCAAGCTATCTTGATCTCCCTTATAGTTCTCTCTCCCTCCCACACACACATATAGTTTGAACACTAGTCCGCCTTTTTCATTCTACAGTTGCAAAAAATAGAGCCTATTCCCATGAGCAGCCTAACCCAGGCAAGGGCAGCCTCACCTGGGTTGGGCTGCTTGTGTGCAGTACCGATCCCAGCACTGCCCTCCCACCAAACTTGACTTCTTACCACAGCCCTTACGCAGGATTAAGGGTACGGGCACACCCTTAACCCCAGGGCCAGGGTTGTGTGTGATCGCCCAGCTGAGGGAGGATCCTTCAGTGCACCGTGTGCTTCTGTCATGGTGCGTTGAGGGATGCCAGAGGACCTCCTCCTTCAGCACCCTGCTTTGCCACTGGCTGCAGCGTTGTTCATGTGCTGCAATGAATGGCAAAGTGAATGGGGGAGAGAGATCGTGTAAGGGGCCTTCCCCCCATGCCCCCCCCTCCCGTGCCCCATGCCCCAAGCCACACCCTTGCGTCTGATGTCAGTTGCAGGGGGCATGGCCACTGCCCGGGAGAAGGTCAATTCGGGTCACACCATTCAGTCAGGAGTGTGGGC
The DNA here is from genome assembly GCF_027244095.1 of Hemicordylus capensis. Taxonomy (NCBI): domain Eukaryota; kingdom Metazoa; phylum Chordata; class Lepidosauria; order Squamata; family Cordylidae; genus Hemicordylus; species Hemicordylus capensis. Next base: position 119,115,189 of record NC_069658.1, on the reverse strand, counting down.
AACTATTGTTCTGATGCACACTTAGAAAGAGTTCATGGCAACTGCTGCTTTGTGTCCAGCTCTAGAAGGGCTTTGATTTCTTCCATCAGAGCAGTGGAGACGGGATAGGACTCTCACTTCAGTGGCAGCATTTCAGCCCCTGCTTCAAGTTAATCAATTTCTCTGCTCTAGACCATCGCCAGCATGTTTCAAGGTTGATTCAAGTCACCAGTGTTAAATATCAAAGCAAGGCCTTGCACTTTTATCTTTTCCAATGTCAACCTTGCAGTAAGGCCCTCCTGTTCTGCAGTCTGAGAAAATTGCTGTTCATCAACTTTGCAAGTAAGTGGGACTCTAGAAACAAAATATTGATATATAAAAGTTCTTAATGTGCTGTCAAATGCTGGTGTAATAGCATGATCAAATAATAGAAAACTAGGCAGCATTATGCCAATAAACAAAACCTGTGGAAGAAAGGGAATGAGCCAGGGTTGAGAGGGACCCAGAGTTGCCCCAGAACTCTGGTCACCAGTCACAGAGTAGATTTATGACCACCACCCATGGTTTCCCTGAGGACATCTCTGACATCTCCTACTCTTAACTTTCCTGCATATTAATCAATGAATTCCATAGAACATCAACTTCTATGGGAAGAAATAAAGCGCTGCACATTGGGGCACTGTTTTACGGGGGGGGGGGAAGCTATCTTCTGCCTTTTGTACTGGGTAGTCAAGCCCTCGCTGAACTGGGGCTGCATTGTGCCTCTATGCACTATACAGAACACAAAGATATACTGCATCCCACAGGATTCCTTGTTATATACAGGCCTCTTCCTCATCCCCTTCCCTCAGGCATAGCTACAATTAAACAAAGGAAGAGGAGACAAATGTCCCTGGACCCGGGGGGGGGGGGTGCTCAGGCTGGGTGACAGCTTACTCATTGCTCTCCCACTCCTGACTCTCTGGAGAAGAAGAGAGGGAGCGGAGGGGAGGGGCCCCTCATTTTGGCTAAGGGCCCACTTCATTCCTGCCCTCCTGCCCATACATTAATAGTTTTTGTTCATCTCCGTGCATTAATAGTTCTTTAATTCTACGGAATCTTTGGGCATCCTGCTAGTTTCTTAATACCGCTAGATTCTTCAAACAGATAACAGTGAGCCTGATGCATGACTATTTATTCAAACCTAATGTGCTGCCAAGATATTGCTATAAACACACTTCTAGCAGAGGTTTTTGTGGCACTCCAGAATCCTACTCAATTTGATAGGCATATTCACACAGAGTCATGCTAACGCTGCAAACAAGCCCTCACTTACACCTCTCACATCAGGTCTTGTTACAGAGAGGAATCTTTTGCTGACACAGGTCAGGATCTTTTGCTGATGCTACTCAGAACAGCAATTTTAAGTTGGCTGTTCTGTCGGCCAGGCAAGAGAAGTCAAAGATACGTCAGGATGAGGATGACGTGATAATATAATATTCTCTTTGTTTGATAACAAGGCAGACATTTTTATGGCCTACTTTGGTGTTCAGTATGTTGCTGCAGAAAAAAATGCTTCAGGGCATTTTCTCTAAAAAGTATATCAATGCTATTTTAATTTGCAGTCCGCATTTCTTCTTCTTTTTAAATGAGGCATAGGACAATAAGGAGGAACATATTTCTTTTGAGGGTTAAACTCAACATCAACATGCAATATGGTGAGGATTATATAGGACTCACTCAATACTAGTAGCACACAATTGTGTCAACTTATATTGATCTTTAGGGAAGATGCTTCAATATTCACAGCTTTTAATTTTCTTGCCTTCTTTTCTCATTAAACAAGTCTTAGAATTATATGGCACTTTTGCTAGCTCAGTGAAGCGAGAAAATCAAATCGGGCACACGGAATTGGTCTGAGAAATATTCAGATTGCATTGTCATAATTTGAGAAGATACAGTAGGCGGGTTTGGCACAAGCTTGTGAATTATTGCTGGATAAGAAAAGATGCAAACTGAAGGTACTAGGGAGGGCTGTGTTGACAAAGCGTCTCCTCTGGACACTTGAGGTATCTTTCAAAGGCCTCTGCCTGCTATTTCACACAGCCTTTATCCCCAGTTCACACACACTAGGCTGGACTGCAGCATATTAACCCCTTTTTCTCTCAGGGGCCATGTTCATGGCAGAAGGAGCTGACATGTGACTGAAAGAGAAGACTAACCCAACATGTTTCTCATACCTTTTTGCTGTTTAAAACACTGAGAGCTTTTTTGGGTTGAAAATTAGTATATTGATAACAAGGGCTGGCATTCCCTGCAGTGCTCTAATAATGGAAGAAACCCTGCAGCAGGGATGCAAAATGCTTAGAAACTACCTGGATATCTGCTTTCCTCCGCAGCCCAGCAGCAACGGAAGGTGTGGAGGGATGTCAGTGATTTTCACTGCTTTCTTGTCCCTCCTCAAAGGACTACTCAGTTGCAGAAATGTATCCTTGTTGCAATAAGATGGTAATAATAGTAAAAACAGCTCTCTTCATCCTCTGGGGAATGTTTTGAACCGAACAAAACCTTCAGAATTTCAAATTTGAGAACTCTTAATATAAAATTTGTAGATTTTATGTTTAAATCAAATTCAAAGGGCCAAGTCCATCAGTTAATTGCAGCGCTCACTGATTTTGACAGTTTAGGATCTGGATACTTTTAGCAAGCTCAAGTGAGAACTTCACATTTGAAATTAGCAGGAATATCACACACCACACACATTAGTGTATATTAAAAGCATTGTTCCCTCTAAGAGGGATTCCCAGACGTTGTTGACTACAACTCCCAGAATCCCAAGCTGCAGTGGCTTTTGCTTGGGGATTATGGGAGTTGTAGTTAACAACATCTAGGAATCCCTCTTAGAGGGAACATACCGATAAACTACTACTAGTAGTAGTAGTACTACTACTAGTAATCGTGACAAGCATTGTTACATAGTAAAAGGGGGAGAAGATGATTTCCAGTCCCAAAAGGGCTCGCAATCTAAAAAGAATCACAAGGGAGACACTAGCAATAGCCAGTGGGAGAGACATGACTACATGCTCTTATGCATACAGATAGTTGCCCTCCCCCTGCTAAATATGAGAGCCACCACTTTGAAGGGTGTCTCTTTGCCCAGTTAGTATTCATTCATTCATTTGATTTCTATACTGCCCTTCCAAAAATGTCCCAGGGCGGTTTACACAGAGAAATAATAAAGAAATAAGATGGATCCCTGTCCCCAAAGGGCTCACAATCTAAAAAGAAACACAATTTAGACACCAGCAACAGTCACTGGAGGTACTGTGCTGGGGGTGGATAGGGCCAGTTACTCTCCCCTGCTAAATAAAGAGAATCACCATGTTAAAAGGTGCTTCTTTGCCAATTTAGCAGGGGTTTGGATAATTAGCCATTTTCACCAGGCCCACAGACAGGGGATACAGCTGATATTGGGTGAGGTTCATAGTTTCAGTGGGGCTGTCACTTGGTTAGGGATTGCACACTCTAGGGTGTGGTTAAGGTAAATTCCTTCTCAGGGCTAGAACATTTATGTTGGCAGCTCTGGTAACCACGGTTCTTTTCCCCACCTGCCGTAGCAAGCAGGCCCCAACATTACTAGTACTTTATATGAGGAAACATGCATTAATGATTCTAGAACATTCTTCTTGTACAAATAGAAGCCAAGACATTGAATTTATAGGCAACTGGCGCACAAAATTAGCTTATCCTGCTTCAGTGCAGAAAGTAGCTATATCCTATAGCCTGCTGGGAAAAGCAGATGAGCTTTTATATCTATCACTTAATTTTTTTGCCATCTAGCCTAGTCTGGAATGCAGAGAAAACACATGCAGAGATCACCATCTACTCACATTTTTACATGAACCGTTGGAAAGTACAAACCATATATAGAAGGTTTTTATGTGGCTAATCACATGTTTTGCCATGTGGCAGGATTCCAGTATTATGTTATACACAGCAAATGTTTCAAGTGCCCTGGGACCACTTAACACATTCTTCTGCAGGGCTGTATACACTCATGCACCTTGTTGCATTTGAAAATCATAGAGTTATCTCTTATGTTTTAGTAGTGACTCTCTTTATTGAGCAGGGAGAGAGCAACTGACCTTGTCCATCCCCAGCACAGCATCCTTCCAGTGACTGTTGCTGGTGTCTATCTTACGTTTAATCTTTTGTTTTTGAGCCCTTTGGGGACAGGGAGCCATTTTAGCCATTTTATTTATTCATTCATTTACTTTATTTCTATGTAAACCGCTTTGGGAAACTTTTGTAGAAGTTTTAGTACATATTCGTATGTACATGAGCTGCCAAGCTGCAAGTTGGGAAGCTGCCATTGGTGATAGCAGCAATGATATATGCTGCAAAATTACTCGATTAATGTTAGGTGGCCTTTTAATACAGGCAGAAAACACAGCATATTAATATCTGAAATGGTGTGTTGCCAAAGATGGCTAGAGTGCATTGTCTTTTACAGAAATTTATCATATATTACTTTGTTTCTGTCACAGAAAATTACTAAATACATACCTGAAATATAGTAGTAGTAGTAGTAGTAGTAGTAGTAGCAGCAGCAGCAGCGCGAAGATTTTGCATTTCTGAACTGGCCTCTATACAATATAAGGCATCTTCAGCATTCTAGCAGAGGCGGATTTTTCATCATCCATATTTGTCTACCCCCAAACAAGAAACCCTCTGATTACCAGTATTTATTTAGCAAATACACAAATTGCACAATGCAGTTGTACGATGGCAATTATTTCCACATCATGCAACAACATTTGTGCAAGTTCATGTGCTTGTGCAAGTTTGTGCATTTCCGCAAAAGTACTTTTTCACAACTGCATACATAAACATCGTTCCATATATCAGCCACTCACTAGTAGGGCCTGAGACTGACAAACCTTTTAATATAATTGAAAGGGGTATGAAGCTCTGTTGCCAGATTTGGCTGTTTTAAAGCCAAATTTTGGGTTACGGCTCATTTGACTCACGAGTATACCCCTGAGGTTCTGGCCACCTAAATAAAAAGTGAAACAGGTTGGGGTTTTTTAAGTGCTACAAACAAAGACCTGGAAAACCTATGATTAGGGGCAATACTGGGATGACTGTAGACACCATAGGGAACAAGGAACTTTCACCCTAACTTCTGTTCTCTTCAAAAGAACAACTGTCAATCTCCAAACAAGGAGTTACTTGTATAAACTTTATAGCATGCCTTCTTGGCACACCTGTTCCTGTTAGCTGTGTGGATTTGTATGAAACTAGCATGTGTTGAGTCACCTTAAGTGGCGCAGCGGGGAAATGCTTGACTAACAAGCAGAAAGTTGCTGGTTTGAATCCCCTCTAGTATGTTTATCAGACTATGGGGAAAACCTATATCGGGCAGCAGCAATATAGGAAGATGCTGAAAGGCGTAGGAACATAGGAAACTGCCATATACTGAGTCAGACCATTGGTCTATCTAGCTCAGTATTGTCTTCACAGACTGGCAGCGGCTTCTCCAAGGCTGCAGGCAGGAATCTCTCTCAGCCCTATCTTGGAGAAGCCAGGGAGGGAACTTGAAACTTTCTGCTCTTCCTAGAGTGGCTTCATCCCCTGAGGAGAATATCTTGCAGTGCTCACACATCAAGTCTCCCATTCATATGCAGACCCTGCTTAGCTATGGGGACAAGTCATGCTTGCTACCACAAGTATCTCATACTGTGTGGGAGGAGGCAATGGTAAACTCCTCCTGTATTCTACCAAAAGAAAACCACAAGGCCAGGAGTTGAAATTGACTTAACGGCACACTTTACTTAGAATGGGTTGAAGCATAATATTGTTCTGGTCTGAGGGTATCATGAGTGCTAAAATGGTGCACCTGATTTCTAAAAAATAGAGTTGCCTGGATGTAGCACTGAGAAAAAGGAGTGTGTATATTTGTGTTTAAGATAGCTTTGAACAAGTTCAGAGAGATTTTCTCAAGGAGAAGAGCACATCTGGCTTGAGGTGAAAAGAGATGTTGGTGTCATCTGCACAGAAAGGAAAAAGGGGAGCAAGAAGAAAGATCATTCTCTTCAAATGTTTTCCCTCTTCTTTTTTCTTAATAAAAAGGAAAAGAGCAGCAAAACCCAAAATGTCACACAGGATGTGAAAGCAAATTTTAAAAAGGAGAAGAAATAAACAAAGAACTCCTGTAATGTTTTAGGAGGGCTTATTAGAGTGAAAATGAAGTGTCACGCTGAGATCTGCTTCAGAAATGATATCTTCTATTCAAAAGAGCCATCACCTAGTAAACCCGTTTTAACAACTCCCTTCAGATGAAATATAAAAAATTAAAGACATTTACAGCCCAGCTTAGTAGCAGATGTAGTCCTATTGTTAGGGTTTAGATCAAAAGGTGAGGTAGCTCCCTCCCTCCCCTGCCCCCACAAGAAGGAGTTATGGAGCTTTTGAGTAACTCTCACCAGAAAGAAAAAAAATCTTGGATGTCATACAAAACGTGAGGTTTGCTTTTTCTTTGAATATTCTTTCCCATCCTCAGATTGGCTTGGTTCCCCACCCGATTTACTTCAAAAAGGAGGGGGGAATTCAATTTTGTTCCTGAATGCTTTTCACATTTTGTAATCCTCCTTTGGTCCCATGCAAGGCTATAAAATAAACACCAAAGCTTTGCTAAATGAGGGACAGGGAAAAAATGGTGCTAGTACAACAGTATTGTCAAAGTTTTAAAATGATGAATTGAAACTGGTCTTTAAAATGAGGAGGATAAAAATAAATTAGATGGTTCTGAACATTTATGTTGACTGCAGGCATGTTTTCTATTGCCATATGTGTTAGAAACTTGCTTTTTAAAACTGAATGGTGAAACTCTGTTGTAACACAACTCTGCCTTTTTATAGTCTGTAAAGTGGTTAGTTTAAAGATATAAAATTTACCCCCAAAAGTGGTAATAAAAAGACATTTCTGGGCTCATTTGTTTTCAACACTAAACTTTAATTACCGCACTAATGGTATAATCCTAAACATGGTTATATTGGAAATGAGTTTCAATGAGAACTCCAAGAGAGGATGCTTATGCTAAGCTGCCTGCACTGACACCCTAGTGGTCCCCTTTCCTGTCTTCCTCCCCTCCCTGCTGTAAAAAGGGACTTCAGTTTCGGGATGTGTACAAAGCATTTCAGTGCCTCTAATTTGAGGTGCAGAAACGCTTCGAGATGCCCCATCTATTGTTTTGGCGGGCGGCAACTTGGTCCTTTAAAAGGAGGAAGGCAGGCCTTACCTGCCCCTCTGTCACTCCTCTGCCACCCCACCGCGGTGCTGTCAATACAGCCACACTCTGTTCTGAAAAGCCACGCCACACAGCTTCTTCCTGCTCAGGAATGTGCAGCCACACAGTGGGGCTTTTCAGAACAGACAGCGCGGTTGTTTAATACTGATAGTGCCACGATGGGGCAGCAGTGCTAGGGTTGCCAACTGTCCCGGACTGTGTGGGATGTCTCGCATTCCTGGGGAGAAATTATCATCCCGATCGGGACTCATTTTCTCCCGCTTTTTGCCTCATTTGGAGGAAGGCGGGGCCGAGGAAGGCAGTCTTTCACTGCCTTCTCTCCTGACTGCATCCCTCCCTCCCACTGTCCCTCCGTCAACTCAGTGACAGTCTCACTCACTCACACTGGTGAGTGCTGCTTCGCTTTTTCAGCCTTCTTCAGTTGTGCGCCCGTCCCTCCCACTGAGCCCCTGTCTCAGCAGTGGGCTGCAACCACAGGCAGCCATTCACATTTGTATGGGAGACAGGAGAGCTCTCGCCTCCGCCCTGCGCTGCCGCCACTCAGTGGTGGCTTTCATAGAAAAGAAGAAAACAGACAAGCCTCACCCCTAGTAGGCCATGCCTCTGGCTCCCCTCGGGCCCCCATCCCGATTTCAGCCAAAGCAATGTTGGCAACCCTAATCGGGGCAGTGGAGGAGCAACAGAAGGGCAGGTAAGACTTGCCTTCCTCCTTTTAAAGCACCTGCTCACCACCACACAGACACACCTGGGATGTGCACAAAACACTTTGTGCCCATTGCTACGCTAGTTCCCCCCACCCACCCAGGAATAAAGGTATGAAAAGGAATGCTTATTGACTTTTTGTTCTCCATATCCAAAAGAGCTGATTAGCTGCTTACAGTGCCGTGCACCAAATTTCATGCGCCCTGACAAAATCATGCATATTTCACCAACAAGAGGACTTCTCCAATATCAAAGCATTGATTGATTGGCTGAGAAAATGTGTAAGCCACCCTTCAGTGCAAGGCTTCCAGGGAGGCATACATATATTAAAGTAATTTTTTAAAATCCAAAACCATACTATGGATTCAGTGGAAAAAATAGCAGAGAACTACAGCCACACAATCAGTAAAACCAAACAGAACAGAAGACATTCGCTTAAGAACAGCTGCACTGTGTGCTGGAATGCCTTTGCCTGTCACTAAAAAGACATCAAAGCTGGTGCCAGGCAAGCTTCTCTGGAAAAGGCATCCATATGTGGGCTGCAGCTGAGAAAGCCGTCTCATCGGTCTCTCTCCACCAAACATTAGATGGGAAGCCAACAGTGATGCACACAAGACTTGGACAGGTGTTCCATCAGGTACTGAGATTCTAAGCCATTGAGGGCTTTAATGGGCCTAGCACTAGCATTTTGAATTGCACCTGAACGTGAACCAGCAGCCGAACCGTGCAGACAGGTAAGCAGGAAGTCAATATTTACTTAATTGTAAAGCTATTGTAAAAACCAATAAAACTTTAAAATGCAAAAAAAGAATATAAACCAGCAGCCAATGTCACTGTTTGAGCACTGGTAAAATGTCCTCTGTTACTGGTTCCAGTTAAAATCTAGCAGCAGCTTTTGTACTAACTGAAGTTTCCAAGATGTTTTCAAAGGTAGCCCCATGTATAACATAAGCTGTATAATCTCGATATTACCAGACTATGAATAACTGTGGCCAGGCTATCTCTGTACAGGAGGAGTTGCAGCAGGCACACCAGGCTTAGCTGAGGAAAGTGTTGTATGCCACGGATGCCACTTGGGCTCCACCAGTGACAGTGCTGGATCTATCAACAGCCCCAGACTGTGAAGCTGGTCCTTTAGGGAGAGAGCAACTTGATCCAAAACAGGTTGAACACCCCTCTCTGGTCAGATGATTGACCTGACCTCTATCTTATATGAATTGAGCTTCACTTCATTGATTCTCATCCAGTCCATTACTGATTTCAGCACTGAGGCTGCATTCCCATGTAACGCAAAACTGGAGGTAAACAGGACACAGAATGGAACTCCGTTACACCCGAATGCATGCAATCGCGGTTTCAAGGCAAAAGCAATCTGCAGTTTGCCTCGCCAAACTCCAATTTCCAAACCTTCAGTTTGCAGTAAGTTTCACCGCTCCAACCTGAGGTTTGACAGTGGCAGCGTTACATCCAAATGCAGATGCCGCCATAACCACAGTTTTGTTCACTTTCTGGAACCATAATCATAGAGAGGGTGGCCTAGATCCATCCAGGAATGTGGTAGTTCTATGCATGCCACGGCTCTTGATGGCCAGCTCTCAACGAAAGCAACATGCCTCTGCCATCCTCCTTTCTCTTCCTGACTCTGCCTGGGAACAGTGACATCATGGCCCTTCATTCGGATAATTTAAAGGTTTCTGGGTTTCCTGACTTTCTACCACCCCCACAAATACAGGAGAGAAAGATGGGGACAGTGACAAGTGAGGAGGCAGTCCCAACTGCCACTGCACATTTTGCACCATTTAACCCATACTGGTGGCTCTTTGCAGAAACACTAGTGTGCACAATGCATTGCTACTCACTAACAAAGCACTGCATCCCAACAAGGTCCACTCTGTACCCCTCTGAAGTTCAATGGGGCTTCTGTCCTTTACACAACAATGCCCATTACCAGGCAACTTGTGCTCCCGTCACGCACGCTCCCAATATAGGCAGGATAGGAAAGGTGGAACCTGCACAAAAGATGTGCACCTGCTGCAATTCCCATTGTCGGGGTCCATGTTCCCTCTAAGGTGTGCGCATATATGTACACTCACGTGTTTTTTGATGTCTTCTCAATTAGTTTTAGATCCCACTCAGTTTGAATTAGCCAGGCCCCACTATAAATGCACATGTGCGCACACTGCCTGGATACTGCCATACAAAACAAAATTCATTCTGTGCACCGATGAAAACAAAATTAGAGGGAGCACTGGGTGGCATCCAGGGCAGATGAAAGATGGTGGCCATGGCGCTCCAATGCACCCACAGCAAGGGCACTCTTTTCTGGATGCTGCATGGAAGATTTTGTTGGTGCTAAAAGCAGGAAGCACAGCTTGGCATTGCTGTGCTCTCCCTGCAGCATTAGTTATGTGCTGTCAAGTGGCCTCCTGGTTTGTGCAAGACAGCTGATTCCTGTGACCTGCTGCCGTGAGGGGTGCACACTGAACCTTCTAGACCCTCTCATGGGTAGATTCTACATCTGGGAGTAACTGGGTAGGAAGACCATGATGGGGGAGGGGACTCCATCACCCTGCTGCCACACTTCCCATTTTCCTAGCTATGCAGGTGCCTCACAATGTGGAGAAGGTTACTTATTAACTTTAGCACCAACAGGGATGTTCAGAAGAGGGGCTTGGTATGCAAGAGGAATCTTGTCCTGCTTCAAGAATAGGGCACAGATGTAGAGCCAGGGAGCCTTCAAAGCTACCCTTTGGCATGCTCCCACCCTCCGTCTTGTTCCTCTCTATGAGGACTCGATGAATCTGTCATCAGTGCCCATTCTAGTTGTCGTTAGCGGTATATATCAGCCGGAATGAGCCGAGAGCGATCAACATGCCCCTTGAGGATCGTGGCCAATGGTGGCCACCTGGACGACATGCTGATGCCCTGCCTTCAGTCTGGCAATGTGGAAGCCGGAAGGCATGCAACTACCTGGGATATGGAGGGAGGGACGCACAACTCTGAAACCGGAGGCTGCTGAACCGCGGTTGGACGAATGTCTGCGATGCAATTCACGCTTTGAAAGATTACCCACAGATTCATCGACCTCCAGTTTTGCATTATGTGCTAATGCAGACTGATAATTGACTCACTTTGCACCAGGAAGGATACTAGGGAGCGTCCTGTCTGAAGTAAGCTTTGCCTCAATATCAAGGCCTTGGTATGCTGCTCGTTATTCCTTCTCATTGTTTGTTTGGTTGACTTGACAGTTGACTTGTCACTGATCCTGGCTTACTGCTTGATCCTGGATCCTATTTCCTGGCTTTGACTCCTATTCCTACTTCATTCTTGATTGTTCACCTAATTCAGTTTTGACTGAGCCCTGCACCCTCCAGAGATAGATGTCTACCACCCAGTCCTGACAGCCCCCAGTCCCTAACTGAAACAGCCTATCCAGATACTACCCATTACTATAGTTAATAATAGTTATCAAAAGCTTCAGAGAGGTCTAGAAGAATGCCAGGGTTGTACTCTCCTGACCTTGGGACGGACAAAAGGAAGTACTTTTTTTCACACAGCACATAGCTAGCTAACTTATGGAATTCTCTGCCACGGGATGTGGTGCTGGATGGCTTTAAAGGGGGCTTAGACAAAGTCATGGAGGACAGGCTTATCAATGGCTTCTAGTCAGGTGGCTATAGGACAATTCCAGACTCAGAGGCAAGATGCTGCTAAATACCAGTTGCAGGGGAGCAACAGCAGGAGAGGGGGCAAGACCTCAACCCCTGCCTGTGAGCTTTTCGGAGACATCTGGTGGGCCACTGTGTGAAACAGGATGCCGGAGTAGAATGGCTGTTCTTATGACCTTCTTCCACCAGGGCATGTCCTTCTCCTACCAGGAAAATGAAGACTGTTTCCATATTAAAATTAGATCTGAACCAGACTGAAATGAATCCATATAATCAGTTTAATGAAAAATTGACTAAAGTTGAGCAGCAACCACCCGCTTGAGCACCTTGTCCATGAAAGCTATCATTGCAACCAAATGACAGACTTAAACTAACTCATTTAAGACAGTTGAGACCACCACCCCTTGCAAAGAAGGATGCATTGCTTCCTGAATCCAGCTTATCACTCCCCTGCTCTTAGATGTTATAAGCCATTAGGGGCTAAGTTTGAAAAAACAAGGGGTCATTTGCATTCCACCTTATTCACATCCTCAGGTCACAACAACTGAAATTAATTCATCAGAATAGGACCAGACAGAGTAATGAACACATCTGTTAACAGGACTGCAGAACTGTTCACATCCAGGTCAAGGTTGATGTAAGCAACTTTGTTCTCAAAATGCTTGGCAAAAATTCCGCATAGGCTCCTAAGAGTTCTGATACATCCCCATGGGTTCTGAACTTCAAGCTGGAGAAGGCCCCAAACCACTTGGAAGAACTCCACTATATAGCACTTTGAAGATTCAGTGGTGGTGGCAAACAATTTTTGTCCAGATGCCGAGCCCCCACCATTCACCAAGCCAGCCCGGTGGGTGGTAGTGTCCAAGGCGAGGTGCGCAGGTCCACACTGGAGGAAGGTGGTGCGGTGGCAGCAGCCAGCAGGGCGAAGCAGACAGGCATGCCAGCTGGCAACCATAGATGAAGCCATGGAGTGGTGGGGTAGAGGCTGATGGTGGCCAATGGTTTCAATCAGCTGGCAATGGTCCTAGGATTGGTGGGGGTGGGGGAGTTGGGAGGGGAGTAAGGCCGGGAACTGCGGCTGGAAAAAAGCTGAGTAATAAACATAGCGAGGGACAGGAGGGTATGGCATCAGGATGTCTGGCCTGTGAGGTTTTACTAGTTGCTTTCCCGCCAGCTCCCAGGAGCACCCCATCCCCCATCTTATGTTTGAGTCTCCATCCCCACCTATGTTTGGAAATCTCACTCTTGACATGCTCAGAAGCTTCACAGCATTTTGAGCTCTCTGTTTGTGGCACATGGGGATAGGTCACTTAGTTGACAGTGGGCCAGTCACCTCTAGATTTGGCTACTAACAAGCAAATTGGAAAGGGAACAAATGCACACCCTCCCTAACTGGGATACCCTAAATAGACCACAGAAGTTAGCTAAAGCAGGTTAACTTCCAGCCAAGGCCACTCTGTGCTCAGAGTGAACTGCCTTAGCCCCTCCCCTCCTTTCACAAAGGGTAGCAGCAAGTTAATACACCAATTAAATCAGTAGGAAGAACACAGACAAGGCTCCCCCCTCACAGAAGAAGTTGAGTCAGCGATAAGGACCTCAAGATGCACCCATTAAAAGTACTGATTGGATTATTGGACCCTTCTCACGTCTGTGCACTCTATTTTCATGACAATCAGCCTTGGCATGCCTCGGCAATTCCCACATTGTTGCACCCAGGAAGAGCGATCAGCAGCAATCTAATCCTAGCCAGTTCCACACAACACACCTATTCAGCATAGAAGGGCAACAGGAATGTGGCCCCAGGATATGTTTTGGGGTATATAAAGTCCCAATTTCATGATCCAGTGTGCTCCTTGCGTACCTTTTACTTTGGAGTCACCAGCTGCTTGGGCAATTTACTGTTCATACCACGCAAGACTGTGTTCAGTACTTCATGCGACTCTCCAGATCAGCTTTCTTGCCTAGCCTGATCTGACCAGTCTTCCTCGCAAACATAAGAAGCTGGCTCCACGGAGGAAGCACCCTCATGGATTCACCTCTATCAACTAATCCCTCCACCTTCTCGCCCGTCTCTGACCACGCTGTCCCTGAGGAACAAGGTCCTTCAGTTGTTCCAAAAGCCTTGACGTCTCTTTGTCCAGATCAGGTAATATGAATGTTTGCTCCTCACTGGGCCCATCTCTATCCCTATTCCTTTTTCCTATATCCAGCTGCCTCCCTCTAAAAAGCCTCTTTTTCCTGCCCACCTGGGACAAGAATTCTTGCCTACCTGGGAATTTAGACAATCAGGACTTTAAGCTAAAACACCTCTTTGCAGTTGAACGTATCTTTAGTAGTAATATTGCTTTAACCACACATTTCCTTCTGCTGTACCCTTCCTTCCAATAAAATTTTTCTTTTGATTTTGAAACTTAAATCTTGCCTCAGTCCAGTCATTTCCTGGGTCCACAACTTTGCACAAGTTTAATCTGATGTGGAACGATTCCTTTCTGAGCTACTTTCCCCATGCAAGCCTGAATGCAAATTTAGGGGTGTTCACCAATCACCTCAGGGCAGTTCCATTAACAGAGGTGTTATTTAAGGAGGGCTTGGCCAAGGATAAGGGCAGGCAGTACCAGAGAGAGGCTGGGTCCCTCGGAGAGGGGCCAGCCTCAGAGAGGAGCTACCACAGGGAGGAGGGAAAGGAGGAAATGAACTGCCTCCCCTGCCAGTGAGGTCATTCCAGGAAGCTCTCCGTGCAACCACACAGACTAGATCGGTCTGCATCACCACAATTTTTCTCCACTATCATCATTGTTGCATATTACCTTGGATAATGAGCTTATGTTTGACCAAATTCACTATGAATCTTCCAGTTTCTAGATATCTCTCTAGATGCTTCACTGCTCTGAGCTATCTATCTATCTATCTATCTATCTATCTATCTATCTATCTATCTATCTATCTATCTATCTATCTTTCAAATTTGTAGACTGCCCCAAACTTCAGTCTCTGGGCAATTCACAACAATATAAAACAAATTAAAAATGAAACCCTTAAAAACAATTTAAAACTACAATTCAATTTAAAAGCTTGGGTGAAAAAATAGTCTTTTACAACTTTTTAAAAGTTGCCAGAGATGGGGAGGCCAGAGAAGGCCCATCTCTGTGTAGACACCAGACAAGCTGGTGGCAACTGCAGAAGAACCTGTCCAAATTATCTCAGTGGGCAGTGGGGCTCATAGCAAAGAAGATGTTCTATTAAATACCTAGGGCCTAAATTATGGGCTTTATAGGTTATATCCAGCACCTTGAATTTGCCTGGAAACTTATTGAGAGCCAGTGTTGCTCTTTTAGTATAGGAATGGTATGGTTTCTCCAAGATGACCCGGAGACCAACCTGGCTGCCGCATTCTGTACCAACTGCTGCTTCCGAACTTGGTACATAGGTAGCCCCACATAGAGCTCATTGCAGCAGACAAATCTGGAGGTTACCAGCATATGTACAACTGTTCTGAGATTGTTTTTCCTTGAGAAATGGACACAGCTGGCGCATCAACCGAAGCTGATAGAAAGCACCTCTGGCCACCTCTTGGACACTTCTAGCAAAGGGGATCAAGCAGGCTGTGTTCAGTGGGAGACTGTGCTTAGGAGTGTTCATGCCAATCTCCCAAGTTATCTCTATATCGCATGGCGCAATAAGGGCTTTGAAAGGAGTGCCAGTCATGCCTATTACAAAGTCCTTAAGGGTGATCAGATATCTATTTGGATACATTGGCCTCTGAGGACACAAGATACTAATAGGTCCAAGCCTCCTGCAGAGCAGAATGGTTAATGCAAGTCTAAACTTGGTGATGATCTGAACATGGCAAGGTTAGCAAGATCGCCATCCTTTTGCACCAGATTCCAAGTGTGACCTCCCAGATATGTTGGGCTAATGCTATGTTTGAAGAACCCATGGTTGTCATGGCAGCCATTAAGTCCTGTGCCGTAGCTGATTAGGCAACCTTGGAATAGATGCTGAAGTCCCATAGAACTGCAAGCCAGGGAGTCTGAGCATGATGTTTAAGATCACCCCTGTCAGCTCAAGCAGGAAGACTGCTAGGGAGTGAAGTGGTTAATACTTAAGTAATAGTTGTTGTTTGGTTAAACTGTAAACAGCCCTGAGATTTGATATAGGGTGGAATATAAATAAACAAATACAATACAATACAATACAATACAGACTCCTCAGTGACCCAGTTGCCCAGCACTAGGTACAACCAGTCAAAGCCCAGGCTTGCTTGGACAGGAACTCTGGAGGAGAAGATATTCCTAGACCACAGCAACCCCCTTCTCTGGAATTTAGGTGTATATTGGTGCTTTTTACAGGAGACAATTTTGATTACTTATAAGTTAACTGGAAGGTATGTTTTAAAATATTCATTATTTTAAACACAAAATGTATTCATGTATTATTTCTGCATTTAGCAGAAAAGTACTACTTCTTAAGTCTTGTGCAACACCTTCAGCACACTTAGATACAGTCTAAAGTAAAATATTTTACTTTGTCCTTAAAAGCACATTCAAAGGCTGAGATGAAGCAGACTTTACGTGTGAACACTGTGCTTTGTTAACCTACAACTGTGCATGTTGCAGCTACTTTGTGGAGTAGCTACCACAAGGAGGCGATTTCGAAGCTTCACTGTAGCAGTTGATGAACAAATCAGAGAGTTCTTTCAACCTTTTCTCTTATGTTGACTTCTCAGATTGGTTGCTTCCTTCTAAATCTTGACGTTTGCAGCTGATGTGCAGAATTCAGCCTGTCCAAGAGTGTCTTCCCCACAAACATTAATTAAGAATAATTAAAAACATGGAAGAAAATGACTAACAGGTTGTAAATACAACAACATGGGCTCACTAAAAATGAGTCATGCCAGACTAATCCAATATCCTTTTTGAGAAGATGAACTGGTTTTGCAGACAAGGGAAATGCAGTCAGTCAATCTAGTCTATTTGGTTTTCAGCAAAGCATTTGATACAGTACCACATGGGAAATTACTACTTAAATTGGAAAAGATGGGAATGCGGATATGGTAAGATGGTTAAGGAAGTGGTTAAAGGTATAAAATGGTCATGCTAAAAAGGAAGCTTCTTTAAGTTGGAAAAGTAAGCAGTAGAGCTTCTTAAATACAATTTTTTCTACCTAGGACTGAGCTGAAACTACCTATATAGTTTCACTTTCACTTTCACTTTTGAGGGGGGGATTCTATTTCTCGGTATGTTTTTGACAGCCCACCAATTTTTTTCTCAGTTTGGTGCCTTTTTCCATTGCTTATCTTTTCTCTCCTTTAGTAGTTAATTTTCTATAAGGGTTGCAAGGAGGAGAAACAGGGATAGCTAGTGGTTAAAGGAGAGATAAGAGAAACAGATATACGTAAGGCATCTTTAAGCTCTTGCATCCCCATTGGTTTGCCATTTATCTCCTCCAGCTTTCTCCATCTATCACTAGGGAGATTCCGAATTCTTAGTAGTCAGAGGATGACTTTTATGTGGCTACTTCTAACATTATTAAGAAGCCTGTGCCTCGGCCATGCAAAATCCAAATAACTGGCATTGTAGCGCTAGTGCCATGTGGAGGCAGGCAGACTCTCACAGCATGGACATCTCTGCACAGTACTGCCACATCCAGTGGGGAGGGGGCTCCTATATTATTATTATTATTAATAATAATTCAATTTCTATACCGCCCTTCCAAAAATGGCTCAGGGTGGTTTACACAGAGAAATAATAAATAAATAAAATACCCAAAGACTTCTTGGAGAAAGTGCTCAGAGGAACTACCCCTCCCATTTCTCCCTGTGCATGCCACCCACCCCATGTGCCATCCCAGCTGCAACTGAAACAAAACTGGGTTTGACTTCTCACAACAGAGTCCCCCCCACACACAGGAGGCAAGCAGTCACCTCTATGCAGCACTGGCACAACAGTGCAGTTTATTCAGATTTGAAACAGCTGAAGCAGTTATTAATAAAATGTGTGGCCATGCTAGGCCAGGATCCACAGGACTGTGCAAAATATTCTGCTTTTCAGGGGGCCCTTCCTGCTGTAGCATCTTGCATCCATGAAAATCTACTTGTGAAAGTTTGGGGACCCTCTCAAATGTAATTTGATTTGGTATAATGCAAAGGTGTTGTAGCGCCTGCTAGAGGAGGAGGGGGGAGTTCACTGGGGTGAATCCTTGACTATAAGAGATTCACAGCAGGCTGCCACCACCACTTTATTTTAATGTGGGACAAACCACTCTCTCCATATAAGATTCCTGGTGGGATAAAGAGGCAAAACCCTCCCAGGAAAGGGCTGTGCATTCCTAGGCCTCCATTAGCATCTCTGTGAGACTAAGGCAGACCCAAAAGGAAGAGTAGCACACTTCAGCAACAAGGATTTATTATTATATTTTTTAAAACAAGGAGTACAGTAAGAACAATTGTCTTTTCATAAAGTAGATTGTAAGAGATTGTTTTCATTAACCTGGCAACTCAGATTCAAGCAATAGCATAAAGGAAAAGATCTTCCCTCACTCTGAATTGAACTGGTCCCTAATTTATTATTCACAGGCACGGGTCTTCCTGCTGTCTCCAGCCTGTGGCCTCCCATTTCCTCAGGGCACTCTTGGGACAAAACCCCCCCAAACACCTAAGAAAAAGCTTTCTCTTCTTCAGCAGGTGTCTATGTGTGTAGTTCCCGCCCAGTCCTCGGGATTGGTTCTTTTGTTTTGATTGTCCCAGGCTTTTTCCCAATAGGAAAGGCCCACCCTCGCAGCAGTTGCTCTCAGTGAGGCCTAGTCCTCCCTCAAATCCTTCCCATCACTACAAAGGGGCTGCAGCTGGAAGGGGAAAGTGACGCTTCATGTGCATGGCATGCAGAAGCACATGAGACTCTAGTTCCTGGGTACTTCTTGCACAGCTGCTTGTGAGTAGTGCTTCATGTCCAGGACTTTGGGGAAATGAAGAAGACATAGCAAAACACTTTAAATCTTTCCATATTGTTCAACTGGGGGCGGGGGGGGAACCATGAACATGAACCATGAACATTTCAACACAAAATTTGAAACTTATGAAAATTTGATAAATGGGAGCTCTTTCCATTCTACTTCATGGATGTATGTACATTTTGATAGCCCTTTCTCCTGGGCTATAAACCTATAAAATATATAGCCCTTTGTCTTGAGATCCAAAGGCAGTGAACAACAAATTAAAAAAACACAGTAATAAAATTTCAGTAAAACTTACGCAAAATAAAATAGACTAGCCGACCCCACACAGAGCATCTGTGCGCTCTTTGGAGCCGGTGGTTACCTCTTCCCCCCGACCTTCTGCCCCAGTCTCCACTTCCAAGCCCAGCCGCCTCTCCTCTCCACCGCCACTTCTGCCCCCCCCCAACTTTCTCTCCCGGCCAGCCGCTGTCTCTGGCCTCTGTGGCCAGGCCTGCCGCTGCCGCGGCGACCCATCTTCCTGGGTGCGCCTTAGCCAATCAGGCCCATCTGCCACCCAGCCAATCAGCTGGGTGCTGGGACACACATTCTAGGGATGTGCACGGTCCGGAGCAGTCCGGACCGGCACCGAAGGGGGGGCCTTACTTTTAGGGCAGGGAGGGCTTACTTACCCCTCCCGCCTCTTTGCCCCGTCCAGCGCCCGTATTTAATAGACTAACGGGGCGCTGGAAACCAGCCGCCCCCGCCCCCGCCCCCCCGCCGCGAGCAGATTTCTCCAAGAGGTACCCATACCCCTGCCGCCGCCGTAGCCCGCCCGCCAGCCAGCCCTTCCTCCCTCCCTCCCAGCTGCCCACCCGCCCAGTCCTCACCAGAATGCTTTGTTAAAAAACGAGAGGAGCTCTCAGACAGAGCTCCTCTCGTTATGAAGGCCTGCTGCAGAATGAAGGCGCTTTGCGCGCGCCGCAAAGGACGCCGATCGCCGGAGGCCCGGTCTACCCGGCCGGGAAAAGGCCGGGTAGACTGGGCCTCCGGCGATCGGTGTCCTTTGCGGTGCGTGCATGCGCGCGCGCGCAAAGCACCTTCATTCTGCAGCAGGCCTTCATAACGAGAGGAGCTCTGTCCGAGAGCTCCTCTCGTTTTTTAACAAAGCATTCCGGTGAGGACTCGGGCGGGCGGGCGGGCAGCTGGGAGGGAGGGAGGAAGGGCTGGCTGGCTGGCGGGCGGGCTACGGCAGCGGCAGGGGTATGGGTACTTCTTGGAGAAATCTGCTTGCGGCGGGGTGGGGCGGGGGCGGCTGGTTTCCAGCGCCCCGTTAGTCCATTAAATACGGGCGCTGGAGGGGGTAAAGAGGCGGGAGGGGTAAGCAAGCCCTCCCGCCCTTAAAGCAATACCCCCCACCCAGACCCAAACCAGCAAGCGCCGAACCGGTCCGGCAGTTCGGCCATTCTTTAGAATGGCCGCCGGACCGGTTCGGACTCACTCCTAACACATTCCATGGCACACGCAGGAGAACTAATATAATCCTCTATAATAAAAGGCTTGGTGTCCGTCCGTGGACAACCAAGCGTGTGTCCGTGCCTCCCCAAGAAGACAAGGATTGAAGAATAGAACAATATCGGACCTCTGAAAAGTATAAGCATGCATATGTATTCAGTACTTGGTTTGGGCCCCTTTTGCAGCAATTACTGCCTCAATGCGGCGTGGCATGGATGCCATCAGCCTGTGGCACTGATGAGGTATTATGGAAGACCAGGATGCTTCATTAGCGGCCTTCAGCTCTTCTGCATTGTTTGGTCTCATGTCTCTCATCCTTCTCTCGGCAATGCCCCATAGATTCTCTATGGGGTCAGGTCAGGCGAGTTTGCTGGCCAATCAAGCAAAGTACACTGTATACTTTTCAGAGGTCCGATGTTGTTCTATTCTTCAATCCTTGTCTTCTTGGTTCCATGTAATATTCTAATTTTCTGAGACTGTGGATTTGGGGTTTTCATGAGCTGTACGCCATGATCATCACAATTATAACAAATTAAGGCTTGACTTATCTCGCTTTGCATGTAATGCGTCTGTCTCATATATCAGTTTCACCTTTTAATTTGCATTACTGAAATTAATGGACTTTTGCACGATATTCTAATTTTCCGAGTTTCACCTGTAGACGGGGGTACATAGGAATATAGGAACATAGGAAGCTGCCATATACTGAGTCAGACCATTGGTCTATCTAGCTCAGTATTGTCTTCACAGACTGGCAGCGGCTTCTCCAAGGTTGCAGGCAGGAATCTCTCTCAGACCTATCTTGGAGATGCCAGGGAGGGAACTTGGAACCTTCTGCTCTTCCCTAAAGGGAATCTCTTACAGGGCTCACACATCAAGTCTCCCATTTATATGCAACCAGGGCAGACCCTTCTTGGCTAAGGGGACAAGTCGTGCTTGCTACCACAAGACCAGCTCTCCTCTCTTAAGAGGAGAGGTACATTGTGGGAGGCCAGGATTTAGGAAGTGGTTTATATATGCCTGTTCTGGATGGGATTACACTGCCCCTAAAAGACCAGGTACGTAGTTTGGAAGTACTTCTGGACCAGGGCTGCTCAACTTTGGCCCTCCTACAGATGTTGGCCTACATCTCCCATAATCCCTGGCTATTGGCCACTGTGGCTGGGAGCCGTAGTCCAAAAACAGCTGGGGGTCCTAAGTTGAGCAGGCCTGTTCTGGACCAAACCTCCCCCTGATATATCTGGCTGAGGCAGTAGCCAGGAGTGCTTTTTTATCAGCTTTGGCTGAGAGGACAGCTACATTCATTTTTTGCATATGGTGGTAATATCCAGGCTTGACTACTGCAATGTGCTTTGTGTTGGCTGCCTTTGTACATAGTTTGGAAACTGCAACTGATGCAGAATGCGGCAGCCAGGTTGGCCTCCAGGGCTAACCGTAGAGACCACATTATTCCTATTTTAAAAGAACTACACTAGCTGTCAATTAATTTACGGGTAAAATACAAAGTGCTGGTTAATACCTATAAAGCGCTGAACAGCTTGGGCCTAGGGTATTTAAGAGAGTGCCTTCTTCTTCATCAACCCCACCGCCTAGTAAGATAATTGGGGGAGGTCCGGTTGCAGTTACAACCGGGCCTTCTCTAGGGTTGTCCCAGGACTCTGGAACACACTCCCAAATGAAATCAGAATCTCCCCATCTCTGGTTGTTTTTAAATGACTTTTGAAAACAAACCTGTTTTGTCAGATGTTTTAAAGTTTTATTTATGGTAATTTTAATTAGTTTTATATGATTTTTAGGTTTTAGTTGCAGTTTGGTTAGATTGTAAACTGCCCTGAGATTTTATATAGTGAGGTATATAAATACGACAAACAAACAGACAAACAATGTGGACGATGCAAGTCATTTAATGGTGCTAGAGAAAGACATGCTGTTCTGGTAGCTCCAGGTCTTAACACTCACATCCATTTCAGAGGATGAATACAACTGAAGGAAGCCTGGATGGGTGTGCAGCTGGGGGAGTCATTCACGTGGCCCAAGGCACTCATGAGAGGCCCAAGGCAGTGGGTCCCCAGTCAACTGTCTCCCCTTGCCCTATTATAGTTACGCCCCTGGCCCAAATCTCCTCCGGATGATCTCCTCCAGTGGTTTCATGCATTCATTTAAACCTTTTTTCGGTCAATGACCAGAAACAAAAAAGAAGTGGTTTCATGTAGATATTAAACAACAAGGGTCATTCCACAGGCCAACAGCCATGAGGTCAAAGAGTAATTCCCCAATCACACCTTCTGGACCCAACCCTCCAAGTAGAACTGGATGCAGTCCAAGTTGACCCACCCAGCCCCAACTTGGTCACATGGACCAAAACAATACCATGATCGATGATATCAAAAACCTCTGAGAAGTCTAGAAGAACCAGCAGGAATGCACTCCCAGTCCCTAATTTTCAGTGTAGATCATCTGTCAAGATGACCCAGGCAGTTTCAAATGATGGAAGGGGTGATGATGATGAGAAGAGCCTCCAATGGAAAACATATGGTTCAGGCAGGTTCTTGTGGTAGCAAACGGTTCTTCGGGTACCAAGGTCCTAAGCGATGTGAAGGTTATGACTGGCACTTTCAACTGTGCCTGGAAATGGTCTCCCAGCCAGTGCAGCTCCTTAAGTACGACAAGATGCATTTCTTTTAGCTGGTCCCAGTTACTAACATCAAAGCTGCATTTTGCGTTTACTGAAGTTTCTAAGTAGTCATAGAAGACAGTCCCACATACAACATTTTGCAGTAGTCTAAATGGGTGATATTTTCATATCATAGAGTAGTCATATTAGGAAATTGGAGGAGATATTCCCTTTGTACAGACAGCTTGTAGCCCTGGATTTACATTTTCCCTTGTACTACGCAGCTCTGCTTGCTTATTGGAAACTGAAAAGTTTTCTTGTGAAAGCCTAAACTGACATACGTGCCTATATTTAAAAGAAAATTGAAAATCTTGAAAGCAAATTGTGGCGGGGGGGAGGGGATGCTTTAATCACAGTGCAACATTTGGGAAGTGGGCACAGCTCAGGGGAAATAAGTACTGGAGCGTGGAATCCTGGAGAGGCTACAGAACGTAAATGGGTTTGGGATATTCCCTCCATGTACAGAAGTAGCAATAACTGTGGTGACAGGACATTTGTATCCACACATCACATTTGATGAAAATATTTCACCTGGGAAGCCTGCCTTTTATCACCTCATTTGGGCTCTTTTGTTTTACTGCTTCGCTACTCTGGTTTGCTAGTGAAGTTCACCCGAATCACAGCTGGAAGGAGTTGCTTCACTCCAGGTTAAAGAAGGTCAGAATATAAATTGATGCCAATACATAAGCTATAGGAGAAACATGCATTATATGATTAAATCCCATACATCACGGAAGAAGGTAAATACCTTGCATGGGGGAATTGGACTCATTCACAGAGAGCTAGATCCATCAACTTCTAAATCAGGTACATCAGCCAGTGAATAAAAAGTGTCACCTTTGAATTAGATGGCATTAAATGCATCACCTATTGAGTCAAAGGCATCACTATTGAATCAAATGCAGCATGTCATCCAGTAAATCATGCAAATATTACTCACACCGTGCAATGAACAGAAGCATCATCAATAAGTTAAATAAGTGACGTGCCAAAGGCTGCCACATCATTCAAACTATTACTTTTGAGGGTCAAATTCAATGTGTCAGCCACTAGCCTTGGTAGATCAGCTTTTTCTTTTCTCCTATGTGAAGTGAAAGCTGCATTGCACTACCAGGGCTTATTGTGCATATAAACTTATTTTTGCCTAACGGATGAATAGAGTTTGCAAAAAAAAAAAAATTAGAAATGCCTTCATGCTGCCATTTTGGATTATGATTTCATGCTGCTATTTTGGATTATGGAAAATGGCAAAGTTGCTCTAAATATTGCTCGCCCCACCCCCAAAGTATTTGTCATGTTAATTGGCATAGACATGGACACAGTTTACCAGGAACTTGAAATAAATGCAGATCACACCAAGAGAACTTGGTAGTTACATTATGTAGGAAGCAAAGGACTATAAGAGCTTTTTTGCCTAAAGTGGCATAGATTAAGCATTAGGATTGTCCCAAAAAGTAAAAAATTGCAAGGTTTCTTCAAAATAAATATGTTTTGGAAGAGCAAGCGAGCCTATTTTAAAGTGAAATTTCACATGCAAGTTCCTGAAACAATTTGCACCCTGAAACTAAAAGTTTGCATAGTTGTTTCCAATGGCAGAACGACATGCCTGCAATATCAACCAAGCCTCACAGTTGGTAACATTTGCAAGCATAGCAATCTGAATGCTTCATCTGAATGCTTCATCACGTTCTGAGTATTAATTTTCCACTGCAGAAATGATTGCACCATTTGTGATATTTGTAAACTTCTCAAGTATGGCTATGATTTATTTATAATTTTGAATGTAGGGATCAATACTTAGTTATAGGTTCGAGTGACCATATCCTATAGACAAAACTCTGGCAAAATCTACCTCCTTTATAGTGATCTCCTGATTTACATCTCATGGTCTTCTCAGCAATTCTTTACCAACAAGACAATACATTCCCCAATTCTCATTCATGAACTATGGCATAAAACTTAGAACATGTGGTACAAGGTCTTGATTGCTGAACCGTCTGTAGCTGTAGGAATACTAGAATTTGTAATTCCAACTTTGTCCAGCAGGGCTGTCTGTTGCTCTGTTTGAAACACGGGCACTTTCTCCCAGAAGAACGAAGCACAAAATAAGTATTTTTATATAACTGGAAAACTTTTTCACTCTACTATTTCTAATTGAAGCCAAAAGAATGAAGACAACAGGAAAACAGAAAAGAAGCAAAGATGAGTGTAGGTTCAGCGTGGTCTAGGCCACAGTTTCTCAACCACCGTTCCCTGGACCGCTGCCGGTCTGCGAAGGGTTGAGTGCTGGTCCCTGACTGGGAGTCAAACCCGCCCCCGCCCCCCCCAAACAACTGCAATCAAGGCACTCACTTCCTCAATTTTGCACATGGCAACAAAGAGGAAGAGGAGGAGTATCACGGAGGCACGGTACCCTGCTTCCACCTTGCCTCCTCATGCTGCTGAGATCTCCCTACAGCTATCTTATTCCCTGTCTTTACAGCTTCAAACTGTATGTGGTGCGGGGACATGGAAGAAAAGATATGGCAGTGGGCGCCACTTGAAGGGCTGCTGGTTCTTGCATGCTCTTTGTCTGCAGCCAAAGACTGATTGATTGATTGAAACCCAGCTGCCTAGTGCGGTCAAGCCGCCTTGAGAGGGAATGCTGTTTCCCTCTTGCATCGGTGGGGTGTTGTGGTCCCTCGGCCCCCTGCAACCCCCTGGTCTGCACCGCTGGTGGAAGATGGAGGTCCCTTTTGTGACCATGCCAGGGGGTGGAATCTCTGGCCGGGATCATGCTGTGGTGAGGGCTAAGTGGCAGAGGGAGGGAGGAGGGCCACCTTGGCTCAGGCTTTGCAGAAAGGGAGTGCAGGTGGACCTTCCGCAGGGGAGGGGGAGCAAGCACGCGTACCAAGGAGGGCTAAGTGGCAGAGGGAGGTGGCGTGGTGCAGGGGAGAGGCAAGATACCATTTTGTGCGTTCATGCAAAAGGGTCATTGGATGAATGGCACTGGAATGCAGTGATCCTGAGGATCTGATGCCCAGCGTGGTTCATGTCCGATCCCAACCGATTTAAAACCAGCTGCCTGTTGCGGCCAAGGCACCTTGAGAGGAAATGCTGTTTTCCTCTTGCATTGGTGGGGCATTGTGGTCCCTCAGCCCCCTATAACCCTCTGGTCTGCACCGCCGGTGGAAGACGGTGGTCTCCTTTATGACCTTGCCAGGTGGGGAGGGGTACAGCCTCTGGCCGAGATCATGCCACGGTGAGAGCTAAGTGGTGGAGGGAGGGAGGAGGGCTGCCTTGGTTCGCCTTGCAGCTATGCACGGTCAGCATGTGGGACCACGTGAGCTGCATGGCCCCAAAGGCAGGCTGGTGTGATTGGCGCATGCAGGGGAGTTGGGAGGGGGGCGCAAAGGCACGCGCTGTGAGAGAGGATGGGGGAACACCTGCTACACTCTGGTGTGCAAGCACAGCGGCGGCAGCTCTTGGACACAGGCGACCTTCCAAGTGCGGTCTGGTGCACCATTGCCTTGCCCACCCTGAACAGTGCCTTGTCTCCCCAGCGAGGAAGACGAGGCATCCACCACTACAACACCCCGTGCCCCTGCCATCTCAGAATCGCCCCCTTCCCTTTAATGCCAGGTCACCATAGCTCTTCTTCACATTTTATTTCACCGTTTTAAAAAACCCATTCCCAGCGCCTGCCATGTAACCGTTTTTAAGGAGTTTTGGAGGAGCTGCATGGGTTTCATTAGGTCCGCTTCACAAAGTGCACATCTAAGAGCAGGATCCAGATCAAGCCAGGTGATCATGACCAAGCAGCACTGACACAAATGAGAGATGACTAAATTAATTTCAGTGGGTGGTCCTGACTAATGTCGTCTTGATCCGGCCCTGAGACTACACAACTCCTGCTAAAACTCCACCTCCATCATGAGGGTTAAACTGTAGACTTTGGCTCTACTGACAACTTGCCCAGCTCTCCTCTCCTCACCTCTTTTTTGCTTTGCTTGACATCCAGCCTGATGAAGAGTTTTGGGGAATTCAAAAGCTTCCTTGTGTGTTGTTTTTGTTGGCCCCATGCAGCTTTTGAATTTTTCTAATGGCCCAACATCCCCTCTCCATTGAATAATCACAAGCACCCCCACCCCGCACATACTGAAGACATACTGGAAACATATTTGTTCACCCAGGCTTTTAGATTCAGGAGTTCTCGACCTTGGGTCCCCAAATGTTGGTAGACTTTAACTCTCATAATCCCCAGCCGTAATGGCCAAATGCCATTGTGGTTGGGGGTTATGGGAATTTAAATGCACCAACATCTGGGGAGCCAAGGTTGAGAACCCTTAATATTCCATGTTTGCAAAAGATTCCCAATTTAATTATTTTAATGCTTATATTATTTTAATTATAAACTTCCCAGAGATGCAAGTTTTGGGCAGTATAGAAGTCTGTTAAAGAGATAGATAGATAGATAGATAGATAGATAGATAGATAAACTTAAACTTAAACTTGAAACCCCTTTACTAACTGCTGGTCCGGGAAACTGCGCATGAAGAATGTAGCGGTCCCTGAAACTCTGCATGAAGAATTTAGTGGTCCTTTACTCCAAAAAGGTTGAGAAACACTGGTCTAGGCCAATCAAAACTACACATACCCCATGTAGCTCATGAGAATATGAAATCTATTAGTAAGGAAGAATAATTGCTGAATGATTTTGTGGTCCAAACTCCTATTGATCTTTTGGCCACAGTAAAAATAAATGGAAGGAAAAAATAAATGGAGTGGGGGAGAGAGTTAGGTGGAAGAAAGCCAAATCTCTCTCTCTCTCTCTCTCTCTCTCTCTCTCACACACACACACACACACAGAGCAATTCAGCTACAATCCTTCACACATACATAAGACCCATGAACTCAGGAGGACATACCTCCAAGCAGATATGCAGAGGATTACACTGCTGATCTGAGTGTCAAACTTAACATGATCTGCAGTGGACACCCCTGTGCAACAAGCCTTTCTCCTTCTTGGAGATATCTATGCCACATCATTACCAGAGTGTTCTCTAATTTGAACACTGCTCAGACTATAGTCAGTAATGCAATTCTCCAGTCGAAGTAAGTAGGAGGAAAACCTGCACTGCATGTATCATGTCTTTGATGCCTGGCGAAAGCTCTTCTACACACACACACACACACACACACACACACACACACACACACACTATAGAGAAACAAACACAAACCCCAGGCAGTGAAGTCCTTAATGAGAATGGCCTGAGCTTCCCCATCCATTGTCATCCTTGTGACAATCATTGTAAAGAGGTATTGAAAACAAGACATCCGAATTTCAAAGCCCAGTCGGCCGTAACAGACAGAAGTTGTACGCTGTACTCCTTAACCTTTGAAATATTCTGTATTTTTGAGTGGCTGGCTGTTCCACCTTTTCTCTTTCCTCCCCCCACCCCAGGTTCCCAAGGCTGTAAAAATGGAAAAGAACAGGAATCAGTCAGCCAGTCAATCCAATTACAGTGTATAGAGACTACTGCTGTCTTTCACGGAGGGCATGAGTGAGGAAGAGAAAAGCCTCATTTGTGCGACAAAGGTTACAGTGGGGAGAAAGTGACAAACACAACAAGAATCCTTTCCTTTGCCAATGGCTGGAATGCAAATGCGGAAGAGTTAAACCATTTTGTCATGATCTCTTTTGGCCTTATCTAGATCTAAACAATGCAGATCTTTCATGCACTCATTTGTGCACTCATTTTTTTGTAAACAAAAAATGGTATCTGAGATGAATGGCTATATGTTCATCGATTCCAAGATCTTCTTCAAATGCTCTTGTTCCATGCCCAAAATTGCCAGGCTACTCGTGATGATGTAGCCTTGTACGTTGTGTCAGTTCTGGACCAATTCATGATGTGTAAGCTCGTCCTATCACTATTAGTCGGAAAATTACCTTCTGGGCTCTGTAAATGATAGTAGGTACCGTTTGCCCTCTTTCCGTATATGGTTGTTTTGTCTAGCTATTATTTTGTGGAGATAATTTCCCATGGGCAGTCTGTTCATGAGGCCAAGTGAGGCAGTTGCCTCAGGAGGCAGATTGTGGGAGCACCAGCCGGGCGGCAAGATACATCCTGCCACCGCCATCAGAGCAGCTCTTTGGGACCAAGTTGACTCTTGTAAGCCTTGCAAAGCTTGCAAGAAGAATGAGGAGAGGATAAGAAGCTGCTGGCAACCTTCGTTCTGCCTTGCCTACCCCCCCCCTCCCTCTGCCGGTGCTGCTTGCAAAGCTTGGCTTTGAAAGTAGACTCCACCCCACCCCTCAATGGTTTGCATGGGGCAAACCAGTGTTTGGCACCTTACCCCTCAGGCACTGCAATTTATTACTGATTGCCATAAGGGGAGTCTGCATGTCAGGAGGTGAGCTGGCATCTATAGTAGGGATGTGCGTTTCGTTTCGGATACAAAACGTTTTGTGCAAAAAACAGGCCGTTTCGGCTGTTTTTTAGCCAAAACATAGGAAACATAGGAAACATAGGAAACTGCCATATACTGAGTCAGACCATTGGTCTACCTAGCTCAGTACTGTCTTCACAGACTGGCAGAGGCTTCTCCAAGGTTGCAGGCAGGAATCTCTCTCAGCCCTATCTTGGAGAAGCCAGGGAGGGAACTTGAAACCTTCTGCTCTTCCCAGAGCAGCTTCATCTCTTGAGGGGAATATCTTGCAGTGCTCACCCATCAAGTCTCCCATTCAGATGCAACCAGGGCAGACCCTGTTTAGCTATGGGGACAAGTCATGCTTGCTACCACAAGACCAGCTCCCATAAAACACCCAATGCTCAAAACAGAAAACTTTGTGGCCAAAACAAAACGTCCCTGTTTCGGATACAAAATCTTTTGTTGTTTTGGCTGTTTTGGAACTCCATTTTGCAATCGCAAAAAGTCTTTCTCCTTCAGTCTCCATTTTGAGTTTTGACATCTGTTTGAATTTCCAGACCTTCCAGCCCACAGACTGGCCAGCGAAAGCATGGGCTGATCTGCTGGCAATTGCCTCCTTATCCCTTTTAAGCAAATTTAAGGATAAATTTTACCCTCATTGGCTAGTGGGGCAGTATGCATTTACTCTCATTGCCCAGTCGGGCAGTGTTCCTTTCATTGTTGTTGTTTCACACTGTTGTGTGTAGATCAATTGCATTTTGGGCGGGAGGGATGTGGATGTGTATGACCTTTGGAAATCTGCCTGATTTTTTCCAAAGCTCTGCTGTTGTTAATGTGTGATGTTGATGTTATTTGGGGTGGATTTGGGGCAGAAAGGGGGCTTTGGGGGCAGAAGAGTGGTTCAGGTGGTAGTGCCCCAATGGGTGCCTGCTGCCACCCAGATTCCAAAGGAATTGGGGAAAGGGCTGATTTTTTAAAGAATTTCTGAAGTTGACATGTCTTTGGGGCAGATTTGGGGCAGAAAGGGGGCCTGAGGGGCAAAACAGTGGGTTGGGTGGCAGTGCTCCAAGGGGTGCCTGCCACTTGCCCTATGCCAAAGGAATAGGGCAAAGGGCTGATTTCTTAGGAATTGTTGAAGTTTATGCTTCTTTAAGGTCCCCCCCCGAGGGAATAAAGGAGGTTTCAGCAGACCCATAACTCCACCTGGGAGGCACTGGGGTAGCCAGGAGCGAGTGGTGGTGTAGTGCACACAGGGTGCCAACCACCTCCATGGGTTGCTAACCCATGGGGTGCTGGGTTATGTTGTTTCTGAGGTGTTCTGAGTATAGATTCTCTGGTATCATATGAGATTTTCAATGACAAACCATGAATCTACTCTCATATGCTACCAGAGAATCTGAATCTACACTCAAACATCTCAGAAACAACCGAACCCAGTACCCCATGGGTTAGCAACCCATGGGGGTGGTTGGCACCCTATGCGCTCTTCACCACCACTCGCTCTGGGCCACCTTGGTGCCCCCCAAGTGCAGTTATGGGGCAGGAATTTAGGAGGTCCATCATTCCCTATGGGGAAGACTTTTACAGACGTGCAAACTCCATTAAATCTTTAAAAATCAGCCCTCTGCCCAATTCCTTTGAAATAATTCTGGCAGCTTCCTTGCCCCCCCCACTGGGCACTACCATCCACCCTACTCTGCTTTGGGCCACCCCTTTCCCCCCAACATGAAGCTATACTTTTGCTGAAACCTTCCCTATGGGAAAAATCCTATACTTAAAAAATTCACCAAAAATCAGCCCTTTGCCCAATTCCTCTGAAATTTGGGTGGTAGTTTCCACCCATTGGGCACTACCACCCCCACCCACTAGTTTTCCCCTGGGGCCATTTTTCAAAATCCAAAACGTTTTGGATTTGGATTTTGCAATTTCGAACAAAGAACAAAATTGGGGTGTTTCGGATTGGCTGATTTCGAAAAAAGAACAAAACGGCGGTGTTTCAGATTCGGGCCAAAAACAAAACAGAAAAAAATAGAAAACGCACAACCCTAATCTATAGAGGGTGTATTTGATTCTGAAGCAAGCTCTACAGAACAGAATTATGTGGTATAGACACATATCGTGGTATAGACTGCAAGTTCTTGTACTATGTATTTATTTCAGCATGTAGGTTACACTGGGTGTTGAGGAGAGAAGTCTTTGATTATTATTATTTTTAAATCCCATTTTTAGTACAGTACTAATAGCAACAGTTGTTCTTTATGGAACTTCCCGGAGGCGAGTTTGACCTGATGTTTCTGCTCCAGTCCCTATTATACATTCCAAAACGAATCTTGGTATGCCTTTGTTTTTTCATTTCCCATTTATCACTCCGATAGAAGAAATGTTAGAATCAGATAGAAATGTTAGACGTTCATATCAAGCAGTAGTGACTGAACCTCTGAAAAGAATGCATCTCATACCCTGGGCTGCATTCGTATAACATCTTTCATTCCTTTACATAATTCTGCATTTACTTCTCCAGGATATTCTTGTGGATTCTGGTTTTGGGAGAAAGGGTCCAATATGCATGTGGCTTCTGGGACAGGCTTGCCAGCTGCACATGTGTGTGGATACTTCTCACAAAGCCATATTTCACATCAAATAATAGAATAACTTCAGATATAAGAGTGCAATGAGAAAAAAAGATTGTATTTATCTACAAAAAGCATGTCACATTTCAGTTTGGATTTGGAACACATGCGAGTGGTGGCTTAGATATCCCACCAATTGGAGAATGAAGGGAGAAAAAGATGAAGTCATTTCTGAGAATAAATCTCACACATATATATGCTTGCACAGTGCAGCTGGCTATAGGCTGTATGAAGGCTCTGTGATAATCGGCCAACAGATCTTTTTACTCCGAGCCCCTTTCCTCATTTGATCAGGTGCTGATACGATTGATAGAAAAGGGGCAATCTTGCTCACAGTTCTTGTACTTAGCGATGGCCTAAAAAGAAACTAAAGCATTAAGATCCAAGGGCTTCCTCTTCACTATCTCCAAGCGCTCCCCAGAGAAGGGCTGCTGGAATCTAAGAGTCCTAGTCTCAATACTTTACCGTCTTTGATGCCTCTAAATGGGATCAGCCATCACTTCTGATTAGTACAAGCAGCTTTTCTTGCAATGACGTTACACAATGTGCAACCTTCTGATTACTTACAGTCATAAGACTGGTCTTGTGGAAATAGTCCTGCGTCCCACTCTGTGCTGGGAGGCAGGGAAGCATTTAGGTCCATAAAAGCTAATGCAAGGGTTTGAAGCCTCAAGTGGGCACGGAATGGAATGTGGCTTGTCTCTGGAGGTCAAGATGTCTCTCTACCATCATCCTCTCTAAGTTATGAGTGTGGGTGTTTCACCTGAGTTACTCTTCCATCTGTTCCACTGAAATGGGCATGGAACACCCAAGTTCTTAGTTCTGTTAAAGCAGCTGTCCCTGGTGTCCTAAAAATCCTCAGCCTGTTCAAATCGGCCCAGCTCCTTGCACAGGTCTATGGTGAGCTCCAGGAAGGCCTGTCATTGTTGTGTATGTGTATGTATGCAATTAGAGAGAGATGACATGTCTCATATTGATAATAAAATTTGTATACCTTCCATGTAGTAGACTCCTATTCATTTTTACTTGTAAGCAACTCCCACTGTGTCCCATGGGGCCTTCTCCCACGAAAGTGAATATAGGATTGTGCAGTTAATGCTGGGCTGCACAACTTTTCCATTCCAGCTGTTGTAGGACTGCAACTCCATCATTCCCAGCCATAGTGGCCAATAATCAGGGTTGATGGGAGTTGTAGTTCAGCAATAGCTGGAGGGCTGAAGTTGTGTGCAGCTCTTGGTTAATGAATTAATATGCACACCTACGAGCTGCCTCATAGAGCCTGTATTTTTCTTCTTTCTCCAGTCTTTGGTATGGGATTGTGGTACAGCTCATTTTCCAAAGTCCATAGGAGTATAAGGCTGTAGACTAGAGCAAGAATCAAAAATGTGGCTCTCCCATTTGATTTTTAAGCCTTCTGCCAAACCGAGATTTGATTGTCTCTCTGACATTTGTTGTGGGTGTTTGCATCACTTTTCCCCTGACAAACAGTATTTTAAAAATAGATTCTTTTTTGAGAAAACATATATGGGGCCTGATAGTAACCCCAGGATTTGTCTGGCAATATTGGAAGCCTCACATTTCTTCTTTGATGGACCTCTGGGGCATTGTACAAGACTTCTGAAATACCTGAAATGTCATGCTAAGGTAGGCCTATCTTGAGAGTCTGTTATACAGTAGAATGCAAGAGGCTTAAGCCCCTTAACAGGCATCCAGCCTGATACTATGCGTGCACATTGCCAGCTTGAGCACAAACTTTATATGTAGCTAGAAGCGTTCAGCTTAGAGTCTAGTTGTGATATGCAGATGTGAGGTTTGCACTTGTGCAACTCCTACAAGATGGGAAATATGCCAGTCTTCTTCACTGTTCAGTGCTAATGAATCTAATAACCAGTCCTTGTGGAGTGTAGTCCACTTGTTTTTATGCAGGTTTCTTGCACTGCAGATGCCTAATGTAAGCGGTGAGGGCAATCCAGTCTCTTCCTGCATCCTTCCCTTCCCACATGCTGCTCCATATGCAGAATTCTCTCCTGAAAACCACTTGCTCTCACCAGCTCCTCTTCTTCATACAGAGCTGCACACATGTTGTTGCATGCCAGAGCTAAGAGCAGATTGTCCCTGTTATATAAAAATCCTAACTATTCATGTACATATTGTTTACACAAATGTAAGGGCTGATTCGCACAATCTAGATTTGCTGTTCAGTGTGCAAATGGTGTGTTGGATCTTCCTATTGTGACACAGCACTCATGGAATCCCTTCATTGCATAAACCAAATGTAATACACACTGGATTTCTATACGTGTGGCCCTCATTTACCCATGGTCCCTACACCCGTGGTTTCATGTACCTGCAGTTGGGTGATGGATACCTGACCTCATTGTACACACTTCAAAAAATAGTAGGAACTCACCTGTCCATGGTGTCTTGGTGGCTGGAAATGATCTCCAAGGTCTTTTCTGGCCACCGTTTTGTTGAAAGGAGCCATTTTGTGGCTCTTTCTTAAAAAAAAATAAATCCCTATATTTTTGTTGAAAATCACTGAAATTGGGGGCTTGCGGGGGGCACTGCTGGACAGCTGGAGACCCGCAGACCACAGTACGGCACTTTACTTCTGTTGTTTTCTGCCTTTTAAAGCTATTTTTTACCCTCCAGGAATCTAACACCCCAATTCCTATTGCCTCAAGGTCTTTTATCTGTGGTTCCGTGATCCATGGTTGTAGCCGAGAATAGAACCCCCACAGATAACAAGGACTACCTGCATTCCGTAGGATGCCTTGTGTGTGGATGGGTGGGTTGTGTTGTGAACCGGTGCTTAGGTGGTCTAACTAATAGTACTGTGAGTAAACCAAGTGTGAAAGTAAAGTTTAGCCCATCCTGGGATTACTCAGTTGTGTGTATGTTTGTGCTTGATCTGAAAGCAAGCAAGCATATGAAAGAATATGTATAAAGAGCCAGTCACCTCACTGACTGCATGTGAAACCTTGGTCATAAATGTTTAAATAGCAACGTGGTGCAGTCCCTTCAGCAAAAACCAATGCATTAGCACAGAAGAGAATGACTTTAAAGAGAGGTGCAGTAATTCTTGCCTCTCATTTTTATCTCCTCCCATGATTGCAATAAACCTCAACCCCTTTCTACCTCCTCCTCCTCCTCCTCCTCCTCCTCCTCCTCCTTCTTCTTCGTGTGCACGGACCAGTCCAGGGCCAAACAAAAGCCCTCTGGACCGGTCCGGAATTTGGCCTGTCTGGCGGTTTGGCAGGGGCGGGGAGTAGTACTCCCCCCCCCGCCACTCTTCCCCCTCCGGCGCTGGACTTTCCAAAAACGTTCTTGGGGTGGCAGAGTTCCTCCCTGCCACCCATGCCCCCGTCGTTGTCTTCAAAGAGTTAACAAATAGAAAAAGCTGGTGCCACGCATGTGCCCTTCACGGCGCGCACGCTTGTCTTTGCTGCTGGCGCGCGCACTCCACATACTTCATTGTGACATATGTGGCGCACGAGCCGCTGGTGGCAACGGGCACGCATGCGCCACAAAGGGCGCATGCGTGGTGCCATCTTTTTCTACTTGTTAACTCTTTGAAGACAACGACGGGGACAGGGGCGGCAGGGAGGAACTCTGCCGCCCCATGAACATTTTTGGAAAGTCCAGCGCCGGAGGAGGAAGAGTGGCGGGGGGGAAGTACTACCCCCCCTTAAAGACACACTCCCCCCCAGTGCCGGACCATGCCTCCGTGGTTCCGTGCACATCCCTACTTCTCCTTCTCCTTCTCCTCCTTCTCCTTCTTTTAAATCAGAATCCGTTCTTTGGTGGGAAGGAAGGGAAAGAAAAGGGAACGGAAACTGCCCCCCTTGTGAGTGTTGCAAAAGGAACAAGAAAAAATTTGCAATATGCTATCATTCCCACCCACCCCTCTGACTCAGTGTCAAAATTATGCTCAGGGCAGGCTACTAATTCCACGTACTGCAAAATAGTACCACACAGATGCAACAGGATCATCTGGGAGATATATCATCACCTTTAAAGCTTTATGCTGTTTATGCTGAAAGGATTGGCTTGGCTATATTCTTCTTCTTTTATTTTTTACATTTCTTTGCCACCCATCATGAATGACCCCAGGGTGGTGTACAGCATCTGAAATAACAATAACATCAGTTTAAAGCAATAATAAAAATTCTTAATTTAAACAAAAACAAAACAGTAATCACAAACACATCAAAAAGCCTTTTAGCTTTTTAGCTTTTAAACTTTTTAGCTTTTTAGCTTTTTAACTTTTTAAACTTTTTATTGTTTATTATTTGTTTTAAATTGTTTTTAGTATTTGTTTGTTGTGAACTGCCCTGAGACCTTGGGTTAGGGCGGTATAAAAATATGCTATATAAATAATAATAATAATAATAATAATAATAATAATAATAATAATAAATAAATAAAATAGTGCAGAACAGGACCCTCATACTTCCTTGGCAAAAGCCCAAATAAATAAGGTGGTCTTCAACTGCTTCTGGCATACTGGGAGCAGCTAATACTTGGAGAGAGAGTCCCATAGTTTGGGGGCTATCACAGAGAAGGCCCTTCCCTGTATGTAAGACAATTGAGCTTGCAGGTGGAAGAGGGCCCTTCTGGAAGGTCTCAGCAGATGAGTAGATTCACTCGGAAGAAGGTGGTCCTTCAACCCACCAGAGCCCAAAGTGCTTAGGGCTGCCAGCCATATAAATCTTTCCACCTAGTAAGATCATCTGGTGAGACCCTTCCTCACATCCCACTTCCAGAGAAATGGCTGGCATGGACATGTGATAGAGCCTTTTCTGTCATGACCTCCCGGATATGGAATTCCCTGCCTTAGGAAACCCATCTGGCCTCCCTACTGGTATTCCGCAACAGTTTGGTTTGTCTGCTGCTTGACTGGCTGCTTTATTTGCTGTTCCATAGATGGTTTTAAATGATTATTGGTTGTTTATGTTTTAAAATGGGTGAATCATACTAATGGTTGACATGATGTGCAGCAGGACAGAGCAATTGTGTACTGTATCACCCACAAGGCAGCCCCGAGGGCTGTGCAAGCAGCATGGGTGCAGGTTCTCCCATTTGTGGCAATGGGAGAAACTGTGGCAGCACTGCTTGTGCAATCACATGCTCTCTACAGTATTGGGGCTGCCTTACCAATTCTCAGCAGCCCCAAGACCGTGTGCGGTGGCTTTGTATCACTGCACATCATGTCAGGCACTCTGACTAAACAACTTAAAAAGGCATATTAAGTGCTTTGAGCACTTCCATCTGGAAGTGGAAAGGTGGAACATAAATGATCAGATAAAATGAACGAAGACTTCTGTAATAAAGGAAGGTGTAATAAAGGTGTCCGGCCAGGTCCCCTCGCATGAAGCTTGAAGAGAAAGGCGGGGTGGTTCATGCCTCAGAGCAAACAAAATTGGAGTAGGTTGAGTACCACCCTGGTCCTCCTCCTTTTTAGGCTTGTTGGTCCTGGTGCCCACCTCTCCCCGGAGGCTCAGGACACTACCACACAGAACAGCCCTCTCATCCCAGGACATCCCCTTTATATGCCGCTTCACAAGCCTCCCACCTCCCACCCACTAGGGTTGGGCCAATGACCTCGTTTATTCTCTATAAAGAGCTGTTCTTTACAGCTGTGGCTGGGCTGTTCCCACTGTCTCCCTCCTCCCTCTCAGAGCCCCTCCTCTCTGGAAGTGCATCATCATCATGGTGCACCTCATCAGCAGCTGGCCTTTGGAGCTGCTCTGCCTGTGATGTCTCCATGGCCAGAGCCCTCAACTGGCTTGGCCCGCTCCTAGCCATTGGGGCTTGGCTTCTGCCGGTCTGTCTGCCCCCTGCTTCTTCTCCCTAGCTGCTTCCCTCTCCTACCTCTGCTGAGGACTCAGCGAGGTCTGTCCTGGGAGGTAAGGATGGTGGGCGGTTGCACTGGACAGAAGGATACAACAGAAACAATTCCAGACTGATCCCTATGGAGAGTGATTGGTAAAATGTGGGATGAGATCAGAAGGGTTGTTAACTTTGAGGGTCCATTTGCACTTCAAACACAAAGACATTGTTCCAGCAACAATTTCATAAGTCAAGTATTTCATTCTGTTGTGGACACACTGGGACAAACAGGAGTAGTTTTACACTAGAGAACTGTAGTGCAGCAGTTTGAGGGGATAAGTGTGATGCCTCCGACTTTGCTTTGTGCAGAAGTGCTTTGTTGCTGTAGGAAAGTGATGTTTGAGGAGTATGTGATGGTGTGAGTGCACTCACAGGATTCTGCTGCTCAAAGTTCAAGTTCTCACTGCTCAGATAGAATGCTCTTGCTCAGGAGTTGTGCTTCCCCTGCCCGAAAAAAAAGGCTATTGTCAAGGAGAGAAAAAGCTGAAAGTTATTAGTGCTCCAGGATTCAATGCACTGCCAAATACCAAAAATCTGGCTCCACTTTGGATTTTAGCACCCCTAAAAAGTTTGATTTGGGGATGGGAGGGATTTGGCTCTGATTAATACACCCACATTCCAGCACACATACAGCCATTGTATTAAAAAAAATTGTTTCCAGCATTGGTTGTGATTATGTGAACTTTGCCTTTTTGAACCATGTCCACATAGATTCATAAAAGCCCAGGTCTGCAGCTGCCCTGATGAGGCCAAAATGAGCAAGTGAGTTTGGGCAGAACTGCACTGCGATTGCTGAGGAATTTATTTAGCTCTGCTGGGATCCCTGTTCTGCGAATGGAGAGGCTAAGTGCTGTGAAACCCGTTTGCTGCTTTGCCCTGACGTTATATATATATATATTAAAAAATGAAGGAAGGGGGGAGAAAACACCCAGCTGTGCATTGACACAAAAAGAAGCGGAAAAGCCAGGAAGAGATCAAGTTCCTGTGTTTTCTTTTTAAAGTGTAAACTAATGGAATCCAATAGAACTGCTGAAAACTTGTCATCCTTCCTATCAGAGCAAGCCTTTGAATAAGCTAAACCATTAATCAGTACAGCCTAAGACCCAAATGACTATGTGTAGAAGTGTTAGGCCAGATAAATCCTTGAAGGTTTCAAAGATTTGAAGAGCATTGGCACTTTTCTGTGTAGTGTCTGCCCTTTGTCCTTTCCTCCATGATGTCATTATTGAAGTTTTACACTCACTATGCATGGTGTAAGTTGACATTGACAGTTTCAACACTTTCGCACCGACTCTGGAGGATTGTTCGCTTTGAAGCTATTTGGCCTTGAGCAGTGAATTCTTTTCTTGAGCTCACACTGGCTCCTAATATAGCCGAGAAGGTTTGTGTGAGTACAGCCCCAGCTCCAGTTGTGATAGGAGGCGGTTTTCTAAGTTGGAACTCAGACCTGAAGGTGAGGAATGGATGGGATACGATCCTGTTTCTTATGGACAACAAAGTTAGTGTGCTTGTGTTCCCTTGGGACTGTGCAGTGGGCTTTTCTTTGAAGGTTATGGTTAAAACAACCTCCACAGGAGAGGTCTCTTTGTAATTAGAACAGCCGCTCATAGGAAGAATGCAAAGAAGGCTGTAAGAATATATGTGCATCTATGCTAAAATCTGTTTGTTATTAGGCTTGGGGGAGGGGATCCAGAAGGGGTTTGAGACATGGCTCAGATGAATTTAATTAAAATACTTTCTGCAAATAAAAAAAGAATACTCTGGGGCAGGTCACTTACAGCCCAGTCCTGTGCATGTTTACTTGAAAGCAATTACCAATTAATTCAATGGGACTTATTCCCAGGTTAGTGTGCATGGGACGTAAAGCCAGCCATTGAGCCCTTTGCTTTCCACACAGCTTTGCAAAGGTTCCTCTCTTTTCCCCAGATGTGAAATGGAGGGCATTTATGTTACTTTTTCCAGCATGAAAACTGATCCTCTGACTCTAGAATGTGTGGAATGGTGGCATGGCTGTTTCCCCATCTCCAATTCTACCTAAAGGAATTGGATAGTTGGCCTTTTGAAAGTGGAGAAGTATGGGAAGCAAGACAATGCTTAGCTGGCAGCCAGAGCAGATGTGGAGGAACAGTGAAAGGTCGCTTCACACAGGAAGTTTTCCCATGCAGCCAAGTGCATGCATGCCGGGAGGGATTTTTGCTGCTTTCCCTTGCCTCCATGAAGTGCTCTTTACCCTCCAGAAATATGTCCTGAGGGTTACACAGCCCTCGGGACATATTCCAAAAGGCAAAGAGCACTTACAGAGGCAGGGAAGAACAGCAAAAATCGCTTCCTCTGTGCATGCACTCTGCTGTTAGGGATCACACTGGCTGAGTTAACAGCAGTCTCTCCTTGTGAGTATCCAGTTCCTGCTATGTTTCTGAGAGCTGCTCTGTTGTCAGTCACTATCTTTGAATCTAGATCCTTAACAATACTGATGGAACTTGGGCTAGTTTGTTTTTTTAAAAAATTATTTTGGTGCTTCCCTATAACAAGGAATATCCCATATTCCCAAATTTATTTGATCATGAAGAAAATATGAGAAAGGATAATCTTTCTGGCTAGCAGTGAGTGGTAGGCTTGAATTAAAGTGTGTACGAGAAATTGTTTTTTGTCCTTGCTTTCTTCGGGATCCTAAAAAATGCTCCTGTGTTTTGTAGTGCAAACATATTCAGATTTAATTAACTGGTCACAAACCAGCCAGCTTTGGTTTTAATTGCCTTGCAGCCCATCCAACCCACGGTCACTCAGAAGTAAGTTCAACTGTGATCAATGAATCTTCCTTCAAAGAAAGTTTTGCATAGATTGTAACCTAAATAGCTTCAATGCTGATTTTCACAAATTGGGCATATGAAGCTATTAATTTGTTTTTAAAATGATTCTCCAGACTCTGTTCTAATTTTACCCCACTGTACTTTAGGAGAAACTAAACATAAACAAGCTTTCAATCAGGATAAAATGCTACTGGTTCAAAAATGAACAGATTTTGAACCAGTGGCATTTTATCTATTTTGTAAACCTGGTGTACCTTCTTCAGAGCCTAGGGAATGCCTAGGAATCATATTCAGACTTCCATCCATCTATTTACTGCCAGTATACATCTGTCTTAGTGGATGAAGGCAGGAACAAGTGGAATTTTATAGTTCCAAGAATGCAGGACTTCTTCAAAAATAAATTGATTACCTGAGCTGATTATTATTTCATTAAATTCCAACTTTTGTACAGGATTAAATGGAATAAAACCCAATGCCAAAACATACTTCAGGGCAGAACCTCAGTAGATGTCAGTCAGTGTAACTCCAAAAATCAATAAAGCAGGCCTGCTTTGCACTAGCTAAAGATACTCTTGTCTCTATATGCAGTACATCTATATAATATTTCAGCATCGCCATGAATTGCCCCTTCTATAGCTAGGCACATTTGTAACACTGTTAGCGCAAATGTACCCACTCATTGCTTCCGGCTATCTTTCTAGCACATCATCTGTTATGTAAAGAAATCATTATGAGTGGGGGGGGGGGAATCTCCTTGTTGCTTAAAGCCTTAGGGGTCCATCAGAAGAATTCCTTTGAGGCTCCAAATCATGATTTTCTTTTTGAGAAGTTAGTATTTCAATGCCAAAGCACTTCTTATATTTTGAAGCTGCTCGCTTCTAAGACACAACTGTGTTCTCTACCTTGGATTTCTTTTTTCCTTAAGACAGAAAACCAATTGCATTTCTGCCCTGTAAAGAAACGTGCACTTCTAGCAAGTTATGGCAATGAACTCTCTGACAAGGATTTGCAGGCCTGATTGGCAACTGTGGGTACAAATGCTCAGTTGCTGTAAGTTAGCTTAGCTTCTAGGTGTGGAAACTGTACTCTCTAACTAGAGCAATAGTGACTGTGTACTATTAAACACACTACTGTGGACTCCAGCCTTGGTTGCTGATAGCTCTCAACAGAGACACTCTTAACCCTGGATTTTGGGCCCTGGGGGGCTCCAAATCTTCTTTAGCATGTCCTGGGTGGTGTGGTTTGTGCCCTCAAGAACCTACATGTTAAAAAATGATGCTTAACTTGCAGCGGGGATGGGGGTGGGTGGGCTCCAAAGGCCTTTAGGTCCAGGCTCCAAAATGACCTAGGTGCACTTCTGCCCCTGGGGGCCCCCAAATCCTCTTTAGTCTGTCCTGGGTCATGTGGTTTGTGCCCTTAAGAACCTATGTGATTTAAAAAAATGATGCTTAGCTTGCAGCAGAGGGGCCTCCAAAGGCCTTTCAGTCCAGACTCCAAAATTACCTAGGTGCACTTCTGGCTCTCAATTCACTTACAGGCCCAAAGCTTGCCTGAAACAGTCTTTATGAGCTGAGAAGGTGGCATATTTTAGATGGAAGAGGGTCCTGCAAGCAATGAGTGGGGTGGGCGGAGGCCTCTTGCCTGCAGGGGACAGCTTTATTTCTGATGGGAGGGGCACCTGCAAAAGAGGCTTCACGGGCAGACCTCAAAGCATCACCAGAATTCAAAGCACCAAAAGGCATATTTGGGAGAAGACATTGCATTGTATATCCCAGACCCAAGCTGCAAAGATTTTAAGAGCCAACACTACCATGAATTAGCCTAGAAATAGATTGGTAACCAATGAAACTCTTGTGCTACTCGTGCATATACTCTGTGCAGCAAGCATCGTCACATGCTAAACTTCCCTAATCTGGGCTAGCTGATGTTTCCACAACGTCTTTAAGGGCAGGCACCTATAAAAGCACATTACTGTAACCAACATGAGTGATAACCAGGCTATGCACAATAGCTGTGAGATACTAGGCTTGTTCTCATAACCATTTGGGGATGAGTTGCAGGGTTGGAGAGTTCCTACTCCATTAGCAGCACATGGCCAGAACCTCCGTTTGGATCAGCAAACATAGGCAACACACGATTTTGCCAGGTGCAGTATCCATTGTTGAAATTGTGAGTTGCAAGCTCTGCCCCTCCATGGAAAGTCCTTCAAGGCTTTGCATGCCTTCCCAGCATGCTTTGTGCTGCCAGCAGACTGGGAAACTCTCCTTATAACAGCAGCTGCCCTCCCATTGGCCACAAAGGAGCAGGAGTGGACCCAGCCCTGCCAAAGCTGCTCCCGCTTCAGGATCATAGAGTGTGATTTGGAGAGTGACACATCCATGGATGGCAGCCCCCATAGCCACAGCTCTCTACATGTAAGGGATGGCCGGCTGGGTCCTGGTGGCTGGGTAAAAGAGGTGAGCGGGTTCACATGGCCAAAGGAGCTCTCCTTTTCTCCAGCCTCAGTTAATAGCAGTAAGGAAAGCTGGGTTACTCAGCTTTGAGTTACCTAGGCTGGAGGGATTTTTGTGAGTTCACATGATCCTGAAAATGTCTGCATCCTACTCTGATTTTGATGTTTGCGTGAACCAGTCTGTTGTCGAGCTTGTCCTTTTTAGTCCCAAAGAATACCTTCATTCATTTATGTGATCCGCTTCAGCCAGCTTCTCTATCCCATCTGCCTCTTACTCGCATCTGGAGGCATTCAACAACCTATTTCTCTTGTAATATGCTCATTCTGGGCACTGGGTCAAAATAAGACACCACGCATAGCGCCATGTGGTAGAATTTGCAAATGCCCAAACTGTCATGGGATGGTTACAATTGCTAAGCCAAAAACAAAACAAAACACAATTAAGCCTGCTCAGTTCAAGAACAGCTTTGCTGTTGACTTTTATGGAAACTGAATAAAACTGATATAGGTTTTTTTCCTGATGCCAAAGTGAAACTGTCTGAATGATAGCATTACTTAAGTCACCCTTTTGGTTTGTCCTAAGGGCTTAAATAATCATTGGGTCCTCAGCTTTGCCTGATTTCTTATGTGAAGTTTGCATTAATAAGCTATTCTTAGGTGAATGATGTCTGGATCAGTGCAAGTCTAGGTTGTGTGGTCATTAGCAGAATACAATGCCATCAGATCACCCCTAGAAATCTAGTCAACTACCGATCTTAAACTCTCATTGAGAATAGCCAGAGGGTTTCCAAGTAAGACATTCATATCCTCTGTGGTAAGGAAGAGAAGTTTAAATCTCTTCATTTGGAGATTGTTCTAGTAATTCGGGTGTCTGGGACTGCATGTTCCCAATTTTACATTGCTAGCTTATGGGAAAACATCATAACCACTTTACTCTCCTGTGAGTGTGTTGCAGTCCAGCCAGGGCTCTGACTGTCTCTAGTTTCGGTGGACAGTTCCAGCTTTCTAGTACATTATACTACATGACACTGCCCCTACACCTGTCTTTTAAGCATTTCTTTAAAACAAAATGTAGTGTATACATACATGTGCTCTAGAGCAGTTACTCTTAAGAGCATCCCCACGACCTACAGAAATCTCAGGCAGCATTTTGTAAGCTGTCTCCTTCATCTCCCCATCCTCAGACTTCATACGTATTACAATCCTGCACACATGATCTACTTTTGTGGCTGGTGAAAGCACAATGAGCTGGTTCATGCCACAGATGATGGATCAACTGCAGTTTTGCAACCTCCAGCTTCTGGACAGAGTAACCACCCCACTCTTCCTAGTCTGCTCAGGCTGCATCCCACAAGCTTTGTCCCCCACCTGTCGCCAGGCTGTGGGCACATCAGTAAAGCAGCAACTATTGGCTATCGTGTCAGAGGAGCATGTGCAGTGTGAGAGGAGAGCTGGTCTTGTGGTAGCAAGCATGGCTTGTCCCCTTAGCTAAGCAGGGTCTGCCCT
Organism: Hemicordylus capensis; assembly: GCF_027244095.1. NCBI lineage: Eukaryota > Metazoa > Chordata > Lepidosauria > Squamata > Cordylidae > Hemicordylus > Hemicordylus capensis. The sequence continues at coordinate 119,070,726 of NC_069658.1, read as the reverse complement.
GGTCCCATATGAATGGGAGACTAGAAGTGTGAGCGCTATAGAATATTCCCCTCAGGGGATGGAGCCACTCTGGGAATTGCATCTAGGTTCCAAGTTCCCTCCCTGGCTGGCATCTCCAAGACAGGACTGAGAGAGATTCCTGCCTGCAACATTGGAGAAGCCATTGTCAATCTGTTAAGACAATACTGAGCTAGATAGACCAATGCTCTGACTCAGTATATGGCAGCTTCCTATGTTCCTATCTTCCTATGCCTTATCAGCATTGATCACCCGCCTTTGGCAGGGCAAAGATATTTTAACCCTTTCCTCATACCACTTGCGGCACTGCCTTTGCAAGAACTCCCAAGCTACACAGTCATGCACAGGCACAATTACTGATACCCCAGGATGGTAAGGGGCACTTCTAGATGGCAATGGGGTCTTGGGAGAGAGACGTAGAATAGCAACTGAGCGGTTCAGGTGAGCAGGTGGTGGGTTGGTGGCTGGGTGGGTGGGAAAAGAGATGGTCCACCAGAATAACCTGATGCCATGTTGTATCTGCGCAGCTGCTCCCCGAGCCTAGAGTGGATCTAATGCAAATTAACTGCAGCTGGTGTTTCTGGGAGCTGTTATCAGCCCAGAAAGGCAGCACCTGGCAACGCCATGTGACCGCCACCTTTGGTCAGGAGGAGTGACCTGCATTTTATCCATCCAAACTTACAAGAGGGGGATTTATGCATATAGTTTACAATTGCTGCATTTTAAAAGGGCAGTCGTGGAGGCTCCCCTGGTAGGTACTACAGTGTAAACCCATACCCCGCCATTAGATGGGAGCCTACAAGCAGCGTGGACTCTCCCTAGGGGGAATCTGCTTGCCACATTGGAATTAAACAACCAGAAAAAACTGACTTTTCACTTCTAGCTGTGAAAACTGTCTTTCCCAGACAGTTTGGTTCAGCTCAGCCATCACATGGAAACTGAAAACCCTTCCCTTGGAATCCTGCCATCATCTCCAGAGGGTTGCCCACCCAAACCACATCACCCAGGGACAGCTCATTCTAGGGGTGTGTGAGCCAGCTCAATTCGAACTGCAGTTCGATACAAACTGGCCTGATTCAGGCGGTCTTAGTTCGAACCGGACCAGCTCCCAGTTCTAAGAACCGGTTCGTGGACCGGTTCAGGTATACTTGTAAAAGGGAACCCAGTGAGTATTCCCCTTTACAAGCAAAGGGAGAATTCCCTAACATGAGATGAGGGGGTCGGCAAGCGAAAGTAACTTTTATTTTAAGCCCACAGTAGCGGTGGTGGAGAGTCTCCAGAGGCAGTGGTGGCATTATCAGGAACTCCTCCAAGTCCCCCACCAGCAGCTGCAGCCCGGTTTGGGCCTCCGTGCAAGCACAGAGGCCATTTTCATGACCTCCGCACATGCTCAGGGGCAATTTGCATCTCCATTCAGGCTTCTGCACATGCTGTGGGATGGGGTGTCCACTCCCAGCTATGCTCCCAGGTGTTATGTCACCCAAATTCAGGAGGAATGATGCCAGCTGGTCATAGTGAGGCATGTTCCTTGGCACCACTCCTGTCATTTTGTTGTGAGTGATCACCTTCTTGAATTTGTTCTTCAGAAATGGCAGCCTTTCTTTGCACTGTGCCAAATGCTTTGGAAGCCCCTCTGTGCAATCTGCCTAGAGATCCAGTTGAAGGTGGTCTCGTGCCTGAACTGCTGCTGCAATTGTGACTGGACAATCCATGGACCAAAGGTCCACGGACACCATCTCTGCCTCCATCCACAACTTTTCACAAACTTTCCTGCTTCCATCCCCAGTCTGGCAGTCTTCCATGGTGGTGCTGGTGCCACTCATGGATGGAGAAGCCATCATGGAACACTGAGATTGCATGGCTGGTGGCAATTTTTCAAGTAGACAGTTAGAGGAACAGGGCATGTGGTGCTACCCTGGTCTCTTCACATGAGGGAAAAGGCGGAGGGTGGGAGCATCTACCTCATGCATGCAAAGCCAGCAGTGTGCAGAAGGGGTGTGGTCAAAGCAAGCAACGTGGAATACAGGTGGGACACAGGTCTGGATGCAAACCTCCCACATGAAAATAAAGCCATGCGCAAGCCCTCATTCTTAAGATGGAAGGATGGGGGGAATGAGGGCGATTGAGATGTATGTGGTCAGAAATGCATCCCTTTATTTGTGTTACTGGGGCTTAATGTGTTTGTGCACAAAGCACTGCAGTGACTAATCGCTGGAGACTTCTCCTGCTATCTCCGTTTTGTCCTCTTATACTTTTTATGTTCAGGAGCTCGTGAAGTCCAAAACATGCAGGGGAAAGTGGGCTTGCTCCAATGTGCTCTGTCCCTTTAAATGCAAGAATTGTTTGTATAATGAAAAAATATGTTGCAGCCCCATCCTAAATAGGTTTATTCAGAAATAAGGTCCAAAGTATTTAAAGGGACTTAACTTTTAAAAGAAGTAGAGCCTTGTGATTTGTTATATGAAGCTGGAAAGGTTGTGGACTGATCTGTCATTCTCAGCAACTCCATTGCCACTCAGCAATCAGCATGAATTTCTCTGTTAATGGGATGTATTTGGTCTGGCACACATGTTTCTTCCTGTGGTTTTTCACCATAAACACACATAATTCACCAGGAGCAGATGTGTAACCCAACGAGGGTACACAGTGAAATTCAGTAGGAGTATTTGGCCATGAGTATCTCTCCTGGCAATAGAAACAAAGCTTTCACACTTAAACCACCAGCACTTTGTCAAATGAGAATGATGCTTAATTCTCTTCTGTTTCTGACAAGGCATGCCTAGGTTCTAAGACTGCCATAATTTTCTTATCACTTAAAAAAAACCAAACCTGAGATGCAAATTGCTTTCAGAGCACAGTGGGCTACCTGAAAATTTCCAGAGTTCAGAGGTGCCTAAGGGAAGTGATGTAGTACAGAAAGTTAATGCCACTGTTAATATGGAGAAACTACTCTCTCCCTTTCTCTGACATATTCTTGTGGGATCATCTTGATATATGGGCACGTGTGCTCAAAATGTCAGCCATTAGTTTCAGCCTCCCCAGAACACTCCTTTTCCATTCCGAAGGTACATGTCAGAGTCTTGGAAGAGGCGAGATCCAAATTATACAGCCGTCAGGGTTTGTCATTTGGAGCAGGACTCAAGGAATCAGTCATGTTAATTCCCCTTTACCCCCTTAACACTAATGAGAAGTGTTGGGCTCTTGCTGTGTTGCTGGTCTCTGGTGCATCAAGCAGCTGTGGGACAGAAAGAGGCATCGTATTAAGCCAGTCCTCTTGCCTTCAGTGCTGCTCCATGCAAACGTTTGGAAAGAAAGCAAGGATTAAAATCAGAACAACAAATCGAGGTCTTCTTTGTGTAATGAGGATATCAATCAGTAGCATGCCTGTGCAGCCAGGACTGAGGGCAGACACTGACAGCGCCCCATGGCTTGCAACTTCAAACACTGGTGTATTTCAGCAGTCACAATGACATGTGACTAACAGACAGCAGGTGATTTCATAGCAGTTGTACAATAGGAAGTGGCATGTAATAACAGGATTTAAAGTGAAGTAGTAAGAGGCTCTAACTAGGCATGTGGCTGCTAGTTCAGAAGTAGGATTGTTCAGCAGCGTATCAGGCCGCTTCTGCTCCAGTCATTTTCCAGCACAATCAGAGCAGGTGCAGACAACATGGAAACTGTGGAACCACTGGTTCCCAGAGCTTGGCAGCAAGCTCAACTACTGGGGGTGGTGGGGGCAATATGCTGACATTGGTTGTGTCATCTGAACCCACCCATGTCAGCATATTCTGCCTGACTTGCATCCATACCCCACATCAGTCACCAAGATTTGAAGCTGGTTACAGATAATAGGCCAGGAACCACGAGTTGGGCAGTAGGAACAAAGATTGTGTGGATCTGCATAATCAATACTATACTATACTGTCCATTAAAGTGAAGATCACAAATCCTAGTGTAAAGTAGGTGTTATAGAACTGGATCTTCTTAAAGAATCTTCACTGCTCCTCAAATTTCCATTATCGTTTACAAATATTATAGACACTCTTCTCACCTATTCCACATTCTCCAATGAGGTGAAAATTATGAACTGTTAAGTTCATAAAATAAAGACACTATGCAGGTACATTATGGAAATATATGTTCTATGGAGTTAAATAGGTCTAGGGATGATGAGTGAGGCAATAATAGTAAACTCATGGGCATAGTGACCATTGGACAAACAGGGACAAATGTCCCAGGGCCCAGAGGCTGCCTGCTTGCCCAGAGGCAGGCTGCCCCACTGCTGGCACCCCTGCCCTGCGCCTCCATTTCTTAACTGTTGGCATCTGAGGGGTAGGGGGGTGAGCTGAGCAGGCCCAGTCATCTCCTGTGGTGGCAGCAGTGGGTACTGTGGCCCCCTGGCAGGCCTCTCTGGCCAGCTGAACTGCGCAACTGCACAGTTCGAATATGGACGTCGCATGCCTGTGGTGTCACGGGCATGCGGTGTCCGTATTCAAAGTGCACAGGTGCACAGTTTGGCTGGCCAGAGAGGCCCGCCAGGCGGCCACAGTGCCTGCTGCCACCGCCGCTCGGCTCACCCCCCACCGGAGTCCAACAGTTAAGTAGCGGTGACAGGGAGATGCTGATGGGCAGGGATGCTGGCAGGGAGATCTGGGTTGCCCCGCCCCTTGAGGCTGATGTCATATGCAAGGGGCGTGGCTTAGGGTGCTGGGGAGTGTGTGTGTGCATGATGGGGGGGGCCCTAAACAGACCTTGTCCCCTGCCCCCAGGGGTCACCTCTCGCTATGCCCCTGAGTAAACTGCAGCCAAATTGAAGCCAGGGTTGAGGTGGATGGTTGGAATTAGCTGAGTGTTTGGCAGTTAATTTAATTTTGTGTCAAGATGTTTATTCAGACTCTCAGAAGAGTGTCTGAAGTTGGTTGGGCATGGAAGATTGGGGACAGTTAGTACCTTTGGATGACAAGTGTACACTTCTGGGAGTTGGGGCCATGAGTGGTGGTAGTTTTGCTTTCCTTGCCTGTAGGTTTAGAATTAAATTTTATGTCTTACTTATATAACACATTGATTATATTTCTTACAAAGTGATGGTTGATATATCTATAATGCTATGAGAAGAATGGCTTATTTTAATGTCAAGAAAACCTGTATGATAAAGTAGATTGAATGTTGTCTTTGAACATTGTCGGCCAATTCCAATTTCTCCTCGCCTATGGAATCATTGAATAATTCTGGCTTATTGATGAAATCACTGAATTTGGAATCACTGAATGACCTGAGGTATGGTTCTCTCTAAGCCACAATTCACCATCTATAAAAGCATGGGAATAAGAGAGCTCCAGCCTCATGGAGTTTTTGTGAGGGAAAACAAAATGTTAAAGGACTTTATGTATTAAAGTGCTAGAGGAGTGTTTAATGATAAGTTGTGGAATTGTCGTACTTGTAGCTAGAACAGTATTAAATGTCTGAAGCAAGTTCATATGTATGTACCAGGCTGATGTGAAAAATGAAATAATGACTCCCAAAGATTGGTAGATGTTTATAGTGCCAAATTCCTGAGGCTGTCTTAATCACAGACCTATTTGCAGATATTTTGCTGAGAGAAGGGCAGGGGAAATAAGGATTTCCTGATGCTTTATCTTATTTGAAACATCTCCAAATCCACATTAGGAAAGTTCAGCCATCAGTAAAGTAATAAAACATGCAGCGGTAGGCTGCACCCATCCTTGTAACAACTACAGCTCACATTATTTTGATCAGCCAATACTATTTATACAGTGTGTAACACAGGGAAAGAGGAGTGTCATTCATTGCCACTAACCTGGTGCTGGAGACAACCTTAGAATCCCACACTGGCACAATTTAAAGTCCAATCCTATCAGCTGCTATGCTGATGCAGTGGCTTCTGTAGTCAGCCTGTACATTGGAAAACAGATTTCAATAATCACAATAATAGCATTTATTAATAGCATTTAGCATTTTTAGCACCTTTTCAGAGTGTTCAAAGCACATTGTCTCCATGTGAATATGAATACGAGAAATATTTTATACCACATTTGAACAAAAGTTCCCAAAGTGATTTACAAAGATGTAAGTAGATAGATAGACAGACAGACAGACAGATAGATAAAATGGCTCCCTGTCCCCAAAAAGCTCACAATCTAAAAAATAAACATAAGATAGACACCAGCAGCGACCACTGGAGGGTTGCTGTGCTCGGGATGAATAGGGCCAGTTGCTCTCCTCCTGATAAATAAAGAGAACCAGCAGTTTTAAAAGGTGCTTCTTTGCTCTGTTAGCAGGCAATAAGCAGTAGTCCCTAAAGCGGGTCTGCAAAGTGGTCCAATACAATTAAATATTTATTTATATCTTTATATTGTAAATGGTTGCAGCTGAGAGCCAAACTAAATGTGACAAGGTTTGTTGTTGCCTGTCCTCACACAGTAAGTAAGTAAGTAAGTAAATAAGTAAGTGTGTGTGTGTGTGTGTGTTCCAGTTTTTGCAACAAAAAGTGTTAGTAGGTGAAGAGAGCTGAGCCTTTATCCCTGCATATTCCAGCACTACAGGAACCTTTCACCAATTCCAGTTCTGATATTGGAATTGATCCAGACTCCGGGGAAAGTGCCTGAAGTGACCGAGCACAATAAGGTGAGGGCAGCACAGCTCACGTGTGCACACTTTCTGTGACAATTACAGTGGGGATGATGTGCGAATAAATCTGTCGCAGATGCTGTAGCAGTTCCCTGCACTGAGCAGTTCCCCCTAGGGATGATTTAAAACGGTCCAGCGGGGTGGCAGTGTACCTCCTTGCCGCCCCGGTGCCTCCTCAGACCCGAAGTGACCAGAAGGTGCAGCTGCACATGTGCACAGCACAATGTGCACACTTGCAGCAGCAACTTCCAGTCACTTCCGGTCCAAGGAGGCACCAGGGAGGCAAGGAGGTACGCTGCTGCCCTGCTGAACTGTTTTAAAAGGCAGCACCAGCGGGGGAAATGCGGTGGGAGGGGTAAGAGCACCCTCCCCCATTCTTAAAGAGATCTGCCCCCACCTTGAACCAGAAGGTGCCAGTTCAGTGCATACCACTAGTTCCCCCTGCACTGAGCAGGGGGGTTGGAATCATGTTCCATGATTCTAAAGACTTGTGGCTGTCTGGTCACTTCTAGTTTGGCCCCGAGAGATAGTGGTTTGCCGAAGGCCACCTTGTGATCTTGTGACGGAAGTGAGATTTGAAGCAGACACTGCCATACACCTCCTCTCAAGAATTATGCATACACTATTTGTGTGAAGACCTTTTGAAACCTGAGGCAGAAAAATCCATCGTCACTTCCTTGATATGTATATAGTGTTTTTTTAAAAGCCCTGATAGTATGATGCCCTGTAAAGTAAAGTAAAGTTGTGCCCTCGAGTCAGTGTCGACTCCTGGAGACCACAGAGCCATGTGGTTTTCTTTGGTAGAATACAGGAGGGGTTTACCATTGCCATCTCCTGCGCAGTATGAGATGATTCCTTTCAATATGAAATGATGCCTTTCAGCATCTTCCTATATTGCTGCTGCCCAATATAGGTGTTTCCCATAGTCTGGGAAAACATACCAGTGGGGATTGCTCCCTAGGCAAGTTATTTCCCACTGTGCCATTAGGTGGCTTATGATGCCCTGTAGTGCTAGCCAAAACCTATGCTTTAACATGGCCTTTACACTGTGCTTCATGTTAAATCCAGTCTCAAAACATGAACTGTTCTTCTGGTTGTTTAGAGACATTTATTCCCAGCTCTGTCTGAAGATAGTTTCTTCCTGTTTGGAAGAAAAAGCCATTTCATCAAGTATCCTTCCTTCCTGTGTCATAATCATTGTCTTATAATTTGTGAGTAGAACACAGAACTTAACTATTTAACTTAACTTAAATTCTGGATTGATTTGTTCTATGATCCATTTGTTTGTTTTCCTGGCTGTCCATGGTATCCTCCAAAGTCTTCTCCAGCACCAAAGTTCAAGAGCTTCAATACTTTTTCTATCTTGCTTCTTCAGAGTCCAGCTTTTGCACCCATAGAGTGTCACGGGAAACACCACTCTCTGAACGATTCTAATCTTTGTAGGTATAGACATGTCACGGCATTCAAATATCCTTTCCAAGGTCTTCATTGCAACCCTACCAAGTGCTAGTCCTAAAAGGCAGATCCTAAAAGGCAGAAGCTATCCACCACTTCAATGTCTTCATTATCAGTTCTGAGGCTGGTTGCTGTACCCGTTGTCATTAGTTTAGTCTTCTTTACACTTAGTTGTAGTCCCATTTTTCCCCTGTGCTCCTTGACTTTCATTGCTAGAGCTTGCAGATCATCCTGATTCTCAGCTATCAGAGTGCTGTCATCAGCGTAGTGCAGATTATTGATGTTTCTTCCTCCAACTTTAAAACCATGCTCATCTTCTTCCAATCCAGCTTCTCTCAGTATATGTTCAGCATTCAAGTTGAATAAATACGGATATCTATCTATCTATCTATCTATCTATCTATCTATCTATCTATCTATCTATCTATCTATCTCAGGGCTGTACAATGTTGGATCAGGAATGTTGGAAATGGCCCTATATGAGCCATTTCGGAAGAGGTTGTAGAGGTTCCCGATCTGAACTTGGGATCAATTTTGGTTTGAACTTCTCTGACCCCATTTGGTGGGAATTGGAGCATTCCAAAGCTCCAAATGGCGGCAGGAGTCCACTTCCTGCCCCCATGATCGCAGCTGGCAACAACACCATCTTCTGCCCATGCATTTATCTTCTCTTTTTAAAAAGGTGTTTAGCCCACGGTAACTCACATTTTAATAAAAGTGGCTGATATCTGGGTCCCTTTAATATTCTCTGATGTCACATCACTTCCCCTTAGATTATCTGGTGTTACATTACTTTTCTTCTGGGTTTCACAATGAGTATTTTCCACTAACTTAAAAAAATTAATTTAAACAGCAAAGGTTGGCAGGGGGAAAATCCCAATCCTGACATTCTGAAAGATCCAAAGGACCCTGAACCATATGTGGGATCAGGTCAAGTTGAGTCGGACCCGTTGCTGACATTTGCAGATGTGCACAGCACTAATAAATAGATAGATATAGATTCAATATATATTGGGAGGGGATGCTATGTGTTTATTTCTTGGAGTTTATTAGACCGCCACAATCTGGAAGGGTCGTGTGGAGGTGCTGTTTATATGAAATAGAACTTCCACATTGATAATTTATTTATGAGTCACCTGAATCCTATGATGATGATGATGCATTAAAAATGTGTGACTAGAAATACAGGACATTTCTTGAAATCAGCAGTGCCCTCCATGGATATATTAGCCACACAGAGATGCTGTTTGGCACCTCCTCGCAGTTCCAACATGGTGACAGAGCTGGTGGCTGTGTGCACACTCCATGTTGTAGCTGCTGCATGTATGAGCGAGGCCTGAATGTAAAACAAAACCAAACCAGGTGAAAACTCTTAATGATTAAGCACAAGGATACTTATGGCTGTCTCGCTCTCTGTTAATCATCAGTTCCAGATTTTTCAGATGGAGCACAAGGCAATAATAGCGTATCACTCTGAGATTCCAACACATGCAAGAATGCATGGGACAGAATCTTTTTGTTCTTGTATGAAAGAGCTCTCTTCTCACAATGCCCACTAGTGGCTACTCTAGAGTGGCTATTGCTAAGTCAACCATTTCAGCAGTTTTTAACTTGCTCCCATACAGGGAGCCACCATTGTACTCCACCACTGTGCACAAACATGCACAATAGCCTCTTTGTTGGAAGAAACCTGCACAGTGCCAGAAGACACAATTCTTGAACACAGGAGTGTGAAGTTGCAGTCCCAGCACACTTACCTAGGTCTATGGATTTCCGTGTGAATTACTTCCAGGTAACATTCATAGGACCAGGCTATATGACAATGTCCCCTGGAAGCCCTTGTAAGTAAGTAAGTAAGTAAATTTATTACGGTCCTTAGACCAGCTTAAACCCTTGTGTTTCCATGTCCTCAGCCATAAGACGACTGATGGATCAACAGGGAAAGGAGGGAGAATGAGCAGGTGGTGTATCAGCTGCCAGGATCAGAAAGGAAGAAGAATGACTGCCATGATCTGCCGCCATTAGAGAGACAGAGGGAGGTGTGGGGATGCTGCTGCAGACTCCTAGGCAACGATGCTACTGCTGCCAACACATGGGGAGGAAATCACCATCCCCGCAGTGTTCCCCATTCAGCACAATGCAGTGATAGCAGCATCCCTGCACCTCCCTCCGTTTCCAAAGCAGCTGTGAATCATGTCAGCCACTGAAATTTGTGTATATGACTGTTTCTTGTAGAGGGGTGTTCTTAGTTGTAATCGCAGTAATTGCTGAGGAGGAAATCAATTTGCAGTGCAGAAGCAGGTTTGGTTACAGTGGAAAAGCCTGGAGCATGTGTTTATGGGGGGCAGTGTGTGTGTGTGTGTGTGTGTGTGTGTGTGTGTGTGTGTGTGTGTGTGTGTGATCTGTCTATGAGGCTTCTCTGTATGGGAGCTTTCCTGGACAGCAAGCTTTACTGTGGGTTTACTGCGAGACTTTACTGCGTTCGAATTTGCCCTAACCCCGCCAAAGTTGCAAAAAGTGGATTTTTAATCCCCAGACATAAATCGGGCTAGACTCTAATGTAAATGAAAAACCCAAATTGTGCGTGAAGTGCTCCCCAATATCTCCCATGGACTTCGGCATGTATCCAGCTGATGTATGAACACACACCCTCCATTCCGGTGGAGAAGCGAGCTAAAAGCCCCATCTGGGAATGCTCTGGGTATTGCAAAGGTTTATAGGTAAGTGATTTGGGCTTTGATATATGAGAATTGCATCTGACCACCTCTGCAGGATGCTTCACATATGTATGCATATCATTTCCTTGCTCTACACTTCCTTACTCTATAGTTGATGGTAGCAGAATGTTTGAACTGGCTCCATTGAAAATGCTGCATTGTCACTGATGTGAGAAGATATTTAAGTTCTGTCTGTGATGTTAGAGCTGTGGTGTGCAAGCCAGCTCTCAGTGTGGGTGGGTCTCATAGGAGTGGAGCCTAGCTTGAACAATGGAGCATCAACTCTTTAGCAGATTTGTAGTTCAAGCAGCTACCATTGAAGGATGAATTATTCCATATTAAAATAGCAGGGCCACCCACTAGCAGTTTAATTGTATGGCTGGATGCAATGAGGTGGATTATTGCGATGTCTTGGAGGTCTTCCAGAGGGCAGTAAGTACAGGATTTTGAAAGCTTCCACACAAGTTTATAAACACTGTATTGCTTGCTCATGTACACACACTCTGGTGGGTTTCCATGTTCCTTCCTAGCTTAACTCTCTGGCCACATTCTGAGTACAGACTGCACCATTTTCATAGGGACACATGCCAGCCAGTGCTTTTGAACCTATCCCTTTTCATTACTACTAAGCCAGAGTTTTTCATTGTAATGCCCTGGGGGCCAGTGGCAGCAAACATCAAACCTAAGTGTGGCCCCCTGACTAATTGTTTATTTGGGCCTACATGAAGCTTCAGCCAAATCTGAATTCTTTGCAAAGTCCCCTGGCACCACGCAGAGGTGTGCTTTGCCCTGTGCCAGGGGAACTGCTTTAAGGAAAGGAAAGCCCTCTTGAGCTGTTGCACCATCTTGGAAAGGCATGCACAGAGTGTTGGGAAGTGCAACCTTTCCCTGTGTGTCCTCCTAGAGCTCTTAAGAAACTGTGCCATCCATCTCTCTTAAAGGGCCCTCCCAGCACTGAGCACAGGACTATGTGGAGTTCAGTATGGGGCAGGTACACAGGCTCTAGCCAGCAGATGGTACTGTGAAAATGATGCAAAGTCTGTGCTCAGCATGTGGTCAGAGAGTTAAATAGTGGTAGAGAGGAGCACAAAGCCTACAGAGTGTGTGTAGGGTGGTGTTAGAACCTTGTGTGGAACCTTAAATATTTCCCACTCATGGCTGCTGTCTGGAAACTCAGGTACTGATGTTAGAAGGAGAAAATGTCAGATATCAGAGGCAATCACAATGAGTGACCATGAGGACTACAAAATTAACAATGGGGATGGAATAGATGTAAAGCAGATGTGTGTTAATAGGACATGTTTGAGATCATGCTTGAGATGTAAACTGCAGGCATTAGTATGTAATAGATATACTGGCATTAGCCAGTGTCTGCCACCAATAAGCAGGTTTGAACAGGATGGAGTTGAAAGAAGAGTGAAGAAGATGAGACAGAAGTTCAGTGATTTAGGAGGGGAGGAAAAGAATTTAGCTTGAATATCAACTATACTGAAAACGAGCTGAGAATCACATATTTCTCACAACAAAGCAAACAAGGCAACCAGCAGAGTCCTATAGGGAAAATGACATCACTGCACATTTTTAGGGATAATCATTTAACTGGATTAGCCCCAAAGTGCTGTGTCTAAAATCAGCATCCCTGTCTCTTTATGTACTCCAGATGAAACACATTAGCAGAAATATGGCAAGGGACATTCACGATGCACTGTTCTACACTCTCAGCATTTTTTGCAAATCTGCAATTAGTCTAAAGGGCCTGGGTAAATTAGGCCTCTTGATAAATGAAGCACCTAGACAGGTCTCAGATTTATTGGATCGAGCTGTCCTGCTGTCCAGAGCCTGTCGGCTACATTGCAGCGCAAAGAGGGTACAGTGGGAAAGATGGTGAAGCCAACAGAACTGTGAAGTGCTGAGCAAATGGTGAAAAATCCAGAGTGGAGCTGGGCCTGCTGATTGCTTAGTCTTTAAAATGTCTGCCAAGAATGCTAGTGGTGTACTGGAGAACATTTGCCATAATATGGGTCTTGTGTGACTCTGTTGTTCACGTATGTGCTGCGTACAACATAGACACACTTCCACAGATGCTCACATATGGGCTGACATTCAGATTTAACATTTGCATCATGTCCACATGCCATATACAAACACACACATTTTATGTTTATACTGTAAGAACACTAAATGTCCATCATGGTGGCATTTGTATGTGTCTGAAGGCAGGGTTCATATATTATGAGGACTCCAAGCAGGCAGTTGATGTACAGCACTCTGCGCAAATGGAACCTGTTTCATCATCTGCAGGAACTCTGTCAGTCAGGACCAAACCACCCCAAGCCAAAAGGAGGCTCTTATCATACTAGTGTCCCTGAGGGTAATATTTTTTCCTACCATAGTAGTGAATAGCAACATTTCATGTGCACAGGAGAACGTAAAAGGGTATACTTGGAGGCTTCGATTAAAGACAGGCTGAACCTGGTCCTTGCCCTCAGTGACCCCAGCTATTGAGAAGCAAGCTGGCTCCTATATGCATGACTGCATCATAGGTTCTGTCTCTTGGTCACACTAGTCCAGACCACTAGTTCACTAAAGTGTGACAAAATGTTGGGCAAGTGGGATAGAATGTTGGAAACCGGTCATGTCGATATATTGATTACTGTGATATGGTTCTTTTGAACATTGTTCCCTACCAGGGGCATGACAAGGTTGGAGTGGGCCCTGGGACAAAAAATGAAGATGGGTCTTTGCCCCCCTTCTTCTTCAGAGCAGTGGGAGGAGGAGATCAAAGAGTAAGCTGTCACCCAGCCAGTGGAGGGGCCCGCTCCCTCAGGGACATTTGTCCTCCCTTGTTCAATGGTAACTACAGTCCTGTGCCATACTCCTATTAAAAGGCTAACTTTATTTTATTGTAGCACCAAAGATTGTATGTGTGTGTGTGTGCATGTGTGCGCACTTGTGCACTTTCATTTGTATAGTTTCATCCTTGGCATGATGGAAAACTTCTCAAGTCATGAGGTTTGAGGTGAATTCTCACTGAATTTACCCCAGGATGTGAGACCAGATATGCTGGTCTTGTGGTAGCAAGCATGACTTGTCCCCTTAGCTAAGCAGGGTTCACCCTGGTTGCATATGAATAGGAGACCAGAAGTGTGAGCACTGTAAGATATTCCCCACAGGGGATGAAGCCGCTCTGGGAAGAGCAGAAGGTTTCAAGTTCCCTCCCTGGCTTCTCCAAGATAGGGCTGAGAGAGATTCCTGCCTGCAACCCTGGAGAAGCCACTGCCAGTCTGTGTAGACAATAATGAGCTAGATGGACCTATGGTCTGACTCAGTATATTTATTTATTTATTTATTTTTGCATTTTTATACCGCCTTTCGTTAAAATATAGCCCCAAGGCGGTTTACAAAAGTTAAAAACATACAATAAAAACACAATAAAAACAACATGCTAAGAGTATAAAAACATATAAAAACAGGCATAAAACAATACAACAAATAAAAACACCCAGAAGCAGCAGTAAAAACGATTATGTAAAAGCCTGGGTAAAAAGCCAAGTCTTTACAAGCTTTCTAAAAGCCATGATGGAGTCCGAGGAACGAATGGCCACTGGGAGAGCATTCCAGAGTCTGGGGGCAGCAACAGAGAAGGCCCTGTCCCGAGTGCACGACAGCCGGGCCTCTCTCATTGTCGGCACCCGGAGCAGGGCCCCCTCAGATGTCCTCGTCAAGCAGGCAGCAACCCTTGGGAGCAGGCGGTCCCTCAAATACCCTCAAATATATGGCAGCTTCCTATGTTCCTATGATTGTAACAGAGCACTTCCCACCCTTACTGAATGGCAAGGAAAAGATTCTGGACTGAATCTTGAATTTGGAGAAAGAAAATCCAGTATACCAGTACTAATGATAATGAACCAGCCCTTTGGCCTCACAGGAGCAAAAGGGATGACCACCACTATTTTCATTGTCTGACATCTTTCCAGAGCTTGCTTGTCCCACCAAGGCTTGGATGGTAGGAATAACCCCAAGAGGTCAATTTAGAAGACTGGACAGTATTTATGTAACTGCTCTGATGCAACCAAGTGTTTGCACCTCTGCAACTAGGATTGGTCTGGAGCCCCAATTCTTCAGTGGGGTGGGGAACATTCCTCATTCTCAGTGTTAAGGTGTGCCCTTGTAAGAAATGTTATAAAGCCTAATTTTCAGTTTCACAGCATTGCTGTCTTGTAAGCAGCTTTCAATCATTTAATTATATGCCCCTTTAAAATAAATTTTACTTAATATTAGCTTCATAGTCCACAGAACTCTCTCTCTCTCTCTCTCTCTCTCTCTCTCTCTCTCTCTCTCTCTCTCTCTCTCTCTGTTTGTGTGTTGCTGTTGCCTTGGGGAGATTGTGAGGGGAAAAGGTAAGGAGCACTGATAGCTGTCTTGCTTATTCTGATTTACATCTTGAGTTCATCTTCAGCATTTTCCAACTAAAACGTGGTGACACCTGCCAACTTTTCTGGTAGTGGTGGTGCTGAACTCAGCTGAACAAGCCAGCCAGGATTTTCCAGCAGATGTTCAGATATGGCTGCTCGCTCTTTCTCTTTGTATTCATGTTTTTTTAAAAAACCCAAAAGGACTTGCAAACCACCTAATCATTTATTTATTTATTTATTAGAATATGTATATAGCACTTCAACAAAAAGTTCACAAAACAGTTTAGATTGCAGAGACATGAAGAAAATGGTACCCTGTCCAAAGGGACTCAAAATTCTAAAGTAAAGCAAAGCAGAGATAAGAAAGACACAAGGGAGATATCCACAACCACTGGAAAAGTTGCTATGTTGGAATGAATTGATACAGCTGTTCTCCCTCTGCTAACTATAGGGGAACCATCACTTGAAATGTGCCTCTTTGCACATTTAGTAGGGGTTTAGCAGAAATTTAGCATCTTTTGTCCTTTTCCAGTTAACTTCTGCCTGAAATTGCAAGCTCTGCTTTTCCTGTAGCGAGGGCTGGATTAAGCTCGTGCGGGGCCTGTGGCATATGTTATAAAGGCGCCCTAAATTTAAAAATGCACATAAATATTAAAACATAAGCCGCGCACACGCTCCGGATGAGAGCCCCGAGAGGATCCTGGAAGAGGTGGAGCCATCAGGCAAAGATCCTTGGTGCTATGTGGCCGCTTGGGGTGGGGGTGGGGGTGAGGGGATGTTCCAGCCCTGGAGTTGCACACCCCTTGTCGCAGGCTCACCGTGGTGGTGCACCCTCCAGCGGCATAACAGCACACGCCACAGCGGCTTGGGAGCATGGGAAATAGCACAAAGGACACCACACCTGCACACAACACAGCAAGGAGCCCACCAACACACGCCTGCACACACGCAGAACCCACAACACGTACCATGCAGCATGCAGCTCCCCCGACATATAAACAACAGTGTTGCCAGATCATGAGAATATGGTGAAATGCCGATTTCACCAGACAGCTTGCAAACATTTAGTGTGGGACCCTCAAAAATGTGGGGCCCATAGCATATGCTACTTTTGCTACTAGGTTAATCCAGCACTGCCTGTAGCAATCAATCAGCCAAGGTAAAATTTGAACCCAGATCTCGGTGCCATTGCTGCGACAATAGACTGAAAATATCAAAGTCCCTCTGTTTTAATGGGACAGGGGGAACACACTCTTTAAAAAATAATGTTTGTCCTCCTTTGTCTCTCCAGAGATAATTCTGGGGGTGGGGGACCATATGGATTTTGTTGCAGATGGTACCTCCAGCCAGTCATGAAGGAATTCCACTTGAAGAGTCTGACACAACAAAATGGAAACTCTAAAAGAAGCATTGGCAGAGCCTTGCTTCCTATTTCTGAATCCGTTGTCCCAGTGTGATCTTTCACAGAGACTTTCCATGCTTACCAGGGACCAAATCCAACTTTGAGATGTGTGCCACACATCTAATTATGCTGCAGTTTGATCCTTCTGCTTTCCAAGGTCTTCTAAATTATGGAATTAAAATAGTTTTAGTTGGGGCAGGGGAGAAGCATTAGTGACACAGGGAGAGTTAAGAATTTAAAATGTTCCTTCTCATATAGTTAAAAAAAAATCTCTTTGAATATCATCAAAGAGGTTTCACAATTTTTATTCCTTTTTAAAGTTGTTTTTTTAAATGATTAGACTTTTAAATATAAAAGACGACACCTCATCATATACATTTGAGCCTTCCTTCCTTCCTTCCTTCCTTCCTTCCTTCCTTCCACACAGACACACACACAGCCATCCATCTGTCCATCCATCTGTCCATCCGTCTCTCCTCTGCTCATTCACTGGTTCAATGGACTTCTCTTTGTTAACGTCAAGCACATCTGCCAAAATGCCAGCTCTGTGCTAAGCTTCAAAGTGGGAAGCCGAACACTGAAAACCTGGCACTGGACTCATGCTCAGGCCTCCTACATACTGTCACTAAAAAAACAGAGAGGAATCAGCACTTTCCCAACCACTTGCCCTTTCCAACAGCAACAAATTCCCTGACATTAGTCTTCTAGCACTATTACAAAGCCAGGGGAAAACCACAAAGTGGAGCTGAGTGCTCTGGTGGCTCCCACACTTGAAAACGGATAGGAAGTGTGTGTGGGTAATGTCTGGGGGAGTTTGGGTGTACGTCACTGAAATGCAGCACATATGAGTGCTTGTGTATATATTTATGCTGTTGACATTACCATCTGAAAGTAATTAACATTGCCGTGGTATGAGAAGTATTCCCTAGGCTGGGAATGCTCCTAATGATGCAACATTAATTACTTTCAAATGGTAAATGATGGCCACCGGATATATGTAGTACTGTGCATGCATATAATGGACCCTGTCCAGTATGTTTACATATGTATCAAATAAGTCCATGAATATATCTGTATTCGCCTAGCCTGTGTATATGGCTCTATCCAAGTTTGGCAGAGTTCCTTTTTGATACATTTGGAAGCATTTTCCAAAATTAGGCTTTCACAGTTACCCAAAATTCTGGGATTTGAACACCTTGACAAGTTTATGTTTTCCCAGCTGCGCAATTTAGGACCTCAGTCACATGACCACCACTGGCAAGGTATTGCATATGCCCATCAATATCACACAAGCATTATGCAAAATAACTTTTTGCATACTACAGGGATGATTCAAATAAAACCTTTGGAGTGCATGTACAGGGGCCATTCAGATGAAAGGCCTCTCTCATACACACAATAGTGGGATGTAGCAGGAGGGTGTTGGGAGGTCCACAGAGGATGACACAACTGGCATGCTCTTGGCCCATCCCCTTCCTAATTGCGTAATTGGTAAGGTATGGTCTTTTGGGGGGATTTCTGAGGTCAGCATATGTGATTGACAATCACAGATACCTCAGCTTGTGGTTCTGGTGGGCACCATGGTGGCTCTCATTCTGGAAGTGATTGTGTGACTTACCTCTTAGAGGGCAGATAATAATTGGACATTAAGTATGAGTTATTATACCAAAAGTAAAATGCTGTATATGGCATGGGTTCTTCACCTGGGGTCCACGAACCTCTCCCACCCTGGGGATCCATGGAATAGGCCCAAGTGGTCCACGGAAAATCTTTGTTGCACTGATTTAGATTTGCTTATTGATAAGCCAGAATAAAGTTCACATAACGTTTTTTCCTCTAGTTTTTCTCTAGTACTTATTTTTCTCTAGTTTTTTACTGGAGCCTTATGAAAATGTGTCATATTATAATAATAATATTATTATCATTATCATTATCATTACATTTATATCTCGCTCTTCCTCCAAGGAGCCCAGAGCAGTGTACTACATACTTAGGTTTCTCTTTCACAACAACCCTGTGAAGTAGGCTAGGCTGAGAGAGAAGTGACTGGCCCAGAGTCACCCAGCTAGTATTATGGCTGAATGGGGATTTGCACTCGGGTCTCCCCGGTCCTAGTCCAGCACTCTAATCACTACACCACACTGTCTCTCATATATATTGAGTAAGTCTCCATGGGTGATATTTGAGACTCTGGGGGGCTCTATAGCTGCAGAGAGGTTAAGAACCCTGGCAAATGGATTCAGGGACAGATAATCTGCTTGGCTCTCCATGGGATGGGAGCCTTCAAAGGTGCCTTGCTTCCCAAAGCCACAATTTGTGAAAGTGTTTGTGAGCTTCTTAGTCTTGGTTACCCCATTTGGGTTATTTTGTGTTTTCACAAAATTAGAGGCACTTGCTAGAGATTGAAAGGAAAAAAACACACTAGTCAACTCCAGCCTTAGAGATTTGGCTTCTCGTGTTAAAAACAGACATGATACAGCACATGATTCATCACACCTTTCAAGCAGCCATTTTTAATCATGAAAAACTGAGAAGTTTTTGTTCAGATGATATTAACAGAAGTGGGAAAGGGCCCTTAAGAAAGAATCAGATGCTCTCCAGCTTTCCTCTTTCCGTCAGGCTTCTGTGCAGCTGGGATGCAAGCAAGGGGGCTGGGATTTCCATGTGAACCAGTAGGGAATAGGCAGAGTCCGGAAAGGCTCTCGTGGGAGTTGATTGTACCCCCAGAGTTATTTCCCCCTCTGCTGATCCAGCCCAGAAAATCCTGCTGATAGTCTTCTGTGTAAGAAAACAGAACAGAGCTACACACGACCTTGGCAAACACACATTTCCAAGTTTGAGAATGAAGGCAGCAGCAGAGGGGACTTGAAAGCAGGAGTGCTCCAAGGCATTTTGCTGCCTGAGGCAAGGGACAGTATGACAAGCGGAGCCCTATCTGTGGCTGGGTACTTAGCATGCTCAGGCCATGCTGCGGAGATGGTGGCACATGAGCACTCCCAGACTACGCCACCAAGTCAGGCCGTGGCAGCAGGGGTGTTCCTAGCTTGTGTCAGGGCAGTGGGGGGAAGGGAAAAAAAAGAGCTGTTCCCCAGTGGGGTGAGAAGGAGAAAATGCAAAGCATGCCCCAGTGGGGTGGAAAAGGTGGCATGGGTGACAGAGAGGCCTGGAGAGTGGTGCCTGGGGGCATGGAGCGGGGCAGCACTTGCTGCCTCCTACGCCCTTCCTCACTCTCATGCCTGAGGTAACCGCCTCGTGCTGCTTCACGGAAGGGACATCCCTGCTTGAAAGGAAGAATCAGCTGCCAGTGGCTTCAGCCCCCCAGAAGCCTGCAAGAGAGAAAAGGAGGAGGAGGAACATCTGCTCCCAGGCAGATCCCAGGGTGAAGGGAAAGATACTCAACTTTTCCCTTGCCAGTGTGTTCTTTATTATATCTATGTAAACCACTTTGTGAAGTTTTGTTGAAAAGTGGTATATACATACTCGTTGTATTCATTCCTTGATCCAGGCCAGCTCTTGGATGGGGCTTTCGTTACTTGTATTCCAGTCCTGGTGTAGAGGTGGGGCTAACAAGCAGCCAGCAGCAAGAGCACGGAAAAGCAGTCTGCACTTGCCTCTCTGTACATATTATTTATCTCATTCAACTATTACTATTCCTGATTCCACTCCACTGCCTTCTCCTTGCATACCACAATTCTTTCCCTTGGATTCTACAAGCTGTTTTCTCCATAGCTGAGGCTTACTGGTTTCTGAGGGGGAACTGATCAAGACTAATGGCATGGTGGTCATGTTCAGGGAGGAATCAGAGGGTGGGAAAAGGGAAGCACCCCCACTCACCATTTCCCCCTTCAAGTGCCCTATCCCCATCTTTGCCTAATGAGGAAATGGCAGGGTTTGAAGTCCTATGTTTGCTTTGTAATTTGTGTCTCCACCGCTCAGTCCCACTGAGCAAACGCTGCTCACACAGCAGCCAAATCCTATAGGTAACAAGCTGTTGCCTTACCCCCATTGATTCTAGTATGTCTTGAACACATGTACAAATGATAAATGAGAGTGTTTAGAATGATTTCCAGAATGCCATGGGTGTGTGGCATTTTATTTAGTATATTTACTAGCTGCCATGATGAGGATTACTCAGAGTAGTCTCATTCAAATTAAAAGGGAATACTCTGAGTAATTTTCCTCGGTCAGCTACTCAAATAGTGGGGGACAGCTCTTTCTCCCAAATACCTCAATCCACAATCTGACTCCCTTTTTGCCACTAATTGATTCAGTTGCATAAAGTTTCCCAAGCCTTATCATGAAAAGGAGGGGGGGAAGCCACTGATTCTGAACTGTTCATTCATTCATTCATTCATTCATTCATTTCTATACCGTCCTTCCAAAAATGGCTCAGGGCGGTTCCCTGTTTGAACCCTGTTCAAACCAAAACAGCATCTTCATGCCCCACTTGTCACTTTTTGCATGTGCGCGCTGCTCTGATTTCAACCGTATTGCGTTTCTGGGCAGGTAAGCCCTGTAGAAAGCAGTTCCTGTGGTGATTTCTGCTGCTTTGGCAATGTTGTACAATATGGCTGCTAAAGATCACAGAACACTATGTCAATGGAAGGAAACTTTGTACCAGCGTTGTCCTATCACATGGAGATGAAAACACATTCCTTCATCTTTGTGCTGTAATAGCAGGGGCGTTCTGTAGAACATTTAAAGAGCAATTCAGCACCATGCTGCCTGTCTGCTGTGCCGGTGCTCACCTTCTTCTAAGAGTGGCGGGGGGAGAACCTGACATCTGAGCCTGTCACAATCACTGAGAAAAAGCACTCATATCCCTCTTATTCCACTTCAAGCCTTTACAAGCTGGCTGGCTGCGCTCCGTTTAGATGCCAACAGCAGCAAAGACTTTATAACTCCCTAACAATATGCTGCCCATTTTGAAGTACTGGGAAACATGACTGAACAGGGAATATCGGCGGCTGTTAAAATGTGCTTCAAAGTTAGTTAATTTGTTGTACCACTATAATGGCACTTTAATAAAAGCAATTTTGTACCTTAATAGTCATACAATCAACTGTTATTTATTTGTGCGCGTCAATGTGCAGGGGCTCAAACTTCCAGGTGTGTCCCAGATTTTCAGTCATTCTAGTGATCCGTGGGGATGAAGCTGCTTCAGAGAACCTCAATAAGGCTTATTAAACAAGTGCCATTTTGCCTAGTCACAATCCGACTGTGTGCGGCCTGTAGGAAGCTCTTGGCACACAAACATGGCACTCTGATTTATTTGCGTATTACATTTAATTGTTTCCTTCTTGTTGAAGCCTTAACATGCCAGGCCTGTAAATATAACCCGGCCCTTCCATATGGCACTCTGGTTTTCCATTTTCAGATGCAATCGCCCTGGAATAATGAGTGTGGTATAACTCAATTTGAGTTCTGCTGCTGGGGACTTTATTACATAATGCTTTCTAATTGACCCTCGTAGTTTAATAAGACAGAACATTTCACCAGAACATTGACAAAAGTTATTAATTTTCACTTCAGCAGAGACCAGTGTCCCAATTAAATCCCATGATGATGCCTGACTGACTCACTGACCTCATTATGGCTAATGCTTATTAGTCCTGCCGAGAGGATAACATCACACACTGTTAAAATGGCTAAATGAGCACATACAACGATTCAGCGTGATTATAATTTACATACATGACTAATTTTACTTCACTGGTCCTTGCCGGGTGAAGTTAATGCTGTAAACCCATGTCACACAACAAGATAGTTGATGAGAATACTGAAGATGTTAAACGAGACTGAGTGCCAATTTTAATATAGTGGTTGCCACATGGGGGCCACCAGATACATTTCCACATGGCAGGGTTTCCATGTGCGGGCTGTAATGTATGAAAAATGCTTACCATGTTGAAGTGGACAGTTCATGTAAAGAATCTCCATGATAGTGCGGAGAATGTTTTCAGTTAAATGGTATCATTATAGAGAACAACTGTGTTGTTGTATGTGTCTTCAAATTAGGATTATGATTGTGAAGGTTTCGTCTTAAACATGTAGGTTATGGGTTGGAGACAATCAAAGGGCAGTTAAAGCTGCACATTCCTGATCACAGGGAGGATCTCTCCCTGGGTACAGTGTTTGTCTCTGAACAGAAAAGTTGTATCCAATGAGAGTAGTGGGGGTGGGTGGGTGGGTTAGGGTCTGCCAGTGTGGGGAGCTGGGTTTGCATTTTTGATCACAGGTAGGATCTTCTGGAGCACTCCTGTTGGTCTTGTAACCGTGCATACACTGTTTATGTAACATCTGGAGAGGGCTTAAGTGTGCCAAAGTTCTACTGAAATCAGTAGCACTTAAACGCACTGCTAAGCCCCCACTTCACATTGATTTTGTTGGAGCTAGGACCTTGGCAGCATCAGCTCTCAGCAGCAATGTCTCATAATGACCACTGGGGTGTGTGAGTTAGGGTCATGGATAAAAGTGCTGAACTCCTCCCCTCTTTGTTCTTCCAGTGTTAGTCTCCATTTTGTTTCTCCAAAGATAGTTGTTTTTTTGGTCTCTCTCTTCAGTCATGAGCTATAGCGAAATTAAGCTGCAGGCTTTTTCACATATGTTTGTAACCTTTTCTTTAAACAAATCCATGTAGTTCTTCAGTACTAAAGAACTGTCTCAAGACCTCTTGCTTTGTTGCTTTCTCACCAAACTGGTTTTACTTTATTTGGGGACTAAACTGCTATTCTTCCCCTACAGATTTCACTAGAACTAAGATCTGACTCACATGGTGTGTGTGTGTGAGTGGGGAGTCTAAAAAAGAAGCCATCAATTGGCTGAAGCAGCTTTTGACAGAACAATCAGCTGAAGGCAATGCCTACTTACTCGCCCACTGAGAATTTTGAGATTCTTAATGCAGTACAGATGGGGCCATAGCTCAGTGACAGAGCATCTGCTTTGCATGCAGAAAGTTCCAGGTTCAATCCCTGGCATCTCCAGATAGGCAGGGCCGGCGCTACCACTAGGCCAACTAGGCAGCCGCCTAGGGCGCAGACCTCAGATGGGCACAGAGTGTATCAAATCAATCAAAATGATTTGTGTGCCAAAACATTTTATTTTGTATTTGAGAAAGATAATCAAAAATTGATGTATTACTTATTCTTGCAATTTAAAATAAATTTAGCAGTTTCAAGTTTTGTGCTTTTCATTTTTTCTACAAAACATCTGTTTTTGAAAATTGAAGCTGAAATTTTTTGGGGTGTGTGGGGGTGCAAGTACTTAGCCTCGCCTAGGGCGCAAAATAGTCCGGCACCGGCCCTACAGATAGGACTTGGAAAACCTGCTGCTTGAAACCTTGGAAAGTTGCTGCCAATCAGTGTAGACAGTAGTGAGCTAGATGGACCAATGGCTTGGCTCAGTAGAAGGCAGCTTCCTAAGTTCTAGTCCCAGAGAGGAACAAGGAAACCATAGAACAGCAATGACTTCCTTTTTCCTTTCTGCTGCTGCAAAAAGAATCCCTGCACTGCTGGAAGGTGAGTGAGAATTGGTAATGGGCCGGTTGAAACAGAGAAATAAGTTTTGGGCGGTATAAAAATGTGTAAAATAAAATAAAAATAATAAATAAATATGGGCCCAGCATCCATGAAGAAAGAGAGGGTATGCTGAGAGTGTACCTGTTGCAACATCCTCTGCAGACTTCCTGACACCCTCCTGGTGCATCTCTTGATCGTATGTGAGGCTGTTCATCAGAATGATGAACAAGTATCTGCTAATCAACAAATATTATTTGTTAATTTATAATATTTAATAATAGTATTTAAAATATTGAGATAATTTAATATTTGTGAAGTATTCGTAGCAAAGGTTTAGGGGCCAAACAGCCCCCACAAATGATAAAGGGATGCATGTGGGGTGTCTGTGGAGGATGTCCCATGGACACACTTTTGGCATGCCCCCTTTCTGCACGTGTGCTGGGCTGGTATCTGTTGAAATGGTCCAGTGACAGCCTAGAGAACAGCCTGGAGTGTGGCTTCCTGACTGTCAGGACCGACAGCTGCTACAGCCTGCAAGAGGCTTCAGACCATGATGGGGCACTTCTTAGGCCTCTTGTACAAACTAGGCCAGTGCGCTACACTTTCTCTGCATTATTTCTCTTGGAGTGCTTTCTTCTAATGTTTGATTTTTCTTCTTTATGGCAACACTATACTCTTCTGTTTTTGTTGTCTTAACCATTCTTAATGGACCTTACCTAGCTGACATCGTATTAATTAGGCTCTCTCCCTGCACTCTTTCAGAATGAGAAAAATACTTAAGCTCAAACTCTTTATTAACAACTCCAGTAACTGCATATTGAAAATGTCACCTCTACTGAGAGCACCCTTCAAAAAGGTCAGCCAGAACAGACATATTTTTATATGCTTCTAAACAATGAATGTTGGAGGTAAGGGAGGAAAAAGGAGCAAATTTTTATGGCACACTTGAGGTTTTCTACGTTTTCATTATGTTTTGTATGCATACACTCATGATATGGGAAAGGTAATACTAGAGATATGCAAATCAATTTGCGTTGCATCGATTAGAATTCAAATTGGGCCAATTCCAGTGATTTGAACATGAATTGAATCACCCTTAGAATAAGGGGCCAGATTCAAGTTTGAATCAAATCAAGCCTGATTCGAGCTTGAATTGATTAGAGTGATTCAAGAGCCTTTCTGGTGGGTTTTCTCTCCTTGCTGATTGGTATGCTGGCACTAGCTTCCAATTAGCTTGAGATCTCCTTGCTTCTTGGATGGCTTGTTATCATACAAATCAAGTATTGTCATGGGCAACTGTCCCCCCATTGGCTGGGTGGAGGGAGGAAGGAGGGGAGACAAAAAAAGGAGGGAATTTCAAAATATTTTCAAAGGGCGTGGGGAGGGGAGGCAGAGAGAGCACTTAGTGTGCCCTTGAAGTAAGTATATCAGGAGAGGGACAAAGGAAGATATGATTGTGTGGTTTTCCTTTCTCAGCACTGAGTATAATATGCTGTGCTATTGCTACTATATTGTTAACTATCTGGTTTTGCTGGATCTCAAGTTGACAAAGTCAGAACTTGGGTGCCTGACTGCTTTCCTTGAGCTGTGGTTTGGCCTGTTTGTCA
Source organism: Hemicordylus capensis (assembly GCF_027244095.1). NCBI lineage: Eukaryota > Metazoa > Chordata > Lepidosauria > Squamata > Cordylidae > Hemicordylus > Hemicordylus capensis. Next base: position 119,044,947 of record NC_069658.1, on the reverse strand, counting down.
AATGGTGTTGTGGTGAAAAATGGACAGTGGCAGCTCAGCTCTCTCTCTCTCTCTCACTCTCTGTAATATTTCTTGGTGATTGCTGTTATGAGCTCCATGTCTGGCCTTGAGACTAACTTATGTTTCACTCACTGCTCTGCTCTGGTCTGCAATTTGCATTCTGTATTGCAAAGTATATTCAGTCAAAATGTGACTGAAGACGTTCTAGTTGAGCTTGTGGCTATGCTTGCTTGCTGCTAAGGGTGTTGCTGTGGCAGCTATTGCAATGCTGAAGTAAGGTGTCATAACTGTCTGTGAGAGAGCAACTTGTGCCAATTATGTTACTGACGTGCAGGCACTGTAACTGGTAGTGGATTCTGGGTCAGTGATTCTTCTTTTGGCCATTTTTGGACTGTGTGTTTGGCGAATGTGGTGTTCTGTGTTGAAAGGGACTGTGTGCATCTGTTCTGCAGTGTTTTTCAAGGCAGGGTTGCAAAATGTGTGCACTCTCCTTGTTTTGGCCATAGGGAACAATGGGGAATTCAAAACACACCATTATTTCCCATAGGTTGGTCCTAGGGACTCCAAAGTAGGTTGGGTGGTATGGCATGGTGGGTGTTACCTACCACCCTACCCACAAACAAAATGGGCAAGCGGGCAAATTTTTAATTTTTTTGTAACCCCTTCACCTGCTTCCTTTTATTGTTGGGGTTTCATCCTTCTAGAGTTGTACTTTGGGGTTATTATAATTCTATAATAATTTTATGGATTAAAATTTATATGTTGCTTTGTGTGCCATTTATGGCTGAGAAATGCAGCTATCATGACTAATATGTATATTTAGTGGAACACATGCTTGTGTGGGCTGAGTTTAGCTTTATTCTTTCGCTCTAATGAAGAGGTTCCTAACCTGCAGTCCTCCAGATGTTACTGAACTACAATTTATTATGGTTGGGGATGGTGGGAGTTGTAGTTCAGCAACATCTGGAGGTTGAGAACCCCTGCTCTAATGTAAGCCATAGCCATATTTTTAGTTTCCATGCTTGCCAGTCATATGGCTGAAAATGAACACCTTAATGCCCATAATGAACACCTATGCCTCCTATATGAGTTGCTCTCCATGTCTTGTAATATTATTTTGCAGAGCTTAGAAAGTGTTCTTATCTTCAATTTGCAAAAAAGGATTGAGGCACACATATGTGCCAAGAATCACTAAATGTACATGGCTGTAAGCGTGAAAATTGGCCATAAGGTTGATAACAGAACCTACAAAGTTAAAGGTGCCCATGGGTATTCATTAAGTTGCTGGAAAACTCTTGATCTAAAATGTAATCACCCTTTTTAGATCTCATGTTCTATTTAAAATGTTAAACCCTGCTTGTCTACAACACACACAGATGCAGATGATGTAATATGATGCTTTGTGATGTAAAAGAAGTCTAGACATTGCATCTAATCACACCACACTATGTATAAACGTCTTCTCAACAGACACCTAGGTGCTGAAAAATAGGTATTTAAAGGTTGTAGAGGTCTTCTAGTAAGATATGGTAGGTCACTATTTTAAAATAATTATTGAAGGTCTTGGGAAGGAGCCTTTTGAACTTTGGGACAGAAGTGAGAAGTTCTATTTGAAACCCAAGCTGTGTGCTCTGGGGTTGTTTTTGGTATCAGCATCATTGCTAAACTCATCTTCCTTCTTTAGCTACTTACTGTGTGCTACTTTTGAAAACCAGCACTTCAGCCCAACACACATTTTTACACTGCCTTACATATTATTAAAGCTGAAAATGAAGTAATAGCTTTATTTCTATTATTGGAAGAAAGTTCCACTGGAACTAACAGCACTTATATCCTAGTAATATGTTTCAGAATGAAGTGTTTGTCCTACTAAATAAAATAAGTTACTTCTTACACAGTCATTTCAGGGGCACTGACATGGCAGCTGAGGGAAAAATAATTATACACCTCTCCTCACACACTCTGTGTCCCAATCTAGACCGTCTGTGTGTGTGTGTGTGCACACACACACAGTTTTTTCTTACATAAGAGGAGCTTCCTGATTCAAGTCTGTCTGTTAATTATGTATAATAGGGAGTGTATAATTTGGCCATCATTTTTGATGGATTAGAGCTAATTGGTGTTAAATCAGTTGGCTTTGCATGTGAACATGGAAATAAACTTGTACTGAAATTAGAATGTGAACTTGAGAAACTGGTGTGAACTTGGAGCAGAAGAGTGTTGGTGGTGTTTGGTGACTCTCTGCTATGGAGGCAGCTGTATGCCGACCACACCTTTTAGCTTATGAAGTGTGCTGTCTCTCTGGTATATGGATCCAGCGGACCAACTGGTTGCTTAGACTTATCAAGTCCACTGATCATTATCCTTTCTTGCTCATTTACATAGGAAGAATGACATTGACATGCACAGATGTGTAAGTTTCACATTTGACTATGAGGCTCTGGAAAGGAAGGTGAAGGACCCTGTAGCTCATGTGATATTTCTAGCCAATCTTTCTGTAAACAGTAGAGGACTACAGTACAAAGACTGAGAAGAATATTTAGGTGAATGACTGATTATGCAGGTGGTGCCAAGAAATTTGGTTTCTGGGATCATGGTCCAATGAAAGACTACAGGTAGGAGATGGACTACACCTTCGGAGGCCTTGGAAAAATGTGTTTGTCAGAAGCCTGACAAACCTGATCAAGAGGGTTTTATACTAAATCCTGTGGTGGATGGAAACAAAAGTCCACCAAATTAATAACAAAGATAACTACTAAAGTCTACTAAAGACAGAGGCAGAGGGAAGACTGTAACAGGAGCAGAAAACCTGCCAGGGAGTTGGTTGGACCCTTAGATGATGGGCGTGTGAAATGGATTGTTAAGGAGGCTAAAGAGATTGCAGAGGAGCTGAATGAGTTCTTTGCATCTGTCAGGCTTTGTACCAGGGGACTGGAAAGTAGTTAATGTAACCCCAATTTTCAAAAAGGGATCTAGGAGGGATCCAGGAAATTACAGGCTAGTTAGCTTAATTTGGTGCCAGGTAAATTTATGAAAAACATACTTAAGGACATAAAGAAACAGAAAAAGATGATTGCAGTCAAACATATACCTTGGATTTCAAGGAAGCTGTTTTTAATAAGCTCAGAGATGGAGTAGGTTGGACTATGACCTGATAAACTAGCAAGTTCAAGGAGTTCAAGGTGGATGGGTGTTTCTGAAGGAAAAGTTACTAAAGGCTCAGTCACAAACAATTCCAGTGAGAAAGAAAAAATAGAAACATATATTTTTTTAAACCCCAGTGTGGCTGCACAGAAAACTTAGTGAGGAGTAGCTGCACAAAAAGTTTATTACTTTATAAGGACATTTATAAGAAATGAAAGCAAGGACAAATCACCAAAGATGAATACAGATTAGTAACCCAGACTTGTAGGGACACTGTCAGAAAGCTAAAGGTCAGAATGAGTTAAAGCTGGCAAGGGAGGCTAGGATCAACAAAAAAGGACTTTTCAGGTATGTGTGAAGTAAGAGGTGGAAGAAGAATTCAGTAGGCCTACTGCTCAGTAAAAATGATGAAATGTAAAAGGATAAAAAAGAGAAGAAAAATTGTCAACTCGTGTGTGTGTGTGTCTTCTCCTAAAATAGGAACTATGTGAAACATCACAAAAGTAGTATGGATGCTGAGGGGTCAGGATTGTAGTTCAGGATTGATAAGGAGCTGGTCAAGATACACCTATCTACCTTAAATCAAGTCTTCAGAGTCTGATAATCCTAGGGTACTAAAATAACTTGCTGATCTTAGAACCTCTATCTTTTGAGAAATCCTGGCGGATAGATGAGGTGTCACAGGACTGGGGATGGACTAATGTTGGCCCAAACTTCCAAAAGCGGAGAAAGAAAGATTCAGGAAAATATAGACTGGTGTGTCTGACTTTGATGCCTGGAAGATACAAAAACACATTCTACAGCAGTCACTCTGTAAGCATCTTGATAATAATGCAGTGATTAATAGAAACCAGCATGAATTTGTCAAGAATAAATCCTACCATACTAATGTTGTTGTTGTTTTTAATTGGGATACTAGTTTTGTGGATTGTGCAAATGCTGTCAACATAACTTATCCTGATTTCAGTGTAGCATTGGATAAGGTTTCCCATGATATTTTGGAAAGCAAATTGGTCAAAAGCAGACTAGATGATACTACCATTAAAAGGTTTCACAACTGTTTGGAAACAACCATGCCAGTTTCACAACTGTATCAGCTCCTCATCAAACAGGAGGGAAGTTTTGAGTGGGATGCCAAAGGCCTTAATCCTGGGCCTAGTATTCAACTTTTTAAAAATCAGTAACTTAGATGAAGGAGTAGAAGTAGTAGAAAGTGGAAGATGCAGTTGACAAAAAACTGGAAGGGATAGCTAATACTTCAGAATACAGGAGTAAAACTCTACTGCTCTTCATGCAATGAATAGTGAATAGAATACATGAAGAGTGGCCGTTTGGATGAACTGCCCTCCCCATGATAAAACCATTTGCCTGGAAAATCTCAGGATACCTGGGAAATGATATCAAGATGGGTACAGGCTCATGTCCTGCACTCTTGTCATGTTCCTCTTTATAATTGCTTTGGACTGGTTTGCAAGGTAGGGGGAAGTACAGGTAAATCCCGTTATCCTCGGGGGTTCAGTTCTGTAGGGGAACCACAGATAACAGAACTGCAGATAATGGGGTATTAAAGCCAATGGGATTGGGAGGGTTAGGTTCCGGAAGCTGAAATATGGAATATGGGTGAAAAAAGGGGAGGCAAAAAAGTGTGAAAAAGTGCCCTACCATGCTCGGTCCAAGAATCGCGCCCCCCCCCCAGTCCCAGATTCCTCATTTCCCCACAAAAAATTATGATTTTTTTTTTAAAAAAACAAATAGCAATAGCAATAGCACTTACATTTATATACCGCTCTATATTTATATACCGCTCTATAGCTGGAAGCTCTCTAAGCGGTTTACAATGATTTAGCATATTGCCCCCCAACATTCTGGGTACTCATTTTACCGACCTCGGAAGGATGGAAGGCTGAGTCAACCTTGAGCCCCTTGATCAGGATCGAACTTGCAACCTTCTGGTTACAGGGCGGCAGTTTTACCACTGCGCCACCAGGGGCTCAAATAAGCCACAAAATGGCTCCTCCTTACAAAATGGCAGTTGGAAATGACCTCTGAGGTCATTTCCAGCCACCTAGGAACCACAGATACAGGGGGTTTTAAGCCTTTTCTACCTGCAGAAATAGATGTCCATTAAGGGTGTCAATTAAATACCCATGGATACGTGGAAGTGTGAATAGCAATACCGCATATAGCGAAGTCCACCTGTATTGTCTGAAGTGGCCCAGTGGCCCTTCCTATTCTCTTCCTGTGATGTCTAGGGTAACACAATGAGCCATGTTATGTCATTGTGGTGTGTGATTGTCTGCCATCTATAGCCAATGATATGAGGTGGTGGTTAGGAGACATATGTCATTGATCAGGGCCAGCTCTAGCTTTCAGGGGGTCCTTGGCAAACTGCCCTACATGGGCCCCCTTCTACCTGGATGAGCCCGCCGCCCCAGGTTCATAGTTGGACTTATCTTGGTGGATGGGGTGGGGTGGGAGAGAAGAGGCAACAATTGAATGGCTCTTTTGGTCTTCTAGATTAGCAGTGGGCATTCTGAGGGCTCTGGGCCCTTGGCCGCTATCCTGTAATATCAGCTCTTGACCCTGGACTTTTGTTAATGTCACGTCATGCATTCTGTTATATTCTGGTATTGTCACACAACCAGAAAAAGGGAGAAAGACAAACACAGGTTCCATGGTTTTTTGCAGATGTACACTAGATTTTATAAAATCTGGTTCCCCCTAAAATCAGCTGGCCTGAGGAGGTGACTGAAAGTTCTGAATGTTCTTCCAGTCTTTTAATTTGCTTCTACCACAAATTTACCTCTTGATTACTGTACTGAGGTTGAGCGGAATCACAGCTGCAGTGAAGATTTTTGCCCATTTTAATGCTATTGGTCCCATGCTGGATCTATCTAAATAGCAAGTAGGCACTGATGATGCACTTCTGACAAGATTGTAATGATAATGAAATAGGAATCATAAGCTTCATACTTATATACTTTTCAAACTTGGAAAATTACTGCATGTGCCTGCAGATCAGGAAAAGGTTCCCCACCAATACATGGAGTAACAAAAAATTAAAAATATATATATTCTACTATAATTTTTAAAAATTACATTTCATCTTTGTGATTTAATAAAGCAGTATAAAAATTCATAGAATGGAACACACACACACACACACACACACACACACATTTCCCTTGCCCTGAGGGACAATGTGGGGCTTATTTAACAATCATTGACAATGGAATAGTACAGGTTAGGCTGGACTGTGAAAATTAGAGTATCTGAAATGCAAGGGAATGCAGGTAGACAGGATGTAATCACCCATGCTGGAAGTTTGCCAGGGCATAGGGTTAAAAATACCTATTCTTGAAAAATGTATCAGGAGGGGTTTTTTTTAATGAACACAAGTGATTCAGGACCCCAGTTTCACATCTTGTTGAGAAAGTGTCACACTTCCTCTTAACATCATTCCAAGGCCCTGGTTCAGGACTGAGTCAGAGGGAATAGTGCCATCTACAGTACTGAATTGCTGGTACTTTCTGACAAAAACGATGTGCAAAATTAAAAAAAATGCAACACACACATCGGATGCACGGACAGAAGACAAGAAAAATGTAAAGATACTAATATAGTGCGGACAGGAAGGAAATATAAATGAAAACTGTATACAGTATAGGAAATAAGACAATTAAGGGTAAAGAATCAAAAGATTTCCACCTAGGTTAAATTTGTTCAAGGCCTTAATATAAGAAATATGAGGTCAGTGAAAGTGGTAACAGGACTTCTAAGAGATGCTCAGGGTAATTTATTGACCAAAGAAGGCTGGAAAAAAATTACATACATCTTTGACTTTCTTGTTCACAAAAGATCTGAGATAAAACTCGAAAGCAGACATAAATTTCCCAAGAGTGGGGGGAAAGTTATTGAAGGAAATCAAGATCATGTCAGATCAGGTTCTCAAGAAATTAGAACCTCTGAAGACTGACAAATCTTCACAGTTAGATTAGGTCAGTCACAAACATGTGAGTGAAGCAGAAATGGAATGAGGGCAATTCTTAACAGATGGCCAGCATGATCCACTCTGTCATTCATTTTATGAGCCCCTATGATATTCCTGCACTGGGAATGCAGATGAAATGGGGACTGGGAATTGGAGGGCTCTCACATTTGAGATGGAGTTGGGTCCCTGGAGCCACAGGAGTAAATGTGTAGATGGGTTACTGCTACCAATCTGGCACACAGGGCAGTGTGGACTTTGCCAGGTTTCATAGATAAAACTGAAACTGGTTTTTGCATTTTCATGGGCCTGTAAAATGAAAGAAAAAGATGCATTATTTTGAATGTGTTTTGAGTGTTAAAATTTATTATTATTATTATTATTATTATTATTATTATTATTATTATTATTTTATTAAATTTATACCCCGCCCAAACTTACGTCTCTGGGCCACTTTTTTGCTCCCTTAATTGCTCTTTTGAGAGACCTGCACTCACATTCTTTCTCAGCAAAAATTAGCTGGGAACTGGTTTAGATAATACTTAATCTGCTGGTCCGAATCCATAGGATAAGGATGTGCATGCACCATGAGTATGCACCACTGAAAAACCTTCAGTGTGAGCGTAATTTCTCTTGGTGCTGTGCTGCAATTTTCCCAGAGCCAGCTGGGGCTTTTATGAGGAGAGGAGAGCTGGTCTTGTGGTAGCAAGCATGACTTGTCACCTTAGCTAAGCAGGGTCTGCCCTGGTTGCATATGAAAGGGAGACTAGAAGTGTGAGCTCTGTAAGATACTCCCCTCAGGGGATTCAGGGGATGGAGCCGCTCTGGGGAGAGCAGAAGGTTTCAAGTTTCCTCTCTGGCATTTCCAAGATAGGGCTGGGAGAGATTCCTGCCTGAAACCTTGGAGAAGCCACTGCCAGTCTGTGTAGTCAGTACTGAGCTAGAAAGACCAATGGTCTGACTCAGTATATGGCAGCTTCCTATGTTCCTATGAGTAACAGAGCCAATTTGAGCTTCTGTGACATCTGGAAAGCGTAGTATTTGCTGTGCTTTCCCCACCAAGCGCCACTCGAAAAGTGCTGGGAAGGACCACACTTCCCAGCATTCCTTGCACACCTTCCAAGATAACACTAAGGTTTGAGAGGACCTGTGTGGAGTACTGTATTCAAAGCTCTGCACAGGCCTAAGCAATAACCAGGGAGCCATGTTTCGGGTCACTGGCAGGCGCCACTAGCTCCTGGGCCTTGCAGTGAAGAACACTGATTATAAATCACATTTTAAATAATTAATAAAGAATATTAATTTGATTAATAACTATGTTCCTGCTTCATAGGGATATCCCCCTCTCCCAAAGCCAGGGCCAGCTGATTGGGTCCATCTACTTGCCAAACACGAAATACCATTTAGCTTCAGTGGTGCAAGTTAGTGTTTCAGTCACAGAAGCTGAAATTGACTATTAGGATTGGCTGTAAAAGTGCCATATAAACAATTAATTATGAATGAACATTATGCCACAGAAGCCATAGAATTCTGTGATTGCTTTGTAATTAATTTGATACTTGCTGGGGGGGGCGGATTGAACTCCCCACAAACAACCATTTTTATTTTTATTTTTGGCCTAAGAAGACATTTAAAAAATCTCTGGCTCCATTACCAGACTTTAGATTCAGTTAACTTGCAATTGGGTTGAAAATCTCCCACACTTAAAAGAAAATTAAAAATAGAGGAGGGTTTTTTGTTTTTTTTTAAAGAGAGATTAAATTGCTGACAAAAAACGGGACATGTTTTGTTTTAGAACCGCTGCTGACTGTTAACAATGTAAACATGGCTTTGGTTTCACCTAATTTGGATTTCATTGCTTCATTAATGATGCTTATATAATATGGCCACAAAAAGAAGCTGTAAAGCTGTTAATGTTTTCATTCCTTCCAAGGGCTGAATATCATGTGATCTGGGAGATCCATGAACATGAAACTCCAGCAGTATAAAAAAAAGGGGAATATCAGGAAGGCATATGTTGATTCAGATTAGGATCACAGCTCAGCTGAAGGGATGGTTAACCCTTTCTCTTTCTGATAAAATCACACCCAATATCTTGAGTGTGACAAGATCATCACAATAGCTTGAGGGCCATTATCAGTGAGGGAGGGTTAAAAAAAACCACCACCCTCCTGCAGTACCCACAGGGGCCAAGCGGGGGAGCAATCCTCCTGCATTAAGTGCCACAGTACCAATGGGATTCCTCCCTCTGCACATTGCTGAGATTTTTCTTTTTTCTTTTAGAGGAAGATCCTAGTCATGGAGCTTCCATGTCTCATTCTACCTTGGCCTCTAGTCAGGGGAGTAGTAAACCCATGGTGGACTGTGTTCCCTCCATCATCCCGTTGCCACTTGTTTGTGGGGGCAGGCACTAGCCCCTCACACCATCCCCACCTTGCTGCGTAGTGCAGCCTCCATCCTCCTTGCCACTGCTGCCATTACACTCCCCACTTTTTCAGGGAGAGCAGGGGGTGCCATGCGTCCTTGCTAACACAAGAGAGATGCATCCCATTCCTTCACTTGCCACTCCAAGAACCTGCCCAGAGTTGCCAGCAGACTCTTGGAGCAGTGAGTGAGGGGAGTGAAGGGACAGAGGTGCAGCTAGGTAATTTTGGGCTTTGGGCCTAATCTGTTTATGCACCTCACCCCCACACAAAATAAGCATCCTTTCTCTGTGTGTGTATATATATATATGTATATGTATATATATATATATAACCACAAACCCACAAGTCTGGGCCAGAGTTCATTTGGGGATAAGAGGAATACACAACCCTGAAAATGAACCGCACTGCCTATTGAGATCATCTGGAGATGTTTGTCTGCTGTTGCCATTGGCTCGTCTGGTGGCTACTCAGGGATGGGCCTTCTCCGTTGGTTCCCCGAGGCTTTGGAACGCACTCCCTAGTGAAATAAGAGCTTCTCCATCTCTGACAACTTTAAAAAAGTCTTTAATGACACATCTGTTCACCCAGGCTTTTAACTGATATTGTTTTGATTGTTTTAGTGTTGTTTTTAGAATATTGTTTTAAAAGTTTAAACTGTGTTTTAAATTTCTTGCTTTTAAATTTTCTGTTTTTGTTTTTAATTACTGTTTTACTTTTTAATCTTTGTAAAACACCCAGAGACGTAAGTTTTGGGCGGTATAAAAATATGTTAAATAAATAATAAATAAATTAATTTTAAAAAACCCCACCCATTTGTTTGTTTATTTGTATGTAACAGTTAGTTCCACTTTCACCAGATGTGAAGAACTCTTTGGACAGAGAACACTCTTTCCGGCAGCTTTAGTGCAGTAGGGAAAAATTCATGAAAAATCTCAGGATTGATCAGTTTCCTTGAAATAAAAATAGTCCTGCCATCTCGGACTACTACATTTGCGCCGAATTTCAGAACTCTAGGCCAAAGTATTGTGGAAACAGAAAAAGGACCCTCTTTTCCCTCAAGGAAAATCATGGGGCCCTCTAAGAGAGTGGGCACACTGACCTAGGCCCCCAGGTCCATGCTTAACAGCTCCCCTGTGAAGGGATGACATGCATGGCACCCCACCACTTGCTTCAGAACAGCAGGGAGTGCAGATTAAGAAGGAGGTGGCAGTGGCAACAGGCGGAGGAAGGAAGTGGTCGCAGCGACGGTAGTAGCAGGAAGTGGTGGCAGCCAAGGAAGTGGTGGCAGAAAGAAGGAAGTGGTGACTGCGAAAGGAAGAGGAGGAAGGAGGAAGTGGAGTAGGCGGCAGCAGATTGCGGGGACCTGATGGCTCCTGGGGGCATGGTAGCTTGTGTTCACAGGACAAGTGTGAACACTGGTGGCTGTGCCCCTGCCTCTAGTGAAGAAGCCCAATGCTGCAGTATGAGAAAAAGACACTAACATGCAGGATAAAAACTGCTTTTAATATTGTATCACATGGTAGGGCACAGGACTGGAGTGAGGCCATAGCTCAGTGATAAAACACAGGCATGCAAAAGGTCACAGTTCAATCCCCAGGACCTGCAGGTAGGAAAGACCATTCTTGATACCCTTCTGAGTCACTGCCAATCAATGCATGGGCAGGGGCTTGATGATGGTAAAGATTTACTTTCCTCTGCAGGGACTATAGGGCCATAGCCCTGCACACCAAAATTGCTGGTTTGCGATCTGTCTTTAATTGCATGGCTGGATTTTTCTGAACTCACACACAATGCCCTGCCCACCTGGCCTGACTGAACCCCTGTCCATCTGTGATTTAACCTTGGCTTTTCATAATAGCTATATTGGCATCGCTGTTGCTAGCCTTGACCTCGCCTAGGCACATCTTTCCAAATGTATGGGAAACAGATTAGTCATTCTGATTGGGTGTATTCCTGGTGCCACAAGATTGCTGGTAGGATTGCAAAGGATTGGGCTATACCACTGGGTATTTACTGCCTCTGGGCATGCACAGATTCTCTCAGAATAGACAAAGTTCTATCAACCAATGGGCATGGAAGGTACTTTCTTTTAAGCAGCAAATACCTGGAGCCAAGGATAGCAAGGTCAAACCTCCTCCCACAGATAAGAAACCTAGAGTTATTCAGAGTCAGTCATACTAGAACCTACAAATTGCCTGTATTGCCCCTGCTTTCCCCTTTGTTTTAGGAGAAATGCCTAGAGAACCCCTGAAAGGAACTTAATATCCAGTAGCCCCACCATGGTGCCAAACCTTTTGTTTAAGACTATCCTTTATATTCAGGATAATGCCCCCAGACCACTGTGTTGCTACAACACACCCACTTGCCGCTTTTCCCTTGGGGTACCCGTATGTTTTTGAACCAGCACACACAGAGCCGGGTCTCACAATCAGTGAGACCCGGTTCTGGAGAGTGCGCGGGGAGGGTGGGCTAAGCCCACTCTCCCCGCACACGAACATGGAGGAAGCCCTGGGCAGCCACACTGGCCGCCCACACATGATGGAGCCAACGGGGGCTGGGGGGAGTGGGGGCCAATTGGTATGCTGGCGAGACCCCTGGAGCCGGGAGTCGGCTTTTCGCCTCCCCTCTGGGGGTCTCCTCGTGAGTAACCTCACCGTGGAGCCGTGCTGCAGCTACTCACGATTTTAAAAACCGGGTTTGCGGAGTGCTCGCTCCGCAAACCTGATTTTAGGGGAGTGGTACTTGAGCGGGTTACCTGCTCTAGAACGACCGGGCTCACAGCTGAGCCTAGTGGTTCACACGACTGCAGAAAATCGGGCTAGCAGAGGCTAGCCCAATTTTCTGCAATCGTGTGAATAGCCTCATAGTTTGTTGTTTTGCTGTTGCCACCATCCCAAAGGCATCTCACTCTGTCCATGCACATAGAGAACTGGTCTTTTGCATGGGACATTTTGGTTTTGCTCTTCCCTTTCCCCCTGGGAGAGCCTTTGGTGTGCCTCCCTAAAGCAGCAAGAGCTCAGCCTTCAGTAAAGGTAAAGGTAAAGTGTTCCATCAAGTCGACTTTGACTCCTGGTGCCCACAGAGCCCTGTGATTTTCTATGGTAGAATACAGGAGGGGTTTACCATTGCCTCCTCCCATGCAGTACCAGATGATGCTTTTCAGCATCTTCCTATATTGCTGCTGCCCAATATAGTACCAGCGGGGATTCTGCATGTTAGTCAAGCATGTTATTCAACCTTCTGCATGTTAGTCAAGCATTTCCCCTCTGCGTAGGCACATTGATTTGCGCCCTGGCCTGGAGTCTATCTCTACCTCAGCAATCTGTAACTAAAGGACTACACCTCCGTCCTTTTTAGGAAGGAAGCCTGCATCTGTGATCCTAGAAACCTGATCCTTGACCTAGGAGATAGAGCCAATAGCTAAAGATCTGTGTCTCTGTCCTTGCTCTCTTTCTTATCCATTACCCCCAACTCTATCTCCTGGCCTTCAGGGCTAACTCTTGAACGTGTATTGGAAGCAACTCAGAACCATTAACCTCTTAAGTGAAGATCATTGAGATCATTGCCAGCAACAATTCTGAAGCACTAAGCATCACTTGTACTTCACAAATTTCTGTTCTTCAATAAAACTCAGCTTGGCTTTTATGCAACCTGTCTGTTCTCTATTGTGTCTTTCTGACAGTCCTAATATTAGGGTATCCTACCTACAGTCATTTTTCCTGGTATCGTGGTTGATAATTTTGCTCTATGCCAGTTTGCACCAAAAATGAGTTAATTTCCCACATTAAGCCAAAAACATAGTCATGGAGGGTGGTAACTACCATATTTCAGAGAAAACCTGGTTAACACACATCAAAACAGCAGTTTGATCATGTCACTGATCCAGCTATGAACTAAAGGTTTTCTGTACATCTACTAACATGGCTATACCATCCCAAGAGGACCATGTGAATCAGCTCCTATTCAGACATGCATTAAAGCAGACAATGCTACAGGTGTTGTATAATTTCCTATGGACAGCGGATGTCTACAGCTGTACTGCATACAGTACTTGGTTCTATGGTACGAGCAGTAGAATGCCTTACATTTGGATACCTAGCCATCTATATGATTCAATTTTTTTAATTTTTAAAAAATATTAATGTGTTTTTATCTATTTTAACTTCTTATGTATTTTAAATGTTTTATATTTTATATTATGTTTTAATTCTGTAAGCCACCTAGAGATTTCAATATTAGGCGGTACAGAAATTCAATAAATAAACAAACGCTGAATGCAAAAAACAAACAAAAAAGAAATCTTTTCTTGAAAGTTAGAGGAAATACTCTTGATAACTGGATTGTACAAATGGGCTGAACTGCTGAATTTCACTTTGGAAATAGGCTAGCAAAATTGGGATCATCCCCCACCCCACGGTTTCTACCAAAGTTTGATGGAACTGTTTCCAGAATTGCTTTTCTAGTCTCTGACATGGAAGGATGCAGAACAGCCTAGGCTTCTGTGCATATCTAGAGAGGACAAATAAGACCCCCACCATGGATGAATTTTGTCATGATGTTGTCAATTTGCAACATCATGATTCTCAATTGAAGGTTCAGGAAGCCTCTATGCATGCATGGCAAGGCCTACTGAAACCCAGAAGCTTCCAAAACCTCTTCAGTTGAGTTCCTTGACAAATCTGCCAAGAGAGACTGAGAATCTGTTGTCAATCCCAATTTTGACCAGAATTTTTGGTCAAAATCTACTTGCTTCATCTTCACTGTATGCCCATTGGAAGCTGCCATAAACTGAGTACGCCATTGGTCCATCTAGTCCAGTAGTATTGTCTTCTCTGACTAACACAGCTCTCCAGGATCTCAGGCAGAGGTCTCTCTCATAACCTATTACCTGATCTTTTTATTTCTAGCACATGCTATTACCTGATCTTTCATATACTCTTTTACCTTGCAGGGGGGACTGGAAATTGAAGCTGGAACATTCTGCAAATTTATTATTTATTCACCCAGTCAGACAGGTGTTATTGACTGGTTTGTTTTATCCAGACATCGAGTCCTTCCCAAGGACCTGGGATGGCTGAATTTTATTCTCAATGTTGTTGCTGTTGTTATAGATATCGTCACAGAATATAGGCTGTTCCTAGTAAAGTTGCTTGATTGATGGTCATTATTTTCCTGGTCTTACGATCTAGTGTCTCTAGCTCAGCCTGGGTCCAGTCTATTATTCCTGCAGTGTATCTGATAACAGGTATAGCCCAGGTGTTTATGGCTTGTATGGTGTTCCCACCATTGAGTTTGGACTTGAGGATTTTTCTAACTCTCCTGATGTGTTCACTTCCAATTTTTCTTTTAACTTCAGTGTGTGTGATGTTATCAGCCTGGAGAATGCCCAAGTAGTCAAGTCAAGTCAAGTCAAGTTTTATTTACGGTCCTAGACCAAACAATCCATGCATACAAATAGCAGAACAATTTATAAAAACTCTATAGGTTCTCATTATACATCTTAAAAGCAATATAACAAAATTTAGCTACAGAGTTAAAATTAAAAACATTTTCATCAGAGAGTAAAAATTTAACAATTTGTTCAGCAGATCGGTCTGTCTGTTTACAGACCAGAGGTAGAATTAAGTGCTCCCTTGATTGCCTATGTATTTTACAGGATAATAGAATATGCTCAATAGATTCTATTTCCCCACTGCCGCATCTGCAGAAGCGTTCTTCCAGGGGAACACCATTGTATCTCCCGGCTAATAGTGCAGAGGGAAAAGAATTTGTTCTTGCCCTTGTAAATGCCCACCGGAATTTGCTGAGTGTAATATGGGACAAATAATTTGCTGGTGAAAGATCCCATCTAGTTCTTACTCCTTTATAGAATTCTGTCAAAGAGGCCCAGTTATTTTGCAATTCAATATCTGTCAAACGCTGTTTTACTATTCTTTTAGCATTTCCCAAGTCTAACTCCAACAGTTGTTCAGGGTCTATTCCTAGAGCAGCAAGCTTTTTACTAACTACAGTGCGCCACTGCGGTTGTGGGTTTAACGATAGAAACTGAGGAATTAGGCCCACCGGGCGTAGGTGGACTCTCAACCAAAAGTAAATGATTAATAGCCAGGCACGAGATTCGATCTTTATGAGGCCGGCCTCCATACGCAGTATTACATTTGCGGTGCATCTTGTTGTCCCAAAGATAGCTCTCAAGAAACCGGATTGAATTCTTTCAAGCATATCAAAGTTCGCATAAGGTCCCAATTGGATCCCGTACAACAGCTGAGGGATAACCTTTGCTAAATATAGTTTTAAAGCCGCAGGAATAAAACCTGCTCCCTGCGTTCTGAAAAATCTGTTAATTGCCACCACACTGCGTTTTGCTGAGTCAGCTACCATTCTCATATGTGCCGCTTTCCCAGCATTTTGTTGAAAAACCACCCCAAGATATTTTATTTGATTGACCTGTTTTAATTTATGTCCATCCAAGGTCCATGTAAATTTCCTTGGTTTATTTTTAAAGCACATAATTTTAGATTTGTTATAATTGATCTTCAAGTGTTCCTCTTGGCAATATGATCTTAGAACGTCTAAAGCTCTTTTGAGCCCGACCCTGGTTTGAGATAAAATAACCGCGTCATCCGCGTACATCAGGATCGGGATCTTTTTGTTGGCTAATTTAGGTGCATGGATATCAACATTTTGCAGCCGTTTAATCAGATTGTTAATGTAAAGATTGAATAAATAAGGGGCCAACACACACCCTTGCCGCACACCTTTCTCTGTTGGAATTGAATTGGTGAAATTGCCGGCAGTGTCTAAACGTACTCTTAAAGAGGAGTTCTCATGGAGCTTGATGAGCAATAATAAAAGCCTTTGATCTATAGATGTACTAGCCAATTTAGTCCATAGTAAACTCCTTGAAATTGAGTCAAAGGCCATTTTAAGATCCACGAAAGCGGCGGACAGTGGTCTTTTATGGACCCTAACTTGTTTGTCCACAAGTTGTTGTAAAATTAAGCAATGGTCCATAACCGATCTATTCGGTCTAAAACCTGCTTGCTCATCATGGATTATATGCTCCTGCTCCATCCAAGAGCAAAGTTTTACACACAGATGTTTGGCGTACAATTTACTTATTATATTCAAAAGGCTAATTGGCCTGTAATTAAAGGGATCCTCCCTATTGCCTCTTTTATAGATCGGGACCACCATGGCTGAGCCCCACTGCTGAGGGAATTGTGCAGTTTGATCTATATAGGTGAACAAAAGAGCCAATGCTGGAGCCCACCAGTCTATATGAGCCTTTAATAGTTCTGGAGGGATGTAATCGTTCCCGGGTGCTTTTCCACCCTTCAGTTGCATAATTAGTTGTTCCACCATAGGTGGAGACCGTAGGCCAGGAAGGTAAAGTATCTATATGTAGGTCAATCTGGGGTTTAAATGTGTGGTTGCTATAAAGTTCCCGAAAGTGTGATTCCCATAATTCAGGGGCAATTGGACAGGCCTGTTCTGAGTTTACCTTGTTTTGGGATAATGAAATCAGCCTCCAAAAATGTGTTAAATCGTTTTTCCTGGCTGCTTCTATCAGAGATAACCATTCCTTTTGAGTTGCAGTCATCTTCTTAGTTCTAAGAAGAGCTTTATACTCCTTTTTCTTTTTAGACAGTTCTAATTGTGTATGTGTAGATGGAATGCCCAAGTATTTGTAAGGTTCTTTCTCTTCCAGGTTCTTGATCTTGCTTCCATTGGGCAGTTCTATTCCTTCTGTTTTTCTTATTTTCCCTCTGTTCATTATTAATGCAGCACACTTGTCTAGTCCAAACTCCATTGCTATATCGCTACTGAATATACGGACAGTGTTTACCAGTGATTTGATTTCTGACTGGGACTTTCCATACAACTTCAGATTGTCCATGTACAGCAGATGGTTGATTTTACTTGATGTTTTAGATGTTTGGTATCTGAGGCCTGTTTTGTTTAGTATTTGTGAAATTTGAATCATGGCAATTACAAACAACAGAAGGGATAGTGAGTCCCCTTGGAAAATACCTCTTCTAATGCTAACCTGTCCAAGTGTCTCACCATTGATTGTTAACTGCGTTCTCCACATGCTCGTTGCTTTTTAAAATAAATATCTGAATGTTTTTGCTGACACCAGTTGTTTCTAAATATTTCTTGTTTACACAGTCAGACAGGTGTTATTGACTGGTTTGTTTTATCCAGACATCGAGTCCTTCCCAAGGACCTTGGATGGCTGAATTTTATTGTCAATTGTTATAGATATCGTCACAAAATATAGGCTGTTCCCAGTAAAGCTGCTTTTTGTAATTGGCTGATGGTGATTTCTGTGGCCCCTATGGTGTTGAGGTGCTCTTCAAGGTCTTTTGGAACTGCACCCAGGGCGCCAATTACCACTGGGATTATTTTGGTCTTTTTCTGCCACAGCCTTTAATTTCAATTTGTAGATCTTTGTATTTGGTGATTTTTTCTATTTCTTTTTCTTCTATTCTGCTATCCCCTGGTATTATTATTATTATTTTATTGCATCTATATCCCGCTCTTCCTCCAAGGAGCCCAGAGCGGTGTACTACATACTTGAGTTTCTCTTTCACAACAACCCTGTGAAGTAGGTTAGTCTGAGAGAGAAGTGACTGGCCCAGAGTCACCCAGCTAGTATCATGGCTGAATGGGGATTTGAACTCGGGTCTCCCTGGTCCTAGTCCAGCACTCAAACTACTACACCACGCTGGCTCCCTATACATAATAAAGTATGTGATCTGCCTCCCCCAGCTGCAGGTGATGTGAACTTTACCATAGTCTAGATTCCCTAACTAAAATTTACAGGTAAGTTTATTCACTTTAGCAACACCCTTAGGATAGCTTATAATCACCTCCATTTTTTTTCTTGTAATCCCAACCAACTCTGTGAGATAAATTGAGCTAATAGAGGGTGACTGCCCAAGGCTTCCCAATGAGTTTCATGACAGAGCAGGGTTAAACCCAACAGAATGCACATCTGTCATTCACATGTGTTAACTGAGAGAAAGACCGGTGTGAAAACAGAGGAACCTGTGGTGTAGCTAAAATTGAATAAGGTGTGTGTGTGATGTCTCAGGGCCTCTGAGGGAGAGGGGACCCACCAACTGAGCAACAGCTTGCTCTACACTCCCAACCCCTGCCCCAGGTCTCTCTGAAAAAGAAGGTGGGGAGGAGCAGGAGCCCATCTCCACTTTCTGCCCCTAGGCCCACCCCAACTTTGCTAAGACTCTGAGAGTGCTTGTGGGACTGCGTAAAGTGTAAAGCTGCTCTAATTAACAGCTTTTTTTTCAGTGCCAGGACTCCATCCTGAAACATATGATGTCACAGGACAAAGGCAATCTGTCTTATTATGTGTAGCATGTCTCCTCCTTACTGCATGTTTAAGGGAAATAAATGTTCTAGCTCTCTGCTGAATACAGAGACTTTACCTGGATCAAGCTTCCCTGTCACAAATGGTTTCTTCCTTTGTCAGCCCTACAAAGGAACACAGAAGGCATTGCTTTAATCCACAATCACTGGTGTGGTCCCCACCCCCCTACCCCCAGTGGAGAGGCTTTTCTGTTTCTCAGGAGTTCATAAGAGTCTTTTCTCAGGGCTTTTGGCCCCCACCCCACCCTGCTGCCACACCCAGTCTTCCAGCAAATACTACCAGTTAAAGAGATGCCGCCAATTCCACTCTGGTAAGATGCTTGTTGTCAAAGAGAAGCCAATCACAATAATGTCAATAATAATGCCAATATTTTACCTAGATATCAGACAGATCCCAAAGAGATGTCAATAATTCCACCTGGGCAATATGCTGATAAATGTTTTTACCTCAAAATCAGTCCAATATATGCTTTGGATAAAACCTGGGGCAAAGAGGCACCTCAGCAACAGAACACCTGCAGCATGGATGTAAGGTATGAAAACAGTGGGATCCAAGGTGCCACGGCATTATATCATCAAAGCACTGCAGAGTAGTGTGGACTGGCAGCCTCCTAGAAACAAAGCTATAACGGAAAGGAATGGGGGAGTCTTAAACTGAGAAGGGAGAGCAATTGACTCATGCTAATGGATACATATGCAATATTAAATGAAATTGAACTGCACCTTCTTTGCAAGGTGGCACATAGGGGTGAAGCGTCTGTGTACCATGGGATCCATTTCAAGAATGGTGTGGGAGAGGGCAGAAATCCGCTGCACCATTCCAGTTCTGCCTAATGGTGGTTGAGCTCCTAATTCACGGAGCACTGTGTAAAATATTTACCTATGCCTCTTTAGCAAGGCTCCTTGTGAGACTTCAAGGGAGTACATAGCCAAAGGGAGTTCCTTTATACCAATTAAATGGAAGCGTATTAGAAGGAGAGCAATTTAGCACACTCGCTCCTTGCAGTAAGCTCTGTGCTTAAACACCTCAATGGGGCTCTTTTTAATGAAGAATCAACTGGCCTCCCATGCACCTGAGGAGGATTGCTGGGCCTAGAGTCCTGAATTTCCCTCAAAGGAAGGAAATAGGTGTGCAGCAAAGTGTCCAGCTGTATGATATATTTGGGTTATGCTCAGGCTGAACTGTAGTGGGAAAGAGAATGGGCGGACACGTGTGGATAAATATTTTTTCCTCTGAGCTGGTAATGGGTGTTCGCCATCTTGACACAAATGGAGGCTTATCAAAAGCTTGGCTGTGTATGAAGTATTCTCTCTCCCCCTTCTTGTGTTCTTTCTCATATTCACTTTTTATTCCAAATCCTTTCCCAAACACAGCCTTGTAGTTAGATCTCCTTTGTTTTTCTATGGCTTTCTACAGCAGCTTACACAAAACCATTGTTCTCCTCCCTGTAACCAAATCCAGATATTGGCCTCCTCTGTTCCGTGATCTTCCTTTTGCGTCTGATATATTACTTCTGAATGCTGTTAATGTAGGACAGAGAACAGATGAGAACTATTTCTCAAACAAATCTATGTTCTCTTTTGTGACTCTTTTGTTTGATTTACAGATAGGCATTTCAGTTATCATTCTTAATGCTGATTTACTGAATCTATTTTTTTTAAGTATGCATCTAAGGTTTTTCAACTATCTACGTGAGAATAGAAAGTGTAAACAGCAAGTGAGGACAAGTGTGTAAAGTGGATAATACACAGATATCCTGTGTGATCAGTCACAAAACACATACTGCTGTACACATGGGGTGTTGTGATTGCACTTCCTGGTCTCATCCCCACACTGCACCAGCCCTCCATGTGTCGGAGATCCTAGCTGCTCAGGAACCTACACATGTACATCCCAATTTTTGTAAAATCTGTCTGCGTGATTGGTACCTTTGGGGGGGGAAAGGGGTACAGATCCCATGTCCAGGCCCCTGCGCAGCAAAGAGTCAAACCATTAACATTTTGGTTTAGGTTTTGGTACAGGTTCATCAGCATTTTAAAACTTTCTGGTTCAGTTCTAGTTCACACACTAACTTTAAAAAGTCATATTGTAACCCGTTCAGAAACTTTGATCCAGTTTTGAACCGGCGTAGATACATTTCAAGCAGTATAATATAGAACTCTTGTGCTTATAACACAGCTTAGGGGTGTGCACAAAATGGATTTTGCATTCTGTTTCAAGCTCAAAATGAAATGCAGATGGCCGAAACGTTCTGTCAAAACAACCGGTCCAACTGGTTGTTTTGATGGAACAAACTCAAAATGTTTTTGAGTTTTTTGGCCATAGGGAACAATGGGGAAACTCAAAACATACCGTTTTGAGTTGCTCCTAGGGTAGCTCCTAGGGACATCAAAGCGGGTTGAGTGGTAGTGCATGATGGGTGCTACCTATCTTCCAACCCTCAAAAGGAATGGGAAAGCAGACAATTTCTAACAAAATGTTAATCTTTTCCCCAAACCCCCATAGGATCCTTAAAGGTTAAAATTTGTTTAAAATCTCCTGCTTGCCTATTTCTTTTGTGGGTTGGGTGGTAGGTAGCACTCACCATGCCCACTTTGGTGTTCCTAGGAGCTATCCATGGGGAACAATGGAATGTTTTGAGTTTTCCCATTGTTCCCTATGGCTGGGGAAAGCTGCACTCACAGAGTGCACTGCACACAAGTTTTGCATGGCAATTAGCAATGGAGGATACCTGAAGGTGCCTGAGGGAATCTTATATTCGAGGGCAGCAGCAGGAGTAGCTGGTGGAAGCGGGTGTTCTCTACCACCTAGAATGGCTGCTTGTTCAAAGTGATCATCTTGGCAATTGCGTGGGTGATGAGATGAGGCTTTGCGTGATAAGACCGGTTGCCCACCAACTACACCCACCACACAGGCAACTTCCACTGCTTGGGAGCAGAAGTAGATGTCTTGCCACTAATCAAGGGTACACCAGGCCTATTGTGCCAGCAGGAGGAGCCCCTGCCCCCGGATGCTGTAATTGCATGTGCTTCAGCATCTCCGACATCCCAAGACACTTAGCGTCCTTCGCCTTACTGACCTGAGACCTGCAGTGGGTGCAGACAGCATAGGTTGAGTCATCAGGGCAGAGCTCAAAGTGGTTCCACATCATGCTGCTTTCTCAGCCAGCCTGGCCCCATTTTATTGGGGTTTCAGGTTCCTTCTGGGGGCTGCCACCACCACTGCCCTCAGTCTGGGGCTGAGAAGGTCCAGGAAGTGGAATGAGTTCTGTCTGCTCAGTCCCAGCCCAGGGGGTCACATGCCAAAAGGGAGTGGGGAGGATGATGATACTGATCTGGCTGGGCTAGCAGCCAACACAATCCACTCCGCTGCTAAAGGAAGAGCTTCTTCTCTGATAGGGGAGGACCTCTCCTCTAATTCTAGCTCAGCTACCAAAGACAAGCCTGTGTGCAGGCACAGCAGTGTGGACTACTCAGGAAGTAGGTCCCTCTTGCCATCGCCCTCCACAACCAGCATCACCCTCTCTCTGACTACCAGCCTTTCACTCTCTTGGATATCTTGGTTTTTTAAAAAAAGTTCAAGCCGTAACTCTTATGTGGTGTGCGGGGGAGAAGAAGCACCTTTGAGGCAGGTTCAGGGTTGGTCTATTTATGCTGTTTGTGCCACAGACAGCACTGTGCTATAGTAGTGCACACACAGAAGTGCACATACAAAAGCTAGAAAAATTAAATCCCCCCAAATAAAGAAGTAGATTTTATTTGGGGCTGAGTAGGTTTGGAGGGGAGCAAGCAACCATGGGGTAAGTCGAAGGGAAGGGAAGGGGGATTACTGTGGCCTCTCCTAACCCACTCATCCTGTCCTACAGTCCTACCTATTACCTAATCCCTTTCCCAAACTAGTCCCTATTTAAGGAACTCTAACCTGACCGGGGGAGAGATGGAGTGGAATTACTTTCTGGCCTCTTCCGCTGGAGTCTGGCCAGGTGGTGCTCTCAGAAGCACTCTAGCACACTGGGACTCAGCAGCTGGGGCGGGTGGGTGCCAGGTGGGCACCTACCCACCCCAAAAATTAAAAAAGAAAAAGCTGGTGGGGGAGAACCAAAAACCACCAGGGAAACAGAGAGAACCTAGCAGGCTGGGCACCAGACAGAAGTAACAGAACACACCAACCTATAAAGACAAAAAGTGTTTGAAGTCCAATCCAGGCACACAACAGCAGCAAAGGTACGCTGGGGCTGCAAAAAACAAAACAAAACAAAAAACAGTCAGCACAGGACCCCAATTATGAAAGCCACCAGGGTCTGCCTACAACAAGAAGAAAATCCACAGAAGAAGAAGAAATTCACAGCAAAGCCACTGGAGCTGCTGGTACAATTTTTAAAAAGAAGTTGGGGGGGGGGAGCAGTTGGCTGGCACTGCGAAAAAGAAAAAAGAGAAACAGAAGCCAGCACTGTAGACACTCTGTCTATATTTCTCTCCACTGGGCCAGGCAGGCCAGGCCACCACCACCAATCTGCTCTGCTCTGCTCTCTGCTGCAGTCAATCTCTGATTCTTCCTCTGATGTATCCTCTTCAAGAGAGGCACACTAAACGGCTCTCTCTGCCTCCCAGTCCCCTTAAATATATTTTGAAACTCCCTCCTTTGGTTCCCCCACTTCTCCCCTGCAAGCCAATGGCTGCATGGTTGCCCATGACAACACTTGATTTGTATGATAACAAGCCCACCAAGAAGCAAGGAGATTGTATGCCAATTGAAGATTGGTGCCAGAAAACCAATCAATAAGGGAGAAACAGGTGTCCAAAATGACGTTCGGAACATAAAATGTTCTGATCTAAATAGTTGTTCTGCTCCGAACGTGAAACAGGCCCTTTATTTAAAGGGTGCTCTGTTTTGAGCTGGAAACATTCAAAACAGCGTTTCACCAACGAAATGTCCTGCCCATCCCTAACGCAGCTTTATAAAAGGACTACAATGATAGCTATTTCATTGTATTTGCTATTTTCTTTCTTTAAAACCTATTTTGGTTTTGTATCCAAAAGTGCTTTGTACAAGCAGAGAGCACTTCCGCTCATGCAAGTCTCCCTCTCCCCAATATGCATTGATGCTTCCCTGTTTACACTGAACAGGATGTAAAACAGGGAAATCACCCTATTTCGGATGAATAGTAGAATGGCATCAAGCAAGAACGAAGTGCCAAGGAAACATGATGAGACTCCAACCTGAGTTGTTTCACACAGAGGCCTTCTTTCTGGACAAAGCCTGTGAGTGGGCAAGCTTTTGCTGGGGCATCAAGAGTCCTAGGCCTTGCCTAGCATTTGTCCGTCCTTCCTTCTCAGATAGATCTTGGGGCAGTTCCGGAGGGGGGGCATGGATTTATTTCAGTGAAAATATGTCCAGGATGAGAATGTTAATGTCAAAAAATATTATGATTTGTTTCAAACATCTAACATGTGGGCTGCAGCTTGCCCACCCAGAAAATGCACTTTGCCCTTTCTGGCCTCACCCTCAATTATTTTTCTGGTGTTGTCACTAGACAGATCACTGGGAAATATAATTTCTCCACATACAGTTGGAGCAGAGGGGAGCCCACCACAGCTCAAACAAACCAACAAACAAACCACATAGCCTAGTGCTTAGACTGCTGAACTAGGACTGGGAAGACCCGAGTTCGAATCCCCAGTCAACCATGAAACTCACTGGGTGACTCTGGGCCAGTCACGTATCTCTCAGCCTAACCTACTGATGTGGATGGGGCTTGTTCCTGGGTCCGCTTAACCAATCAGCCAGACACAAGGATTGGGAACTATTAATTGAGGTTTTATTGCTTCTGCAGATAGCAATAGTTAATCAGTAGGCTCATGCTCTCAAACCGATTACAGTTTGGTTACAGGTGCGCCTTACATTTATACAAACAATCTAAATAGTGCTGACACCCTAGACACAGTATGGTGGTCTAAGTATTTAGTACGCATGTGAATGCCTGATTCATTGTTCATCGGATGATTACTCCTTATTTGGTTAGATCCTGTTTTCTAGCCTGGGAAGCTTAGTTAATCATGAGAGGCAGTGATGTCCCTGAGTTTGGGCTAGGTTACTTTAAGCTAGAATGAGGTTTTCTAGGCAAAACTGGAGTTTCTTTGGCTTTCTAGACACATCACTACCTCACAGGGTTGTTGTGAGGATAAAAATAACCATGTACACTGCTTTGAGTTCCTCAGAGGAAGAGTGGGGTATACGTGTAAAAAAATAAAATAAAAATAAACCAGTTACCATGCTGTAGCTGGCCTAGTGACAAAGTACGTGTGTGAAGAGGCTCTGCGGGGATCAGCCAGGAGCTCATGCCCATCTCTCCCATGAGCATGCATGCACTGTTGCGCTACAGGACAAAGACTTCTGAGCACTGGAAACACTCTGCAGGTTCGGAAACGTGTAACTGAGGATCATACATCATGCTTACTTGCCCCATTTCCTGAACTTTTGAGCATTAGCACTGTAGTTCAGTGCTGGAGGAGAGTTGGAACTTTCATTCTCACCTGCATGAGAATGGGTGGTACTTCTATTGTAACTAACAAATGGATTGATCTTCTGCATTCTATGAAAAGGAGAGGGAGGGAGGGAGGGAGAAGGAAGGAAGGCTCCCTGAAAACAGTAGACAAACATCTAAATTGCATCAACTCACACAGTTATTTGGGATTCCCTTCCCTTTATAAATCAATCCTCATTCCTCAGTCTTTGTGAAGCAAAAGAAATTTACTCCATCCTAATATTTGGGTGAGATGTTTTTCAAACATCACGATAAATATTTAATTTGACTATCCAAATAGACCCGCAGTTCTAGCGCTCTTGGACACTTCCACACTCTCCACTTAAAAGCTACGAAGGCTACCACAGACTCTCGAAGGGCATGTGCTCATCTTACAGGGAGGAAAACAACAACACAGAAACCAGCAATGCAGCCTTCCACTTTGTCTCATCAGGTAGAAAAAGATTCTCAACAGAGAAAAAATGAAAGCACAGCTTATAAAGGAAGAAAATGCAGCTACTCTGGTGTTTCCATCTGGGGAACATCCTTGGGGTGTTTAGAGTAGTACCTAGAAGGGATAAAAGCAAATAAACATGATTGGTATGGTTTCATCATCAGCTCTGCCCCCCCCCCCCGCCCTGCTATTGACACTTAGCTTCTAAACACAGCCGTAGGAAGCTATAGATTTAATGCTTCTCACACTGAATGGGGAAGACGAAGGAAAAAAGAGGGAGGGGGCCTGCCTCTCCTCTGGTCCCAGCATTTGAGGTAATGGCCCCTCTGTAGCCACCCAGTAGCTGGATTCAGCAGATGTGAACCTAGATTCGACAAGCCCCTGTCAGGAAAGGATATACTGTAAACCTGAAGTGGCCAACCTGAAACTCTCCAGCTGTTGTTGGACTACAAGTGCCATCATCCCAAGCTGCAATTGCTGATACAGACTAAGGCGAAAACAAACAAACAAAAAACTACTATGCTTAGTCTTAAGAGACCACGACAGGAGGATTGAAATTTTGAGTGTACTCTCTCTCTCTCTCTCTCTCTCTCTCTCTCCCCCCGCCCTCTCCCCCTGGGGACTGTTTTACTTGAAAACTCCCTACTGCAAAGCTGTGATTGGCTGCTTTGCTCTGATATCATGTGCCATTAAAAACATTATAGGGCCAGAACATCTCAATAAAACCTGAATCAAGGCATCAGAAATATGCACGGCACACTGGTGACAGTGCAGCGAGTGTGATGTCACAACATGAGAAATGCTGAGAGGCGCTTAACGGACACGTTGCGAAACTGTGGCAGCATGGAATCTTGAAAATGCCCATTTGACACTCTTGGAATTATTAAATATTTCCAACACCATCTCATCTTTTTCTATGCAAAATGGGGTGGAGTCATGGAACTCTGGGGAAGCATACAGCTGCCCTTTCTCCTAGTACTCCTAGAAATGAGCAAAAGGCTCATTTCAACTTTTGGCGTGAAAGCAGCTGAGATGCTGCTGCACACACAGGTAGAGCAACCCAGGCTCTCCAAAGGAGCTGACTTTATGCAAAACCGGCGATTGCAGTCAAAACACTTACAGCAATCAATTGAAGTTGTTGGTAAAGTTTTTTTCCATGTCCCATAAATTATTGAACAGTTAATTTCGTCTTTGTGCCTCCAAGACATTCTAGCTTAAGGGATGACAGCTTTATCCATTAAAGCAAGCGTGGTGACAGCAGTTCAGTGAGTGCCGAGAGAGCTGCAAGCAAAGGAGGGCCCATTCACAACTGCATTACCACTGAGAAATGCTGGGACGCATCAACATCTTAATCAATATGCAAGAGTCAATTACTGGGAAGCACAAGCTTAAGCAGGGTCTGATTATTAGGTTCACATTCAGGCAGCCAAATGGGTTTAATCAATATGGACCTAAATATCAAGAAGTTTACACATAGCTGCCACCTCCTGATCATTTCACAGTATCTGTCTATTTATCCTACTTGTAATAATGTTGCATTTATCTTCTACCTCCAGGGTACTGCAATGGGCATTCATTTGGTCCCACCATATGCAATTTGTTTCATGGAAAACTCGAACAAGACATTCTTTAAAAAGCCACTCACAAACCACTTAATTGGTGGCCTTATTTTGATGACATCTTTGTACTCTGGACAGATGGTAAGGAAAGTTTAGAGGCATACAGAAACTACATTAACTACATCCCACAATCAAGTTTATTCCAACAGAATTATGGATAATCATCATATCTCTTTCTTGGATGTTCTGCTCACCATTGAGAGCAGCAGTCACTGATATTTACAATGGACCCACTGATATCCTCTGAACTGGACATCCTACCATTCAAAACATCCTAAGAAAAACATCCTAAATAGCTTAGCTGTGAGGATTAACATCATCTACAACAATAAAGATAATTGTTTTAAAAGAACCAATGGACTAAATGTACTGTATATCCTACAAGAGGATATCCCCCAAACACTATCAACTACAACAGACATCAAACAGCTGTATTACCCAGAGGTACCATTATCCATAACAATGATACATCTACTAAAAAATCACCCCACATCCCATTTATGGTTGATTTCCATCCAGTGGTCCCTGACTATCATCTGGCAATCAGAGAAAGCTATGCAGTACTAGCCAATTCAGAATGTCGATCTAAAGCTATCAGTCAATCACCAGTAACAGCATTTGCCATGTTACTAGTGAGAGCAGTGCTTAAACCACCATCAATAACTGAGGATCACATAGCTGTGTTTTCAAATGCTGCATCGCTTATCTTAAAGAGATGGTCACCTTCAGGAGCACTTTGACTGGCAGAACTTATTCTCCAACAAAACATCAGCTGCAGAACCTAAAATGCTTTTTACATCATTGAATGTTAATACCCAGAATGCCATATCCATATTGTTGATCTGCATATTTGCTTTAGAAACCACTCATCTTCAAAATTATCACAAAAATTGGAACAACCAATCACTGAGCATTTTAATTCAGATAATCACCGCCTCCCTTATTTGCCCTTTATTGCCATAGAAATAGCATCTGATTTTTTTTAAGTGGAAACATAACATTTCTGGAGATATAGATTAGATACATCAACACCACATGACCTAAACCTGGAGGATAACACATAAGGGAGCTCTTCTCATGATCACTGAGAAGAGCTCTGGGGCAGTCTGTGGGGAGAGTGGGTTACACTTACCCTCCCTGAAGACAATCGTCTATATTTCCTTGGGCGGGCACATTGCTCACCAGACAACCAGCAGCTGCTTCCTGCAACTCCAGGGGTCGGGGTGCAGGGAAGCGCCATCGTGCGTCACTCCGCCACCCCCCAAACTCCCATAATGCACCTCATGAGTGTGCAGTGCATTATTGGGATTCCCTCTCCCCTGCTTGACACACGATCAAATGCATGAGGTTAAAGGAGTGTTCGCTCCCCTTACCTCATTTAGAAGCAAGGCTACTTAGGCGGGCTTGCCTCCGTGTAGCTGCCAGGATTGGGCCTGATCCCCGTGGTTCACATGTGTGTGCAAAACCGGGCTGCCTCCCTTAGCCTGGTTTTGCACACATGTGTGAATAGCCTCGAAAGCTGCTATAACTGTCAGTTGAGCCCAGTACCTGCCATTCTTGTCAGAACTAGGCGAAGCAGAAGCCAAAATGGTTTGTTTTTTTTTTAAAAAATGTTTTAAAAATTGCCTCCATTCTTCTAGGATCTAGACTGTGCGTGTCTGAATACCATGTCAATGGTTTACGGTTCTAATACAGGTGCAGCCCTGAACATTCTATCACTCTTAAAATCTATAGTATCTATCCAACTACCCACCCACCCCTCTGTTAAGCACCCCCCCCCGTGCAATGTATTGATTTTCTTTTCAGTTTCCCTCACAAAACTGTTGCAAAATTCCCACTATCTCCACCACCTGTGAAAGAAGCAACAAAAATTGTCGGGGTTGGGGTTGGGGGGTTGGACCAGGACTACCCTAATCTGATTTGAAAACAAGTTTTAGAGATTTGGAAAGAAGAAACAAGACAGCCTGTTTAAGTTGTACATATCTAGAAGAGGAGGTAGCTGAGTGCAGAATCACATTTTGCAGATGAAAATACTACTACTGCTATGCTGCTGCTGCTATTACTACTATTACTACTACTGCTACTACTACTACTACTACTAAGAATACTTATATACTACTTCTCAACAAAAGTTCTCAAAGCGGCTTACATAGAAAACTACTTTCATGCCATGGATTACTGCCAAACCGCCAAATCAACTATTACAGATTGCTAAAGACTGAATTTCACCTGCTGTACGCTGTGCATTGCATAGTGGCTTAGTGCTGTGCACCCACTGACATGCAGGCAGGTGACCTAGAGACCATGCCTTCACCCACTCCCTTGGAGATATAATTCCTAGACACTCTGGGGAGGGTGCCAAATCCTGCAGAACCACTCTAGCATCTCACATAACAAAAATCAACAAAGCTTCCCCAGGAAGCCAAAATAGAAACAAAATAGAGACAATGATTTACCAGGTGAGTAGGGACTGTGAACTGTGGAAGCCACCTAATGGTGCAGCGGGGAGGTAACCTGCCTAGAGAGCAGGAGGCTGTTGGTTCGAATCTCCACAGGTGTGTTTCCCCAGAATATGGGAAACTCCTATATCGGGCAGCAGCGATATAGGAAGGTGCTGTAAGGCATAATCCCATACTGCGCGGGAGATGGCACTGGTAAACCCCTCATGTATTCCACCAAAGACAACCACAAGGCTCTGTGGTCACCAGGTGTTGACACCAACTCGACGGCACCAACCAACCAACCAGGGGCTGTGGATCCTAGATGGTAGGGACTGTGGATTCCAGAGGGTACGGACGGTGGATCCTAGGAAATGCTGTCCTATCCGATGGTCAGCAAGCCTTATCTCTGAGAGTTAGGCATAGAATTAAAAGCACTATCTGCTGGATATGTGTACTGTATTGAACTGGGTTCACCAAGAGCATCTTGAGCTTCTGAGCTGGACTTTAGTAAAGGACATGAATGTAGGAGAAACTACTAGGTGGGGTAAGGGGGCATCCTGCTAAGCTGAGCAAACAAATTGGCCCCAGCCACTGCCACAAGTCTCTCTCCAACCTTTATTATTATTATTATCAGAAACACGGAGGGCTGGTAAGGGGGAGAGTGCGAAAAAATGGTCTGTGTAACAGGATAGTGAAAGAATGACATATTTGTCTGTAAAGTATAAATATGAACAGCTATGGAGATCTGGTGCTGCAGCGCTGCTAGGTTTTAACTCCAGCAACATTCATCTATTGCCAGGAAACACTAGATTTAGTACCTGAGGGATTGCAGTCTCAAATACCTTCTGCATTTCTTTTTTAATATGCTGCCAAGAATTTAAATTGGTAAAAGCTGGGGACTGACAAGAAAAGAAAAAAACTTGATCCCCAAGAGCTTTTCTGGCACTGGTTTATCAGGGAATATGGTACCGTTATTTTTATTATATTTGTTATTTTTTTGGTGGTGGTCAGGGAGCTCATTTATAACCCAGTGACTTCTACTCCCAAATGTATTTTTTTTTAAAGTTAAACAAACAAATCGTTTGATTATCTTGGTGGCGCTAGGAGCTGTCATTCATTTTATATGCAATATGCCTTCTTGGACTGAACTCATTTTAACATATTTTTGGAAAGTTCAGGAGCAGGCAACAGAAAAGACTGGCTGCTAGGTACATGTTCAGCCCAAACCACCCCCATCCAACCATCCATCTGGAACCTCTCTAGCAGAAAAAAGGAGGGCTCACACTGGAGCATTATGGGGAATCAGTTGGCTTGCGGCTTCATCCTAAACACATTGGCCTGCACTCAAAGAGCCATGGACTACTTCCATGTGCCCCAAAGGGCTTTGAACTTTTATTTCTCAAACATCAACTCCACGAGCTGCAAAAAGGCAATGGTACTACAGAGCACAAGCCACCTAATGGTGCAGCAGGGAAGTAACTTGCCTCAGGAGCAAGAGGCTGGTGGTTTGAATCCTCGCTGGTATGTTTCCCAGACTATGGGAAACACCTATATCGGGCAACAGCCATATAGGAAGATGCTGAAAGGCATCATCTCATACTGCATGGGAGATGGCAATGCTAAACCCCTCCTGTATTCTTCCCAAGACAACCACATGGCTTTGTGATTGCCAGGAGTCAACACCGACTCGACGGCACAACTTTACATTTACCAGAGGACTAGAAAGTAACTAATGTAACGCTGATTTTCAAAAAAGGGATCCAGGGGGGATCTGGGAAAATACAGGCCCGTTAGCTTAACTTCATTGTTGGATAAATGGATGGAAAGCATACATAAGGACAACATTGTCAAACACATAGAAGCATGGCTTCTGCAAGGGCAAGTCTTGCCTCACTAACCTTTTGGAGTTCTTTGAGAGTGTCAACGGGCATGTGGGCAAAGGTGATCTGGTTGACATCGTATACTTGGACTTCCAAAAAGCTTTTGACAAAGTTTAGCAGTCATGGGATAAGGGGACAGGTTCATGTATGAATTGGTGGTAACTGGTTGAAGGACAGGAAACAGAGGATAGGGATAAATGGACAGTTTCCACAATGGAGGGAATACTGGACCAGTGCTCTTTAACTTGTTCATAAATGATCTAGACGTTGGGGTAACCAGCAAGGTGGCCAAATTTGCAGATGACACCAAACTAGTCATGGCAGTGAAGTCCAAAGCAGATTGTGAAGTGCTCCAAAAGGATCTCTCCAAACTGGGGGAGTGGGCAATAAAATGGCAAATGCAGTTCTGTGTAAGCAAGTGTTAAGTGATGCATATTGTAAGTGTAAAGTGATGCATATACAGCACTGGTCGCTCTGGTAGATGACCTTTTTCGGGACCTTGACGAGGGTAGTGTCCCTCTCTTGGTCCTTTTAGATCTCTCAGCGGCTTTTGACACTATCGATCATGCTATCCTTCTTGACCACCTGCGTGGGTTAGGTATCAGGGGCACTGTCTTACAGTGGTTCCGTTCTTACCTTAGCAGGTGTGTCCAGTCGGTATGCATTGAGGACAGGTGCTCTGACCCATGGCCACTCCTTTATGGAGTTCCCCAGGGTTCAGTTCTTGCCCCTGTTCTCTTTAACATCTATATGGAGCCGCTGGGTCAGGTCATTTCCTAGTTTGGAGTGAGATTTCTTCAATACGCTGATGATACTCAGCTGTATATTGCCATCCCAGACCATTCTGGGGATGCTGTTTCTGTGCTTACTCGATGCCTGGAAGCTGTTAAGGTCTGGATGTATCAAAATAAGCTCAGACTGAATCCCACTAAGACTGAACTACTTTTACTCAGCCCTTGTACCGGCCAGCAGCTGGATGTGAACCTTGTTCTAGATGGGGTGGCGCTGCCCTCAAAGGAGCTTGGTCGTGATTTGGGGGTCCTTTTGGACTCACGCCTCCTGCTTGAACAGCAGGTAGAGGCTGTGGCCAGAAGTGCTTTTGCCCAGTTTCATCTGATTCGCCAATTACGCCCTTACCTTGATCGGCAGGCATTAATGACAGTGACCCATGCCCTTGTTATCTCCCACTTAGATTATTGTAACGCTCTCTATCTAGGGCTACCTTTGAGGATGTTCGGGAAGCTACAATGGGTCCAGAATGCAGCAGCTCACCTACTCATGAGTGCCAGAAAATATGACAGGGTAACACCTCTCCTGCAGTCATTGCACTGGTTGCCTATTCACTTCCAAGTTCAATTTAAGGTCCTGGTTTTGACCTTCAAAGCCTTGCGGGGTTTGGCACCTGTCTACCTACAGACCCACCACTCCCAGCCAGTTACATCCTGTCCAGCCAGATCTTCTCAGATGGCCCTTCTGTTGGTCCCTGACTTCTGAGAGGTTCGGGGTGCTAGGACCCATGAAAGGGCCTTTTCGGTTGCTGCCCCACTTCTCTGGAATTCCCTTCCCCTTCAGATTCATTTAGCTTCTTCCTTATTGATTTTTAAATCTCTGTTGAAGACTTTTCTTTTTCGCCAGGGTTTTGCCCTGTAGTTTACCTATTTGGGTTTTTTTTTCTTTTTTTGTTAGTTACTTTAGTTTTTACTTTAGAATGCAATTTTAATGCTGTTTTGCTTTGCATGTTTTTGTACACCACCCAGAGTCTTCGGAGTGGGCGGTATATTAAATGTTTCAAACAAACAAACAAACAACCCAACCCCCCCCAACTTCACATATACACTGATGGGATCTGAGCTGTCAGTGACTGACTAGTTCCCAGTATTCCAGGTGTGGCTGCACTATAGATTTGTATAAGATTATTATGATATAAGCAATTCTGTTTTCAATCCCTAGGATGGAATTTGTCTATTCCACAGCTGCCGTACACTAGGTCAACATTTTCATTGAGCACCACAACCCCAAGGTATTTTTCCTGGTCTGACATGGGCAGCTCAGACCACATCAATGTATATGTGAAGTGGGGATTTTATTTACCTTTTTGTCTCAGTATGCATCACTTTACACTGCAGTTGCCATTTTGTTGTCCATTCACCTAGTTTGGTAAGATCCTTTTTGAGCTCCTTGCAATCCATTTTGAATTTTAATTGCCCTGAATAGTTTGGTATCATCAGCAAACTTAGCCACCTTGTTGCTTGCTCTAACTCCCAATCATTTATGAACAAGTGAAAAAGCACTGGTCCCAATACAGATCCTTGCGGGACCCCATTTCTTACTTCCTTTCATGTATCTCTTTTCAAACTGCTCTCACAACTAGCATAACCCTGCCTGGACTCTCCCAGGTGATAGGGGCAGCCTCAGTGCCTCAGTGAGAAGTGGTGGGATCCTTGTGGATCCCTCCACTCCCCACCCGCCAACGCCCTTAACAAACCCAGCCCCTTAACGAATCCTAACCCCCTTAATCCGGCTACCAGGTATTGTGCCACTGCGTGCAGCCCAAGGAGTCACAGAGATGAGTATATAGAAGACTCATCTGAGGGGGGAATCCCCAGTGCAATGCACATGCTGTGCATTTACTGAGGGGTGCCTAGAGACCTGAACAAGTTCCAGCTCCAGATCCCTACACCCTGCTCTGTGCTTCACGGAGCTGCACGGAGCAGGGCTGCCTGTGTGGGCATGCAGGAGGTTCGCCAAAGAGGACCTGCTTGGTCGTGTGTGGGGAAGGGAAGGTGAAAGCAGCCTTCCACCCGGGCCCTCCCTGCCCACACAGTGCAATTGTGTGAATTGCCCCTCAGTGTTATATTGGCTACCTTTCAATCCTCCGGCATAAAGCCTGATTTTAGGGACAAAGTGTATATTTTGCTAGAAGATCAGCAATTTCACATTTGAGTTATTTAAGAACTCAAAGGAGTTATTTGAGAACTGCAGCCTGTATGAAATGATTTATTATTTTTATTTTTATTTTTCAGAATCATTGTCTCTTGCCATTTCTATTTGGTTCCATTCTTCAGACTCCTCACCCCACTCCAGAAAGTCAGTTCAGCTATGGGTATCCGCCCTACTTCTTCTATAGTGCAAAGAATTAAGTCCGCTTCTCTTCATGTTATGCACCTTCCTTAAGCATCCCTTTCACTCTGTTATCACATAACTATCCAATTACTTCCCAGGCAGGTTTCTGGTTTCTGGTGTATTTAAAAACATTTTAATTGTTCATGTTGATGTTTTTAGCCAAATGTTTCTCAGATTAGTTTTTTGCATCTCTTATTGTAACCTTGCATTTCTTTTGTCAAAGGTTGTGTTCTTTTTTTGTTTTGTTGTTGTTCTCATTTGGGCAGGCCTTCTGTTTTCTGAAGGAAGTCTTTTTGTCATGTATAGCTTTCTTGACTTCATGCTGGCACCCTCTTTGACTTGGTGCTTAACTTCTTTGTGGTGTATATTCTAACTGAGCTTCTATTATTGTGGTTAGAAACAAATGGATCATAGAACAAATCAATCCAGAATTTTCACTCGAGGCACAAATGACCAGGCTCAAACTCTCATACTTCAGAGACATTATGCGAAAACCCAGCTCCCTTGAGAAGTCCAGAATACTGGGGAAAGTTGAAGGAAAGAGAAGACGAGGACGACCAGCAGCAAGGTGGATGGACTCGATTATCTATCTATCTATCTATTACATTTATATCCCGCTCTTCCTCCAAGGAGCCCAGAGCGGTGTACTACATACTTGAGTTTCTCCTCACAACAACCCTGTGAAGTAGGTTAGGCTGAGAGAGAAGTGACTGGCCCAGAGTCACCCAGCTAGTTTCATGGCTGAATGGGGATTTGAACTCGGGTCTCCCCGGTCCTAGTCCAGCACTCTAACCACTACACTACGCTGGCTCTATGTAGTCGCTAAGAGACGACACTTAATCAATCAATCAATCAATCAATCAATCAATCAATCAAAATAACCTCCATGAATTTTGAAAACCCTCTTGCTTTCCCTTTCAGTTTCCTTTTTACCAGTCCACTCATTTTTTAGAATTTCCTCTTTTGAAATCAAATGTGTTAGTGCTGGATTTCCTTGGCAATTTTTCACTTGGATATGTATTGAATTTGATAGCACTGTGAACACTTGTGAACACTGTTCCCTATCAGTTGAACATTTATATCTTGCACCAGGGTCCTGGGTGCCCCTTAGAATTAAGCCCAAGGTTGTTGCTCCCTGGTTGGTTCCCAGAAACAACTGTTTTAAGGCACAGTCATTTAGGGCAGAGATTCTCAACGTGGGTTCCCAGATATTATTGGACTTCAACTCCCATAATCCCCAACCAAATGCCACTGTGGCTGGGGATCATGGGAGTTGAAGTCCAGTAACATCTGGGGAATCACCGTTGAGAATCTTTGATTTAGGGTATCTAGAAATTTGGTTTCTTTGTGATGACTTGAACATGAATTTACTGTATTTACCTGAATCCAAGACTAGGCTTTCCCCAAGTTTTTTGATATTATAATTCAGGAGGTCATCTTAAATTCAGAGTCCTGTTCCTTTTGAGTAAATGGAGGTATGCTCTGTACTTAACCTCTACTTTTAAAGAGGGCTGGCTTAAATTCAGAATTGTCTTCTATTTGGGTAAATATGGTACCAAATCGAGGTGAGGGTAGATGCCTCCTTGACCTTTTTCTCCCATTCATCATCATCTTCCACATTTTGATCCGGAGGGCGATAGCAAGTTCATAGTAAAAGATCACATTTAGGCACCCACAAGGATTCTGTGGTAAAGTTCAGTCCTCCTAAATGTTCTAGTGTATTGAAGTCTGACTAGGAGAGGGATCTAGGGGTCATGGTGGACAGCTCGTTGAAAGTATCTACTCAATGTGCCACAGCTGTGAAAAAGGCCAATTCCATGCTAGGGATCATTAGGAAGGGGATTGAAAATAAAACGGATAATATTATAATGCCCTTATACAAAACTATGGTGCGGCTACACCTGGAGTACTGTGTACAATTCTGGCTACCACATCTTAAAAAGGACATTGTAGAACTGGAAAAGGTGCAGAAGAGGGCAACCAAGATGATCGGGGCCTAGAGCACCTTCCTTATGAGGCAAGGCTGCAGCACCTGGGGCTTTTTAATTTAGGAAAAAGACGACTGCAAGGAGACATGATAGAGGTCTATTAAATCATGCATGGTGTAGAGAAAGTGGATAGAGAGAAATTCTAACACTAGAACCAGGGGTCAGCCCATGAAATGGATTGCCAGGAAATCCAGAACCAACAAACGGAAGTACTTTTTCATACAAGACATAATCAACTTGTGGAATTCTCTGCCACGAGATGTGGTGACAGCCAACAACCCGGATGGCTTTAAGAGGGGTTTGGATAACTTCATGGAGGAGAGGTCGATCATTGGCTACTAGTTGGAGGGCTAAAGGCCACCTCCAGCTTCAAAGGCAGGATGCCTCTGAGTACCAGTTGCAGGGGAGTAACAGCGGCAGAGAGGGCATGCCCTCAACTCCTGCCTGTGGCTTCCAGTGGCATCTGGTGGGTCACTGTGCAAAATAGGATGCTGGATTAGATGGGCCTCCTTGGGCCTGATCCAGCAGGGCTGTTCTTATGTTCTAAGCCCTCTTTAACATACAGAGCTACACAAACCTCATGAACCCCGCCTTATCTTTTCCATAGAGTTTAATTGTATCCTACTGGTTCTCTCCCTTCCACTAAGTTTCCATTATACTTTTTCCACTATAGCTTTCTCATTTGCAGCCTAGCATTTTAGCTCCTCCATCTTGTCTCAGAGACTTCGTGTGTGTGTGTGTGTGTATAAAAATTTGGTCCTTTTCAAAATGTTGTTGACATGACATATGAGCCCCTGGTGGTGCAGTGGTAAAACTGCCGCCCTGTAACCAGAAGGTTACAAGTTCGATCTTGACCAGGGGCTCAAGGTTGACTCAGCCTTCCATCCTTCCGAGGTCGGTAAAATGAGTACCCAGAATGTTGGGGGCAATATGCTAAATCATTGTAAACCGCTTAGAGAGCTTCGGCTATAGAGCGGTATATAAATGTAAGTGCTATTGCTATTGCTATGTGTCTTCCCCTCTCAGCTTTTTGGTCTGTTTGTCTGGCTGCCATATCCTACTGTATGCTCAGTTTTTGGTGTCGCAGTTCTTTTATATATATTAGAAGGAAACAAAGCTTGCATTCTGCACTCATGGATGTATAGATATATGTTCCTGGCTTCAACTAGAAGTGCCCCCTCCTACCAAACAAAGCTTAAAGAGGCAGTGGAACTTGCAAAGCCAACATTTTGTTCCACACACAACTTTGGCTTGATCTATGCTCAAACACTATTATGAAGTTAAAAAAATTATCTTCCAAGATGTAAGTGATGGGCTTGTCCACTAAGCAGTATGCCTTGGGCTATATTTGTGCTAATATCAGCTTTGTACCCTAACTATTTGGAATGGTGCACTTTGAATCCACCATTTTGAGGCAGAATGTGGGGAAATGTTGTTATATGCCCCAGCCAACAGGTGGCACTAGCACTTTGTGGGAATTAAAACTAACTAGAGAGAGAGTTCCTGCTGTTGTTCATTAGTTACCCTAATGGCTGCTGTTCTCCCATGACACCAGGCATGTAGCTGGGTGAGTGTGGGCTCATGTTTGTCCCTCTTCCTGGCGACCCCTTGTGCATACCACCCACACCACTTCATGTGATGTCACATGTAGTGGGCGTGACCAGCACCTGAAAGGGCCTACATGGCCCTAATGAGTTCATTTCCCAGCCAACACAGTGGGTTGGGTCCTACAGTGGGGTCCCACAGTGGGTTGGGTCCCAGCCAACACAGTTTTCTTCATTCTCTCCATTACTCCAGGCTCAAAGAAAACACCCAGGCCACTTTTTTGTCAGCTGGGAAATGAACTCAGTTGGGCAGGGCTGGCCCTTCCAGGTGCTGGCCATGACCCCTGAGTGTGGCGTCACATGCAGGGGCATGGCCAGCACCCAGAGTAGGGCTGGCCCTGCCCTCCTGAGTTAATTTCCCAGCTGGCTTCCTTGCTGGCTGGGTGTTTTCTTCGTCCTCTCCCTTGCTCAGAGCAAAAAGAAAATAGGGAGGGGTGAGAAAGGCAGCGCTCAGGAACTGGGTGGCTCAGGTTCTTTGAACCAATCTGCCCAATTAGAACTCCATCCCTGCATGACACAGAGATGTACAAATATTCTTTTTAGATTTTTCTAATACCTGGGGTGTCTTTATATATATATATATATATATATAGAGAGAGAGAGAGAGAGAGAGAGAGAGAGAGAGAGAGAGAGAGAGAGAGAGAATATAGTGGTTTTGGTTTGTTTTCCTTCTCCAACTACCAGTTGCTCCAGTGGGAAGCAAGGGCCCAGCCCTCATAGTGGAAGAGGGATCTGTGGCTCAGTCAATGGGTCAGTGCACTGCCTTAGGATCCATTCCCCAACCCCCAATCTTTGTTTAGCATTGTTTTGTCTCTGAAGCAACCCTTAAGGAAAGGGTTTACTAGTTACCCCAGCCCCCAAGGCTGCATATTCCCTGGTGGCAGCAGGAAATCCGCATATTTCCAGCAGTGGCTAGAGATTGTGAGGGGAATTATGGAGAAGGCCTGCCATTTTGACACTCCCTCAATATTTTCTTGCAAGGTAGTCAGTCTCTCCTATAAGTAAGGCCCTCTCCTACTCTGCCCTCCTCCATTAGGGCTCCCAACATGTCTGCTCATGGAGGACCTATTTTACTAACATAAGGGAAAATATACAATTTCTTCTCCTGGGGTTTAGTGTAATCTGGCATTTTTGTTGCCACAACAAAAGGACTACGAGGAAGAAAATATCTAAGGTGCACAAGGT
Organism: Hemicordylus capensis; assembly: GCF_027244095.1. Lineage (NCBI taxonomy): Eukaryota > Metazoa > Chordata > Lepidosauria > Squamata > Cordylidae > Hemicordylus > Hemicordylus capensis. The sequence continues at coordinate 119,005,178 of NC_069658.1, read as the reverse complement.
ATCAGTTTAGTTGTGCAATGTGTTCCGATTAAAAATCTTAATCAGGGAAACTGTAGAGATCAGACACTCTCTTTCCTAAAAGAACCGCTGCAAAATCATCCATCCATCCATTCATCTAATTTATACCGCCTCATATGTGTATCTCTATGCGGTGTACACAATTTAGAACTTAACAAATCAGAGTAAAAACAAAATTTCACAGAATAAAAACAGTTAAAACAATAGATACCACCAAAAAGAGAGAAAGGAACAGTATTTTTCTCATGAAAATCATGATTTTTTGTGTATACAGAATGCCTCTAATTCCTGAGAACCACAGAGAATTTGGTAAATGATAGCCTTGACCTTGTAAACTGATCCATGCAGTAGGCAAGAGACCCTTTTCCCCATGTGGAGAGCTCTATTCATTCAAACACAATTTGCCTTAGGTACAGAGGACAGCATTGTAGGTAACCACTTAGGAAGCAGGAAACTTAGTAGAGGGCCACAAAGTGTGTTTGCCAATTTCCCTTTAGTTTGTCATACAAATTCATGGAATTCTGGTTGGAGCATCATGGCAATAGGTCCCACAGACTAGAAAACATTTTTTTTAACCAGAATTTGATAACTGATGAAAATGCTCAAATGTATATATTTGAGTGGTATTCCAACTTTTAAAATGATGTAGCAAGCAATGAAGTCAACAGGTTGAGATTTAGAGCAGCTTCACATAATTCCAGAAGGGGGCAGGAGAAAGCATGAGTGGCTTTGTGTTTCCTCTTGCTTGTACTACAGAGTTCAAAGTCGAACATCACTCCTCTCCCCCCATGAAGGGATGTGTGAATTCCAGATACAGAACATGCTTCTGTATCACACAACATGTTAGTCTATTCTTTGGCTGAAAAAGGAAGCATGAAAAAAAGCAATCCAAAGTCACTCTTCCACTCCCCAAACCTGTGTGTTTCAAGCAAATCTACCTTTATTTCAGGCTGCAAAAACAGGAATGGGAGGGGCATAGCTCAACGGTAGAGTACATGCTTTGCATTCAGACAGATGGTGTCTCCTTCATCTCAAGTTGAAAGGATCTCAGATAGCAGGCTGGGAAGGACCTTGGAGAATCAATGGCTCACATATGCTCAGCAAAATGTGAGCGGCTGGAGCACTGCCCATGACTCTGCATGTGTGGAAACAGCACCAACAGCAGGGGCGGAGCCATGATTGTGCGAACAGGTTTGAAGAAACTGGGCTGCTGCGCTTCAGGGGCCACACCTTGCACCCCGGTCACACCCCTGCATCTGACGTCAGATGCAGGGGTGTTATTTCTCTTGCAAATGGGGCAGCCCAGCCCAGTTTATGAGCAAAATCCGGTCAGCGCCACGTTCACAGCACGGCTGAAGCCTTTTAAAGGCAGCGAGAGTTGCTCCCGGCCATGCTGTGAATGCGACGTTGGCCGGATTTTGCTCATAAACAGGGCTTTATGCTCATTTTGCTCAGCCCCATTTTCATTTCATTTTGCTCATTATGCGCATTTTGCTCAAAATTTTCAAAATGAAATGAAAATGCGCAGCCCCATTTTCAAGCAAAACCAGTTCCACATTTGCAGCATGGCCAGGAGCATTGCGAACAGGCTGCGAATGCGACACTGGCTGGACTTAGTTTGCAAATAGGGCTGCTATGCCCCCTGCATCTGATGTCAAAAGCAGGGGGAGTGGCTTAAACATGCATCCTGCATCTGATCTGATGTCAAACGCTTACATCTGAAGCAGGGGGCAGGGCTCGGGCCATGGCAGCGGGATGAACCCGGGCCGCCACTGGTCTCCCTCTGCCCCTGACCAACAGTGTTGTCAATAGGGCTTTTCTATTCTGACTTAAAGTAGCACAGATACAATTGTGCAACATGACACCCATTATTTCCAGTAGGCATTGTGTTGCACAACTGTGTTTGCACAAGTCTGAGCAGAACAGCCCTGTTCTATCACACACACACACACAGAGTAATGCAGGTGGTTTCCAACTGTCTGCGTTTTTCTGTATGGTATGTGAGCTGTTGTCCAGCAGAATCAACTGTATTGGACCAGATGGTCTGATTCAGTATAAGGCAGCTTCATATGTTCATAAGGCCCATGCTTATGAATTTTTGCACTGAGACAGCTGTTCTGTATCAGTGCAGGTAATCAATTCAACTCCCCAGCCCTGGGAATTTTCCCCACCCTGACCCAACATCAGCCAGTGAGCCCCTTCCCCTGCATAGCAGAACTATGCCACACAAATGTTTTTTCCAAGGCAGGACAGGAAGTGGGGGAAACAGATCAGACCCCTTCTTCAGCACCATATGGACAGTTCTGCACCACATTCCCTTTTAGTAAAGAATATATATATATATATATATATATATATATATATATATATATATATATATATGAGTTAAGAGGCTTTTATGGAGCTGTGTTGTGTGCTGTGTGAGCTCCTCTGGCACGACACAGTTCTGAAATAAGGGTCATTCATTATATTCTTCAGGCTATGAAGTGGGGGAATAAGGAACAACTCTTGAAGTTTAGGGAAATAACTTCAAATTAGAGACATCTGGCAATGCTAGCTAAACCTTCCAAATTAAAGGTTGCTTGAAAGACAGACCTTGGATTTGAATTTTATAGTGTAGGAGGTTTGGGTTTTGTTTTTATACTGCTTTGGCAAAGGGTGTTCGAAGGAGGTGAAAAAGACACAGACATGCACACATGCATGCACTAGTGTTTAGAAAACAATTCCAGCACCAGTGCCATATGCCTTTAGCTTCTAGACTCATTTCCAGCCAAACACAACAATTTAGCAGGGCGCTCTCTCTCTCTCTCTCTCTCATTTCATAGGTTGGAAGGGTGGGTTTCATTTCCTTCCTATGGGAATTTTTATTAGTTAGTTTTTTTAAAAAACTAGGTTGCTTTCCTTCAGTTGCTTTACTGCCTTGTATCTATCTACCCTCAAGGAGTTTAAAGCCTCAAGTAAGTATTATTAGATTTTTTTAAAGTGTCTTCTCTGATTTTTCTGTGTGGGTGAGGGAAAAGAGTAAAGATGAATGTTTCAGCGTATGTTCACATTCTTCTTCTGTGTGCATGATTTTTGACAGAGGCATGTGGTAGATATGGATAACCCTTTACCAAGGGATAATTTGCTTCAGGTGTTTGTAAACATTTAGTAAGTCAGCCACCAGTACTATCTGGCCAAGCAGTGAGGATGATTATTACCACACACGAGGAAAAATGTGTGGTAAATTCTGTATCCATCCATATTAAGTGTGCCATTCACAGGATCTGTGTGCAGATCTGTGTGCAGCAATAAATTAAATTTTAAAAACCCAATATGTGGGTAGGACCTTCTGATATGTATGAGGGAAAGCATGCATGTGTGACTGTCCTTATATGAATGTTTGCGGGGGTGGGGGCAGGAACCAAATAGGAATCTCTGTGCCCACAAAATCATGTGGGAATAATGTGGGAGTCTCCTTTTGCAATATGCATTTCCAGATCAAAGTTCATGTGAGGCTGCTTTCTAAAATAATCCGCCACCCAGCTAAGCTAAATCAATCTGATTTAAGCAAATGTAAACTTTCCGACAGTGTAGGATTACACTGGTTTAACTCTAAATGCATTGGCTTAGCGGAGTTGTGAGCTGGGATGTGGTTCAACTGGGGTGTCAGGGCCAGATTAAAAGACAAGGAGGCCCTTTATTCAACCACATCCTGAGCTCCACACATGTTGTGTCTATGAACAGTGTCTCCCCTGCTGTCAGCTTTCACACAGGGGCAGACCCAGACAAATACGGATGCATAGAGCCATCCTCCATCTTGCTCTGGTCAGCATTTTTAAGCATTTTTCAGTACGGCAGTATCAACATGTAATGTTTAAAACAGCACCTAATCTGAAGTGCTTGGTGTTCTTCTCAGTATTCCTTATACCAGGTGTGCAAAATAGGCCAGTATTTTTATCTCCATATTACAGATCGGGAGAGATGGGGCTGAGAAATGGGATGTTTAAGGGCTCCTAAAGAATTTATAGCTGAAATTAAATTTGTACCAGGGACTTCTGAGACCAGCTTTGCCACTGCTAATGCAGCTCTCCAAGAAGTCCACTTCTCATGTTACCAGTATCCTAAATTTTTCTTAAGTCTGTAACTGGCCCAGCTGCGCATATTTGGCATGTCACACTGGTGTTCTCAACCAGCTAGTAAATGCTGTTCTGGATGTAGGGAAGGTTGCTTTAACTGCTTGGTCAGGCAACCTCCTACTGTCATTTAGATTCTTGGTGACCACTTCCTTCCACTGTGGTGGTGGGCTCATTAGAATGGTCTGCCTCCATAGGCTGATGGAATCTGAAGGGTTCCTGAGAGCCTCCAAGAGTAAGGCAGGTATGGCAAGCACTCCTGTCAAAGGCTAGTCACTCTGTGCAATATGGAATACTCAAGTGGGTGAAACAATTGATCCTAAGCATCTTTCACCTCAGAGCAGAATCCAATCAATCCCTTTGAATACCAGGCAGCTGGGGACAATGAAACTGGTGAGGATGTTACCACACTTGCTCAGGCATGTGTCAACTCTCACAGTCTGTAACTATGCTTTTACTCAAGCAGAGGGAATTAGTGCTGAAACCAGTTTGCAAGTGTGACACAAAGGATTGCAGTATAGACATACAAAACTATTGGCATTAGCATACCCCTAGAGGAGTAATGGACTCAGAGATAGGGTTGCGCGTTTTGTTTTTTCTCTGTTTCAATTTGTACCAAATCCAAATAACCCCATTTTGTATTTTGTCCAAAATTAAGCCTTCCAAATCAGCCCAGTTTTGTTTTGTATCCGAATTAATCTGAATTAATTCAGATTTTAAAATGGGTCACATGGTCAAAAGAGTAGATGGGGGTTATAGTGCCCAATGAGTGGAAGCTACCACAAAAATTTCAAAGGAATTGGGCAAGCTGCTGATTTTTGGTGAATTTTTTGCGCATCTTTCAGATTTTCCTCATAGGGTATGACAGAGGTTTCAGGAAAAGTATAGCTTCATGTGGGGGGTGGGGTGGTGGTGGCCCAGAGTGGAATGTGGTTGGTGGTAGTACCCAGTTGGTACAAGGAAGCTACCACGATTTTTTCAGAGGAATTTGGCAAAGGGCTGATTTTTAAAGAATTAATGAAGTTACGCGTCTTTCATATTTTCCTCGTAGGGTATAATGGAGGTTTCTTCAGTCCCATAACTCCACTTGAGGGGCACTGGGGTGGCCCAGAGCAAGTGGCGGTGTAGTGCACATAGGGTACCACCCACCCACATGGGTTGCCAACCCATGAAGTACAGGGTTTTGTTGTTCTAGAGGTGTTCTGAGAGTAGATTCTCTAGTAGCATATGAGAGTGGATTCATGGTTTTTCATTAAAAATCTCATTTGCTACCAGAGAATCTAAACTCAACACCTCAGAAACAACAAAACCAAGTACCCCAATGGGTTAGCAATCCAGGGGGGTGGTTGGCACCCTCTGTGCACTACACCACCACTCACTTCGGGCCATCCCAGTGCCCCCCCCCAGGTGGAGTTATGGGGCTGCTGAAACCTCCATTATTCCCTATAGGGGAAAATCTTAAAGATGCATAAACCTCAAAAATTCCTAAGAAATCAGCCCTTTGCCCTATTTGGAATCTGAGTGCACCACCCTTGGGGCACTGCCACCCATCCCACTCTTTTGCCCCTGAAGCCCCACATAAACAAGTTGAAAGAGTGAAGAGAATGATGAACAACAACACTTAATTTTTTGGCACAGTTATTTGAGAATTTTGCAGCGGGCGTGAGCCTGTCCCTGTGGCACTAGCACAGCAGCACAACCCATTTTTGGATTCAAGCAATCTTTCAATAAAAACACTCCCTCCCCATGGAACAGTGACCACAGGTCATCTGAGATAGCAAGATAGACCAATGAACTGCCTTGGTACTATGGAACAGCTTCAAATGTTCATTTAACTGAAGTGGAGTGAGCCGTAGCCCAAGCAACGTAGCCCACTGTTCAGAATTGTTGAGATTTATTATCACTTCATTTAAGAAAGTACACAGCCATGGATCATGGTTACAAAAAAAGAGAGAAGCAACTAAGATTCCTGGGGATGTCAATAGATTGACAGGAGTATTCCCCACCCCCTCCTTTTGTCTCCTGTAGTCCCATGTGGATGACCAGTCCCTGCAATGGCAAAAGTTGTGAACCACTGGCTTAGACATCATGTCCCACCAAATTACATTGTGGCCTAAATTACATCAGACTGCTCAACTTGGGCAATAAAACTTAGACACCACTATAACTCATAAAAATCAGAAGAAAAACGAAATAGCTCTTCAAAAGACCCCTGAATACATCAAGAGATTCTTTCTAAACCTTTGGAAAGAAAAACCTGTGTAATTTCAGAACTTTCCTAACCAGCTTCTCAGTGGCTTTTAGCAAGAGCTTTGGAATTGCATCGAGCTCCCAAAGATATTTGGGTATTTCTGTCTCAAAATGCTGTCTTCCAAATCCCTTTGCAAGGTCAGTTTGCATTTCAGTCACACTGAATACAACACATACTTAACTAAACCATTCATGCTCCACAGCTTTTTGCATATCTTATCTTCTGCTAATCACTCAGTGCCTCAGCTGGAGTGGAGAGAATCAGAGAAGTCCATTTCAATTGCAATGCTTTCCCGAAGAACAAAACATTCTGTCCAAAACACAGTCATTTCGATTTGGAAACAAAAATCTCTGTTTTTTAATTCTTGATTTTGTTTTGGTTACAAAACCTCCAAAATTGCCATTTTTGGGCACAAAACATTTTGTACCCGAATCGAAATCCACAAGCCTACTCAGAGACTAGGCCCATGAAAACAGAAATGAAGTTTACTGAAATAACAGAAGCATGAAGCAAAATGGCAATCACTGCCAAGAATATAAACCAATTCATTTGGGGGGGGGGGGGGGGCGGGGGAATGGGACACAAAGAACTCCAATTTAATCAAACGAAAAGGGAGAGGGCAGTTATGTGGGCAAAGAGCAGGAATGGGGGGCAGAGAGAAAGAGAGAAAAGGACACAAATCAAATGTTGAAAAGAAAAGACTTCTGTATACTGTCTGTTGTTTTCATGTGGAATGCTGCCGAGGAGTGCTCTCCACCTGTGGGGAGGAGAGCGAGGTTCTCTCTCTTCCCAGTGGAAAGCAAGGATAGGTAGTGCGGTGCAGATGTAGCACTCAATGGCAGCAGCTCTATGCAAGCTTGGGGAGTACTGAGATGCCCAGGCAGCCAGGCAAGCACACTTTGGGAGGAACGCATCCTCAAAAGGATTCTCTTTGGGTTTTCTGCTCAGGGAGTCCTGGACCTTTCAGTCAATCAAAACACAAGATAAATCTTGTGGAAGCCCAAGCTGCTTTGCATATTTCTTAAATAAAATAAATTGCCCTGAACCATAAACAAACCAGCCTACATTTGGAAGCACAGATATGAGTTATGATCATGTTGCCAGATACAGGATATTTTAAAGAAGATCCATTGCAACAATGTAGGTAGACTCTTCCTGTTCTAAACCCCTTAATCACATAATTGCAAAGAACTCCAGCTTGTTCAAGGCCTACCGCTGTAGCATATTGGTTAGTCCAGTACTGAATTATGGATTGGAATCTTTGTGCACTATGTAGTTTTGCCATGATTGTTTTTGAAGCTTGCACATTATAGATTTCCCTTTTAATCTCAAAAGCAAAAGGAAAAAGACCGCTAGAGAGAACACTTGATTTGTTTTGAAATGCTTGCTGTTCACATGCTCCTTAGGCTTATGGTGAAAGGTGATGAGACTGCATACCTTATTAACTTCATAAGAAGTGTACATTTTCATTCTTCATCAGTTCTGCCTAACTAGTTTCTGTCTATATTTCAATTCTTTTACTCAATAAAGAAGGTAAAGAAACTACATGAGCATCACTGTGACTAATTGCATTTATTAGATACATTGGTCCAAACACAGTACAATCTCATTTTGGTAAAAACAAAAAACCATAGAGGGTGGAGAATACCAAAATATGGGAGATGATGGTGCATGTGGCGCGCGCGCGTCAGCATCAGAAACAAGCGCGTGCACCGCGCAGGGCGCATACGCGCCGCTAGCTCTAGTCTCTTTTAAGCCTTAAGGAACAACGACGGGGGCAGGGGTGGCAGGGAGGAACTCTGCCGCCCCAAGAAGATGTTTAAAAGGACCAGCGCCGGAGGGGGAAGAGCGGCGGGTGTGTGTGTAAGTACTACCACCACCCCACTTAAAGTAACAGTCCCCCCCATGCCAGACCGGGGGGGACTCCGGACCATGCACACCCCTATAGCTTAGTAGGGCTGTCTCACTCTGAGAGCCAATGAAAGCACAGGCTCCTCTTTTGCCTTTCTCCTTCTCCTTGCAGATCCTACTACCAGCAGTGGGGAAAATGCCCTCTCTGGGAAAGAGAGAAAGAGACCTTTAATCCTCACCTGAACCTGGCTGAAAACAATGGCCTTTTTACCTAATGGGTTTAACGTCCAAGCATGATCAATCTGAATGATCTCACCAACAAACTGTGAAGAAACAGCATCTATTATATGTGATTTATCCTTTTGCATGTTATACAATAAAAATCATTTGATCTTCTTGGATATTATCTTGTTTGTGTAATACTGCATGAAATCATCTGATGTTCAGAACATCTCCTATAAGGGGATTATAGTGAGAACACATCTCCCCACAGAGAGTAGATGCATCCCCCTCCTTTTCACAGGACCCCCTGATACCTATGAAGAAGCAGCAGCGGTGAATCACATTCTTGCTACCAAATGTCCAAATATCTAAAGCCTAGGGCTCAGGGTCAGAGACATGTTTCCAATCTTACATAATGTTTCTGGAGTGTGAGTACTCAGAAGTATCAGCTCTCTGGTGCAACAGCATCCACATGAGAGAATTTGGGGAGTTGTATGGGGGCTCCTAGTGAAAATTTGCAGAGCTTCCTAATGCGCACCCCTTCAGTAGTCAGGATATCAGCCATTATATGTAGGTTGGCTTTGGGTGGCTGGCTGGGATCAAGTACTCAGGATAGGTCTCTCATCTTTAAGCTGTTTCACTGAGTTTTCTAACCTAATGCAGCTTGTCCTAAGTATTTAGATGTGGCAGACTAGATATGCAAATAGATTAATTAAATATAATTTCTATAGAAGCTGCATATATAGTGCTTATAATTCTTATCTTTCTTGTCGGAACCGCCCCCCCCCCAGCAATCTTTCATAGGAACATAAGAAGCTGCCATATACTGAGTCAGACCATTGGTCTATCGAGCTCAGTATTGTCTTCACAGACTGGCAGAGGCTTCTCCAAGGTTGCAGACAGGAATCTCTCTCGGCCCTATCTTGGAGATGCTGCAAGGGAGGGACCTTGGAACCTTCTGCTCTTCCCAAAGTGGCTCCATCCCCTGAGGAGAATATCTTAAAGTGCTCTCACTTCTAGTCTCCCATTCAAATGCAACCAGGGTGGACCAGGGGCGTAACTACCATTAGGCAGGGGGAGGCAGTCGTCTCGGGGCCCCACTGCCTTGAGGGGCCCCCCAGAGACACCTCACATGACTCCCCATTGCCCCCTGCCCAGCCCCAAGACCCTTCAGCCACTTGCCCTGTTTGCCCTCTCTCCTGCTTGTCGTCCTGGTCGGCAATCAAAGCAGCAGGCCAGCTGCTTTTCTCCCCGCCTCTCAGCTGATCGGCGGGTGGGCGGGGCTTCCAGGGAGGCCTCCGTGTAGGCCTCAGTGAAGCCTGAATTCGAGTAGGCTGGCAAGCCCCAGGAAGAAGGCTGGCAGTCAGAGTGGCCACTACAGCTCTCTGCAGCAGACCCTCTTCCCAGGCCAGACAGCTCAGCCTTTGCCAGGTAGAATAAGCATTCCTTTTTGTGGTTACACCCCCCACCCCCTATATAGGGATCTGCTTGCCATAGGGCTTTGATGGGGGGGGGGAGGAGACTGAGAAGTCTCTGAATATTTAATTTAAAACTGATTGGAAAATTTGCTGGCTTAAAAAAAAACCTCTAAAAAGTCCTATAAGTGGCTTGTTTCATGGCAGGAAATTACAAAAACTTCTGGAACAAATTTATGTATTAATTAATTAATTAATTAATTAATTAACACACTTATGTTCAAGTTGTTTTGCAACCCAGGTCTGAGTGAGAACTGAGACATGAGTGACAACTGTGACGCATGTGTTGTGCTTTTATATTTTTTCCCCTTAGGGTAAATCTGGCCAACATGTGAATGCAGCACCTCCATTCCAGAGGAGATGTGTGTTAAAGGGCTTTAAAAGCCTCTTGTGAAAAACCTCCTGGAATCAAACTTTACTGAATTGGATCAGAATTCTGAGAAAACAAACATAGGCTCACCCTGCATGGTTGAAAGTCTCCTTTGCTAATCTGCAGCAAGGGGCCCATTTTAATAATTAGTGTTTCTAGTGTCTTCTCATTTGCTCAGTTTTGAACATCTGTTTTTTGTATGTTTTGAATGAGGACAGAAATGTGAGAATAAAAATCCCCTGCTAACTGGGCAAAGAGGCACCTTTTTCTCTTTGTAAACCGCCCTGAGCCATTTTTGGAAGGGCGGTATAGAAATCGAATTATTATTATTATTATTGTTAAATTTCTCGGCGGGGGGGCCCCATTTAAGAATCTTGTCTCAGGGCCCACTCCAACCTAGTTACGCCCCTGGGGTGGACCCTGCTTAGCTAGGGGGACAATTCATGCTTGCTACCACAAGACCAGCTCTCCTCTCTTTCCTATTATTAGTGCAGTTTCACAAACACTGAAACGGAAGTTTAGAATCAATTGATCCAGAATTCAACTTTTCCATGGTGAATCAAGCTATGGATTCTCATTTGAACCCAGTGCTTTGTCCATTATGTTATCCAATGAGCTACACTAAGTCTTAACATGCCTTTTTGAATAAAGCCTGTAAATCCCCTTTTTATTATGGTACTTTCATCCACTATGTGTGTGTTCATATGACAACAATAGTTTGATGCCTATGCAGAAAAATTTATCCCTTTATTAAACTCCAAGGGAAAACACTACATTTTTCATCAGGGATTATTTTGGTTGGTGACATTTGGAGACTTCTGTCACTTTCTTCTCGCTGTCTTGATTTGTGCATGCAGAAGCCAGTGACAGAACTATCCCATCAGCTCTGCCTCTGTGGAAGACCACGGGGAAAATATCTTCCATTTGTTTTGTTGCATATATAATGGCTGAAATACTGTGTAGTGTTCCAACTGCCTTGTAACGGAACGTGCATGCAATTGCACAGGAGCGCTCTTGCACAAAATGTAAGAATTTCACAAAAACAGTTGCACAATGGCCAGCCATTGGAAATAATGGCCACCAATCACACAACTGTGTTTGTGTAATTTTTGCATTTTGCACATGGATGCTCATGCACAACTGTGCACACGTTCCATTACAAGACAGATCACACAGTATATCAGCCGTGTGTGTGTGTGTATACACACACACACACACAGGTCAAAGTAACCAATAAATTAAAGGAGGATTAAAAGAGAAAGCAGAAAAGCATGTCAAGGCACTCTTTTTCTTTTTCTTTTTAAATCATAAAGCCTTGGGGGATCATTGTACTTACTTAGCAGTTTTTAAGCACCTTCCATCAAAGGATCTCCAAGTGCTTTGCAAACATTAATTAAACCTCACTGTATTCACTCACAGGAGGTAAGGATTATTAATCCCAGTTTACATCTGGATCAACTGAAGTACTAGGACTTTAACAGGTATATTATGCTTGCAGGTAAAGCAATGAGTAGTACCCCTTTGCCTTAGCAATTACAGCTAGTTCAAATTTCCTAGTAGGCAGGAGTAGGTGAAGGTGCAAATCTTGTAAAAGAAAAAGAAAAATCTTTATGGGGGGAAATTGAACTTACTTTCAAATTAAAGACTGTGATTGTTTTGCTGTCTTTCTTTCTCTTTTCAAGCATGACAGAGGTGTCACCCCAGGGGAAAATAAGACAACAACATCCTTAGAGATGTCATTTATATAGAGCTTGCTGTACAAGTTCAATTTCTGTACCAGCAGCTACAAAAATAGGGTGGGATGTAAGAGTTTGAAGCAGGGTGGCGGTGGGGGCAGGGAGTGACACAGGATGCACCAGAGAAAGAGGAAGAGAAAGTTCTTTCTGGAAAGGAACAGATGGGTTGAGATGGCTGGGTGAGGAAGAAAAAGGAAGATGATGAGGCAAGACAAAAGTAAATCACTAAGGATCAAAATTCTACTCTAAGCTCTTTTTTAGTTGCAACTATTTTCCATTTTGCTGACATCTAAGGATCATTCTAAATATTAGGAAAAATTGCAGAAAGGTCCTTTGAAATGTTTGGCCCAAAGAAACATATTGCTTCAATCAAGTCCCCTTTATATCTCCTTAGCCCAGGCCTCATTCTCAGACCTCTCTTTAACTTCCCCCTTTGATATTCTGTTGAGGAGCAATAGGGGAAACTCCATAATGAATCCTGTCTGCAGGGGTAGCTTCTATGGGGCTGACCTGTAGGCCACCTGTAGGCTACACCTGACCTGTGTAGGCTACCTCCAGACAGCTTGCTGTAGGCCACCTCCAGCCTTGGGGCTGGGGTGCCTCTGGGTACCAGTTGCGGGGGAGTAACAGCAGGAGAGAGGGCATGCCCTGAACTCCTGCCTGTGGCTTCCAGCGGCAACTGGTGCGCCACTGTGCAAAATGGGATGCTGGACTAGATGGGCCTTGGGCCTGATCCAGCAGAGCTGTTCTTATGTTCTTATGACCTGAAGGATGCCAGAAGGGACAATTTTTGCTATTTCTGCTGTTACTGCAGCACTCTGCTGGGGAAAGCTGAATCTGGAAGAATTATCCATGCTCTTAAAGGTACAGAACAGAGCCCTCTCAAGACAATAAGATGGTTTATTAATATAGTGCCTTGTGTGCACATCATTCTATTCTGGAAAGTAAAATGAGGAAAAATTCCTCCTACCTCAGGAAGTTTATAATGGAATTTCAATAGAGCTAGAAGCAAAGGGGTGGTGGCACTGTTTCCTCTAAGGTGTGCATGTGCACATGGACACAGAAACTTTCAGGGCCCTACACAGCAGCTTCTGGTGGGCATGAAGTCTCTGCTGTGCCCACCACTACTGCCCAACTGCCCAGAACCCCATTTCCCTCCCCCCCAGCCGGGAAGCATTGCTGCGCGTTCCCCCTCTCCACGGCCGGGCTGCCGTCATGCCGCCTCCTCCTCCTCCTGCACACCGGTCGGACCCCCTTTTCCTTCACTTCCAGCTAGGGATGTGCCCGAAGACTCTTCGGCACCGGCGGGGGTAGCACTTTAAGGGCGGGGGAGAGTGTACTCACCCCCCTCCATGTTACCCCCGCTGGCGCTCTTCAAAGTCCAAGCCCCTCGAGGCGGCAGCATTCCTCCCTGCCGCCCCATTCCCCCAGTCGGCCAGAAGTGGCTGAAAGTTGCGAGCATGCGTGTGCACGGCGTGCGTGCGCACGGCGGGCGCACGTGTGCTCGCAACTTCCGGCCACTTCCGGCCGACGGGGAGAACGGGGCGGCAGGGAGGAACTCTGCCACCCCGAGGGGCTTGGACTTTGAAGAGCGCCGGCGGGGGAAACGCGGAGGGGGAGGTGAGTACACTCTCCCCTGCCCTTAAAGTGCTACCCCCGCCGGTGCCGAAGCACCGAATCCCGCCCCAGTGCCAAAACATTCCGGAGGCCTTTACAATGGCCTCCGAAACGTTTCCGGCACATCCCTACTTCCAGCTGCAGGATGGAGCAGCCAGAGGAAGATGGGAGGCGGCAGCTCCCCCCACCCAGAGGCTCCCTCAGCAGCCTAGAGAGACTGGAGCTGGAGTTTATTATTTTTTGATAGTGCTGAGAATGCCTTGGTAGGCCAAATTCTATGTTAAGGCAGGGGTTCCCAACGGGGGGGTACTTGAAGGGTTTCCAGAGGGTACTCCATCCTAGCCCAACTGTCTCCCCCATGCTGCATGGGCGGGGGGGGGATGGGAGGCAGAGGTGGGGGTGGGGGTGGCTCCCCCCTGTGGCTGCAGAGGAGGAAAGGAGGGAGGAGGATGGGAGGCAGCGTCCCCCTTCTGGAGAGCTGGAGATTGTGGGGAGGGGAGGAGGGAAGACAGCAGTGGCTCCCCGCCACCAGCAGAGGGGAAAAGCTTAAAAAAAATTGTGCACCGCAAAAAAGTCATTAACTCATATGTGAGTGTGTGTGAGAGAGTGCGAGTTATGTGAGCACACTGACTTGATGCTGCCGCCCAGGACAAAATTCTTTCCACTCACTGATCACAGAAATTAGAGGGGACACTGCGGGGGGGGGGAGATATGGGAAGATGACAGAGGCAAAGGTAACAGAGGAAGATGACGCACAAAGGCTGTTGCATATTCTTTGGCTCAGTGGGAGAAATGGGCCTTAACAGGGGAGTTATGGGCTCACGGTATTCTGCTTACATCCCCTGTTCTGAGAAGATCTGAATGCAAATGCAGAGGATACAGGATATTTGTGTGTGGCGGGAGAGGGGAATCAAATAGTCTTAACTCCTTTCCTTTAATGTTCCTGTCCTTGTCTTTGACTTTGACATGTCTGGACAATACATCAGGTTGCTCTATGCCATTCCATCGACTCCTAATCCCTCCCCCTCCCTTTCACTCAATCACGTGCCTGGACCAGTGGCCATGGACTCATATATCCTCTTTTCCTCTTCAGCATCTTCTTCTTCTTGCTCGCTCCCTGGCAATTAAAGAAAGTACAAATCTAAGCCCAAACCAATCAATGTTTACGGATTTGTAATAAGTTTCTTTCCTCCTTATTTATTTATTTCCTCCTCAGTCACTAAAGAAGCGGCAGCAACTTGCAAGGAACAGCTCTTGCCAGAGGGTGAATCATAGCTATATTGATTTGATTATGTAAAAGCTCAGAGGAACCTCAAGCCAGATACAGAAATATCTCATAGTCCAAACCCTGGGGGACACACACTAGTAAAAAAGCAATCTTTATATTGTTCCTGATAAAAGCATCATTAGTTTCCTCACAGCAAAACCATTTCTCTGCTGATACAGTGTATGGTTTTCTTTCTCTCTAGAATCCACTCAGACATAATTAACACTCAGTTACTAGACTTGGGCCTCCCTCTGGAGTGTGCCGTTTGGAGGACTCTGAGCAGAGCGGGTGGGGGGAGAAAGTGAGTGCCGCGGAGTCTATCAAACAGTTGCCTTATAGGGGGATCTTACTTTACAGTGATGATGGTGCGTGTCAGACCCTGAGCTGTGGCACCCTCTTCTGGGCCCTCAGCTCTTTCAGGTTTCTGAGTGAGCCATAAAGCAATCAATCTCTCTCCCTCTCTGTTCCTTTCCCTCCCTCTAGCACTTTAAACTTTTCTTTTTCTTTGTGTAATTCTATTCCAGGCGCAGCACCACAACAAAGACACGAAATCACACATCCACAGACACACAGACCTGCAAAGGCAGACATGCTCCCAGCTTGTCATAACAAAGCGAAGGGGAACGGTTTACTCTTTTGATGAGCTATCCCTCACAAACATCGCCAGCTAACCAGACAAGAGCTCTCTATTGCTGTTGTTAGTGGAAGGGTGAGACAGAGTGAGGTTGGGATATTTTTTAAGTTAAGAAGTCTCTCCCCCCCGCTCCGAAAAACCACACACAGTCATATTTGTGCTTCTGTTTCCTCGCTACGTGATTAATACCTGGCCAAAAGTGATCAGCATGGGCTAACTTGTTAACTTCACACAGGGAAAGTCTGTACATTCATGAGGTGAATTTTTTTTCCCTTCAGTGTGCACACCAAAAAGGAAAATATGATCCTTTCGTCCGGAGGCCTCTCCTGTGTGGATATGACTTCATGATGTAGAAAGAGCTGATTGTAAGCACGTTTACTTCACTTGCCTTATGTTCCTCATTTAATTCCTCTTGGCCCAGTCGAAGGAAGGGACAGATTGATTTTTAATATCTCAGCTTCGAGGTTGTGCAGGATACTTTTGTGGGGAGAGATGGTGTCTATGGGGTCCAAAACATTGCCCTGATAATTGCAAGGTATTCAGCCATGACTGTAAAAAGAATATGCTTTCAGAGGATGGGCCTACTCAGGACTTTTAGGATACATCAAGGACTGCTCCAACCACAGAGGCAAACTTGGCAACCTCCTGGGGTACCAAGATTATAGGTCTGCCTCAGCTATGCAAATAACTTGGACTGAGAGAACTACTGCCAGCACTTTTGGAGGAGGTGCACCACGGCAGCTTAGCAGTTCACCCACTGGGAAATATTCCCTGCATCTCAGGGGATATGATAACAACAACAACCACAACCAACCAATCTTATTTGTCAGCCACCCCATAAAAAATTGTTCTCTGGGCGGCTCACCACACAGCATTAAAACATGAAATAAAAACACATAACACATTAAATCAAAAGAGACCAAAGGTGGGGTGGGGGGGAGATAATACCAAAAAAATCCCAAACCGACCAACATAGCAATTTTAAAACTCTTTTAAAATAAGTTAAAAATCAAATTTGAAAATCAAAATTTAAAAGGCCTGAGTGAACAAAAAGGTCTTTACCTGGTGTCTATAATAAAAAAGAACAAAGTCAGGCGAACCTCAGTGGGGAGGTTATTCCATAAATTGGGTGCAACCACCAAAAAGGCTCTCTCTTTAGTAGCTACGCTCCTCACCTTGTTTGGCAAGGGTACTCGGAGGAGGGCCTCTGAAAAAGATCTTAAGGTCCAGGTTGGGTCATATGGGGTCAGGCACTTTCTGAGATAACCATCATTCACCCAGGCAGAGGAACCACCGACCAGCAATACTTCTGTCTGGTCTCAGCTTGTTCACCTTCATCCAGTCCATTAATGCATCCAGGCACTGATTCAAGACTGTCACCGCCTCACCTGTGTCTGATGAAAAAGAGAGATACAACTGAGAGTTATCTGCATACTAATGACACCTAAGGCCAAATCTCTGGATGACCTCTCCCAGCAATTTCATGTAGATGGAGGGGAAATCATGAAACCCTGCAGAACCCCAAAGCATAACTGCCAAGGGGTTAATCAGTAACCCCCCAGCACTTTTGGAAATTGAACTCGAGGTAGGAATGGAAGCACCTCCATGCAGTGCCTCCCAAACTTAACTCGGCCAGCCTATCCAAAACGATACCATGATTAATGGTATCAAAAGCTGCTGAGAGAAGCAAGAGAATAAAAAATGTGTACTTCCCCTGTCTCTCTCTCTCTACATAGTTCATTCCACAGGGTGACCAAAGCAGTTGCTTTTCCAAGCCTGAAGTCTGATTGAAATGGATCTAGATAGTCTGTTTCCTCCAAAAGTGTCTGGAGCTGGTCAGCCATTACACACTCAAGCACCTTTCCCAGGAAGGGAATATTGGTCACAGGCCTGCAGTTGTTTACATCCTCTGGGTCCAGACCAGTGTTCCCTCTAACAGGGATTCCCAGATGATGTTGACTACAACTCCCAGAATCCCCAAGCAAAAGCCATTGCAGCTGGGGATTCTGGGAGTTGTAGTCAACAACATCTGGGAATCCCTATCAGAGGGAACACTGGTCCAGACTGGGTTTCTTTAGAAGTGGTTGAATAATAGCTTCCTTCAATGGAGCTGGGACCATTCTCTCTATCAATGAGGTGTTTAGAACCTACTGGACCTATCTAAAAATTACCTCCCTGTTAGATTTAATAAGCCATGAAGGGCAAGGGTCAAGTATACATGTGGTCACCTGAACTTGACTAAACACCTTGTCCACATCCTCAGGGACCAATAATTGAAACTCCTCCAGCGAAACTTGACCAGGTGTTACTCTGGACACCTCTCCCAATGATGTGAGCGACTTTACCCTCAAAGTGCTGTGCAAATGTTACAGCATGCTACTGAGGGTTCCATCCACTACATCTTGCCCAGGGCCAGATTTCAAAAGATCCCACAGCACTGGGGAAAGCCACACTGGACAACAGTGAGAGGATGCAATGGTGGACCAAAAAAAAAAAAAAATTCTTCTCTTTCATCACTCCACAGAATAGGCTCAACAACGAGCTCTAGCCTGTGTTTGCTCAGACTCACCCCAAGGTTTCTTCCACTTATGTTCCAGTTGTCTCCCAGCTTGCTTCATTGCCCTCAGCTTAGATGTATACCATGGCACCACACGGGCTCTGATTTGTGGGGGAGGGCACTTGGGAGTGATCGTGTCAACCAAGCCTGATCCATCTCTCCATTCCAGAGAGCAACTAGAGCTTCGACAAGAGCGCCTGCCATACCATCTGGAAAATCCCCCAGAGCCCTCAGGAATCAGGGCTCTGGGGGCAGACCATTTTTATAGGTCCCCCACCCTTGCAGAGAGTTGTAGCCACTAAGACTCTAAACCTCAGAAGGATGTGATCTGACCATGCCAAGGGCATAGATGACATAGCTCCCACTCTCAAATCACCATCTTCCTGTCCACTCAAAAAACCAGATACAGAGTATGCCCCAATTCATGTACTGGGCCAACAACATGTTGGGACAGCCCCACAGTTGTCATGGCAGCCACGAAGTCCTGAGCTGCCCCAGTCAAGGCAGCCTCAGCATGGATGTTGAAATCACCCAGAACAATCATTCTGGGAGTCCTCAACACTAAATCTGAGACTATCTCCGTGAGCTCAGGCAGGGACACAGCTGGGCAATGGGGCGAGTGGTACACCAATAGGATCCCCACTCTGTCCCAAGAGCCCAACACCAGGTACAAACACTTTCCAGCACTCACTTGGAAAGGGGGCCTAGAAAGGAAAATAGAGCTTTTACAAAGTATAGGGACTCCTCCTCCACCCCATCCCTCCAGCCTATGCTGCTGCTACACTAGCACTAAATGCCCAGATGGACACAGCTGGGAAAGACTAATCTCTCCCAGCTCCCCCCGCCCCCGGTTTCCGTAATGCAAACCAGGTCAGCCCCTTCCACCACAATTATATCATGGATGATAGAGATTTTATTATGGACCGACTTGGCATTAAACAGTAGTGCCAGAAGGCCAAAGGACAAGCTGGCAAAGCAGCCAGGAACCTTCCCATTATGGTAACAGCCAGAAGAATGGACAGGAATAAGATGTTGAACCACTCTTCCCCTCTTCTGATATAAATCCGATGATCATGTTGATATTCATTGGTAAACTGGAGCATAGACGAAGTTGTAAAGTGGAAGAATTAAAAAAGAGATAGAAATTTAAAATGAAAATGAGAAAATACTATCCTGGTCAGCTCTAAATGGGGGATAAAAGTAGTAAAGGATGAGGATGCACAGTTTTAATTCACCCAGAAGAAATCAGCACCAGATCTGTGAATATGCTTTTAAGGGTTGAAATTGAAACACATCCTGGCTTAAACAAAAATGTAATTTTCCAAATATAGGCTGATCCATAATCTCAGCATGTCAGGGTTTACAAGACCATATCAGTACCCTTTGGAAAGGTCAATTCATTGTGACTTTACTCCATAACCATCACATTTAGAAAAAGCTGGCAAATGAGATAGACTCTGGGCAGCTTATAAAGTATTATCAATAGTGTAGGAGTCAACAGAGCCACCTAATGTTCTAGTGGGGAAATGTCTTGATTAGCAAGCCAGAGGTTGCCAGTTTGAATCCCTGCTGGTATGCTTCCCAGACTATGGGAAGCCCCTATATCGGGCAGCAGCGATATAGGAAGATGCTGAAAGGCATCATCTCATACTGCGTGGGAGATGGCAATGGAAAACCCCTCCTGTATTCTACCAAAGACAACCACAGGGCTCTGTGGTCACCAAGAGTTGACATAGATTTGATGGCACACTTTACTTTACTTTAGGAGTCAACAGAGTGAAATTAAGCCCAGTTCAGTAATTATGCTATACGATGTACAGATGTCTGCACACTCATAGATCTGTTTGTACAAGCAACTGTACCTGCAAACATTTTAAAAGTGAAACTAGATACAGGCCCATCAAATGCATGTTACAAATAGGAAGTGTGCTGCTGTAGCTGTGTTCAACAGAATGTGTGAATAACTGTACCTTTGTACAGATCTGTACCTGTGTACACTGTACACTGTGCACTTGTTGTAGGAGTGCTGAACATCACGTGTGAATGGGCCTACAGTCTTCACAGAAATTATGGATTTTGAAGGACTGGAGAAAGAGAGAGGGAGAAAGACTCTGTGAATCTCATTTCAGATTAAGGCCTTCTTCATACGTTCTGTTTTCCCTGCCCTGGGCAGTTTTGCATGAGGCAAGATGAGGTAGTTGCCTTAGGTGACAGATTATTGAGATGCCAGCATGGTGGTAAGAGCTCCCTCTGCTGCTGCCAGCAGAGCAGCTCTTTGGGGTTCATCTGATTCTGGCAAGCTTTACAAGGAGCGCCTCTCCTCACATTCCTTGCAAAGCTTACAAGAAGCACAAGGAGCGAAGAGGAGAATACTAGCAACTTTCCCTCTTAGTCCTCTTTCGCAGAAACAGCACAAAGACACAGAAAACATACAGACATGCAGTATAGAGACCCTTCTCATGCACACACAGAGACTCACTGCCTCATTTATACACACAGATAGGGAAGGGGACTCATGAGTGTATAAGAGGAAGGGAAAAACTACCTACCATGGCAGGAAAGGGAGGGATAAAATTAGGGACAGACAGCAGCCCCACCTCCGCCAGTTTCATCTGCTAGCTTCCCCCCCAAACCCACTGCTCACCATCTCCACTCTAATTACAGGTAGAGGGAATGCAAGTTTGTAACACAATTTGCCATCTTAAGGAGCCTTAAGTACCCAGAATTTCTTTTATTCTTACTGGTTATTAAATTAATAATAATAATAATAATAATAATAATAATAGAAGAAAGAAACTGAGGTTTAATACTGGCTGCACAAGAACAGGCACTAAGAACAAATACAAAAAGAGCAAAAGTAGAAAAATCAACAACAAACAGCAAGTGCCGCCTTTGTAAAGAAGCAGATGAAACAGTGGACCACCTCATCAGCTGTTGTAAAAAGATCGCACAGACTGACTACAAACAAAGGCATGACAAGGTAGCAGGGATGATACACTGGAACATCTGCAAAAGATACAAGCTACATGTAGCCAAAAATGGGTGGGACCATCAAATTGAAAAAGTTGAAGAAAATGAAGATGTAAAAATATTATGGGACTTCCGACTACAAACAGACAAACATCTGCCACACAATACACCAGATATAACTGTAGTCAAGAAAAAAGAAAAACAAGTTAAACTAATCAACATAGCAATACCAGGGGATAGCAGAATAGAAGAAAAAGAATTAGAAAAAATCACAAAATACAAAGATCTTCCAATTGAAACTGAAAGGCTGTGGCAGAAAAAGACCAAAATAATCCCAGTGGTAATTGGCACCCTAGGTGCAATTCCAAAACAACTTGAAGAGCACCTCAACACCATAGGGGTCACAGAAATCACCACCAGCCAATTACAAAAAGCAACTTCACTGGGAACAGCCTATATTCTGCGACGATATCTATAACAACAGCAACAACATTGATAATAAAATTCAGCCTTCCCCGGTCCTTGGGAAGGACTCGATGTCTGGATAAAACAAACCAGTCAATAACACCTGTCTGACTGTGTAAACAAGAAATAATAATAATAAATACATTATGGTTATTGTTTCTTATATTCATAGCACATTCTTTCATGAAAGGATAATTAGGATAACATACGTGGGGAGTTATCCCACTCTACTACTAAACCAGTCAATAACAGCTGTCTGACTGTGTAAACAAGAAATAATAATTTGATTTCTATACCGCCCTTCCAAAAATGGCTCAGGGCAGTTTACACAAGGAAACAACAAACAAATATGATGGAACCCTGTCCCCAAAGGGCTCACAATCTAAAAAGAAACATAAGATAGACACCAGCAACAGTCACTGGAGGTACGGTGCTGTGGTGAATAGGGCCAGTTATTCTTCCTCTGCTAAATAAAGAGAATCACCATGTTAAGAGGTGCCTCTTTGCCAAGTTAGCAGGAGTTTGCAACTGGCTCTAATCCTAACCCCTCCCTCCCCCCCACCCCTCCCCTCCAGACACAAATGCACACACCAACTTTGTGAGAGGCTGAAGCTGCATTCACATGTAACATGGAGCCAGAGTTGCAGGGACCAGAGCTTTCCCTTCCGTTACATCAGAATGCGTGCAACTCCAGTCCTGTCTGGAAATCCAGCCAAGGTTGTGTTCCACAAACTCCAATGTGATCCCTTGGTTTGTAGTGAGTTTTGCTGCTCATCATCGGGGTTCCACTAGCAGAGTGTGTCATCCAAATACAGCACTGGAGGCTGCATTACTTCAACCGGAGTTGAGGGAGGAAGCTCCTCCTTCACTCCGGCCATAATTGGCTGTGTGGGCTGCCCTTCAAATAATAAGGAAGCTCACACACCCAGTTCCTCTCTGCAGTCTCCCTGAGAGTGGGGTGGTGGTGGAGGAGCGGAACCGTGGGTTCTGAATTATTTGCGAATGCAGATCAAGAATCATCCCAATCCAATGCATGTTACACAAGGGTAAGTCCAGTCATTGGGATTACTTCCATATATGTATGCATAGGATTGCAGCCTTTCCCTCTCCCAAGGCAGCATTGGACAGAGCAGCTGCTCTAAAACAAGATTCATTGTAGGCATTTATGGAAGATGTCCTACAATAAAACAAAACTGCAGGTCCTAATTGGCTTTTGAACACATAATTAGCCAATCAGAGAGTAAGGCTTTGCAAAAGAGCCTTAGGGGGAAAGTAAAGTTTGGTGGGTTTTGTTTTTGTTTTACTGGAGAGGTGCCAGTCATAGGAAAGAGGGCAGAGAAAGCGGTCTCCTGCAGTCTGATGGAAAGCACTGAAAATGTCTGGTGCTTTAGCAAAGCAAGGGTAGAGGATGGGAGAGACTTGGATGGTGGGAGAGCAATGCCCCACACTTCCCCTAGTGAGGAGCCTGCCCTGCCGCTTTGCTTTTCAAAGGATCAATGTTTTTAAAAAACCCAAGGGCCCATGGGAAAGCTCCTGTAGTGGCAGAGGGCCAACGCTTGTCACCCCCTGTACCCAGAGGCGTAACTAGGGAAAATAGTGCCTAGGGCAAGCACTGAAATTGCACCCCTGTCCAAACAGGGATGATGGGACTTGTAGTCAACAATATCTGGAAATCCCTGTTAAAAGGAACACTGTACCATCTAGACATGGTTGTTGATCAAAACCTGAAAACATGAGCTATCTCTGTAAAAGACTTAGAACAACAGTCAGGAGTTATGCGAGGATTCCAAGTGTCATTTTCTCTGTCTCATCTCATTCTTTTTAAAAAACATGACTTTGTCCTAGAGGATCACCTGCCCAAATAGCCACTAGCAAAATAGGGGAAGAAGAAGGGGGGGGCGGTCTATAAACCAGTGAATGATTCCTGCCAGCCTTTGTCTTATGATGACTGTTGGCTCATGATGGGGTATATGTGCATTCACCACACTAGTGCTTACTTTGACAGAAGGAGGGAGGAGGATACATTAGTTTGCCACACTAGACAGAGGAATTTGCAACAGGAGCAGACAGCCAAGTTCTGCCAGGGCTAAAACCAGCCCCCGCCAGACTAAGAAATCACTGTAATTTGCCCCTTCCTGTCACAAGCAGTGTGCTGTTCTTTTATTATTGACTCTAACTCTCAAATATCCCAGTCATGGATGGAAAATTCAGGGTCAATTTACAAGAGACATATTTTCTACATGGAAGTTTCTTCTGTGCAGGTGCTGTGCAGAAACCCATGTGTAGTGATCAATACATATGTAACTATTCCGCCAGGGCCATAGCAAGGTTGGAATGGGCCAAGATGAGATTTTAAAATGGGCCCCCAGCCCCTCAAAGTCCAGGTCCTCCACACACCCCAGGCCCCCAAGGATTTACGTCTGATATTTCAAAATAGGTATGCTGCCTGGGAATACATTTCACTGATTACACACACACTTCACAGTATATAGTGATATACATTGAGTACCTTATATTTGTGCTACTTTTAATGCCTAGAACACACTAGCAATGCTAATTATTAAAATGGCCCCCTTGCTGCAGATTAGCAAAGGAGACTTTCAGCCATGCAGGGTGAGCCTATGTTTGTTTTTTCAGAATTCTGAACAAATTCAGTAAAGTTTGATTCCAGGAGGTTTTTCACACGAGGCTTTTAAAGCCCTTTAACACACATCTCCTCTGGAATGGAGGTGCTGCATTCACATGTTGGCCAGATGCATCCTGAAGTCCCTGCAAGTTATTGGAGAGCAGTTCACACACAAGAAAAATAAAATAAAATAAAAGCACAACACATGCTTCACAGTTCTCACTCAGACCTTCTGGGTTGCAAAACAACTTGAACATAAGTACATTTATGAATGAATGAATGAATGAATGGATGGATGGATGAAAATAAATAAATAAATAAAATAAAATAAAATAAAATAAAATAAAATAAAATAAAATATACTCATTCCAGAAGTTTTTTGTAATTTTCTGCCATGAAACAAGCCACTTATAGGCCTTTTTAGATTATTTTTGTTTTTAAAACCAGCAAATTTTTCAGTCTGTTTTAAATTAAATATTCAGAGACTTCTCAGTCTCCCCCCCATATCAAAGCCCTATGGCAAGCAGATCCCTATATATTGTGTGTGTGTGTGGGGGGGTGCAACCACAAAAAGGAATTCACAGCCTACCTGGCAAAAGCTGTGCTGACTGGTCTGGGCAGAGGGTCTGCTGCAGAACTCTGCCTGCCTCCTCCTTCCTGGCTTGCTTGGCCTGCCAAGTTCAGGCTTCAGGGAGGCCTACTCGAGGCCTCTCTGGAAGCCCCACCCACCTGCAGATCAGCTGAGAGGAGGGGAGAGAAAGCTCTGCAATTTGCAGGCCACTCTCATTCTAGGCCTTGTTGCCGATCCAAGGCCAGAGCTGGAGGCAAGTGGCTGAGGGGCCCTGGGACTGGGCAGGTGGGCAGTGGGGTGGGTGGGTGGCAGGAACTGGTGTGGCACCCCCTCCTCAGTGGCCCTAGGGCATGTGCCCTGCCTGCCCCCCCCCAGTTCCGCCTATGCCTGTACCCCTCATGCCTGTACTGAAGCGACCACTTCACTCTGCTGCATAGAAGGTCTGTACTGAAAAAAATCCAGGTATACCCTTTGGTAATTAAGTAACCTTAAGTAATCTTTGGATACTAGATTTTGTGAGTGTGATCCAAAGGCTTTACTACATGGAGATATGTCTGCTTGTGCAGTAGACATTGCTCACTCCCCCCATCTGCAACCCTGCACACCCCTGAAAAGTGGCTCTCAGCAGCCTTCCAAGAAAGCAGGTCTGCTAACAGGAAATGTCAGTGACACCCGCTCCCATCACAAACAAGCAGAGGTGCAGCAGCATCAATGCAACAGCATCTTTGGATCTAAGCCACTATACCAAGTATAAATGCTGGCTACTCCTCATCCCCTTTCCTACGAACATACCACAAATAGCCAGATTCTGAATTAGTATGATATTTCTTCAAGAAAACAGAGACATTCAGAAAAGTTCTTACAATTAGTATCTGCAAATATCCTTTAAACTTTTCTGTATATTTAGCTTCAAATTATAATTAGCTTGCTTAGTTAAGGCACAGATTTTGAGTATGAAAGACAGAAAGAAAGCCTCCAAGTAATCAGGGGTTCTTTTGTCATCTCTGTTTTAATCTTGGGATAAATACCCCTGTAAGTGCCAGTTAGGAGTATTGTGAGTAGGAAGGGCAGAGTTCACAATTTACAATGAATGCATAGTGATCTGTGTGGCTACAATATCTTGGGAATTCCCTTCATAGGTTGACTTTTGCTTTACTGATATGTGGCCTAGGAGACGCCCCAGATGAGTGGCTCCAGAAGTTATAACAATGCTGGGAGTGGGTAGTAGAATGTTCTGACAGGAGCCAGCCCCCAAAAGCTTCAGGGCAAGGTGCTAGACCTGGACCTAACCCTGGACAGATGAGCCATCTACCATGGAATATTCCACTTCCGGGAGAGGAAGAAGAGCTGAGCAGGAGGCAGCAAGAGGATGAGAAGCACTTCATCCTAGAAGTTGGCATAAGCCAGAATCTCCACTCTAACCGGTGCCTTGGTCCCAGCAGGAGATCCCTAGGATAGAGATAGCTGGTTAAAAAAAAACTGGCGGGGAGGGGGGGCGGTGTTCAGAAGCAAAGGAAATCCAGGGTACCGAAGATCCAGTCCTGAAGGAAGGAAGGAACCTTTGTGGGAGTTAAGCGGGAGTGTCGTCTTGGACAGCCAGCCGGGTACCAGGGAGATGAACTGAACCACCCCCTACCTTGCTGTAAAGAACTCAATCAAAGGAGCTTGAGTCGCTTGCCACTTTGTAGCCATTGTTTCCGTTCCTTTCCCCCTGGCATTGCTCCTATGTTGCCTGCTGGTCCCTTAAGCCCACTTGACGTTCCTTTTCCCCCTGAGGGGCTGTGTGACAACACATGGTGCTTAGGATGCTGTCTAATATTTACTTAATACCAATAGTCTTCTAGGAACTATTTGGAACACAGATGTGGATTCGTCCTCCTTGCCAGAGGACGTATGGCTGCAGGTAAGATGAACAAGTACAGGTGGAGGAACTGGACAGAGCTTGATAGACTGTGAATTATGACCCCAAATTAACGGAAACAACCTCAGAAACCTTATCCATGCATACAAATTCTAAATATCACGACAACATATTTAATCATTTCTGTCATAATGCCAAAGCATGTCGTAGGATTAGTTGTATTTCAAAAGCTTTTTTCTCCCACATCCGCTGAGACATTTTTATGTAGCAAATTATGAACTTTCCCCCTTTGGTTGTGATTCACTGTTAATCATACGAGGCTGTTTAAGTGACTACATTTCTTCTGTCATTTCGCAGAAATGGCCACATAGCCAGATGGAGTATTTTGGGTTGTTTGTAAGGAGTGTAAAGCTCAAAGCTGATCCAGCTGTTCACAGTTGTCCTTGTTGCTTCTGCCGGAATCTGATGTATTTCTGATGTAATATCAGAAGGGGAACTCCTGGATTTCACCCATGTGAAGATATGTGTGGTCATCTTGATGAGCCTTCGAGTCCTGTTCCCACAATGAACATGACATTGGAAGCGGATGTTTAGAAGCACAGACTGAAAGTTTGATGTATCTGAATCTCTAACTCACAGACACCCTATCCACATAACATGTTACCTTTAACACTCATACAATCTGTGTACAGTGGACACAGGTACAGATTAGTGTTCCCTCTAAGTTGTGTGCATGTGTGCACATTCACAAGCTTAAAAAAAAAAATCTGCTCAGTTAATTTTAGATCTCACTCGGGTTGAAGCAGGAAGGTCCCACTCTGAATGCACTTGCGCACACACTGCCTTGATACTGTGACCCAGAACAACACTCATTCCACACAGAGATGAAAACAAATAGAGGAAACACTGGTACAGATCTGTACACAGATACATTCAGTGGCAGAGCCAGCGGAACACCGGCCTGTGTCCTTTCCCGCTGGCGGCCCCACCAGTGACGCTCCATGCATGTGATTGCCAGCCAGCAAGAGCTGCCTAGAAATGAGATCAGGAGAGCCTCTTGGGGCTCTCCGGAGCCCAGACACGCCCATGTCATATAATGTGCAAGGGGGCATGCCTGGGCTTCAGAGAACCCCAAGCAAGCTCTCCTAATCTCATGCCTGGATGCATGTGTTTTCCTTCCTCTCTCTCACTGGAGGGAAATAAATGCTGCCAGCCAGCAAGCTCTGGTTGGAAATGAGACTGGGAGAGCTCACTTGGTGTTTTCCAGAACCTAGGCACATGTGGGCGTGCCCGGGCTCCAGAAAGCCCTGAGTGAGCAATCCCAATCTCATTTCCTGACAGTGCTTGCTGGCTGGCAGCATTTATTTCCCTTCCTCTCCTCCCCCCGCACCTGGAAATGAGATTGGGAGGACTAGGGCAGGCCCTCTGGCGATTGGGCCATGCCCCCTCTGCGTGTAACCTCATGTGCCATAGGGATTCTGGCAGCCCTTTTCATTGGCTGCCCATGTTCTGTTGCTCAATAGTGGCTCCGCCCCGGATACATTCATTAACGTTATGTTAAATGCAGGTATAGCAGTACACTTTCTATTTGTATCCTGCATTTTTAAGGGGCCTGTACCCAGGTTAACTTTCAAAATGAACATGCATACAGTCTGTCACACACAAATCATGTGCTTGTGTACAGACTTCTGAATGCAGGTACTGTGTAAAATCTGAATAGGGGTAGAGTTGACACAAAGCGAACATCCCATTTTGACTCAACGATCTATCAGTTTAGACCTCATGACTGTATATGTGGGAGAGCCAATGTGGAATAGTTTCTAGTGGTTTGGGGTTGGACTAGGGTAACCTGGATTCAAATCAATGTCTAATTATGAAGCTCAGTGGGTGACAATGAGGACAGTCACCTCCTCTTGGCTTAACTTGTCTCACAGTGTTGTTGTAATAGTAGAGTGGGATAACTCCCCACGTATGTTATCCTAATTATCCTTTCATGAAAGAATGCGCTATGAATATAAGAAACAATAACGATAATGTATTTATTATTATTATTTCTTGTTTACACAGTCAGACAGGTGTTATTGACTGGTTTGTTTTATCCAGACATCGAGTCCTTCCCAAGGACCGGGGATGGCTGAATTTTATTATCAATGTTGTTGCTGTTGTTACAGATATCGTCGCAGAATATAGGCTGTTCCCAGTGAAGTTGCTTTTTGTAATTGGCTGATGGTTATTTCTGTGGCCCCTATGGTGTTGAGGTGCTCTTCAGGGTCTTTTGGGACTGCACCCAGGGCGCCAATTACCACTGGGATTATTTTAGTCTTTTTCTGTCACAGCCTTTCAATTTCAATTTGTAGATCTTTGTATTTTGTGATATTTTCTATTTCTTTTTCTTCTATTCTGCTATCCCCTGGTATTGCTATGTCGATTATTTTAACTTGTTTTTCTTTCTTCTTGACTACAGTGATATCTGGTGTATTGTGTGGCAGATGTTTGTCTGTTTGTAGTCGGAAGTCCCATAATATTTTTACATCTTCATTTTCTTCAACTTTTTCAATTTGATGGTCCCACCCATTTTTGGCTACAGGTAGCTTGTGTTTTTTGCAGATGTTCCAGTGTATCATCCCTGCTACCTTGTCATGCCTTTGTTTGTAGTCAGTCTGTGCGATCTTTTTACAACAGCTGATTAGGTGGTCCACTGTTTCATCTGCTTCTTTACAAAGGCGGCACTTGCTGTTTGTTGTGGATTTTTTGACTTTGGCTCTTATTGCATTTGTTCTTAGTGCTTGTTCTTGTGCAGCCAGTATTAAACCCTCTGTTTCTTTCTTCAAGTTGCCATTCTTAAGCCATTGCCAGGTCTTGGTGATGTCTGATTTTCCACTTATATTATGCAAATATTGACCATGCAGGGGCTTCTTTTTCCATTTTTCTGCTCGGTTCTTGACTTGTTCTTTCTTGTAGGCCTGCTTGGTTTCATTGTTGTTGAATAGTTTCGCATTATTGACCATTTGAAGTGCATCTTCTTCACTGTCCTTGGTATATTCTTCAAGGTCTCTTTTCTCCTCCTCTACTGTTTGATAGACTTGCAGCATTCCTCTTCCACCTCAGCTGCGTGGGAGGTAGAGCCTATCTACATCACTGCGGGGGTGCAGAGCATGATTGATGGTCATTATTTTCCTGGTCTTACAATCTAGTGTCTCTAGCTCTGCCTGGGTCCAGTCCATTATTCCTGTAATGTATCTGATAACAGGTATAGCACAGGTGTTGATGGCTTGTATGGTGTTCCCGTCATTGAGTTTGGACTTGAGGATTTTTCTAACTCTCCTGATGTATTCACTTCCAATTTTTCTTTTAACTTCAGTGTGTGCGATGTTATCAGCCTGGAGAATGCCCAAGTATTTGTAATGTTCTTTTTTCCCCAGGTTCTTGATCTTACTTCCATTTGGCAGTTCTATTCCTTCTGTTTTTCTTATTTTTTTCTCTGTAGCACACTTGTCTAGTCCAAACTCCATTGCTATATCGCTACTGAATATACGGACAGTGCTTAGCAGTGATTCGATTTCTGACTGGGACTTTCCATAAACTTCAGATCGTCTATGTACAGCAGATGGTTGATTTTACTTGATGTTTTAGATGTTTGGTATCCGAGGCCTGTTTTTTTTAGTATTTGTGAAAGTGGGGTCATGGCGATTACAAACAACAGAGGGGATAGTGAGTCCCCTTGGAAAATACCTCTTCTAACGCTAACTTGTCCAAGTGTCTCGTCATTGATTGTTAACTGTGTACTCCACATGCTCATTGGTTTTTTAAAATAAATATCTGAATGTTTTTACTGACACCAGTTGTTTCTAAACATTTTAGTATCCATGTGTGAGGCGATGAATCGAAGGCTTTCTTGTAGTCAATCCATGCAACACTTAGATTGGTTTTTCTTCTCTTGCAATTTTCTAAAATCATTTTGTCAATCAGCAGCTGGTCTTTTGTGCCTCCGGTGTTCGGGCAATTTCCTTTCTGTTCAATTGGAAGCTGTTTGTTAGTTAATAAGTGTTGCATCACTTCATCTGCTATTATTCCAGTTAATAATTTGAACATGGTTGGTAGGCAGGTTATCGGTCTATAATTACTTGGAACTGCACCTTTTGCTGGCTCTTTCATGATGAGATGAGTTTTCCCAGTTGTTAGCCATTGTTCAATATCACCTCCTTGCAAAATGTGATTTAACTGTTTTGATAGTTGTTTATGAAGGCTTGTTAGGTGTTTAAGCCAAAAGCCATGCAGTTCATCGTCGCCTGGCACAGTCCAATTTTTAATTTTCTTTGTTCTTTCACTTATTAAGTCTGGTGTTATTATTAGATCTTGCATTTGTTGGTTACATTTTTCAACCTCTTTCATCCAGCCTGCTTTTTTATTATAATCTATTGGATTGTCCCATAATTTCCCCCAGAATTGCACTGTTTCATCTTTATTTGGTATTATTTATTTATTTATTTATTTTATTTTTATACTTATGTTATTATTTCTCTGTGTAAACTGCCCTGAGCCATTTTTGGAAGGGTAGTATAGAAATCAAATAAATAAATAAATAAATAATGAGATGCTGATTTCATTTATTATCATATCTTTGTTTTTCAGTGTATACCCCATATTTCACTAGTTACCCCAAGTAATAATTGTTTGTTGCAACGTACATCATTTTGCATTCGATTTCCGTCTGTCATGTTATTGTCTGTTTTAAGGAAGTGCAAGATATAGATCTACACACACACACACATTTAAAATCTTCTGAATAGAATCACTAGAATGACTATCAACATACTGTTTTCTCAAGTTTTTGAGTATACATATAGAATTCAAAAAATCATTCTTAGAGCACCCTTTTCTTGCATTCAACATTTTTCAGCTCATTGGCTTAAGAATGTGTAGGAATTAATAACCTTTGAAAATTTGCTCTGGCTGGCAGCTTTAATAGACCTGTCTTGCTGATCCCCAGTTTCCACCCCCTCAAAACTAAAACAAACCCAAACTATAAATCAAGAGCACTGACATGAAGTCCAGTTGCACTTCACAGAGCTACAGTTTTATGGGCAGAACGTGGTCAAGATAATTTCTAGAACAAATTATTGCATTTTATTTAGTGTGATCCCATTTATAAACTTTAAGGAACCAGAAACATGACAAGAAACAAGGAATCGCATGCTGCTTAACTATGGGACCTTTCCCCCATCCCACTCCAAGTTTTCCTAATATAAAGTGCACAACGAGCCTGAAACCTGTTTGCTTAAAGAACTCTCTGATGCACATTTTGTGAAGCTATAGCATTTATTAGTGTGATCTTTAACAGAGTTGTTTTATTATTGGCATACCATTTCTGCCCAACAAACCTGGAAGTCAATATTAAGTGGTTTCAGGTCAGAGTTAGCAATAGGTATTTGGCCTATTGCTATTTGGCCTAAGATGTAGCCTAAAATGTGAATGAATGAATGAATGTGTATGTGTATCTATCTATCTCTCCTCATAATAAATATTCTGTTTTTATGGCTGTGTTGGAAAGAAAGAAAGAAAGAAAGAAAGAAAGAAAGAAAGAAAGAAAGAAAGAAAGAAAGAAAGAAAGAAAGAAGTCTTTACTTAGAAAACAGTAGCAGAAGTTTTGAAATCACATTTGCTCATTAAAAGATCTGAAAATCACTCCACAGAATCTGTTACTCTCATCAGCATTATACTAAAGTGCTCTTGCGTACAGCCTGTTGCACATGAAAGATGGCTATTTGAGTCCCAGCACAGTTGGATTCCGCTGTTTCAGACAGCAGGGCTGCATGGATTTAAGAGCACTTTCTACTTGAGGAAGTGAAAGCCCCGAGGAAGGAGAGGTTGGAGAAGCATGCCAATGATGCCTTGTATTGACGGACAATTTGATTGAGAATCTTAGACTGGCTATCCCAACTATACAGGTCAATAGAGTTTACAACTAATCAAACAAAGTCAGAATCTGAAATATCCCCCCAGTCACAACAGGGGCCCTGCTGTTGCAGCTCGTATGACAGCAGTGGATGCTTACCATCTATTACAATTGTGTGCAAATTTTTCAGTGTACATGCTAACATTATTTGCACATTTGAATGGAAAAATACACTCTCTCTCTCTCTCTCTCTCTCTCACACACACACACACACACACATCCCACTTTTTCTTTCTTTCTTGTAACTTGTATTAGTCCAATGTTAAAATATATTTTCTAGGAACAAGTCAGGAGGCAGAAGTACAGCCATTACATTTAGCTAAGTAAATTACACATTATTAAGATAAGCATTCTGGCAGTGATGCATAAGTGATGCCCCCTTGCTGTTGTATCCAGTCATTATTGCTATACATCTTTCCACCTGCTCTGGGAAGCCCATGAACAATCAGAAGAATGCCTGGTAGGAAATATTCCCCGATTCAGAATTAACTCATGGCATTGATTTAGAATTTTAATTTGTTTTTTAAATATAATGTTGAGCCTTTAAAATGCATAACTTTACATAAGTATTATAGAGCTGCAGGAATTCTCTTCAGGAAAGGTAAGTGGCTTTTTCAACATGCTATCGTTATAAAACCTGAAAACTGTCATAAATGTGAGACACAGGATATTTGGCAAATATATCATAGGAAAATTGGCATGAAAAATGTACCTTGTGTGGGGCATAGTCTGAACAAATTTCAAAACATTATCCTGAGTTTGGGCTGTTTAAAGAATTAAAACACCACAACTTCAGCGTTCATACTGTTTGGAACTCCCCTGTTAAATGAGCAAAGAGACACCTTTAAAACTGTGATTATCTTATATTTAGTAGGGAGAACTAAACTGGCCCTATCCAACCCCAGCACAGCATCCCCCCAGTGGCTGTTGCTGGTGTCTACCTTATGTTTCTTTTTAGATTGTGAGCCCCTTTGGGGACAAATAACCATCTTAACTATTTACTTTATTTTTCTATATAAACTACTTTGAAAACTTCTGTTGAAAAGCAGTATATAATTAGTAGTAGTAGTATAATTAGTAGTAATAGTAGTAGTAGTAGTTGTTGTTGTTCTACCAACCCAGAAAAAAATCTTAAATTTCTCTTCTTGGCCATTTAGATCATTTCAAATATTAGATCATTTCACAGATATTGCAAGGATGTACACTGAGCTTGTTTAGTGAAAATCTATTATGCATTCTTAAAGTTATGAGATTTCAGATTTCCCATTTTAAATCAGTTAATCCACTCAGGGAAGTATTGCATCTCGTATCTGTGTGGCAGATTGATGCCTCCCTGGTGTAACCGGCTTCCCATAACAAAAATGGCCATCAGCAAAGTAAGAAGGCTGCAGTAGTGAGCATCTGTGGAAGTGGGAAAAGATGCTGCTTGTAACATGCTACTCTGTGTGTGTGTTGTTTGCACAAGATGTGTTGCTCTGTGTGTGTTTACACATGGCACACTACTGCAGCTGTGTGCACATGATATGCTGCCGTGACTGTAAGCATGTGATGTCCTGTGTTTGCCCATGGCATGATCATACATATTGCTGCATATATTTGCATGGGATGTGCTGCTGCTGTGTGAGTGCATGCAGCATGCTCCTGCATGTTTTGTGTGTCAAGCCATGCTGCAACATGTTGCTACTTTTATTTATTTTTTCTACTATTTATTAGCTATGATTCAGCCAAAACTCTCACAATGGCAAACAATAAAATCCAGTTAAAAGTAAAGGTGACAATAAAATACACCCAATAAAAAAACAACAGAGCAAGGAAGGAAGATAAAGAAATTCCAGCATAAAAGACAAACTGTCCACAAATGGCTTCTGAATGTTTTTGCACCTATGGACCTCCCAGATGCTCAAAAACCTCCCATGGACCCCCAACCCATTTATATAATATATCTGCATAAAGATGCAGAGAAATTAGAGGGAGGAAATAGGCACTCAGGATAGTTATTCTCAAAAACTGTAATCTGACTCACCAGGAAGCAAATTAAATTCAGCGTAGCAAAGAATTTCCATGGACCACCTAGACCTACTCCATGGACCCTAGGTTAAAAGGAAAAAAACCTGGTCTAAAAGGTCTGGGCTGGGCTAATAAACAGGGTTTCCACTTGGTTTCATGCCACCTGGAAATCTGTTTAGGAACAAAACTCCAAAGATAGGGTACAACTGGAAAGGCCTGGCTCCAGTCACCACCAGATGGCGGAGAACTTGGAGTAGGGCCTCATAAGATAATTTTAAAATCTGACAAGTGCATGTGGGAGAGGCAATCTTTTAGGTATCTGTTCCAAGGTTATTTAGGACTTTACAAGTTAACTAGTTGTTCTAGAAAAAACTAAACAGCCTACTTGCTTTTCCCTGTCTCTACAACTGGACTAAATTGGGTTCAAATCAAGGTCCATAAGTTAGCTCTCTTGTGCCTCAAATGTTAGTGTCCACCATCTTGGAGCGGGGTGGATGACATCATTACAAAATACATCATTGAGGTGTCCGTGTTTGTCACTCACTACAATTGTACTAAATTTGGTTCAGATCCGTTAGACAGTCCACAAATTAGTGCACTTGTGCCTCAAATGTTCACACGAACACCATCTTGGATCAGGGTGGTCATCACAAACTACACCATTGGAGCATCCCTATGTATCCATACAGTTGTAGCCAATTTGGTTCAAATTGGTTAGACTGTCCACAAGTTAATGCACTTGTGCCTCAAAAGTTCACATGTCCACTATTATGAACTGGATTGGATGACATAGTCACAATCTATGCCATTGAGGTGTACCTTTGTGTCCCTACAGCTGTAGCAAATTTGGTTCAAATCGGTTAAGCGGTTCACAAGTTAGTCCACATGCACCTCCAAAGTGTATACGTCCGCCATCTTGAATCGGTGTGGATGACATTCTCACAGACTATGCCATTGAGGTGTCCTTGTGTGTCACTCACTGCAACTGTACCCAATTTGGTTCAAATTGGTTAGACTGTCCACAAGTTAGTGCATTTGTCCCTCAAAGGTTTACATGTCCACCATCTTGAATTGGGTTGGATGACATCGTCACAATCTACGCCATTGAGGTGTACCTTTGTGTCTGTACAGCTGTAGCAAATTTGGTTCAAATCGATTAAGCGGTTCACAAGTAAGCCCACTTGCACCTCCAAAGTGTACATCATCACAAACTATGCCATTGAGGTTTCCCGGTGTGTCACTCACTGCAACTGTAGCTAATTTGGTTTAAATTGGTTAGACGGTCCACAAATTAGCCCACTTGCACCTCAGATGTTCATGCAGCCACCATTTTGAACTGGAGTGGAGGACATAATCACAAACTATGCCGTTGAGGTATCCCTATGTGTCTCTACAACTGAATCTGATTTTGTTCATATTGGTCCAGGCATTGCAAAGTTGATAGGGGGGATCCACGGGTAGACCTACGGACACACACACAGAAAGCTCTCATAAGCCTACTGGAAAGTAAGCTAAAAACAGCACTAAATAAGGAAAAAATAGCGCTAAGTTAGGGGAAATGTTAACAGATGACAAAGGCAAGGTGGAACTACTCAATTCCTATTTTGCTTCCCTCTTATCTCAAAAGTAAAACAGTATGCAACCTCACTAAACATGTGAATGGTGTGGGCCTGGGATTGCGGTTCAAGATTGATAAGGAATTGGTCAGGAATCTATCTGCCTTAAATGAGTTCAGGTCTTAATGGCCAGATTAATTACATTCTCATGTACTAAAAGAACTTGCTGTTGTGCTCTCAGAATCTCTGTCTGTCATCTCTGTCATCAAAAATCCTGGAGAATGGATGAGATTCTATAAGACCCAAGATGGGCTAATGTTGTCCTGTTTTAAAAAGAGCAAAAAGGTGGATCTAAGAAACTAGAGCAGTCAATCTGATACTGATACCAGGGAAGATACAGGAGCAGATGATAAAGCAGTCAGTCTGCACACATCTTGATAGCAATGCATTGATTAGTAGAAGCCAGCATGAATTTCTCAAGAATTAATTCTCTCAGATTAATCATCCCTCTTTTTAAAAATTGGGTTATTATCTTAGTAGATTTTGGGATTGCTGTGGATGTAATATATCTTGATTTCATCAAAACATTTGATAAAATTCACCATGATATTTTGGTTAACAAACTGGACAATGGTAGGTCAGATGATAATATCATCAGATGGATTTAGACCTGGTTGGAAAATAGTACTCCAAGAGTGTACATCAGTGGATCTTCATCCAGCTGGAAGGGCCTAGTAAGAGGATTCTTAGATGAAGGGGTGAAGAGAATCCTCATCTAATTCTTAGCTGACACGTAATTGGGAGGGATGGCTCATAGGACTGTGCATCGAATTGGAACAATAATTAGATCCAATTTGATACAGTCCCTATCAGCAGCATTTACATCATATCATCTTCGAAGCAGAATCACAAATATTGGCACTGTCCGATGAAATATTTCACACATAGTCTCAGATGACCAGGTGGCTGTTTACGTTCTTTTCTCTGTTGCTGATGTTGCTTGTCACTGAATCTGGTGATGTGCCATATATGGAAAATGCTGAGGGGGAGAAAGAGAGCAGTGATGTGACTGATATCTCTTCTGCAATGCCTCAGGTTTGCAGCTGCTCAAAGCATGCTGCAATTCGTTCATCTCCCTTCCAATCACAGTACTTGCAGGGAGGGATGCAGATTTGTATATTACAAGGTGTTCGAGCAAAAACTCCACCCTTCTTGTGCACTACTCTTAGAGGAAAGTATTGGGAAAGTGCTTTGCTGCAGAGAGAGAAAGACAGAGAGAAAAGAGAGTCTGTGATTTGATTTATTGATTCTAGTCTTTCTGATCAGCCTGCACTTCAGGGGACAAAAATCATCCCGTAGGGGCTGGCCTCTAAACATCTAAGTAAAACAAGGATCCAAGCATCTAAGCAAAGCAGAAGTGTGATGTGCGGGGTAGAAAGATTTGCCTGCTTCTCAGAAACGCTGGCACTTCAAGCTCTAAGAGGGATCCACCATCAAATACAAAAAGGTCTACTATGCCTGAAAGTTTTACCTGATTCTGACTTGCAACAATATTTTTCGTTGATTTCCCATTATTATTATTATTATTATTATTATTATTATTATTATTATTATTATTATTATTATCATTTATATCCCGCTCTTCCTCCAAGGAGCCCAGAGTGGTGTACTACATACTTAAGTTTCTCTTTCACAACAACCCTGTGAAGTAGGTTAGGCTGAGAGAGAAGTGACTGGCCCAGAGTCACCCAGCTAGTATTATGGCTGAATGGGGATTTGAACTCGGGTCTCCCTGGTCCTAGTCCAGTACTCTAACCACTACACCATGCTGGCTCACTTACACCACGCTGGCTCCTTATGTATGTCCTACATAAGGACATACTCCCTGTATGTCCTACAGGCCATTATGTCCTATGGAATGATGCATCAACCCGATAACTATGCATGAAACAGTTTGATCTGGGTCAGTACAATTATTGGATGCACAATTCAATAATCATTTGCATCAAATCAGATCAGATCCAAAAGTTTCACTCGTGCATAGACCTAACAGCTATCCCCTTAGAAGAAAATTGTAAAATGAACTTGATAAAATGGAAAACTGAGCTGAAAGTAACAAAACAAAATTCAGAAGAGACAAAGTTCTGCCTTAGGCATGGAGCCCTTTCTCATGATCATGGAGAAAGGGCTCCAATCTGCAGGGGAAGAAGCCTTGAAACGCTGGCCTACCCGGCAGACAATTGAGGGCTTCTTCGTGGTCGAGCAGATTGTATCTTCCCAGCCCCTGGAACACCGCGCAAGACTGTGGTGCATTATAGGGATCCTTCTGGCACTGACTACCCATGTGTAGGTGCTGCACAGAGCTGCACAGCACTGACACACAATCAGCTAGCCCAGTTTTGAGGTTCCATCAGACCCAAAACCTGGACTAAGTGGTGGGCTCTCTAAGTGGGTTTGCCGCCGTGCTGCTGCCAGAAACTGCATGGCTCTTGGCAGTTCACATTTGCCAGCAAAACCGGACTGGGCTTCCTTAGCCCAGTTTTGCCTGCACATGTGAATAGCCCCATGCTCAAACAAATGCACAGTTATCGGATGGGGGATACTTGGCTTGGCAGTAGTACATCTGAAAAAAAATTTCAGGATTGCAGTCAATCACAACTAAGCATGAGTCAGCAGAGTTATATAGCTGGAAGGGGGAGAAAAGGCTTGCTTTATCTATCTATCTATCTGTCTATCTATCTATTTTTCAGATTTGTAGATCGCCCCATACTTCCGTTCCTGGTCATTTTACGGGGTGGGGGGGAGACGAGATTAAAAATGAAAACCTTAAAACAATTTGAAACCACAGTCAAGTTAAAAAGCTTAGGTGAAAAAATAAGTCATTAGAGACATTTTTAAAGTTGTTAGAGAAGGGAGTGCATTCCCGAGTCTCAGGGCAGCAACAGAGAAGGCAAGCTGGTGGCAACTGCAGATGAACCTCTCCGGATGATCTCAATGGGCGGTGGGACTCATAGTGAAGAAGAAGTTCTCCTGAGTTCCAACTCGGCACAGTAAGTACCTCTGACATATGGATTCAGTCTCAATTTGCTATCCATAATCCAGTCTATCTCTGCCTCCAGGCAGACATTGGACGGGGGGGGGGGAGTTATGCCTTCTCCTGATGATGCTGACATGGAGAAATAGATTTGGGTGTCATCAGCATACTGATAACACCCTACACTAAACCTCCTGATGACCTCTCCCAGTGGTTTCATGTGGATGTTAAAAAGCATTGGAGACAGTATAGAATCCTGGGGGACACCCAGGGGCGTAACTATAGGGGGAGCAGGGGGGCACGTGTCCCAGGCACCACCCCGGCGGGTCACGTGGTGGGCGCCAAAAAGAGGCTTCCCCCCTGCACCCCCCTGGATCGCCCGCCGAGTGTGGCGGCAGGCCAGGCGGCGGCACGGCGGGTCGCCCGCGGCGTTGGCATGGCCTGTAGCGGGCCGAGCGGCGGCGCGACGGATCGCCTGCCGAGGACTACTGCAGAGCGGCGCCGGACCAGCAGGCAGGCTCGGCGCCGCTCTGCAGTAGTCCTCGGTGAGATCCGCCGCGCCGCCGCTCAGCCCACTACAGGCCATGCCAACGCCGTGGGTGACCCGCTGCGCCACCGCTCGGCCCACTACAGGCCATCGCCAACGCCGCGGGTGACCCGCCGCGCTGCCGCTCGGCCCACTACAGGCCATCGCCAACGCCGCCGCCAAATCGCCGCCAACGCCGGCGATCTGCCACCTGGGGGGCGCTGCGCCGCCGCCAGGTATGTGGGGGCCGAGGGGGCAGCGGGGGGGCGCCATTTCAGGGCCGGCCAGCCCTGGGCGCCCTTTCCCCCCGATACGCCACTGGGGACACCATATAAAACTTCAGCTTTTAAAGAGCAACAGTCTCCAAGCAATACCACCTGAATCTGTCCAAGAGGTAGGAGCAGAGCCACTGCAAAGCAGTGCCCCCCACGCCCAATCCCCTCAGTCACTCCAGAAGGATATTATGGCTGATAGCATCAAAAGCCGTCAAAAGATCCAAAAGGATCAACAGAGTCAAACTCCCTCTGTCAATTCCTAATTGGAGATTATCCATTAGGCCGACCAAAGCAGTCTCCACCTCATAGCCTGTCTGAAAGCCATTTTGAAATGGGTCTACATAATCAGTTTCCTCCAAGACTGCCTGGATCTGGGAGGCCACCACCCTCAATTACCTTGCCCAGCCACAGAAGCTTGGAGACAGGCCTATAGTTGCTTAACTCTGAGGGATCCAATGCAGGCTTCTTCAGAAGAGGTCTAATAATTGCCTCATTCAGATAAGGGGGCATCCTGATTTCCCTCTGAGAGGCATTTATAATATCTACCAAGCCCTCTACAACAACCCTCCTGCTTGATACTATAAGCCATGTCGGACAAGGGTCAAGAGAATGGGTTGTAGGCCACATCACTCCAAGTAGTTTGTCCACATCCTCAGGAGTCACAAACTGAAACTGATCCAGCCTCACCATATAAGAGGAACCATCAGACACTGTAGTAATTGCAGGGTCTGAGTCTGCCTAAATATGAGATATTTCATCCACAAAGAACTCATTAAAAATGCCACAGCAGGTTTTTAAGCTCGTAGCTTAATTTTCAAGTCACGAAAAGCAAAAAATTCCACTTCATTCCACTCTAGTCAGACCTCATGTGGAGTATTGTGTCCAGTTCTGGGCATTGCGCTTTAAGAAGGATATAGACAAATTGGAATAGATTCAAGAAGAGTAACGAACATGGTCAGGGATCTGGAAAACAAGCCCTATGGGAACAGATTGAAGGAACTCGTATGTTTTGTCTGAAGAAGAGAAGACTGAAGGGCAGATGATAGTGCTCTTCAATCATCCAAAAAGCTGTCACATGGAGAAGAGCAATGACTTCTTTGCCGTCTCAGAGGACAGGACTAGATATAAGAGGTGGTAGGTAGCTTTATTTTTCAGTTGAGCATCAGAAAAAACATCTTGATGGTAAGATCAGCTGGAAAATGAAGCCAATTACCTGATGGCCTACAAGTCCTTCCAACTTGATGATCCCATGGGTGGGATCACACGATTGCTGCCAAGTTAGTAAGCTGAGAACCTCTGGGAATTTGAGAAGGGCACACTCCTGATGGGCATGTCATCTGAACCTGACAACCACCGTATCCTGCATGGTCTTACTGACTTCAGCCTAAGATTCTCTTAAAATCTATGTAGTAAATCTTAGGTGAATCTTGGGCTAAAGTTGGTCATTTGGTGTGGGAATCAGTGGATGGCAGGTGCAGTTGACGTGTCCTCCAGCCGTGTGTGCTTCCTGAGAACCAGAGGATCCTGGTTTACTGACCTGGCAGCGATTGTGTGAAACCACCCTCTGAACCGTGCTCAGAAACAGACTGGGAGCTGTTTAAAAATTGTTAGTCCTCAGAATCTGATTTTTAAGGTTCCAGGAAGCACATACTGAAGCTATTCTCATGCATAATGGGAACTGGGCTAAGGGAGCCCAGACAGTGTCCCACTGTGTGTGAGAACTGCCGGGAACCACGCGGCTCTTGGCGGCGGCATGGAGGCAAATCCTCTTGGGTAGCCCGCCACTTAACCCAGGTTTCAGGTTAACTGCTCGTGTGTCACCACAGTGCAGCTCTGTGCTACAGTGGCTCATGAATAGCCTCTGACCAGGAGACTACAACAAGCCTCCCAGTGTTAGGGGGCTCCTCAGGATGCCCCACACAGTCACCCAGGTCATTCTGGGACTTCCAGGGGCTGGGAGGCCCCCAAACCCCGCTGCCCCAACCAGCTCCATGAAAATTGTCTGGTAGCCAATCTGGCCACCCAGGAAGGGCTTCCTGCTCATGTGGAGAGCCTTACTGTGTGTATACAAAGGGACTCTGCCTTAAGCTTTAGATCCTTTGGGTGGAGGAGCTTCCCTTGCAAAGCCCCATTACTTGCCTCTAAGGCTCAGGAACTTCCCTGAGCAGTGCCTTGTGCCATTACCTCAGGAACAACACAATTCCTTGATACCTTAAAACACATCTGCTGCAGGTGGGTTTTATACATTTGCTTCTGGTGTCCAGAACTTGGCTGACAAGAAGATAAAAGAGGTCATTCACACAATCAAAAACTGTGTTCTACCCAGGTTTGGGAGCTGTGTGTGCTCCCAGTTTTGGTATTTATGGAAGCAAGGTAAGAAGAAAACATGGATAGAAG
Organism: Hemicordylus capensis; assembly: GCF_027244095.1. Classification (NCBI taxonomy): domain Eukaryota; kingdom Metazoa; phylum Chordata; class Lepidosauria; order Squamata; family Cordylidae; genus Hemicordylus; species Hemicordylus capensis. The sequence continues at coordinate 118,962,821 of NC_069658.1, read as the reverse complement.
TGATTGTGTGGAAGCAAGGTAGGAGGAAAAGCTACTCAGGTTTTCCTCCTACCTTGCTTTCACACAATCACTTCTACCCAGGTTTTCCTATTATTTTGCTTTCACACAAACAAAAATTGGGTTCCACATAGCTCCAAAACCTGGGTTGAAGACAGTTTTTTATTGTGTAAATGACCTTGAAGTGTTGAGGGGATAATCAAGAGCACACTGTAAAATGGAGGTGCTCTTCAACCATAGTGATAGTGAAAATCAAACTAAAATGACTTTTTCATCTTAGCTTTAATCCAGGCCAAGCTTCAGGAAATTAGGTTTGAGCATACACTTCTGTCATTTCCGAAATTAAGCACTGTGAGTAGGTGTGGACCTGTATTCCCTGTAACAGGGATTCCCAGATGTTAGTGACTACAGCTCCCATGATACCCAGCCAAAGGTCATTGCAGCTGAGGATGTTGGGAGTTGTAGTCTACATTTGGGAATTCCTCTTACAGGGAACACTGGTGTGGAGCACACAAGTGTGCAAATCATCCATTTTCCTTCTGGATAGGAGCAGAGAGAGCCAAGATGCAGAAGGTTAAACTCAGATTAAGATATGCATTAGTCTTGACATTGCAAACCCAACTAAAGACCTCAGATTAACCAGGAGAAAAACTCTCATCCTCTTTCCCAACTTCCATATTAGAATTCCTTTGAAGAATAAGATGAAATATTCCTCTAGCCAGCACACTGTCTCCAGAAGGCTAGCTAGATACCTCAAAAACTCAGAAGGCCCCAATGTAGACAGTCATATCCGTTTGTCCCAACATGTGATAATCAGAGAACATGGATGTTCTATTTTGTGCTATTACAGCTAATAACCACTGGTCAAGTTAGGCTCCACACAGACTAAAGAGAGGCTAGTTTCCCACTGAAACATGAGCACAAAAAAGGGCAAATATTTCCATGATTATGACGCTAGAAGTGCAAACATAGGTTATTATTTGCCACCATGGCATCCAAAATGTTGCTATCTGAATTACTTAGAGCGCTGTTTACCACAACACAAACATTATCTCCGTTTTGTAGCTGTTACACACCAAGTCGTTGTCCATGTGTGAGAGGAATGGAACTGAGAGGAGAAGGAACAATCTGCTCAAAGAATCTCCAATTATTTTGCACCAAAATTAACTGAAGAATGAAGGAGTCATCTGTTTTCCTCTCTCTGTTCCATATACCTCCCAGTGATACTGTTCAGGGATTTTTTTACTTAGTACCACTTGTGGGTTCGGATTTCAATTGCATTTTTCCCAAACTGTAGGGAGAGTGTTGTTTCTGTCCAAAGGACTAGTGTTAAAGATTCCGAATGATGATATTAGAACTCTGTCTTGCAAAGCAACATCTCTAATGAAATGCAGCCAGAGACATTAGAAATGAACAAGAGATAAGAGAGGAATTTGGCTATAACTCTTTCTAGAGGATTATGTTTAAGAACCCTTGGAAAAGACACTTACATTTATGGTTACATTTATGGTTCAGCAAAGAAATAAGATCTCTTCCAAACTGCTGAAGGTACAAAACCTTGTATTAAATCCAATAAAGTTACATATGGGAGACATATGACCATGCCACAATTGGTCAGCTGCAAGGTGTGCAAAGAATCCAGTTCTTTTCCTCCTTGTGCATGAAATATGAAGCCTGCTGAGCAAGCCACAACTTCAAAATAGGGACACGTGTCTCCAGCTTGTGCAAAACTCTCAAAATGTTCTTTTGAATGGTCATTTGCACATGGGATTTTAACAGCATCTGACTATGGAGACTTTGTCCCTGCAAATGCTAGATTATAGCTTTGTGTCTGCCAGACTGAACATTGGTGTGTGTGTGTGTGTGTGTGTGTGTGTGTGTGTGTGTGTGTGTTAATTAGCTGATAACTGCAACTGCTGGCATATTTTGGCAGTTTCACTGCCAGTGGCTTCACTGGATGGTAAGTGTTCAGCAAGTGTGTAAGAGCCGTGCCAGTGTGGCACTAGGGACCTCAGCAGTGTGCTGACATTATACAAGAAACCAGGAAGTTGTGCCAGCTGTGAGTTGTGGTTCAGCGATGCTATGCCATCCCCACAGAAGGTCAGAATCAGACCAATGCCAGTAGGACTCCTTTAAATGAAACGGAGTCCTATTAAGATGGCTCCAGTGCCATCTTGGAAGGTCCCTAAAGAGCTGAAGTCCTTCCCAACACTTTCCCCATAGAGTTCTAAAAAGAAAGTGCTGGGGAACTTCCCATCACTCTATGCACATCTCCCAAGAGGGTGCTGGGACTCAAAGCAGGACTCAGTTAAATGGACCTCAATGTTGGATAAGTTCAGCACTGCATGGAGGTCTCATAAAGCAGCTCTCACACTGAAGCCCCCCCACCCCAAAATAGTGAAGACCATGGAGCTAGTGCACACATAAAGAGCTATAAACATATTACTGTTTATCTAAGTATCTAATATTTATTCATTTCTTTGCAATTTTATGTTCTTGGTGTTTATTAACAAGATCTTATTCACTTCTTGTTTAAGTAATCCTGTGTGTTTTTCTCTGGAGGAATTCTAACCAATCTGATCTTGCCCCATGTTAATGCATTTGTCCTAAGGATTTGCATGGGCTGATTTTTTGCAGTTGGGTCCAAATTTGGACTGAGCCATGAGTCCGCAAACTGGTTCAGTTGTACCGACCAGCCCGTCTGATCCAGCCAACCGAACCAGCTTGAACCGGCTCAGCAGTTCGAAGAGCTATTCCTGTCAAGGGAAATTCTGCAAGGATTACACTTTACAAGCAAAGGATCTTGTGAATCTTTGCTTGCAGACAACCTAAGGGTTTTTTAAAAAATAAATAAATCCTGACTTTAAAAGGTTTCTAAAGGGCAGCCTGGGGGGTGGTGTGGCGAGAGGGTATCTTTAAAGGTAGATGTAAGTTGATGTTCTGGAACCACATCAGTGCCACGCAGACAGACTGCTGGGAGGAGCACTGGATCAGTGTCAGGGGGGCTTTGAGGAGTGGCGGCAGCTGCCAGCAGACCACTAAGCACTACTTTTAAAGGTGCCTTCTTGCCGCTGCCCCCCTCCCAGCCACCCTTTAGAAGCCAGGATTCCTTTTTGCTTGTCCTCACTGGGTTCCCCTTTACAAGCATAGCCCCTCAGATCTCTGAACCGGTCTGCCGTGAACCAGTCCAGATTTGTTTCAATCTTGGACTGAATCGCCTTTCCTGAAGGCCAGTCCGGTTCGCAATTGAACCATTGAACCAGCCTAGTTCGTAGCAGAGCGGTTCGGGGTCAAACCGTTCATGCAAACTGCTAATTTGTCCTCAAAACCAAGTGTATGCAACTCTCTAGGGGAGTGGTGGTTAGAGACTGAAAACCGACAGTGTTTCATGTGGATCCCCTCTGATATCTCTCACTTGAAGCAGTCACCTCCTCTCATAGTACATAAGAGATTCTTTAACTCATTAGGTGGTGGTACCTGCTGACTGTCATCCTGACTAAGGAAGCACCAGCACTTCTCACAAAGTGCTGGTGCTTCTGCGCTGCAGACGAACACAGCTCCAGTGTTCACAGAGGGAGGGTGATTTTTGCCAATATTCCCTGCCCCTGAAAATATTCCCTGTGACTTGGAAAGAGGTCCCTCTGGAGGCAGGGAAATAGGCAAAAATTCTCCCCCCTGTGCATGCACACATTGCATTCCTCCAAAACACAGCATCAGTGCCCGCACAGCACCAGTGCTTTGTTGGAAGTGCTGGTGTTTCCTTAGCCAGTGTGTCAGCCACTGGTGTGTGTGTGTGAGAGAGAGATATCTAATTGGGTTTACTTGGTAACCCCATGGAAATCCCCTGTGTTGCCAGGGCAAGGAAGGAAGACTGCAAAGGAACTCAAAGACATTGCACAATATCTGCCAGGGTTCCACTGTGTGGTCTTTGGCAGGCTGCCATTTCCGAGCTTTATTCATCTAGTTTAAAATACAGGCAATAATGATGAACTTTTTGTTATTTCATGAAACAATGATGTACATCACATGGTTGCTCTGCTTCACAGTGCAAGCCCACAGCACCAACTTACCAACACAACGTGGTGGTGGCAGGGGTGCACCTAGGTGATTTCTGCGCCCGGACCAGCCCTTCTGTAAGCCCCCCCCGTGAAGCCCCCCCACCAAGAGGCCCCCAAAACCTTTTGGGGGCATTCTGCAGTGAAGGTATGGGGGATTTTTTAAATCAAAGCTGCCGCGCAGTTGACGTCCTCCTCTCCCCCTCGTCTCCTCCCCCCCAGTGACATCACAGGCTTGTGACGATCTTCCTCTGAACTGTGCAGGCACACCTCGCAGTTCACTACAGCTGCTGGGCCAAGAGGGCGGGCCCAGTGGTCCCTCCCCACCGCCGCCGGGCGAGGGGAGAAGAGGAGGTTGACTGCTTGGCTAAAACCACCCCGGCCGGCAGCCACCCCTGGGCTGCTCAGTGGCTTTGATTTATATATTTTCAAAAGAAACACATAGGTTCGCCGTGGCGGGCAGGTGCAGGGTGGCTGTAGGAGGCCCCTCAGACATGTGGAGGCTCCCCAGACCTTGGAGGCCATGGACTGGAGCCCCAAGGTCTGAGGGCTAGAGCTCCTCTGGGTGGTGGTGATTATGATGAACATTTATACAGTACACCACTTTTCAAAACAACAAAAAGGGTCAATGTGATTTACACAGCAAAGGAAATGAAATAATGCCCCCTGTCCCAAAGAGGCTTACAGTCTAAAAACAAAAAAGATACAAGGGAGACACCAGCAAGCAGCCACTGAAAAAGACACCATGCTAGGATGAACAGGGGCAATTCATAGAAGTGGTCAGTGGGCTCTTTCTATGTGCAGACAATTTAGTGAGTGAGTGAGTAAGGGAGGCCATTTCCTGAGGCAAGGTAAGGCAGTTGCCTTGGGTGGCCAATTATTAGGGTGCTAGAAGGGCAGCAAGATGATGTCATTGGAGCAGCTGTTTGGGACCAATCTGAGCCCATGCCAACTTTGCAAGGAGTGCCTCTCTTCACACAAGCACAAGGAGAGAAAAGGAAGCTCCTGGCAACCTCTCCTCATCCCTGCACCCCTGGGGCACCTTCAAAGCCTGCAAGGGTCAGTGTAAAAGGGGGCAGGCCCCCATCAGGAATGTGGAGTAAGACAGTATTTTGCACCTTGCCTCAGGCACGGCAATACCTTGGGCCCTCCCTGGGTGGGTATTGTTCATTGGACTGTTTAGTTAGAAAATAGGAGAGTGCCTAGAACCAGCGAAACAAACGGAATCAGCGGAAAAGAGGTTGGGGCCTCTTTTATAGGAGTCTGTTGACTACTGTATCTGAATGATTGCCTTGTGGACAGCTGTAGTACTTGGACGACGACAACAACAACAATGCTATTTATTTAGCTGTCCAAAATTAGGCCTTTGAATTGTAGCATGTCGTGTCAGTAGGTTAAGTTTGTTCTTTGCTCTGCAGTGGAGACTTGGCACCATTTTGACTGAGCTATGCAAAGCCATTCGGCCGGCGGGGTGGTGGTGTGGTTACTTCCTTTTTTGGAAGGCATACAGGACAGCAGTATTTTATTCTTTCCAGTACGCTTTTCTGTATGCAATTCCCTTCACTTCCTTTTCATGAAGGATGCTAGTCCAAGGGCCAAATATTGACCTACATCACAGGGGACTCTAGCTACAAGATGAAATAGGACAGTGCAGAGGAAATAAATCCTCCTCACCAGACGTCATTAGTTGTAGGGCATATGCCAATGCACACAGCTATCCTTCTTGGGATGGCCTCTGCTGGAGGTGGTCCCTCCTTCTGGTGAAAAGGCTACCATTTTTTACATCAATATGAAAGTGTAGTAAGGAAATCAGGCAATCCATTCTCTGTGCGCAGAAAGCTGACACTGGCCAAACAAACAAAACAAACAAACAACTCTACCATAAGGCAGTCATGCTCCCCCCCCCCGCTAATACTGTAACTCAGGAGTCACCCAATGAAATCAATTGGTGGTAGAGTTAGGTCAGACAAAATACAGCTCTCACTTGAACTTCCCTAATTAGCTCTTCATTACCACAAGATGTGGCAATGACCACTAGCTTAGATGGCTTTTTTTTTTTAAAGGGTTAGTGAAACTCATGAAATATAAATGGCCATAGTAGCTAAAAGAAACATTCAGAGGTGGTAGGTCTCCAGAGCAGGTGCCTCCCACAACATGGGGCCATTGGAGTTCCTAAGCTTCCCAAAAGCTAGTAAGAGAATGCTAGAGTAGACAGACCTTTGGTCTAAGCAGTGCTGCCCATTTGTTCTTAACCTGTGATATACATGTCAGGAAAAACATAGGAAAACAATAAAAGATGTTAAGGTGGTACACATGACCAAATAAGCAGCCAGGGCAGAAGGCTCAAGGCTGTATCCCTGCACATAAGTTATTTTGGTCTTTTTGCCCAGCTGCTCGCCTGACACATGATTGGTGCTATGGGGAGCAGCAGAGCTGGGAGCCGGAGGAGGAAGGAAGTCCTCCAGTATCCCTCAATGCACCATGCCAGGGGCACAGTGCATTGAGGGATCCTCCCTTATACGGATGCCTTTGCCGCCCAGGTCTGTGTGTGCACAGCATGCCTGCAGCCCATGCACACACACAACCCCGAACCTGGGGTTAAGGGAGGGTTCACACCCTTAAACCTAGGTTAAAGCCTGTGGTAAATTCCCAGGCTTGGGGCCAAGGCAGCACTGGGATCGGAATCGATTCCGGCAGTGCACACGGGCAGCCAAGCCCATGCTGGGCTGCCCACGCCTGGGCTTGGCTGCCCATCTGACTAGCTTGATTGCCTGATCATGCCTCCCCCACCTAACCATGTGTTACTGAAAATAAGCTAGTACTCGGTGGGGTGGGGGGAAATACAACATTAAAACTATCACAGAGGGGCATGAGGAAATACTATCATGTGCAAAAGTCTGTATTATCTGTTCTAAAAAAAGGAGAAGAAATGGAACAAGGGTGCTCTTTTCCAAAATATTGGAAAAGATCCAATATACAATTAAACCCTTGACTTGTGACTTAGTGCAGCTTTATTCTTTACAGGGCAGTTTCCCACAGCAAACATGTAAAGTGGGAAGCATTATAGAAGGATTGAGTGGCATGTAGCTCCATAACAAGAGTGTACATTTGTTGTTCACACCTTGTAGGTTTTCTGTGGGATACACTAATGTACCCATGGCAAATACAGTTGTGAAATGTGGAGCTGCACACAAGTTATACATAGCCAGCTAGTTCTGTGGTTTCCAAGGACGAGTCAAAGCATAAAGCAATATCCTTTGGCCTATATAGGTGCCAGAGACCACTGACAAAATGTGGACCTACTGATGACTAGCAAGCCTGTGCCCAGGGCAAACAAATGAATTTAAAAAAATAAAGCAACACTTGAAAAAAATCAACCAAGTGCAGTTGATGTGGGAATACATACCCAAGGTCAAATATTGGAAGGGACAGAACAAGAACTCGGGAGTTCCACAATTCCAGTTGTGCTTGTATTTTTCTGAATGCCATGGCTTTGATATGGATTTTTTTCTATGCCAAAATTTGTGCTAAAGGTCAGAGAAGGCTATGGGACTGTATTTAATATCTACTTCTTGTCTACTGAGAAAACACATTCTCTCAAAGCTTATTAAAACCTGGAATCTGCCATGTTTGTCCTGGGTTATAGACTTTCCTGGGAAATTTTACTTACCTTGCCTATTAAAAATGTGACCTAAACAGAATAAATCTATTGAAAATAACATCTTTTCAGAGTCATCTAGAGAATCAAAACACATTTATATTTGATATCTGTTCATTCTTGCTCCAGAAGCCGTTTAAACCCAGTGACACATTTCCCATTTCCCCAAGGGCTAGTGACTAACAGCAAATATTTTCTACTAGAACTGAGAATGCCCTTTTTTGTCAGATCTTGTCATATGTTAAATGATCTTTTGCCATTGTACTGGTGATATATCCCCTTTTCATCTATCAGCATTGATCTATACGATCTGTTTCTTGACCTTCTAATTGATCTCAGCATGTTATCTGTTGCACACCCTCCCAATGTTTCACAGACAAAAACAGAGATGCTCTCATAGACTTCTGCTACTCAGAAGAGCCCTATTCTCACTGCCCTCCTTACATATTGCTGACAGCTTTTTACATCTACCATATACTGTATGCATGCACCATGTCACAGGCTGTCTGGCAGGACTTCTGTTCGGAAGCATTGTGGGGAGAAGAGCTGGTCTTGTGGTAGCAAGCATGAATTGTCCCCTTGGCTAAGCAGAGTCTGCCCTGGATTGTATTTGGATGGGAGACTACATGTGAATACTGTAAGATATTCCCCTTAGGGATTGGGGCTGCTCTCAGAAAAGCACCTGCATGCTTGCATGCAGAAGGCTCCAAGTTCCCTCCCTGGCATCTCCAGATAGGGGGGCTGAGAGAGACTCCTGCCTGCAACCTTGGGGAAGCCGCTGCCAATCTGTGTAGGCAATATTGAACTAGAATAGACCAATGGTCTGACTCAATATAAGACAGTTCCCTATGTTCCTATGTTACTAATTAGTAAAATGATCATAATGTAGGAAAGGTTGTGCTGTCAAGTCCGTGTCGACTCCTGGTGACCCCAGAGCCATGTGGGTTTCTTGGTAGAATACAGGAGTGGTTTACCGTTGCCTTCTTCCATGCAATATGAGATGATGACTTTCAGCATCTTCCTATATTGCTGCTGCCCAATATAGGAATTTCCCATATTCTGGGAAGCACACCAGTGGGGATTTGAACCAACAGCCTTCTGCTCTCTGGGCAGGTGATCATAGCAGGCTCCTTAAAAAAAAAAAATTAAGAATGTTTGCTACAATGGTCAATATCACAATGTATATGATCATTCTTAAAACCAAATAATCCAGACACATTCAACATCTGGCCATTCCTTGATTGATGCTTGTTAAGGAGATAGAGGGAACACTGCACTGGCACTGGTATTTTGAAAACTAAGAAAGAAGTCCACAGCTGGGGATCTAATTACATAATTCAAAAGCAAAAAGAGTGCGATTAAGCAAGACAAAGTGTTCCTATATGGCATGTATGTGCACTAGATAGTTCCTTGGAGTCCATTCTTGTGCATTCACATGCATGTGGACTAGACTCAAGATGCATCTGCCTTCATCTCAGAGATTTAACATCTAGAAATTGAGGCATGAGGTAGGGGGTGGACCTCAAGAATAGCTACTCCAGTGCATGTCTACTACACTTTTGAATTATATTGAAATGAATGTCTGAAAAGGCAAAAACTGGATCAGTATTTACAAGGAACAGAGGACAAACGGGGCCATCATTGGAAAATAGGGACAATTGGAATATATGCTGTTAGCACTGTTCCACATCAAATGGCTTCCAAATAATTATTATGGCCATTAGACAAAAACAAAATGTGTGCGTGCGTGTGCATATACACACACACGGAACAATTTTGCTTTTCAATGGATTTTCTCCAAGCTGCCCATTAGGTTTTCCCCCATTCAATTTAATATAAAGCTGCAAGATTACTGGTTTTCCAAACTGAGCTATATCACAATCACATCTGATTCCCCCCCACCTGTTTAAAAATCTAATAACAACTGCAGTATACAATAGGGAAGTTTAACTCTGTGGGTTCTATTCAGCTCCAGTGCAGTGCAGAAATGTGTACAAAACTAGTTTTGTCGGTTCGGTTCGAATCCAAAATGGATTTGAACCAACCTGGCCCAGCTCGGTTTTGGTCGCTGTCTACAGGACTTGTAAGTAGTAACTGACTCCCTTCCCACCTGTTCTATCCTTAGGGAAGTTCCCATGCCCCTTTATGGATAAAGGGAAATCCACACTGGATTCCCCTTTACCAGTAGAGCTCCAAGCCGGTTTGAACGGGGCTGGGTTCAGTTCAAACTCAGACCAGCACAGGCTGGTCCGGTTTGACCCTGAACCTGTTGAGCTGAGCCGGTTTGACGTCGAACCCATTTCGAACTGAGCCAGCTTGCAAACCTGTAGCACAGTGTCCCTCCAGTGGCTGTTGCTGGTGTCTACCTTGCATTTCATTTTGGACTGTGAGCCCTTTGAGGACCGGGAACTATCTTAGGACTTTTCCATATGTAGATTTACTGTGTCTTTTTAAAAAATCCCTTGTCTTAATTAAGGACAGGCCTTAAGGACAAGTGCCAGGCCTCTGATGCATTCACTTCTGAAGAACCCTTGCAAAGGGAGCAGAGACACCTTTTTAAAGTGGTGATTGTCTTATATTAGCAGGGGGAGAGCAACTGGCCCAATTCACCCCCAGCACAGCATTTTACCAGTGGCTGTTGATAGTTTTTACCTTATGTTACTCTTAGATTGTGAGTCCTCTTGGGATAGGGAACAATCTTATTTATTATTTATTTATATTCTATGTAAGCTGCTTTGAGAACTTTTGTTGATAAGCAGTATATAAATATTTGTAGTAGCAGTAGTGTATCCTTAACTAAGACAAGAGCTTTTAAATAGACACAGTAAATCAATGTGTGGGAAAGCCCTTCTTTTTCTGCATAAACCACTTTCAGAATTTTTTTCTAATTGAAAAGCAGTATATAAATCTTGATGATGATGGTAACTGAGCCCAGCATCTGATCTCTTATCACCACTTAGATTTCCAGAAGTCACACTTAGCAATTGCTTCTAACCATCCCTAAATAAAACTGCAGATATTATCTCACACTCCATGGCTCTTTTGTTTACATAGACTGAGATATTACAATGCACGAAGCAGAGGGAGATTCCCAGAGCATGTGATGTTTTCTCCCTGTCTCTCAAGATTTTACTGTGAGAGCAGCCTCACATAGCCTTGTCAATTTTGGCAGAAAACTTCTTACCTGTCCTGAGTGAGTACTGTGACAGGCAAAACCTCTAGACAGAGGCAGGAGGTGGTGACAATAGAAATGGCCAAAAAAAAAAAAAAAAACCTCTCCAAAGGAGGGAAACATGATTCTTGGTAAAACAATATACAGTCTGCCATTGCTGTTCTCTCTGATGAAACCCTGGTTTATTTTCAGAACACATACCCCCCATTTGCACATAACGTGGAGCCATGGGTCTAATGGACCTGTGGTCCCCCCCCCCACACACACACACTTGCTCTCTTGTCTGAATTTGGACATAATGGAGAGCAGGAAGCCTGCAGTCAGCAAGACGGCAGAGAGGATGAGGAACAGGCTGTGCGAGCTTCCTTCTTTTATGAAGGACAGCCTGCACAGCTGATGACAGCCAGAGAGAGGGAGGAGCTTCCTCCCTCAACACGGGTTTGAGGAATGTTTCAGATGTTATGCAGGCTGCATTAAACCTTGGTTTGGGGCAGCAAAACTCACTACAATCTGAGGGTTCAGATTGTTGTTATAAAAACAAAACTTCAGGCCGGTCACCTCATGGAACCAGCGTTTCCTGCATTCAGAAACAGGTTTGGAAACCTCTGGCCCCTGAATCTCCAGTTCTGCATTGCATGTGAATGCAGCCATGGACGCCTAGCAAAATCAAAGGTTTCATAAGAAACAAGCTTTCAAAATGTCAAAATAAATATGTTTCAAAAGAAATAAGCTTTTCGAAACAAAACAATTTTGTTTCAAAATTATAAATAAAAACTATTATTTAGGTTAATAAGTAGGGCCATTTATATGATCACAACACAGTGGGGACATTGTAAATGCCACTCCACTCCTCCTCCTCCTCCTCTGTAGTTGAAAATCTAATTCATGTTGCTCTTACGCAGCCATGCTGTGGCCCAGACCTAAAGGCAAAGACAGATTAGGCTAGGCAATATCTGTACCTGAAAAGTAGTAAGTGCTACTTCTCCTTCCATTGCAGCATTGTCACTAGAGAAGCTGCGATTGCTGAATTTTCCTCTAAGCACAGCTGTAAAAATAACTGGCAATTATTTTCACCCAGACCTTCAGCAAAAGACTGGAGGTCTCTGTGAGTTTTCCAGTTTATAGCCAGCTACTACATCCTCAAAGTGTCTGCTTATGAAGTGAAGTACAAGTGAAAAGAGGAATATGCTTAGCCCCCTCTCCACTTCTCACAGCATGGCATGTGGTCATACAGACAAAATTACAACTCGGCCAAAAATTTCACTCTGTAGGATGAAAATGTGAGAGGGTCCTGACCTGTTATTCTTCACCCTTTTCTTTTGCTTAGTTCCATATATACTTTGTATTCCCTAAAAATATTTAAAGCTTTTACAAATACTCTGCTTAAACCTCCAGAACAGCATAAAACACTGAGTCAGATGTCATCATCCCAGATCCCAAGACAAAGGCTTTTTTGTAAAAAGGCAGAGCTCAAGTGGATGACGGTTAAGCATCCTGCACTCAAAATTGTTCCGTCGATGCCATGAACATCTGCATTCTCAAGGAGAGCAGCTGATTGTGGTGCAGGGTTTAAGTTATCTGATAATACAGTTCTTTGAAACATGGTTGGCGGTCTCTCTCTCTCTCTCCCCCCATCTTGTCACATAGGGCAAAAAACCAGACGGTCCTTGTGTGCTGTTCACTTGACAGCATTCCCTAACAAACCCACTATATAAAGCCTTGCTGAATGAGGGTCTGTGCTTGTGAGGGAAACTTAATTGGATTTCTTTATGACTTGCAACAATCCCATGGAAAATTATATAAGAATAGTAGGATTCAATCTTGGCGTGCGCTTAAATTATGTTTTTTCAAGAACATAAAAAAGAATTCTCTATCTTTTTCCCTTTTTAAAAAAAGTGGGTCTGAAATGAAAATAGCAGTTTCGAACCACGTGGCCCAGCATCATCCGTAACGGCACAGACAATGTACATGTGTCATTGTCCCAACTCAGTGTAACATAAATGCACAAATTATAAGCCATTCACTGTGAATTCCAAAGCCTTTCAAGGCCTCTGGGCCTGACATTGTGAGGGAATAATGCTGTCTTTCATGCTATCCCCATCTTCTGAGTCAAAGTGTATGCTTCGTGCATTAAAGAAAAGAAAAATAAAATATTGCTCCATCTCGTTATCAGATCTACCTTTATGAATAATGACGAGCCTGAGCATTGCGGTATTGCGGTCTTGTGTACAAGTTTGTGCCTTTGTTATTCCATATAGTTTCACAATGAAGAAGAGACAAATATATCAAAGACTTTCTGTGAGCGCGGGGATGTTTCCCTCTTAGGGCGACCAGAAATAAAGGAGGTCAGGGCTCCTGTACTTTTAAGAAGTTGTACAGAAGAGAGATTTCAGCAGGTGCTGCTTTTCTCACCTCTGCATGGCAAGCTGTATCTTCCAACATTTCCTCTGATGTAATTTATTTAAATTTAAAATTAATTATAAATGGATGTATTTAATTATATGTATACCCTGCTCTAGTCTTCTACCAAAGAGCTCAGAAAAAATTGCAGGCTGTGAGGTAGAATATCACTCAGGTACTGTACAGGACACGACAATATAACTTTCTACATCTGTTGGGAGTGTACTCCTGATGGATGTAAAAAGGCTTAGGAAAGAAAACCAGAAGGATGACACAAACAGAAAGAGTTCTGGCAGAATGCAGGCGGGAAAGATAAGTGTCAGCTTCAAGAGCCTAACTTAGAGGGCTACACCCAGAACAAGACCAGAGGGTGAGTCCACTTTCCTGTAGGAAAGGTTCCCAGACCCAACATGGCCTGAGGGCACTCTGTTTAGGAGTCTTTCCAAAGATCTCACAAATCTAAAGAGCCCAGCTTCAGGTTGGTGGAAGGCTAAACAGACTCGATGTAAGTTTCTCTCTCCCAGAACAAAAATATTGTGGGCCAAACGAGATGTGATGTTAATCACATGATTAACTCTGGCATGAATAAATAATATGTGCAGGTGGGCAATCCAGATCAAGACTGTGAGTGGAAAGTAGCTACTTCCCTGCCGTAATTCCAGACCAGAGCAGGTCCCCAATATTTATTTATTTTATTAAAAGTTTCAATATACCACCCAATCCACAGACTCAGGGCAGTGTACAAACAAGAACAGCATCCGTGATTTTTTAAAAAAAAAAATTAAAGGGCAAATGCCTGGCAGAAAAGAAATGTCTTCAATAAGGTTTTAAAAGCTGAAAAGGAGGAGATAGACCAAATCGCGTTGGGGGGGGGGATTCCAAAGTGAAGGGGCAGCAACAGAGAAAGCCATTCCATGGGCCCTAATACTATCGACCTCTCTGAGACCAGGGACCAAAAGAAGGGCAACCTGAGAAGATCTTACAGGACGGGACAGTACTGGCTGGGAGAGGCAGTCCTGAAGGTAAGCAGGTGCTAAGCCCTGAAGGGTTTCAAAGGTGAGAACCAGCACTTTGAAATGGACCTGGAAGCAAATAGGTAACCAGTACAGTGACCACAAGAGAGGTGTCACACTATCATATCTCCTAGCGCCCATAAGCAGGCAGGCCGCCGCATTCAGGACCAACTGAAGCTTCCGGGTCAGTAGCTATATGTGCTATTTAAACAAGAAAATGAGTTCCCATTGAAACCACATGAGCTTTCCCCCTTGTATTACACACGAGGAGAGGGTGGATCTGGATTGAAAGTGTTGGGAGAGTAAGGTTAAAGCACCTTGCTTCCCACCACAGTCCCAATCCTGATCCGACCTCCAGATATGCTGTTTACAGAGTGAAAAGCAAGCTCACTAGTACTAATGACAAATCTAGCATCTTATCATATTGCCTTATACAAACTGGGTTAGTGTCCTGCTACTCTATTAACAAGAGGTAACCCAGACTGACTTCGCTTCAACAGCAGAACAGAAGCATGTGCCTCCAGAGGCCAGACCATTCTTTGACTCATATTCATCATGTACAACTTTCTTTGCTTTAGCCTTTGCTCAGGTGGTTTTATACCCATGTGCCAATCATAGTGCAAATGACAGTATAAATGAGTTCTATGATGTTTTTCTGAGCAGTTTAAATATGACTGATATTATATGTATATTGATAGGTTTTCATCTTACTGTCTAGAGATGAAACTGTATCCAAGCTTACTGTGTGTTGCATGCATCAGACCTATTAATGCTGAGGAATAAAGACTTCTCCTTTACTTTCAGTTTGTCTTTTAATACAAGCAGTAGTTTGACTGAGGTGTAAATGCTGTGATGAGTAACATTGTGTTTGATACATACCCTCTTCAAATCCATCTCTTCCTGTCAAGGACATCCTCAGAAATAATCCTTGGGGCTTGTAAAGACTAGTGGCTGCTGGTGAATTTTAGAGTTTGTGGGGTTGTAGTTGGGGTGTGTGTGTTATGTGTGTTTGCATGCATATTGTGCACCATTTCAGGACATTTTGTGCATTTTTTCATATGCTTGTGAATGTTTTTGACACTCCCCTATCCACCCAGTGAATAATCACAGCCATCCCCAGCCAACTTCAGGGGTCATAGTTACCAAATCTCTAGCTATATTACCCTTACCTCGGACTTTGGACACAGGAAGTACCTCCGTACATATGCAAAATGCAATTCCCTCACTACTGAATAACCACACTAGACGTACCCCCCATCAGTGTAGAAAGATTGGACTGAAGTGTGCCTCCTACTTCTTATATTGTCTCTCATGTTTTTAATATGTAGCAGCCTAGAATTGTGCGGAACACCCCCCACCCCCCCATATAAATCTATCCAATTTTGGTGGCAAGAAAATACAAGCCAAGTTAATCGAACCTGAACCAGGCAAAAATTCTAAACTATGGCTGCATTCTCACGTAATGCGGAACTGCAGGTCCAATGGACCCACAGTTCCGCACCCCTCCCCCCACTCCTGTCCAAATTCTGATGTATTGGTGAGCTCCCTCTCTGCAGCCAGGGACACTGAGGAGAGGAGGGGGAACTGGTGCTAGGGCTTCCTGCTTGACTGAAGGACAGCCCTGGTAGCCAATAGCAGCCAGAGCAAGGAAAGAGCTTCCTCCCTGCAAAGTAATCAGACTTAACACTGTCACCATAGAATAGGAGGTCCAGGAGGTAAACCTCACTACAAACTGAAGGTGCAAATTACTCTCCAGGAAGGGAAACTGTGGGTCCATTTTCTGCCGTAACTGCAGTTGCCCACATTCGGATGTTCAGAAATTTAAACCGGAGGCCCCTTCACCTCCAGTTTCATGTTATGTGTGAATGCGGCCATTATCCCATGGATTCTTCCTGTATTCTGGAGGTTAATGAGCACCACAGTTCCTGGGCCTGGGCCTCCTCCTCTCCTTGTGACTGGCTGGCTAGGTGCCCAAGCTCAGTCCATCCCTCCCTTAATTGGACTGACAGGCTCAGCAGCCAGAGAAATGCAGGCTGATATTCAGCAACAGAATTTCCCTGGCTGATGAGTCTATAAGACAGGTTGAGGAAGGAGTGGGCTGAGCCTGAGCACCTAGTCAGCCAATCACCAGGAGAGGAGGAAAGAGGGATGCTGCCTAACACCCCCTCCCCCCTGTAGAGCAGGGATTCTCAATGTTGGGTTTCCAGATGTTATTGGACTTCAGCTCCCATAATTCCAAACCCCTGTGGCCTTTGGTTGGGGATTATGGGAGTTAAAGTCCAATAACATCTGGGGACCCAACGTTGAGAATCCCTGCTGTAGAGGACTTGTCAGCTTGAATCCCAGATGAGTTCTGGGATCAGGAGCCCAGCACACCAGTAAGTAGGGGAGGAGGAGAGTGAAAAGTGTGCTGGCACCCCATCAATGCACCCCTTCCTCAGTGGCCCTGGGACAGCCCTTGGTCTGCTGTGACTATGTCCCTGCCCCAGCCCTCACTTCAGGGTCATAGGTACCACCAAAACACAGAGTAGCATCCCTATGCTGCTGCCCTAATGAATAGAGCAATATGTTCTGTTCCCAGCTTATTGTCCAGATCTTTTAAGATTTCAACAAGCCAATCAGAAGCATCATCTTTAGAACAGAACAAGCAGCATTCATCTAAATGGTGAGCTGTTGGCTCAGGCCCTTCTCCAGAAAAGTACAGAGAGTCCAGGACTGGTGACTATCCTCTCCTAGGTTTGGTCTCTGAGATCAATATTAGAGCTCCTGAATTTCCATTCATAAAGGGTTTTTCTAGTAAACTTAAAATTTGGAGGGGAAGCATCCCCCTGCCCCTCTTGCAGACTCTCAGTGCTTCCTCTGCCCAGCCCTACCTACGTGCTGCCCACGTGTGTTACTGCATTAAGAGGACAGCCTGCATCCTACCTGTTCTTTTTCATTATTAATATTGTGATTAAAACTAAGCATGTATGAGTAATGGTCTATACCTTGTAACTAGATGGATCTAACTTGTATAAATCACATTTACAAATTAAATATACTCTAGAAAGGATTTCTTTAACATCTAAGCTTAGATACCAGAGGCGTAACTAGGGAAAATAGCGCCTAGGGCAAGCACTGAGATTGCGCCCCTGTCCAAACAGGAATGATGGGACTTGTAGTCAACAATATCTGGAAATCCCTGTTAAAAGGAACACTGTACCATCTAGACATGGTTGTTGATCAAAACCTGAAAACATGAGCTATCTCTGTAAAAGACTTAGAACAACAGTCAGGAGTTATGTGAGGATTCCAAGTGTCATTTTCTCTGTCTCATCTCATGCTTTTTAAAAAACATGACTTTGTCCTAGAGGATCACCTGCCCAAATAGCCACTAGCAAAATAGGGGAAGAAGAAGGTGGTGGGGTGTGTGTGTGTGTGTCTATAAACCAGTGAATGATTCCTGCCAGCCTTTGTCTTATGATGACTGTTGGCTCATGATGGGGTATAAGTGCATTCACCACACCAGTGCTTACTTTGACACCAAGAGGGAGGAGGATACATTAGTTTGCCACACTAGACAGAGGCATTTGCAACAGGAGCAGACAGCCAAGTTCTGCCAGGGCTAAAACCAGCCCCTGCCAGACTAAGAAATCATTGTAATTTGCCCCTTCCTGTCACAAGCAGTGTGCTGTTCTTTTATTATTGACTCTAACTCTCAAATATCCCGGTCATGGATGGAAAATTCAGGGTCAATTTACAAGAGACACATTTTCTACATGGAAGTTTCTTCTGTGCAGGTGCTGTGCAGAAACCCATGTGTAGTGATCAATACATATGTAACTATTCCGCCAGGGGCATAGCAAGGTTGGAATGGGCCAAGATGAGATTTTAAAATGGGCCCCCAGCCCTTCAAAGCCCAGGGCCTCCACACACCCCAGGCCCCCAAGGATTTAAGTCTGATATTTCAAAATAAGTATGCTGCCTGGAAATACATTTCACTGAATACACACATGCACGCTTCACAATATATAGTGATATACATTGAGTACTATATTTGTGCTACTTTTAATGCCTAGAACACACTAGCAATGCTAATTATTAAAATGGCCCCCTCGCTGCAGATTAGCAAAGGAGACTTTCAACCATGCAGGGTGAGCCTATGTTTGTTTTCTCAGAATTCTGAACAAATTCAGTAAAGTTTTATTCCAGGAGGTTTTTCACATGAGGCTTTTAAAGCGCTTTAACACACATCTCCTCTGGAATGGAGGTGCTGCATTCACATGTTGGCCAGATTTACCCTGAAGTCCCTGCAAGTTATTGGAGAGCAGTTCACACACAAGAAAAATAAGATAAAATAAAAGCACAACACATGCTTCACAGTTCTCACTCAGACCTTCTGGGTTGCAAAACAACTTGAACATAAGTGCACTTATAAATGAATGAATGAATGAATGAAAGAATGAATGAATAAATAAATATTTGTTCCAGAAGTTTTTGTAATTTTCTGACATGAAACAAGCCACTTATAGGCCTTAGATAGTTTTTATTTTTAAAGCTAGCACATTTTTCAGTCTGTTTTAAATTAAATATTCAGAGTCTTCTCAGTCTCACCCCACCACCCATATCAAAGCCCTATGGCAAGCAGATCCCTATATATGGGGGTAACCACAAAAAGGAATTCACAGCCTACCTTGCAAAAGCTGTGCTGGATGGTCTGGTCTGCTGCAGGGAGCTCTTCCAGCCTCCTTCCTGGCTTGCTGGGGCCTGCCGAGTTCAGGCTTCAGGGAGGCCTACTCGGAGGCCTCTCTGGAAGCCCCGCCCACCCGCCCATCAGCTGAGAGGCGGGGAGAGAAGAGCTGCTCTGCAGTTTGCAGGCTGCTCCGATCCTTGGGCTCGCCGATCCTAGGCCGGAGCTGGAGGCAAGTGGCTGAGGGGCCCTGGGGCTGGGCAGGTGGGCAATGGGGTGGGGGTGGCAGGAACTGGCATGGCACCCCCACATCAGTGGCGCCTAGGGCACGTGCCCTGCCTGCCCCTCCCAGTTCCGCCTATGTTAGATACAAGTTATACACATGCACTCATAGCTGAAGTGTGCGGCGCCTGATAACAAGGCTCCTATAGGTCAAATCCCCCTAATAGTTAAAACAGATTTCATGTCCACCAGTAAACAAGCCTCCTGTTCTCCTCCCCTTCTCCTTTTCCACCAGCAGCACAAAGGAAAGGGCTAAATTAAACAGCATCCTAAGGGCATTCTGTCACATGGATTATTCCACTGGTGGGGCAATTGTGCAATTTAGAAAGAAAGAAGGAAAAGGGATCACAACTGTGCCAGCTTAGAATAGAATTTAGGGTTCAATATTGACAAAATGGGGAAAACAGGAATGAGGAAATTTGGCCCTCTTCACCCAGGGGCACAGGGCATAATCCCCCCACACACACACCCCATGGGCACAGCTGCATACAAGAAGGGCTCAATTTAGGTCTGGATAGTGATATAGAGGGCACGTACAGTTCTACTGCTCCAGGGCTGACCTGGCATATTGCCTGGGTGCCCTCTGAGAAGGAGCAAGAGAGGAATCCTCTGGGTACAAATGCTGTGCTCATGTGGAGAAGGACTGGACCTGAGTTCTTGGTTTACAGTTCTGGAAAATCTAGTCTTTGTTGTTTTAGAAAATTCAAGAAATCCCTTTGCTCTTTTTGTGTGTAGCTGTGGCTTAACCTACAGCCTCTGCTATCGTGGAGTCATGTCAGTATGGTGCCAGAAATGTACTGAAGTTAGTCACGTCTCACCAGTTATAGTCCTTTTCAAATGTTACTGGGGTAAATGAACGTGTGTGGAAGGCGAGCAACACTTGCCATGGCTGGCTCCTTCTCTGGCCCATCTGCATTCATCCCCTGATAACGGAGCTAAAAGGCATCTTTTAAAAGTGGTAATTCTCTTTATTTAGCAGTGGGAGAACAACTGGCCCTATCCATCCCCACACACAACACACACACACACACACACACACACACACACACACACACACACACCAGTGTCTGTTGCTGGTGTCTATCTTATGTTTCTTTTTTAGATTGTAAGCCCTTTGGAGACAGGAAGCCTATTTATTTATTTATTTATATCTATGTAAACCACTTTAGGAACCTTTGTTGAAAAGCAGGATATAAATAGTCATCACATTCGTATCATCATATTCCTTTGGATGCGTGAAGAGAGCTCACACTTGCATAGCTGTAAGCAGGGGGCTCTCTACACACCACTGAGAACCCTGAAGATGTACATGGAGGAGCTCTCTTTATATGTTCCAATGAATGTACACAGGTCAGAAAAGAAGCCTCATAGATCGGGGAGGAGCCCATGATGTAACTCCACCCCCCATGTGTTCATTTAACCTTGATAAGATCTGAAAATGGCTTGTGTTATCTGTTAAACCTTGGCTGTTGAATTCAGGCTTCACTGAAGTGTTGGTAACTTAACTGGTTTATTTATATACGTATGTCACACAAGTGATTTTTGGCCCGTTAAATAACGGGCGCTAGTAAGCGCTCCGGGGCCCCCGCCGCCATTCCCCCTCCTGCCGCCAGCCTCCATGCCGCGGCCGGTCTCCCCGGCCGGGCAAGGGCCCCAAAGTCTCCCCCCTGCCCGGCTTCGGCGGCGCCGCCAGGCTTCAGTCATGGCTCCGCCGCCGCCTTGGCCGTGCCACGTCTTCTGGCCGAGGCGGCGGCTCTGCCACCGCCTCAGCCAGCTTCCCCTGCCGCCTCTTCCCCCTGCCCGGCTTCGCGGCGGCTGCTTCTCCTCGGCCGCCGCTTCTCCTCCCGGCCATCATGGCCGCCTGGTCGCCGCGGTCATGTCTCCCTCAGCACGTTCTGGGCATGCACTCTGCGCATGCCCAGAACGGCCAAGGGAAGCACGGACACACGCCTGGGTGTACACGGACGGACACCAAGGCTTTTATTAGGGAAGATACAGCTCTCTAGTAGATCTCCTAATCCAAGCCTGCAGTAGGGTTTCTCGGTGGGCACCTTCAGACATAGTGTGAAACCTCAGGTAGATGAATCTGTGGTTAATCTGTGAAGCTGGAATCATCCTGCAGATGATTGTCTAGCCCCGATTTTGCTACCTCTGGGTTCTGGGCAGAGGAACCCTTCCCTCTTCTTGGTCTACTTAGGCTGCATCCCAGCAAGCTCGGCACCACTCTCGTTGCCAGACTGTGGGCATTCCGTCAGGATGTAGAGTCGCAACCATTGGCCATGATCTTCAAGGGGGCATGCCCAGGGCAATCGGACCTTTTTGGCATCAAAAAGGCATTTAAACCCTTCCCTCACACCACTTGCACCACTGCCCTTGTAAGAGTCCCATGGCCAAACAGTCTCACACAAGCACAACTACTGGTACCAGGGGGATGGAGAAGGGCACTAGTGTTCTGTTACTCTGGGAAACGATCATGATGACTTTCTAGGAGGGAATGTGTATATGAGAGCAGGCAAAGGATCCTGGGGTTTGGTCCACTGTGACAAAGGATGCTCTTGGACTTGTAGACCCAATCCCAGCAGTTCAGGAAGCCGCAACACACTACTGCCCCCACACCAGTTTGCTGGGGACAAGCACTCTCATGAGAGGGTCAGTCCACTGGGGAGAACCAGAAGCACCATGAGCTTCGGGTCTCCATTGGACTGCACTCACACGAGGAAGGCCATCCAACTATAGGGGGCCACGCTAATGTAAGGCTCCCAGTATCTTTGGTTTATAGAACTTACTTCATACCTTCCAAACGCCACTTGACCCTTCCAGACTCCAAGCAGGTCAGTCCGCTCCATGTGTCTGAGCAGTTTCAGGTGGTCAAAGCTGGGACAGACCAGGGATTGATCCCATGTCCACAGCCAGACAGGCCAGGCTGGGACCAACGATGCAGCGTATATAAATCGGATGCCATGGGGCATCCCAGGGCAGAGCACCTGCAGATTTCTGTGATCCCTGGCACTGTTTGGGGCAAAAAGAAAGGTGGCTATATGGGGCAAAACAACAACAACAACACCCTGGATGTGTGTTGCAGGGAGACCAGACTGTCAGAGGGAGCACTTGGACTCCTGCTTCGTGGCAGTCACCGGGACCAGGAAAGGTGTTCCTGGGGACCCTTGCATGGATCTAGCAATCTGGCTGGGTGGAATAGCCCTCTAGCCTACATACATGTTTCATGAGAGAGTAATGCTTGGGAGAAGAGAATGTACTGAGCTCCTCCCTGTTTCTCTTTGAAAGTTTCCACTCACGAGTTATGGCCAAGACTGCATGTTGAACCCAAGGGGAAGGGGCTGATCCCCCATTCCCCTACAAACTAGTAAAAAAAGAAAATAGAACAGAACCACTGAAGCAATCTAGGAGCTTTCCTTTAACCCAAACTTCAGCTTATGCCGATCATTTTGTATTCTCCTTTACATAAGGACAGTCCTGCTGGATAAGGCCCAAGGGCTATCTTGTCCAGCATCCTGTTTCACACAGTGGCACACCAGATGCCTCTGGGAAGCCCACAGGCAAGAGCTAAGGGCATGCCCTCTCTCCTAATGTTACTCCCCTGCAACTGGTATTTAGAGACATCTTGCCTCTTAGGCTGGAGGTGGCCTGTAGCCCTCAGACTAGTTGCCATTGTTCTCCATGAATTTATCTAAAACCCTCTTAAAGTCATCCAGGCTGTTGGCTGTCACCATATCTTGTGGCAGAGAATTCCATAGGTTAATTATGCATTCTGTGACAAAATACTTCCTTTTGTTGGTCCTAAATTTCTTGGCAATCAGTTTCATGGGATGTCCCCTGGTTCTAGTATTATGAGAGGGGGAGAAAAATTTCTATCAATTTTCTCCGTGCCATGCATGATTTTATAGACCTCTATCATTTCTCCCCTCAAGTCCCAGGTGTTGTAATCTTGACTCATAAGGAAGGTGCTCTAAGCCCCTGATCATCTTGGTTGCCCTCTTCTGCACCTTCTCCAACTCTACAATGTCCTTCTTTAGGTATAGTGACCAGAACTGTACACAGTACTCCAAGTTTGACCACACCATAGTTTTGTATACAGGCATTATTAGCACTTTTATTTTCAATCCCCTTCCTAAGCATGGAATTGGCCTTTTTCACAGCTGCTACACATTGGACCGGGTCTCACGATCAGTGAGACCCGGTTTAGTTTGGTGAGCGGGAAGAGCAGGCTAAGCCCGCTCTCCCCGCTCATGAGCGGGCAGGGAGCCCTGGGCAGCCGGATCGGCTGCCCACACGATGGCTGGCACCGTGACGGAGCCGGCGGGGGTTGGGGGAGCAGGGGCTGCGTGGCCCCCACAAGCCCCAGTATGCCCTACGTGAGCGTGCATGGCATACTGGGGAGACCCCTGAGCCAGGAGGCGGCTTTTCGCCTCCCAGCCGGGGGTCTACTTGTGAGTAGGTGTGGTGTGAAGCCGCACCGTGGCTACTCACGAGCCTAAAAAGCAGGTTTGCTGGAGCACTCGCTCCGCAAACCTGCTTTTTAGCAGGAGTTCTCGAGCAGGTTACCCGCTCAAGAACTACCGGGCTCGGCTGCGAGCCTGGTGGTTCTTACGACCAACCAAAATCGGGCTAGGCTCTCCTAGCCCGATTTTTGTTGGTCATGAGAATCGCCCCATTGTGTTGACACTTTCAATGAGCTATCTACCATGACCCTGATATCTCTCTCCTGGTCAGTTATGGATTAATGGGCTGGAAAAGGATGGGGGGAACTAGGGCTTGACCTAGCATGATGGAACTGTAAGAAATCCTTGTACTGGATTTAAGTTCCAGCTGTGCAACATACACACTGACCCACTGTGATAGGATAAAGCAATATGGAACTGAAGTGCTATGAAGAACGAGACATAGATAGGGAAAAACCATCATGATCTAAAATTATATTATACAAACCTGCTCAAGCAGTGAAGTCAACCTCAGAGCCTCTACTCAGGGTCCCTCTGCCATCTGAAGTGTGTTGTGTGGGCATGAGGAACAGGACCTCCTCTGTGGTGGTACCAAGATTGGTGGAGCCAGTGGACTTTCCAACTTAGGTCCATTGGCTTCATCTCTGCTCACTTTCCAGCAGGCTGGGGGGGAATTCACTTTCCTCCCTCCCTCTCTCTTTTTTGGTTGCTGCGTGTTCATACTAATGTGCTGATGCCGTTTTAAAATTTTGATTCCTGATGTTTTTAAATTGTTGTCTATCGTTGTGTTAAATGTTTAATATAGTATTGTGATATTGATTTATATTCTGTGAGCCCTTTTTTAGTATTTTCCCAAAGCAGAAAACAGTATAAAAATACTCTTAAATAAATAAATAGAATAAATATAAAAGTGGTCTGGCATAATTCATCTGTTTACTGTCTTGCTTTCATAGGAAAGACCCATACATAATGAAAATGCCCTCTGGAGCAAATTAGCAAGGGACTCTGAAAAGTGAGCAGGATAGATCGTGTTAAACATGGTCCACTGCTGATGACATCTGGATTAATATTATTAATTCCTCCAGATTGCATATGGTCTGCTATAATTTGGAATAATCATAGAATATTATCCTCTCTAATATGGACTAATGCATTGGTACAGCAACTGCACATTTTATTTTATTTTATTAAAAAAGGATTGCAATTTTACCTGTTTGTTATCCTTGTTTGGGGCTCAATATTGACCAAAATGTGGAAGCTAGGAGTGAAGAAATTTCCCTTCTCCTTCCAGGTACAAAGGGAATCCACCCCTCTCCAAAATGCACAGCTTGCAAATGGAAAGCGATTGGCAAAGGGCTCAAAAGAGCTCTCCTTTCTCCCTGACCCTGGCCTGTGCCAGAACCTCCCACTGAGTAATAATTGGTGTGCGGCAGTGTTTAATGATTGGTGTGTGGTGATTGTTGTGCACGTACCTAGTTGCATCTATGGGCTGTGCCCACAGCAAGATATACATATCCAAATTTATTTGTTGCAGTTTTGATATTACCCTTACATGGATTCCCTTTTTTCTTGAATACATATTATAACAGGTAGATGCACAGTAAATCTGTGATACTAGAATCTTCAGGCACAATAAGAATGGAGAGCCTTGTGTAAGATTCACACTTTAGACAGGAAGGCTGTTTGAAAGTGTGAACGGGGAAGTCCTTAAGGAGCTGTATGGTGGAGGTCAGGAGTTGAGGTCCATAAGTATCCTCTTCTCCAGGCCTAGAACCTTTCATGGGCCTTGACTGCACAGTGTCGTGGCTGACATATTTTGGACTTATTTTTTAGCACAGCTATAGTGTGACAAGAAATTCTCTGATGTCTATAGAAGAAATGAAG
Source organism: Hemicordylus capensis (assembly GCF_027244095.1). NCBI lineage: Eukaryota > Metazoa > Chordata > Lepidosauria > Squamata > Cordylidae > Hemicordylus > Hemicordylus capensis. The sequence continues at coordinate 118,937,231 of NC_069658.1, read as the reverse complement.
CTGCAGTCCTCCCCCCGCCCCCCACAAATACAATTATTTTACATCTTGGAACCACCACAACCCCTGGAAAATATCAACATCTTGACAATTTCTTCCACTTAACTGGTAAGAGTGCATCAGTTTCTTCTACTCAGCTAATCAGCAATTAAGTGTCTCCCAACCAGAGCACAAGATCTCTTAATTTCATTTTGCTGAACTAATTGCATACAATTATGTCAATCCCTAAATTCATACTACCCTGTGATGTATCTGAGCTTGCAGTTTCAGAATTATAAACTATAAAACAGCATGTAGCATTATTTACTGACTGTCATTTATCACAATCTGTATTTTACTGATACCTATTTAACTAATATTTTCATTCATTAATAAGTAAAACACACATTAGCATTAAAAATGGTAATATCAACAAGGCAATAGGTTTTTTACATTAGGTTTTTTTTTACTTCTGACATTATAGTTTATATCAATAAGTACTCGTGTGTTTAATACCTGTTTAGTCAGGCTTTTAGTTTATAGTTTTATGTTTTAGAGGTTTTATCTGTATTTTACAATGTTTTAATTGTGTTAAAACAATTTTTAAAATTCATTTTTTAAATTTTGATGTGTTATTAATGTGTTTTTATCTATTATGATTTTATCTTTTTATGAATTTTAAATGTGCTATGTTTTGTGTTTTTAATTCTGTACACCGCCTAGAGATTTTTATACTAGGTGGTATATACTGTATGTTCAATAAATAAATAATAAATAAAAGTTTTAATTGCGGTGTTTTTACATTGTGAACCATCTAAGGACTTGCATATGAGGCGGTATAAAATGTGTTAATTAAATAAATAAACAAACATATATATGAAGACAGATGATTCACTGAGATTACACTCCTAAATTCTAACCATCTCCAAGACAAGCCAGGAAGACTCAGAGGCTGTTTTCATGAGCAGCCAAGATCAGGTTAGGGCAGCTAAGGCTTCACTGCCTGTGAGAATTGCCAGGAGCTGCATTGCTCCCAGCGGTACTTCAGCGGCAAACCTGCCTAGAGAGCCCGCTAGTTAGAGAGCCGCGCCCAGGTTAAGGGTGCGAGAGCACGCTTAACCTGGGCTGACTGCTCATGTGTCATCACTGGCTGCTCCCAGCCGGCGCTGACACAGGAGTGGATTCCCAACCATCGCTGTATGGATCCCCACAGTGCACTGCACACTTGCATGATGCATTGTGGGATTTCTGGGGGCCAGGATGATACGTCCCGATCCCCATATCTCTGTGCTGCCTAGGGCAGCAGCAACTCATCTGGGTGCATAGTCCATGCGTCCAGCAACTCTTCTGGATCATCTGCAGGGAAGATAAGCTGCTGCAACCTTCTCTACTGGCCGCCCTCAAGCCCACTCACAGGCTTGTGAGAAAGGGCTCACAATCCAAGTTATTTATTTAGGCTTATCTACCAGTACAAAATAGGAAATGTGATCCTGAATGATTAATCCAGAAGAACAAATCCCCCAAATTCTGAGAAGGGAGTGCCAATCGTTTGGACAATGGATTTCCCCGTGACACTCTATGTATGCAAAAGCTGGACTGGATAGAATAAGTATTGACACTTTTGAAATTTGGTACTGAAGAAGACTTTTGAGGATACCATGGACAGCCAGGAAAACAAATAAATGGATCATAGAACAAATCAATCCAGAATTTTCACTTGAAGCACAAATGACCAGGCTCAAACTCTCATACTTCAGACACATTATGTGAAAACCTAGCTCCCTTGAGAAGTCTGTAATGCTGGGAAAAGTTGAAGAAAAGAGAAGAAGAGGACTACCAGCAGCAAAGTGGATGGACTCAATTACGACAGCAATGAATGCATCACTGAGAGACTTTAAAGGCCAAGTTGAAGACAGATCATCCTGGAGATAATCTATCTACGTGGTTGCTAAGAGTCAACACCGACCTGACGGCATTTAATCAATCATTCCAATCAATTGCAGCTAATCTTTTCTGGATCGGAGCTATGGCAAACACATCCCTGAGAGCCAGGATTGGCTGCAGTTCTGTATGCATGTTTACCAATACCTGAATGCCCTTCAGACATTACAGAAAAGATGCTGGTGGTCACTATGGAAATGCAGAGAGTGAGACCTATCCTTTGTTGTGGTAAGATATGTTGTTTCACATTGTACATTGACTTGAGCAGCGGTGGAGATTGCATATGCTATATACTAATCAACTAGCACTTTCCTGTTGCAGATATGAAATATGAGGGCTTGAAATACTTTCCTCTGGTCCAGCTATTTCTTTGTATTTTTTTCCCTGTTGATGGAGAATTATTCCTTACTGGCGCGACAATGGTGAATAGAAGTATGAATCAACCTTCCTGTCCAATAAAGCTTTATCTTTGAGGAGAAAGCTCTTTATCATTAGCTCTTAATCATGTTTTTCTCTTTCTTGTAGTCTTGATGCTATTAGAGTAATGGGTAGCAATTGTGTGTTATTTACTCTTTTGGGTTGCTGTGCTGCTAAGTACTGTGTTACATTATCACATAATTTGTCTCCATTAAAATAACAGGTGGCAACTGTACATCTTTTGCTATGGGTGGCCATTACTGAGGTAATTTCTCTTCATTTATTGTTTTCCCACCCTCTCCCTAACTCTTGGTGAAATCCAACATCTTATAAGCATTTGAGTAATGGACTTTTCAATCCCAGATTCACTGAATGACCTTGCTCACATGACATTCTTGCAGCACTTCATTGTGCCTTTCATTAAAATGAAGATAATAATACTGTACTTACTTGACTCTCATCTAGATCTTAAACACATTTACTTAGACCAAAATCTCTTCATTTAAATGAAGCTCCCTTCCAAGCGTGTTTAAGAGCATAACTGCACAGGATTTGGAGAACCCAAAAATAGCTTTTTCGTTCACTTCTGTTCCTAGTTAATAATGTATTTGCTATAAGTTTATTTAATTTTACACTACCCATAATATAAAGAATACTAGTTATTATTCTCTCACTGTTTATTAGAAGTGCCAGACTTCAGAGAACTGTAAACATGATGGCTGACATCCAGTCTAAAGCTGCACTAATGCAATGACACCCTTGTTACACCCTTGTAAGAATGTAATATCACGGAGCAGATGCTCAGACTTGCTCATTCTGTTGCACTCTTGGTCTGCTTATGCAAGAGTTACACTTTATAGCAAGGATAGTAGATAGTTTTGCATCATTTCCTGCAATATCTACGGACTGAGAAAGAGGTTCCACAATAGGAGGCATGTCACAATTTGCACAACAAGCACACTCTGAATGGGCATCTGGAAGAGGGGGAGAAGGGGGCACTTCTCTCCCCTCCAGATTGAGCCAGTCCAATTGAATTCAATGAGACTTACTCCCAGGTAAGAGGGTATGGGGTTGCAGCCTTACACACACACACACACACACACACACACACACACAGCCATTCTGCATGCACCCATAACACTCTGATGTAGGGGTGTGCCCAAAACAGATTTTGTGTTTCATTTCAAACTCAAAACAAAACACAAAATACTCGAAATGTTTAGTCAAAACAGCGGCCAAACTAGCTGTTTTGGTGAAACAACCTGAAAATGCTTCAAGTGTTTTAGTCATAGGGAACAATGGAGAGCTCGAAATACTCCATTGTTCTCCATGGACACCAAAGTGGGTTGGGTGGTATGGCATGATGGGTGCTACCTGCCACCCAGCCCACCAAAGAAATGGGCAAGTGGGCAATTTGAAAACAATTTAATGTTCCCCCCAAAAAATCTAGTAGGGTCCTACGGGTTTGGGGGGGAAGGTTAAAAAAATTAAAAATTGTCCACTTTCCCATTTATTTTGTGGGTTGAGTGGCAGGTAACACCCATCATGCCATACCACCCAACCCACTTTGGTGTCCTAGGAGCTAACCATGGGAAACAATGGGGTGTTTCAAGTTCCCCATTGTTCCCTATCGCCGGAACAAGCAGATTGCACAATTTTGCAACCTTGTCTTAAAAACACTGCAGAATCACACAGTAAAAGAAAATCTGCCCCTCTCGACAAGGAACACACACTTCAAACACAGTCCAAAAATGGCCAAAAAAGGAATCACTGACCCCGAATCCACAGCAAGCCACATTGCCTACGCTGCAGTAACATCATTAGCACAAGTTGCTCTCTCATACGTATACAATTATGACTCCTCACATTACTACTAGGCATTGCAACAGCTGCCCCAGTAGCATCCTTAGCAGCAAGCATAGCCATAAGTTCAACTAGAGCATCTTCAGCCACATTTTGACTGTGTACACCTTGCAATGAAGATTGCAGAGCAGATCAGAGCAGTGAGTGAATCACAAGTTAGTCTCAAGGCCAGACATGGAGCCTATAACAGCAATCACCAAAAAATATTACGGGGGGGGGGGAGAAAGGGAGCTGTCACTGACCATTTCTAGCCACAACAGTAGCTCACAAACAAAACAAAACAACCTCAAGGCGGACAGGCACCCAAGTCCTGCTTTTGTCAATCTGAGAGCAAGCAAAACAAGATAGTTATAGCAGCAATAGTAGAGCATATTATACTCAGGAATGAGAAAAGAAAACCACAAAGACAAACCTTCCTTCCATCCTGCCTGCCTGCCATAGAGACAGGAGGACAGAGTAGTCATGGCCTGGTGTAGACAATACTGAGCTAGATGAACCAGTAGTCTGACAAGAAGATACAAAAAGCTGACTCTTACCATGAGAAGAATTCTTCTTTCCTCTCTTTTCAAATGTGTATAAATCCCATGCCACAACACCCTGCCTGCCCGCCCATGGATAACACCATGGCCTCAGATTGGTGCTGGGCCCTGGAAAGCCATCCCTCCACCTGGTGATCCAGGCCACCAAAGCTCATCTACCATGTGGTTAGGGTCCAACACCTCATCATGCAGCACAGCCCACCTTTGCTTTGCTACATGGGAAGGGCTGGCCACACCATCAGCAGCAGATGTCCCATCTCTCTCTCCTGCCCCACCAGTGCACCATGAGGAACAGGGAAGCAGCATGCAGCCCACTGCCACAGATCCACAGTGAAGTGCATGCTGGTGTCCAGCAGCCCCAACATGGCCTCCCTGCATGCCTGGTACAGGGAGGGCACCACTCGCTTGCTGAAGCTGGTGCATGAGGGGATATTATAGTGGGGGCAATCAGTTGGAGCAGCCAGTGGAAGCTGGTGTACTCCACCATCTGGAATGGTTGGTCATCCAAAGCGATCATCTCAGCAATGGTCCGGGTGATGAGATGAGGTTCTGGGCAAACAGACCGCTTGTCACAGACTGCACCCACCACGCAAGCAACATCCCCTGCTTGGGAGTAGGAGCAGGTGCATTGTTACTGCTCAAAGACACACCAGGCCTATTGCTGCCAGCAAGAGTAGGGGGACCGTTGGGTGATGCCATCACAGGTGCTGCAGCATTCCTTCCCCCTGCTGATCTGTTTCCTGCAGTGGATGCAGGCAGCATGGTTTGGGTCACCAAGAAGGAGCAAAAAGTGATCCCACACCATGCTGCTATTGGTCCGGGACAATTTTGGTGGTGGTACTAGGGCTGCTGGTTCCTTCTGGGGCCACCACCAGATCCCTTGCTGCCTCTAATCAAGGGTACACTAGGCCTATTGCTGCCAGAAGGAGCAGGGGCCACCAGGTGATGGGTCACAGGTTGCTGCATTGTCTCTGACATCAAAAGACACTTGAGGTCCTTCTTCCTGCTGATCTAGCAGGAAGATTTAGTGGATGCTGATCATCCACTAGATGAGGATCATCTAATCATTTTGATTTCAAATAGGACAGCAGAATGTCATATATGGAGTTACCCCAATTTTTAAGAATTTAAAGACAACCAATCATTTCATGGGCAAGGGAGTTTTAAAAATGAGATTCTTGTGAACTGATTTGCAAAGCCTTATTTTGAAGCAAGTGTACAAAAATAGACTTTTGGTGGGGGAGCATGTTACAAGCAAAAGGCAAAATAAAATAAAATAGTAAGGTTTAAAAGGGGAAACATGTTAAGAGAACCATTTTCTCATATTTTGCTATTTAAGCCATTTTGAGAACTCTGTTGCTAAAAAAGAAGCATATAAATATTTTTAATAAGGGCGGGGCAGGGGGAGAAAGAAACCCACACACAGAGACCAGATTAGAGTTATAAGCAGTGTATCTTCAGGAACAAACACAAAAACTGATCCATGTTTTTGGAGCGGAATAAAAATATGTTAAATAAAATAAATAAATTTTATCAGAGCACCCCCCACCCCACATTGTTTTCAAAGCTTTTAATACTTTTTCACTAATTTCCTCACAAGAAGGTATACTGTGGGGATGGGGAGGGTTCTACTTACAAGTTTGCACTAGGACAGTTTTGGTATACTTTGAAAAAAAAATTAAACTTAATACTCACCCTCTCACACATGCACAATGGGACTTCTCTCATATGTACAACACACACACAAAGTTCAGGGGCGGGAGAGTAACACGGCAGCTTGACCAAGGGGAACAAATCATGCACAAACCAAACAAACAGCAAAGGGTTGGTTTTTACAAAATGTTTTACTTTCCTCCTTGGAGGGAGTCCAACAGCCAACTTTCTCAGCTCTGCAGTTACATACATATTCCAAGTGGGGGATGAGGACAAGTCTCCAGGAGAACCAATAGGGCTGGGGTAAAAGTTAACCCTTTTTTAACTCACTGGTACTGCTGATGTCCAAGAGACTCAACATCAATTCACAGGGGGTGCAACTGAACCCTTGCACCCCACCCCCTGGATCCACCCCTGGGCCACACCAAAAATAGTAAAGAGAGAAGCCTAACAATCTGGGGCTGAATGAATACTTTATTTATCAGAATGGTGGGGTGTGTGTGTTCAAGTTTCAATGTGTGTATTTTCAATGGCAGTTCTGTATTTTCAATGCGGGGATTGTAAATGGAGGAGCAATGTTTCCTTTGAGAACTAGAACTCTGAGAGAACATTTCTTCAAAACAGGAGAGTATATAGAACAAATGCTCTTGAAGAAGCCACAGTTTTATTTGTTTCAATACATTCTCACATTGCTCCAGCCTAAAGTTCCTATTTCTCTTTCCCACTATTTGGGGGTTGACATGGCATCAGAATGGCATGGGCAAGTCTCCTTGGGCACACCATGGTACCCCAGCAAAACTTCAGGAAGGTGCTGTTTGATAATATGTGAGCCTATTTGGACCAAAGTATTTCCAATTCAGAATCAAAATACTTCAACAAAGTACAAGCAATGGAAAGAGCTAGTCAAAAATAATGGTTATGTGCTACTACTGTCAAGAGGAACTAATTTGTTTCTCCCTCCTCCTTCCAACAACCCCACAGTGATAATGATGGTCTTAAAATAAGAAACCCTAAGATACAAATCAGCTTGTTATCTGAACACTATATTATTGACTAGGTCCAAAGACAAGATGGTTAATTTAGCTTATGCATCCATTGTTAACACTCCGTCTGCTGCTGAAAATGCATCTGCTCCCAAGGTGAATGTTTGACTGACTAGATCTTAAATACCTTCACATGTCTTTGTTTGTGTCCTTATTTAGTAGAATTTTTCACCGTTTAGCATTAAACTCATGAAGCAAAGTAGAGAAGTACAATTACAGTTATCTGAAATGGTCTTCCATGCCATTTGGATAATCAGATGTCCAAAAGAATGGCACTGCTATTTACATAATTATAGTAACATATTGTTATATGGAAAATATATCAAAAGTGGCATATTCAGGTCCAAACTACTTAGAGACAATGAATGCCACTGACTTGTATTTCTATCCCACATTTCCCCAGAATGAGTAGCTGAGGGCGGGGGGGATGATTGCATGATATCATACCACTAGCTCTTTACATAAATTTATTTGTTTGACCATAACAATACTAAACTATCAATAAAAAATAAAATCCTAATCAATAAGACTTGCATAGGTACATCATATATTGATTTGTTCAGCTATAGGTCAGTACAACAACCACAATTTGATATACTGAATGTCAGCTTATATAGTCATTGATCGTGAAGAGAATCCAGCACTACTTCAAAGCTCCGTTTCGCAGATAAGCCACAATGGCAGCCTTAGATCTCTAGTAGGATGTATCCAAGAGAAGCAGCACAATTAAATCTTTTTTAAAAAGATTAAAACAAGTCATCTAATAGCTAGCATGACTTGTCCCCTTAGCTAAGCAGGGTCTGTCCTGGTTGCATATGAACGGGAGACTAGAAGTGTGAGCACTGTAAGATATTCCCCTTAGAGGATGGAACCGCTCTGGAAAGAGCAGAAGGTTCCAAGGTCCCTCCCTGGCATCTCCAAGATAGGGCTGAGAGAGATTCCTGCCTGCAACCTTGAAGAAGCCGCTGCCAGTCTGTGTAGACAATACTGAGCTAGATGGACCAGTGGTCTGACTCAGTATATGGCAGCTTCCTATGTTCTTATGCCATCATCTTCAGGCCTATGAATAGCAAATGGTTAATTTGTCTACATTCCTCTTCATTGAATATGCCCTCCCCCCGCAAAAAAAGACTGAAGTAAAAAGAGTGTGCTTTGCTTTCACAGTCAGGATGGTTGGTGGGTATTTGACCTTTGCCTTGTGTGACTTGTTGATGGGGAAAAATCAAGGAAGCATAAGGGGTGTATTTATGTCACCTATTTATGTAAACAGGTTGGAGTAAAATGTTATGGTGAATAAGGTATGAAATACAAATGCATTGGAGGCAGATTTGATAAGCCCTCTAACGGATTCAAATGTTATAAAGTTAACTGGTAGTACTACACCAGAATTGGGCGAGTATTTCTTTGGTTTTATGCCCCCGTAATTCTATTCATTCCAAAAGGATTGGTTATGATTTCCACTGACTGCAGCAAGAAGAAAACAAGAGTTACTTTCTGGAAACAGGAAGTAAATATATACTGATTAGAACAATATAATCAGCAGGAATAAAAAGCAAGCCGTTTGACTCGTGTCTTATTGTTTGCTTCTTAATTTCAACAGAAAAAGCAACATATGTTTTCCTGCATAGGAGGAGACATAAACAAGTTGTTCTAGTAAGAACTAATCAGCCTACTTTCCTTTCACTGTCTCTACAACTGGACTAAATTTGGTTCAGATAGAGGTCCACAAGTTAGATCTCTTGTGCCTCAAAAATTTAGGCATCCACCATCCTGGACTGGGGAGGCATTCGTCGTCATCATCGTATTCATGTTTGTGTGTCTCTCTGTGTGTGTGTCCATCCCTGTGTGTGTCTCCACCATCAACTTCGCAATGCCTGGATCAATATGAATGAACCAAATCGGGTACAGTTGTAGGGACACTTCAGTGGTGTAGTTTGTGATGATGTAATCTGTTAAAAACCGCCCATTTCTTTTGTTGGTTGGGTGGTAGGTAGCACCCATCATGCCCTACTCCCAACCCAATTTGGCATCTTGTGCTGGAGCAAGAGAAAGGTGGAGTTCCACCAGGTTGGAACATCCTAAGGGATCAGTTGTCTAGGTAGACTAAGCTCAAGCTACTTCTCCTTGAGCATCCGTCCACACTTTCTACTCCAGTGTAAGTAAGCTGCTATCTTGTGGCACTTCTCCAGAAGAGCAGCTATGTCAGCAGCAGACTGGTGCCCAGCGCCTACAGCAGGGATGTCTCACTTGGCTGCATCACATGGGGGAAAAATTGGTGTCTTGAGTCCCTCATTGTTCCCTGTGGCTGAATCACTTGAATCGATGAAGTTGATTCGTCAAAACAGCCGGCTTTGGCTGCTGTTTTGATGAACCATTGAGGATTTTGCTATTCATTTCAAGCTCAAAACAAATAACCAAATCCGTTTCGTGCACACCCCTAATGTGTTTAGCCAGCAGAGACTGAAAGGGAACATGATAGCACTCTTCAAATACCAGAAAGGCTATCCATAGAAAAGGGCACAGACTTGTTTGCCAATCTCCAAACTAATGCTGCACTAGTGCAAACATGTTTGTGCTTCAACAACAAGGTGAAGTGTCTCCTGTTGTAAAATATCTTTGTCACTTGTTTTGCAGGAAACCTTTACAGAAGAGTTCAACTTCAAACATCCCCATGACTTCATGCATCTATGCTACTGTCTTGCACTAATGCAACTTCATTGTGCACGTGCAGAATTAGTCTGGTTGTCAGCCATTCTCTGCTGTCCAAGAGGAAAGGACTCAATCTAATGAGCTTAAATTACAGGAGGGATATTTCAGCTGGACATGAGCAGAACCTTCTTAACAGGAAGAGTGGCTCAACAAGGGAACCAATTACCTAGGGCTGTGGTTCCCAACCAGCGTTCCTGCAGATGTGGATGAACAATAAATATAGCTGGGGGTGATGGGAGGTAGTTTAGCAACATCTGAAGGAACTCTGGTTGGGTGTTGGCTGTCCCAGACTGGAGGTCTTCTCCTAGAGGTTAAGGATGAACTAGTTAAGATGATCTAGGTCAGATTTTCCTGCACTGAGTGGGGGGTTGGTCCTCTCTCTCCAACTCTGTGATCCTGTGCAATAATTTTACTGCTTGGAATTAATTTTTAGGAAAAGGAATTGAAAGTTCTGGATAGAAAGTACACCTGCATACTCACTAATGGCCTAATAGCAAGGCTTGCTGCACTACGATGGGGTTTATCCATCATAGTGCCAGGGTACCATTGCAAAATAGGATTAGAAGTGGCCCAGCAGTGACCTCACATGAGTGGTAGCAGCAGATGCAAATGTAACCCCTCTTACTCAAGAAATGGGGATTTGGGGTTCAAGTCTTTATATTTTCTAAGACAGTGAGCCAGGTCTCACAATCAGTGAGACTCGGTTTCAAGTGCTCAGCGGGGAGAGCGGGCTAAGCTCGCTCTCCCCACACACGAGCAGGGCGGGAGCCCTGGGTGGCCTGATTGGCTGCCTACACGATTGCCGGCTCCGTGACAGAGCCATTGGGGGCTGGGGGGAGTGGGGGCCAATTGGCCCCTGGAAGCTCCAGCATGCCCTGTGCGAGTGCACAGGGCATGCTGGCGAGACCCTGGAGCTGGGAGGCGGCTTTTCACCTCTCCTCCGGGAGGTTTCCTCATGAGTAGCCGTGGCGCAGAGCCACACCACGGCTACTCACAATTTAAAAAACCAGGTTTGTGGAGCGCTCACTCCGCAAACCCGGTTTTAGGGGTGGGTGGGCTACTTGAGCCCAGTGGTTCTCACAATTGCAGAAAATCGGGCTAGTGGAGGCTAGCCTGATTTTCTGCAATCGTGTGAATAGCCTTATTGAATTTCTACCAGAGGCTGCAAGAAAGAAAAATTCTAATGCCAAACTCAAGGATTTATAAGCATTTAAGCACACATAAAGGTAAGCTTAAGATACCTGTTTACAAAATGGTACAAATCACAAAACATACATACAATGTTATCATAGGGCTATTCTATGATAGCTGCCCTTCCACAAAGTAGCCTGTGGCGTGATAAATAAAACCAAATCAAACACGAACTCCTAGTCTCTTTCTTTTAAGAAAACTGTCCCACTAGCACTTTTGCACAGTTCATACCACTCCTATGAGAGGTCTTGTGGGTGCTCAGCTGAAATGTAGAAGACAGATGTGCAAGGAGCTGGTTGGGCTTGTCCAGAGTCTCAAACTAGTGCACAACCTGATTGAAGGGGAACTACAATAAAGAAGCAAGTTCATAAAACAGAGGGTTTCCAAATCTTTTCTCCCCCTCAGTTCAGGAGCTTTCTGCTTCTGCTGAGCTTGAAACCTCCAGAAGATCCCAAAGACGTTCTCATTAAACTTTTACATTGCTGCACAAATGCAAATAACTATTACAATACGCATTTGACATAATTATTAATTTCTTTTAGCAATATTGTGCTACAGCAACATCTACTTTCCAACCAACTTGCTTACTTTCAGAGTCTGACTAATATTATCCTACATAAAACCATTTCCCCTTCTCTTTCTGAAAGGAAAGGCCCTCTCCCTTTTACCTGCAATAAAGAAGCAAGTTCATAAAACAGAGGGTTTCCAAATCTTTTCTCCCCCTCAGTTCAGGAGCTTTCTGCTTCTGCTGGGCTTGAAACCTCCAGAAGATTCCAAGGACCTTCTAAGCATGCTCCACTACCAATTAAGAAAGGGGAGGGGAGATCACTACACCCTTTAGTTGCCAATTCAGGGAGCCTATATAGTTAATCCACTCCATAAGCTACCAATAATACTAGTAGTAATGGTAGAGGTTACACAGAAGCACAAGTGTTTAGGGCTAGATATGGAACAATTCAACTGGGTATTCAACTGGTACTGGATAGGGTTGCACTCCCCTTGAAAGATCAGATGTGCAGCTTGGGGATAATACTGGACTGGGCTCTGTTTCTGGATGCTCAAGTGGAGGCAGTGGCCAGGGGTGCCTTTGCACAGCTTCGGCTAGTGCGCCAGCTGCGTCTCTTTCTCAGGAAGGCAGATCTGACCACAGTTATCCACACCCTAGTCATGTCATGGCTGGATTACTGTAACACGCTCTACATGAGGCTGCCCTTGAAGAGTACTCAAGAACTGTAGCTAGTGCAAAATGTGGCAGCTAGGATTTTATTCGGAGCTGCCCACTGGGACCATTTTTCACCCATTTTGAAAGAGCTATATTGGCTGCCAATTTGTTTCAAGATCCAATTCAAGGTGCTGTTTTTGACCTTTAATGCCCTTAACAATTTGGATATCTGAGGGACCTGAATATCTGAGGGACCCCCTACTCCCAAGGGTTTCTGCCCACTTGATAAGGCTCTGCTGCACGTGCTGATGATGAGGGAGGCTTGGCTTCTTGTACAGAGGACAGGGCCTTCTCAGCTATTGCCCCCAGGCTCCCCTGGTGGACATCAGATCCTGAGTCTCCATCAGAGTTTTTAGAAAGCAAGTGAAATCTTGGCTTTTTACTCAGGCTTTTATATGAGTGATCGGGAGGCTGAGGCGCCTCTTCCTCCTGATCCTGGAAATGCCACCATCATGGAAGCGGTATTCACCTCTTCAAACAAACCCTGCTGGAACTGTGAGCAGCATGCTGCCAGCAGTGAGTGATGGGGACAGGGTAAGACTTCTGCACCCACTTTGGACGGAAGTCCAAAGAGCATTCCCACCTTCTTGGTAATGTCTAGTACATTAGTGATGACAACATGCTTTGCTAATGTCTGCCACTTGCAAACAACAGCATGAGGTAGGCATTGAGAATGCCCCTGTGAAACCCCTTCCAACTCTATGATTCTACCAAATGTCACATCATGATTGATACCTGTTACTGTTTTGATCTATATTTTGGTCTAATTGGTTTTTTTGGCAGGGTGTCTGCTGAACCAAACATGACAGCCTTGCAAGAACTGAAACTCACCACATACACATGTTACATACTAGATAGAACTTCAAAAGAACAATGCTCTTTGAGAGGGATCACGAGGTGAGTTTCCCCCCTTTTTCCCTTTCCTGTTTAAGCTGGGAGATATGCAAAATACATCACTTTTCATCAGTTGATATCAGCCAGATGGGCCTTTTAGGGCCATTGTGTATTTTCATTCTCCAGATCTCCAATCTGCAGGGGAATTGTTTAATGTCTCACATTCACTGTTTAAGAAGAACTGATTACGTAAGCCTTTGATACAACAGGAACAAGCTGACTATAAATTAGTACCTGCCTAGAAAGGACGTATCCATGACTGGCTGGAATAGAAAATTTCACATGCTCTAATTGGACATTGGCAGGACACTAGAGCTGGCTACAAAGTCAACACAATGGTTTGAGCCTCCGGTTATTAGTAATTTTAGATTAGGGTAGGAACTTGAAGCCTGTTAGAATGACTTTACAATGTAACAAGTAAGGAGGTCTCATAGATGCTGGAAATAGCAAGCGGGGGAAACTTGTGTGGTTTTTTGCCATGAACTCTGAGCAAACTATAATGCATGGTAAATTGAACTTCTAATATTTTATACCGTAATTTAAGTAAGCTGTGCAATTTATTTTTATTTGTAATACCAGTCTGGAAAATAGTAATATTGGACGTGAAATGTTTTCTCTTATATTGACTAGTGCCTTTGACTATTTGTTCCTGTCTGATTCCTTATAATAAATAAGTACTTCTTGTTATGACTGCCTCTGCTTTGGATAATTTATGTAATATACCTTTCTATGGTACCTACAGTTTCAGCCCCAGCTGTTAGAAGAGATGTAAATTCATGACTGAAAACTGGAAGAGGCTAGACTGCCTGATAATCCAGGCTAGGTGGCTTGGCAGAATGTGAATATTTTTTATTCATGTTTAGTACATACCTCCAGTTACATGAATACTAAGGGTTCTATGAAGTGGAGCATGATGCTGTGTAAACTGGGAATCGGATTAGTGGAATACAATCAGGAGTAAATCAGAAATAATCAATTTCTTATACCAAGAATATGCTATGTAAAGTGGGATCATTAGTCACCCAAAGTATGTCTTCTGGGGTGTAATGGTGATAAAGTGGAATAACTAAGTTGCTATAGCTTCCTCTACAATACATCATACCTCCCATTTTTAATCCTGGGGATCTCTGATTGTCCCCACAAAAGTTCATCCATCCATCCATTCATTTGATTTTTATACCGCCCTTCCAAAAATGACTCAGGGCTGTTTACATAGATAAATAATAAATTAATATGATGGCTCCCTGTCCCCAAAGGGCTCACAATCTAAAAAGAAACATAAGATAGACACCAGCAACAGTCACTGTACTGTGCTGGAGGTGGATAGGGCCAGTTACTCTCCCCCTGCTAAATAAAGAGAATCACCACATTAAAAGGTGCCTCTTTGCCAAGTTATCAGGGGATAAACAAGTTAAACACAACCTCCCGGGGGGAACCATTTCTGAAGTTACTGGTCCTAAATGAAGCATAAAATTAAAAGAAAGGAAGGATTGTGCCATCGAGTCAGTTTCAGCTCCTGGTGACCACAGAGCCATGTGGTTTTCTTGGTAGACTACAGGAGTGGTCTGAGATGATGCCTTTGCCATTATCACGGAATAATCCAGCACCTTCCTAGATTGTTGCTGCCTGATATAGGTGACTATAAATATATATTTACTAGGCACAGTCTGGAAAACACACCGGTGGGGATTCAAACTAACAGCCTCTTGCTCCCTAGGCAAGCTGCTTACCATAATGAAAAGCATCATCACAACTGACATATACAACAGAACCCAAGTGTGGAGGGAGGCCAGTGGTGGCCCGGGCTCAGCCCGCCATCACCCCCCCTAGCCCCGCCCCCTGTGTCAGTTTCTGACATCAGATGCAGGGAGCGGTTAGCCGCACCCCCAGCATCTGACATCAGACGTGGGGGGGCAGGCATGATTTTAGCTCCCAAACGGGGTTGTGCAGACCGGTTTGGGAGCTAAATCCAGCCAGCACTGCATTAGCAGTGTGGCGAGGAGCCACTCCAGCCACGCTGTGAATGCAGCCCTGGCCAATTTAGCTCCCAAATGGAGCCATGTGGTCCCATTTGGGACCTAAATCACGCCCCCCGTCTGATATCAGATGCAGGGGATATGTCTGGGGTGTGAGGCACAGCCCCTGAGGGGTGGCGGCCTGGGTTCTTTGAACCCGTTTTCTCAATGGGGACTCCTCCCCTGCCAGAACCCCTCCTGTCTGGATCATATTGTTGTTCAAATTTGCCTTAGCTCCAAATCAATGCAACCGCATGCAAATAGCAAATGGTTTTAACATTTACCCAGACCATTCAGTTGAATAAGGCTTCAAGATAATTGTTTTGCTGCTATGTGCACTGACAGATGATTCCAGAGCCATAGCCCATGGACAGGACATCTTGGAATCTAATGCAACTTTCGGGGAAGCCAGTTGAGAGTTCTCCTTAATATGGGCTCTCTTTGGATGAAATTACATATGTGAATTATTTGAATGTTACAATGTGAAAATAGAGCTTCATGTTGCGCAGCTGCACGTTAGGTTGAATCTCATTTAAAGATGTGGAATATACACACACACACACCATACAGACATGGATAAGCCATGTCCTGCAGTGGTAGCTATTACAGAGGCTGTGGTGCAGCAAGAGGCATTCCCCCTCTTTATTATTTGCTTAATTATAAGAAGTGGGAGGGCTTTATCACGAAGTAGACTGGAAGCAGCAGTCTTCCTAGGGCAAACCAATAGCCACTGAGGCTGTTCTCACATGTACCCTAACCAGGCTAGGGAAGCTCAGCCTGGGTTAAACTGCACATGAGAACCGCCAGGATCAGACCCAATTCCAGCAGGGCAGTGCCCACTAGTCCAGCTTTTCAACTGGACTAGGTGTTAGTCTAGAGCAGGGATTCTCAAACTTGGGTCCTCAGGTGTTATTGGACTTCAACTCCCATAATCCCCAGCCTCAGTGGCCTTTGGTTGGGGATTATGGGAGTTGAAGTCCAATAACACCTGAGGACCCAAGTTTGAGAATCACTGGTCTAGAGCAAGCCCTTAAGCCAGCCTCAGTGATCGTGTGCTCACTGGGACTGCATTCAGCCCCAGAGGACATAGAGACGGATGCCTAGAGTGCCTATCTACTGGGGGGAATCCCCAAATGCACCATACACCTATACATATATTGGTGCATTATAGGATCCCCAGAGGCCAGGACACGTCATCCCAGCCTCTGGAACTCCGCACTCCCTGGCACAGCGCTACTTGTCTGGGAGCATGGTCTGCACTCCCAACAACATTCTAGGAATCATTGGCGGCGGGGGGGGGGGGTAGTTTTCCTAAAATTTGTGTCAATAGCCCCAATGTGTCCATCAACATAGGCACTCCTGAGCAATAATTATATGTAAACATGGAGAGGGGGGTGTTCCTCCTCTGCCCTCTTTAAATGGCACTTCTGGAGGCTTATGTCCAAAGACATCCTTCCTTTCTGTTGCACACATTCCAGAGACCATCCCTGGCATTCAAAACAAGTCAAACTCTTGGGACCAACCATATCTGCAAGTGCGTTAGGCACTTACATACTGCCGCATGTAATATTCTGAGCTGGAATCAATTAATTGATGGCAGCAGCAATGCCAAGCTCTACTAGCTGAATATCTGTTCCAGTGATTTTGTGTGCTGTAAATTAGTACATCTCAGTTGCTTAATTATATCTCACACTTGCTTATTAGATGCCACTGGGGTATGTTGGCTCCATAATGAAAAGAAAAAAAAGAGAAGCTTGCCATTTCAGGTGGTCCCTTTTATTGAGCTAAGAATAGATGACAAGTAGCTGAGAATCAAGCTACTTATGAAAGAGGGACTTTATCAGGGTTCATGTGTGTGTGAGTGTGCGCATGCATGGACAATCTGTTTAACACATATATTTACATCTACATATATAGGGGGATGGTTCAGAATCTGATTCATGTCTCTCAATTAAATAAAGAGAGGCAGAGATTAAAGTAACAGTGTAGAGAGATACAGAAAGATGGGCCTGGAACCGATCACACATCCTACCCTATCAGCTTTATCATCCTCAAACCTGGGAGCTGATGCCAGAGTAATGATTAGTGGTATGTGTGATGTATATTTTTTATGCCATCTCTTTGATAAGAGTTACAAACATGCACTTTTGCCCCATCTATCACTCATATTTATTTCATTATGAACCAGGTAGATTCTGGAGTCCCAATATTAGCATTTATCCAGGCATAACAACAGTAATTCAGCACAGTTGATCCATCTTAGGATCAGCCCTTGAATAACTTCAAGTATCTCATTGGGTCTCCTGTCTAACACAGGGCCATGAAGATCTGTGGTTTTCTCAGTAAAATCTAAGCAATGAACCTGTAAAAACTTCATTATTGCTCCCCAAGAAATGACACAGGACAGCTCATACATAGACTGACATCCTGATTAACAAAGTTTTTGAAAACTTCAACTTACTCTGCTCCACTGCTGGGAGCTGATGACTTCCCTTTCCCCAGGAAGCAGTTTGTGCCACCTGGAGGAGGAGGAGGAGGAGGGCTCACATTCTAAAACATGTCAACTCCTGAAGCAAGGCAGCCTTGCGTTACCCTAGAATGACCATGAAATTATGCTGTACAACAGACACAAAAGAAATTATGTTGTACAGAATTAGAATAACCTCTGAAGGATTCGATACAGCTCAATCCTTCATATACCTGCACATGCATTACACCCCTACCTCATTTCCCATCTCTCTATCCACAAAACCCGCATGCCAGCATTGTCTGAGGGTCATTGTACAATTGCTCTCTAGATTACATCTTTGGAGCTAAAATGCATGTCCTTGTATTAAACAGTTCAGCTTTAAATAATCTCTGTGTTGCTTATGTTTCCTCTGGAGTTAAATATGAGGATGAATAAAATATTATTTCTCCCCTCCTGATACTTTGGAAATAATACATGACCAGTTTGGGTGGATCTGTCATTGTCCTCTGTTTTAAATGTGTAACTCACTAGGGAAACTTCCTGCATACTTTTCAATTACTTGAATCCCCTACCAATACTACATTTCCCAATCCCAGCTGATGCTGGAAGGAGAAATTCATCCTCTTTGCACTTGACAGCTACTGTGGTATTGCGGGCAAGGGAAAGCAGGAATGCACAATGACCTCTCTCTGTATCCTCACATTGAATCAGAGAAGGATCTTCTCTCACTTTTCGAGCCATTCCCCAAGCAGTTCACTGTTGTTTTTATAACAGTTGTGAACCTGCTGTACATTCACCATGGTAAATCCCGCCCCCTTTCACCTGCTATCCTGGAACTGGCTGCTGCCACTGTGAGAGTATAGAGAATGTAAAGACATTTCACAGAGATGTCTTTCTTTCTCTGTGTTATGGTTACGTCTGGAGAGCAATGGTTTAAAATGGTGGGTCATTTATTTGCTTGCTTATTTATTTATCTGCTTGATTAATGGGTTGATCTCATTCATATCCCACCTTTCAATCCAGAAGGATTCCCCTAGATGGCTTACATACAGTACAAGAACATTGCCGTTCCTTCTGCCCCCTGCACCATGTGGCATTTTTCTAAAGTACCATATCCTCCACCAGGACTGCAGGCCTTTTTATTGGCCAAGGCCAGGGAAGAGCTGCTGTGCAGCAGCTGGTAGCCTTGAAGATGCCAAGGTGTTGGTAGTAGGTGTGCCTGTGACATTAAAGGAATGTTGGATATATGACTTTTAGGACAAGGAATGGGGGGAACAATGGAAACATGACCAGTGATTCCGGCCTGAGTTCAGCATTGGCCAAATTAGAGCATAATGCGGAACCAGAGTTAAATGGGACAGAGGTTGGAACTCTGTTACATCCAAATAGGTGCAATTGTGGTTTTGTGGTGAAAGCCAGCATGGTGTAGTGGTTAGGGTGCTGGACTAGGACCGGGGAGACCCAAGTTCAAATCCCCATTCAGCCATGATACTAGCTGGGTGACTCTGAGCCAGTCACTTCTCTCTCAGCCTAGTCTGCTTCACAGGGTTGCTGTGAAAGAGAAACTTACGTATGTAGTACACCGCTCTGGGCCCCTTGGAGGAAGAGCGGGATATAAATGTAATAATAATAATAATAATAATAATCTGAATCTTTGGTTTACAGTAAGGTTTGCCGCTGAGACCAGAGGTTTGGCTGCCGCATTATGTCAGAATGTGGACAGCACCATAACCGTGGTTCTGTGACGTTTTTGAAACTGCAATCATAGAGATGGTGGTACAGATCTGCCCAGGATCGCACCCACTCCATGCCTGTGGCACTCCTTCCGACTGCTTCTCTGAGCACCAGCCTCACCCCTCCTGTCTCTGATACAGCTATGCAGTTGCCTGGCAACAGGGATGTAGCCACGTCGCATCCCAAACTTGTCAGCCTGTCAAGTGGCAAAGTAGCACAGAGGCACTCCATATCCCCACTCTGTCTCTTGCTTCCTCTTCTGGGAAAGCAGTGGGGAAAGGGGACGGACGACAGGACAGGCAGTAAGTGCTTCGTCCCCCAAGAATAAAGTGACAATCATGTATGTTCACAAGCACAAACACTCCACGTGGAAACATAAGCAGGGCACCTCATTACAGCAATGGGATGAGAACATTTGGTGTGGGGGGGGGGTCCCAGGGTCAAGTTTAAAAGGCAGCCCCAACCAGGGATTATTGGACAGCCAATTTCTATTTTTTTCATGGATAAGTTGGGGAAGGGCCCCCCAGCTCCTCCCCCTTTGGGGGCATTTGCAATCCCTAGGCTTACTCATAAGGGCTAGGAATCAGAGCATTGCCAACACTGAGAGGGAAGATTCCTCATATGTGATAATACAGGTGAAACTCGGAAAATTAGAATATCGTGCAAAAGTCCATTAATTTCAGTAATGCAAATTAAAAGGTGAAACTGATATATGAGACAGACGCATTACATGCAAAGCGAGATAAGTCAAACCTTAATTTGTTATAATTGTGATGATCATGGCGTACAGCTCATGAAAACCCCAAATCCACAATCCCAGAAAATTAGAATATTACATGGAACCAATAAGACAAGGATTGAAGAATACAATATCGGACCTCTGAAAAGTATACAGTGTACTGTGCTTGATTGGCCAGCAAACTCGCCTGACCTGACCCCATAGAGAATCTATGGGATATTGCCAAGAGAAGGATGAGAGACATGAGACCAAACAATGCAGAATTGCTGAAGGCCGCTAATGAAGCATCCTGGTCTTCCATAATACCTCATCAGTGCCACAGGCTGATAGCATCCATGCCACGCCGCATTGAGGCAGTAATTGCTGCAAAAGGGGCCCAAACCAAGTACTGAATACATATGCATGCTTATACTTTTCAGAGGTCCGATATTGTTCTATTCTTCAATCCTTGTCATATTGGTTCCATGTAATATTCTAATTTTCTGAGATTGTGGATTTGGGGTTTTCATGAGCTGTACGCCATGATCATCACAATT
The DNA here is from genome assembly GCF_027244095.1 of Hemicordylus capensis. Taxonomy (NCBI): domain Eukaryota; kingdom Metazoa; phylum Chordata; class Lepidosauria; order Squamata; family Cordylidae; genus Hemicordylus; species Hemicordylus capensis. The sequence continues at coordinate 118,916,289 of NC_069658.1, read as the reverse complement.
ATAACAAATTAAGGCTTGACTTATCTCGCTTTGCATGTAATGCGTCTGTCTCATATATCAGTTTCACCTTTTAATTTGCATTACTGAAATTAATGGACTTTTGCACGATATTCTAATTTTCCGAGTTTCACCTGTAGTGGCTGCTGATCCTGAGTGGACTGTAAGGCCATGGGTACACCCCCTCACAACCCATGAGATGAACCATCTGTTGAGACCGGGCAGAATCTCTAATAATGAGTGATGACAAAACAACCCTTTCTCCCATGTATGGCTTTCTCACAAGAGTGTCAGGTCATGGGGGCTCTATATCAAGCCAGGTTGCTCTGTGCAGGAAAGTCGTGGGGAAGGGTACCCCAACAATTGCTCTCCCTATGTTGGTGACTGCCACCAAGTAGCTGTCAAAGCATGCCTCCTGCCAGCCCATCCGCCCATGTGGACATGGGCGCCCTTGCTTGTTCCCCGAAATAGTGACCCCACTTTCCTGGGGTTGCTGGAAATTGGGTCTCCCTTTTCCCACAATTCCCCATGGCAGCAGATCTGCAAACAGTGCAATGATGCCCCACACCCGGGAATTGTGAAAGGGAATAAATATCTGTCCCCACACACAGTGTTGCCCCTGTTCCCATACACAGCTAGGCTCCGACACATGGACCATCACAATCTCCTTTGGGTCCATGCAAGGCTTCCCATGGGAGGAGAGGGTTGTAGTGCAAAGTTCTCTTTTTAACCAGAGACAGCGGGGGCCCCTTTGTTGGGTTTGCTCAACTCATGAGTATGCAGTCTGATGGAAGACTTAGGGTGCTCATCCCAATGGTCATCCCCAAAGACTGGCCCTCTCATGAGAGTGCTAATCTACCGGCAGCAAGCTGTCAATGGAGCAGGAGTGTGGTTTGGTCTGCATGGACTGCTTTACTGGGTTTATCCCTCACACGAGCATCCTAGATAATGGCAGGACAGACCCCCTCACCCAGGATCCTTTGCCCTCCCTCATATACATATCCTCTCTTGGGAAGTCATCTTGTTCCCTTCCCTTTCCTGAGTAACAGGGAATTGTGTCCCCCAAGATGCTCCCCCCAAATCATGCTTGTGCTGGAAAATTTGGTTGCGGGGCTCTTAGGAGGTGTGTGATGCAATCACTGTCTGAAGGAGAGCTGGCATGGTACAGCTTTTAAAGGGATTTAAATGCCCTTTCCATGCCAAGGGTGGGTGGACCATTCCGAAAAAGCACAGTCATGCTTGACAAACATCCTTCAAGATCATGGCCAATTGCAGCTGCTCTAGTGATGTGCTGATGCCTTGCCCACAGTCTGGCTATGGAGCTTGCTGGGATACGGCCTTGGCAGCCAAGAGCAGAGAGGGGCCATCCTGCCCTGAAACTGGAAACTGCCAAATCATGGTTGGATGCCTGCAATTCAATTTATGGTTTAAAATTGAAACCATGGGTTCGTCAACTTCTGGTCAACTTCTAGGGAAACAGTGATGAAGGGTGTTTTGTTTTGCTAATATGTCAACTTACTTCAAGTTGGCATCCACTCAAAGTATAGGAAAACACCCCTTTTTAACCCATGTGCTGACAGCTGGATACAAACCAAATCCATAACACATGGGGTGGGGTGTGTGCCTAGGAGACTCTGATAGGAAGTGGGGTTGGTTACCTGCCATGTTAGTTCAATATGGCAGCCACTCAAAGAATAGACAACTCCCCTTTGTGTTCTGTCAGTGCAATACAGACCAAAGTCACAGCATATGGGAGGGGTCCTAGCTAAGAATCACCATGCTAGAAGCAGCAGAAAGTAGGCTTCATTAGTTGCATTCAGAACTACTTATTTAAGAGTGTGTGACATGTTTTATAGCAGCTTCCTTCACAAACACAATGTAATCTTATATAAAGTAAGAGTTTATTCCAAAACAACTCCAATTTCTCTTCCTTTCCCTCCCTTTTCCTTTCTCATTCCACCCACCCCCACTCGCTACAAAACCCCACTTGGGACAAACTTCTAAAAAACAAAATATAAAAGATACTGGACAGAACACATCCATCAGCTTTACCAGAACTGAATTGATTTAAAAATCAGTGACAAAGTCTTGAAGTCTTTTAGGTGGTCTCCTGTTACACACACTTCTAATTCCTGGTTTCTCTGGCACAGGAGCTGTTAGTGATGTCCTTTCTTGTAAAGGAGGATTTTACATTACTTTCATCAGCCTCCTCTGTGAGGAGGGAAGCTGGAGGCAAGATCAAAATCCCCTCTAGTTCCTCTCTCTAGACCACATTCCCTCCCCTCTTTTCTCAATGTATACATGCTGGAAAGTCTCAAACTGCTCCATTTCTTTCCATCATCCAATATGACAGAATCTCCTCAGATTTCAATTATTTGTTTTGGTCCAAAATACTTGGAACATCCTTTTATAAGACAGCCATACACGATCAAAGTCCCTCACTTGAAATGTTCACTGTTGCGCACTCCATTTCTAATGCACATTTTAAAAATCTTTGTTGAATCTATTGCTTGTTGCCATTGTGTAAGTTTGGTGGTTGCTTTGTGTCCTCTCAGCAGTTCAGAAGGTTATTTTCCTGTAGTGGAGTGAGGAGTAGTTTGATAAGCAAATAGAGTTTCACGGATTGCCTCTTTCTAGGATTGTTGTTGTGTAGCAGCCAGTTGTAAACTTTCTTTCACTAATCTGTTCATTCTTTCCAAGCCGTTCCCTTGAGGATGGTACAAGGAAATAGTCTTGTGTTTTATCCCATGGTTATGCAAATATCGTTTAGTTTAAAATGAGGTAAACTGTGTCCCATTGTCAGCCACTAGTTCTTTTTAGAAAGACCTTCTCTCACAAAAACTGCAGTCATGAACTGGATCACCATGTGTGTAGTAATGTTGTCAGCAAATGAAACTTCTGGACACCTGGAATAGTAACCCACCATCATTATAACAAATCTTTGGTTTGGGGTTGGCTACCAAAATCCCATTATATCCAGAGTAGGGATGTGCGAAACGTTTCGGGTACAGAACAATCTGTACCCAAAACAGCTGATTTCGGGTGATTCATTCCCGAAACGAATCATGCTCCTAGCCCCCCGAAATGTTTTGGAGCCGAAACAAATCACCCCTGTTTCAGCTCCAAATTATCTTTTGTTTCGGCCCTCCATTTTGTGGCCAATAAAGTGTTTCTTCTTCCCCCTCCATTTTGAGCAATGACGTCTATTTGAATTTCCCGTCTTTTTGCCTCCCATTGACTTCAATGCAAAAAGGTCAGATCTGACGTCTGCTTGAATTTCGGGTCCCAAGGCCAAAAGAGTGGGGTGGGGTGGTAGTGCCTAATGGGTGGAGGCTACCCGGAGAGACCATATTATGCCTGTTTTGAAACAGCTGCACTGGCTGCCGATATGTTTCTGAGCAAAATACAAAGTGCTGGTTATTACCTTTAAAGCCCTGAACGGCTTAGGTCCGGGTTACCTTAGAGAGCGCCTTCTTTGGTCTGATCCCCACCGCATGCTAAGATGATCTGAGGAGGTCCAGCTCCAGTTGCCACCAGCTTGTCTGGTGGCAACCCAGAGGCAGGCCTTCTCTGTAGCCGCTCCTGGACTGTGGAATGCTCTCCCTGCAGACATCCATAATTTGAATTCTTTATTGGAATTTAAGAGAGCCCTAAAGACCTACCTGTTCAGCCTGGCCTCTTAAATTGTTTTAAAGGGTCTTTGATGTTTGTGAACCGCCCTGAGCTATTTTGTAAGAGTGGTCTAAAAATCGAACAAACAAACAAATAAATAATACCACCCAAATTGCAGAGGGATTAGGCAAAGGGCTGATTTTTGGTGAATTGTTGATGTTTTAGTGTCTTTGGGGCAGATTTGGGGCATAAAGTGGGATCTGGAGTGGAAGAGTGAGGTGGGGTGGTAGTGCCTATGGGTGGAGGCTACCACCCAATTTGCAGAGGGATTGGGCAAAGGGCTGGATTTTGGTGAATTGTTGGCGTTTACGCGTCTTTAAGGTTTTCCCCCATAAGTTACAGGGTTCTGTTGTTTCTGAGGTGTTCTGAGTGTAGATTCTCTGTTAGCAAATGAGATTTTCAATACAAACCATGAATCCACTCTCATTTGCTATCAGATAATCCACACTCAGAACACCTCAGAAACAACAGAACCCAGTACCCCATGGATTAGAAACTCATGGGAGTGGTTGGCACCCTATGTGCACTACACCACCACTCACTCTGGGCCACTCCAGCACCCCCCAAGTGCAGTTATGGGGCTGCTGAAACCTCCATTATACCTTATGAGGAAAAACCTTAAAGACGCGTAAACTTCAACAAATCACTAAAAATCAGCCCTCTGCCCAAATACTTTGAAAAAATTCTGGTAGCTTCCTTACCCCCCTTGGGTACTACCACCAACCCCACACTGCTCTAGGCCACCCCTTCCCCCCAACATGAAGCGATACACCTCCATTATACCTTATGGGGGAAACCTTAAAGACATGTAAACTTCAACAATTCACCAAAAATCAGCCCTTTGCCCAATCCCTCTGCAATTTGGGTGGTAGCCTCCACCCATTAGTCACTACCACCCCACCCCACTCTTTGGGCCCTGGGACCCATTTTCTTGATCCAAATCAATTCAGATTTGGATTCGGATTAATTCGGATCTGAATCAAATCTGGGTTGATTTGGATGGGTCAGATTCGGACCCAAAAATGAGCTGGGGGTGTTTCGATTCTGATCTGAATCAAAACACCGAAAATCTGAATTACACACCCCTAGTGACCAGTTCTTTTATACGGTGACCATGTATAGTCTGGGTGCAAAGGAAGAAAGAAGATTAAAAACGCTCCTAAATGATTCAATGGGCTTTATTGAATATAAAGGAATAACAGCATCAATCTAATCTGAGCAGAAAACAGATCAATCAGTATTTCAATCATAGCTAGCAACAACATTAACCCAGTGTTCCTAACTGTCATATCTGTGTGTATTAAATCTTCCTAGAGCCTAATATAATTCAGATATAGATGGAAAGGCAGGGAGGTAAGGAAGGTTGAGGAATGGCATGGTTTGGGAGATCAGAAATTAGTAGAGGGAAGAGGGAGGAGAAGAAGGGAGAGGAAGGATGTAGGGATCCAAGGCTTGTGAAAGCAGCATATTACCAGGGTCAGAGGTTTGACAGCGGTGAGGCTTCAGCTGCAGAGGAGATGCTGGAGCTGTAGAACAGGAGCTTGGGAGCGATGCAAGCTTCTAGCAGTCAAGCAGGCTGGTGGCAGTTTTCTCAGAGTGAGGTGGAGAGTGAGAGCACCATGGCTGGGGAAGTCTTGACTTCTCACTGCGCAGCAGAAGTCACAGACAGTTCCTGCCCATGGAAAGAGTTCCTGCCTGTTGCCCCATGGCTTTAGCAGCAAACTCTGGGATGGCTCTTGAGCAAGTATTGCTTGTTAAGCAAAGATTTCTAGCTCTCTGTCCACTAAGTCTCATTCTTAAAGTTGTATCTTCCTTTGATCTCCAAAGAGTCTATTCAAAATGTCCTCATCCTTCCTGGGTCCCAAAAAGGTGACAATTTGCTGTTACCCTCTGGATAATGTCTTTTAATTATTCAGGATATTAGCTCAGTCCAGGGAGATCTGAATCCCATCTTTGGTTAGCTGCTATCTTGGGGAGGGGACATTCTATTTTGCCCAAAGCAAATCTGCATCTCTGAGCTGCAAATTAGCATCTTCTCTTGTCCCAGATTTCTGATGCCTGGTCCCAGAAGGTGTTAAAAGGTGTTAATAAAAGAAGAATTAAATCTATAGATGTTTTCTTTGTGTGCATCTACCTAGAGTGGAATTTCTATAGACAGCAATTGGGTATCCCCCTTTGGGCACAGCAGAGCAATCATTGACAAGGATTAACATAGACTTCTTGCAGGAGGAAATGGAGCTCAGCTCCTCACCACAGACATTATCAGATAGTAAGTTAAATTTTAGTATTTGGATAGCCTCAGCCTGGCCTTTATGTTTCTTTTGAGTATCCATTTCACAATACAATGCTGGATTGCCTCTTCCTTCTCAGAGCAGTTAGCAGAGGCAGTCATGAGACCTGGGTTTCAGTTCACCTTGAGTTCAGGCATTAATTGATTCATTAATAAAATTGAATCAGACACAGACCTAGGTTCCATATAATTCTGGGTTGGTAGCTCTGGGTTGAATGTTGGGGCCAGGGTGTCCCCAACAAGACAGTGAAGCAATATAGCCTTCTGCTTTGCTGGAGAAAAATCAGGGGTCAGTATAGAGCAGACACAGGTAATTGTAGAAATAGAATTTCCACTGTGTCCAGGGAAAAGCTGATTCTCCTGGGGTGGACAAGGGAAAAGATGAAGGAATCTGAGCCATGCTGCAGTGGACATCCAGGGTACAACAGGCTCCAGGATTGATAAGGAAAAAATACTTTCAGGGGTTGTGCAGGTCGGGAAGCTGGAGAAATGATCATCAGCAGCAATAGTAGAAAGCAGCAGTTCAGGAATGTAGACCCAGCAATGCAAAGCAATGAAGGTGCAGGGACATTCACAAGCTTTGCAGGCTCACACGCTTAGTTGGTTCAAAATCTCATTGCCAAATGTTTTATCTCTGCTTCCCTCGCAAACACAAAGTAATCTTATATAGATTTAACTAAGGGTTTATTCAGAAATAACTCCATTTTCTCCTTCTCCTTTTCCTCCCTTTTCCTTTCTGACTCCACCCCTCACATTCTCTATAGGATCCCCCTTGGGACAAACTTCTAAACAAGAAAACTTAAAAGATACTGGATATAATACAATATAACATGTATTTAAAAATTAATTGCACACATTCCTAAAATAGTACACATTTTGTCATTACTAAGGGTGACAGATGTAATATGTATAGAGCATTGAGACCACTGAAGTCGGTTCAAACATACCTTTTTCTCTCCAGAATCAGGCAAGCTCTAAAAAAAATATTTTAAAAATCTTTAGTTTTTCAGCAGAAACCAGTTGTGGAGAGTGGTGATTGGTTAATGCATGTGACATTATGACTCCACTTCTTCTCTCTTTCCCCCATCATGACATTTCTGCAGTGCTTTAAAAATGTTTCTTTCTTTTTTAAAAAAGGTAGTGTATAAGATGACATATAAACACATGAGATGCTTTTTTAAAAATGCAGGCAGTCCAGCTGAAACATATGGGAGAGACAACATTGATAGCTAAACCAGTGCTCAGTTCACTGGCATACATGCCCATCATGCAAATTGTGAAGTTGGCTGGAACCCATTGCTGAAGAATTCACTCTGAGTTCTCTTTTTATATTACATTTGACTTCACCTTAATACAACTTGAATTTTATAATATGGCCATAGCTATTCTGAGGGTGGAGACATTCCATGGGCCAGTGGAGTTACAGTATCAGACCACCACACATTGTCCTTGCTAGCTTGTAGATTCAGCTCAGAATGCCACTGGCCCCCAAGGAAACAAAATAAATGGGCAGGAAACCTACTTCAGATGTACTGTGCCGTGCTATGTCTGTAAGTGAAAGGAAACTTATTGCTCACAGATGTACTTCAGCAAACTTGGGGATGAAGCCATGAAGGGCCCCTTAGTATTTTCTTTGGCCTCTGAACAAACTGTTGACATCATTTTAGTATTCACCATTCATCTACTGCTGTTCAGGGCTTAAGACTGTGCAAATGCTGCACTTCAGAGCCTGGGGAAGGTCTGGTCAATAGCTTGGGGGATTTTTCTGGGAACTTGTGTATCTTTTTCCTGTACCTTTGGAAAGAACTACCAATTCCCAACTAAAAGTGGTATTCACTACTCGCAAGTCTCTTTTAAATCCAAGTGGAGCAGGCCAGTTCTATGAACCTGCCATGCCAAATGGATTCTATGCCCTGCAAAAGGTGATCACAACCCTAAGCACCCCTACCAAGAAAGCAGAAGGCATATAAATAGCCATAGAAAGAAACATAAAGGTAGCAACACAGACAGTCATTCCCACAGCAACCCTAGAACTTCTGTATCCACCCACCAGTCACCATTCCCACAGCAATCCTAGAAATTCTGTGTCCAAATTCTGTCACCACTGGCATAATTGTCTTCCACCCACCAGTCACAGTTATGCTCCCATATTAACCATGCAAGGAAGACACCAATCAACACACAATGGCATCAAGGGTGCCAAAATGATTTCACTCTATCCCATACACAGCCTCCCTTGGTGGATGTTATTGATTCCTGCTGGTGCACCATGACTGGCTAAACTATGAATCAGAATTCTAACTTCCAACATGCCTTGGAGGGAGAGAAGCTGGGAATAGCCGTTGTGTTGGGCTTGACTCAATGGGACTCAAATGGAAATGTTTAAAGTTATATTTTCCAAGTATAATATTACACTGTTGTTGAGGGCAAGACAATCCCCAAGCAGGCACAGGATTCTTCTAGTTCTTCCTCACCACATCTGTGGCTCTGCTCAGTTTCTCTCTTCCACTGGCACAGTTGTCTTCCACTGGCATAGTGTTATTCTTTGCTGGCATAAGGAGATTTAGTGGCATTCCTATCAGCTCCAGAAGATGTAATTTGAGGAGATGATCATGCTGTGGGCACAACAACTCCCAAAACAGGAGAGCAACATTTGCAAGGCAAGGACTAAAAAATATATCATTTAGAACCAGGAGACTGCCCAGAGGGAAAGGAGGACAAGGCTCCATTTCAGCAGGTGCATCCTCTCTTACCCATGCATCATATGTTGAACCTGCAGTGCCAAAATCCCTTCTTCTGCACAACTGTTAAAGATGCAAGAACCTGTCCATTTCATCTGGTCATTCTATATCAATCACCTGACAATTTGCATAGCACAGGGGAAGCCTTGAATGTGCTGTGAGATGAAATCCCCAGTTCAAATGTCACCAACAAACTCATTAGACAACCTTAGGCAGCTTCCCTTTCTCTTAGATTCAGTTTGATTAAAAACACACATAAACACACTGGCTGACATACAGACTAACAAAGCACAAGAGATAGGTGAGAAGCATTGGTGCAACTAGCTCTTATGGGGAGGTGAAATTTGATGATCTCCCCTTCCCCTAGAAGCACTCTGTGCCACACAAAAATATGTCCCTGAGGTCTGTACAACCCTCACTGGCATATTTTGGGGTGGCACAGAGCACTTCCAGGGAAAGGGGAGGTTGTCAGAATTTGCCCCTCCATGTGCGATTGCCATTGCTTTGTTAGTCAAACCCATCAGCAGCACTGGCACTTCTTATTTAGCACCCACACTTTGTAAGTCTGGATATTGGCCAGTATCAGTATAATACAGGCCTGCTCAACTTAGGCCCTCCAGCTGTTTTTGGACTACAATTTCCAGAATCCACAGCCACACTGGCCAATAGCCAGGGATTATGGGAGTTGTGGGCCAACATCTGCAGGAGGGCCGAAGTTGAGCAGGCCTGGTATAATAGAACTGACCTGCCTTACTGGGAGATTACTGATGTGAAATGCTGCATAAACCTGAAATGTGCTGCACAAGGCATTGGCTGACATACAGACGAACAAAACACTGTTGCAGTGATGCTGCATACATGCTATGGGGAAAGAGCAACTTTTGTCAAGCTCACCTTCATACTGAAGCCAACAATGACTCCCCAAAATATGTCCCTGAGGGTCACACAGCCCTGAGGGACATATTTTCAATAAGTGCAGTGGACTTCAGAGGTAAATTGAGATTAACAAAAATCACCTCTCTCCCCTAGGACCAGCACAGCATTAGCAGCCTGACCCTGCATTAGCCTGGGTGTCAGCCATTAAGTAGTATTGTTGTGAATACAATCTGGAGAACCATACTGCAGATGACAGGTGAGGATCAGTACAAAGTGCCGTCTATTTGGTAACACAGGATTTACTGGTTTACATACACTGTGCAGAGGAGTGTATGCATATGTATATGTGCTTACTCAATGGACACATGTCACAAAGGACAACTAGGGGTGTGCAATTCAGATTTTCTGTGTTTCAATTTGTAGCCGAATCAAAACAGCCCCGATTCGATTCGGATCCAAATCTAAGCCATCCGAATCACCCCAGATTCAATTCGGATCTGAATCGCAGCTGCTCCTAATTGAATTGATTTGGGTTTCAGATCTGTCCTATTAAATCCCCCAATTCCCAGCTTTCATTTTTTTAAAAATCCCTCTGCAATTTGGGTGGTAGCCTCCACCCATTAGGCATTACCACCTCACCCCACTCTTCCATCCCAGATCCCACTTTATGCCCCAAATCTGCCCCAAAGATACTAAATCTTCAACAATTCACCAAAAACCAGCCCTTTGCCCAATTCCTCTACAATTTGGGTGGTAGCCTCTACCCATTAGGCACTTAACTTAAACTGAGTAGTACCCCACTGCCTTGTGGGTGGGAGTGGGGTGTAGTTGGCACATGGCAGTTGACAACTGGCAACATTGAAAAGACAGTCAAAATGAATAGAAGAAATGAAGGTGTGTAATGAATCCTCATAAGGATTCATTAAGTGAAAGTTATTATACACCAAAGAATCTGAACACTTGAAAAATAGTGACCACACATTTTGCTCCATAACTCCACTTCTATAAGGGCTAGAGCTTAGCTTTTTTAAAAAAAATGAAATCTGGGAATCTGGGGGAATTAATAGGACAGATCCGAAACCCTAATCAATTCAAATTGAATCAGCCCGATTCGATTTGTACCCAAATCTAGCCAATGGACCATTCGTTTTGTCTCCGAATCACCCGAATCAGCTAGATTTGGGTACAAATTGATTTGTATCCGAATCAATTTGCACATCCCTACAACTGAGTAGTTTACCCAAAGAACAATCACACACCATGATAATTCAAAGTAGTCCTGACTGACTGCGTGTCTGTAATTCTATTCACTGATATTCTGCCTTTCTATGAAAATTACCAGGATAGTTTACAACACACACACACACACACACCCCGCAATAAAAACCTAAAAATATTCAGCATACCGATTCAACTGTTTTAAAACAGCAAGATAGAAGCAGCAAATATTTAAAAACTCATCACTAGAAAAGAGGGGAGAATTTTCTAGCTCCTTGCACTGGCAGATATTGCTCCACCCTAGTGAATCCTGGCTACGTGACGGTGGTAGCACTGAAGGGTGAATGCTGGTCTGTTCAGAGTATTAATCTTTTGCACTAACCCTGGGGCAATATTTTGTCCCTCTAAACTCTCCAGCCATCATTCCAAGAAGGTGCCTCTTTTACCCTGATTCTACTAGCCCCCTCTCTACTAATAAGCGAATGGTGTGTGTTTGCCTTAATTACAGTAACATGTTGTCCTTTTCATTTATGTCAGCGCAATCCACTTTTGACATTGTGTCATAAAAGTTTATGTGCTGGGTTCTCTCGGCTCCTTACTAATATCCCTGCCATTCTCCCCAGCTATCCGAAATCAATACCATTGCTCCTTTCTTGGTTTAAAAAAAAAAATGGAGCAATGAGCAGGGTCCAAATGTGCACGCTGACAATTTGTAGCAATTAGATGCAGAGCTAACAAATTACTGTCCCAGGGGGAATAAAGCCCGGCCACAAGAATCACCATTGTCATATGTTGGGAGACTTGGGAACGAGGGACTCTTACCCTTAAAGCACGAGTTCAGTCTGTATCTTTCTGTCTTTGGACAGCGACACAGGAAAACAGAGAAAGCAGGACAGAGAAGCATGTAAATTAGGAAGCCCTGGCGATCAATTTTTACTTGCAGCTGGTGGATTGTAATCAATGTTAATTAACCAGGCTCCTTTTTCAGAACCAGCCAGATCAGGAGAGCAACTGCATATATTCTTGCCTATGACAAGAGACTACTCTACTAGTTTTCAGGAAGGGGGAGAGTGATGAGTCTGTGGGCAGCAAGAGAATACAAGATTTAAGAGGGAGAGAGATGGAAAATGGAGGTTTCCTTGAGCACTTTGCAGTGGGGGTAGTTTCAGAATTATGCCATGAAGAAGCTAGCTAGAAAAGAGAGAAAATTCCTGGCTCAGATTTATTCCATGAAGCAGTTGCCTATAGTAGCAAATGCCCCAGACTTCAGTGGGGCTTCAGTGTCAGTTACCATGCACAGAACTGCATCCTTAGTCATTTTGTTAGTTTTCTTTCTGGGAATTAAAAAAAAAAATACCAATTTTGCTCTTATGAGGAAAGACGCATGAGGAAAGCTTCCTGGTTATAATGGAGAGCAGGGAGACCAAAGACAGAATTGAATATAACTGAACTGTTTTCTTCCCCGTTACCCCAGTTATTTCCTCCAGATGACCGGGGAGTTCTTGCCTTCCAGAGCTCTCCAGTGACTGTCCTTCTGCAAACACTAAACTCGTTTTAAAAATTCACAAGACAGAAAAGGGAAGACAAAAGACTGCTCAGCAGGCAAGAGTGGCTTGCTAATGAGGCAAGGTGAGGTGATGACCTCACCTGGTGCCTGTGCTGCAGAGCAAGGAGTACAGACATTCTGCCCCACCTGCTCCGCCCACAAGGGGGCACCTCACCTGCCTGCATGCCACCATCACATTCCCCCTTCTCCCAGCTCCTTACTTCAGCAGCCACAAAGTGAGTGGTGCTTTTAGCACAGAGCAGTGGCTTGGCTTCTGTCTCGCCTTTCTGTTAGCTGGATGGCTCCCTATTTCCTCCATGCCTCTTGTGTATGGGGGGAAGGGAGAGCCAGTTAGCTAGGGAAGCAAGGAGGGAGAAGCTAAACTGCCACTCCATGCTAAAAGTGCCTCCCATGCGGTGGCCACTGAGGTAAATAGCCAGGAGAAGGGAAAGCAACACCCGAGGATGAGGGAGGTGGGCTTGGGCCTGCCAGACCAGCTCCACTTCCCTTTTAAAATCCCATCCCCAGTACACCCGAAGCTAAGCAGTTAGCAGAAGGGCAAGTCTGAGGGAGGCAGAGCTCGCCCAGTTGGCCCAGACCCTTGACACTGCCATCTGGCCAGGGGGCATGGCCAACATAAACAATGTCACTGGTGGCAGCGTTTCACCACCTCAGGCAGCAGCCCTGCTCAAACCAGCACTGACAGAGGCAGAAGCAGAGCCACCATTGCGTGGGGAGGTTCAAAGAACTCGGGCTGCCATGCCCAGGGGCCATGCCTGGTGCCCCAGCCACACCCGCTATGTCTGATGTCAGAGGCAGGGGGCATAGCCAGCATCTTGTAGTGGTTAGAGTGCTGGACTAGGACCGGGGAGACCCGAGTTCAAATCCCCATTCAGCCATGAAACTAGCTGGGTGACTCTGGGCCAGTCACTTCTTTCTCAGCCGAACCCTACTTCACAGGGTTGTTGTGAAAGAGAAACTCAAGTATGTAGTACAGCGCTCTGGGCTCCTTGGAGGAAGAGTGGGATGTAAATGTAATAATAATAATAATAATAATAATAATAATAATAATAATAGCCACATTCGCAAACGCGCCCGCCCCCCGTTTGCAAGTCAACTCTGGCCAGCGCCACATTTGCAGCCAGGCTCCACTTTTGAGAAATGGAGCCAGCTCTGGGTTCCCCGCCTGGCCAGGAACACAAATCTCTTTGCTTTTGAAAGCAGGGACAGGCACTCCTGGCTACACTGCAAATACGGTGCTGGCCGAAGTTTACATGCAAACGGGGCACACAGCCCTGTTTGCAAACGTGACTAAGCCCCCTACGTCTGACCCCTGCAGGTGTGTCTGACATCAGGCCAGGGGAGGTGGCTATGACATCATGGCTAGGGAGGTGGAGGCCACCAGCAGCGGGCTGGACAGGGGTCGCCGGCATTCTTGCTACGCCACTGATCAGAGGGATTCATACACCCTCGTATATGCACATCTCCCTTCTCTACTGATGGTTGCATTTGGTCTCCCCGGGACCTTTTATGCCCAGACCATCAGAATTGGGACTGGAATGAACTGGATGGAACAGCAGCAAGCATATTTTCTTTTCATGCCTAGAAAAAGCACTTCATTGGATAGCTGAGCATAATACGTGGCTGTTATTTACACCGGACCTTTTTGGGTGGGGATTTTCCAAATTCTTGCACATACCCACTGCAAACCTCCTTGAGTGAGCATGGACAGAGCAACCCGCTTCTACTGAGAGACTTTGTGGAAATCTACAGAGAAAGCAGGGGCCAGGTGGAGCAATTCCACTTTCAAGAGCATCATGGACTCTCTATTTTTATAACCCTCGTCTTGAGCCTAGCAATTTTATCTTCATGGCAGATGCTTGTCAATGACTACTGATACTGAACACATACTATTTACTTTCATGCATATTTCTTTGTTTAAAGTATTATTCCTTTCCACCTATTTCTTGATAATGTTGTTGTTGTAGCCTTTGTTAGTTACCAGTCTTTGCTTACACTGAAATCTGAAGGCATGTAGAATACCCAAGTCTAAGAGCAATGAATGAATCACTTATTTATATACCACCCTACCACAACAATCCTGTAAGGTAGGTTAGAATGAGAGACATTGACTGACCTAAGGTTACTCAATGAGCTTCATAACTGAATGATTATTTGGATCTAGGTCTCCCAAGTCTTAGTTCAACACTCTAACCACTACCCCACACTGTCTGTTCCATTCCAGTTGCCTTCCACAATTAGCCTGCTCTCTTACATCAACCCTAAGGTGTCAATAATAATTTATTTTGACCTTTAAAATATTCTACTGAGTCAGGCCAATTGTCTACGGACAGAACTGACCGCAGTTTCTGTAATAGAAACCACCGCCCAGAGACACAAGTTTGGGCGGGGTATAAATTTGATAAATAAATAAATAAATAGTATTATCATTGTTATTAATAAACATGTTTATTGGGGGATTTTATATAATGCAATCTTACATATCTCCATTAAACTGGAGCTTACTCCCTTGTAAGTGTGCGTATAGAATTGCAGGCTCTGTTATCAAAATGCTGCTTGAAAAGTCACACGTGTACTCTAGCCCAGTAGGCTTTTTCTCAAAGTGGTCAGGCAGTCATATGCTTCTAGAAAGCCCCAAAGAAATGCAGCAAGGAAATCCCAGAAACAGTTCCCACCCAGCACCAACAAATTACCATTCCAGTATAGACTGCCCTTGAACATGGAGGTTCTACATGACAGCCAAACTGCCTGTGAATATGGAGGCTCCATTTCCTAAGTATGGTCAAGTGACGTTTCCATATTCACAGGCAGTTTGGCTCTGATGTAGAACCTCCAGCCTCAGAGGCACGATGCCTCTCAATACCACTTTGCAGGGGAGCAACAGCAGGAGAGAGAGCATGCCCTCACCTCTTGCTTGTGGGTTCCCCAGAGGCATCTGGTGGGCCACCATGTGAAACAGGATGCTGGACTGGATGGGCCTTGGGCCTGATCCAGCAGGGCTGTTCTTATGTTATTATGTGACCTTCATGTTCCAGTCTCTGCAGGAGTGATGGTATCTTGGTGCTGGATAGAACTGGGTTTTCTTGCTGCACTTCTTTGGAACTTCCTAGCAGAGGCGTAACCGGGGAGGGCAGGCAGGGCACGTGCCCTAGGCGCCAGTTGCAGAGGGGCGCCAAGTGCCCGCCATGCCCCACCCCACCCCAGCCATGCCCCACCCCACCCCAACCACCTCCGTTGATTAAAAAAAAATTTTTTTTAATCCCCCCCGCCTTCTCTGAGTCCCGGACGGGGTACATGCCCCCCAGGAGCCTCCATAAGCACTTACTTTTGCATTAATTTCAGGGAGCGTTTGCTGCCGGAAAGCATCTATTCCTCTTTCTCACCCTCCCAGAGAGGAAGAGAAAGAGAAAATACACACTTTCAGTCAGCAAGCCTGCCCTGAAATGAGACTGAAGAGCTCGCTCTGGCAATTTCTACCTCGAGGCCACACCCCCTTTGCATATGATATCATCATGTGACATATCACATGTAAAGGGGGTGTGGCCTAGAGCTCTAAAGAGTCCTGATACGTTCTGTATATAGAAAGCTATTTCTATGGCTTTGTTTGAAGATCCTTTGGTGACTTTCAGGTCAGTGTAACTCAAACTTATGCATGTTTCCCTGAGAATAAATTGCACTGACTACAATATAACTTACTCTGCAGCATGTATGGGATATCTGGCCTTGTATTTCTTGTCCTTTGTATTATGTAGAATAAGATTCCTTAATGTGCACAATATGGAAGCTAAAAACAATTTTCTGATCTATGGGCACAATGTTTGCAGAAGAATCTAGTTCTTAGGTAGTTGGGAGGTCCTAGTGCAAATTTGCCATGAGTGATTTCTTTGATTTTGAAAGAGATTTCTTATTAAGATGAAGAATTCTGCAAAATATGTTTTCTACTTTGAACTATTCATCTGGGTCAATTTTCACTCTGACAATCTTATATGTTCCTATTTTTCACTTGAGTTTTTCTATGTATTAGTATTAATAAAATTTTGTATTAGTATTAGTAATACTAATGTATTAGTAATACTAATGTATTAGTATTAACAAAAAATTTGTATGTTTGATAAACCATAGAAGAGAGTCACTATCCAGAAAACTCATCAAATATGTTTTATATGTATGTATATGATAGTTTTCATGGTTATTTTAATTTGATCTTTTAATATGTTTTTAAAGCTGTAAACTGCCTAGAGACTTTGGTAGTGGGTGGTATAAAAATATGTTAAATAAAATTTTAAAAGTATGGTTATTATTTGTATTTGGAGTCACTTGAACCATTAATGGCACAGTGGGGAAGCAACTAGAGAGCAGGAGGCTGTTGGTTTGACTCCCCACTGATGTGTTTCCCAGGATATGGGAAACTCTTATATCGGGCAGCAGTGATATAGAAAGGTGCTGAAACACTGCACAGGAGATGGCAATGGTGAACGCCTCCTGTGTATTCTACCAAAGACAACCACGTGGCTCTGTGGTTGCCAGGAGTCAACAACACCGACTCAATGGCACAAACTTAACCTTTATGTTACAATACGTTTGCATCCTGGTTTTTGGTTGAGGTTCCAGTTTGTTGTTTACTTCTGGTCTTTTTGGGGACTCCAAAAAGTTTCTATTAGCTTCTATTCTTGGAGATATTTTGGACACCCGATTTGAGGGCAACTGTGTGAAAACAGCTCTTCAATCCAGGGTGTGTTCTTTAAGTTATTTGGTGAATGGATCATGTTGGCTCACTGTAACTAGTTGATTCTAGTTAGGAGGATAGGTGTGAGCGGGCTGGGAATGTCTTATGTAAGGAACAGCTCCTTTTGTGAGGATCTAAGATCTCATGCGTGATCATAAAACTGCTCAGGATTACCCAGTTAAATTTCAGGCCTTACCTATGCAAAATGGAAATTGCATTAAATTCTATTTAACTTGGTTCTAAGTCAGATTCATTATAAGGAAGGTGTTGTGGCACATAACCATTTGATATTCATGCAGTAATGAAGAGTGAAAATAATTGGCTGTATAAGTAGCGTTTGTCAGGTGTACAACTGACTTGTCCTAAGTCATGAGAATGCAGACTAAGCAGTCCCCTGGCCTGAGATTTTCCAGCATGTGATGGCTGCTAGTGAGGGATCATTTTAGATTTAAAGACAGCACCTGTTATTTTTCTGTTCTTTTCATTCTCTTCAACATTTATTCTCAACCCAAGGGAATTAGGCAAAGACCAAACAAAGCCCATAGTAGAAATGTGTTTATTATTAATAAAATTGCCATCTCTGGCAATTTTTTAAAAACACCTGAAAACCCATCTTTTCACCCAAGCTTTCCCAGCTTTTAAAAATTGTCTGTCTTTAATATACAGATACAGCCTTCTTCAGAAAGCTGGAATCACACCTATCAGCTATTCAGAGAGGTACTGGAGACTGGATGTGGTCCTTACACTCGCTGATCAGCATGTTCATTGCATTCCAAATCCAGCATTGTGTATTAGCAACCCTCCTGCCGCCCCCACCCCCAGTGCTATCTGCCTTGATAGTGGTTAGAGTGCTGGACTAGGACCAGGGAGACCCGAGTTCAAATCCCCATCCAGCCATGAGACTTGCTGGGTGACTGTGGGCCAGTCACTTCTCTCTTAGCCTAACCTACTTCACAGGGTTGTTGTGAGGAGAAACTTAAGTATGTACACTGTTCTGGGCTCCTTGGAGGAAGAACGGGATATAAAAAATGTGAATGTTACTGTTTGCTGGCAGATAGCAGCTGGGGGGTGGGGGCGGCAGGAGGGTTGCTAATACACAATGCTGGATTTGGAATGCAATGAACATGCTGATCAGAGAGTGTAAGGACTACATCCAGTCTCCAGTACCTCTCTGAATAGCTGATAGGTGTGATTCCTGCTTTCTGAAGAAGGCTGTATCTGTGCTGCTTCAGCAATTTGCATCAGTGAAAGCAAGTAAGGTGCAGTTATAATTTTCAGGTAGAGCCATAATTTTTAAATTAAAAGATTAATAAGCTTGACTTTTACTTTTTGAGCTGATATTATGGTGAAGTTATCTGAAAGATGGGTGCCAGATATTTGGGGGGGGGGGGCGCAATTTCAGTGCTTGCCCTAGGCACTGTTTTCCCTAGATACGCCTCTGCTTCCTAGTATGGGGTCCTTGGTTGCAATCCTATACATGTTCACTCAGAAGTAAGCCCCAGAGAAATGAAGAGGTTCCCCCCCCACCCAGTGAGTTGTTCTATGCTTGGCTGAGGGGGCAGGCAGAAGGAAAGAGAGAGAGCCCACATTCTTGCCAAGTATCTCTGCTGGTCCTGATTCCTATGTGTGTGTACCAGTACTCAGAAGTCAGCTCCAGTGAAATTCATGGACTTACTCCTCAGTAATTTATTACAAGTTTTGTCGAGGGGCTTTTCCTCCCTCCCCACTTTGGAGAGAGTGAGGGAAAGGGGGCAGAGGGAGAAAACAAAAGCCTGTACAAGGAAAATGGGGGGAGAGGAATGTTTAACTATAAAAGTGCATTGGTCATAGACTCTCTTTATCAAGCACCCGTGTTCAGTTCAGAACCACTTGCCAGGACTTGTCCCACCCAACTTTGCCTTCAGAATTCTCAGTGGGCAGAATTACTTATCTGTCTCTTAGTTATCTTCCCTGTTTATCGGGGGGATTTTGAACAATAATTCATGTGAACCAGGTCACCAACACTTTGACTGTGCACCATAACAGGGAGGGACCAAACCAGGGGCAGATTAACATTTTGCCATCCTAAAAAAACACACACAAAAACCTCCGGGGATGGGGGGAGGGGAAAGTTCCCCCTTTTACTTTAGTAGTTCCAGCGGGGGGGGGGGGGGGCAACCGGGTTAGGGAAAAGTTCCCTCTTTTGCCCCCTAAAGATCGCTGGCAGCGGGATGGGGTGTGGCAGTGGCGGCTGGCTGAAGCTGTAGGGAGAGGAGGGGAGAGTCACAGTGCCCCCCTTTTTACCTCTAAGCCCGCTGTGCTGGTGGCAGTGGTGAGCTCTTCCTCTTCCCAATTCCCCTCCTGCTAGGTGACTGAATGGCCACTGGGCTCTGCTATTTGCAGCCCGTTTCCAGCTTCCCTTCCACATGGAAGGAAAGCCAGAAAGTATCTCCAAGCAGCAGACCTGGTTTTGTTCCAATATTACTCCTATTGGAAGCAGAAGGATTTCCGATAGGATAGCAGGGGTTTTGGTCAGAATTCTGACTATCAGGGCTCCCTGCTATCAAAAATCCTTCTGATAATGCCAGATAGTGGGCATATCAATCCAATATTCCTATAGGACTGATACAATTGCACAGCTCTAGTAGTGAGCCTGAACACTTTCATCCTATCTTAGAATATATTAACTCCTAATAAGCTGTACTAGGTTATCATGTTGTGACATATCACGTGGTTTTGCTAGTTTAATATGGAAGGTTCCGGGGAGGGGCACAGATAATATCTGCTATCTTAATTTATGATTTTTTTTTCTCAGCATGCACATCCTGGCATTGTAATGAATATAAACTCACAAGGTCCAAATCTCTTGGAGCTTTATAGCATATGCTGCATCTTCAGCACACACAAGGCCAACATCAATATGGTTCTGGATCATTATGGTGTTGCTTATCAAGAGATCAACCATCAAGAAATCAACCATAGAAGACTCCAAGCAGCCTGAGATTTTTAAAATGGGTTTCTCCTTATTTCTTCTCATCACTGTCTTCAGTTGGAGGAGAACAGGGAATCCTGTCGAAACAAAATAATAAAACAATAAATAATAAAATAATAAAATAGCCCCGATGCATACGAGTCCATCTCAACATAAAACTCAGAACAAAAACCATGATGACATGGATGCCCTCTTTCAGCTCAGAACATGAAAGCTTTGAAGTTCTGGCTTGGATTTACCCATGAAAAGCTCCTGTTTTCCAAACCCATTTCTATTTCCATGATGCTGGCAAAAGAAAGCAAACAGCATATTCCCTTTGGCCCAATTTGCACTTCTGACAAGCCATACACAGATTGGAGACCCCGTCCTCTGCTTCTCTGCTGCAAAGCGGAGGGTAGGAAGTGTACAATTTGCACTGTGGGAGCAGGAGACAGGGTGCATATGTCCCACCCTCCCACAAGCCCTTCTCCAAATGTTCCTGTCCAGCAATCACACATCTGGGAACCACAGATGAGGAGAAGGTATCTAGGGAAACTGCAGGAGAAAAGCACACACACACCACCTATTGCCCATTTCCTGCAACTGGTACCACCAGCACCCTTCACCTTTTAGCATCCAAGTGGCAGCTGAGGTTCCTGGGTCCATGTTTGCCACAGAAAGTGAAGGAACCCCTTCAGGCTGCCTAGACCAGGGCTGCAAAACTTTGGCCCCAAGCTGTTGTTGGACTACAACTCCCATCATCCCCGGCCACAGTGGTTGATAGTTAGATGGGAACTGTAGTCCAACAACAGCTGGCGAGCGCAAGTTGTGCAGCTCTGGCCTAGACTATAGCCTTTTTGGTGTCAGTGTGCTTAGCCCTATTGGATGGATGACATACATTCTCCCAGTGCCCCTTCCTTTTATACACTCAATACCACACACATTTTACGTAACTGAGAGATTTATGCACACTTTCTCCCCCACTTCTAGATCCCGATCTGTCCATCATCCTTTTGCTGCTATGGCAAACGACTTCTTGCACTTAAGAGCCCACCACCACTATCACCTCCTTAGCCTGACTATGCTGTGTGGAGGCAGTCTAATAATGACAGGAGCTCTTCTTCTCAGGGCAAGAGGCAGCCTCTCTTTCTCTATAGGAGAAGCAGGGGCTCTGTTGGCTGTAGAGGGATGTGAGAATAAGCCTTGCTTCCAACCCAGCAGCCCTAGAAAGCAAACTGGTTGCATAACCACAGAGCCGCAGAAAGCAGACCAGGAACTGGCATTCGCTTCTGGGCTGGTGACTAAAAAGCTCTTGACTCTAGCATAAATTTCATTTTTAGGAAGCAAGAAGCATCTGATTATTTTTAATTACATTCCAGTCACTTTTGCCAAATACTCTGGTTTATAAGGCGAGCTCTGCAAAAGCCAAAATGCCAGCTAGAAATTGGATACAGCAAAAGTTCATGGTAACTCAGTCCCCTCAATGGACTGGGATGTTAATTGCAGCTTTTGTAAGCTGCATGGGTTTGAATGGGTTTTAATTGTGGCTTAATTCATGCTGGATTGTGCCCAGGATCTCTACAACATCTCAAGTTTGCCTCCAGCAGCCATTAGCTGTTGGTGAGGAGTTCGCCATTGAATGACCTCACTCCCAGAAATCTGTTTGTAATGAGTAATAATAACAATGAAGATGTCATCAAGCTGTAAAATCCTCTGGAGAACTGGAATCTGTTCTCGGCTCATAGTGTATATAAACAGTCCAAATATATGTGGTGTTACAAGATTGTTGTGTTCTGCCTGTGAAAATGTGGCAGGATAAGCTTTTTTTCCCCTGTTGGACACACACACACACACTCACTCTCTCTCTCTCTCTCACACACACACACACACACACATTCTCTCTCTCTCTCTCTTTCTCTCTCTCTCTCTCTATATATATATGAATGAATGAATTCAAAGGTCTGTTTTCCCCATTACCCTGTTGAACTAGGGACAAAAAACTGGCAAAACAGGTAGCGTGACATAATAGAACTCAGAACATTTAAGAGAGAATGTATTTGGCACAACAGCTGTTTGTTAAGACTGATACATGTGCAGCAGAAACCATGGAGAGACCTGTGATGCCTGCCCCTGCCATCTTATAGACTAAAACTGTAAACATACATCACTGCCATTCCACACCCATACAGCTACATCCACGATGGAAGTATCCATATTTTATCTGATGGAGGCAATTTTGATCCGGGCTATATTGTATGTGTGCATGAGCATTTATGACATGAGCTTAAGACTGATAGGTGCTTCTATCTCTTATATGATAAAAAGCGCTCATTTTATATGCTCAGCAGTTTTCAAAATATCATTCCCCTAGCCTTGCCAACTGACCAGAAACAAAATAGCCTAGCTAGTCTTTGTGGCTTTCAGATCGGCTGTCAGAAATGCAAGGGGAAAGGCTGGGTCCCCCACCCCCAACTAGTTTTTCTTCTTGTTGTTGTTTTTGTTTAAGATGCACGCCTTCACTTAATTCATTTGTACTGGGCTTCACCCCAAACCTACCCAGGCCAGCCCTGCCCAGACATTCAAGATTCTTTTCCAGTGATGGCAACCTTCTTCCTTCTTCCCTTCCTTAAGAGTTGCCATATTCAAGCTTCCGAAATCCGAGTGACCTAATTTGCATAATATGCAAATTACGTGACAACAAATTTGCATTTTATTTGCTTATTTGACAGATTTATATACGTTCCCCTCCTTCTCTGCCCTTCCATGTGGCTAGATCCAGAGTAAAATCTGGGCAATCCGGGCAGTCCATTTTAAATCTGTGTAAATCCAGTTGGAATTTAGCAGCCAGGTGGAGGAGCCAAATTCCAGGGGCTACCCTAAGTTCCAAGGGACATGGCAATCCTACCTTCCTTCTACCCTTAGATAAGCACTCACTCACACAATTACCAAGACTGATAAATACAAAAAAATAAGGGAAGGAGATAAGTGAGTCAAAATCCTAGCATCTTACTCAAGTATACTAGAAATAGCCAACCCCGCACAGAGCATCTGTGCGCTCTTTTGGGCCGGCTGTTCCCCCCTCACCCTCCCTCCTGCCCCAGTCTTTCTTGCCCTCCCCTGCTTCTGTTCCTCCCCTCCCTCCCCACCACCACTTGCACAGAGCATCTCCAAGCGGGCGGCCAAAAAGGGCCCTGCCGCCGCCATTCCTCCTCCCTGGCGGCAAACAGGAAAGCCCTGCCACCCGTTTCCCTTCCACTCCAGCCTCCAACGGGCGCCACACATTCAGCCCCACTCACCTACCCCCAATCCCTCCCCTTCAGCTTCTGCTCCAGTCTCCGGTCCAGACACCCGCCCGCTTCTCTCCCCCCAGGCCACTCCCCGCCCACGGTTTCTGCCATCTCCTGACGCCCAGCTCCTCACTGCGGCTGCCCACCACCGCCTCGCCTGGGCCTGCCGACGCCTCCACGCCTCCTCCTCACAGCAGCCATCGCCAGCCGCTGCTGCCACCGCCTCCTCCCCACTTCCACCGGGACCGCCTCCTCCGCCTCCCCAACACGGCCAGGCCTGCCGCCCTCGCCTCGCCTGCCTCTCCTTGCTGCCATTAGCCTTCAGTCCAGCGAACATCAGCCAACCAGCACCTAGCCAATCAAGTGCCTCCTTCGCCGGCACACATAGCCTTGCCACATCTCCACGCATGACTGGTGGCCGGCTAAGCGTATTAAATATATAGATGATATCTAGTTCACAACTCAGTCTCATAGTTATTACATTATAGGAGTCCTCTACTTTTAGAAGTCATACAGTTTCACTAGATGCTGGCGGGAAATGCAGTCAACCCGTTCCCTTCTATACAGCTCTTTAAGGTACAAGAGCCTTCTCAGACCTGGTCTACACAAGCAGCAGAAAGAGGTAGTAGACTCCGGATAAAGTAGAGTAGTCTGTACCATGTCAAACTTCAGGGTTGTGAGTCACATTTTTAATGCTCCCTCACATAAACAATTCATTGCAGTTTAAAGCTATAATGTGCCAGGAAGAAATGTTCTGGCCCAGTCCACTCCCTCCTCTACGTTTTTCTAATTTCAGAAAGTTTCTGGATTTGGGTTTAAAAAACAAACAAACAAACAAACATGGTTAACATTCAAAAATGTGATCTCCCTCTGCAATCTCTATAATCATTCTACTAATTCAAGACATTACCACCCAATTCTGCCATCTCATTCTGACCTCAGGTTCTGAACCTGACAAGTTCATTTACAGCCCACAAAAATGAGACCCCAAATGAAATTTCACTGTGTGAGAGATTTTCACTCTTGTTTGTAGCTAGGGGGGTAGGCCCATTGTCCTTTTTTTAAAAAAGAAAAGAAAAAGAAAATCAGGATATTTTCTCCCAATGTGTTCCCACTTGATAGGAAGGTAGGAAGATATTTTTGCTACACAGAAACACAGAAAATGTCTACTGTGAGGAGACAGAGCAAGTAGCAGCTGAACCGCAGCCATAAGCGCATTGCATTGAGGATGTTCACTAAGATGTGTCAGCTTGATTTGAATCACTCGCTAAAGTGCAGCCTCGCCAAAGCCAAGAGAACCTACGTTTCTTCAATAAAAGGGAATCCCAAAGCATAAATAAAAGATTTCACCTGTGAAGAGTGATTTATTATCTCTCACTCATGAGAGAGATAGATGTGATTTTCCCTGTGGTGGCTGCTGCTCTTAGTTTTAAAGTAAAAACAACACAACAAACAATCAGTTCACGGCAAGGAGGGCAAACTTAAGATCTGGTGAAATGCTACCTTCACCAAAGTAACTTAGAGCATAGCAGGACTGGTCTTATCATTAGGCAAGTGCAGCATAGATCTTTGCCTTTGGCTGATTAAGGGTCTCCCACCTACAGAAATTCAACAGTGAAGCTTTTCTCTTTATCTCCATGTCAGGAAAAGTGGTGAGTTGAGTTTCTCTCTATCATGTTGCTTGTAGTGTAAAGCTAGATGATACATCTGTTGTACAACTGAGGCTTGCATGCTTGAGTTTTCAAACGTAAACAGCAGCAGCAGGGGCTCAGTCACAATTGGGACAGTAAGGGCAAAGGGTTAAAGTCGATCTCCTGCACTTCATGGTCCCACTCTGGATTGGGATCCACACATGGCAGCTATTTACATTTGAAAAATCAAGCACGCAGGCTCCTTTTACATAATAGTGGCACTTAGATTGCCTGAAAAGCAACATGATAAAGAGAAATTCAACAGGCACAAGTTTGCTCTCATTTGCCAAATGTGATTGGCTGTGATTTTATTTACTGAGGTCCATATCACTTTATGTCACCATATCCGATACAGTATTGTGATGTCGACCCGTTCCCTTTCTGATTCCTGATTGCTCATGAATCATCGAGTTGGAGAGAGTTTTGCAGGCCATTTAGTTCAGCCTTCTACTCAGCATAGGAATCCAGAGCTTACAGCAGTCCCCAACAGATCACTATCTAGCCTCTGGCTGAACCTCCCCCCCCCCCGCCTGAAGGAAATCCCACCTCCCTAATTAATTAGCTAATTCAGGAACAGGAAAAAATAGCATCCAGGGGTTACAACAGCACTGAACAAAACGGGGAGAGGGACTGAATATTTGCATCATTGCAATCTTTTTTGGGTGTGTGTGTGGCTGAAACCCCAGAACTGAAACTGGCAAATATTTGGTGTAGCCTTATACAGAATAGGTCTACCTGTCATCTTGGGGAATTTCCCTTTTAAAATTCAGCATAGTGTTTACTTTTAGAAAGAGTCCTGTGGCACCTTAAAAGCTAGCACAGGTATTCTAATATACCCGTTTGTGAACTAATCCAGGTCACTGAGTAATAATTCAGAGGCTTATACAATGGGCTGGATGGGAATGTTTGCATATGAGGAGCCGAAAGCTATTGTTGCTGGATCTTTTTTCAGAGGAGTGATGCTCCTTGCATCCCTCCTCTCTCAATTCCTGCTGTGTTCGAGCGGCGGCAGCAGGAGGTACAAATACAGCCTTAGTGTTAGGTAAATGTTCATGAAGCATAATCAATAAGGCTGAGATTTCTTTAAACCTACTATTAAACCAAGGAACTTGATTGAAGAAGTTCCCTGTAACTTGGGATTCAGCTGCTCTCTGACAAATGGCCCTTTTTTAATGATACCTGACTCTCAACTAGGTCCCTGTGATTGAACAAACACTCAGTACACAGTGATTTTTTCAGCCGTGTTCATCACCTCACAGGACGCCAAGTGGTTCCCTGTGACAAGTGCAAACCTTGCTACCTGATGATTGCATTCGTTCTGAGTTTACTGACAAGAAAACAATCACACACAAAATGCAGAACACGCCCCACAAGTCTCATCCGCATAGCAAAGGTAGGAGTGGAGAAAAGACTGATAAAGGAGCTGAGAAACTACTCAAAAATATAACCGTGATTACAAGGGGGTCAAACTACGAAACAGCCAATCAGCACTCGCCAAAGAGCACTTCTCATTCAACAAGGGGGGAATTAAGCAAGCCTTGAGCTGGGCACTTAAATATACAAGAATTCTACTTTGGAGGATGTTAGGCAGCACATAAGAATGGCTTATAGTCTGTCTAACCCAGTATGTCATCTCTATTAGTAGCCACTGGTCAGAGGTGCACCTAGGTAATTTTGGAGCCTGGACCTAACACCACCTCAGACAGACTAAAGAGGATTGGAGGGGGGGGGCAGGGGCTGTGAAGGCCCTGGACTTTGGCCTGGAAGTCCAGAGGTAAGAGAGCCTCTGCCACTGATAACTGATACAAATAAATAATACCAACATGAGCTAGTTTCGAGGGGTGTACCTCTGCTTATTTAATCCCATGTTCCAGCAGCCTACGGTTTAGGAACAACAGCATTGTCGAGATGCAACTGCTGATGAACACATAGGAGTTGTGACTAATCAACAGGGTGGAAATAAGGGGTTCTCATTACCATAGGTGGGTGAGTGGGTGGGTGCTGTATGTGCTAGTATGATCTGGTATTCTGTCCAATGTGATACAGCCATGTTTTAAAATACAAACGATCAGGATGGCCCTTTCATGAGGCATGGTGAAGCAATTGCCTCAGGTGGCACATTACTGGGACACCAGCTAGGCAGCAAAATGCTCCCTGCCACCACCATCAGGGCAGCTCTTGGGAACTAATCTGACCCTTCCATGCCTTGCAAGGAGCACCTCTCTTCATATTCATTGCAAAGCTCGCAAGAAGCATGAGGAGATAAGAGGCTGCTGGCAGCCTTCCCTCCTTCCTGCCGTCCATACTACCATCAAAGCTTGCAAGGGTTGGTTTTGAAAGGAGGCTGGGCCCCATCATGGTGGGACATGGGCTAAGGCAGCATTTGGTGCCTTGCCTCAAGTGCCCCATTATCTCGGGCCAGCCCTGCAAAAGATACTGAACAATGTGCAACTCAAGGACTTGATTATAAGTCTGCAATTGCTTGTGATAGCAGCTGGCAGCCTGACTACATTACTCAATGGAAGTCCCATTGAAATTAATTGGACACTTTAGTCACGACTAACTTGTCCTCTCCCTTTCAATGGGACTTTCAATGGGCTCAAACTGTTGGCCACTGAAAGCTTTGTCCTAGAGAGCTCTGATGGAAACTTGAAGCTTTGTCAAGCAAAGTCCCTGGTTAGAATCTCATCGATACCAGGAACTCACTCAGTGGCCTTAGGCAAAACGTTTCCTTTCAGCTTCAGCCCCGTGGCCCATCTGCTATATGCTAACACTCACTTACCCTATAGGGCCATTGTAAGAATTACAACAAGAGCATACATGTGAAACACTCTGAACACTTGTATGTGCTATATCGAATGATACTGCTATCAGGTTTAATTCTTGACTATATAGATATAATAAAATTGGAACACAGCCTTTTTGTGTAATAATGCCACAGCTTCAGTTTCTGGCACCTCCAGCTAACTTTATAGTAGGGGAATTGGAGGGTGAGGGAACGCTGCCTGCCAGTAAGGCTATGCACACCACCACCCAGGCAGGAGAGTGGGCGGTCGGGGAGGGGGAAGGCAGGGTCAAATTCATGTTCCTCCCAGAAGATCAAGAGTATTCTGCCGGGAGTGCGGCTCGTGTTCCCAGATGATCCATACTGCTCCAAGCAGCACGGATCTCCGGAAGCTGGGGTGATGTGTCCCAGCCTCCAGATATCCCACAATGCACCACATGCCAAGCGTGGTGCATTGGGGGATATCCCCATGAGTCGGGAACTCCAACACTTAACTCTGTGTGTGTTCAAAATGCAAGAGCACACACATGATCCTGTGCCCTTAACCTTGGCTAAAAGGCGGGGTGCAAAGTGTCAGTAGAGAGTTGAAACCTTGTATTATCACATCCAATTTACTTCCCCCTAATCACCTTATTCAAACCAAGAAAGCAGAGCTTGTTCCCTCTGCCAAAGCCAGATTTATTCTCGGCCTGCTTTGTTGTCCCTGCACTATTACCCAGTATTACATAAAGCACAACTGATTCATAGATGGATGTGCGCATTCTGGGCAATGCAGGTGGGGTATGGGTGAGGGCATAAAAATAATTTTAGTGGCTTTTACCTGTATAGGGATTTTTAAAATGTTGTATTTTATTATGTGTTTAAAGTTGTTTGTGCGCTACCTTGAGGGCATTTATAAGGTGGCATATGCATTGAACAATATATAAAACATGTATAAATAGGCTCATTGAATTAGTTGTTCTGATAACCACTCAGTGGGCTACAGCCATGGGCAGGGCGGGGAGATTCCAGGCAGCCTCCCTGAAGTTCGGCTTCCTTTAAAAAAGAAAAAAGAAAAAAGTAAGCCTCTAACTCATTTACTTGAGGACAGATAAGGGAAAAGATGCAGGCAGTATTCTATCCAATCGCTCCCTAAAAGTAACACAATTATGTCACTTTAAATATATTAGGCTACTTGTACTTATGTTCTGGCTATTTTGCAATGATTCCCTGCCTCCGGAGACCTCTTACTACAAAATATCGGACTACGGGCCAGTAGCAAGCTAGCCAAAAATATATGAGCTCCAGATGAATAATCACATGGAGGCCTGACACAGAGTGGGGGCGGTGGCGGGGGGGGGGACTTCCTCCTGCCTTTCTCCATCCAAAATGGTCTTTATCCTGTTGTCAAGCAAGTTCATAGGATGACACAAAGTTCTTGTATTTTGAGATGGAGTTAATACTTTCTCTCTAGAGACCACGTTGCATTTTCATAAATCTGCACCATCTCACCCTTCACTATATGACTAGCTGAACCACATTCTTCCCCAACTGTAAGGTGTCCGAGTCATTTCCTTTGTATCGTCATTTGATTATTTTAAGCCCAGAACATTTCTGTCAGGGGAAAAAGCAAAGCAAGAATGTTGCTAAAATTCTGATATCACTATTCTGTTTTGTTAACTATGACAATTAGGGTTCAGGGTGACCAGCACGTCACATAGTTGCTTTGTGGAGGGGCATACTATAGAATATGTTAACTTTAACTGACCTTTGTTGTTCAATGATTTTCATGATCTGTACGGATTGTTATTCAAGGAATGGACTGGATTTCATGGATGATCATCTTAACACTTCTAGAAACTTTAAAAAAGCATTTCCGAAACAAGGCAACAAGCAAACATTAGCCTAAGAGGAAGCAAACAAGACTGTGTTACGTAAGTACATCACATAACATTTAATGCAAGTGGGATTTCCAAACGCGACTCTGCAATGCAGAACGTTTGTGGCTAAAGCTATATGTACCAGTCCATGCAGTATCCACAAGAGCATGCTGGCAGGTCCTGACATAATTTGTAGCTTCACCGCCACACTGTCCACGAGCACAGAGTCTGACGAGAGAAATATTGTACTCAAGCAAATATTCTTCCTGCGGTTGAGAAACCTGGGTAAAGTGGTCCCCCCAAAGCCCACTTACTACAATAATAGGTCAGGCAGAAACTGAACAGGAGCAGAACTTCACTCTGTGGTGGCTCAAAAGAACTGGTGTGTGTGTGTGTGTGTGTGTGTGTGTGTGTGTGTGTGTGTGTGTGCATTTATGGGTAGACAAGCTGTGTCCACAGGTTATCTTTCAGAAACAGAAGTTGGGTGCAGGGGGCAAACTACTTCCTTGGGGCGCTTTCCCCCCTCTGGAGTGCCCTTGACTTCACTTATCATGCCTACAAGAAACCTTCATTCCCTCCTCCATTGACTTCCAGACAGAAATCAATGCAAGGACTTTCTTGGTCCTCAGCCTGAATGGAGGAAGGAGGAAGGATCACCAGTCACCAAGTTCAAACTTCCTAGATTTGTGTCCTTTGTTTCATGGCAGTTCCTTGCTTGCCAAGGCAGAACAAAGAAGATGGGGTCTGTGTCACCTGGTTGCCTCACACACATCCTCTCCCAAAACAACAAAAGTTCGGGGAAGTTTTGAGTTGGACCCGAACATGTTTGTGAACCATTCTCACCCCACATATTTGACTTACCCTCTAATTGGGGTAATTGTCTCCTGCTTTGCCTGTTGCTCAGGGGTCCCTTCTTTCCCTCATCCTTCAGAGATGCCACCTCACATTTGTTTGTTCTTCAATGTAATTGAAAGATATGTCATTTCTATATCCTGTGGTATTGAGTTCCACGGGTCAGTTGACAAAATACATTGTTATAACTATTAAATCTTTTCCATTTGCAGACATGCTATTAATATATGGGTTTGGAGAATCCTCTTAAATACCTGGGAGAAATTAAAGATTCACCTCTCTGTAATTCCTCCAACTACTGATATCATTTTTGGCTGAGGGGCAAGCAATTAGTGTCAAAATGAACAACTTTCCAGGTCTGAAAGGGCCTCTAGATTCCCATACAGGTTCTTTTGAGGACCACACTGATATATATTTTATTACATTTCTAGTAGAGGAAAATGTAGACAGTAGGATTGAACTGAATGTTTTCCGGGTTTGCTTTTCAGTTCAAAGTGATTTAGAGGGGGCCAAATCCCCCCTACATCTGACTAATTCTACATTTTTTCTACTGCTTTGCTGTCACATTCCTCTCCTTTGTTGCTTGTGGACATCCCCACTCCCCCAGCCCCACTCAGCTTCATTTTTCCAAGAGATCCATGCCCATCAGGAATCAATTATTTCTGTTCTGATGAACATATATGAGAAATATCTCCAACCATTTGACTCAGGCCTACTGTTCAGGCTCAGGCAAACCCAGCCGTAACACGGTGGTGTTCAATTTGCATGACACCACATTCCACAGAGGGAACAGCAATTTATAAAATTCCCATTGACCTCAGTGGTGGCACCTGTAGCACTGCTGGAGATAACATCATTTCCGGAGACATCTTAGAATTGTGTTGCACCTTTATGAACAGAATTCTTGGGGGTTGACCCAGTAGATTTCAGGTGTTTTATTATTCCTATGGTGAAAAAGCACAACTTTTGAACCCAATTAACTCTAACACATGTAATTGTGTGTGCTTGACTTCAAACTCTGTGGAACAATAAGCCAAACTTTGAGCATCCTGGAGACAGATTCAGCTGCCTTCATGTTGTTTGGGTACCATGATATATGTCACCATTTACTACATTGGCTCCTCAGATGTGATTTTGGCACTATGTCCACCATTGGAGTGAAATCAATATTTTCCTAAACCACTTCCTTTATCAACAGAAAGGACAGGATCGATCGTCATTCTTTTCACCTTAGATTTTTATTGAAGATGAATTTTCTCATCAATAAGAGCCATCCAGCATAGCTTACACTCCCAGCATTCTTCCTGCCTCCCTTTCTTTTTCTCTCTTCTGGCCCCAAATGTCCCTCAAATCTCCCATCATGCAAAGGTTAGAGGTGCCTGGTTTATCAAGAGTACAGCTCAGTTATATTGACAAAAAGAGAGGGAGATAAACTGGCAATATAGAAAGCTCCCCGGCCCGGGCCTCATGAACAGTGCTTGTGGTTAAAGCAAAGGGCTTTAAGATGTGACCCATCAGACTTTGTACACACAGCAATAATGGAGAATGTGATAAACTGTCACCAGAAGATGGTCTCAATTCCCTGGGTCTTAATGGTGGGATAACACAATAGGGTCAGACTAAAAAGGTTTCCTTATGAAAATTTTATCAGCAACTTTGGTAAATTGCTGTGGGAAAGGTGCTCGGCTCTCAAGCCAACCTGGAACCTGTTTTTACAAGGTACAGCTAGTAGGCATTGCATCACCCCCACAAGATATTAAGGGCACTCAAATTGAATTAACACCAAATCAGACCGGTGCACTTAACAATACAAATGCACTTAAGGGATGCCTCAGAATGATTTGTGACTAAAGAAAGCAAAGAAGAAAACAGCCTTCAAGACCACAGGGGTGGTGTTGTGTGTCATATACAGGAAAAGCCATAAGTAGAACTTAGAATACCGGAAAACCATGAACTTCAGGGGCTCTCAAATACCTTAGCCCCAGCCATCAAGTAGATGGCCTATTTTGTGGTATGCAGAAAACAATTGATAAATAAATTACAGCCAATTTTCTTAGTGGTACAGTCTCCATTACCTCTGACAGCAGCAAACTGCCTTGCTAAAATGATAAGAGGCGAATAATAGTGTATCAAGTAGCAGCCAAGGAAATTCTTTCCGAGTTTCCTTTGCAATAGCAATGACACAAAGATCATTCACAAAAGGGAATGGGGTGAGCTGTGGCATTTGAAGGAGGGAGACAGGAAGCCTCCTGCTAGAGAAGCCAAACGATTACTGGACTAAGGACTATTAATTCCCTCTTCTCTGCTTTGTAAAAGTGAACTCAGATTCATGGAATCTTCTTACTGCTAAGCACAGTTTCTGTGCTTAGCATTAGTCAAGATATCTCAAGATCAGTTCAACTCTTTTCTGGCAAATGAAATTACTTAAAGGGGGTGGAGGGAATAGCCACCTGCAATTTCTGTCCCCCCGCCTTTCACAACTATAGGATCCTAGAAATGCATACATAAAAGTCTCAGCAGAGATTCTTATTAAAATTCTACCATGATAGTTGTCTCTGGTAGCCAGTCAGAGCTTCAGTAGATAGAATGCCTGGGTTGGGCTCGAAGCTAAAGTTCCAGCTCAGATGTGAAAATGCAGCTTGTACCTTTACTACATGCCACCTAATGGTGCAGCGGGGAAGTAACTTGCCTAGGGAGCAAGAGATTGCTGGTTCAATTCTCTGCTGGTATAACACCTATATTGGGCAGCAGCGATATAGGAAGATGCTGAAAGGCTTCATCTCATACTGCACGGGAGATGGCAGTGGTAAACCCCTCCTGTATTCTACCAAAGAATTCCACATGGCTCTGTGGTCTCCAGAAGTCGAACCCGACTTGATGGCACAACTTTACTTTACCTTTACTACATCATCTCATACTGCATGGGAGATAGTAAACCCCTCCTGTATTCTACCAAAGACAACCACAGGGCTCTGTGGTCGCCAAGAGTCGACACAGACATATCTCTGATTCAAGTTGCCCCCTAGTGACTGAAGAAAAGGAAAAGGACAAAGAAAAGAAAAAGAAAATATAGCAGCCAGTTTGAGCCAACAACCTGGATGGCTTTAAGAGGGATTTGGATGACTTCATGGAGGAGAGGTCTATCAATGGCTACTACTCAGAGGGCTGTGGGCCACCTCCAGCCTCAAAGGCAGGATGCCTCTGAGTACCAGTTGCAGGGGAGTAATGGCAGGTGAGAGGGCATGCCCTCAACTCCTGTCTGTGGCTTCCAGCGGCATCTGGTGGGCCACTGTGCGAAACAGGATGCTGGACTAGATGGGCTTTGGGCCTGATCCAGCAGGGCTGTTCTTATGTTTCTTATGTTTTTTTGATACAGAAGACTGGTTTCTGGTTCAGATCTGTACACAATTCTTGTAACCTCTCTGTCTCCAGTCATTACTAAAAGGTAAAGTGTGCCGTTAAGTTGCTGTCTACTCCTGTGGTTGTATTTGGTAGAATACAGGAGGGGTTTACCATTGCCTCCTCCTGTGCAGTATGAGATGATACCTTTCAGCATCTTCCTATATCGCTGCTGCCCAATATAGATACCAGCAGGGATTTGAACTGGCAACTTCATGCTTGCTAGGCAAGTCATTTCCCACTGCACTGTTAGGTGGCACCCAGTTACTACTACAATGGGATATATTCTAAGGGAAGGACTGAATATAGCACTTCAGCATATGACTCATTGCCTTGATCCTCACCACCTTTTGCTCCATCCACTGACTCCTCTCTTCATCCTCTGCCACTTCAAAGAAAAACATATTAATCCACTTTCTTGTAGCAGGGTCAAGTTAGGTTTCCTAGTTTTAAAGTAAGGGTTGGGTTTTCAAAAGGTGGTCATAAGATTACTATTAAAAATATAAGGGTTGGGTTTTTAAAATAGCTATTTAAAACTGTTTTCAGGTTACACTGGCTGGAGAGCTTTAGGGTTTGATTTAAGTCCCTGCTACACAGAGATCTTGGAGATACGCCACAACTGGATTCCTATGCCTAAGTAAGGTCAGGAAGATCACTATTCTAACATTACCGTGGTGTATCCTCGTGCTGGTGCTGAGATACCAGTGCAGGGGCCAAAAATGGTGAGGCACTGGAGTTATGTTGAAAAGGAGATGGCTGAGTCTAAACTACCTCAGATTCTGCTCTCTGCCCCATGCCACCCATGTTTGATTCTTCAACAACATACAGCCAATACTGGCAAACAACCAATACTGATGTCACACTTTGGGCAGACTCACACTTAATGTGGGACAGAGGTTCTCCCGACCTCCCTAAGCCTGATGAGCATGTACTGCCCCGTCCCCTCCCCACATGACTGCCTCTTTCCTTTGTAGGTTAGGATATGCTGAGATTGGTGGGTTTGGACGTTGCAACCAATCTCAGCATATCCTAACTTACTTGCTCCACCAAGAAATTTGAACCTGAGGTCTGAAGTTAATTTCAGATCTTGGGTTCCCTACAGCAAGTAGGTTAGCATATGCCGAGATCAGTGGGTTCAGATATCACAAAAGAGCTAGGTGTATCCTCATCTTCAAAGAGAGCAGGCACTTACACAGGGAGGGGATGGGAGGGCACCTGCTCCCAGGGCCGAAGAAGGTTGCATGACCTTCAGGTTCCAGGTTAAATATGAACCCGCCCTTTGTTATGCATGCTGCCTTGTGAAGGTTACAAACAATATTGTCATTGACATCCTGGAAAACACCTTTAATCATTAACATATCCTTTGGTGGGTTTTTTCCTTTTGATTCCTAAGGTTTTTCCTTTTGATTCCTTTGATTCCCATACAGTATATGGTATTCCAGAACCCTCACTGTTTTTGTGATCTGCCAAGTCAGCAAATAGTCTGGAGTCTATTGACCTGGATTCTTATCTTATGCAATTACTAAAAGGTGGTTTAGGATTTCCCTACGGGTAGCTTAAAATACACACAGTTCTCTATCCATATCCCAAGCCATATTTAGCAAACAAACATGTCTTCCTTAATGTAGTTTGCCACTAACTGGGTTACTTACTCTGACATCCTTATTCAGACAAGCTGTTATTGACTTAAATGGGAATCTGTCTTAATAAAAAGTTGCCTGGAGAAATCCAAACTGCACTCTGTACAACTATACAACAAGTATACAACTTGTATAGTACTATACAAATGTTGTATTATATTTGATCTCAGTGATTTCTCTACTTTCTTGCTCTTCCATTTGATTTGTATTAGATTTATTTTTTAATTTAATTTTGGAATGAAACGTGCAGCAGAGGTGATATTTAAGGCCTGCAGGAGAGCCTTAAAGGCCATCTTTTTAATGACATCTAGTTTTAATTTTTATATTAATCTGCATTTAAATGTTTTTTTAAAAAATTAATTGTTATGTATTTTTTATTTTTGTGTAAACCACCCTGAGCCACTTTAGGAAGGCATCATATAAATTGAACAAACAAACAAACAAAATTGATAATAAGCATATAAACTATTGTTAGTGGAAATAATTAAACTAAGTTGTTTGCTTATAACACAACTTCACACAACAGTGGAATATTGTGTAATGAAATCAAAGTTCTGCCTCTGCCTTAAATATGGGACCATGGTGATCGTCACTATTTTTCAGGCGGGACTTGGAGCCACTTTGGCAAAAAGCCTTCAGTGTGAGAACTACTTTCCACTGTGGTGAGCGACAAACAGTACCGTACTTTTATTAGTGCTGGGAGGGCCCTCTCTTAAGAGCTCTAGACGGAAAGCACTGGGAAGGGCTACACTGCTATATACTCTGGGCACACTTCAAAGACGGTGCAGAGGCTCAAGAGGGCCCCTTAAATCTCCCTGAAAGGAGCCCCATGGGCACTGGGAACAGGGCAGCACTGCACAACAAGAATGGTCATCTCCTGATAGGGACGTGACTGTGCATAGTGCCCAGCTTTGGCCAAAGCTTATTGGGCCCAAAAAACAATTATTCGGGGAGTCACACTTCAGATTGATGCTGGCCCCTGGACCTTATAATGAAGAACACTGTCTTAGGACATATCGACACAACACATTTTTATTGATTTTATTCCATTTTAACTGTCATTGGTTCCCCCAAAGAAACACGGGAACTGTAGTTCGGTAATGCGATGAAACTTCTCTATTCGAGAACTCTTAGAAGCTCTTCTCACGATCCGTGAGAAGAGCTTCGGTCAGGCTTGCGGGGAGAGTGGACTCGGCGTGCTCTCCCCGCAGATGAGCAGCTGCTCTTAGCTGGGCGCCTGGATCAGCCTCCCACATGGCTGCCGCCTCCTCTATAGAGCCAGCAAGGGCTGCGGGGATCGGGGGCTGCGCGGCCCCTGGGAGTCCCAGGATCCTGGAGAGAGCCCCCAAGCCCCTGAAGCTGCTTGCATTATCCCGATGGGGGTCTCCTCATGTGTTACTGTTGCAGCATCACACGAGCAAACCACTGGGAATCTACATACTTGGCTCCTGACATTCTGGGTTGGAGTGAATTTTCTCTAGTTCTAGGGTTTACCACTACTAGCAGTAGTAGTAGAAATACAAATCTTAGTAGTAAGAGTTCTAGAGTTTAATTCTCCTGTAGTTGTTTTTGCTGGCTCTTCCTTAGAATTCGCCTACAATGATCTCTCTCTCTCTCTCTCTCTCTCTCTCTCTCTCTCTCTCACACACACACACACACACACACACACACACACACACACACACAGAACAAGGAGTTTCATTTCAGGAGGGAGACAAGGAAGAGTCCCTATACATTGTCTGTTAACTTGTGGGCTGTCTTCATTGGGAAGTAATACATCTGAACATAAGAACAGCCCTGCTGGATCAGGCCCAAGGCCCATTTAGTCCAGCATCCTGTTTCACACAGTGGCCCACCTGATGCCACTGGGAAGCCCACAGGTAGGAGCTGAGGGCATGCCCTCTCTCCTGCTGTTACTCCCCTGCAACTGGTATCCAGAGGCATCCTGCCTCTGAGGCTGGAGGTGGCCTATAACCCTTAGACTAGTAGTCATTGATAGACCTCTCCTCCATGAAGTTATCCAAATCTCTCTTAAAGCCATCCAGGTTGTTGGCTGTGATCACATCTTGTGGCAGAGAATTCCATAAGTTGATTATGCACTGTGTGCAAAAGTACTTCCTTTTGTTGGTCCTAAAATTCTTTGCCAGAAATTTCATGGGATGATCCCTGGTTCTAGTGTTGTGAGAGAGGGAGAAGAATTTCCCTCTATCCACTTTCTCCACACCATGCATGATTTTATAGACCTCTATCATGTCTCCCCGCAGTCATCTTTTTTCTAAACTAAAAAAGCCCCAGGTGTTGTAGCCTTGCCTCATAAGAAAGGTGCTCTAGGCCCTTGATCGTCTTGGTTGCCTTCTCCTGCACCTTTCCCAGTCCTACAACGTCCTTTTATAGATGTGGTGACCAGAACTGTACACAGTACTCCAAGTGTGATCGCACCATAGTTTTGTATAAGGGCATTATAATATTAGCATTTTTACTTTCAATCCTCTTCCCCAAGATCCCTCTTCTGGTCAGTAACTGATAGTTCAGATCCCATCAGTGTTTATGTGAAGTTGGTTTTTTTTGCCCCAATATGCATCACTTTACACTTCCCAACTTTGAACCGCATTTGCCATTTTGTCGCCCACTCACCCAGTTTGGAGAGATCCTTTTGGAGCTCTTCACAATCTGTTTTGGATTTCACTACCCTAAATAGTTTGGTCTCACCCGCAAATTTGGCCACCTCGCTTCTTACCCCAGCATCTAGATCCATTTATGAACAAGTTAAAGAGCACTGGTCCCAGTACAGATCCCTGGAAGACCCCACTTCTTACTTCCCTCCATTGCGAGAACTCTCCATTTATACCTACCATCTGTTTCCTGTCCTTCAACCAGTTACAAATCCACACATGTACTTGTCCCCTTATCCTATGATTCTAAGTTTTCTCAAGAGTCTTTGATGAGGAACTTTGTTGAAAGCTTTTTGGAAATCCAGGTGTACTATGTCAACTGGATTACCTTTATTCACACACCTGTTGACACCCTCAAAGAACTTCAAAAGGTTTGTGAGGCAAGATTTACATTTGCAGAAGCCATGCTGATTCTCCCCCAGCAGGGCCTGTTCTTCTGTGTTCTTCAATTTTATTCTTGAGGATGCTTTCTATCAATTTGTGTGGAACAGGCGTTAAGCTAACTGGCCTGTAATTTCCCAGATCGCCCCTGGATCCCTTTTTGAAAACTGCTGTTACATTTGATACTTTACAGTCCTCCAGTACAGAGGGGTGTGTGTGGGTGTGGGTGTGTGTGTGTGTATTCTTTAAGGACTCTTGGATGGATGTCATCTGGCCCTGGTGATTTGCTAGTTTTTAATTTTTTCAGACAGTTTAGAACATCATCTCTTTTGTCAGCTCTATCTGAGTCCGTTCCTTAGCCTCTCTCTCTGAGAAGTCCAGTTCAGGAACAGGGGTATGCTCAGTATCCTATGCTGTGAAGACAGATGCAAAGAACTCATTTAATTTCTCTGCATAACCTTCTTAATAATCATAGGAACATAGGAAGCTACTATACACTGAGTCAGACCATTGGTCTATCTAGCTCAGTATTGTCTACACAGACTGGCAGCGGCTTCTCCAAGGCTGCAGGCAGGAATACCTCTCAGCCCTATCTTGGAGATGCCAGGGAGGGAACCTGGAACCTTCTTATGCTCTTCCCAGAGCGGCTCCTTCCCCTGAGGGGAATATCTTACAGTGCTCACACTTCTAGTCTCCCTTTCATATGCAACCAGAGTGGACCCTGCTTAGCTAAGGGGACAAGTCATGCTTGCTACCACAAGACCAGCTCTCCTCTCACTCCCTTTCACTCCTCATTGTCTAACGGTCCAACTGCCTCCCTGGTAGGTTTCCTCTTTGCCTCCCTTATTGTCACCTTGCATTTCTTTTTCCAAAGCTTGTGTTCCTTTCTGTTCACTTCATTTGGGCAGGTCTTCCAATTTCTGAAGGAAATCTTCTTCCCTTTTATAGCTTCCTTGACTTTACCTGTTAGCCATGCTGGCATCCTCCAGGCAATATTTGTTTGTTTGTTTGTTTGTTTGTTTGTTTGATTTCTATACCACCCTTTCATAAATGGCACAGGGAGGTTTACATTAAAATAAAAACAATTAAAATCAATTAACAGTTAAAATCAAAAACTATAAAAACATATAAAAACAATTAACAATTAAAACATTTAAAACAGTTTTAAAAC
Organism: Hemicordylus capensis; assembly: GCF_027244095.1. Classification (NCBI taxonomy): domain Eukaryota; kingdom Metazoa; phylum Chordata; class Lepidosauria; order Squamata; family Cordylidae; genus Hemicordylus; species Hemicordylus capensis. The sequence continues at coordinate 118,876,515 of NC_069658.1, read as the reverse complement.
CCTGGAAAGCCAGGCTAAACATTTACAGTTTAAAAGCAGTTTTAAAACCCTGGAATGCCAGGCCAAATAGATAGGTCTTAGGGCTTTGACAAAACCAGGTTAGAGGAAAGCTCGATTTTCAGATGTGAAACGAAAATTCTATTTGACATTCCTGCATGCTATTTATGTCCTATATCATTGGCTTACATGATGTGCAGTGTTACAGAGACATAACGCTCCAGGGCTGCTGTGGACTTGTCAAACAGCCCCAATGCTGCTCAGAAACAGCAGCTGCACAAGCAGTGCTAATGCAGTTTCCCCCTTTGCAATGAATGGGGACAAGTACAGGAGTGCTGCTACTTGTGCATCTGCTGCTTCTGAACAGTTTCCAGGCCCCCTTGCATGTCTTTAGCAGCCACAGGGTGGAGTGTTGCATCTGCAGTGATGCTGTGCATCATATAAGCCAATGTTCTCAGTGCTGGGTAGAAGGCCAGGAATGGGGGTGGGGGATGGAGTGTATAATCTGATTAATGTAGATTTTATGTTTTTATTTTTGATCCATTCTTGCCCAAAGCAATGTTAGGATCACAGATGAAAATTTCCTCTGTATGTGGGAATAGGTGCAGAAGAGGGCAACCAAAATGATCAGGGGAGTGGAGCCTTCCTTTTGAGGCAAGGCTACAGCATCTGGGGCTTTTTAGAGGTGACTATGGGGAGGCATGATAGAGGTGTATTAAATTATGCATGGAGTAGAGAGAGTAGAAAGAGAGAATGTTTTCTCCCTCTCTCACAACACTAGAACCAGGGGTCATCCCATGAAACTGATTGCCAAGAAATTTAGGACTGACCAAAGAAAGTACATTTTCACACAGCACATAATTAATCTTTGGAATTCTCTGCTACAGGATGTAGTGATGGCCATTAGTTTGTATAGCTTTAAAAGGGGCTTAGAGAAATTCATGGAGGACAGGTCTATCAATGGCTACTAGTGTGGTGGCTAGAGGCCACCTCCAGCCTCAGAGGCAAGATGCCTCCAAATACCAACTGCAGGGAACCAACATCAGGAGAGAGGGCATACCTTCACCTCTTGCCTGTGGCCTTCTCAGAGGCATCTGGTCGGCCACTGGATGCTGGACTGGCCTTGGGCCTGATCCAACAGGGCTATTCTTATGTTATTATTTTATCCATAGTTTTTCACACGTATGTCAACCGTTGATCTTACAGACAATGATTCCTCCAATTCAGCTCTAGCCAAATTTTTTACATGCCACTAGTGGCCACCAGCGAAGATGCACATCCTGATCCCTGTCAGAAACATCCATTTACCTTCATGGGAATGATGTACATCTGCATCATCCAAATCATTAATCATTACTCTTAAAACAGAGTAAGAAGCAATACACTTTACAGAGGAGATATGTAAACAATGCACAAATTCAAAAATAATGATTTGGGGAGAACTGAAGATCAGTGCAAATAGTTGGTGATTTCCATATAGATCCTCAAGGATATTATAGCAGATGGGATTGCAAAACCTGGTTTCTTCCATGCCATTGCAAAGAAGTGTCCAACCCTTTCCAGTCATCCCAAGTACACTTAGAGAGTGGTAGGGGAAATGCTTTGTGAAAGTGTCAAATCAGAAAGAGACCGTTGTCTAGAGGAGATGTGGACACATCTCTGGCCTGCTGAATAGATTTTGTCCCACTGTATAGAATAGGGAAGCCTCAAAAAATGAAAAACATAAAATGCACACCAAAGGAAAAACACTGACTTGTCAATGAGTCAGGGCTGAATCTGCATTCCTTTTGTCACAATTTCTCCTGGGAGTCATAGATTCCGGGATGTGCATGTTTTTAATGACTCTGGGAAGTTGGGGAACATGTTCCTAAGCGGATGAATCATTCAAGAGAAATGCTTTTGCATCATCAGATTAGATCGTGGTCAATGGAACCACACAGTGAGACTGATTTCTTGAGAACTCAGTTAAGACATCCATCTACAGAGAAACAAGGGAAGATAACATGTGAAACTCAGAGAGACAGAATACCTTATGCTACCAACTGGACAATGTGCTGGTCTCAGACCAAGGAGAGCTTAGCTTAGCTTAGCTAGTCACAGATGCATTGCTCAGGCTCTGGAAGATGATGATGATGATGATGATGATGTTGATTTTACATTTATATTCCGCTTTTCCTCCAAGGAGCCCAGAGCGGTGTACTGCATACTTAAATTTCTCCTCACAACAACCCTGTGAAGTAGGTTAGGCTGAGAGAGAAGTGACTGGCCCAGAGTCACCCAGCTAGTATCATGGCTGAATGGGGATTTGAACTCGGGTCTCCCCAGTCCTAGTCCAGCACTCTAGCCACTGCACCACGCTGGCTCTCTCTCTCTCTCTCTCTCTCTCTCTCTCTCTCTCTCTCTCTCTCTCTCGATCTCTCTCTCAGGTTCAGTTCCTGTGAAATTACCTACACACAGGCCTGTGGTGAGGAATAAAGAAGGGAATGTTTAATAATAACTCTATCTACATAGGAAGTAATAATGTTCATATTACCTCTCACCCAAAAGTTACTGCAAACAAACTTATCCATTGTAGTTTTTTATTCACTCTCTTCGGTAGCACCTAGAACAACCTGAGAGGCTTGCATTGAACTAGTCCCCAGGGATTAAAAAGGTATCACGTTGCTTTGGCTTTTTCTTCGACTGGATTTGTTTCTGTCTTTGACATTTCTAGTGCATACTCTTCCCTCCCAACACAATTTCTTTTTTTATCTCAGCCTTCAATAATCAGATGCTTTCTTTAAAAGGTTTTATTTATGCTGAAAGAACCACAAAAAAAAAAAAAAAATCAAACTACACTTGCATTGCACTTGAGTGTAAAACTGTTCTTGTCTGCTCTGAAATGTGATGTTGGGAATCTCAGAAACACCCACATTTGTTCAACTCCATGTACAATTAAGACACTTTCTTAAGCGCCATATTTGGAAGTAAGTTTCTCTGGAAAATCAATAGAACTTGAGACTCCCTTTGCATGCACCTTCATCAGCATGGGTACCGCTTCTCAGGAGGTCCATAATTTGCACAGAATGCAAACACAAAGTCTCAATGAGCCAATAGACTGAAACTCTACTCAAGGGTATGGTATGTGCACAGCAAGCTTAGGAGCAACCACACAGGTGGTGACCCCCATGCTGGTAAAGGTGTCTAGCAATGGAGTCATGTCCATATAATGAGCACATCCAGTAAAAGGTAGATGTTCTCACATTCCACTTTTTAAATGGGGCTTAATGGCCCCCACCTTGCTTTGTATTGCACTCTTGAGAAGCAAAACCACCCAGGTTCCTAGGATGCTCTCATCTTCCATAGGGAGAAAAATAGATGCCTACAGTAATGAGAATTAATAGAGCTTAAGCACCAGTAGGATGCATCCAAAGGTTTCCTTCCTCTGAAGGAAGCTCCTTGCCTTAGAAGAAGGCAACCATTCGGGTGCAAACCCACTAAACTTGGTGAGATCTGCTGCTATAGGTGTAAACGTTTCATTCCTGTAGAAGCCCAGGACTTTGTATAGATACACTGTGATATAATCAATGTTTCTTAGATTGGTTGTGTCAGATACCCAGAAGGCTAAGCCAAGGAAAAGAGAGGGAGTAGGATAACATGGGGGTTGCACAGCTGCAGGCTGTAACATCCCTGTGAAAAACATATCAGCCCACATCCCACACAACATCCCACACAAGGTTTCCATATCCACTTACAGTGGGGTGGGCATTTAAATCAAAACCCATGTAGTTGTGCAAGAGTGCTCTTGTACCAATGCTGAACATTGTGCAAGTGCAGTTGTGCAACACAACAACCATTCCCTATGGTTGTAGTGTTGCACAACTGCGCTTACACAATTTTCTTCCATTGCACAAGAGCACTCTTGTGCTACTACAACAATGTTGTTTTAACTGCCAGCAGCAGTGCAGGCAGTGTGGAAACCGCCTGCAGGACACTGCACAGTATGTGGGCTAACAACTAGAGCACACAGCCCCCAGAGATTAGGCAATGGGGAGGTCTGTTGAAACACTGTACCCCTAAACACACATTACGTTCAGCTGTGGTAAATGAGTGTACACTGTACACAAGTACAGATCTGAACACAGGTACAGTCGTTCACACAAAAACTTATACAAATGTACAGGCATCTGTACACTTATACAACGTAATGTCTGAAGAGGGCTTCTCTCTTGAACCAGTCAAGAAATATACATTGGGAGGGATCAGCGACAGGAGAGTGCCTCCACTGACGTCTTTAGAGCCTCAACAGGGTGCTCTGCTTGCCATTTTGAGAACCATTAGGCTTCCGTGCTTCATTCTAAGTGTCTCTGAAAGACAACAAGCTGCATTCTGCCTTCAGGGAGCTAAAGGCAGAAAGGGAGCTTGTGGGGGAAAAAATCCTTTTTACTGCTAGCAAAGAAGTGTCTCTTGCTCCACTTAGCATAACTAGGCCATCAGTGGACACTCTTCCATGACTGGTCTCTTACGTTTTCCGGGATGAAACTCCATTCAACACATCCACAGTTCTGTTAAGAGACTGGGGCAAAATTCCTGTCTGAGTCCCCACGTCCATATTACTCTTAGCATTTGGAACCCCCCTCTTTGGCGCCTTCTTCATACCATTACTATAAAGCACAGCATGAGTGACAAAACCCCTTCAGGCATTCAGCTGAAATGTGGAGGGAGCAAATGTGCCAGCTAGCCATGCCCTTGGGCATCTGTGCATTCAGTGCTTCTCTATAAAAGCAAATGCTGAAACACTCAGAGGCTCGCTCCTCAGCATCAGTGCATCAGCAGAGGACATGGCTAGCTGGTGCTCCCCTGCTCTGTGTTCACTGGCTGCAAGGTGGGGGTGAACAACCGAAGAGGATTCAAGTGTCTCACCTTCATCATATAGAAAGCTACCACTCCATGACAAGCCATCAGCATAATCAGGTGGCACTGGCATGGAAACTCTCCATGCCAATGGAAGAATCACACGATGACACATGGCATGGGGAAAGCATGATATGGAGGTAGCTTCAAATGCTGCACATAATAAAGGTAATATGTAGCTTAGACCTCAGCTATAAGAAAATGTCATCTTTAGCTCAGTACAAAACAGTGGCCTAAGGTCTTTCCCAGTAGACTGGCCCTCATGAGAGGGTTAATCCCAGGACAGCAAGCCAGCACAGGGGCAGGAGTGTGGTTTGGTCTCCATGGACTGCTTTGCTGGGGTGAGCCATTTCAAGAGCATCCTTTGTCACAATGGGCCAGACCCAAGGATCCTTTCCCCTCCCTTATGTACATATCCCCTACTAGGAAGTCATAATGTTCCCTTCCTGGAGTAACAGGAAAATAGTGCCCCTCAGCATCCCCCCAACACCAGAAACTGTGCTTGTGCAAGACTGTTTTGTTGCAGGGCTCTTATGAGGGTGGCAGCGCAATCGCCACCAGATGAAGGGCTAGCATTGCATTTAAAGTGATTTAAATATTCTTCCCCTGCTGAGGGCAGGCGGACCATTCCAAAAAGGCACAATCACACTCAGCACACCCCCTTGAAGATTGTGGCCAATGGCTGCCACCCTGCAGACATTCAGACAGTCTGGTGATCTGAGCACTATGAAGCTTGCTGGGATGTGGACTCGGTGGACCAGGAAAAGGGGGGGCTCCCCTGCCCTGAAAACAATGGTTGCCGGGCTGCGGTTGGAAGAATGTCTGCAATGTGATACATGGTTAGAAAAATTAACCATGGGTTTGGCAACCCCCAGTTTCAATACACAAAAAGGAACGCGGGACGACCCAGGCAATTATAGACTGATAAGTTTGCTCAGCGTAATAAGTAAATTGTATGCAAAGCACTTATGTATCAAGCTGTGTGAGTGGATGGATCAGGAGGGCATTATAGAACTGGAACAGGCAGGGTTTACTGCTGGTAGGTCAGTAATGGATCACTGCATCGTATTACAACACTTAATAGAAAGATACGTGCATAAGAGGAAAACACCCCTCTATGCAGCCTTCATCGACTTCCGAATGGCTTTTGACTCTGTATCTAGAGGAATTCTCTGGGCCAAGTTATCTAAAACTTCAATTGACAAAAGACTATTGTTACTAATGTACAAACTATATGAGATCTCAACCCTCTGTATAATTCTACAGGTCAACTTTCAAGGAAGATACCCATAAATAGGGGAGTTAGACAGGGTTGCATCTTAGCTCCCTTCTTATTCAACTTTTATGTGAACAGTTTAATCTAGCAGCTGCAAGGTTCGGACATACATGCACCTAAACTGGCAGACAAACATCTCCCTATACTCATGTATGCCGATGATGCTGTAATTCTATCACAAACTAGAATAGGTTTAAAAAGAGCTTTGGGTGTTTTAGTAAGCCATTGCAAGAAGGAACAATTAGTAATAAATTATTCTAAGACAAAAATTCTTCGCTTTAGTTCTAAACATCAGAATTTTAACTGGTCAATTGAAGATCACAATGTAGACCAAGTAAAGCAAATCAAATACCTTGGGATGGTGTTTCAATTCAATGGCTATATAACGGGCCATATTAGATCGGTAGTTGATACGGCCAAACACAGTATTATAGCCATTCTGAAATTCTTCTGGTCCCAAGGAGGGAACTACATTCCTGCTGCCATTAAACTTTATAAGGCCAAAGTAATTCCCCAACTCCTTTACGGGACACAATTGGGACCGTACACCAACTTTAAAGGTTTGGAAAAAATTCAAACCAGTTTTTAAAGAACTATATTTGGTGTACCCAACTGCGTTTCCAATTCGGTGATACGAATGGAGGCGGGCATACTGAAACTGGAAACCAGGGCTTGGCTCCTAAGGATATTTTATTGGCTTAAACTTCAGCTGCATCCGTTAGGGCTAATTCCAAAGCTTCTTGCGGCTGAGCCTTGGGCATCTTGGTCTAACAAAATGATAGATAAACTTTGCCAATGCGGCCTATCACCCACTCTATTATTAGAGAGCGGTGAGAACACAGCCCGCAGTCTAGTATGACAGAGATTGGTCGATATAGACATCCAGGAAGAGAAGTCTTGTTTACCATATTTTATAAACAAGTATATGCTAAGACGGATCTTGTTCCAGCAACGTATTTATTTACGATCAATTTGAGTAAATTTAGATGGGCCTTCTCCAGGGCTAGGTTCAATGCTTTCCCATCCGCAATGCTGTATGGGAAGTATTTGAAGCTATTATATGAAGAACGGAAATGCCCCTGTGGAGAGGCGATTGAAACCATGGCCCACATACTTTTGAAGTGCTCAATATATCAAAACTTGAGATCTCAATTAATCAGCCCACTGTTAAATGATATGAGGGAACAACCTGAGGATCTTGTTGTTGCATATTTATTAGCAGATAATGATTCAACTATTTCATATGTTGTGGCTAAATTCTGTTATGTGGTCACCAGATTAAGAACTTCAAAAGAATAGAATGCAACTTTGGGTTCCTTACTGTTAATTTTAAATTATGCCTATACACTTACGCCTTACCAATGCCGTTATTTTATTTCTACGTGTAATTATTACTAATCAAAAGCTGCTAGCCATTTATGTGTAACTGACTTTCTATTAATATTTTTCCTTTTAATTATATAAAGATTTTTATTTCTTTTTTGGTCAAAGACCGTAAATAAAGTATGATTATGTCTGCAATGTGATTCATGGTTAGAAAAATTAACCATGGGTTTGGCAACCCCCGGTTTCCCATTAACGTGCAAATGCGACCCTTGTCGTTTGTAGCAACAGAGCATATGCACAGGGGGAAGGGCAACAATTTCCACTTATTCCCCCTACCACTGTTAGTGCTCCATCTGCCTGTTTTCCTTCTTTAATTTGCTTTTTCAATCTCGGCCTTCCTCTTGTCTTCCCTCCTGCCAATTTGCATTCATTTATATTTCACACTAGCTTGTCATTTCTTAGAATCTGCCTTGTGATATTTGATTGCCTCTTCTTCACGCTTTATATCAGTCCTCGAGCATCCCTAGTCCAAGGAAAGGGACAGAGCTCAATGGGAGAGCACATGCTTTGAATGCAGAAGATCTCAGCTTCCATCCCTGGCATCTCCAGGTAGGGCTGGGAAAGAGCCATGTCTATAACTCTGGGGAGCTGCTGTCAACCAGTGCAGACAGTACTGACCTAGGTGGACAAATAGTCTGGTTCAGTGGGGTCATCATAACCCTATTCAGTATTTCTTCATGTTTTCCTTTATATACTGTTTGTTCACTTGCATATTCTCTTCCAATATTATGTTTTAAGTGCTTCTGTTTTCCTTTTATTTATGATCCATGGCCAAATTACAAGTTCTGTTAAATGCATATTCTTGGCTCGATGTATTTATTTTTCCTAACATAGCCACATGGGGCATGGTCAGGGTGGGACTGCAGCACTGGACACCTCAGTGAATGTTTAATAAGGACTGGTTGCAGACTTCTAGTCAATGGAAGTGTAACATGGACATGAGAACACTTATGCATGTGGTTTGGTCTTCTCCTATAATTGTTCCATTTTGGCTTAAAATTCATAAGATTGTAAACATGACTTAACAGCAATCTTTGTTGGTTAAAGAAGTTTGTGTTATCAGTGGAGCTATTCAGACAATTGGCAAAAATCGGGCTAGGAGAGCCTAACCCAATTTTTGCCGATCATAAGAACCACTGGGCTCACAGCCAAGTCCGGTGGTTCTAGAGTGGGTAACCCGCTCGAGAACCCCTGCCTTAAAACCAGGTTTGCGGAGTGAGCGTTCTGCAAACCTGGTTTTAATTATCGTGAGTAGCCGCGGTGTGCCTTTGCGCCATGCCTACTCATGAGTAGACCCCTGGAGGGGAGGCGAAAAGCTGCCTCCCAGCTCTGGGGGTCTCCCCAGTATGCCCTGTGCACTCGTGCAGGGCATACTGGGGATTCCGGGGGCCACGCGGCCCCTGAGCTCCCCAGCCCCCACTACTCCATCTCGGAGCCGGCAATTGATCCGGCCACCCAGGACTCCCTTCTTGCTCACTGCCCCAAACCGGGTCTCACAGATCGTGAGACCTGGTCCAGTATGTTATATTATTTTGGGTTATATTCCTAGAACATGGAATTTATCTTTACACCAAGAACTATGGATTCTTCCAGCAAAAAGGATTATTATGCCATGCTGAAAGGACAAATCTACCCCAATTCACAACTTTGGATAACTGATATATGTTCCCTGTCTGTATTTGATTGGGTTTCATTCAGGCAAAGTGGTAAAAGAGATGTGGTAAAAGTGGTAAAAGGGCAAAGTGGAAAAAGTGGTAAAAGAGAGCCAGCGTGGTGTAGTGGTTAGACTGCTGGACTAGGACCGAGGAGACCCGAGTTCAAATCCCCATTCAGCCATGAAATTAGCTGGGTGACTCTGGGCCAGTCACTTCTCTCTCAGCATAACCTACTTCACAGAGTTGTTGTGAGGAGAAACTTAAGTATGTAGTACATCGCTCTGGGCTCCTTGGAGGAAGAGCAGGATATAAATGTAATAATAATAATAATAATAATAATAATAATAATAATAATAAAGGATATGAAAGTCAAGAAGCTGAAGAATGAAAACACCAAACAGTATCTGATCCAAAAATACCACCTAGATTCAAGGAAAATTAGAGAAGTCCTGGAAATAATAAAGCAGCAAATAACAGCAGTGTCAAAGAAGATTAGCAGATACAAAGCCAGAATTACACAACACAGGCAGAATCTCCAATTCCAGTCAAATCAGAGACATTTCTACCAAAGCACAGAAGGAGAAACTGCAAGAAACATAGAAACATCAAATAAAGAAGAAACAGTGCAATTCTGGCGGAAATTATGGGACAATCCAATAGATTATAATAAAAAAGCAGGCTGGATGAAAGAGATCAAAAAATGTAACCAACAAATGCAAGATCTAATAATAACACCAGAATTAATAAGTGAAAGAGCAAAGAAAATTAAAAATTGGACTGCACCAGGTGACGATGAACTACATGGCTTTTGGCTTAAACACCTAACAAGCCTTCATAAATGACTATCAAAACAGTTCAATCACATTTTGCAAGGAGGTGATATTGAACAATGGCTAACAAATGGGAAAACACATCTCATAATGAAAGACCAAGCAAAAGGTGCACTTCCAAATAATAATAGACCAATAATCTGCCTGCCAACCATGTTCAAATTATTAACTGGAATAATAGCAGATGAAGTAATGCAACACTTATTAACTAACTAACAACTTCCAGTTGAACAGAAAGGAAATTGCCCGAACACCAGAGGCACAAAAGACCAGCTGCTGATTGACAAAATGATTTTAGAAAATTGCAAGAGAAGAAAAACCAATCTAAGTGTTGCATGGATTGACTACAAGAAAGCCTTCGACTCATTGCCTCACACATGGATACTAAAATGTTTAGAAACAACTGGTGTCAGCAAAAACATTCAGATATTTATTTAAAAAAGCAATGAGCATGTGGAGTACACAGTTAACAATCAATGGCGAGACACTTGGACAGGTTAGCATTAGAAGAGCTCACTATCCCCTCTGTTGTTTGTAATCGCCATGACTCCACTTTCACAAATACTAAACAAAACAGGCCTCGGATACCAAACATCTAAAACATCAAGTAAAATCAACCATCTGCTGTACATGGACGATCTGAAGTTGTATGGAAAGTCCCAGTTAGAAATCGAATCACTGCTAAACACTGTCCGTATATTCAGTAGCGATATAGCAGTGGAGTTTGGACTAGACAAGTGTGCTACATTAATAATGAACAGAGGGGAATTAAGAAAAACAGAAGGAATAGAACAGCCCAATGGAAGCAAGATCAAGAACCTGGAAGAGAAAGAACCTTACAAATACTTGGGCATTCTCCAGGCGGATAACATCGCACACACTGAAGTTAAAAGAAAAATTGGAAGTGAATACATCAGGAGAGTTAGAAAAATCCTAAAGTAAACTCAATGGCGGGAACATCATACAAGCCATAAACACCTGGGCTATACCTGTTATCAGATACACTGCAGGAATAATAGACTGGACCCAGGCAGAGCTAGAGATGCTAGATCGTACGACCAGGAAAATCATGACCATCAATCATGCTCTGCACCCCCGCAGTGATGTAGATAGGCTCTACCTCCCTCGCAGCTCAGGTGGAAGAGGAATGTTGCAAGTCCATCAAACAGTAGAGGAGGAGGAAAGAGGCCTTGCAGAATATATCAAGAACAGTGAAGAAGATGCACTTGAAATGGTCAATAACGAGAAACTATACAACACCAATGAAACAAAGCAGGCCTACAAGAAAGAACAAGTCAAGAACCGAGCAGAAAAATGGAAAAAGAAGCCCCTGCATGGTCAATATTTGCACAATATAAGTGGAAAATCAGACATCACCAAGACCTGGCAATGGCTTAAGAATGGCAACTTGAAGAAAGAAGCAGAGGGTTTAATACTGGCTGCACAAGAACAGGCACTAAGAACAAATGCAATAAGAGCAAAAGTAGAAAAGTCAACAACAAACAGCAAGTGCCACCTTTGTAAAGAAGCAGATGAAACAGTGGACCACCTCATCAGCTGTTGTAAAAAGATCGCACAGACTGACTACAAACAAAGGCATGACAAGGTAGCAGGGATGATACACTGGAACATCTGCAAAAAATACAAGCTACCTGTAGCCAAAAATGGGTGGGACCATAAAATTGAAAAAGTTGTCGAAAATGAAGATGCAAAAATATTATGGGACTTCCAACTACAAACAGAAAAACATCTGCCACACAGTACACCAGATATAATTGTAGTCAAGAAGAAAGAAAAACAAGTTAAAATAATCAACATAGCAATACCAGGGGATAGCAGAATAGAAGAAAAAGCAACAGAAAAAATCACCAAATACAAAGATCTACAAATTGAAATTGAAAGGCTGTGGCAGAAAAAGACCACAATAATCCCAGTGGTAATTGGCGCCCTAGGTGCAATTCCAAAACAACTTGAAGAGCACCTCAACACCATAGGGGCCACAGAAATCACCATCAGCCAATTACAAAAAGCAGCTTTTCTGGGAACAGCCTATATTCTGCAACGATATGTATAATAACAGCAACAATATTGATAATAAAATTCAGCCATCCCAGGTCCTTGGGAAGGACCCGATGTCTGGATAAAACCAACCAATCAATAATACCTGTCTGATGGTGTAAATAAATAAATAAATAAATAAATAAAGATGAGTTTTCAGAGATTTGGCCCAACTTTAATAACTATTCATGCTCTGAAAAAAATATTTTTAGAAGTAGGTAGTTTTTAAAACTATAATATTCATACATGGAAGCTCTACAAACAATCTGTATGTAGAGCCTAACCGCGCTCTGAGGGTAGAGCTGGCTTAGCCCGCTCTCTCCACAGGTGAGCAGGGGGCTCGCCCTAGGTGGCTGGATTGGCCGCCCACACGACTACCAGCTCCATCACGGAGCTGGTAAGGGCTGTGGGGATCAGGGGGCTGCCTGGCCCCCAGAAGTCCCAGGACACCCCGCGTAAGTGTGTGAGGCATTCTGGGGAGACCCCCGAGGCCAGGAGGCTTGTTTGGAGCCTCCCGGTTGGAGTTCTCCTCATGAGTTGCCATGGCACATTGCTCCACTAACCTTGTTTAAGCAGGGGGAATTAAGCGGGCTCTCGAGCATTCATGCGAATAGCCTCATGTCATTTCCTTTTTAAAAAAATTCTTTATTATCTATTATTATGTTATGTTATTTCCCCCCCACCCCAGTTGAAGTGTATTAAAGGAAAAAAGAGAACAATTTAGAAGGGTTGGGGAGGAGGGCTTTAACCCTTTCCTCAGCACAACTGCAGCCTAGATTGGAGGGCCCGATCGCTGTCCTGAGAGAGAAGCTCCCATTGGTGTCAGAGCGCGGTTAGAAATTCTCTTTCAGGGAAAATAGCAACTGTTGGGGTTCTTGTCTGTTTGGGACCATGATGAGGCAAAGTGTTAAAGCCCCCTCTTCTCGTGTCATAGTCACAGTCCTGATCAGGTCTGCAGCTGCTATTTACATTGCGGTGGATGAGGTGAGCATTCAGAAGCACACTATGCATTTGCTGGACTTTATGCTGCACATCCATATAAGGCTGTGGGGGAAAACCTCAGCTTTGTTTTTCCAAACCTGTGGATAGGGAAGTTTTTTATTATCCACATATTACTGTTCACTCCTCTTTGAATTAACATCTGTCTTCAGCCCAAATCACAGAGGTATGGGGAAAGATATTTCCAAATACCCAGGAAAAAGGTGATATATAAACCCACTGAGACCACATAATAGGGCTATGATTCCACAAAACGTTCAGTGAATGTTCACATTGACTATATTCTAGTAGCCAATTATAGGTTATTAGAAGGCACTCTGTCCCCCCGCCCCACCGAACAGTAAATATGTATATGTTGTACTTCTGTTTTGAAAACACAAACATGAGAATCATACTTCCTACTTCTCAGAAGAGTGAGAATTTCAAGAGGGTACTCAGGTTTTGGTTGCCTTTGAAAGAGAGAGCACTGGAGAATTATGGCATTTTTGTAATAATTGATTTATATACAATAAATCCAATATACAAATAGAGCACTGAATGAAGGTAGTAATGGCCGGTAGTAACAAACTGAGGGTGGTGGTGGAAAGTGAGCCCCAGCTGCTTGGGTATTGGTGGCTGCTCTTTCAATGCCAGGGACATTAACTTTCTTTTGTCAAATCTCAGTACCTTATCAGATATAGCTTTAGGGCAAACCCATAACAATAGATGAAAAAACTCTCTGAGTAAACAACAAAACCAAAACATACAAAAGGGTACATCCAAAAAAGAGACAGAAAATGAATGGAAAATCAGGAATTGATTAAATCACTTCCTAAATAGGCCAAAATGTACATAATTTACCAGCAGCTTTAGACCATTAATTCTGTTATCAAATAAATTAATAAAGGACTACCATTTGGCACAAAATGCTTTGGCTGGGCCAGTGTTTTTGAAAGCCTAATTTTGTGGGTGAGTTTTTCCATAGTGGCTAAATCATACATATGTAAGCAAAGTCTTGATATTTTCAATATTAGATTTCTAGTTCATGAGTAATTTATTACTCTGAGGTATAATCCTAAATACATGGACTAAGAATAGGAAATTATTCTAGTTGAGGCTTACTTCTGAAATGAGTAAATATGTATAGGATTGGGTTGTAAGAATTTGAACATGTTTACATGCAATACCCTCAACTGATTTCATTAGCAGTTGCTTGAATTGAAGTATGTTGAAATCAAGGCCCCAAGTCGCATCTTTAGAATTCTTAGTTTGGGTCCAAAATTACTGCTCCATTCATGGTGAACAGAAGGAAAGTTGCAATCACACAAGAACGCCTTCTGCTCACACAATTCTCATGGAAATAGCTACTGCGAATTGAGCAGTATATCTGGACACCCCCACCCAGCCATTATTCATTGAAACACTTTCTACTTTACAACACAGTGATGTTCCTGTCAAGAAGAAACCAGTTCCTCAAGTCTGTTTATGTATTCATCGCCTTTCCAACAAATTCTCAAGGCAACTTTCAAAAACATCCCATAGATAAAACCTGCAGTTGCATAACATAAACCCAAACCTAAAATCACAACTAAGAGGAGCAAACCGATAAAAGCAGCACTCAAAGTATGATTAAAAGCCAGAACAAATTAAAAGACACCACATGCATCAACTGAGAAATGCTTTTAAGACTAAAAAGGCCTTCGTCCTCAGCAAAACACAGCAAGCAGCTGGAGACTGGCAGACCTCCCGGTTGTAGGGGGTCACTAAATTGGGTTCCTCCCATTAAGCATTTTCATAACTCCACTTCTTCATCTGAAATACCGAGTGCTGCCCCACACTGGAGTGGTGTAGAAAATGGGTGAAGTGTTCCCTAAATACCCATGAACCTGTCATTAAAAGAGTCATGAGCCTTCTAGTTGGGGGATTACATGTTCCCTTAATGCTACAGGATGTATCACTTGCAGAAAATTTTGCCACAGCAAGCTAAGAAAACAACAAAAAATATGTATTAAATAACTGCACAGATTCAAATGCCATATTTCATCCTGATTTTTATTCTTCTGTGGTTTCTCACCATGGTCAGTCATGTCATGCCGTTAAAATGAACCCCCTCAGTAAATGACTGGGAGATGAAAAAACAACAATCCAGCACCACACCGCTTGGAAAAGGTAACCAAATTCCTCCTTCTGACAGGCTGTAAACAATGTAGTAGACGACATTGTTTTTCTTTCCACTGCTCTGCCAAGTGAAAGAGGAAGCCCGAGATTAGAAGAAAATATTTAAATCAAAAAACCAAATCCTCAAGTGAAAGTTGGTTGAGTCCCTCCTCCGAGTTCACTTTGGAAAGCAGATGTGTTCTTAAGAGAAAGATATATAATTGCTGAGTGAGGGGGAAAATCCATTGGGAAGAAAGACAAAGGTCAAGGACTAGGTTTTGAGCTGACATTGCTCTGTTGTCTCCACCAAGCAGATTCTCTCAGCCAGTGATACTTCAGGAAAACAAAAACAAACCTGTCATGAATACCTCGTCCCATGTAGTGTGACTGATATTTTTTAAAATGCAAAGTATTGAGTCTGAATTTTCTAAGGGGGCCATTCCTCCTGAATTTTCTTATTATTAAGTGACTCAAACTCAGATCTTTTGTGAGGAAGGAGTGGGACAAAATGAAACACCTGCAACTTCAAATTTATGATTGTAGGATGTTAAAGCCCAATGGATTTAATGCCTAGAATGGGGCCATGACAAGTTTGAGAGGCTTGGAAGATGAGGAGTCAACTTCCTCTCTGCGACTTGGGGAATGATTCTTTCCGCCTTAGCTCAACCCAAGTGGTAACATTATTTGCATCCCCCACCAACTTTGGCTGTTCTTCATTCTAATCTTATTTCCATGGGAAGTAACTGTTCACAGATTCTTTTGCAACTTGTTCAACCATAGCTGAGGTGCATATTCTTGATTCAAACTGGAGGCAGTCTTTGATCAAACTGGAGGCAGTCTTTGATCATACACCCTAAAGGATGTAAGCATTGTTGTGTACTGACTCTTTAAGAGCCAATCCCAAAACACCTCAGGACGAGAGAGGTGAGAGAGGTGCGGCAACAGTTTCAGTTTTGCAGCAGACGCCTATGTGTGAATGATTGCGCCTGTATGGTTTCCTAAGTCTGAACTGTTCTAGGACTGAGTGGACTAAAACCAGAGACAGCCTGCAGATAACTTATGCTCTTTCTCCCTCACCTAGTACATTCTATGCACTGGACTTTTCTGGTGAGTTGTTAGCGTAAAAGCCTTTATCCAAACATTATGTTGTACAAGTGATAGATAGATATACTTTATTACTGTCATTGACCATGTTGTACAAGCGTACAGATGTTTGCACACTCATACATTTGTATGAACGACTGATCCTTTACAACCTGGTTGCAGCTCATGGATTCACTGTGATCACACTTGCAGCAGTGCCCCGTTCAGATGAATGGTGCCATAAACATGATCGCTGGCAAGAGTGGGTGGTTGACAGCAGGGCAGCAAACTCTCTCCCCACTTTTGCCTGCTGTAACGGTGAGTGCCTGGGGAGGTCATAACGTACGAAGAGGTTTATTGTGCGCTGCTGTACATATGTTCAACATAACATGTGAAAAGCTGTACCTTTGTACAGTATAATGAGTGTGAGCATAATGTGTGAATAGGGCTAAAGAGATGAGTTATTCGAAGACGTCTGCTGGGTTCTGCTGTTTCCACATATCCAATAATGACGACTTGCCGTCACTGGAGCCCATCCAATGTGTTTCTGAACAAGTCATTGTGCTGGGAATATTTCCTCTAAAAGCCAAACTGCAGTACATGCTGTGATGAATGTGTTCTGTGTTCATTTTAAAAGTGAACCTGGATACAGGCCTTTCAAATGCATGGTACAGATAGGAAGTTTCCTTCTCTACCTGCGTTCAACATGACATGTGAATGACTGCACCTATGTACCCTGTACACTCATTGCATGAGTGTAGAACATAACGTGTGAATGGGCCTACTGTAACCATGGAGAGTGAGGGTGGACCTTCTGAAAATGTTAGTGTGGCTTCAGAGTGCACTGTTGGAGAAGCTGCATGCAAGTACAGCATCTTTACTATTGCTAGGTTCTGCGCAGCTGTGATTAAAATCCGTTGGCTGATGACCTCTTGCTCGTGCCTAGTGCCCAAGTTTATGGACTAATTCCAGCATACCCTTTGCTTGCTGCCTCAGAGTGCTTCCTGGAAGCCCTGAGCTCCTACAGTTCTATAGTCCCAAAGCTTCTTGGTTTTTTACTTTGCCTTAAATTGATGAAACTCTTACTCTGCCTATAGTTGCCCTTGTATGGTTTTATATGTATTTTAATGCCTCCACACCTTTCATATAACTTTTTAATGCATTATTCTTGTTTTTATTTTATGCCTTTATGATGCTTTTATGAAATATTTGTAACAATTTTTAAACCATTATTAACTACTGTCAACTGCAGTCTTCAAATCTTGGCCAATAAGAGCCATTTAGTTTGCGGTCTTGCTTTTGTTTTAGACTGCCATAGTTTTATTTTAATTTTTTACTTCTATTTCTTTATAGTCTTTTATCATATGCTTGTATTGTGTTATTCATCCCAAGGCTTTTAAGATCTACTTTTACTTTTAATATGTAATATGTAATCACTCCTTATACTTTGTGCTGGTCTATGACCGTAATAAACATTGATTTGATTTTGATTTTATAACACCTGAGCAGGGCTGTTGTCATATCCAGTGCAGAAACATGGTGAAATTAGCCACATCTAGATGGGAAAATGAAGGCCAGGGTGGTGAATCAAGGAGATTCAGCAAGACCAGCCTATTCTGTGGGTGGGTGGGTGTTATTTTGGGCCCTCAGGATGCTTTATTTCATTTCATTCATTATATTTGTACACCACCCTAAATTTTCATCTCTGGGCGGTTTACAGCAACATAAGCAAATTAAATTATGAGAGAAATTAAAACCTTAAAACTATTTAAAACCAGAAAACCAATTAAAAATTTGGGTAAATAAATGTGTCTTTGAGACTTTTTAAAAAAGTTGACAGAGATCGGTAGGTTCTTATTGGTAACCAGTGTAGTTCTTTTAATCTAGGAATAGTATGGTCTCTCCAAGATGACCCAGAGACCAACCTGGCTGCCGCATTCTGTACCAACTGCAGTTTCTGGACTACATACAAAGGCAGCCCCACACCAAGCATGTTGCAGTAGTCAACTGCAAGTCTGGAGGTTACCAGCCTATGTACCATTTTTATGAGGTCATTCATCTTAAGAAAAGGACACGGCTGGTGTATCAGTCAAAGCTGATAGAAAGCACCTCTGGCCACTGCCTCAACTTGAGACACCATGGAGAAGTTTGGATCCAGAAGCACTCCCAGACTGCATATCTGTTCCTTCTGGGGAATACAAATATAAATACCAATACAACGAATATTTATATTCTGGGGAAGTGTGACCCCATCCAGAACCAGCAGATCAAAATTGTCTCCTGAGTTCCAACCGCGCACAATAGGTACCTCCATCTTATTTGGATTCAATATCCGTTTGTTATCCCTCATCCAGCCCATCGCTGCCTCCAAGCAGGCATTTAGGGAGGTTATGCTTTCTCCTCATGATGTTGACATGGAGAAATAGATTTGGGTGTCATCAGCAAACTGATAACACCCTGCACCAAATCTCCTGATGATGTCTCCCAGCCGTTTCATGTAGACGTTAAAAAGCACTATTTAATTAAAGTTCTTGTCCATGGCATACAGTTTGGAAACACCTGGCTTAACTATTACTCCGTTTTGTTAGATCAGCAATCTAAGAACATGGACAGCCATTTCTGATGTATGTTGTTTCTCTCACACATGACCCAGACACTACACCTCTGCCCTTACGCTGAATTGCTCCCAGTACTTTCACTCATGGATTAGAAAGCTCAGTTCTAAAGCTTCCTTGACCTGCTGGTCACTGCTCTACCTTATGAGAATCAATAGAGTACATCCAGCTTTCATTGAAGATAGGTGAAAATGAGAGGAAAGGTTGTTGGTTTTTAAGTGCTCACTGCTGCCATTAAATTAATACAAGGTTTGTATCCAGTGAACAGATGGAATATAAGGATCTGTTTCCTATCCGTCAAATACTGAGATGAAGTTCATTCACCCCTCTGAAAAATGATCCTGTTGGATAATTTTTCTTTAAAAATATATTAATAACTGATAGGTTTGCTGTGGTTTCTTAATGAGTAAAGATACTCTTTATCAACATAAGATGTTTCTGAGAAACTGTGGGCAATATGTGGTGAGAATAGATTTTATCCTCTTATGTGGTAACACTATGTCAAGGAGAGGTTTTTTCCTCTTCCAATGCATAGCGAGCAGAATTTTTTCAAAGTGTTTGTTAGGATAAGCAGGGTCCTAGAATGACAGCTCTTAGGTTGGTGGTAAACCAGCAAATGTTTTGCCATGTGGCTCAAAAACAATTTTGAGGTGTTCTACACAATCATATCTGACCTATTCCCTTTCTGAATGTCAGTGCACAGCTACTGCAGCACAGCAAAATATGAATAAAGTTAATGTCTGTTTAGACCATTTTACTCTGTATTAAATGTTGACTTAATACTGTCAATATTATAATTTTATTATGTTCTGAACTTGTGTTTTAAATTGTTTCCCTGTATAACAAAATGTCACAAATAACAAATGTGGAATAGATGGTGTGATGAGGATCTTAGAGTGGAGGGGGTCAAATGGGCATTAGCTATTTGGAGATAGCTAATCTATCTTCAGGGAGAGGAGAGCTGGTCTTGTGGTAGCAAACATGACTTGTCCCCTTAGCTAAACAGGATCCGCCCTGGTTGCATATGAATGGGAGCCTAGAAGTGTGAGCACTGTAAGATATTCTCCTCAGGGGGTGGAGTCCACTCTGGGAAGAGCAGAAGGTTTCAAGTTCCCTCCCTGGCTTATTCAAGATAGGGCTGAGAGAAATTCCTGCCTGCAACCTTGGAGAAGCCGCTGCCAGTCTGTGAAGACAATACTGAGCTAGATAGACCAATGGTCTGACTCAGTAGTATATGGCAGCTTCCTATGTTCCGATGTACCCTCTGCCTCTCCAGGTTCTTCTTTTCTTTGGGTCCTTGCTGCCGCCACTACCTCCTCAGTACCAGCCTGAAGACCCCAGTAAGGACAGCTCAGGGCTTGCGCTTTAGGAATCAGTGGCCTCTGACCCTTTGATGGTTGACTGATTAACACAGGCCTGGAGTCTGTGGGTCTCCCACTTACAACCCCAACCAAAAGGGCTGAAAGAAAGGCCAGCACTTATAGGATCTGGCAAACTAGAGCTGATGGACTGAAGAAAAAAAACCTGACTGCTCTTGTCAAGTTTTTGCAGGTGACAGGAAGAGGGAATTCAGCACAGCTACCAGCATTGGTAGTACCTAGTAATGAAAAGGCTGAGATAGACTGTGCCCTTGCACTACCAGTCGCTACTGCCGCTATGTCCATGAGTCTAAGAGGAGGCATCCTTTTCAACATCAATTTTCCAAGTCATTACCAACAAATTACTAAGAACATAATCTAACAGTGAGCAGCATCCAGACTAATGTTGCCTTCCTCTTTCATTAGAACTTTGCCCATATGCAACTGTTTTTGCTAAACCCCTCCTTCCCGCTGCAGGCTCCGAAATATGTTCCTGAGGGTTCCCCAGTCTGGGGCACAGTGTGTGGTGAGGCAGCAGAGGGAAGGGGTGCTTGGCAAAAATTGCACCACACAGACAACTTCCTATCTAACACAAGAGTTAGGGTTAGCCAGAAACACTGCCCAATGTTTAAGATTAGCCTGTAATTTCGCTTTTAAAAGAGAGATTTGGAGTGAAGGACGAAAATCTGAAGGAGAACCTGCCTCTCTGTTACCCAGAGAGAAGATTACACTTTACTTATGAGGTGTTCCTGCTATCAGTAAGGATCTGTGTTTTAAATGACACATTGACAGAGAGACCTGGGGTTCCATTCAGCTTTTGAGGACAGAAGAGATTGCATTGGGAGTGGGGAGCAAAATTCAAAGCCAGATCCAATGGTTTGCTCCTGGATATAAAGGTAAAGGTAAAGTGTGCCATTGAGTCGATTTCAACTCCTGACGCCCACAGAGCCCTGTGGTTGTCTTTGGTAGAATACAAGAGGGGTTTACCGTTGCCTCCTCCCATGCAGTATGAGATGATGCCTTTCAGCATCTTCCTATATCGCTGCTGCCAGATATAGCACCAGCGGGGATTCGAACCGGCAACCTTCTGCTTGTTAGTCAAGCATTTCCCCGCTGCGCCACTTAAGATAAAGCTCTTGGATATAGTCAACAGTAAATTGCAAAGAGCAATGTTTATTAAGAGCATGTTTTTACTCCTCATGCTACCCAGATAAGATATGTGCTCTCGAGATATAACATGGGGCATTGCTGTGACTTCCTTCCCCCAGAAAGTTAGCTCCTCATCAAAGTCCCCCTGAACATGCATGGATTCCATAACAGATACAGCCAAAGGCATTTGAGCTGGGGCTGTGCACGAAGCATTTTGTGCAGCCACTGGAGTGGGGTGGGGTGGGGAGAGAGTGGTAGCTTCAAAAGGAGTCTTACCTGCTCTTCCACTGCCCCCGCCACCCCACTGCAGTGCTGTAGGTTCTAGAAAGCCGCGCTGCACCGCACAGCTGTTGTGCTGCTCTCAGCAGCCTGTGCATTGCATCAGCACACACATGGCCTTTTGCATGGTCAGCATAGTGTTGCCACACATGCGTGGCAGCCATGTGAGTGCCAATGCCACACGTGGGTTGCTTGGAGCAGCAACCGCAGCCGTGTGGCGTGGATTTTTAGAACCAACAACACTGTGGTAGAGCAGCAGGTAAGACCTGCGTGCCTCCTTTTAAAGCTACCGCTCACCCCTTGCTGAAATGATTTGGCTGCGGCAGCATGCATTATTTCGGTGCCTTTGTAATGAGGCACCGAAACTATTCGGGCACATCCCTAATTAGAGCTCTTCAAACCTATCTTTATTTGGGGTAGTTATGAATGGCAGCCATAGGCAAAACTGGGGGGGCAGCCAGTGTTATGTTGCTCCCCACCCCATCCCAAATTCATGGATTTTAAAAAAATTATTATTATTTAACCTGTAGCCCCTTTGGGGGGCTTCCTAAAGGCCGCGGTGGGGGGGAGTCTGCAAAGGTTCCCCCTCCCCCCCCACCGGCCTCTTAGATCACTGCCACAGCACATCCCGGGCTGATTTCCAGGCCTGTTTAGGCCTACAAAGATCAGTGTGGCGGCCATTTTGGAGATTGCCACACATGTTCAAAAGGCCTCTGCGAGGCCTGGCAAGGCATAGGACCTCACAGTGACCATTTGAGCATGTGTGGTGCTATTTAAAAAAAAAAAAATTAAAAGGCTGCTGAAAACAAAAATGGCCACCGCACATGCTCAAATGGCCTCTGCAAAGTCTAAATTTTTCCCTGATCTAGGGAGTCAGAAGAATGCAAAGTCTTTGGCAAGGGACCCGAGTATTTAAAAAACAGATATAAATGGCACAAAAGTAAGTGGACAAAACATCCCTTAAAAAGACAACATTGGTTTAATACCTTGTAAGCTGGCAAAACTGAAGGAGGGGGGGAGAGGCAAAGAATAAAATGGAAATATTATCTCACATGCTGTTTAATTCTCTATACAGAGCTCTAACGTGTGTGGTGCATTTTTTTTAAAACTGTTGTAAGAATTCACACTCAGAAATGTTGCATTTGCAATGTATTGCCATCCCTGTGTTGTGCAGTCTTACCATACTGAGAAATGGCTAGTCTTTTAAAATAAGTGCTTCATGTGCTGCAAATCATTTCCTTCAATTTAGCTGAGTTGTACTTGGGTTTTTATTGCCTGTGCGCATCCCAAGTAGATTTGCTCAAGTTTCCTTGCCTTCTAAAAAAAGTTATATTTCAGAATGTCTTTTTAAAATAATCAGTGCAACTTCCTTTTTACTTTGAACACAATTGTTTTTAAAAGACACATTGAATAGGCATGCTGTGATTCCAATTGACTAGTGCATTTGATAACCTTGACGTAAAGTTTACTGTCCAGTCTGCCTGTTGCCTGCCTCTGTATTGAACAAGGGAGGTGTAACTTATCCAAGACACCATATTTGTGTGCCTACTTGGTTCATTTATGGCAGAGCTCACTTTTGAAAGGGTTGTAATGCTATGAAGGTGGCTGGTGTCCTCCATCCAATACACACTATCACAGGCTATATGCTCTTACTACCTTAGTATCTGTCACAGCGACAGATAGGAAATGGAATATGTGTGCAATAGAATTGGGTTTTTTGTTTTGTTTTTACCTTTATACCCTGGAACCTGAGAGGATGGGGCAGAGGCAACCTTTTACCAAATCTTTGCAGTGTGGCAGAGACAGAAAATTGGTAGATTATTGTTATAAATTCTTTCTCTCTCACACACACATACCATTTTTCTGATTCGAATATCACACTGTTTTGCTGTTCTGTGGCTAGTTGCAACTTCCACCTTCTTCCTGATCAGGCTGCTGGATCCAAGCCTACTGTAAGCTGCTGGATAATTTCAGATTGTTGGGGGCCCCTAGGATTTCCCATTGCAACTATCTCCCTTTAAGGCAAAGGCTGTTTGGACAGAAAAAAAACCCATCCCTGAATTTCTTGGAAGCAGCTACCTGTAGTGAGGTGTGCTGAGGTGGCAGAGCATTTGCTAAAGAGAGCTTTCACTGCTTAGCTCTGTGGAGGCATGCCCAGCACATGGATGTGCTGCGTTTCCTTGGGAAGGCGACTGGCATATATGTGCCGCATGTGTGGTTGTATGTGTGTGTGTGTATGCATGTGTGTGTTGCTTACAACCTGTTTCTCCTGCAAGTGTCTGAACTTGTATTTTTGAGCTGATATTATGGTATAGTTATTTGAAAGATGGGTGTCAGATGTTTGGACAGGGGCGCAATTTCAGTGCTTGCCCTAGGCACTATTTTCCCTAGATACGCCCCTGATGGCAGCTCATCCTGCAATTTTTTGCTTGTGCTGACAGTGGTGCATTACAGGTGAAACTTGAAAAATTAGAATATCGTGCAAAAGTTCATTAATTTCAGTAATGCAAATTAAAAGATGAAACTGATATATGAGATAGACGCATTACATGCAAAGCGAGATAAGTCAAGCCTTAATTTGTTATAATTGTGATGATCATGGCATACAGCTCATGAGAACCCCAAATCCACAATCCCAGAAAATTAGAATATTGTGAAAAGGTTCAACAGTCTAGGCTCCAGGTGTCCCACTCCAATCAGCTAATCAATCCATAACACCTGCAAAGGGTTCCTGAGCCTTTAAAAGGCCTCTCAGTCTGGTTCATTAGGAATCACAATCATGGGAAAGACTGCTGACTTGACAGTTGTGCAGAAAACCATCATTGACACCCTCCATAAGGAGGGAAAGCCTCAAAAGGTAATTGCAAAAGAAGTTGGATGTTCCCAAAGTGCTGTATCAAAGCACATTAATAGAATGTTATGTGGAAGGGGAAAGTGTGGAAGAAAAAGGTGCACAAGCAGCAGGGATGACCGCAGCCTGGAGAGGATTGTCAGGAAAAGGCCATTCAAAAGTGTTGGGGACTTTCACAAGGAGTGGACTGAGGCTGGAGTTAGTGCATCAAGAGCCACCACACACAGACGGATCCTGGACATGGGCTTCAAATGTTGTATTCCTCTTGTCAAGCCGCTCCTGAACAACAAACAACGTCAGAAGCATCTTACCTGGGCTCAAGAAAAAAAGAACTGGTCTGTTGCTCAGTGGTCCAAAGTCCTCTTTTCTGATGAGAGCAACTTTTGCATCTCATTTGGAAACCAAGGACCCAGAGTCTGGAAGAAGAATGGAGAGGCACACAATGCAAGATGCTTGAAGTCCAGTGTGAAGTTTCCACAGTCTGTGTTGATTTGGGGAGCCATGTCATCTGCTGGTGTTGGTCCACTGTGCTTCATTAAGTCCAGGGTCAACGCAGCCGTCTATCAGGAGATTTTGGAGCACTTCATGCTTCCTTCCGCAGACGAGCTGTATGGGGATGCTGACTTCATTTTCCAGCAGGACTTGGCATCTGCCCACACTGCCAAAAGTACCAAAACCTGGTTCAATGACCATGGGATTACTGTGCTTGATTGGCCAGCAAACCCGCCTGACCTGAACCCCATAGAGAATCTATGGGGCATTGCCAAGAGAAGGATGAGAGACATGAGACCAAACAATGCAGAAGAGCTTAAGGCCGCTATTGAAGCATCCTGGTCTTCCATAACACCTCAGCAGTGCCACAGGCTGATAGCATCCATGCCACGCCGCATTGAGGCAGTAATTGCTGCAAAAGGGGCCCAAACCAAGTACTGAATACATATGCATGCTTATACTTTTCAGAGGTCTGATATTGTTCTATTCTACAATCCTTGTCTTCTTGGTTCCATGTAATATTCTAATTTTCTGGGATTGTGGATTTGGGGTTTTCATGAGCTGTACGCCATGATCATCACAATTATAACAAATTAAGGCTTGACTTATCTCGCTTTGCATGTAATGCGTCTGTCTCATATATCAGTTTCACCTTTTAATTTGCATTACTGAAATTAATGGACTTTTGCACGATATTCTAATTTTTCGAGTTTCACCTGTACTTCACGGTCCCTCTCCTCGAATCTCTAGTGCCTTGATTCTACATGGACCTTCTGTAATCTCCCAGAGGGTGTGTGGTCTTGCCCTTGCCCTTTCTGACCCTCAGTGAATGGTCAATTGCCTGCTGCAGCAGATAGCCAGCATCCTCCCTCTCTCCCTCATTTGGCCATACCACCACTCTTCTAAAGACGGAGTGTGCAGATATCCATGTTGGATATCTGTATGAATGACTGCATATGCTTTCATTTTAAAAGTCAACCTGGTTGGAGGCACCCATCAAACACAGGGTACAGAGAGGAAGGCATTGGACAGAATGTATGTATGTGTGCAGATCTGAACATGTGTACACTGTGCCTTGATTTTATGTGTGTTTAGAACATAATGTGTGATCGGAATCTGTGGACACCAGTGCCATTATCCATCACAAAAATAACAAGTTTTGATTTTGCATGTACCTTTATCTGCATACAGTATATCATAGAACCATTTTCTTTTTAAGGAATGTGTAATGGAATTGCTGAAGAGACTCCAGCTAAGTGCCTTGAAAACTTTGAAAATGATGTTTTTATTCCGGCTGCACCATGCAGCATCCTAGATGAATCATTTAATTTTGAAACTTTATTTTCCCTGTCTGTCCTATAGGAACATTCATATGTTCCTGTCTCAAAGGAAAGTTTTGATGCTGTATTAATGGAGCTAAATTTCTTTAACATGTTTGGTGAGCAGTTCAAAAATGAAAATTAAACAGTGAATACTACCAATTGGAAGTGGATCAATTTGGATTCAACCTGTAAATCTCATTTTTAAATCCTCAAATAAATGACGGCTCTCTTATTCAGAGGTGAATATGCTAGCTGAGAAGGAATGTAGCAGAAAATGCCATTCTGAGCACATTCTTTATGAACTTTCTGCCCCTGGTGCATTCTGACACATTACAGTGCAGCAAGTGCTAAGTACTACCACCAAAGAACAGGGGGAAAGGCAGCGTGATAATCAACTCATTCACTATTCCACAGAGTATAGACTGGATACACAAAGGCTCGCTATAATGATTGCTCCACCAGTGCCGCTTTATTTGTAGAGATCAGCAACAGCTCGCTAAAGTCTCTATAAAACAGAGCCTGAATGTTGTGTGAAAACAAGCAGCAGGGAATCCGGAATGGTTTGCACACTACAAGCCGGATGGCATCTTCTGACCTCACACAGGGCAGCATTGCTATTGCTTGGGTGATTCGCAGGAGAAATCAATTGAACGCTCTAATGATGGCTTCAGAAGGGAATGAAAGGGAATGAGCTGGAGACCACGGAGGTGGTAACAGGCACAGCAGTTGAAAGATGCAAAAGGAATGCAAGAAATGGTTTGTTGACTTTGGCTTTGCCACCTGTATCATGGGAGACATTTGGACACCCCAGGGTATTTGATGACACAATTGAAGTGATGAAACCCAGCTAGGATTCCATTTGGCTCACCCAGGGTCTCCAGTCAGGAGATCCAGAAGTAGCTATATGGGATCAGAGAGTTGTGCTTCAACATCCTCCGTGACAGAGGTTCCCAATCCTGAGTCCTCAAATATTGTTGAACTACAACTCCCATCATCCCCAGCCACAATGGCTGAAGTATTTAAGGATCCCATGCTTTATTCCAACCTTTTCTTGGCATTACCAAATTCTGTTGTGCAAATTGGAAAGAACATGTTTATACTAATCTCGGCTAACTGGGATAAGGCACCTTTTAAAGTGGTGGCTCTCTTCTATTTAGCAGGGGAGAGCAACTGGCTGTCACTAGTATCTACATTGTGTAGGGCAGGGCTGCTCAACTTTGGCCCTCCTGCAGATGTTGGCCTACAAATTCCATAATCCCTGGCTATTGGCCAGTGTGGCTGGGGATTATGGGATTTGTAGTCCAAAAACAGCTGGGGGGCCAAGGTTGAGCAGGCCTGGAGAAGGGTTTTTTGTTTGTAGATTGTAAGCCCCTTTGAGACAGGGAACCATCTTCTTATTTTTATCCCTTTCCCTATGTAAATTGCTTTGAGAAGTTTTTCATTGAAAAACAGTTTATACATTAATTAAAAATATATTTAAAAGCTTGGAGTTTAGAAAGCCTTTCCCCTCCCTGCCTCTCATGACAGGGGATATACATGGAGGACAACTTACACTGTGTATCAGAAAGTACCGATTGTTTCACCTTGTCCCAGCTGTGCAAAGAACCTTTCTGAAGGGTGATTTCCAGCTTATATGGCATTAGACCTCTGAAGAGCAATCAATCTGGAATCAATTCAGGAACTTGCAGATACAAGTTATCTGTTCTTGTTTATTCACAATGATGAGAAGGGTTTAATTAATATAATACATATTGGTCAATGCTTTGCATTTAAACCCTACCTTTCCCCCATTGGTCAATCAATAAGTATTTTAATCTTTCTCCCCTTTTAAACATGTTTTAAAGTCTCGCAGAACAAGAGTAGCAGATTTCACAATCATTAATTGCTATTATCAGCCTTTTCATTTCCCAAACATCAGCAGTTTCTATAAATTCCACTTTTATCCCTGTGCTAAATTACCTTATTCTTTTACATTACTTAGCTCTGTAGGCACTTGCTAACAAATGAGGAAAGATTCCATTAAGCCAACAGTGGCAACTGACCTTAAAACACACACACACCCCTGCTCTTAAACTTTGAGTTCAACAATGAGAGAAGTTCATAGAATCATAGTAAAAGAGTTTGAGGGTGCCGGGTAGGCCATGTAGTCAAATCCCCTGCCCAGTGCAAACAGTTCCTAGTTTTAAGCTTTTAAAATATATTTTAATTTGAAACTTTAAAAAAAAAATATGGTTTAGTCAGGTATTTAAACTTAACTTGTTTAACTTCATTAGTCTTATTTCACATTGTATCCAGGGGTGTAGCTATAATTGAGCGGATGGGTTCAAAGAACCCAGGCGCCCCCAGCTCCTGAGAGCACCCCAGCTCCACCCCTCCTATCTTTCTCATTATCTCCCTCATTCTGAGGGGCCATCGGGGAGAGGAGTGAACACGGGCCTCCTCTCCCCTAGTATCTATTTTATTAATGGTGTGAGCCACCCTGAGCAGTAGTGTACTGGAGGGGCAGGGTATAAATATTTTAAGTAAACCCAAACAGGTGGCTGTGTCCAGGGAAATCTCAGCCCCCCACCCCGCAGGTAAATGGTTCTATTCTTGAGTTGCTCTAGCCATTAAGAGATTTCTCCTAATCTTCACCTGAAATCTGTTCTTCTGTAACTTCAGCACATAAATGCTAGTCTTGCTCTTGGCGCTAGCAGTGAACGAGTCTTTGCCTTCATCTATGTGACAGCCCTTCACATGTCTGAAGAGGGGCATCATTGCCCCCCTCAGTCTTCTCTTGTTCAGGCCAGGCATATCTAGTTCCTTCACCCTTTCCTCCTAGGACTTGTTTTCCAAACCTTTAACCATCTTTGTTGCCCTCTAAATCCATCCCAGTTCTTCTACACTTAAAAAAAAAAAAAAGCAGTGTCCAGAACTTAACATGATAGCAAGCTGCGTAGCAGTCCAGGACAGGCTGCTGCTGTGTTCTCCACCACTGCCCTCCCCCCATCATCATGCCGACACAGGGGGTGCTGGACAGGTAGTGCTGGACAGGAGCATGTGGAGGTCCCCTCACCCTCTCCTGCCTGTGCACTTGCTTTGCCGGACAAGGGGCCTACCGCACATTCCTTCCCAGTGCTGGCCTTGCCCCCTGCATCTTTGTGATGATGCAGGGGGACGGGCATGGCTGGCCCACAGTAGCGCACCTGGCCTCTGTGCTGGGGTGGGTCAAGGGAGTGCGGCGGCAAAGAACACCCTGGGAGGGCAAGGGTTACAATGGCAATCCCCCCGGGCCTCCTTGGTCCAGATATATTTGTTATCATTCTTGTTCCATTGTCCCTACATCTGGGCACAATACCCCACAATACCCTGAGTAGTTTAGGATAAAGTGAAATCATTCTTTTTCTGGACTTAGAAACTATGGTTCTGTTGACACAAATTGTGATGATGAATAAGCTATGGAAACCTCATTACCTTCTCTCTCAGCCTAACCTACTTCACAGGGCTGTTGTGAAAGAGAAACTCAAGGATGTAGTAGACCGCTCTGGGCTCCTTGGAGGAAGAGTGGGGATATAAATGTAATAATAATAATAATAATAATAATAATAATAATAATAATAATAATAATAATAATAATAAAGAGCACCTCAACACCATAGGGGCCACAGAAATCACCATCAGCCAATTACAAAAAGCAGCTTTACTGGGAACAGCCTATATTCTGCGACGATATCTATAACCATTGACAATAAAATTCTGGCATCCCAGGTCCTTGGGAAGGACTCGATGTCTGGATAAAACAAACCAGTCAATAACACCTGTCTGACTGTGTAAACAAGAAACAACAACACTTTAACTTGTGTTTGAAACTGTGAATAGAGCAGAATACAGTGGCCACTTGATCCTCAATACCTACTCTGCCCTCTCTCTCTGCCTTGAGCCTGGGGCAATACTGTGACTTTCAATAGTGTATTGCCACAGCAGTAAGTAAGCCAATTATTTGATAGGGAAGAAACTTTTAGAAATGGGCGGAACTAGTCACTTCTTAGATTTGTATGTTGATATGCTAATACTGAGTGAGTTTCAGCGAAGTGACATTTTAATTTAAATGAAAGTTAAAACCTTGGGAAGAGTGCAAACAATGGCCAATATCCAGACATACCTTGTACCAACATACCTTGTACCAACATTCAGGGTTGTCTGTCCTCCAGTCCCCAGGGTCAAGTTTCAGCAGTTAGATGTAGAGAAAAGGGGGGAAATAACCAGAAATAATATCCTATCTCGCATCACAGAAAAACCTGGTGCATTGGCATAGGCTTAGTCTGGATGTCAGCCAGTGGAAATAAATGTGTCATCTCTCAATTCCTTGTGCCCTGTTGTGATCTCCAGTATTAACTATTAATATAAGCCACTTTGGAAGGCTATCCAAGCTGAAGAGTGGTATATTAATATATATACACCAAATATTAATTAAAATAATGATCAAGAACAGCCCCTTCACATTTGTAAAGCAGACTTCTAACGGGGACAAATATAGATGGATTGCTTACAGCTTGAAAGACCACGAGCAGAGGCTGGACAGCTATCTGTTGGGGATACTCTAGCTCTTAATTTCCTGCATCAAGCAGAAGGTTGGAAGGGATGGCTACAAGACCGCTCCAACTTTATGAAGAATGCCCCTCTGCTTAAAACCACAGTCAACTCACCATGGTGGAGACAACCCAGTCAAGAAAGGCTTCTTGGAATCAGAGGCCTTTTAGACTGTTTTGAAATTTGGAATGCCTTTCAGTGACCAGGATTAACTGGCTCAATGGGGTTGCCCTTCACTTTCATTTTATTTTTTTGCCTTTCTTGTTTCTTTACAATACTGCTCTATTAGCACAAACACTTCTGCTTTTGGAATTCTGCTGCGTGTTTTACAGAAATACAAAATGCCTTACAAACAAACAAAAAATTAAAAGTGGAAAGACAACAGTTTAATATAAACTCGCTGGGCCAGGTGCAGAGCACCTGCGCTTCTAGTTTCCCCCGCCCGTCCGCCACTGCCAATTTCTTTCCCAGTCCGCCTACCACCATTGCCATTTTCTCTCCCACCCGCCTCTGCTGTCATTTTGTCCTCCCAACTCCCACTGTTTTGTCCCCCTTGCTGCCATTTTGCCCCCGCCACCATTTTGTTTCCCGCCTCACCTCCAGCGCTGCCGCTTTCCTCTTCCCCTGCCAGCAGCTTGCTCACGAACTCTCACAAGAGCTGCCATGCATGGGATTACAGGCGAGTACACCTAAGAGAAATATAGATAGATAGATGGATAGATAGATAGATATTCTACTTTCATGTGAATGGTTTGTTTTTGCTTTTAAGTATTGTAAACTTACTTTGAGTCCTCAGGGTGGTGCAGATGAGTGAATGTTCAGTTCAGCACAGAAAAGATGGCTTCTCTGTCAGATGAGAAAGAGAAAGGAAGAGAGCAGGTAGACACAGAATGAAAAATAGAAGTGGAATCAGTGGGCCACAAATGGAAGAATGGAAGATTTTCTGAAATTTCCACCCTCAGGTTCCTAAAGGAAATGGCCCATTTTCTAATTTTCACAAAAGAACAGGCACCCTAACCTTGTATGTAGCCCTTTGACCTTGCACAGCTCTTTTACCTAGGGGTTGTTTGTGACATCACTGTCTCCAAATTGGACTTAAAGCATCTATCTCTTTTGATGTATAAAAATGACTAGCAGCTTCTCAAAAGAAATAAGTTTGTATTCTAATAGTTCACATGTTGAACTGTAACTACTTGGTGAACTTTATACGAGAGGTTCTTCCAGACTCAGACAGTAGGCGAAGCCATTTCAGTTATTAAAAAGAATCTTCTTTTTCTTCTTCTTTTTCTGGAAGGTCCAGCACCAAAAGGAGAAACTCCTCCCCTTTCAAATTATGTATCTTTATAGCACAATTCTTTCTGGCTAGGAGGAAAACTTCAGACACTTTTTCAAATAACCCCAACTGTTTAATCTGTACCCTTCAGGGAGTCCTGCTGTGTGTGTACGTGAGTGAGAAACACTTTGGTTGAAATACGAACTATCTTTGGACTTGGCTTGGCCCTCTCTAAAAGTAGCAAGAGACGACGACTCATTTCCATTATAGAGAGTGGCATTACATGGCTCATGAACCTTTATTCTTCCTTAGCTTGGACAGGAACTTCTGCTCACTGGGGACTGTCGGAGGAAAATGCACACAAATTCCTTTTGCAAAAATTAGATCAGCTAACTTGGCTATTTAACTTTACTTACGTAGCAAAGTGGCAGCTTTTGATCTTAATTTATAGCAAACAGATCTGCCTGGGCTTTTCTTGAGAGGTCTTATTCATCACCTCCTTTTAAAATTTACTCTTAGTGACAATCTAAAACCAGATCAGTCAGGGTGTTCTCCCTTAGGTTTTAAGTAATTTGTTTGGAATCCCAACAAATCTAATATCCCAATAGTAATGTTCATTGATCTCACTATGTTTCCCAGTGTGGTGACTAACCAATCAGTCAAGTATACAAGCACAATCCCCAAATTGCCTAAATACTCAGAAAATACTATGGTAGAATCAATGCTGCTAGGGGAAAATCTTTTACTCCAGGTGAAGCTATGCATGATACAAATCAGATTAAGCATTTCCAGGTTTCTTAACTTTTCCCTAGATGCTGGGAATTATTTGCCTTGCCTGATATATTTAAAGATGATTACTGTCTATTAGGGGTGTGTACGGAACTGCTCTGGGTGGTTTGGTTTGAGTCTGAACCGGACTTGAACTGAACCGCCCAGTTCTGTTGAATGGGCCAGCAGTTCAGTTCATGTCTAGAACCAGAGTCGAACCAGGCCCACACTGGCTCAGATGATGCGGGGGAAGGCTGGTGGGGCCCAGCAGAGCCAGCCACTCGCCCGCTGCTGCCCCTGAGGACCTGCACTGCTGCAGGTAAGGTAACCTCCTGTCCTCCCCCCATCCAGCCTTTTTAACCCCTGTAGGGTTCCTCCGTGGTGCTTGTAAAGGGGAATCCTTACCAAGTTCTCCTTTACAAGCACTAGAACCAGTCAAAACCATTTTGGAGGGTTGGGCCAGTTCAAGCTCAGACCACTGGAACCGGGTCAGTTCGACTCAAACCAGTTTGTACATCCCTACTGTCTATGAGTTTGCTTATCCTCTCTTTAAAAAAAATGCAATGGGATGTTGCTATTGTGTTAGTTACATCACTGGAGTGCAAAATCAACATCTTATCAAGAGCACCCTGAAAGGTTGGAAAAGTCTAACCAATATGCTATGGGAGAGGCTGAAGCATGCCCTGAAAAATGCAATGGCAGATGCCACTGGTGGATGCCATGTAGGATACGTCTGCCATTTTACACCCCTTTTTGCTGAGATTACTGTTGTAAGAGATTACTGTTGCTCATTGTTCTGGGAGCTCTTGGAGAAAATACAAATCTTTTTTTTACTATGGAGTGCTTCCAGTTTTAATTCAGAAAATACAGTGCCCAATATAAAAAGTTTAGAAAACACTGCAATAAAGTCTGGTATTCTTCCCACCCATTACTGTCTCTCTCCATCATTTTTGCATAGGAGAAAACCTGTAGACCTTAAAAAATATTGCTTCTCTCCTTGATGTCTGCCAGGATGTCTGCAAGTATGTATGGATCTCCCATGTGCTTTGCCCTTTCCCACTCAATTTAGGGCATCAAGCTTCTGTTAGTGTCAGGTGACCAACACCTCTGGAACACAAAGAGCTTATTCACATGACCACATTTCTCATCATGGCACTGTGAAAATTGCAACCCAAACCAAATACATATTGTATAAACAAGTATATAATTCTTAATACATTTCAAGCTGCATGACCCTCAGACACAAATGAATGGGTGTTAAGAAGCACTTCCAAGGAAAGTAGAGACTGGTGAAAATCATCCCACCCCCACCTGCATTATGGAACTCTACAGTACTAAAAACTGTAGTGGTGCTTTGTACACAGTGCCTCCACATGGTTATTGAGAATGTCAGTCACTATTTTTAAAAATCCTGAAGAAGGGTTTTAAGGGCTCAAAAATATAGGCTTTAAAGGGGGAGGGGTATTTGTGCTCCAATTTTCAGCCGTTCCCTCTTCATGCTGCAGTTCCCCACATCACCTGCCATCCCATTCCACAGGGTCCCCATTTCCCAGGAGCAGATTTTCAGGGCACTGCAGAAGAAAAAGGGAGGCAGGAAAGGTCCATTCTATGAATTTAACTCTGTTTTTATGGAACAGAAACAATAAAGTCATAACAATTGTATCTGCTTTCATGTGCAGAGGTTTATTGTCCAATTATACTGCCTTTTAAGTTGTGTCATGAGTAGGTACAACCATCTTCATCTGTGTGCAATTGCAATCACAATTTAGCTATCACAGACACTAACCTCAAAGGAATGCAGTGCCTATTAGGGGTGTGCATGAATCAGATTCTGCAATTGGATTTGAGATTGAATCGAATAGCAGAATCATCAAATTGATTAATTGAAAACAGTTGGCTTGGCCGGCTGTCTCAACGAATCACCCCAATCGATTCAGGTGATGAGCACCATTTTGAGCCCATTTTGCTTGAAAAATGGGCCTCACAACGGTGCTTCTTTCTGGGGAGAGCTGGTCTACAAATTGGGGCTCTGCCGGATTTAGTGCATCAGCCCACCTCAGAGGAGTGGTCTATTGGGTAAATCAGTCCTTCAAGGCAGGCAGACGTGCTAATTTTGGAGTGGAAGGCTGGTCTACTTGCTGATCCCAGTTGGTAGACCAGCTCTCCCTCGAAAAACGGGCCTCAAAATGGTGCCATTTTTCTGGGGAGAGCTGGTCTACTAATTGGAGTCGGCAGGTAGACCAGCGCTCTCTTCTGGACTTAGTGTATCTGCCCACCTCAGAGGACTGTTCTCCCTGGGGTGGGGGGAAATCACAGTTTTGGGGCTTGTTTCCCCAACAAAATGGACCTCAAAATGGTGCTCGAATCACATGAATAAATTTGGGTTGAATCAGGGATGATTCTCTTAGACCCCGAATAGGGCCCTCTATTTTGAGGGTGATTCAATTAGAGGTCAAATCAGCAAATTGCCCCCAATTCGACCTGAATCAATTTGAGGTCAAATCAAATTGCACATTCCTAGTGCCTATGATTTGGAAACAAATTCTGAAGTACTTCTGAAAACTACCTCTTGAGCTTGTTTTATGATCTTGACAAGGGTAGGATTTATAATCCTACAACCTAATCCTATGCATATGTACTTAGAAATAAATAGGGCTTATATCCTAGGAAGTATGCTTTGTTTTGCACCCTTAGCACTTGGAAGTAAATACTATTGAAATACATGGGACTTACTTCTAAATAAATATGGATAGGAGCAGCGTGTTTACTCAACTGTAGATGTTCACAGGGGCTGCCAGATCATTCTCTAACAGGACCTCAACTAATCTTTAAAGCTAGATCAGAGGTTCTCAACCTTTGTCCATTGTGGCAGGGTAAGATGGGATATTTTATACAAAATCTAGTTACCCAGGATTGACAATATCTAAGCTAGATGGTAGAAACAAACTTTGGCCATGAACATTTGTTGAGATTAAGTGGTTCATACCATTATAATGAAAACAATTTGTACCCTTGTTTTGTTCTTGCTTGATATGCAAACCAATCTGCAATGGATGAAATTGATTTTCTGGAAATACCCTCAGGTAGGGCTGAAAATGCCTCCCTGCCATTTCCTTCTTGCAACATACAGTGTTTGAAAATGTATCTGCAGAGAGATATGGATGGCTGTAGCTCTGTTGAAAGTGCACTAAATTATAAACCCAGGGTTTTCTCTGAATAGGTTGTGTCGACTCTTGGTGACCACAGAGCCATGTGGTTCTTCTTTGGTAGAATACAGGAGGGGTTTACCATTGCCATCTCCCGCGTAGTGTGAGATGATGCCTTTCACATCTTCCTATATCGCTGCTGCCCGATATAGGTGTTTCCCATAGTCTGGGAAACAT
Organism: Hemicordylus capensis; assembly: GCF_027244095.1. Lineage (NCBI taxonomy): Eukaryota > Metazoa > Chordata > Lepidosauria > Squamata > Cordylidae > Hemicordylus > Hemicordylus capensis. Next base: position 118,840,143 of record NC_069658.1, on the reverse strand, counting down.
CCCTTCCTGCCATTTCCCATAGTCTGGGAAACATACCAGCGAGGATTTGAACTGGCAACCTCTTGTTCCCTAGGCAAGTTACTTCCCTGCTGCGCCATTAGGTGGCTATTGCCTCTGCATAATGTACATGAAATGACCCTGAGACACCTGTAATGAGGGAGCAGAATGCACCAGTGTTTGGGTTAGCAATGATTTTTGTGTGCCTTTGAATATAATAGGAAGTTGCTGTTTATTCCACAATATGGTGCCCCTGTTTGTACAGTCTTTTAATTGTGGCATGTGCTCAATCCGCAACTGAGTACATCAAAACATACTTCAATCAATCAATCACAAAGTCTACTTATTCTGTATCCATGATTGCAATATATGTGATGCTTTTGTAACCCTTCTCACACATAGTCAAATTATTTCAAAATTTTTATTATTTGTCTTAACCAAATGTAAATGGTTTTTTTGGGCTGAAGCTGACGAACAACTTTATTTCCTGTTAGAAAAACAAGATGAAAAGCTGCAGGCATGTCCTAAGGCACCCTTACAAAGAACGACAGGAACTCATTCCTGTGTTCCCTCAGGCTTCTAAATTTCGTATGCACTTCTGCAACTTTATTTATTAACGTGGAAAACACACCCATTGAGCCTCAGATGAACTAGCAAACATGAAAAATGAACTCGACCTACAAATTCTACCAGTATCTTAGAAGACTCACGATCACAGAGAGCCGCCTAGGGAAGGGTGAGCGGGGAGAGCGGGCTTAGCCTGCTCTCCCCACACATGAGCAGCAGTCTGCTCTGGGCGGCCACAGCGGCCGCCCACACAACTGCCAGCTCAGTCACATAGCCAGCAGGCGCTGGGGAGTTCGGGGGCTGCGCAGCCCCCGGAAGCTCCCGTATTCCCTGTGCGAGCACACAAGGCATACTGGAGAGACCCCCGAGCCAGGAGGCTGCTTTTCAGCCTCCCGGCTGGGGATCTAATCATGAGTAGCTGCGGCACGGAGCCGCACTGTGGCTACTCACAATTTTTAAAACCAGGTTTGCAGAGTGCTCGCTCCACAAACCCGGTTTAAGGGGCAGGCTAACGAAGCGGGCTAGCCACTTGTAAGCCACCGGGCTTGCCTGTGAGCCCAGTGGTTTACACGAGCAGCAAAAATCGGACTAGGCTCTCCTAGCCCGATTTTTGCTGCTCGTGGGTAATCGCTCCAACAGAGATTTCCTTGCAATTTTAGTTCCAGAAGTAGTAAATATCTACTACTTCAAATCAGATAGGGTTCAGAGTTAAACTAATATGGTTGTTAGACAATGTGAACATAGTGAGGCTCTCCACACAAGCAGTGTGGAGAGCCGGATAGGGTTAGGCAAGGAGAGCCGGCCAAGCCCACTCTCCTTGCACAGAAACACCCACGGAGCCCTGGGTGGCCGGATCGGCCACCCACACGATTACAGGCTCCGACACAGAGCTGGTAGGGCCTGCAGGGACTGGATGCCGCCCGGCCACCAGAAGTCCCAGGATGCCCCCCCGTGCGAGTGCGTGGGACATCCTGGGGAGACCCCCAAGACCAGGAAGCTTCTTTTAGCCTCCTGGCAGGGGTCTCCTCACAAGTTGCCATGGCGTGGAGCTGCGGCATGGCGACTCACAATTGCCAAAATGGGCTTAGCGGAGCACTCGCTCATTTAAGGGGAGGAACTTAAGCGGGCTAACTGCCGGGAGCTTCACAGCTCCTGGTGGGTTCCCACAACTGCAGCAAAGTGGGCTGGGCTCCCTTAGCCCGCTTTCCTGCAGTCGTGAGAATAGCCTCGATAAATACACTGGTAAAGAAAGAGTAGGAACATAGGAAACTGCCATATACTGAGTCAGACCATTGGTCTATCGAGCTCAGTATTGTCTTCACAGACTGGCAGCAGCTTCTCCAGGGTTGCAGGCAGGAATCTCTCTCAGCCCTATCTTGGAGAAGCCAGGGAGGGAACTTGAAACCTTCTGCTCTTCCCAGAGCGGCTTCATCCCCTGAGGGGAATATATTGTAGTGCTCACACATCAAGTCTCCCATTCATATGCAACCAGGGCAGACCCTGCTTAGCTATGGGGACAGGTCATGCTTGCTACCAGAAGACCAGTTCTCCTCTCCTAAAGTAAAAGTAAAATATGAGTGAATAAACTGTAGTGAAAATCCACTAGAACCAAAGATGTTTCTTGGCTATTTGTCACTGGAAGGCATCTCTAAATCTGTTTTATGCATTTTTTACATGTAACACATTTTTGGATGATGGCAGCTACATTGCTATCACAATGCAAAAGAATATCCTGCAACACCATTCTTGCCAAAAAGGACTGGACAGGTATTTTCATCCACGTTATAACTCATTGTCACAAAGGCTTATACTGAGTGCATGGATCTCCTTAATGGCTACAGTATGTGGTTCAGCTGACATATAAGGATCAGCTGTGCAAGCTGATCCATTGCAATAAAACAGGGGTATACAAGAATGGACCATCAAGAAACAAAAAGAGTTCCTTTCCTTCGGATATTTAAGGGTCTGAATAGTGAAGTGCTCCAAGTCTTCTCCCCCCGCCTCAACATTCTAGAGACCTGCTAATTATAAATAAAATTGATTACAGGTTTGAAAAAACAATGTGCTGGAATTACAAGAAGGCACCAAAACCTTCAGAAGACAAATCTAGGAGCTTGACCTAGGGCAGGGTTTTACACTTGCATGAAAACAACCAAGGAAACTAGTAAGGCACTTAAAGTTTATATAAGCAAGCCTGGCCCAAGTTTTTTCAGAGTGATCCTCTTGAGGATACTTTCTAAAGCTCCTAACACCAGGAGTAACCTGTGCCCAGCAGTTAGCTGCTAACCCTGGAGGATCGGAAGAGGCCTTATAAGCAGAACTGTGTGACCGCCAACTATATTAGCCATTGTCTATAGGAATGAACAGGACAATGTGGTAGGAGAATGTTTTTCATTCTGCACGACAAAGAGAATACATGAGTGTTATTAGCAAATCTAACATGTTACTCTCTTCTGTGTGCAGTGTATTTAAAATCTATAACCCAGTTTTCTCTTCAGTCCCAAAGTGACGAACAACATCTTAAGAACAATGGCCGACATTCTGCACAGCATAACACCAGCACTAGGGACCTGCTGGGGCTGCTGCACATGTGGCAAGCAGCCCCAATGGTGTTGTGCAAGAGGGCACTTGCATAACGACTTAAAACAGCATCCGCACAGTTGCACAGCATTACTTCCTTAATGGAAGTAGTGCCACACAACTGCATGGATGCTGCTTTAAGTCATTGTGAAACAGCGTCAGGGGCTGCCTGTTATGTGCACGGTAGCCAGGTGGGTTCCCTAAGATCGACGTTCCCCTCCATGGAATGTTGGTCAATAAAATAAATGCAATGAAAGCACAATTAATACCAGAAAGACTACACTAACAAACCCTCCAGACTTTAAAATAAATAAATCCCGTCCTAAAGTCTTCACCAATCATCTGAAAGATGAGAGAGGGAGGACAGCGTGAATCTTCTAGAATAGCATGATCCAAAGCCTGGGTGTGGCTACTGATATGATGGCCCTGTTTCGTGTGCTCATCAACCAGTCTATGGAAGTCATTGGCCCACAGAGAAGAGCCTCTATAGAATACTGTATCTTAACAGGCAGCTAGTTTTGTATGGAAGCAGAGTGTACCTAAGTCACCCAGGGCTCAAAACTATGTAGGACTTTAAAAATAACACTGAGCACTTGAAATTGCACCTTGAAGCAAACAGGAAGGCAGTGTAAATGAAGCAAAATACCAGAATATTCTTTCCCATGTGGCCTCACTCCGACATCACTCTAGTTGCAGAATTTTGAACCAGTTGCCTCTTCCAAATGCTTTTCAAGGGCAGTCCCACTTAGGGTGCATTACAGTAATTAAGCTGGTGTGTGACAAGATGCAAGCGATTGTTGGCAAACTGCCTTCTTCAGGAAGGATCGCAGTTGTGCATGCTAGGGTTGCCAACTGTCCTGAATTAAGAGGGATGTCCTTCATTTCAGGGAGGAAATGTTCGTCCCATTCAGCATTTTGGTGGCTGGGGGCGTGCAGAGGCAGGCTGCCAACCAGCATGAGCTCCATAGAGCTCTTTACTTGCTGGCTTTCAGCCTGCAAGCTGCTGCTGCTGCTGCTCTAACTTGTGCTGAGCTGCTCCTGAGGCTCATCCGTCAATCAGCTATGAGGAGGGTGGGCGGGGCTTGCACAGGAGCCTGCCAGGAAGGCTTAGCTGCCCAGTCTTCTCCAAACGCCTGCAGAGGAAGGTAGCAGTTTCTTCCTGTTCTCTTTTCCCCGACCTCAGTTGTGCACACACACAACGGCACTCATCTAAGTTAAGGTTCAGAGGTTGTCTGGGCTGGCCGGGGTGGTGGTGGTAGGAATTCGAAAGGGAGGCATGTGTGGAAAGGTAAAAGGCAAGCAGGGGAGGAAGGAGGAAAGAAAGCAGGCGTATGTTCTCCATGTGGATTTTTCCCACTCTCTCGCTCCCCGCTTCTGTCTTTTCAGTAGTGGAGCGAACCAAAACTGCTATGCTACTCTTGTTGTAGTGCTTTAAAAGAATTAGCAATGACCATTTTTAGTGTGTGTAGCTTTTGAATGGCCGAGCGCTCTCTCTGGCTCCTGTACTGAATTTAAATTTGCCAGAGTTCTTCTTCTCGGTCACTTCAACAACCTCCATTCAGGGAATGGAGGCAATGGGGGTGGGGGGAGGGGAGACTTTTAAAGTTATTTCTTTCCCCTGGTTCTTTTGTGCCCAAAAAGGCATTGCAGTTGTTTAATTTGTGTAAACAAATTGTCCAGATTTAACTTTTTGTCACATTCAATGTATTTTTATGTGTGCTGTTTGTAGTGACTGTAGGGCAGATTTTCACAATACTGAGGCTCTACACACGATCCATGTGTAGAGCCTGGCTTAGCCCACTCTCCCTGCAGACACTCATTGCTGGGTGGCTGAATCAGCTGCACACATGACTACCGGCTCCATCATAGAGCCGGTAGGGGCTGCAGGGATCAGAGGCCGCCTGGCCCCCAGAGTTCACAGGATCCTGTCACAGTAGAACCCAGGACGAGGAGGCTTGTTTGAGCCTCCTGGCGGGGGTCTCCCTGGATTAGCATAGCACTTGTTCCTCTAACCTGGATTAAGGGGAGGGCTACCTTAGCGGGCTAGCCACCAGAGAACCACTGGGCTCGCCTGCCTCACTATCAAATAAACCTGCCTGCCTCACTATCAAATAGCCTCACTATCACATAAACAAAAGAAGTTTTTTTAAAATCCACAAAACAATAATCTTCTGCCCATTTACACAGTGAGATTAGAGTTGGTGAGCGTTATGCCCCCCACCACCACCTTCCTTCTTTCCCTCCAGTCCCAGGACTTCTTACTTGCTGCCTGTGCTGGACTCTAAAGTAGAGATCAAACGGATGGTTGGCAGTTTGCTGAGCTGTTCTTCCTCCTAGCTCTGCTTGGGGATGGATGAAGGCCCAAAGCTAGAACAGCCTGGTGGGGAAGAGCTTTGTCAGGGCCCAGTCAAGAGAGAGAGAGGGATGAATGGAGACTCTTGAGGAGAGCCTGGGAATCTATGGGAACCAGGGCCGGGGAATCGACATGGGCTAATGTACCATGAGGGCCACTGTACCATGAGGGGAACACTGAAACTTAACTGCAGAATATCATGCTTAAGGAGTTATGCACACTTATTTCTATTTACAGGCGTCCAGATACTGTGGAATTTACTAGAATCAAACAAAAGCAATGTTAGAGCACATGGAACAAGCAGCATTCTAACACAGCTGCTGGCCTGGGCCCTCCTCCAGATGATAGATTCTAAGCCCGGGACCTGGATTTTCATCCTGGAAATCTGCTACTATTCTCTTTGATAGAATGGTCTCGGATACCTCTTTCTGGTTTCCTTGCAGATTAGTGGGGGCTAGAATGAAAATATTTCATTAAATGCAGAGTTCCTATGGGGGCAATTTCCTCTCCTCCACTGTACTCAGCTCTTAGTCAGATAGAGCATGTGGGACTACATTTCCCACCATGCTCCCCTCAAAAATTTAAGTGAGGAATTGCTTCTCCAGCTTCCTCAATCTGCACTCCTGGTCTCAAGTTGTTAGCCTACATCCATTGCCTCTCTGGGATCATAGTGAGGTAGGTCAGCGTCTCACCTGCATATTGATGACACCACAGCTAAATCTCCTGACAACCTTTCCCAGAGCTTTCATGCAGATGTTAAAGAATATGAGGAATTGAATAGAACCTTGAAGGACACCCAAAGCTATAAGGCACGAGGCTAAGCAAAAATCACAGAGACACTTTCGGGACCTGACCTTCCTGGTAAGACCAGAACTAGGACAACACAGTGCTCCCAACCTCATTCTGGAGAGTCAGTCCAAAAGGATATTGTAATTAATGGTATCAAAAACTGCTGAGAAATCCAGGAGGACCAACAAGAATGAACTCCTCCTGTTTAGTTTTTGGCATAGTGTCAAGCAGGACAACTAAGTCATTTCAGTCCCACAGTCTGGCTGACAGCCAGACTGAAATGGATCTGAATAATCTGTTTCATCCAAAATCTTCTGAAGCTGAGTCACACCACAAATTCAATCACATTGCCCCATAATGGGATATTAGAACCTGTCCATTGAACCTGAACTGGGGTCCAGGGAGGACTTCTTTCATGGTGGTCAAACCACCTCTTCTTTCCTTCACACATTCACTATCTTCTCCATCCATCCGTCCCTTCTCTTGCAGTTTTTATTAACCAGTGAAGGCAAGGATTGCCTAGGTAGTCAACCTCACGCTTCTGAGAATCTTGTCCACATCAGGCTGCACAAGCTGAAACTTATCTTTACAACAGGACAAGCAGGTGCTTCTGCCTCTGGCACATCCATTGTGACTGCAATAAACCTGGAGTCAAAGTCAAAATGGATGCGGTTATCACTAAAATGTTGCGCAATTGATCACAGCAAGCCTCCAAGGGCTCCTCCTCCCCAATTCCCAGGAGTATGTAACAAATTCTGCACAACCGCTCCAATGATCTACCTGAGTGGACACAATGGTGATGGAGAAGTGCATTTTCTTTGCTGCCTTTGCCACTCCAGAGTAGGACCTAAACTGGCTCTGGGCCAGTTTTTGTCATAAATCTATCTTTATTGTCTCCCAAGCTGTTGCTCCTGCTGATTCATCATTCCATGAAAAATCAAGGTGCTGATCAGGCTCCATTCAGTGGGAAAGGATCCTTGAGCAACTGTGTCAACCACCTGAGCCATTTTATTGTTTTAGAATTTGACAAGAGCTTTGACAGATGATAAACCTTGCAACAGGAAACTTCCTGAGAGCTGCCTGGAAACCAATCAGATCTGTCTCTGAGGGTAGACCATCCTAATAGGTTCCCCATTCCTACAGAGGTCAAAAGCCTAGGTGAATATAAACCCTATGAGGTCGTGATCTCTTATGGCAATGGGTGTTGTTGAGAGGAACCCAGAAATCCACTTTTTCAGCCCATGAAAGTAACGTTTTTTGCATTATGAGAAAGTGACTTCTAACAGATGAATATGGCAAAATTCTAATGGCATCTGACCCCACAGAAAGCACAAAACACCTTCAAGATTGTTTCCAGCAAATTTAGGATGCCAAGAAACAGGCACTGTTATGCATGTGTGGTGGTTCTGATATCATTTGAGAGAAATGAATGAATGCCTGGATTAATTTCTGGATTTGCAGAAATTAATAAAATGACAAAAACAATATTAAAAAATCTGACTACTCATGATGTTTGGCACAGATTTATGGGACACTTTGCATAAAGGCCTAGTTTGCCATCCTCTGACAGCTCCAAGAGCTATAATTGCAACTAATGGGGAAAGTCCATTGTAGCATTGTATCAACGTGCGATTTAAATGCCCATGGGACCTTTTACTAATAGATAAATTCACACATAAATTTAATGTGATATAAACATATAATTGTGAGGGAAACATCAGTATTTTTTTTCTGGAATGTGTGGACTACTCATCTCAGTCTTGAGCCAAGAAACATAAAATAGTGGTTGATTTACTGGTTTATGTAAATGACTGTTTAATTTTTTTGACACTCTAATATATCTGTGTAACATTTGTGTTTTGTTTTCCCTTTCTTTTTGGGTATTTTACTTTCACCTAGATTGAAAGCATTCATAAGAATTTCAGAATATAAAAAGAACCCTGCTGGATCAGGCCAAAGGCCTATCTCAAAGACAAAATGCCACACACTAATCCTAAACATCTGTGCTTGCGCATCTGTTTGCAATGTTACTATAATGCCATGTCATGATAGCTCATAAATCCCAATTACATATATGTTTGTGCATCAAATCTTAGTAGTGAGTTTACATACTCATTTTGCATAGTGCTTTCTATTCACATAGTTAGAATGCTCAGAAATCCTAGTGTTGTCATTTGCATAAAAGTACTCACCTGTTAAGAGGTATATATGTAATAAATTAAAATAATGAAATGACAGCTAAATTCATGGGTTTACTATGTTAGGGTGCATATGTAGCTATAATTCTTTATTTCCCCCTGCTAAGTGAGCAAAGAGGCACCTTTTGAAGTGGTGATTCTCTTCTATTTAGCAGTAGGAGGGCAACTGTCACTATTTGACCCTGCCACAACATCCCTCCAGCAACTATATAGTTTTTTCTTAGCAACAGCCAGTACTAGGAGAAACAGAGAAGAAACCTTTTGCACAAAACTTTGCCTTAAATAATCTAGAGAAAACATACCATTAAAAAGGGATTGTGGGTTTTGGGTTTTTTAAAACTGCTGGTTCATTTGAAAATGAATACAATTGTTATTGCGCAATGTACTTTTGTAAATTCAGAATATAAAAAATACTTGCAATTTACAAAGTTCTACAGAATGGTTTTTGAGTACATTTCTTGGAAATTTGCATGATTTTGCTTTAAATGGCACATGTATTACATATGCAAATTTTATCTTCTAGGGCAAAAGAACAAAGACAAATGTTAGTAGTTAGGACCCTTGGAATCAAACACTGCTCTTATCAAAGCAAGAGAAATTACAAATTCCATAAAGCACAATGTTATTTTTCTAATGTATCCCTGATCCATAATGAGAAGCAATCTAACATATAGATTTTGCATTCAATATCCCTGTCAAAAACTACATCACACATCAAATGTTAATGGCGCTGGGGAGTTGGGGTGATTAATACCATAACAAATGGTATATATTGCAAATTTTCTTTTGTTCTTTACTCACAATGACGCATACAGCTAAGATTTAACCTTTAAGGGTTAAAGAGTTTAATCAATGTCAATGTCTGATCTTCTGAAGGCGATAAAGAACAGTCTGTCTAGCGATACCCAACAGAACATCACTTTGTCAAGCCACAAAGCGCCCAAAAGCTTGTCAAGTAAGTTACCAGAAACCTCTTTGTGGTTAGAACTCAGCTCCTTCCTGCTTGACCTATTATTTGATATTTGACCACTTGGTTGCAAGACACTTGCTCTTTCCAGCTGAAATGTCACTGGGGCATCTTGTCAGCTCCCCGACATCTCGGCCTGACATACAATTTTACTTTTGTGTGCTACAAGGCAGAAAATGCAGGGCAATGGCCTTGCTTTAAATTCTGTCAGCATCAAAGATGGGCGTCACTCTTGGGTCCTACCAACAACAACAACAAAAGGAGCCTATTCTGAAGGTCAAAACAGCCATTACTTTAAAGGCTTGCAGCTCAAACTACATTTATTACCTGCAACACTGGTTTGGGAACTGCCCTTATAAAAGTACATAAACATATCATCTAAAAATCCTCCCTGCACAATTGCTTCTACTTTCTTATCAAACACAGACTTGATAAAAAGGATGAGTTTGCGGTGCCTGTAGGGACCGGATTCCTCACTTAACTTAACTTGTTCAAATGGGCAAGTGGTATCATATAGCTTTACAAGGAGCAACCTGACCTTCTCACATTGACCAGGAGTGACATTATTGTGCAGGAGGAGAAGCAGTCACATCATTTCTGTTTTGCACAACCTGCTTAAAGTTTGCAACTAAATGCTTGTCTTCAGTTGAGCTGACAAGAGAGAAGAGGGGGCTCAGTGAACCATGGCAGGGCTGCCATGAAATGACAGGAATCATTGGCATACATTTCAAATAGCTCTCTCAATCCTATTAAAGTATTGCAGCCCTGCTTTAAAATAGACAAGTATGAAACAACTTTGATAGATAGAGACTAAAATGGCTTATTGATTTTTTTTTAAGTCTGAGGAAAATTACCCAAAATGTGTCATTCTTTAACATTTAAAAATATATTACATAAATATGAGCTACTGTGATAAATAAAACTTGTTGGTGTGTGTGTGTTTTTTTTTAAATGAACTGTTTCACAATGCTGGGAGTGTGAAGCAAAGGAACGTATGAACAGTCACCCCCCCATCATTCCCACACTGAATAATACACAATTAATGCCACAAAAATGCAGAGAGACTGAACTGCAATTCAAAGGATAAAAATATCCTAATAAAATAGGATTTTAATTGGTATTTTTAATGCTTACAAAAATATCATATGACATATCTTAAGATCCATTTTGCATCGCTCGTTTGGTGCTGGCTGTGATATTTAGGGTCGAAGAATAGCACGAAGAAGCCTGAGAATGGGGTCTATTTTGTACCAGGGTAAAAGATGAATCATAATCTGACTCCGCCTTCAGTGGCAAAAAGTTTGGGACACAGCTCTGGTCTAGCTGGGGTGCCATTCTTGAAGTTGTACGGATATGGAAACCATTTCTTGAGTCCTAGTGGGGGAGAAAGGAGGGGGGGAGCCCAAATATGCACACATTAACCATGGGTTAATTAGTAAAAACCGCAGAAATAATTTTCATATGCTTAAGTCCCACAACATTACCCACAATCTGACTGTATAGTTAAGCAGGCGTAAGCTCCATTAATTTTAACAGAACGTAAGCATTAGGGGTGTGCATGAATCACGATTCAAAGGGCGATATGTAACACATCTCCTGCACCTTTAAAATGGAGGAGAACATGTGCACACCTGCTCCCCACCACTTGCTGCCACTTCCTGAATTGGCGGTGCTTCTCCCAGCTATCTTGGTGCACCGGCAGCACTCTCACCCTTGCGATGCTGGAACATATGTGGTCTCCACACATGAGTGGTGGCCAAGTGCGTACTGGTGTCGTGTGGGGCAGAGTGCCGCTGGCACACCAAAATAGCTGGGAGGAATGCTGCCTACTCAGGAAGAGGCAGCAAGTGGCGGGGGAGCACGTACGCACATGCTCTCCTCTGTTTTAAAGGTGCAGGAGATGTGTTAACACTTCAAATAGTGATTCGTGCACATCCCTATTAAGAATACTGGTATGCTGGATGGCAGCTGTTAGTAACAACTTTTCAAAATACCATCACTTTTTTGGCCTGATGACACTTCTAAAAATCAATTTTTAACTACAGTTCCTATTTTCACATTTGGACACAATGGTAAAAGCTTCTTATATGAAGAACTTGTGTTAGCTGTAAGACTAGAAAATATCAGTTTCTATGCTCATCTAAACATCTGAGTTCATAATTTACAGAAAGCTTCTCATAAATCCTAGAAATCACATTGAAAAGTGTATGTTCTCTTTAAAAATGTTACTGATGATTATGATGATGGATGAACTGATTGTCCCTGTTCTTTACATATCTACCACATTTAAATAGCCTTTTTTTTGTCTAGAAGATATTAAAGGGGTTGGTAATTACCTTCCTCACCTGAACAGGATAAACTATTGCAGGACTAATTAGTTATGCACACCACCAAAATACATTACTTGGAAATGCAATTCCTGCTTAGCAATATCTAGAAATCCAGATGTTTAGGTACAGTGATATGCAGTAATTACACTGATAAAATATAGGAGAGAAAGTATTCTGAATCAGATATGAAACTGCTTGAACAATACATATCAAAGACCTTGAACATATATACACTCTCTCTCTCTCTCTCTCTCTCTCTCTCACACACACACACACACACACACCCCAAGGAAACAAAACTTTAAACTATTACATACTACAGACGCACATGCTACTTTAACCACTAGCGTCAAAATGAAATTACATGCATTTATTCAGAAAGTATACCAAATATTGGAACAAGAGTATAAGATTATCTTTTAAAAGGCGAAAGGTTGCTATGAGGGGGCATTTCAAAAATTCTACTACCACTGTGTGCTTCAGGTTTTTTGAGAATTCCCCTCCTCATTCCTATTACTGTTACTGGGCGGGCGTGGGGGGAATCAATGGCTGCATCTAACACCTAGTTCAGCAATTTTCTTTGATGTTGGTTCTTTGATTTCCTGATACTCCACAAGCTATCTTGTAGCTTACTGAAAAAATGGACCTTTAAGAAGCACCAATATGGTAGCAAATTCAAAAGGTTACCCCAAAGAGATATTTAGAAAGTAGAAACACACTCAGTTTTACAAAGAGTTTTGATTGCAGAGATGAGTGGAGACAGTAGAATGTAAACTGGACTTTAGTCCAGCTGCTCTCAGGTCTGGGCAATAATAAAGCTTCACTGTATTCATTAATAACACCCCTGATTTAGGGAATTATGCATAACTTTTATTTTACTTTTATAGCAAACTTTTACTTTTATAGCAAATTTTAATTTTTAATGTTATAAAAACTCAATATCAATGCAGAAAAGAATGATCCTATGTGAAAATACATGCTATATTTTAAATTGCCACAGAGAGGATTAAAAGTGCCTCCTCCTTGCTCATATAAATGTCATCATCAAAAGACTTGTGTGTAAAGGTCAGCTTGTTTTACATATTTGCTAGCATTATTTCCTTGTCCAAATCAACGTGCTTGTCTTTCTCGTTAAAAGCCATTTACGTTACTTAAATTCTCTTTTCCTCCAGACCTAATTCCTTTTTTAAAAAGGTGGTGGGGGGGGGGAACAACCTCAAAATCCAAAGTAGGGAGGTGAGAAATAAGGTTTCCTTGGAGAGTTGCACAAAAAAGCATGAAACTTAATGATTGGCAGCTAGTCAATAGACTGTTACAGGAAAGGGCTTCAGTGCGGAGATGGTGGGAGGGGGGCCAGGTCTGTTTCAGTTCTCAGGTCCAGGCTGCACCTCATAGGAAGCTAGTGTAGAATAACATCCAACAAATGGAATGGAAATCAGATCACTATAGTAGCCTTGACTGATGCAGAAAAAGCCTTCACAGGTATTAATTTCACTTGTTTTGATCTTAAGCCACTGTAAGTACTAACAGCAAATGAAGAAAAAAAAAGACCATTTATGAAAGAGTAGCTTATGTTGGAATAACTCTGAAGAAGTGTAAATGTGTCCACATGCACTTGATTATTTCCTCCACATCACTGCACTCCTTACCTATTTGACACATTACAGAACTGGTACACTTCACTTAGTTGTGCAGAAAATCATAATCTGGATGTAAGCGTGATTACAGTGTGATTTTTTTTAAAAAAGGAGTTATTTAAAATAAAAGTTCTCAGTAGTTATACCTTCATGGGTACACTTTTATTCACACTGGCTGATATTCTCTGCAGCCTTAGGAGGGTGGAGCAAGAGCTGCCAACCCTCAGGGACATATTTCTACAAGCAAACAAGGTTTTTGCAGGGAGGAGAGAGAAGTGAAAAGCACCTTCCTTCCCTATGCTCTGCACTGCAAGACACTGCAAGGTTTCATGGCATCTAACCCGTGCATGGGCGGAGCAGCCATCAGGGACATATTTCTACAAGTGAAGAAGGGTTTTTCTAGGGAGGGGAGAAAAGCAAAAATCATGTCCTCATCCCCATTCCTGTGTCCTCACCCCTATGCCTTGCGAGACAAACCTTCAGGACAGCTATTTAATTCACTCCTTGCAAGGATGGAGTTCTTGCCCCACCCTCCTAAAACTGCAGAGAGTATCAGCTACTCTTTTCTTTAAATAATTCCATAGAGAGTATTATATTTGATCAGATAAATCCACAATATAAACCAGAATGAATTTCACAAAAATATAGACTGAACATATTCAGGTAATATCACAAGGCTGTTTAAATAATCTACTTGTGTCTCAATATTAGTACAGGTTAGACACTTCACATTCACATAAATGACACCATAACATGAAACTATAGAGCAGTATGATATGAGGGTACCTAAAGTTGCAACTGGGCATGAGTACCAACTATATTGAGGTTGTTCCCATGAGCAGTTCTACCTGGGCTAGCGCAGCCCTACCCAGGTAGAGCTGCTCATGAGAACCACTGGGATTGGGCCTGATCCCAGTGCTTCTCAGCCAGGTAGTTCTGGGCTAAAAGTGAGGTAGGAGGGTGCATGTGCATCCTCCTTCCTCACTGCCTGGTTGTGTGGGCAGCCAGGCTGCAGCCAGCCATTTAGAGGCTGGAAGGGGGAAGAAGCAACCCGGCCTCTAGCATTTCCACACTGCACCACGATGCTTGCATGATGCCTTGTGGGATTCCTGGAATTGCATTGTGGGATTCCTGGCTTCATTCCCCCAGCCTCCAAATTGCCGTACCGCTCTGCAGCAGCAATCATGTGGGCAAGTGAGCAGCGCAGCTACAGGAGTACTGGCGGTCATGTGGTGGAAGGTAGGAATGATCCTGGCCCAGCCCTCCCCAGCCCCGGGTTTAATGGTTGTGAGAACATCATCATCATATCTTTATATGCACCTGTTGAATTCACTAAAGGGCTGAACAGAATAACAAGAAAAAACAAATATTTAAGACTGGCTAAATGTATGAGCAAAAATTAAACAGAAGTTGTGTAAAGTGCCAGAGGTTTTTGAACAATGACCCTTGCAAGGGGGCCCAGGTATCTTGATCCTTGCAACCCTTGAGCAGTTTACAACCAAAGGACCTTGCTGGCCAGAACTCTGCATTAGACCAGAGGGTGTGCAGCAGCTTTTAGCTATGCAGGCATCGGGTAGGGATCTGCACAAAACCAGTTTTACCAATTTGGTTCAAATCCAAACCGGATTCGAACTGAAGCAGACCAGTTCGAGTTCATCCCCCTCTGGACCGGGGCCTGGCTCAGCTCAAATTGAAGAAGGTTCGGGTCCAGTTTGTGGGAGGGGGGCTTCCATAATTGTAAAAATACTTGTAAAAATGATGTACTTAGTGCTGCCGCAGCCTCGGGGCTGTGGCAGGGGGGCTGTGACTGCTTCCCCTACCCCTTCTGACCTCCCCCTGAGTCTCCCGGGGCTGTTTCAGGTCTCTGTGCACATGTGTATGAGCCATTTGCATGACCACTTGCGGGGTCATGCAAATAGCCACTGCGTGCATACAGAGGGCCCAAACGGGCTGAATGGCCCCAGGAGACTCGGGGGGGGGGGGCTGGTGGTGGTAGGGGAAGCCACCACAGCTCCCAAGGCCGCCATGGCAGTAAGTACATAATTTTTACAAGTATTTTTACAATTACAGAAGCTCTACACCATCTCAGGCTGGGCCCGAACTGGCCACAGCATTTCGGCTCGACCTCAGACTGAACCAAACCCAGTTTGGTTCAAGGTTGAGCCTTGGAACCGAACTGGTTCGAGTGTGAGCCGGCTCAATTTCAAGCCAGCTCGCACATCCCTAGCATCAGGTGATGTGAGGAGCCAATAGGGTCCTATCTGGCTCTATTTTATTTAACTCTGGCCTAGCTCTCACTTTGAACAGCTTGCCACTCTGTGGAAACTGAGCTATTCCAAGACTTCTTGAGCTTGTGTTGAACTGCTGGCTTTACTTACCAGCCTCCAGCCCTAACAGATGGATGGAAAGTTAAACGATGTGAAGTACTACACATTGAAAAATAGCTAATCTTCAGAAGGATCAGACGACCACCTGTAAGTATTTATCAAGCAGGAAGGAGAGGAACTGGTAAATGCAAGAAGTGCGTGCTGTTACCAGAACTGCTCCAGAGATGCTGGCTAGACACTTTGATTATGCTTTTGGTTGGGAGTGGGGAATTAGCTTGGCTAGATGGAGCAGTTTGGTTTCGGTATCAATTTGAGCAAGTTTTGTGTTCTGGAAATGAGGAGGAGACAACAGCTTTATTTAGGGTAAATAGGGGTATAGGAAGGCAAGAGTGTAGTTAGGCTAGGCAATAAACCTTAATTAAGATTAGAATATTAATTAATTAATATTAATTAATACATATTCTAAGCAAGAATATAGCATTTTGTGGGGAGGCTTCATAGGTGGGTCAGGCACGATCACAAGAGTGTGCAAAAGTGGGCTGGGCTCCCTTAGCCCAGTTTTGCATGAGTGTGTGAATAGCCTCATTGTGTAAAATATTGGGGTAAGAGTCAAAGCAAGTAGATTTCAAACATATAAACAATTAAAGCAGAGAGTAGCAACTTGCTAGGGAGTCTATGAGACAGATAAGAAGGAATGGCTGCAGACTGCAGAAAGGTAGATTTTGGCTGGATAGGAGGAAACTTCCTAACTATACGAATAGTTGCTGTGTATAAGCTGTAGACTGTATAATTTTTGATGACCTAAATTATCTGGTCTGGCAACCCTTTGCATTGTTGTGTCTGATAGCATGAGTGTGTGTGTGGGGCTCAGGAAAGGTGGTTTAAAGAACTCTCAGCAATGGAAAAGATAGTGTTTGTTGTCAAGTTTTTATCTCTAGAGCAACAGTTTACTCCTACTGTGTCAGCAAGCAAAATTGCAAAATAATTGACAGGAGAGAAACATTTTATTTTGGACTGCTTCTTAATCTGGAAAAGTTAGTGAATTCTTCTTACTTTATGGAGGTCCTGGGTGGCTTCACACAATTGCTACAAAGTTGGTAAGCTGCAAACCAAAGGCCCTGTGGGCCTGTCATGTGAAGCTGCCAACCGCTGGGTCCCATGCCATGTTTCTGAAATTCTTGCAACTTCTGCCCAACTTCTGTAATCAGGATTTGAAGTTAGGCAAACATAGTTGGGAGAATCATGGTAACACGGTGTGGGACTTGGCAGTTGACAGCTTCACATGACACACACCTACTGGGAGCACACATTCACCAGTCATTGCACCTTACAGAGAGAATAGGGAGCATGAGTGATATGCACTTCCTGGTTTTATGCAGTTTCTATAATACCTCAAGCAGTAGCTGACATATTTTCTCCTATGGCAAGATGCATGAGCTACCTCTGTATCTAATGCTCATGCATCTGACCATAGTGGAGACAGCTGATCCCCCACCTTGGACATAACAGAACCACCTCATAATGACTGAAGCTATCCTGACAGTTTACTGTTCCAGAATTTGCCTTAAAAAAGAAGGTTCTACTTTATTCTTGGGGAACAGCAACTAAAAATTTTCCAAATGACTTTCATTAATGTAGAATTTTGCTTTATACCTCCATAGGTTTTAAGTAAGTGAAACCTTCTGTAATAATCTGTAATGAGCGATTATTATCCTCTTGCCCCTTGCCCCTCCATCTAATTTTAGAATTTTATGTACCCTTTGAAATTAATAAATGGATCTTAAAGATAACTATTTTTTAAAAGACAGAGGAAGAATATCATTTCCATGCACAACATATTTTGACCAAATTTTTAACTCTTAAGTGACATATATTTTCAGAAATAAAGTCTTAAAATCTCAAGCCCACAAAAAAGTGAACATATGAAAAACCATTCATATCATATTGGGCTTTAATACTATGCACAGTTACTTGGGACTAAGTCTCACTGAATACACTGAGGCTTGCTTCTGAGTAAACACATATAGGATTGGGCTCACATATATAGAATGTATTTACTCTGTGAACCATATTCTTAGGGAGACTGAAAACAGGCTGCTGTGATGGAATTGTTCATGCACAAACACATACACACCCCAATCATATCCAGTAACCAATGTGCACACCTGGCACAACTGCCCCAAGGGTACAGTCAACTCTCCCAATCTTAGATTGGGGCCATGATGGGTATAGCAAAACACCTGTCGCTCCATCACTCACGGTGCCTTCAGACTGCCTTGACACTGGCTCTTTCCTTCTAGAGTACTTCCTTCCCTCTTGACAGCTGAACAGAGCTGCGAGAGGCTTCTGCAATCCTTTGGGTCACAGATATATACAACAATCTAGAGCAGCATAGGCGCATGTCAGGCTTTCGCTACACATGCAACTCAGTGAAGCACATAGGACTTCTTGTTCTTCCAGTATAAGCAACAAGAAAGCCCCATGGAGTATAGCCATTACAGTCTTGAAAGGGCCCAGGATTCATATGCAACATGCTACCATTATTAGCTCTTAATTGTTAAGCATGTTGGGCATGAATTCCTTTCATAATGGAATGATCACTCTGCTTATTTTTACACATACTGTAGTTAATACATCTCTCAATATCAAGACTGAAGGATCGACTAGAGCTTCTGCCTTCTTTTTTACATTTTCTATTGTGGTCTCATGGGATAACCATTATGTTACTCTAGTACTCACTTTTGGGATAACCAAAGCTGGCCCTAAATCCAAGCCAGCCTTATTCTAATGGGTGTATTTCCCCACAGTTTCCTATCATTTAATTTTACATAGCCACCCAGTTGTTACCTTCACATTAGATAACAGCCAGGGGAGGGGGGCATGGAAGGGAAATAGAAAGGAGCTTATAACCAGCTACTACATGTTTGCATGACCTCTGCAATGGCTCAACTTTTGACTAGCCTGTACAGGAAAGTTTTCCTGCACAGGCAAAAAGCACTAATTAGTCATTAATTGCCAGTGACAGAATCCCTTTACAGAGATGTGGGTCTATCTACCAAGTTTCCAACAGTCTAATTTTTGTCAGAGTCCTGTAGTCTGATGCAGATCTATAGTCTGGCAGAAAGAAGAGGGGGAGGGGGACGGAGAAGGACTATATTTACATTCACTTTGCCAAACATTAGCATCTTTTTGTCCAATCATTTGAATTCAGAAGGGTTAGGAGAAAACAGCTTAGAGAACAAGGGTTGACACATACAGTGTGAAATCTTAAGGTGCTTGGATGCAATGAGGGAGAAAGTGAGACTGAACCACATTTCAGCTCCCTAACTGTGCTGCAGCCCGCGTGAACTTTGTGACAGGTCTCTGTCTCTCAGCCACACTCGAGTAGCTTTTGCTGACATTCAGCTGTCAGACAGCATCCCTTTACCATGCCCCTAACATGCTCTACAGCTTCACCCAATTAACTTGCTTTCACTTGACATTGCAGCAAAAAGCTTCATAATAGGTGGTCAAGGTGCCTGGTGCCTGGCTGCCCTCTAACTGCTCACGCACAGCAAGATGCTTAACTACCTTCCTTCTTGCCAGTTTGCTCAGAAGTGGTGTGACTATGATTTAGTCATCCCATTTACTAAACCGGGCAAGGAAATCCAGGATTCAGCAAAGCCACATTACTCTATGTTCATTTTATTTTAAAGAACACTCTAAAAAAAGAAAGAAAGAAAGAAATAGGAAACCCAAACTTGATCATCAGAAATATTTGATTAACAAAATTAAGATCAGTGAATTTTTCAGTGAAAATATACTACAAATACATATGTCCTTAACACCTTAAACACATTATTTCTAATAGTTAATGTTTTATGATAAAGTACAGAGAAAAAGAGAGGTTAGGTGCAATTAAAGTGTCTTTATGATTCAGCATTTTTACACTAGAAAAATCATTAGACATCTACATAAGTAACTTTATTATATACTCTGTCAAATACTAGGTAGTATTTTAAGTAAAAATAGTGAGTATACCTAAAAGGGCATATAAAATAAAGTAAATGGTTTGTAAATCTTTTGAGGATATAGGGGGAAGACTTGAAATCCAGTTATTAAAATAACACTTGTTTTAACCTGAGATCACTGCTGAGAATTAATTTAAATTAGCAGGCACATACATCTTACTTCTACACACTATGAAAGCACAGTATGTAATAAATGAAACATATATAGATCCACACAGTATGGAAACTATTAAGAAAGTAAAAACAGACCCTATATCTGTGGCAGTCTGATTAGGACAATGTATTGAAACTGAAGGGGGTAAATTAATAATAATAATAATACTAATACTAATAATAATAATAATGATAATAATAATAATAATAATAATAATAATTTGATTTCTATACCGCCCTTCCAAAAATGGCTCAGGGCAGTTTACACCGAGAAATAAACAAATAAATAAGATGGAACCCTGTCCCCAAAGGGCTTACATTCTAAAAAGAAACATAAGATAGACCCCAGCAACAGTCACTGGAAGTACTGTGCTGGGGGTGGATAGGGCCAGTTACTCTCCCCCTGCTAAATAAAGAGAATCACCATGGTAAAAGGTGCCTCTTTGCCCAGTTAGCAGGGGCAGTAACAAGATTTACTTTTGATGGCTGACATACAGCACAGTGTACTGCTGTGGTTCAGCATCACCCAAGCTAGTGCAAGCATCTAAAACAATGCTGACACTGTTGCACAAGTGCATCCTTAACTTGTGCGACAGTACGGCCTTTATTTCCAATCGCCGTAGCACTGCACATGTGATTGTGCAATTTTACATGTTAGCACAAGTGTGCTCTTGTGCAATAGCGTCAGTGGTGCTTTAGATGCCCATACCAGTGAAGGTGGTGAAGAACCACTCATGGTACTCTCCACTGGATGTCAGCCATTATCCTGATTTGTCTACTCTCCAGTTCAGTGCTTTATTTTAATACTGCCAAATAAATCATTAATAATTATTTTTGTTATTTATTTTACCTAATGTTTTAACTTTTTCTGTTTCTTTGTTTGTTTGTTTGTTTGCTTTGTTGTGAACCGCCCAGAGACGTGAGTTTTGAGCGGTATAAAAATATGTTAAATAAATAAATAAATAAATATCTTCTAATACGTTTTACCAAAATGAGAAGATTCTTAAACACAGACAGAGACTCAGGTTCCAGGATGGTCCTGAAAAACCAAGGGGATCTGGGCCAAATGAGCAACAGCAGCAGCAGCAGCAGCAGCAACTGTGACCCAGCCAACCAGAATGTGTGTATATGTAGCCTAGATCTAGAGCAAATGGAAACACACTTCTGCTCACAGTGGGTGGGAGGGGAGGAGATCCTGGCAGAATCTTAGCAAAAATCAGCTCCCACCTCCATCTGACTTTGTCATATCCAACAGCCTCCAAAGAGTCTCCCAACACTCAGGACCAACTTTCCAAGGGATGCTCGGGTCTGCAGCAGGGAGGAGGAGAACCCTTCTCTACAAATGGATATTGCCTGTGGTTTTTAATGTCCAAGCTGTTCTCTTCTGTGGGAAGGGACATATTCATGTGGTTTTCTGAAGGCAGAAATTGCCTATTCTACAATCTGGTGCTGGAACTTTTACAAGGCAGAGAAGAAGAAACGAGGTACCATGTCTCCCTCTCTGAGGAGAAAACATGAACTGGAATCACACGCAAAGAGGACTTGGGGCCACAGACACAAACTGCAATCCACAGCTCATTTACTTCTGAATCCTTTCATTCTAGTCAATGAAGTTGTTCCACTGTAAATGGGCCTGCAAACCTGTTCAAAACATCTTTCTGCCAGTGCTGCAAGTGAGCTGCACATGCTATCTCTTGCACTCATGAGGACCTATGAGACTAAAGCTCTTTTCAGTGCTCAAACTAGCAATATTTAGCACTTATTTCATATTAGAAATATGCTGTCTTGTAAAAAGACCAGGGTGGGGGACCACAAAAGTAGTCATACTGTAAAGTAAAATGTGCTGTCGAGACGGTGTCAACTCCTGGCAACCACATAGCCCTGTGGTTATTTTTGGTAGAATACAGGAAGGGTTTACCATTGCCCTCTCCTGCACAGTATGAGATGATGCCTTTCAGCATCTTCCTATATAGCTGCCCGATATAGGTGTTTCCCATAGTCTGGGAAACATACCAGCGGAGATTCAAACCAGCAACCTCTGGCTTGCTAGTCAAGTCATTTCCCTTCTGCGCCATAAACTGCTTTTATATGTAGAAAGCACTTCTTGATATCATGGTAATGTGGCATTTGTTAATAAGTTGCCTACTGAGATTTCAGATACTCTTGAAAAAATAACCATTGATACAATGGCTGTGTTATCCAAACTCAACATTTTCAAAGTTCACCCATCCTTGTAATAATGGGCAACATGTTTCATTGGATTCAAAGCCCAGAGACTGTTTTTCTTTTCTTTTTTTTCAATTTATCAAAGAAAATGCTAAATTCAGTAAAACTGCTCCTTTATGAAAGCAATTCAAGAAATGGCACAGGTTTATGGCAACAAGAAGAACGCCAACATTTTGTTCTATATGAAATAAATAGAAAGGGCAATAGCAGGAATTACTCTGTGGTAAGATATTTCATTCAAAGCTCCAAAGAAGGTGGTGGGGGTTGTTTGAGAGAAGAGGAAGCAGAATTTTTAACTCTGTACAATACACTTGAGAATGCTGTCAAACATAAAAGCTAGCTGCATTAAAACAGCTTTCAGTCTGATTCACATTTTCATGCCTAACATTCTGGCCTTGCATAGCCATACTGAATACAGCTTCTTCTTGGTGTAAGCAGTGGGAGAGTAATACCAATTGCTTCTTTAAAATCAGAAATTAGCCAGAAGACTGAATTTTGAAAAGGCACTGCAAGAAAAAGAAACCTTAATTGATATATGAATAACTAGGAGGGGAAAAGGTCATACTTTAGGCTCAATTTCAGCTGATGTCTAACATGCATGCAAGCTTCAAATTATGCTAACTGGGCAAGATATCAAGCTTATCAGTTATAAACAACTTGAGTGTGGGTGAGCTAGGGTTACGGCTTCTATTGTTTCTGGCTTCATTTATATATACAGTTAAACTTCTGGCTGCACCTAAATAAAAACCTAATAATTCAACCAAAAAAGTGTACGTATACTTGATTCAAGATTCCAGTCAGTCACTTTGGATTTGTGCTGGTACTGGAATATCACTTTTCCTGAAGCTGGTCATACAAGTTGAAAGCCTCTAAACAAAAGGAAATCAGTGTTTTTAGTATACCAATCACATTCCTAAGTGAATCAGCATTAAAAATAAATACCGTATTTTACGGACTATAAGACGCTACGGACTATAAGACGCACCTTAATTTTAATCCAGTTTTTCTGAGTTTTAACATATTAAACTGTTAAAACATATAAGCCGCTCCTGAATTTTGGCAGATATTTTTCGAGGAAAAAAGTGAGTCTTATAGTCCATAAAATACAGTAATGGATTTTCATCAATTGCTGAGAATGCCAAACGCATAGTCAGAAAATTCGGGAGAAAAAGAGAATCAGGATGTGTGTGAAAGGGTGGGACTCTGCAAGAGAGCATAAATGGGAGAAGGAAAAACGGATTGTATTCCTAAGATAAAGCATTAATATAGCACTTTGAATCAGGTTAATGAGGAAAATGGTAAGGCATGTGTTGTGTGCAGGGATGTAGCCACCATTGGCTGCCACACCTCGTGGCCCGACACCCCCCCCCACTTCTGACGTCAGACGCAGGGGGTGCTGGTTTAGCTCCTGAGTGGGACCGCGCAGCCCCGTTCGTGAGTTAAATGGGTGGCGCTGCATTTGCAGCGCGGCCAGGAACGGCTCTTGCCGCTTCTGGCCGCGTTGCCAACGCAGTGCTGTCCCCTATCTCCAGAATGGGGCTGTGCAGCGTTCGATGGAATTGGATGGCCAGTGCTGTGTTTGCAGGGCAGCCAAAAGCAGCTCTACCTGCCTTTAAAGCAAGAAAGAGCTGCTCCAATGCTGCGCAGGCCTGGATCTAACTCCTGAACGGGGCTGTGCGGCCCCGTTCAGGAGCCAGACCATACCCTTGCGTCTGGCGTCAGATGCAAGGGTGTGGCTAACCCTCATGTCTAATCCTCATGTCTGACATCACCTGGCAGACTAAGCTTTGTGGTATAGAGATGCCATCTAGGCTGCAGTAAGTAACTGTCAGCTGATCCCATGGGGAAACTGCTGCTCACCTACACCAAAAAAGCACTGGCCTCAGAGTTTGCTTATCTGGCTGAGAAACTCATTGCTACAAGTAGTGGCCTAGCCTGATTTTCACTTAGTTATTTTATTATATTTACATCCCACCTTTCTTCTATGCTGGGACCCAAGGTGGCATTTATGGAACTACTAGATAGTCACCCATCCAGGCGCTCACCATACCTGCTTTGCTTCAAGCAGGATGGCTGCACCATATACTTTCAAACCATGTCTTTCCTTTTGCTGCCATCTCAGGAACACAGGCTTGGTTCACCTCTGACTACATCCCCCTGGCTCCTGGGATTGGGATCAATTTTCTCTGCAGTTCAGCTCTGGTTGCTTTGGAACATTGCTCCCTAGGCAGACAGCCAGATCTATGCATCTATACATTTATATCCCGCTCTTCCTCCAAGGAGCCCAGAGCGGTGTACTACATACTTGAGTTTCTCCTCACAACAACCCTGTGAAGTAGGTTAGGCTGAGAGAGAAGTGACTGGCCCAGAGTCACCCAGCAAGTATCATGGCTGAATGGGGATTTGAACTCGGCTCTCCCCGGTCCTAGTCCAGCACTCTAGCCACTACACCACGCTGGCTGAATCTGAAGATTATCTGGGCTGAAACAACCTGACAACCTGAATGTTTCACCTTTGCAACAGAGATGACAAGCCATGGTTTGTTGTTGTCAGAACAAGGAGGTACAGACCCTCTGACTCACAAATTCCTCCCTTCCCCTCCTTCATGCACAAAGGGAGGAGGTGGGAAGCTTTTGAATAGGGTTTACAACAAACTGGAACTTCCCATTTCAACTGAATACAACAAACTCCAATTTGTGCAAATCACAGCTTGTTCACAAACCAGGATATCAAACCAGGATCTGATCCTGATTCAATAATCCAGGTTTGCGGACAAGCAGTGGTTTGCACAAACTTCAGGTTTTCATATTCAATGAAATAGAAAATTGTGCCTTATTTCAAACCACTGTTAGAATCTTCTCATCTCTTCGGGCATGCTAGGAGAAGGAGGAAGAGAAGGAGAAGGAGAAAGTGCATGAGCCCAAGGCTCTTGCCTGCTTATTTCTGTAACAACTAATCAACTTATTATATGTGCCTAAAGTGACTCGAGGAGGCTCTTCTCACGATCCGTAAGAAGAGCCTGGGGAGGGTTTGCGAGCAGAGCGGGCTAAGCCCGCTCTCCCCGCAAATGAGCAGCAATCTGCTCTGGGCGGCTGCCCACATGACCGCAGGTTCCGTCACAGAGCTGGTGGGGGCTGGGGAGTTCGGGGGCTGTGTGGAACTGCACTGTGGCTAGGGGTGTGCACGGAACCGCAGAGCTGCGGTCCGGCACTGTGGGGTGGGTTCCTTTAAGGGCGGGGAGGATTTACTTACCCCCCTGCCACTTGCCCCCGTCCAGCGCGCGTATTTAATGTAATAATTGGGGCAGCAGGATACTTCCCTGCTGCCCCTTGTCCCTCTGCAATGCCGCCAGCCGCTTTGACTCACAGTTTTGAAAAGTTATTACTGCTGCCCAGTGCCAATAATGAAGTCGAAGAAGCCGGCCTCTCCGCCCGGCGGCTCCCCCAGGAGCCGCCGCCGCCTCCCAGCAGCCACTGAGAACGGCTCTGCCATGGAGGACGCGCCGACGTGCCGCGGCAACCCTCACTTCCGGATTCCATGCAACTTCCCCCCGCATACAGAGTGGCAGAATGCAGCCACTCTGTACGTGGGGGAAAGTCGCATGGTAGCCGGAAGTGAGGGTTGCCGCGGCGCGTCGGCGCGTCCTCCATGGCAGAGCCGTTCTCAGTGGCTGCTGGGAGGCGGCGGCGGCTCCTGGGGGAGCCGCCGGGCGGAGAGGCCGGCTTCTTCGACTTCATTATTGGCACTGGGCAGCAGTAATAACTTTCTAAACTGTGAGTCAAAGCGGCTGGCGGCATTGCAGAGGGACAAGGGGCAGCAGGGAAGTATCCTGCTGCCCCAATTATTACATTAAATACGCGCGCTGGATGGGGGCAAGCGGCGGGGGGGTAAGTAAACCCTCCCCGCCCTTAAAGGAACCCACCCACCCGGACCCGAACCAGCCAGATCCGAACCGGTCTGGACAATCCGGAGGCCTTTACAATGGCCTCCGGACCGGTTCGGACACACCCCTAACTGTGGCTACTCATGATTTTAAAAACCGGGTTTGCGGAGTGCTCGCTCTGCAAACCTGGTCTAAGGGGAGGGGTACTGTAGCGGGTGACACGCTTACGAACCACCGGGCTCGCAGCCGAGCCCAGTGATTCACATGATGGGAGAAAATTGGGCTAGCCTCTGCTAGCCCGATTTTCTCCCATCGTGTGAATAGCCTCGAGATCTGCCCACATATCCCTATTTTCCCATTCACCTGAATAGAAAAACAGGGACATGTTGGCAGGTATATGAGTCCTGAATTGGGCCAAGACTCACTTAGGCACATATAGAGGCTATTTACACATGCATGTAAAACTGGGCTAAGGGAGCCCAGCCCAGTTTTACATGTGTGTTTGAACCGCCGGGATTGGGCCCAGTCCCCACAGCACCACAGTGCAAAGCCTCTTGTGGAGCCACCCTTCTAAATGGGGTTAGGAGAGTTAGCACGCTTCTAACCCTGTTTAACTGATAATGTGTCAGCTGCAGTGGCTTGCAGCCATGGCTGACATACTCAGGGAGGGGGGGATCCCCATAATGCACCATAGACTTGCGCAGTGCATTACTGGAATTTCAGGGGTGGGGCGCTGTGAAGTGGTGCATCCTGGCACCCCATTCCTCGGAGCTACCAGCTGGAGTCAGTGCTTGTCTAGAGGGACAATCCACCTGCCCAAGGGAAGCTAACGGATCGTCTGAAGGGAGATAAGCTCTTGGGTTCCTCCCCGCAAATAAGCTCTTGGGTTCCTCCCCGCAAACTCTGCAGCCTTTCCTCACTGCTCATGAGAAAAGGCTCATAGTAAGTTCTTCTTCACAGTCTAACACAGTGCATATTGTAATATATCGCACATGTAACCATGTTAATTCTATTAATAGTCAGTGCAGATGATAGAATCTTTTCTCCTCAGCTACAAAAGTACTTCAGTAACAGAATAACGTATGGCACCTGTGGAATCTCCTTCCTTAGAGGGTTTAAAAAACAAAACAAAAAACCAACACCCAAGCAAGGTGACAAGGTATGTCCTGAGGGTCTTCCTAAAAGCAAACGGAGAAGGAAATGCTCTTATTTCAGCAGGGAGCATATTCCAAAGTCCCAGGGCAGCCACAGAGAATGCCCGGTCCCCACAAACGAGCTGGCAGCAACCATAACCAAACCTCTCCAGAAGATTGTAATAGGTGACAGGGTTCATGACAAAGAAAGTGCCTTGGGCCCAAGCCATTAAGGGCTTTAGATGTAATAATCAGCACTTTGTATTTTGCCCAGAAACATATCAGCAGCCAGTGCAGTTCTTTTAAAATCAGTGTTATGTGGTCCTTTTAGGTTGTCCCAGAGACCAACTTGGCTGTTGTGTTCTGTACTGATTGTAGTTTCCAGACTACGTACAAAGGCAGCCCCATTTAGAGTGCATTACAGTAGTCAAGCCAGCAACTGCCTATCGACAGAAGGAGTGTGACTCTGCTGATCCTTTTGGATCTTTCTGCAGCGTTTATACCATCGACCATGGTATCCTTCTGGACTGCCTGAGGGAGGTGGGATTGGGTGGCACTGTTATAAAGTGGTTCCATTCCTACCTCTCTGGTAGATTCCAGATGGAGACTGCTGTTCTGCAAAGCGAGAACTAAAGTGTGGCGTTCCACAAGGCTCCATACTGTCTCCAATGCTTTTTAACATATACATGAAACTCCTGGGAGAGATTATCAGGAGGTTTGGTGCTGGGTGTTATCAATATGCTGAAGACACCCAGATCTATTTCTCCATGTCAATCTCATCAGGAAATGGCACATCTTCTCTAAATGCCTGCTTGGAGGAGGTATTACATTTATTTATTCATTCATTTATTTATTATAAGGTAATGGGGTGGATGAATATAATAAGGTAATGGGGTGGATGAGGGATAACAAACTGAAGTTGAATCAAACTAAGATGGAGGTACTGATTGTGCGGAGTCGGGACCTGAGAGATGGTTTAGATCTGCCTGTTCTGGATGGGGTTACACTCCCCCTGAAAGATCAGGCACGTAGCTTAGATCAGGTATGTAGCTTACCCAAGTTCTCCCTGCTTTCTTTGTACACAAACTGAGGTTTGTACTGTGGTTCTAGCACAGTTCGGAAGTGGGGACTGGCAGCTTTCAGAAAGAGGAAGGCAGGTCCTTACTTGCTCTCTGCCGCCCCATGTAGCCTCATGCATTCCAAGAATCCCCATGTGGTGCCAGCATGCACATAGTGTCCACACATGCATGGGCGCCATTTCCATGGTCAGTGTGAGTGCTGGCATCACACGGGGATTCTTGGGACAGAAACTGCCCAAGCAGGAAGCTTCAGGGAGCAGCAGAGAGCAGATAAGGACCTGCTCTCCCTTTTCTTAAAGCTCCCAGTCCCCACTTCTGAACCATGTTCAAACCATGGTTCATGCACATCTGTACTCATGAGGACTTGCAATTTAGAAGTGGGATTGGAACTGCAATTGGCATGCATTTTTTGACTGCACACCTGTAGCATTAGTTCGGATGCTAGCCAGTATTTCTGACAGTGGTGGCAGCAAATGTGTTTTCAGCAGAATCAAGTCCTAACTATAAAACATTATATTAAAACCCAGAAAATAAGATTGGCTAGATACCACAATCCCTTATTATAGCTGGGGTAATGAAGGTAGATCCAAAAAAGGGTGAAGATTACTTGATAAGAAATGGTCATTATGTTATGGGGAATCTTTGGTGGTAGAGATGAATGATAACTCTACCAGTTTTGTTGTAAACCGCCCAGACAGAGCTTTGCATTTTGGCCGGTATACAAATGTATTAAACAAACAAACAAACTTGGTGCAGAGTCAGAGTGTGTAACCTATAGTTATTTGCAGTCTATTTGCATGAGAAGCATAACAGCTGATAAGGATATCCATGGAAGGCCCAGCAACATCAGGTTTCTTGCACAGATGAGTCAGAGCTTAAGGGTTCTTTCAGATGTTAGGAGCAAAGGATGGGTCTTCACATTTCCACCATCCGCTCCAACACTGATTTTCTGTTGCATCTGAAGGATGTGTTTGTGTTCAAAAACATGCACCATGTAGCCTCTGCTGAGTGTGACTCCTAGGCACATGCTTACTGCACATGTCAAACCTACAAAAGTCCCTCAAACATTACATTAAAAAATGTGGTTGACCTGCAATTGAAGTGGAGACACTTGCCTTTTGCTGCAACACTGGCCCTCACACATATGTATATCTTACTGCAGTTACCCAGAAGCAGGAGGCTGAACAAAATTGGAAGTGCTCAGTTATGTCTGATATGCTCTTACTTTGTTGAGAGACAGAGAAAGAAAGAAAGAAAGAGTCAAAGCAGCATTATCATGAATAGGCCATTTGGATCCCCTGAATTCAGGTATCATCTGAGTACATGAACCGAAGTCTCTTTCTGGCCTGACTGTGCTTTAATCCCCTCTAAAAATCTCTAAGCTGATTCATTACCCCAGAACAAATCTGTCTTCCTTTTGTGTTTAACCCACAGTTTAGCATTGAATAATGGCTGTTTCTAGCCCTCTCTCTTGAAACAGCTTCTTCAAAAGGGAGGAGGAAACTCCTAAGTAAAAGTCCCTGACTCCGAAAAGAAGTAAATTTATCTGCCTTTTGAACAGAATAGTTCTTTTCTTCTGCAAAAGCCAGTACAATTACGTTCTTACCTCTATTCTTTTTTTTTTTTTTAAAAACTTTCTACAGGGTTAAACATCCTGATCCATTTTTCAACACAACAGATTTCCTACCTTTTACTAGCTTTTTATTCCTACTACAGTGTAGGCAGCATTGTTGGATTTTTCTATAGTGATGTGTCAGAGACTGTCACTTAGAGACAAATGGAATGAGAGTAGACTGGGGAAAGAGGATACAATGGACGAAGCAAAGACAGGAAACTGAATAACTGTTACATACCTATACAGCTTGCCAATGCTGTCATTGACATATACAAGCAAGGGCCATTTTCAATGGATTCTATATCATTTTATTTTTGTTAAAATCAAAAGAAAGCTGCTTATGAGGCAGGAATTAAGTCTCACATATTTTAGAAGCAAGAAGTGCTCTTGCTAGTTAGGTCTCTCTGTTAATCGTCAACAACCTGGTGCAAGTTTCACGGCTTCAGAAAAAGTTTATCAAGATGTGCTGTGTATTCTGAAAAGCAGGAATGCTGTGCTTTAAGGATGATGGTTGGTATTTACTTTTGTATGCTTGCATATTGTTTTTTCAGCAAATGGAAATAAAAACAAACTTTTTAAAATGTTTATTCCATTTTCTTTTAGTTCCTCTGACACAATGAATCCACCAAATGCTAGGGATCAATTCCTGTAGATGTCTTTGTTATGTGTTTGCATGCTATCCACTATGGTAGCTACTTGTCTGAGTTTATTCCAGGTTGGCTGCTGCCATACAAAATAATATTTTAACATTGTGCAGTATCTATTTAAGAAAAGAATTTAACACATTCTACTGTACTCTGGGAAAGAAGATTGTGAACTAAGCAGTATATACTGAGTTTCTGCATCTTGACTGTGGAGAACTGAACAACTTATTTGTGCTATCTGAGCAACAGCCACTATCAAAAGGTGTTGTATAACAGTGCTGTAAACCACTATATGATACAGTGCAAAGAAGAAGGGGGTCAAAGAGAGTGTGACCATAAATGCCTACTGTTGCTAGTATTAATATCAAGGGCCAGTTCAGCTAATACTGCCTGATTGGCCTGCTAAACTACATGCATAATGGCAAGTTCCCACACATCTCCCTGTCCAGTGTATTGTCCCCACCACCACCACATAGTCACATGGGCAACAGAATGTCTGAACTGCCCTTTGCTCACAATGAAAATACTACGTTAAAGTATTCTGCTGCTGGGCTGGTTTAGACAATATGTCCAATTGACCTCTCCACCACAGGAAGAAGAGCATGCATAATCATGTGGGAGTGTCCAAATCACCCCTCACCATGTGATTAAATACTACATTAAAGAAGTATTTAAATTGTGCAGTGAGGTACAGGATGGGTGTTCCTCCTCAAAATGTGGTAGGAGGATGGAAGGTTTGGTGAGCAGGAGATTCATGTGCATGCACAATCCTCCTCATCAGTATATAAACTATGATTACTTAAAATATGTATATACTCTTTTCAACCACAAACATTTCTCAAAAAAGTTTACGTAGTAAAAGGCATAAGAAATGGGGCACAGAACACAAACTCTTCCTTTCTCCCAGTCTTCTGTACAGAGTTCTCTGAAAATGTACGAAGACAGGGATGTGCTGAAACACGATTTGGGCATCCAACCCGTGGGCACATCCCTTTAAAAACGAGGACTTACACAGCCCCTTTAAAGCGGAGGAGAACAGGTTCATACCTGCTCCTCCTTCGATGGTCACCACTGCAGTCATCCCAGTGCTCCCCCAGCTATACCTGCAAGCCAGCAGGGAGTCTTCCAGCTGCCCCATGCAACATCACGTGACTGCACACGTAACTGCACACAAACACCAGCCACCATGCATGCGTGGAGACCATGTGTGTACCAGCGTCATGCAGGGACAGCTGGGAGATGTCCTGCCAGCATGCAGGCATAGCTGGGGAGGGGTGCCAGGATTACAGCAATGGCAGCCATTGAAGGAGGAGCTACCACTTTAAAGGGGCTGTGTAAGCCCTCATTTTTAAAGGGATGTGCCCATGATTCAGATGCCTGAAACACTTTTTGGCACATCCCTAACTAGGACCCTGTCCACCCCCTTCTTCCATTTTGATGTAGGAGATAATTGTGACTGTATTGGTTTGCTATATCAGCCTCCTCCCAATAAATATATTGATTATTTCCTCAAGAGAGATTTTTGGTTTTCCTCAGACTCACAAAGGGAAAAGTTTTAACATCTCAAATTTTCCCTTATAATGATGAAACTGCAATGAAAACTTTTAAATTTTGGAAACCACATAGCTACCCCAACATTTAGTTCTCTGCAGGTGTAAATGCACAAGTCTAATAATAAGGTTTCCCACTGAGAAAAGTGTTATTTATATTAAAATATTAAAACTGTTTAACGAGCTTTCTCCCCCTACCTTCCAAAAAGTAAGCTAAGTGTGTGCCTTAACGTGCTTGAGGCGAAGGAAGTTTCAAACATATTGGATTTGAAACTAGCCATTATTTCCCATGTTGCAAAAATGGCAATTTTATTTCCCAACAGCAAATGAAACTGTCAGGAAAATTTAGATGCAATAAAACTGTGTGGTTAAACCAACATGCCGGATTTTGACTAAAAACTGAATTAAAGGAATTAAAATTAAGCATTATGTCAGTCAAACTTTATAAAAACTGTATTAAAATAAGGATATTTGGTGGGAAAAGTTAGGAGTGTGGACTTGGTGAAGCCCAACAGAACCCATCTACTTCATCTCTATCAATTGTGTCACATTTGAAAATTTGCACAATGAAAAATATTTTGCATAAGTGTCTTGCTTCTGGCAACCTTTCCACCTTTATAAAAAAGTTGTCAGGCAGTGTGTGACTTTCACGGTGCAGAGTTTTAAAATGGTGGCTTCAGTCCAAGGCTAGCTAATAACGGCTGACATGTACTGGAATCTTGAGGCCTAAATCAACATTGTTTTCACAGCTGTAATTAAGCCACCTAATCAGAAGCACATTTTGACGGGACAGTTTCTGGAAGCCAGACATTACAATTTCTTATGCCTGGAGCGCAGTGGCTCATGAGAGGTCCTCATTTAATTTCAGGGATTTTTTATTTTTTTTTTAAATGTAAGCGGGCAATAAAAAGAAAATACTATTTTTTATTATTAAAAAAATAAAGTAGTGTACAACTATTGAAATGAAATAAGCCTATGTGTTCATGCCTTGACCAGCTTTGCATCCCACCCTCCTTGGGCTCTGTGCCGAGTCCCCATCTCTCAAGTGGCAGCTGCACGCAGTGAGAATAAGGACCTTTGCCAAGATCAACAGATGAGCTGGTCTGAACTGGCTCTCTGTGTGTTCCGATTGTAAATTGTGCTGGTGATGATTAGAGAACTCCAACACAGGATGTTGACTCTTAAAACTGTCCAGAGAAAATACTCTCCCCCCCCCACCCATTCTTTTTTCAAATCCAGGGAAGTTTTAAAAACCCTTTTGGTGACTTGGTACACAGTGTTGTGTCTATGACTTTCAGATGATGCTAACATGAATTCATACAAATTAAGTAACTATTTTTTAAATAAAAGGCTCTCCCTTTCCATAACAAGACCCTTCATCTCCCAAGTGTTTATATAAGAGGGCTGCTGCTAAGCCGTTCTTCAACTAGCACACACAAGTGTTGTACAACCTTACCACCTGCCAATGGGAAAGATACCCCTAAACCCCTTCAACTCTGGAAGCTTGTTATTGCTTGCTATCACTTAACTATATTATGTTAAAAAAACCTGATGAATTGCTGTCTTGCTCACATGCTAGGGAACTGCAGCATTTGGTAACTTTTAACATAAACTTTCAACCTCAGAGGCCAGTGTAACACTATCAATATGAAGGTCCCACTCACTAGGGTCTGATTATGTTTAGTTCTGCATTTTAATTGCATATGGATTCTATTAACTCGTCCTTTTGCCTTATAGGCAACATTTTAATCAAATTACTATAATTTTCAAATATGTTGCAATAGCCTGACAAGGTAAAAGTTCACATACCTAGCATATATTGGATATATAAAAACAGATTTATATAAAAAAGGAAAGATTCTTTCACAAAAATAGAGGCAAATATATCGTCAGATTACTTTTAAAAACACACACACTTTCCCCTCAACTGGTGCTATACGATAACACAAGTGCTCTATTTTATTGCCATTGCTGTGGATCCAGAGAGTCTTGCACTCCACAAGGCACACCATTCTGGAGTGTCCCCCATCCTCAGAAGCAGGTTTTCAGGGACGCAGTGGGAAGAAGGCAGGAAAGCCTGATCACAACAAGCAAAATTCCACTTGGGAGTTCTCTGAATCCAAGCCAATGTTACTACTGAGTAATCACCTAGCTTGAAGTTAAAGGATACACATTGTTTGATTAGGGTAATTAGTAATGAACAAACAGGACCAGGTAAGATGGTTATGTACGGACTGTGTGTTTAAGCATGAAATCAGCCCAATCGCTTACCACCATCTACATCCGTGTCTTTCTGAATCCACTGAATGGCCATATTGCTTTGAACATATAACTATTTAGCCTTATGTGTATGCGACTTATTTGTATAGCTAAAAGGGAAGTATTCTGTACTAACGTTTCAAACTTTATTCCACTGCTCTCTTAAATGTGTCTTCTCCTGAATTCATGAAGAGAACAGATCAGAGAGGCAACCCTCCCAACAAGGTTGAACAGCTCAACATGCAGGAATCAAGTCTCAGCAGCAACAGAGAAAGAAACTCTCTTTTGAGTAGGCAATCTTCAGCTGTCTAGCCTGCAGGAGATTACATACACTGGAAGAGCACTGCCAATAGCTAACTGCATTTCTTGAAGAATGCCTGTCAATTTGTGGCTAGATTCCACACTGTTTGAAGACTGAGGACCTTTGCAGATTCGTGCTATATTTGTGAAAGCCCCAATGCTAGGTCCCATCCCAATGTCATGATGCAACAGAGGTAAAACCTGCTGTGAGGGAAAGCCTAGACCTGAATTATTTTTTATCAGAAGGAACAGTAGGAAAAGACTGGTGGGGCATTGCTGTGGGAAAGAAAGGTAGTTGGGCTAAATGTTTATTGTCATTTTTAGTGGGACATTAGAGGAGTAATCAGTCTCTAAGTATTTTATTTTAAATAAAGTTTTTTTAAAAAAGTTCATCAAGTAGCACTGACATGCGAAAGGTGGCATTCCTCACCAGTGATGATGAATTTCCCAGTAGATACCTGTGATATTCATGTAACTATATGCAGAACTCACAACGGCAATATATGCAGCAGCAAGGAGAATTACAGCAATTTCCACAACAAAATATTGCAGTTTGAGAACTAGTAAGATGTCCCCACAATTAAAATGCCATCTGAAAGAAATGTCATAGGTTCCTTGTAACAAATGAGTAACAATTCAATTTTACTGTATCTTAAAATTATCTAGAAAAGCCTTTAGATTTATGCTTGGGAATAACTTGATGATTTCAAACATTATCAGACTATTATTCTAGGCTGTCTGTCCAAAAGTCCACTGAATCATATCGTCGCTATCCTGCTCATTGCCTCAGCATGAGGTATTTCATCACAATGATGCATCATTGAAACAAATAAAATATCACACACAAAACCACATAAAAGCACTAAAGGCAGAAACGTAGGTTGGATTACAACATCAGTTAAGATATGCATCCAAAAGCAACAATTCTTGGTAGTTCCAGTGGTAGAACGACAGTCCAAGTCTTTCTCCAGCTGTTATCTCACTTTTAGACATACTCTCCTGAGGTTTATCACTCCCCCTGCTTCATCAGAAGCTGTCCTCCTGACCCTAACAAATTTCCATCTCCTCTATATCCACAATGCTTCCCATCTCCTCAGGTTCTCTCACACAGTCCTCCTCCTAATTCTCTTTTGTCCATTTCCTCTCTCTTCTCTATTTTCTGATACAATCTAGATTCCAAAAGGATGAGTAATTACTGGGAATCCCTCCCAAAATACAATATAATTCTGAATAATTCTGTTTGTAGCCAGGTGGACATTCTTTATACTGAGTGCAAAGACATCAACATACTGCCTTGTTCCTTCTCCTTGGGCCTTTCCAGATGTTGAAAGCTAGAGTATCCCTAAGCATTTACAATAGCCCTATCCTCATGTAACCAATGGGGAGTTAGCGAGGCTGTTTTCACACACAGCTTAACACAGGCTATGGAAACCCAGACTGGATTAGGATGCAAAACCTCCAGGATCATGTCCAATCCAAGCAGTGCAACGTTGCCTAGCCCAGCTTTTTAACCTAGCTTTTAGCCATGGTTAAAGGCGTGAGCACTCCCTTAACCCCAGCTCTGGGACTGTGTATTTGCTCGGGCTAAGTTCAACCCAGGGGGACACAGGGACAGGTGCCTAGAATCCCCCAATGCACATTGCAGGTCCCAACTCGTGGTCCCAGCTTCCGGAGCTCCACAATGTGTGGTGCAGCGCAGATCATCTGGGAGTGCGGTCTGCTCTCCCAGCAACATTTGATCACCCGTCTGGGGGGGGGGAGGCGAGTTGACCCAGCCTGCCCCCCACCTGCCCGGTCATTTGAATAGCCCCAGAATTTCAGGAAGGTGATATGATAGCAAATGAGATTTTCAATGAAACACCATGAATCCACTCTAATTTGCTATCATAGAATCCACACTCAGAATACCTCTGAAACAACAGAACCCTGTACCCCATGGGTTAGAAACCCATGGGGGTGGTTGGCACCATATGTGCACTACACTACCACTCGCTCTGGGCCACCCCAGCAACCCCCAAGTGCACTTATGGGGCTGCTGAAAGCTCCATGTATACCCTATGAGGAAAAAGCTTAAAGACGTGTAATCTTCAACAATTTACCAAAAATCAGCCCTCTGCCCAAATCCTTTGAAAAAATTCAGGTAGCTTCCTTGCCCCTACCTGGCACAACCACCAACCCCACACTGCTCTAGGCCACCCCTTCCCCCCCCCCGTGAAGCTATACATTTGCTGACACCTCAATGCTTCTTTATGGAGAAAAACCTTAAAGACGCGTAAACTTCAACAATTCCCCAAAAATCAGCCCTTTGCCCAATTCCCCTGAAACTTGGGTGGTAGCCTCCACCCATTGGGCACTACCACCCTACCCCACTATTTTGCCCCTGGGACCCATTTTTCTTACCCAAATCGATTCGGATTCGGATTCGGATTTAATCCGAATCTGAACCGAATCGGGGTGATTCGGGAAGCCCATATTCGGGCGCAGAACAGAACGGGGGTGATTTGGTTTGGGTCCCGAACCGAATCACCGAAAACCCGAATTGCACACCCCTAATTCAGAGCAGGGCCTTCCTGATTCAACCTGAGCAGGATCTAAAATGAACTGAGCGGACTTCATAAAACATGTGAGCGTGTGCACATGCGCATGCCTTACAGGGAACACTGGAGGTACACCTCTCAAAAATAAGTTTTGGGCCACTCCAAATGACACCACTGGGAGACTGCAAGACTCCCTAGCATTGTGTCTAACCCTTTTATGATACCAGAGGCTAGATAGCACAAAATCCTTTTGGGATACCAGAGGCTAGATGCTGGACCACATAGGGTAGAGATATCTTAAAGATGACAGACTCTCTGTTGTTTAACTGCATGATTTTGGATCAGGGCTGGTCTGTTAATGAGGCTGGGCAAGACTGAAAATGGAACTCCTCACAGTCAGGAGTTCTGATTTCTACATTTTTAGGATATCATACAGTCTTAGAATTGTGTAAACATTAAGGGATAATTTATCCATGTAAAAATAACAGAAATGTAAATATTAGGCCTCAAATTGGACCCAAACTGGCCTAAGAGATTCGGTCTGACCTCAGACTGAACCAGATTGCACTTGAACTGGCTCAGTTCGAGTGGTTCGACCTCAAACTGAACCTGGTTCAGTCTGAGGTCGGACTGAATCTCTCAGGCCAGTTTGGGCCCAGTTTGAGGGCAGGGTGTGTGTGTTTCCATTTTTAGTTTTTAAAAAATGACTTACCTACCACCCAGCGAGGGCAGTGGTGGCCCTCAAGAGGTGCTGCAGTGGCCGTGTATATGTGTGTGTGTGTCTTCAGTGTCTCTCCCCACCGCCAGCCTCCCTCAGTCTTCCATGGTTTTCCACTGTCTGTGAGCATGTGATGGTATGACCTTGATAAGTTTATTCACACAATCACAAACTGTGTTCTACCCAGGTGTGGGAGCTGTGTGTGCTCCTGATTTCTGGTTTTGTGGAATCAAAGTAAGAGGAAAACCAGTGTAGAAGTTATTGTGTGGAAGCAAGATAGGAGGAAAAGCTACCCAGGTTTTCCTCCTACCTTGCTTCCACACAACCAAATACTGGGAGCACACACAGCTCCCAAACCGGTAGAACACAATTTTTGATTGTGTGAATGACCTTGAAGTTTTCCAGTGGAGGACAGGTTTACTCCCACCTTCACCCTGCAGTTCTAAACAAGCCTAGGTATTGGGCTATTCATACAGTTGAAGTCAGTAAGACTAAATCAGTTTATTCCAGGTCCTTCAACTGAAGAGAAACACCAGAACACATATATTAAGGAACCTTATTTGTGTTTTAATTGTTACTATTAGAATTGTCATTCCTAAATTAGACCAACAGAGAAGGAACTTAGAGTAATAAGGAATACTGAAGTCAATTGGAGCAAATCAGCTTAAAGTCAAACTAGTAAACTGCAGAGTGGATTGGGTGTTTAGGAAAGTTATTATGTAGGATTACTAAATAAATAACACAAGCTTTGCACTTTCCATTCATTTGAGTATGTTAAAAACTTGAAAAGTTTGTGAACATGGAAAATATTTTGTTATTATTTTCATCTCCTTAAGTGCTATTCCAAATTTGAGAATAAGAATTCAGAGACAACGAATCAAAGCACAAACAAAATACCTGTATCTAGCTTCAGTTGTGTAAACTGTGTTGCTTTAATGAAAACACACTTTCTGTTATCAGTGGCTGACATGCAGACCACCACTGCACTGGGCAGCAATGCTGACTTCCAGACTAAGGCTGCACCATTATGCAAGGAAGGGAAGTGGTGATTTTCGTTTATCTCCCCTTTCCTATGAAGACCATTGTGTCATGAAAATATGTGCCTGATGGCTATGCAGCCCTTAGGGACATATTTTCATGTCACACACACTGAGTCGGCTTCGAGGGAAGATCGGGGGCAGGGGGGACACCCTTTCCCCTGCTTGTGTGACAGCACAGCCTTATTCTGGAAGTCAGCCAGTATCACTAAATAATATACTATTCTGTATAAAACTGTACAAAAGGTTTTGGTTAGGGGGAAAGTTTAAAACCTTGGTGCCTCAACCAAGGAAGTCTCTGACTAAGTACAAATAATGGATCTGCTATATAAATGTTTTAATGGGGCCAAGTCAGGTACCAAGGAAAAGATACTGGGACTAACTGGCCTGAACCGAGTGTAGTACCAAAATCCTAGAGACATTGGGCTGGGGTTTAAATACAGAGCAAATGAGAACATGTTGTGGGCAGTTCAAATAACTGGCCAACCGCTGTTTAACAAAAATGAGTCTGTGTCAAGATTTCCCAAGTTTAGCAGGGAAAATTGAAAAATTCAAAAAGAAGGACGGTCACTAAATTGGGTTCTGGACAAATGCAAACATTGCAACTTTTGTCAACAGTTTACCTGATGGACAAACTACCATGCTACCATGCTTTGCAGTGGGTACAAACCCTGAAAAACTCAAACTCTAAGTGGCAAAGATGATCTTGGAAGCTACTAGTGTCCCAGATACAGGTACAGAATGTGCCTAGCAAAGAAAAGATCATCACTGATGCACTCAAAGAAAGAGTGCTGGAATCTAGGACTGGTTTAGAGAAATTTGCAAGGGGGGGGGGATAAAAAGGAGGCTTGACTGCAGCAGAGGGTTCGTTGAAACTTTGGTGAGCTGAAGAGTTGAAGCTGGAGTCAAGTCAAGTTGGAACTGGAGTCTTGGAGAGCCAAGAGAGAAGACCTGAAAGGAGCTGCTGAAATTAGAGCTGACAAATCCCTGGGAAAGTTAGGCTGAAAACTCTCCTGAGAACTGAATCACCCTCAAAGCAGCTGAAGGACAAGTCTGGAATTGAACCTCCAGTAGTAGAAAGAAAGATCAAGCCTGAAGCTGAGAAAGGGAAAAAGCCTGGCTTGTTGCAGAAGCTGATTGGAGATGCTTATAAGAAAACTCCTAGTAAGGACTCTAGGTTAAGGCATAGTATTAGGTGCAGGTTAGACTGGATATCTCATATTTTATTTGTTCCTTATGCTCAAATGGTTGCTGTTTTGTACTAAAAGTCTACTTGGTGGCAGCAGTGAAGCTTAAGTTCTTGGGGCTGACTGAAGTTTAAGTTCCGGGCCATGAAACCACTTAACAGACCTAAGGAATCACTTTATTGGCCTTAAATGAGCCCAAATTTTTACATGGACGATAATGATTCAGACATGAAATTAGTCTTGAAATTAGATTTTAATGTTATTGGGGAAAGAATCAAACCATTTCTTATTACCAGAGAATAAGTTATGATTAGGTAAGGTTGCCTATGGAAAATAATCACATGTTCCAATTTCCAGTTTGGTTAAACACAAAATTAACTGTATTATATTTTATGGGAGATAGTGGATCTTTAAACTTTTCAGTTCTCAACTTCAACGGTTGGCTTCAGTTGCCAATGTAAGAGTTATGTTGCTATCTTTTTGGCTTTGGCAGTCCTATACCCATTATAAATTCAAGAGTTGCTTCCTGCTGCCCCAAATCATCTATAAAAGCTTTCATGGGGAGTGGGGAATGATTATTTTGTGTTGCTATTTTAATGTGAAAAACCAAATTATTGATAATATTTATTTATCACATTTATATACCTCCTAATATGTGCATCTCTAGGTGGTGCATACAATACATTGCATAATTTATCCCTACATAATAAACAAAAATATTCTCACAACTCAGTTATACAAGCAAATTGTAGGAAGCCATGGGGCAGGGTAAAAATTGCAAGAATAAATAAAAATTACAGCAGCCACTTACTGAGTGAAAGCTTTCATTCTCACGAAGGCACGCTGTTTGGAGTTCTGATTTCAGAGCTGCAGTGTGATGTCGATGGGATATTATTTCTCTTTCTAGTGTGGATACTCTGGACCCCACAAGTTGGTAGACATCCATAAAACTTACAATCATAGCCTTAAACGACAAGTAAAGTAAATTATTGTTACCTTGATATGCCATAACAAGTCTGTGTCATCTCTGCCAAATCATGGAATATGTGACAATTTACCCTTTTTTTAGAATCATACACACACACACACACACACACACACACCCTTGAATGCTTACAAAAGAGAACATCAATATTTTCCTCTAAAAATATACCAAAACCTATGTACTGGTCAAAGACCGTAATAAAGTTTATCTATCTATCTACCAAAAACCTATGTAAATCTGGCAGTATTAACCAATACAATAAATTGTGTTAAATATTAAACTTGCAAGGCTTTACCCCATTACTATAGTTTTTGAAAAATAATGCATTTTGATGTGTAAACAGCTCTTTTTGGACTCTTTTTAAATTCTTCTTTCAGCTAATTTTACTCAGTCAGCTGAGAACTCCAGAGGTAACTACCGACATTTTCAAAATGAATGGAGTTGCTAATTCTCCCAACTCACCTTTAAAAAGAATTAGATTTAATTTGGCATGAAACTAAAGAAAGTTACAGACCTCTGAAAGTAAATAATCCGATTACAATATAGCTGGGAAAATAATTCTGTTCAGGTATATAGTAGAGGAATGTCCCAGCCGTGTAATATTGATCAGACTGATAATAAAGTTAACTGCACAAGAGGGTATAAATGATTTGGCAGGGCTGGTAACTTGATATCTGACCTAAATAGTATAACACTGTTGGGATTATTGGACTTCTTTACAACTGGTTAATCACATTTTATAGGTTATAGTTTCTCTCTGAAGTGACCTATACTGATTTTCCAAATGTAAGAATGGCATTAAGGCTGAGGATAATTCTACTTCTTTATTGAATAACTGAAGATTGAAGCAATCTATGATGTTCTCTTTAATGTCTCCAGATTTTCTCAAATAAAACAACTCCATGTTTTAAAATGATCAGAGTGGTAACCACAAACAGTCTTATTATCATGTTCTGATCCAATATTTCAGGCACAGGTGCTCCTTCAACATTTTTAAGCTTCAGTGAAATTAAGAGCTCACTTGTGAGCAAATCTCTAAGGCCGCCTTTACATGGAACGGCAAACCGCAAGTTCAACGGACCTTCA
Source organism: Hemicordylus capensis (assembly GCF_027244095.1). Taxonomy (NCBI): domain Eukaryota; kingdom Metazoa; phylum Chordata; class Lepidosauria; order Squamata; family Cordylidae; genus Hemicordylus; species Hemicordylus capensis. Next base: position 118,797,996 of record NC_069658.1, on the reverse strand, counting down.
GCTTGCCTTCATACACACACACACGCGCCAAAATGATCACAATCTCAGTCAGCAAGAGGGGCAGGACTGGCTGCATGGGTTTCCTCCAACACTGGAAGTACAGCATGCACCAGCCAAGAGCATTGCAGCCTGGTTCCTCATTTAACTCCACTTAACTCCTCATTTAACTCCAGTTTGGAGTTAAGGCAGAATCCAGACGGTGGTCAGAAAGGACCTTTGGTTGGGTGAGTGAAACTCACTACAGACTGAGGGTTCATTCTGAGGTTTGGGGGCCAAATTGGAACCATGGTTCCAATCATTTGGACAACATGGGGAGGTGAATCTGAGGTGAGTTCACCTCAGACTCCCCGTTACGTCCACAGGCGGCCAAAGAGATCATTGTTCTGAAATCTATTTCACTCTGGATCAGGTTGGGGTTGGGTAATGGCCAAAGTGAGAATAATTGATCCAGCAAAGGTAAGAAAATATTTGTAGAAAAGCAGCTTCCATGCATGGACCCTGCAAAATTTGAAACATGTGCAAACTGCAGGTAAATATGCATCTGCACTGTCCAATGGGTATTCAGATGCGAGGCATCTAATGTAGCATTTATTTTTACATTATATAATGCAGACTGGGGCAATCATCACCAACTATCATCCGGGGCTTGTTGCACACTATTATTTAAATATCAAGATATGGGGTTTTTTTTACAAATGGTACTAATATCTTTGAGTTTGAAATGCATCACCTGTGAATGATGCCAATGCATGGAAGTGAGTCATTATTAAATTGAATGTACTGTATAACCAGCATAGACTTTCAGTGATAGACAGAAATGCAAAAAAAAAAAGAGTACTTGATTGTGATAAAAACCTTAAACCCTTGCTCCCCCCCACCCCGGGCAAAAAAAAGGGGGGGAACCCCTTAGATAGTTCATGTGGAACACTGCACAAATGTAAAGAAGTTATCTACTTAATCTCAGGAAAACAATACACTTTCACTTATCTTGCAATATTTACTTTTTAAAATTCTCATTTACAGTATGACAATTGTTCTTTTAAAAAGAAAACAAGTTAAATACCACTCTTTTTTATACTAGGCAAATATCATAAAGTTAGACAAGTACAAATGACTAGATAGAATAGCACTTGATGTAATCATAAAAAAACCATAGCCATTATGAATCCTGCTATAATCCAGTTTAACCTCCCAAGTGAAATTTAGACTGGACTACATATATTTTAATTTTGGAAAGGTTCATTGGAGTAACATTTCCTACTTTCCCAAAAGGAACCATGGAATTTTCAGTATCAAGTGTTCAGAGCCTCATTTTTAAATCTCAGTGGAAAGATGGTATTTCCAGTAGTCCAATGTATTTATTAGTGTGCTGCCAAGAACTGATTTACTGCTGACTCAGCATAAAGTATCCTGTGGGATAATTAAGAAAAATCAAGATTTCTGTTTAGAAGAAAAAATACTTTACTATATGCTGAAGAGTCTATACAGCTTACAATATGCAGCTGTCTTTCTATTCTACAGAGTATCACATAACTTAAGCTTTTGGAAAATTATTTTTTTAATCGTTCATTCAATTTATGGTATATAACAATCACCCATCTTCTGTGTAGCTGCCTGCTTGGCAGAGTGACTGCCCTGAGTCCATCCATTTTTACTTATTTTCTATATCCACGTTTCTCTTCCAATGAGTGAGATTTGACAGAGCTATGTAGGTTAAGGCACCATGTCTGCATGCTACTGTGCAAGATAACTAAACTTTCTGTCATTTGGCTACGTCACATTTACCCTCCACTAGTCTTATATCAAATGTACTAGTGCAAAATTATTTTATTTCATCCAGTGTAAAAGTTCAGTGGTATGAATAGTTAGTCTTAGGTCTACTATCCACCTGACATTTAAAAGAAAAAGATAAACTGCTCTTGGGACTCATGCCTATGTGTTAATGTGTGAAAATGTAACATCAGAATATTAAATGTATTTTGGAAAGATACATGAACTCTAAACTACTTCCTGAAGCTTGTTAAATTGAGGATTTCTCTTCAAAAGATAATTATGAATTACCATTTCAACATTCTGCATTCACACATTAACAAATGTAGGTGTGACTGGACAAAATACCACCACTCTTCAAAAGTAACATAGAAACATTCAAGGTCATTGGTTGGTATTTTGTGCAACCATGCTGCAAGGAAGTACTGTAAAGTGCACTGATTTATAGGGATATGCCAAAATGTGATTTGGCTGCCCAAATTGCAGGCACCTCCATTTAAATTCAAGGGCTTACAAAGCACCTTTAAAGCAGAGGAGAGCAGGTCTGTACCTATTACACTTCTGCTCAACGCCATTGCCGCCACTCCCCCAGCTATGCCCGCATGCTGGCAGAGCATTTCCCAGCTGCCCCTGCATGGCGCCAGCACACACATGGCCATCATGCATTCACAGAGGCCATGTGCATGCCAGTACCACGAAGGGGCAGCTGGGAGACGCCCCACGGGGACGTGCATATTGTTGGAGGGAGCAATGGTGGTGAGCGGAAGAGGAGCAAGTACAGATCTGCTCTTCTCCACTTTAAAGGGGCTGTGTAAGCCCTCAAATATAAAGGGAGGTGCCTGCATTTCAGACAGCTGGATCATGTTTCGGCACAACCCTACTGATTTCCCAAAATTAAAACGTTTTGTTAAAAAAAAAAAAAAGACATTATACAGGAATATAACATCTTGATTTCTGACTGAATTGGTAATATTGTAAGAGGGGAATTAGCAACAGAATATTTGAAAATAGTCACTTATCATTGTAAACACGACGGGAGGAAAAACCAAAAACAAAAACAAAATCCCAACCCACACAAGTTATATTGCTCTTTAATAGAAAATATGGCAAGTAGCTTTTACAACCCAGACAGATTCATATAGCACTTTCATTTTAAAACCAAAATCCCTTTCCAGATGGAAGAGTATTGTAAGAATGTCAGTGGGGCAGGAAACCTAGCCACAGCAATTCTGAAGACTGAAGCATTTTAATTTCAAGTATTAAAAGCCCATTTTAAATTGAAATACAGGATGTAAGTTAATAAAATCTAAAACATACACAAGGCTGCCAATTTTAGAGTAGAAACAGTAACAAATTACTCAGAAGTAACCAAATGCAAGGAACTAATAAGAGAACAAATCTGTTTCCTGACTGACCTTCTACCCTACCTTTTCCTTTTTCCATTATACATAATATATTCTTAACCAAGCATCTTATAGTGGTGGTGATAACCTGGTGGCAGCACAGTTTTCTCCCAGATAATCTGCCAGTTGAGAAAGGACCTGTGTACTAATACTGATTTCCAAAACAATGTCGGCTGGCTGAACATATAAAGGCAATAGCCTAATTATATGGTTGCAGATTGATAAATAGACAAATTGATTATCCACTCTATCCCACAGGTTAAGAGTGGTTTACAGCATTCCCCAAAGGGGCTCACAAGGGGCGGGGGAGTTCTTCTTGGAGGGTGAGATGGCAGGCCAATAGAGGGCCTAGCTGCTTTGTCCCATCTCCTGTTGCAGCCTACTGGAAATGGTGGCGGGAGTATATAGTTCTTTTCAGCGGGGAAGGACCAGACTGCAGTTGGTCCTTCTCAGGCCAAAGGAAGGCCTGGTTACTTAGCCACATCCCATGTTCTGAAGGACCACAGGTGTTCCTTTAAACAGCTGCAGCAGTGTAGATGATTGAGAACCAGCCACGTTGCATTGTACAACATATCAGACAATGAAAATGGGCATAACCCAGGTGTGCAGAAATGAGTACACACACATTTATGCATTTTAACAGATTATAGTTACTAATAAGAAACGTTCTGCCAGAACAGCTCAATGGAGGTCATAGTCAAAGAGGGCAAAGTAGACAACTACATTGTAATCTCATAGGTAGCGTGGTAAAGTGTGCATTTGTCTGTACAGATGCATGTTTGTACATTATTAAAGCAATATTAATGTTGAACAGATTTTAAGTAGTTTAAACAGTCAAAAACAAATATTGCTTTAAATACTAATACACATATATGCATCTGTATGGACACACCCAGTCACAATTAAGTAGTTTTTTTTAGATAAAAGCACAATCTTGTGCATATTTACTCAGAAAAAAGTCCCACTGTATTCAGTGGTCTTACTGTTGATGAAACTGCCTCGAGGGTGATTGGTCGGCACCCCCAGTCAGAGGCGTACTAACCTTGGGGACCAGGTCCGGTCCCCCAGGGTGCGGGGGCGGGGGAGGCTCCAAATGGCTGGGGGGACTCAGCAGCCACCCCATGCGAGCAGAGGCGTATCTAGAGGAAATAGCTCCTAGGGCAAGCACTGAAATTGCGCCCCCTGTCCTAACATCTGAAGCCCATCTTTCAGATAACTTCACCATAATATCAGCTGAAAAATACAAGTCAAGCTCATTAATCTTTTAATCTTTCAAAAACTATTTAGCAGTGGATGTAACCAGACCAAAAAATGCTGGGAAACTACAAATTTCAGGATGCTGGGGCTCATGAAATACCCAAAGACTATGTGGAGGTGTACTTGGAAAACTAAACAGAAGTGCCTGTCTAATTCTCTACTATGCATTGTAGCATCACTATTACATAAGTTTTAAAAACAAATGGAGAATTTGAGTTTTCCCAGATACTTTGAAAATAATTAAAGGATATGCAGAGTAAACTGTGTCACTGCTTGGAATATATTCTAGTCTTTCAGAAGGACAGTTAAAATGAGAGAAAGAGAGCAAGAAACTCCCAGTGGGCCTTAATACTAAGGATTTCACACTGATTCAAAGACAAATTCACCATTAATATTATTAAGACATCACATTTAACTCACTTATCACAAGAAGCAGAGTAAGAGCAAATGAATACAATCCTAGCTCATAAACTTCAGCTCGGTATTCACAAGCCCTGATTCTCTGTACATAGTGCCAATCTGAATATGTGTACAGTGACATATTATATTAAATTAAAACAATTTTTTTTACCTGTAGCCCCTTCAGGGGGCTTCCTAAAGGCTGGGGGGGTCTGCAAAGGTTCCCCCTCCCCTTGCTGGCCTCTAGGGCCTCACAGGGACTATTTGAGCATGTGTGGTGGCCATTTTTTAATTAATTTATTTTTTTAAAATGGCCAATGAAAACAAAATGGCCACCACGCATGCTCAAATGGCCTCTGTGAGGCCTGGCATGGCCTAGGGCCTCACAGAGGCCATCTGAGCATGTGTGGTGGCCATTTTGTTTTCATTGGCCATGTTTTAAAAAATTTTAATTTTAAATAATGGCGCCCCCTTCAAGTGGCGCCCGGGGCACGTGTCCTACTTGCCCCACCCTAGATACACCCCTGCGCACGAGCCCCGCCAAACCTCCGGTTTTTGAGTTTTGGTTTTTTAAAACTTTTTTTCCCCTTACCACAGCCGAGGGGTGTCTGAGTGGGGTGGGGAGCGGAGCAGTCCTTCATTTAGCTTGAAGTTCCAAATTATGTGTAAATTCCAAGGAGGGCTAGAGAGAGTTACTTTAAGAGTGGACACTAAGGTTTCAGAAATAAAAGAAAGGAATAGATTTAGCCCTGAAGGAGCTGGGCGAGAGGCTTTATTACCTGTCCTCACTAAGATCTGACTCGGGCAGCTGGAGATTAGCATCTGTCCACGGAGGTGAAGTGGGGAGCAGGAGAGTTGAAGGAGTCAGTGGGGTTCCTCAAGAGGAGAGTTACAGCATAAGGCCAGCTGGATAGATTGGCAGGGGGACCTATCTAAAACCAGGCACAATGAGCCTTGCCATGAGGGCAGCGAATTGCTCAGGCAGACAGTGATTTCTGCTCGAGTGGCCCCAGTGGAGAGGGGAATACTCGTAGCAGTGGAGTCCCCAATGTAAAGCACAAGGGAGCACAAAGATGTCTTGTAGTTGGAGTCCCCAGTGTAAAGCACAAGGGAGCACACTGGGTCATGGAGTCAGGGATACTTATATCCCAAAACGTGCCTCGGGGGCATCTTTCTGTTGTCATGCTTTGCTGTCTAAAGCTGTTCAGGTGGACTAGCCCTGAAATTCTTTGTTACTGATCGTCCTTCCTGGGTGAGACAGTGTGTGAATTGCCTATTGTATGCAAGGCAGATTGTAATCAAAATCAGAGTGTACAGGTGCATCAAAAAGTATCCTGTGCTGGGACTGACTCTCCCAATAATTTTGTCAAAAGTTTCGATGGGCACCCTGTTCAAAGTTATGTCACTGGCTCATCCCTATTGTGATGGAGGCTGCAGCACCACTTTTATCTGCTTTCCCTTCCTGGCCTAATTGCTTCATTTGCAACAGGTGTTCTCTCTCTTGAGAGAGGATGGGGGAGTTTTTAGAGTTCACTCCAAGTCCAAAATTACCTCGGATGCCAGACAACTCATAATAGTTAGTTCTGGAGTCTGCCTAGCCAGGGGGCCCCTCATAGAAAGAGAGTGTGTGTGAAACTAATCTCCTTTCCAATGTATATTGCTGGTGTTCAAATCTAGGGGTGACCAGTCCACTGCCAACTAAGTCACTTGTCCCCATGTATCATATAAACTGGGAGCTCACATGGTGGTGCAGCTCCTGAACATAGCAAAAGTGCAATCTCCAAGCCTGGAGATGCAGCTGTAAACAAGGAGGCTTCTGGGAGCCTTGCAGAATAAGCTCAGCTGGTAACATATTGCCTAGTAAGTGTGACAGACTTGCAGCTTTAATAAAACCATCTACTATATAGTAACATTGACCTTCATGTTTACAGCAATATTAGTCTCAAAATTAGAGATTCTTATCTCTACTTGACAGTGGATGGCAACTAAGATAAACTTTCATCTAGAGATAAAATATTATCTACTGAACAGAATCAGAAAAAATAGCACAGCAAATATAAAGCCTCCAAGCAAGATGAAAACATAAAACTATATAGTAAATAGACCAGTAAGAACTGAAAGCTATGTACAGAAATAAGAGAACTCCACAAAGTTTAGATTGTGTTGCTTTTTAAGTATGAAAAAAGAAGAAAAATCCAAATTAATATTTGCCTTTTAGGCTTTCAGCCTTCAGGAAATTCCTGAACTAAAAAGAATGTTAGTAGGTAATAAATTTACCTAAGGGCATTATACACAAAGAGATGAAAAGGAACAAGACAGAGAATAATAAATGTACTTCAAAAGAATGCAAGCCTAACTTTAGTGTAGCAAACTACTAGGATGAAAATCTGAAGAGACTACAAATGTTATGTTCAGTATGAAGTTTGGCCAAAAAGCAATACAGGCAAAGAAGGTTTGATGTGGATACGTAAAACAGAAATGGTGTTGTGCAACAGTACCAGTTATTCTGTATTACTTGTCAATTCTAGTCACAGAGCTGAATCACACTTTCCTTTTCTTGCCATTTTGGTGTCCCCTCCCTGCCCCTACAAGTGGTGTTCCCCATCATGCATAGAAGTAAAGAACAAATGTGCAGATACACAATTATTTTTAATATCATGCTTCAATTCAAAGTGCCAGCAGAAGAGGTCTGGGTTCTTCTGGCATTTTAACTGGAAGCGAGAAGTTAAAAGACTGGCAAGTTGCTGCACTTTGCACCTTCAGTCCTATGCCTGAAAAATATAAAAATGATGTGTGAAAAAAAATGTGGAATCTATTTTAATGTGAAAAAAAACCAATCTATTTACTTTGAAATTTCTATATATTTTAAAATAGAATGGGTCAACAGATTCATAAACTCAGAACCCTATTATGATGTTTGAGTATACAGTTGTCTGTACACTCATACCTATTTGTGTGTGAATAAATGTACCTGCATTCATTTTAACAGGTAGAGTTGAGGGTGGAGGCACCTCAAAGCAGACAGGTACTGTTAAGGGTACAGGCACCTCAAATTCATTGTACAGATAGGAAGTGTACCATCAGGCAGGTAGTGGTACAGCTGAAGGTACAAGCACAGGCACCTCAAATTCATGGTACAGATAGGAAGTATACTGTGTTCAACATAATGTGTGAGTCACTGTAACAGTGTACAGATCTGTAGCTGCATACACTGTACACACGTTATACAAGTGTTGAACATCATATCTGAATAGGGCCATAGTTAAAAAAATGTTTTACAAATCATTTTACTGTCTTAAAAGCTCAGGTTGTGGTGGGTGAACTATGGGATCTGAATTTCCCTCATCTGGGTAATTGCAAAAGGTAATTCTGGTGGCTACAGAAGAAGTTGTAAACTCAAAAGCATTCTCAGGCATCAGAAGAGGTCTCATGGGAGGATATTCATCAGAACTGTTCTATTGCTGCTGTTCAATCTTTTTTCTAATGATCTCCTTTATATGGATTTTGTTCTGATGATAAACTTGTAGTGGACTTATTTAAACATGGCATACAAAATTTTAAAGTTGATTTCTTTCTAGATCCCCTCCTCCCCGCTCTATAATATCCCTGGCTGTGGGAGCTTTGGGCCTAACTCTGCTCTCTTAGTTTCAATATCAAGGTCTCTCTGGATAACCTGAGGAACAGAAGCTCTCAGTAAAATGTGAAATGTGCTGTGAGGACATGATTTTCTATGGAAATGTTTTTGAAAAAAGAGTGTTGGAATTGACAGATGGAAGGGGAAGTGCTTCTACTGGAAACCACAATAGACTAGCATATAAAAGTCATCATGGCATTTATTGCAAAGTATAACTGCCTCAAGAACAACACTAGTGTTCTAAATTAATACTATTAGACAAAGGTCCTAGTGGAGATCAAGAAGTTTAATGAAACAAATTTATCCAATAATGAAAGGAATCAAAACTTTAACCACCTCAGGGTGTTTACCTCGTGATGATTTACTTTTGGGAACTCCCTTTCCCCATATATCACACATGCTCACACACACACACCAGTTAAGATCAGCTGGAGAGTGAAGTGTTGCTTCACGTAAATACCACAATTTGAGGTGCAATCAGATGCTGGGCTTTTTTCAGCTGTGATACCTCTAATGTGGAACTTTCTCCCAAGAGATTGACTAGGTCCACCTTATTAAGATATTCAGGGGTTAGTTAAAATCTCTGCATTCCATAAGGATTTTTTGAGTTCTTGGGAGCTGATTTCACAGTAAGCTGGAATTGAAATGGGTTTTTAATTGCTGCTTTAAAAATACATAAATGTCTGTGGTTTTTAAACACTGTATACTGCTTTAGGAGATTTATGGGGTTTAAACAGATTTTTTCTGTTTAATATGCTATTTACTGCAAGCTAGAACATCTTCTGGTGGAATAGCAGGGCATAAATATAAATAAATAGCTGAGAGGACATTTTTCCCAGGGAAGGCCCATGCAGTTGCTAAGAGGGGTTCTTTCACCTGCCTCACCCCTTTCTCAGTGGGTGTCCTTATCATGCAAAGACAGTTCAAACCACTGCCAATGTCTTGCTAAAAAGTGAGGCTGTGTCTACCCATTTGTGCTAATCATTATTGATATAAATAAATGCAACATTTACTCTATTTCCCCCAGTTTAGAAACCATGTTTAGATGAATCAGATTTTCTTACAAGGGTGGGCTGCAGCATGACCTTATGAACACTAGGAAAAATAGTGTTTTTCTGAATGTGCTAACTTGTAGGCTTGGGTACATAGGGATGATTCCAGAAGACCACTTCATCATGCAAACATTGGAGGAGTTTGCAGTAACAGTTTTTCTCTCTCCCACTTAACACTAGAACCAGAGGTCATCCCATGAAATTGATTGCCAGAAAATGTAGGACCAACAAACGTACTAAAGCATCATACCTCTCCAGAGGGACAAGAGACGGCTCCTTCGAAGTGAGGTCTTGCTGAGAAGTCAGAAAGGGTTCTACCGCAGGCAATTCTTTTATCGTTTGATCAAGCTGAGGTGTCCATTTGGCACAGCAACTCCCCTGACCCTCTGGTAAAATATTGAGAGCGTGGCAAATCTCCAGGCGTTAACTGTTGGGCCAAGGGCGCCAGTTGGAGGAGGAATGGAAAATGGTCACTATCTACATGAGGGATGACCTCAAAGTTCACCACCAAAGGGAGCAGGTTCCCGGTAACATTAAATAAGGTCTGGTCCCATCCTAGCATTGAAGTCACCTGCCATCACCACCAGTGCTTCAAGGTTCGCCAACAGTAGGTCATTTGTCTATTGCTTGAGCTCAGTCCATAGAGAGCAAATTACAGGTTTCTGTTGCTGAGGGGGTAAATATGCATTGATTAGCAGCAGTGAACTGGTGCCAAAATGGATTAGCTAGGCCATAGCATATTGTTTTAACAAGGTGAGGGGGGACAGCATTGCCCGCAGGGAGTGGAGACAAGAATTGCCAAGCCTCCTTTGAGCCTTCCACGCCCAGTCCCAGGTACCACCACCAGAGAATGAGTGAAATCCATTGAGTGTAAGGTTGGCTGTGGTCCAGGTTTCCTGGGCTAGGATAATATCAAATTGTGAGAGGAAGTTGTTGCAGTCTGTATCTCTGCAATGAACCAAGCCGGTGAGGTTCCATTATATGAGCTTGATCCCCATGCCGGTCTGGAGGATGTCATTGTGCAGGGTCAAAAAGTGGTAATTGTGTGGAGGGATCCTGTGATTTCATCGGGTCCACACAGGGTTGCTGTGGGAAGCATAAGTCCTGAGGGGAGATAGCTGGTGGAGCACTTCCAGGTTCCTGGGCACCCACCACTATGAGCGCCAGTCCTCCCTGGGAGGGAATCTCTTCAGTTTGTGTTCTAAGTCCCTGTGATGCAGACGAGCCTTCTGGAGGGGTTAGCATGGCAAAGGTGTCAGAGTGGGGGTTGCTGTTGAGGAGAGTTCCTGGACCCATGCCTTGTGTGCTGAAGTCCTCTGCGGTTACAGAGAGGGCCAGATCGATGAGAGCACGGCAGGGGCCCCTACCTCTGACACTTGGCCTACTTCCAGGGATGTATGCATCTGTTCTTCCTTCTGAGATGATGACTGTCCCAAAGGACCCTCATCCTCCAGTTGATCATGACTTAAGTAGGGAGACAAATGGAGCTGGGGGGGGGGGACGACCTACTCTCAGGTGTATCCAAAATGGTTTGTGGTTCCTCAAGTTGTGGAGATGAGGGGGGGCATGGAGACGCTCCCCTAGGGTGGCTGGCACGTACGGGTTGCTTGAGCACAACAGCACAGTGACCTTGTCGAAGTGTGGGTCACTGGAAAATAGCATTCCAGGGTGCAGTTCTTGCAAGGTAGTGGCCCCTGGTGGAGGTTTGTCACTCACTTCTGGGGCCTCTGTCCTGAGTGTCCTAGGATATTCGTTAGAGATAGGGAGGAGCCTGGGAGATTAGTCTTGATCACAGTCACTTTCCAGATCCGTTTCAGATCCTCATTCAGTTGCAAAAGTCTTTTGGGAGGTGATTTTAGCTGAACTTCTATTGATAATTCCTGATCGGAGTCAGAGTCTGTGGTAGGGTATGTGGCTGAATAACCATCTCTGTGTCTTTTGGGGCTCAATCTCTTCAAAAGTGCTGCAAGTTTACTCTATAATTGACGCAGGTCATCTTTTCTGCAGAGCTGAGAGTCAGCCAAATCTGTAGAGAGAGTTGGTTGTGGCTTATCTTAACTAGAGGGCTTGTTTTGGATTTGTTTCCTTGGTGGAGCATTCCGAGCCTCAGCTAGTGAGGCGCTGCTATGGCTCAGAAGGGGCAATTTATTGTTAATGTAGGAGCCAGAATTCTTGCTGCTAATGTTTTTGAGGCCCTTAATGGTCTGAAGCCAAAATCTTTAAAGACACGGTACGAGGTAATGTGGAATTGTCTCAAGTGTTGGACTGATTGTATTAGCTGTGTGGGCACCCTTGGTGACTTAAAGGTTATGAATAGCCTTTTATGGTCTAGCTGTGTCGGCAGAAGGTGAAAATGTTCTACCTCTGAGGGGGAGTTGGTTTAGGAGCTCCAAAAGGGAGGTGAGTATCTTTATTTTGCTTGCCCATAAATATGAATCCTTCCTGAGAAGGTGGATAAGAGTCTGATGGGTTTGTAAGGTTCTTTGCAGCTTTCCCCTGTTATTTCCAGCTGCTTCTGGGTGAACCCAGTGCAGTGAGTCAGGGAGGGCTGGCTGGGAGCTGTTGATGTCAGCAGAGCTGTTAGCTGTTAACTCCTTGCTGGGTCCTAGCTGTTAACTGGGCAAAAGCCTGTGTTAAACTCTCTGTTTGTCCCCCAATTTGGTTCAGTTTCCCTAAAATTAAAATCAGGCTTTCAGCTGAGATAAGGCAAACATCGCTTAGCTGCTGGGTAACAAGGTCAGACTGGGAGTACTTGTCCAGCTACAGAGCTTTGGACCTTTGTCTCAGGGAGTTTCCCTCCTTCTCTTTCTGATGAGACAATTTTAAGGTGGATTGTTTGATATCTGTCCCCTGGGGAGCCGGCTTGGTGGTGGGGGCTTCCGTGGCCAGGGCTGCGAATCTGTTCTTGCTACTCACAGCAAATGGTGCTGCCTCAGCTGCGGAGGAGGAGGTTTTCAATCCTTAGCTGTTTCTTCTTCCTAGTTCTTCCCCCTCCTTCCTCAGGTGGGCTCTTGTTGCTGGGACTCTTTCGGAGTCTTTTTCTCCCCCGGGGGTGTGCGTCAGCCCCTTGGATGACATGCCTGGGGTGGGGGAATGTCCGAGCACAGACAGGAGCTTGGAAATTAGGCTGTTAGCCCGTCACCATCTTGCCCCTTCGGATACTAGTCTGAGGGCTATAGGTCACTGCAGCCTCAGAGGCAAGATGCCACTAAATATCAGTTGCAGGGGAGCAACAGTAGGAGAGAGGGCATACCCTCAGCTCATGCCTATGGGCTTCCCAGAGGCATCTGATGGGCCACTTTGTGAAACAGGATGCTGGACTAGATGGGCCGTGGGCCTCATCCAGCAGGACTGTTCTTTTGTTCTTAAGTTTCAGAGGCTTGACAGCCTCTAATACTGACAAAGAATAATAATTAATAATAATAATAAAATATTTTGTATTTGTTAGCTGCCCCATAACCCATATTTTGTTGTACACCACCCGGAGTTTTGTTGTAAACCGCCCAGAGAACTTGCATTTTGGGAGGTATAAAAATGTGTTAAATAAATAAAATAAATAACAAATTATTCTCTAGGCAGCTCACAGCACAATATTAAAATATACAACACATAAAACACATCAAATCACAACACACAAACACACACACACACACTCTACAAAATACAATACAAAACAATAAACCTTTTGTTTTAAAATCAGTTTTTAAAAATTACATTTAAAAAGTCTGAGTGAACAGATAGGTCTTCACCTGGCTTCTAAATGAAGCCTAAAGTGATGGTGCCAGGCAAAATTCATAGGAGGAGGCTGTTCGGAGGTGCAACCACCGAAAAGGCCCTCTCCCTAGTAGCCACCCAGCTCACCTTGTTTGGCAGAGGCATTCAGAGTAGGGCCTCCAAATAAGATCTTAAGGTCAGAGTCACTCTCAGGTAACCTGGTCCCAAACTATTTAGGGCTTTAGCACTTTCAAATCAAATCAATGTTTATTTCAATCAAAGATCAAATACAGAGTTTAAAACAAACAATACATAAACATATTGCAATCAACTGGATCATGACTGTGCCAATTAATTGTTGTATTTTCACTGCTGCTACACAAAATTTAGCTACCGTGCAGGTTATGGTTTGATATGCATCAGAGAGCAATAGCTTGGTATAGAACCCCTCCAGTCTGTCTGGGTACCTCTGCAATAGAGGGGAAATATATCTTGTGCAGGAGTCCTTGTAAAGGGGGCAGTATAACAAAACATGTTGGAGCACTTCTAACTCCTCTGCCCTTCATGGGCACTTTAGCACTTTGAACTGGGCCTGGAAATGGACTGGGAACCAGTGCAGATGATGAAGCACTGGCATGATATCATCAAAGCACCCAGCCCTGCTTAATAATCTTGCAGCCCTATTTTGTACCAATTGCAGTTTCTGCACTGTTTTCAAAGGTATTGCAGTAATCTAAGCAAGAAGTTACCAGAGCATGCGTAACTGTGGCCCAGCTATCTCTGTCCACAGTTGGCATATTAGTTGAAGCGGATAAAAGGTACTCTGAGCCACAGAAGCCACTTGAACCTCTTGTGACAGTGCTGGATCAATGAGCACCCACAAGCTAAGGACCTGGTCCTTCAAGGGAGTGCAAACCTGTCTAGAACAGGCTGAACATAATTCACCTGGGCAGAGGGCCTACTGATCAACAGTACTTCTGTCTTGTTTGGATGGGGTCTCAGCTTTTTCACCCTCATCCAGTCTATTACTGCATCCAGGCACTGATTCAGGACAGTCACTGCCTCACCTGCATCAGATGAAAAAGATAGATACAACGGAGTGTCATTTGCATACTGATGACACCTCAGATCAAATCACTGGATGACATCTCCCAGCAGTTTCATGTAGATGTTAAACAGCATGGGAGAAAGAATGGAACCCTGCACACAACTGCCAAGGGGCTGAGCAGTAATCTCCCAGCACCACCCTTTGGAAATGGACCTCATGGTAGGAGCAGAACCACCTCCAAGCACTACCTTCCACATCCAACTCGGCCAGCCTATCCGAAAGGATACCATGGTCAATGGCCTCAAAAACTGCTGAGAGGTCCAAGATAATTAACAGGGTTGTACTCCTCCTATCTCTCTCTCTGCACAGGTCATCCCACAGGGTGACCAAAGCAGTTTCTGTTCCAAAGTCAGGCCTGAAGCCTGATTGAAATGAATCTAGCTGGTCAGCCACTGCATGCTCAAGTACCTTGCCCAGGAAGGGATTTTTTTCCCCCAGGAAGGGAATTTTAGCCAGAGGTCTATAGTTGTTTACATCCTATGGGTGCAGACTAGGTTTCTTTATGAGTGGTCGAATAAAAGCTTTCTTCAACAAAGCTGGGACCACTCCCTTTCTCATTGAGGCGTTTAGAAACTGCTGGACCCAGGTTTATGACTCAAGGAGACTCTCTATGACAATTTCAAGAGCTCCTAATAAGAAAATCAGAAGGGTCAAGGCCCTCTCTTGTGATTGTTCCCAACTTGTATCAAAGTATTAAAGTATTGAACCACATTTGCCATTTTGTTGCCCACTCCCCAAAGTTTGAAGAGATCCTGCTTCCAATGCTTCCTCACATTTAAAAAAAAAAAAAAATCACAAAAGCTAACTCATCAGAAGTCTATGCTAAAATACCTTTTTAATGTAGTATTTTCCCATACAGAGAGCTTTTGACATGCAGTAAAATTCAAACATGTGGGTGGTTCTCTCGCCTCTGTGTGGCAGTGGTATAGTCCTAAGAAGGCTACTCCACATACTCTCTGAATATTTGCGTTTGCTTTGAATATTAAGGTATTAATTTCAGAACTGTATGGCTTAAGTGGATCTCACATCAATGTGGACAAACCATATCAGGGCCAAGTCCTGCTCTCAGGATTTCTTTTATCTATAGTGAAATGAAAATTATCCCATTCTCATAAGCTTCATTAAGCCCTACTATCTTTCTATCTAGTCTATCTGCCCTATTTATCCAGTGAAGCTAAGATGCAGATGAAGAAGCAGTGTCAACATAGTCTCAGTTACAACACTGTCATTGTGTGCTCTTATGTTGAATGACTAGAAATATTCCACCAATACAACAACAACTTCAAGTGCAAGCTCTGTGCTATGGAATCTGAAGTTTGAACAATCACTGTGGAAGGCATTTGGCCTCTTGGGGATGAAAAAGAAATTAATCTGGTGTATATTACATGTTCACTGTTTAAATTCAAATGATTTCAAAATATTCATTTCTTTTCATTAATCTGGCAAAGGGATTGGAAGCCTTTCAAGAAAGAGAAGAGGGGATGAAAATGGGATTGGAAATGAAGGAAGGATAAAGAAGGGCAATAATAAAAGAATAAAATTGATACTAAGGAAGTACATTAAGGAAAATAGTTGATTCAATGTTTAGGCAGGCATACTGTTTGGGTCAGGCTTCAAAGCAGGCGGAAAAGAGGATTAATATATAAAATTTAAGAGTTTAAACCTTGTAGAATGACCAAAATACCGAATTAGATTATCTGATCTAATTGACCAGCTGTAAGACTATGAGAAATAGATATGGATCTGATACTTTTTCTTTTAAACTGTGGAAACCCTGATTTGAATGGCTTCTCACAAAAGAGCTATTGCCCAATATCTGCCCTTTCCCAGTCCGCCTAATGATCATGTTCATCATAAACACAAGAATGATGTGTGAAGTTGCCCATACTCTGAAAGCCACAATAATGAAACGGAACCTTCATATTCACAGGCAGTAAACATTCAATAGCCAAACAATGGATGGGCATGTGTTGAGTTTTTAACCTGTTAGCTTCCAGAGGGTACTTGTTGGCTACAGTTGGAAACAGATTGGTCCAACTGAAAAAAACCACATGTTCTGCTTAACTCTACACTACAGTAGGTGGGAGCTGTATTGACCCAGAGGGATGCTCTTTTTCCTTAGTGGTAAGACTTAAAAAACAAGACAGCAACATTTCAGAGATAGTAGCTGATAGAACTATCTGCATGGATACAAGTGAAGCAATATGGGCAACAATGAGTTTATTATTGAACTATAGGAAGTTGTGGGGAAAACAGCAATGGTAATGGGATGAACTTAAAGGCAGGAAAAATTCAATATGTAACTACATTAGCTAAGAGCTTTATTTCCTTGTAGTATGATACAGAATATTACTGTTGCTTTGTTTCCAGAGAATGAGACAAAGTGTAATATATTGTACTGGATCAACCTCTATGAGAAAGGACACAAAGCCATTTAAAAAGCCAATCACATCATGTGAGATTCACAGAATAATGCATCAGATGTTCCAGTAGTAATTATGTGGGTGAACCCAAACAGTTCTTGTGACCACAAATGAACTAGAATAGAAAAATGATTAGGGACAGTCAAGAGTGATTAACCTCTTTGGTGAGTTGGAACAGTTCGGTCTTCTGTTTTGACTGGGCCAAACTGCATTGAAAAGATATATCCGCTATATGAGATTTACATGATCTTGCTTCCTTTGATTCATGATCTACTAATGACATCACAAAAGCACTGTACTGTCATGCCATCATGCAGACCTGGTGGATCTGCAAGCCAAAAGTGCTTGTCTGGAGAGAAAAGATTTCTATTACTTTTAAACACAAACCTGAGAATTTAAGTCCCAGTGATGTCATGAGGCTATTCTCATGAACAACAAAGGCCAGGCTAAGGAAGCCAAGCCCAGGCTTGACTGCCCGTGAGAACTGATGGGAGCTAAGTGGGTCCCGCCAGTGCCATGGGGGCAAAACCGCCTATGGAGCCTACCAGTTAGCTGAGGTTAACAACTTGGACAAACTGCTTGTGTGCGAGCACTGGCTGCTCGCAGCCAGCACTGGCACAGGAACAAGCTCCCAGCTATCGCTGGAGGATCCCCATAATGCACCGTCCACTGGCATAGTGCATTGTGGGATTTCTGCGGGCTGGGACCAGAGAACACAAACGCAAAGACATGAGCATCCCCAACAATTATCAGGACTGCAAATCCATTATTCGATTATGAGTGATTAAAAACCTTTAGCAAGCGTGGTTACATTATGTCCATACATATATACAATGGGGCTCTTCACATGATCAATGCAATGTTGGTTACACAACAACAGAGATCCCTGCTGCACACATACACCTACCCACGTAGCATGTTTTGTGACCTCAGGATTTTTCAGCGTTCTCCGGTTGGCAACGTGCCAACCTGACATGAAGCCGAGATCTGTAGTCTGGGATCAAAAGTCAGCTTGTCAATTTCTGCTCCATTGGGTTGGTGCATTACACTGGAGATTGCAGAAAAACCCAGAGTTCACATGACATGCTCCGCAGAAGAATGCATGCAGTGGTGATCTCTTTTTCGTCTAACCCAGTGTTTCTCAACTTTTTTTGAGTCATGGACTGGTACATTCTTTGTGCACAGTTTCCTGGATCCGCAATTAGTAAAGGGGTCACCCCCTCACCCCCCAAAAATAATTTCAAGCCGGTGGGAGCCACCACCATCAGGAGTTCTCTGGAGTTCTGCTAGGAAGATGCTCATTTCACTTCCTCGAAATGAACATAGTCCCAGGGAGTTCGCCCAGACTCTGTGGATCCTGGGCTCTACCTGCTTTGCATGTGACATCATGTGCAAAGGGGGAGGGGCCCAGGATCCACAGAGCTGGGCGAGTGCCATAGAGCTCAATTCTAGGCAGGCAGCTGGGATTGTGTTCATTCTGAGGAAGTGAAATGAGTGTTATCCCAGCAGCAAGGCCTGCCTGCTTAGAAATGAGCTCTGGAGAGCTCCTGGCGGCGGCAGCCCCCATGGTTCAAAATGGATTTTTGGGGTGTTTAATTCCTCATGGACCAGCATGGACAAGCACTCAACTCCTCACAGACTGGCACCAGTCTGTTGAATGGCGGTTGAGAAACACCAGTCCATCCGACATTGCCTTGTTTGAGGAGCCTCAATGGCTGGCATGATATACAGCCTTAGGAGGGTGGAGTAAAAGCCTAAAAACTAGGTGCAGGATTAGTCTTATCTTTGAAGTTCAGCACATGGCGAGGCAATTTTCGCTCCTCCCTCCTTCCGTAAAAGCCCTTCTCATTGCCAGGAACAGAGATGTGGTTCTGCTTTCATTTAAAATTATAGCAACAACAACATGCTTTAAATTATAATTTCTAAATTTTAATAATAAATTATAATAAATTATAAATTTAGCACAACATTATATTGTTGTATGACAATATAATGTAAAATTATAGCACAAACAATGGCTTGTGAATCCACTTCAGATTATGATGCTGATCTGGTAGCTGTCACAAACCAAAGTGAGTTATTTCAGATATTATACCAAAGCATGATTAAGCTTCCTTAACCATGTATGACTGAGCAAGGTTTTGGGGGAGGTGTACTTAGGCGGGTTAACTGCCTGCGAGCCCGGTGGCTCCCACGATCAGGCAAAATTGGGCTAGGCTACCCTAGCCCAATTTTGCCTGATCGTGGGAATAGCCCCTATATGTCTGGAAGCGCAAATCATGGTCTGGAAACTAAACTATGGTTTACATTAAATAACTCATAGGTTGGCTTAATTTCAGACCTGTGTGTTTGTGTTTATATTTGTTCACAGCTAACATAACAATACACAGATCATAAGACATCCCCACACACCCCAGTCTGGAAAAGTACTCCCTAAATTCCAGTCTGGGAGATTATCAATAGTTTCCCCTGAATATACTCTCTGCATAGCTCATTTCCAACTGTAAAGTGTGCCATAGAGTCAGTGTTGACTCCTGGTGTCCGCAGAGCCCTGTGGTGGTCTTTGGTAGAATACAGGAGGGGTTTACCACTGCCATCTCCCATGCAGTATGAGATGATGCCTTTCAGCACCTTCCTATATTGCTGCTGCCCGATATAGGCGTTTCCCATAGTCTGGGAAACAAACCAGTGGGAATTTGAACCAGCAACCTTAGGCTTGCTAGTCAAGTCATTTCCTCGCTGTGTCATTAGGTGGCTTATTTCTAACTGTACTTGACAGCAAATGAGGGTAATTAAAAGATCACAGTGCTCTACTATTGTAAATCTGCAACTAAAGGAATTTGTGCAGCTGTCTGAAAACACTTCAGCTTTGACAAATTATATCCCACAAAGAGTGCACTTTAAAACATTCTGTCTCACCACATCAACAAGTTTTATACAAAGAATGCAACACCTATGTACTGAACCTAAGGTTTAACTTAAAATCATTCATTTGAAAAAAGAGAATCAAGGTTTACAGCAGGCATCCCCAAACTGCGGCCCTCCAGACGTTGCTGAACTACAACTCCCAGCATCCCTAGACACAATTTTTTGTGGCTGGGTATGCTGGAAGTTGTAGTTCAGCAACATCTGGAGGGCCGCAGTTTGGGGATGCCTGGTTTACAGCTACCCAAAACAGTCAAACACACACAAATGAGGTCACATTTAAAGCTAACTTTAGAAAATGTAATGGTGTTTGTTTGTTTGTTTGTTTTGAGAAACCATATAAACTTTTTATTCTCTTCAAATTTCTATTATGGTTATAGCTGTAAGCAGAATCCAGAAGATTTTACTATGCAATCAGTTTGCACAGCCAATTTCAAAAGTGATATGAATTATTGTTTTCACACAGATAGTGCAGACTGGTCAAATTTTTCTGCACCTTATTTTTAAATTTTGCAAAGAGGGGAGAACAGAAGCTTGGAGTCTGGGTTTACCAGTCCAACAGGCCTATGCAGATATTTGATGCCATTTATGTAGCATTTCTCATACCATACCAAAACTGTGGGCCTGTACAGTCATTACTTTGGTCCAAATTTCTGTCTGAGGCAGTGTTCCTGCCAGGGGCATAACTATAATAGGGCAAGGGGAGACAGTTGTCTGGGAGCCCACTGCCTTGGGGGGCCCCCCAGAGGCAAATCACAGACTCCCCCAGCCGCGCACCCGCCTGGGCTTCCTTCAGTTGTATTCATCCTCCAAAACCGATGTGAGTGTTAAGACCTGGAGCTACTAGAATAGCATATCTTTCTCTAGTACCATTAAATGGTTTGCATCGTCCACAATTTACAAAACCTTTTTAAACATAAGTTAGGATGATGTTCTATTGTGGCATGCAGGGGTGTGTGTGTGTGTGTGTGTGTGTGTGTGTGTGTGTAAAATTTTACTATGCTTTTTGTTACCACTATTCAGCTTCATTTAAGATTTCTTTACTTCAAGCTTCAGTTTGGGGGGCATTTTAAAATCTTGTCTCTTGGCCCACTCCAACTTTGCTACACCCCTGGTTCCTGCTAACAGGGATTCCCAGATGTTGTTGACTACAACTCCCACAATCACCAGCCAAAGGCCATTGCAGCTGGGGAAGCTGGGAGCTGTAGTGAACAACATCTGGAAATCCCTGTTATAGGGGTCTGAGGTAAGATTCTGAATGGGCTTTGGACTCATGTACTCCATTTCACATCTCCTCATTACTGGTGGAGTACACTGAAAGAATCAAAGGACCCCATACTTATCACAACACAGTAACTCCTTTGATGTGTCCTCAACTGCATACCCATTACCCAGATAGAAGAAAAATGGAAGAATTCCAGCAAGCCTCATCCTTGTGCCAACACATACCTGCTCTTCTCAAACCCAGAAAGCAGAGTACATGACTAAGAACTGTGATAATGCCAGGGTAGGGCTGGCTGGCATGCTCCCATGCTCACTCTACCTGGACACAGCATACCCAGTTTCAGAATAATGGAATAGTCTAGGTTCATGGAGATCCTGCATACAAATAAACACAGTATTTCCCAGTTCATCCAGTGCTTTCTACTCTCAAGGGAATGGGCTGTGGAGGAAGCAAATTACCCTCAAGGCCCATTCTGAAGCTCATTCCAAAGAGAATTGCAAGAAGATCCTTTCAATGGATCCTTTTTCAGCCAACAGCCATCCTTTTAATTACTGTGCCTTCATTCATTCTTCTGTCACGTTATCCTATCTGTGTGCCATTCTGTTGGTGTCACTTCCTTGTCCTATCTGTATCACTGCCAGACTCCAAAGTAAATGTCATCTTTATATCATGCTTTTCATTGAACCCCTAAATTAACAAAACAACAACAACTATGCAGCCTAAAGACTGATGCTGCAAACTACTAATAAATAGTGTTAAGACTTCAATCTTCGATCTCATCAGCAATTTATTTCCATTAGCCCAGCAATCAGTTCTGTAGACCAGAAACAACACATGCCACGTACTTTTCCGCTATGAGAGCATGAAAGAAAAGGAAAATCTCAAAGGACTCCACAGATTTGAAATTCACATACTTCCAAGAAATATACATGCTCAAACAGGGCAAATATTTAGCAGAACTCAGGAATATAGGTTAGTTTTTAATTCCCTCTAAACTTTTTTCCTTTGAATTTTTATTTAGTACATCACTTGGGACACAACAATGCCCTATTTCCTCAACACAGAACTGTGGAATTAGCAGGACTAGCTTGTTTCTTATGCCTAGTTTTATATTCTGAAGCGTTTACACTGCATTTTCCTTAATACTACAGTTGCATATTCATTGCTATATTTTCCTTTAACTGCTGTCACTTAAATTGTCATGCAGAACAGGGCAAATCAGGGTCAGTTTATGTAAGCGGTATCACTCTGAAGAACTTCATCAGTCTTGATTTCAATGCATTATGCAAAAAACTTGACATTAAGAGAGCTTTAACTGACAGCAAATGAAATCAATCAGCAAATCACTAAGCCATAATAAACTTGCTCAAGTTGTAGATAACCCTTCCTTTTCCAGGCCTTCACCTAAGCACCCCATCAAGTGATATACTTTTCCAAAAAAAGCTGACAATTGCATTACAAAATCCAGTATTAAAATAGTATAATATTTCACATCATTTTTAACCTTCAAAGCTCTCCACAAGGATAACAAAAGAAAACCACCATCAAGGCAGATTTTTTAAAATAAAAGGTTGTTTTAAATGACAGTTCCTTAGAAGATACAGATATTTTTTACTGATACTTATAACATGTCTCCAAAAATGCAGTTAGGAGGCAAACCCAAGTAGTTCTATTCTTACTGGTCAGTGGTAAGACAGATGCAGTTCAGCTGACAAAAGGTACTTTGAAAATCAAAGTTCTAGGTGAGACCCACACATTTATTTTTCAGATGGTTTAAACTTTTTTGGCAACTTTTCTACCCATTTTCACATTCAAAGCAGTTTGTGTGAAATCATCATCCATCCCAAACCCCTACTTGAAAAGACCCAAAAGAAAACACCTGAAAATTAATGCTCTGCATGATGTGGTTTCTGAACTTTTTCCACAGGTGGCTATTATACACAAAATACTCTTCATGTAAACGTGAGATAGCAAAGTCACCACATATAAACCTCACTACCTAAAAAATATTCATTTTAACAAATGTGTTCCAGTCCAATATTCCTCCTATGATTCCATTCCTGTCATTTTTTGGCACTTTGACTTATTTATAACATTGAAATTAAAATAACACATAATACAGTACAGCAAAAGTTCACATTGTATGTACAAGGCTGTATATATCTAGCTCATGATCTTTTCCTATTCACCTAAAATTCCTGTGCAGCATTTATCAGCATAATTATGGAGTTTCTGAATGGCCTTATGCCACAATGGCATAGTACATGACAATATGCAATGGGATATTGAAGGCACGTACTTTGTAGAACATAAATCCCCCCCCCGCCGATTTTTATATTAATAGTGTACAGACATATGCCATATAAAGGCATAAAGGCACACAAATGTGGGCACCTTTTGAAGGACAAGTGATTCAAAGTGAATGAAGAATAATGCAGTAAGATATGCTTTCAGATATCTGAAAGCATTATATAAATATTCTACATAATAATAATAATAATATCTCCAGCTCCCACAAGATATTGGGCCTACGATAATTGTTCCACTTAAGATAATCTAAATTCCAAAGAGCTCAACAGACCAAAAGGAGTATGTTTCTTTAGAAATCCTGTGAAATCTTGTAAAACCAAGATTTCTCATCAGTCATCATAAAGGAATCAGACTGAATCAACTAAAGAACTGTTAAAAGAAATAAAGAAGGGCTCACAGGAGACTGGGTGGAGAGTTTAGGGTGGGAGAAGGATAACGAGGAGACAGTTTAGAAAACAGAGAACAGAAAATATGTTGTCAACTGGGAATATTGGAAAGAAGGAAAGGAAATATGGAGATATAAAAGGGAAATTAGCAAACACACATCAGAAGAGCCTAGAGGGAAAGGGCAGACAGAAACAGGATTTGAGAGATAGTGCTTTCCTTTTTAAAAAAATATGATGATGAGGAGGAGGAGGGTTTGAAGCTGCTGTTAAAAGTTTCTATGGAGAACAACAGTTTGTCTATGCAACCACAGAACTTCTTTCCAGTGTCTCTTTTCCTGCAGTGATCACTCTATTTAACCATATGGAGCTGCATTTATAACATTAAACCACCATGGAAGAATTTTAGGGATTTTTTTCTCTTGTGGAGAAATTTCCCAAGTAAACTTCTAGATAGGTGCTCTCCTTTATAGCTCAACCTATGAATTTACACGGTTTTGTCCTAGGCTGAAAGTTGAGGGAGCTGAACAGGACCCATCTCAACCCTTAGACTAATGAGCTACCAAAGCACGTTAAGCAACTGAACTTTCTCAATAAAATTCAATAAACAAGGATTCGAGTTTGCCTCATGTTGAATAAGTAGCTGCAGGGTTGGGACATAAGAGATATGAAGCTCAAGTGATCTCCCTAAGTAACGTTCTCCTCAAACAGAGAGGAGGGAGGCACCTGCCACAGTAGTCCCCCACCCTTTCAAAACTGTAAGACTAAAAGAGAGCCAGCGTGATGTAGTGGTTAGAGTGCTGGACTAGGACCGGGGAAACCCAAGTTCAAATCCCCATTCAGCCATGATACTAGCTGGGTGACTCTGGGCCAGTTACTTCTCTCTTAGCCTAACCTACTTCACAGGGTTGTTGTGAGGAGAAACTCAAGTATGTAGTACACCGCTCTGGGCTCCTTGGAGGAAGAGCGGGATATACATGTAAGTAAGTAAGTAAGTAAATAAACTCTCTCTCCCCTTCCCCTGACACAAATAGATAAACGTTTATTTGCCAATATGACAGAATGTGGTATCCCAAGAATTATTTTAACTCGTCCCTCCACAAAATACATATCAGCAGATACTTGGATTTGTTGGGGGTTTTTTTAGATTTGTTTGCAAGCATTAAGGAAGAAAAAAGGAGGTTAGAAGAATTCAGACTCCTTTGATAATGCTACTATAATGAGCTTGCAGTAAGTCAAATGAACATAGAAAACAATTGGCAAAAAAGCATACTTTTCTATTTTAAGTTAAACTACATGTAATAACACAATTACCACAGAATGTATGCATTTTGCACTTGGAAATCAAAGAACTATTCTATATCATGTCCTTTTTCATACCAAGGTTGCAGAGCTTATACATCCTTTAATCCTGGTATTTCTTAACCGAACACCTGTTCACCAAAGGGGAAAAAACATAGTCTAAAATATTGATAACTTATCTTTGTACTAAAAGCATCCAGGGTAGTTAACAAAAATAGGTTAGAAACAATAAAAATGCAATGCCCTGTTGATGTATTGTTGCTGTATTGTTTTTTTCTACTGTTTCAGGTTATCCAGTTTTTATTGTATGGTTTGTTGTGTGTTTTGTTGTTGCTTTCAGCTGCTTTATTTGTTGTTTTACAAAGAGAAGAGTGGGTTGCAAATGTTTTAAAATAAATACAAATAAATGAACAGAATATCAGTTTGAACAGAACTGACCCTGGTCACCTTCTGCCATTGGGCACCCAGAGAAGAGTTTCTGATGAAGCAAGAGAGCAAGTGGTCTTTCAGATACCCAGGGTCCTAGATCATTTAGCATGTATAGGTCAATAACAATACTTTGAATTGTCCTAGAAACCGACTGGGAGCTAGTGCAGGTCTGCTGGCACCAGAGTAATATGCTAAGAGTGGCAAGTTCCTGTTAACAACCTGATCACCTCATTTTGAAGCAGCTGTAGTTTGACTCAGAGAGAACAAGAAATATACAAATCATGAACACTCTAGTGTCTGCATATGCTGATAGCACTGTATTCATCTTCAGCAAGAAAAATTGTACCAAAAGGTTCAAGGTGAACCACTTAACTGCTACAGAATTGCTCCAAAGTGAAAGTTGATCATGAAAATCTCTGTATTTTACATACCTATACAGAACTACAGTTTGAATGGAAAATAATGAGGCGTTCTACCACCTGGAAAAAGCATTTATCTTTGCCTACAAAAGTATTTTACAGTACGTTTTCTAAGATGCAATATTTGCCACAGTATTTCGAACAGACAAGAAACAACATAATTATCTTTGTATTTGTAGATAGATATTTTCCCCTGGGCCGTGAATGCTTATTTTCACAAAACTACTAGTGCTATTGAGAGAACCAGAAAATGTAGTTGGATTCTAACATTTTAAGCTACATTTATCTTTGTCCAATTGATTAGAAGAGCAGGCTTTTGCTTCTGTATACAATACAATATGATAAGCCATGACTACATCATACATGGATGCATAATTTACATAAAATAAATGGAAGACATAAGCCCTTTATAAATTTATAATGATTATACTCTATCACTCAGAAGCAATGTCAACACTCTACTTCTATAAAACGAATAACACCCCACTTACATTTGTATAGCAGTTTCCATTCTTTCAAATGAAAGAATGTCAGAGTAGTACAGCAATTGTACCTTGTAGATAGTTTGTATGTAGACTGTCTGCACCTATATACATATGACTACAGCTCCTAAGGTAAGGTGAATGAAGTGTGAAAATGATCCATTATTCTCACTTCCATTCACATTCTCTCTTTGTCTCTGCATCCCTCATATGACAGAATCACATCCTAGAAGCCAACTTTTTCTGACAGATGTCAAGAACATACAGTAAGAACAGCCCTGCTGGATCAGGCCCATAGCCAATCTAGTGCAGTATCCTGTTTCACACAGTGTCCCACCAGATGCCACTGAGAGCCTACAGGCAACAGCTGAGGGCATGCCCTCTCTCCTGCTGTTATTCCCCTGCAACTGGTACTCCGAGGCATCCTGCCTCTGAAT
The DNA here is from genome assembly GCF_027244095.1 of Hemicordylus capensis. Lineage (NCBI taxonomy): Eukaryota > Metazoa > Chordata > Lepidosauria > Squamata > Cordylidae > Hemicordylus > Hemicordylus capensis. The sequence goes on along the minus strand of NC_069658.1, from coordinate 118,771,324 downwards.
GTCTAGATGTTTGTGAAATAGAACACAGAGAATACAACACACACATAAGAACAGTCCTGCTGGATCAGGCCCAAGGTCCATATAGTCCAGCATCCTGTTTCACACAGTGGCCCATCAGATCCCTCTGGGAAGCCCACACGCAAGAGCTGAGGGTATGCCCTCTTTTCTACTGTTGCGCCCCTGCAACTGATATTTAGTGGCATCTTGCCTCTGAGGCTGCAAGTGGCCTATAGCCCTCAGACAAGTAGCCATGGATAAACTTATCCTCCATGAATTTCTTAAAGCCATCCAAGCTGGTGGCTGTCATCACATCTTGTGGCAGAGAATTCCATAGGTTAATTATGCATTGTGTTAAAAAGTACTTCCTTTTGTCGGTCCTAAATTTCTTGCAATCAGTTTCATGTGATGAACCCTGGTTCTAGTGTTATAAGAGTGAGTAAGAAAATTCTTTCTATCCACATCATGAATAATTTTATAGACCTCTGCCATGTCTCCCTTCAGTCATATTTTTTTGTAAACTAAAAAGCCCCAGGTGTTGTAGCCTTACCTTGTAAGGAAAGTGCTCTAGGCCCCTGATCATCTTGGCTGCCCTCTTCTGCACCTTCTCCACTTGTATAATGTCCTTTTTGAGGTATGGTGACCAGAACTGTACACAGTACTCCAAATGTGGCTGCACCTTAGATTTGTATAAGGGCATTGTGATATTAGTAGTTTTATTTTCAATCCCCTTCCTAATGATCCCTAGCATGGAATTGGCCTTTTTCACAGTTGCCGCACACATTGTGTCGACACTTTCAATGAGCTGTCCACCACAACCCCAAATCTCTCTCCTGATCATTCACTGACAGCTCAGATCCCATCACTGCTTATGTGAAGTTGGGTGTGTTTTTTTTACACAATATGCATCACTTTACACTTGCTAGCACTGAACTGCATCTGCCATTTTTTCACCCACTCCCCCAAGTTTGGAGAGATCTTTTTGGAGCTCCTCACAATCTGTTTTGTATTTTACTACCCTAAATAGTTTGGTGTCCTGTGCAAATTGGACCACCTCGCTGCTTACCCCAATTTCTAGATCATTTATGAATAAATTAAAAAGCACCAGTCCCAGTACAGATCCCTGGATGACCCCATTTCTTTCTTCCCTCCATTGTGAAAACTCTCCATTTATACCTACCTTCTGTTTCCTGTCCTTCAACCAGTTACCAATCCACACATGTACCTGTCCCCTTATCTCATGAGTGCAAAGTTTTCTCAAGAGTCTTTGATAAGGAACTTTATTGAAAAGGAGAGGAGAGCTGGTCTTGTGGTAGCAAGCATCCCCTTAGCTAAGCAGGATCCACCCTGGTTGCATATGAATGGGAGACTTGATGTGTGAGAACTGTAAGATATTCCCCTCAGGGGATGGAGCCACTCTGGGAAGAGCAGAATGTTCCAAGTCCCCTCCCTGGCTTCTCCAAGATACGGCAGAGAGATTCCTGCCTGCAACCTTGGAGAAGCCACTGCCAGTGTGAAGACAATAATGAGCTAGATAGACCAAAGGACTGACTCAGTATATGGCAACTTCCTATGTAAGCTTTTTGAAAGTCCAAATATACTATGTCAACTGGATCACCTTTATTCACACACCTGTTGACACACTCAAATAACTCCCAAAGGTTGGTGAGGCAAGATTTATCTTTGCAGAAACCATGCTGATTCTCCTTCAGCAGGGCCTGTTCTTCTGTATGCTTAACAGTTTTATCTTTGAGAATGCTTTTCATCCATACACACAGCCCTAAAAACCAATTCAGAAAATATATTTATATTATTATATCCAGATTTTTTAAATGTAGTGGGTCTTAATTTTTTTTGTATGCTATGCCATTCTAAAGGCTAAGGGTGGACAATACAAAACCAAGATAACATTACACTTTAGAACAAAATATTGCTTAAAAACTCTCAGAGATCCAGAGATTAAAGAATGGAAGCTTGTACTTTCCTGACATTCCTACACTGCCAAAGAATGCAGGAGGATTTTCATATCTTTCAGGATACTAGACTAAAAGGCAAGGTGACCCAAAAAATTCACTGCTCAGGAGAACCTCACAGTTCTCCATAATAAACTGGAAGAAACAGCAACCTCCAACAAAAGAAAAGTAAAAGGTTTTAGAACCCAGAAACAGCAACATGCCAACCTCATGGAACTGGACAACTAAATGAATATTTAGGAATGAGGAAGGAAATGAGGATATCCCAGAAAGCCCCATCTACTTGTCCAGAAGGACATCCAACAAAATATTGCATAGAGGGAAACCATCTTGCATTCCTTGCAAATAAAAATGTATGTATGTACAAAATCTGAATTTTCTGTGAGAGACGTATCCTTCAGGATATAACGTATCAGAGTTATGGGGTCCAGAAATGGGACTGTCTGTACATGCCCCTTAGCACCCCTATGGTGGTGCCTGGCCTGGCCTGTGTTGGAGTGAGAAAATTCAGGGAATGAACAATGTTCAACACCAAAGCTAAAGAATAGCCTGGGGAGTCAAGTGAGGAAGGAAGCATGGCCAATACATTTTATCCCCATAGGAGTCTGCAAAAGGCTCCCCGATACCCCCAAACAGATTTCCTACATGGCCATTCCTAAGCATTTCTAAGACTTCCAAACCAGGCCTCTATGGTCTTTTCCCCTTCAAGCACATATTTACATTCCTCACCTAGGCATTAAAGCCACATAGTCATTCTCTCTGGATCCTTCTAAGCATAAGGGCTAACAGCAACTTCCTAAAACCAATATCTAATTATCAAGATAAACCCATCTCCCTGTCTGGCTCCTTGGAACCTATTGTTCTATTGTTTCTCATGTAAGACCATTTAAACTGCCCTGAGCTATTTTTGGAAGGGCAGTATATAAATCTAATAAAATAAATAAATGAATGAATGAATGAATGAATGATAAAATAAATAATAAAATAAAAATGAATGAATGAATGGCCCGGAGGTCTACTGATTCAGTGTCTTTCTACCCTATAAAATTGACTAGGGGGAAAAACCCCAGGTGCGCAGTCTTTGGGACTCATTCTGAAGGCTGTTAGCCCTTCTGTTTAGCATCACCACACCCCAATTTAATCTGCTGAGAATCTGGCTTCCCTTCCCTTCACACGGGAAAAGTAAATACAGGGAGAAACCATCTCCTCCCTCCATTCCCAGGAGTTTTCTATTTACAGACTTATTTAGTGTGTGCACCATTGGAAAGGAATCCGCACACAGACCACTCTCTCATGAGAGTGTGAGCTGTGGTTGGAGGGCAAGTCAGGCCTTTTCTGCCTAATGTAATGAATACATACATACATACGTGGATTTCAGCCAATTTTCCCCAGCTGTAGGTACCCGAAAGGTGTCTTTCTCGGTGTGAGTGACTCCAGCCCCACAACTCCCCATCATGGTCCCCCATTATTTAGTTCCCTGTAGCACCAGTACAGTTGTTCATTCCCCCATCAGAGGCCCTGTGGTGACACAGAGACCACCACGTCAAGTTCCACTTCCAGGTTCCCAGTAGCTTCCCTTAATTGGAAAGTCATTGCATGACCTATTTTCTCTATCCAGTTTGTTCGGGCTTCCCACTCCAGGGTTTGTGCCATTGCTAGAGAGCAGAGTGGCGGCCCTCCCTCCAGAGAATGAATCCGGTTCTCCCTGCTCTTGCCCAGTTTCTCTACCTAATCTGTTCTCCAGATCTTCAAATGGGTTCAATCTGCTTTCTCTACCTGAACTCTGTCCTGTCTGTCCTGTCCTCCACTCCGCTGTACTGATTCAACCCACATTCTTTACCAGAACCTGCTCAGGTGTGTCCTCCTTTTTCATCTGTTGCTCCTTTAGTCCTCCAGACCGACTTTACTTGCTTTCCTCTCCCAAACCCGTTCAGATCTCTTTCTTTCTGTCCTCCACTCACCCCCTTCCCTTCCACCCTCTTTAGTATGGCATATGCATTTAACTAACCAGTACAACAGAGTTTAAATATTAGTGCCCAGACATGTGAACATCCAAGAGTCTGTGTATGTGGGATTGCCTGTGTGTTCTATTCTATCCAAGTCTCACTTTGTATTCAATAAATTTTTATTTGGATTTTAAGCCTGCAGTTGTGGCTTTCTGGGAACTGCCCTTTTTACAACCAAGCCTACATGGTCCCCCAAGGGGATAGATGATGCCTCACATAACAGCATTAATTAGAAAGATCAGGGCGCATGTGATCTCAAGTCCTACTGAGCCACAAACCACTGCAGCACTTGTCAACCAAAGCAAATGTATCTACCTTATAGTATTTCACATTCAGCAGCCCCTGCCCCTGCTCTGCAAGTTTCATCCATATGGGAGCAACCCCTGAATGAAATGCAGTATGATTCCCTGTGGCAGCATCTTGTTCAGTGCTCTGTATTCACTAAACACATTACCTTATTGACACAAGGTACCCTCTTGATACTCTCAAGAGGGTTTGTAACCTCTTGATATCCAACAAGCTCTCAAAGCCGTGGATGGAGTATTTAAAGATACTCTCTGAACAAAGACCTTCCAAATGAACAAGCACTATTTTCTGAAAGACCGTAATCCTTTCCAGGTATAAGCAAAGAGCTCTTCACATCCAGTTTATGCCAGATTTGAGCTCCCAGGAATGACATGGATTAAAAAAGAAGGGAGAATGACTTCCTGTTATCTGTGAATCATAGAATTTTATTTATTATATAAGACTGGGCCAGGTGCCACCTTGTCCTTATGAAAAATACATTGTCCCTGTTTACAGGAGAGAACTCCCAGCTCTAAAGACCTAAATCGGGCTAAAGTAATGGCAATAAAAAAACCTGTCTTGTGTGAGCTCTTTCAAGGAAATCGTTGCCATAGGCTCAAATGGTGTAACTCATGAGTGGCATGAGAACCCAGTTGAGATGCCAACTAGGACTGTGGTGAACCATAGGTAAGTTAAGCAGAGCTACCCCTTTATGTCACCTATGGACAAGAGGTGATAGAACCTTCTTCTAGCAGTGCAGGATACCATTCAGAGCTGCCATTTTGCATTTTAGGCATTGGCATTGAGCCCTCTGACAAGATCATCCTACAGGAACTCCAACACTGAGGGACATTCGTCTCAGTTGAGACCCACTCTTTTAGACTATGCCAGAAATGCCTTCCATATGGATCCCCAGACTCTATTGGCTGATTTCTGTCACGATGCCAGCACGGTTGCCAGCACTGCATTTAAGTAACCAAACTGTTCCAACCACTCTCACTCAGCTTCCAAATGATAAGCTGGAATATGTCAAGATGTGTATATTGTAATAGGCCCATGGTTAGCGGGCCTTGTTGACATGGTAGTGCCCAGGATTATTGTCTGGATGCAGCCACCAGCTCCAGGAATTGTAGCCTCCTGGGCCAGTGCACTACAATTACTTCTGCCTGCTATGTCTTCATTTTGTGAAGAACCTAAGGAAGGAGGCTGATACTGGAAACCCTCCTGTTGTGCCTATGCATTGGACAATGACATTCTGTACACTGAGCTGAGAAGAGATTGGTGGAAGTAGTTCTGAAGTGTCTGGTGATTTGTTCGAAACACTGCTATGCTCAAAGTCCATTTCAGTTTTATAACAGGTGTCCTGCTCGGCCATTCTGCCACTGCGCTGCCAACTCCTACAAGGTGTTCTGCCTTGAGAGACTGGAGGTTCCACTCTTCCCATGCAATATGTTGATGGCTTGCCAAATGAATTAGCAGGAGTGAGTCCTCCTGTTGGTGCCTTGACTAAGGTGCTTTCAGTATTCATCAGGATGCGTTTTGCCATACCTCTTTCTTGAAGGACAGAAAAGCCAGCTTTATGACTCCTGCTCTCATAATTGGTAGAAGAAAACTCTGGAAGGACATCCTATTACTTCCTGATGGGTGGCCATCATGCTGAGGAAGTGTGCCAGTAACATGAGGTTCACATATGTAGACAAGTTAATCAGATGTGTCAGGTCTACTATCTTTCTCCTCTCCCACACTCAATGCAGTCACTGTCTGGAGGAGGACAAGAGGTATGGCTTGGCCCAGAATATGGGCCTCACAGCCAGTGGAGGGCTGCCATTTAGTCACCCTTGTGTCTCCCTGAAGAAGCAAAGCCAATTTGGAGGATTGTGTGAGCTCTTCCAAGGTGTTATTTTTTGCTGGATCTGTCTTCAGGTCATATGGGAGGGAATCCCAAAGGATGTGGAATGTCCTCCCACCTCCCTCCCTCCCGCCAGCCATCATTTGTGCTATCCAGGAGTCACCATGTGCCAGCAAGGAGCTAGTTCTAAACCAATAGTTCACAACATGCCCCTCCCCTTTGCATACAAATCAACTGTGATGCGTTCGGAGTGCCATTGAAAAGTTGAAATGTTGTATGCTGAAGCTATTCAATAGTGCAGATCTTTGCCACACAACTGCTCCCAAAACCACTCTAGAGTGGAAAATAGTACATGAAGTCAGGCTGAAATCACACACTGTATTGATATCATCCCAGTTATCCCCAACATACTTTCCCCACATGCTAAAACTAACATGATCCATTTTAAAAGCCAATCATTGTCTGACAGTCCATGTTGAGTAACACAGGCCTACTCAACTGCAAGTACCTAAAATTGCATCACTGCACTTCCATGACACTATGGCCATTGTTTCCAATAGCCATTGTACTGCAGAAGTGCAATTACAAACATTTTTACATATTAGCCCTAGACTGCTTTTGCGCAACACTAGGGGTGTTGTTTTAGGCTCCCATAGCAGCATGGACAGTTGAGAACTGTCCACATTACATTGCATGGAATGTCTGCCAGTGAGCTCAAATTTTACATCAAAAGTGGTGTTTACTCCTTATAAGAGCTAATACATTACATTAGAAGTGGCCACAAAATCCACAGTATCTGTGACATTCTCAACAAATTCAGAACAATTTTACTCAGGCATTGGCTTTGTTTTGTGTTTGTGCTGCTCACCACCCCATCTTTGCAGCTAGAAGCAGGACCATTACGGTCATGGCCTCCCAACTCCAAAACTTCTTTCATGAAACAGTTAGGAATACCTCTCTCTACTAGGTTACTGGGAGCCCTTTTTTTTTCTTTGTAGCGACTTCCAATTTGTAGAGGGTTAGCAAATTCTTTTATTTCTTCTTGTTTTTTATGACTTTTTTATTATTGCATTTTTGTTGTTATAAATTATTTTGGACTATTTTCACTGATTGAAAAGTAGAGTTATAAACTACATAAAAGTAGAGTTATAAATACATGCATATAAATTACAGGCCTAATAAATTCCCCAAGATTCCGCAAGCTTTCTATTAAACCCAAGTTTTGGGTTCAGCCACTTCTGAAGTTTCTTTTGTTCTTTCTGTTAAGCGTTCATCGGGATGTACAGATATTCAGTTGGACACTGGGTAGTCACCATCACTATCTTCTTAGCATCAAATATTTTAAACAGAAGCTATCATAATTCTAATTAAAATTTCCCCCAAATATTGAAGCAATTGTTCTCCAATATGTTGCTCTATGGAGCCAGGCTATTATTTTGATATATATCCAGTATATATCACATAAATAATTCAAAGCGCCATTTTCACATTCTTATTCATTCAAGACTGCCATTTGAAGTTCAGTGTAAAAGATAAAATGGGGCAAAACATCCTAATTTATACAAACTAGTGGAAGACCAAACAGTCAGTGATGAACCAGGTGATAGTTCCATCATGTGTTCAAAACATAGGGAGAGGGGGAGCAGCAGACCATAATGCATGCATTCTCTCACCCTTCACTTGTATCCCCTGGTTGAGAGGCCTATATGGGCCACAAATCGTCCTCCAAAAAGATGGGAAAGGGTCACACATAATGATTATCTGGCTCCCATTATTTACTTGATCCTTCTGAGGGACAGCAAATAGTCTGTGGGGGCTTTAATTGGCCCTTGGGACTTACATTGTGCAGAACTATATATTATGGAGCAAATTAAGAACTCTTTTTGTACTAGTCCCAGAGTTGGTGTCTGTTGGTACAGCTGATGTCTGAAATAGTTCTTGTATTTCTCTCAGTGATCATGTTTTGACATACAAATGATGTCAAAATAACTGGGTCACTAATTATGCTGGTTATTAGTATTCTGTTCATTTGCTGCAGTGCTGTTGTGTGCATGTGTGACAATGCTCAATCATCCCACATGGCAGCTCTATTCTTGTGCAGTGTCATCAACTTGCCTAAATTGGTCTTGAATTGCAGCGTTCGTGTCATTGCTGAATGACTCTGATTAGACTTCAAGCTCTTCTTCACATATAGCATTTAACATTTGCCCTGTCTTGAAACTTTTAAAATCCATATATGGCTCTGCTTTCATAGAAGAGGAATACAACTAATTCGTGCTTATGTTGCCTGATGAGAGTCATTTTTGACATGAATTTAATAAGGTAAGTAACGAAGAGATATACAATGACATTTAAACCATAGTGTAAGGATAAATATTTATCAACTGTGGGTATTTATCCTACAATGGGGAAGAAAGGGCTATCAGAATACAATACAGTAAACTTGCCACAAAACTGTATTAGAACTTGAAACTAAAAGTAAACAAAGTTAGGAAACAGGAAGTTAAACCAACGTGCAGATGTGAGCATATGTGTATTAAAGTAAAGTGTGCCGTCAAGTCGATTTTGACTCCTGGTGCCCACAGAGCCCTGTGGTTTTCTTTGGTAGAATACAGGAGGGATTTACCACTGCCTCCTCCCGTGCAGTATGAGATGATGCCTTTCTCACATCTTCCTATACCGCTGCTGCCCAATATAGTAGCAGCGGGGATTCGAACCAGCAACCTCCTGCTTGTTAGTCAAGCATTTCCCTGCTGCGCCACTTAAGTTAATGAAATAAGAATGACCATTATCTGGTTTAACTGGCTTATGACCCTTTCAGCAGCACGGTTCCACTTTAAAATTTGTTTTGAATGGACAATTTTTGTTTTCTGCTTCTGAATTTTTGGATGAATCTAAGCAAAAAAGCAATCTGAACAATAATATCCTTTGCAGCATCAAAAATGCAGTGACAAGAAGGAAAGGAATATATCTGTTATTTGGACTTTAATTCTAAAAGGTCTTTTGTCAGGAGCTTTGACTACCAATACAAGACTGAAGACATAATAAATACAAAATGTAGACAAACAACAAAATACATATGCAGTGCATATTAAATGATGGCTTCCTTCTGTTGGTTGACAGCATTTTGGTATCAAACATGAGCACATGCACTCTCAAGTAAATCCCACTGAAATCAGTTGTACTTATTTCCAAGTAAATGTCCCAGGATTAGGTTGCTTGCTTCTTTTCTTATAACTCTGGGACATGGCCATCTGGAAAAACCCAGAAGTGACAGGGACAAATATTTTCTGTCATTTCAAAAAGCAATTTTATATATGTCACTCAGCAAGTACTGTGGACATGTCATTCACCTCAGGTGAATTAGATCAGCTGTTAATCAGAATAAATGCAGAATGTCCTGGACAGTGTCGTTTAAAAAAACACAACGAAGCCTAAATCCAAGGTAGAGCTGTAGAAAAAAATGAACACATTCTGGGAGTCCTATCCCTTAGAAAAATAAGTGCCAAACTAGACATAACATTGGAGGACCCATGATTTGATTTCTAGCATTTACAAACATATTGGAAAGCAGCCACATGGGGAGAGATGAAGGGTAGAGATGATTCAGATCATGGCGCAGAGGTGGATGGGGGCAGTATTCCCTCTAACAGAGATTCCCAGATGTTGTAGGCTACAACTCCCATAATCCCCAAGCAAAAGCCATTGCAGCTGGGGATTCTGGGAGTTGCAGTCAACAACAACTGGGAATCCCTGCAAGAAGGAACAATGGGTGGGGGAAGGGTTACTGCCCCTCTTCCAGTGCTGAGGTCCTGATTCAATAGGGCTTCAAGCAGATGATTTTAGAGTTTTTAGAAACCATAGGAAATTTGATTTAGAAACCATAGGAAATCACAGAACTCATACCATCACATCTAAGTTGGGTCTAACTCCACATCTGTAACCAGTTCCAGGACAAATCATTGCATTCCGTATCCAAGCAAAAGCCCCTGATTCAAGGTACTTCATGCATCTCCATTGCAATGTCCCTATCATTCCTATTATGCGGTGGACCCGGAAAGTGAGTCATGGGCGCGCATACCCCTCTGTTCCTTTTTCGTGCCTATCAGTCTTGGTGCTATCCCAGTCCCATTATGCTTGTTCCCATAGGAATATGTTCACTCTCCTATTTCTCTGCCACAAACTACTTTGTGTGGCAGAGAGGGCAAATGCCCAAGAGGAAAGCCCAAAGGTTTAATAATTTCATTGTTTTGCAAAGGCATTATTGTCTCTGTGAAAAAACAGATCCTTTCACAAAAAACAATTAACATACATCTGCAGAATCATTCAAATTAAATAGCAAGCTAAATAGGGGCTTTCGCTCAAATTTAGGAGGGCTGTTTTCCAAGTTAGATACCTTGACAACTATATTCATTCTCTGCTTCACTTATCAGAGTACTCTCTGTCATCAATCAATGCCAAAAAGTGTCAGTCGGCAAGTGCCTAAAGAGATCAATGACCCTAAAACCTTTTCCCAGCATTTGAAGTATTCAAGCCAGTGTGAAACTATGCAACTCTGATGCACCCCACCCTGAGTCCATTTCTCCTCTGCAACCTAACACTGATCACATCCTTAAATATCGATGTACGGGTTGTTTTCTTTTTTCTTTTCTTTGCAAAGAACACTGGAAGAAATAATGCTCTGAACTTAGTTTTCAAAAGGAAGGCACAAGGCAGATTCTCTCCCTCCTAACAACATTGCTTGTTGGATATGTAACAGGGTTATTTCAAGCAGAATGATTTCTTTCAAGCCCAGGACAGAAAACTCATTTTTAATTGTTGTTCACCACATTATTGAAGTTTCTTGGTCTTCCTATTCATAGCACTTGTGTGATTTTAAACATTTTGGTTGTAAAGAAATGTTATTTAAGACTCTAACCTGGAAAGCTAGCACCTCTGGCCCGCCCTTCAGCCCTTCTATTGCAAAGGTCTCCAGGTGCAGCTTAGGTAGCTGCAGGGTGAAGTCATTCCTGGTTGCCGCAGTCCGTGACAGCGAGATCTGATCTCTGACCTAAAAGGGAAAAAACAGTATCAATGGTAATTCCCCTTCAGACACATTAACTGGGATGAAGTGGGTCCCCTTGAGTCCACTGAGTGGACTTGCATTGATCGCTGGACCTGAAATCCATGAATAAATTTAGGACTAATTGATTTTTCGTTGCAAATAAATCTCTAATTCAGAGTGCTGGGAGAGAATGTTAAGAAGAAAAAGCATCCTCTTCTCTAGACTGAAATGAGATGGGAAGGAAAGTCACTAAAGGCTTCTTGTCCAACTAGTACAAAAAAATTTCTACAAAACACAGTTGGCAATTTGATACTAAAAAAATAAAATTGTACACACTGAGTATATTATGACTACAATTGCCTACTTTATTACAATCAGAATTGTCACCTATCCTAATGCAGCAACATGCACACACCCTCCCCCATTTAAAACAACAACAACAATTGTTTTATCATTCAGACAAAGATCTTATTTTGAAGGTGACTTTTAAGGGTTAGGGTTTTTTTTTTTAATTAAAAAAATTGATTGCAAACTGCGATATATTGGACTATCAGGGTATTTTAAAAACTTCAGTTAGTTGAGCAAATAAGAAGTATTATGTCTATAAAAAGGCTAACTCCAAATGTCGAGTAACTCAGCAGCAGACCTCCTGAACAAGTAGCTCCGATGAAGAAGAAATCAGTATTCTTTTCCAAAATCTAAATAGTTTGGATTTAAAGTATTCCAAAAGGCAGAGTTTAGAGAAACAACAAAATGCTCAGCGCTGTAAATGAAAGATACCCATACTTATGGAGACAAATATAACCTTATGCAGTTGGTACTGTACTGCCACCTTCTGTCAAGGTGAGAAATCCCTCCATTCATTATGTTCAGTAAAATATGAAGTACAATGTTTATAATTTTGTCTATCAGTTTATATTCCCATATTAGATTCACATCACAAACAATCTCACATCATTAATTAAAAGCAGAGAATCCTTACGTAGTACAGAAATTTTCAAATGTGCTGTTCACATCTATTCTTAATTTTTTTCTATATGGGATCAATTACTACAGCATTATTAATGCTATTCTGCCATATTATTTGTGAAATATAACAGCCAGTCTTTACACTGAACTGCATAATCTTGAATCACCAATATTTGATATATTACCATAAAGCTGTCAAATTAAAATTATTTCTTTGCAGCAACTAATTATTTTTTGTAGTATATGCTTTGCTTTAAATAGGAAAAGAAAACTGAGCAAATGCCATGTACAAGACATAAAGATTAATTTTGTAATGTCCTATAGTTCCTATAAACACATGCCCTGGCACTAATGAACAATCAAGGTATTTTACGTAAAGGTAATACCACCATAAAATTACGTTTTGAAATCCAATGTAGACTAATTTTAAAGCCTAGATTATATTTCTCTCTTCCTTCTACCCATAATTATATTTTAAGAATAGCTTTACTTTTTGTGGATTAAGCTCCTGAATATTTTCTCAAAAACCCTGTAACTACTTTAGAATTTACTCATCTATTACTTTCCATAGGTATATATAGACACACACACACTTTATATATATGATTTGCAAATCTTAACTGTAATTATACAGATTTACAGGACTGTGGATATATATATATATATTCTGTGCTATAGTCTATGGGAATAAGGAGCCCTACATTTCCCAGGCTGACCTAAAGTATTCCTGTCAATACCTGTGGCTGCCAAACTTATGCACTGTAATGCAATTTTTATAACGGCATAGGTCCTCCACTCATTTCTACACATACTGTTCTAGGTTCAGGATAGAGAAGTGGAACAAACACCGTCTCCAGAGTCTTCTGTCGGCATGAGTAATTTTGTTCAGATGTTAACCTTGCCTAACGCGATACAAACATATTATTTTCACTATATCTCTAATAAGACATTTTTCACTTGATTTGTTATAGTTTATATATGCTAACTTTTCAGTTTCTCATTGTAGCCAATATGCACAAGATAAAAGAAAACATTAATGTGGATTAAGGTACTAAGAATTTATCAACATCAAAACCACCAGTGTTTTGCCTTCTACCCTTCTGAACCATAGTCAATAGATCTAAATATTTTACTGCACCCTGGCCAATTCATTGTTTGATGTTTAAAAACGCACCCAGAATCAAAGAAAATTTATTAAATTTGAGCCCCCAAATGAGATACTATTAGCTTTGAAAGTCAAGTTTAACTGCGATATTGATGATTCTCTTTTTTCTGTGACAAAATTCACCAGGGAAATCCCTGATGTCAAAGTACCAAAGCAGATTGCTAATACTGAGAAGGGAGGGGAGGAAGGGAGTACAAGGAAGGGTGGGGGAGGCAAGAGAGTGGTTGGAAAACAATATATCTGTGCTGAACACACTGAACACAGAAGAGAGAGCAAAAGGTCCTTTAACCCCATCTCTGGGTGGTTCTGCTTTAACCACTAGGGTATAACATCAGCTGGACAATAAAGCAAGCAACATGTATATATTTAAAATGTAATAAATGTAATAGTAGACCATAATCAGAGAGAACATAATAATTCCTTCAGATATAGACCTCTGGACACTAGGAGTCCCAAGTACATTTTTTGATGTTTTTAATTATTTTACATTTTATTTCCATTCACTTTATACTTGAATGGCACTTCATTTAGCTTTTTAAGTGAGATTTCCCCCCTGATAGTCATCCATGCTCTATTGTAGTGAGCGAGAGAAACAGAAATATTTTATGTATAGGTGATCTCTTTTTCCAGACGTTGATGGTTCACTATGGCATAGTTCTCAGTGAGATAGCAAACCTGTATCTGACCATACCTCTCCAGAGGTTTGAGATTGGATTTTTCTCAAACATATAAGTAACTCACTGCACATGGAAAAACTAGCAGGTCAGGGAGATGAGTGCTTTCCTAGACTTTTACCTGAAATGGTAGTACTCCAGGTGTATGGCTCACTCAGTCTTGTGAGCTACTACCTGAAATTTGGAGTGGTACGACCTAGAGGAAGGTTTACTACCTCAGTTAGAATAGGCCTTTGAAGCTTTCAAGTTGTCCCACTGCTCCAGTAGAGATACATTATGACACCTAGTAAAGCATACCTACAGTGGACTCTGTTCCTCAATCATGTTTGTCCACACACTTTTTCACACTGTTGATTTGAGAAGCAAGAAAGCAGGGATTCCCAACTTTGGGTCCTTAGATGTTATGAGACTACAACTCCCATCACCCACAGCTACAGTGGCTTTTAGCCACTGCGGGATTCAAACATTGTCCAGGGACCCAAGGATGGGAACCCCTGGTCTTAGGCTATGTAAAAACTACAGGTTCCCCCAAGGCTTTAAAGTTCCACAACAGAGTTATTGTTGTACAGATAAAATACACCTATTTTATCTGTCCCTCAAACCATTTAGTTGTAGTGCTTGAAAAACTTGCAAAAACTGTTTGACCAGATGCAATTGTGGGACAGAAAGAGTTAATATGGATACTGTGAGCAATTACTGCTCCATCATATTGCCCTTCAGTCTCTGAAAACTGATCAGCTGTACACAGACTTAAAGAAGAAAGGACCCCTCTCATCCAGTAGTAACACACTTATTGTGGAAGCTGCAGAGCTCAAGTTGATACTGGGCTTGTTCTCTTCCCAGAGAATTTTCAAGTACATGCAAGAAATCAATGTAGACTGATCTCTCAATCTGTGTATACTGCAGTGTTCAGAAGTACATTGGACGTGCTTTCTAAACCTCCAGGCAGATATGCTCTAGACCAGGGATTCTCAACATGGGTCCCCAGATGTTATTGGCCTTTGGTTGGGGATTATGGGAGCTGAAGTCCAACATCTGGGGACTCAACATTGAGAACTCCTGTTCTAGACAGAACAAGAGATGCTGTGGCTGCTTTGAAGTCAAATTATCTTACCTGAAAACCCTTCAAACTATTTCTACATGAGCAGAAGCTGTTTGAGGTTTGTCATGCACCAAAACCCGTAGACATGCTTAGAAGATGCTCTTAGTTATTGATACTTCACAGATTCTGTAGTTAACACCATGTGAATCTGAACTCAAATTAATATTTGCCCCATCACACAGTACCCTGCGATGGCTTCTGAAGCCTCTTACCTCCATTTGCATCACCTCATCTCCTATTATGCAGCAGTAGGACTGCAGCGGGGTTAAACCAGAATGCACATGTTCAACTTTCACTCAAGCAATTCCAGCTATTTGAGCCAGTGTAGTTGCCTGTATATGCAAGGGGGTGGGAAATGTGAGAATATAGGCATATTCAGGGGTGGGTGACTATGCAAAAAAAAAAAAAGCTTCTCAGGTCACAGTTCAAGGCTTGGGTTAAGTTTATTTGTCTTCTGCACTTCACATTTATATTTGATGAAAACGAGTGTTCCTTATTCTGAACTCCCAACCCAGTGCTTTTTAAAATCTGAGTGCAAAAAAAAAAAAAAAGCAACTTGGGATTTGGGCAGGGAGAAGATACTGAAGATAAAGCTAATGAAAATTCCCACATGTGTACCTATGGATCACAGTTTATCCCAGGGAAAGGTATCAAGCGGGAATGGAATATAAACCTGCTTTAAACTTCAGTGGAGCAACATGGGAACGGGAATAGTAACCATGAAGTACCTCTAATGCAATAAGAAGGCCTCTGTTTCAATATTTCCCTTATTTTTACAGGACTTTGAGAACTGGGTGCTTTTTGATATAGCTGGAACCTTAATTTTTCAGTTGGGCAAGGGAAACGCTCAGGAGGGGGGAAAAGAATGATTAATACGGACAAAAACTAATTTTACTGAACCATATCACTGATGTTTTCCAACTCTTCAACACAATCCCTAAAGAGAGGGTTTATTATTTTATACAGAAAAAGCAGAAGCAAGTGGGTAAAACATTTTGAAAATATCACCACCACCTAATATTTTTATGTAAACATACATAAATTACATTTACTGTATTCCTCCAATTTTCTCAGATGGTCATCAATGTCTTCTCTGTGGGAGAACAGCAAACATGAACAAGTATCAATGGCAACACATCTAAAGATTAAGTTGGGATTACTAAACCTCTCAGATTAGGCAGTGGCTGAACCAACAAAGCAGTGCTGCACAAAGCTATGAGTGACAATCCAGGCAGCAGATTTTAGCATCTCTAAGGAAAGGTTTACAAAGCCAACAAGTTTTTCACTAACAATTTTATTTCAAGTAAATTCAAACAAAATGATACCAGCACATGCACAACAACAACAACAGTCCAACGGAAGCAACATCAAGAACCTGGAAGAGAAAGAACATTACAAATAGTTGGGCATTCTCCAGGCTGATAATATTGCACACGCTGAAGTTAAAAGAAAAATTGGAAGTGAATACATCAGGAGAGTTAGAAAAATCCTAAAGTCCAAACTCAATGGCAGGAACACCATACAAGCCATCAACACCTGGGCTATACCTGTTATCAGATACACTGCAGGAATAATAGACTGGACCCAGGCAGAGCTAGAGACGCTAGATCGTAAGACCAGGAAAATCATGACCATCAATCATGCTCTGCACCCCCGCAGCGATGTAGATAGGCTATACCTCCCTCGCAGTTCAGGTGGAAGAGGAATGCTGCAAGTCCATCAAACAGTAGAGGAGGAGAAAAGAGGCCTTGAAGAATATATCAAGGACAGTGAAGAAGATGCACTTAAAATGGTCAATAATAAACTATTCAACACCATTGAAACAAAGCAGGCCTACAGGAAAGAACAAGTCAAGAACTGAGCAGAAAAATTGAAAAATAAGCCCCTGCATGGTCAATATTTGCACAATATAAGTGGAAAATCAGACATCACCAAGACATGGCAATGGCTTAAGAATGGCAACTTGAAGAAAGAAACAGAGGGTTTAATACTGGCTGCACAAGAACAGGCACTAAGAACAAATAAAATCAGAGCAAAAGCAGAAAAATCAACAACAAACAGCAAGTGCCGCCTTTGTAAAGAAGCAGATGAAACAGTGGACCACCTAATCAGCTGTTGTAAAAAGATCGCACAGACTGACTACAAACAAAGGCATGACAAGGTAGCAGGGATGGGACACTGGAACATCTGCAAAAAATACAAGCTACCTGTAGCCAAAAATGGGTGGGACCATAAAATTGAAAAAGTGGTAGAAAATGAAGATGTAAAAATATTATGGGACTTCCGACTACAAACAGACAAACATCTGCCACACAATACACCAGATATAATTGTAGTCGAGAAGAAAGAAAAACAAGTCAAAATAATCAACATAGCAATACCAGGGGATAGCAGAATAGAAGAAAAAGAAATAGAAAAAATCACAAAATACAAAGATCTACAAATTGAAATTGAAATTGAAAGGCTGTGGCAGAAGAAGACCAAAATAATCCCAGTGGTAATTGGCACCCTAGGTGCAATTCCAAAACAACTTGAAGAGCACCTCAACACCATAGGGGCCACAGAAATCACCATCAGCCAATTACAAAAAGCAAATTTACTGGGAACAGCCTATATCCTGCGACGATATCTATAATAACAGCAACAACATTGATAATAAAATCCAGCCATCCCAGGTCCTTGGGAAGGACTCAATTTCTGTATAAAACAAACCAGTCAACAACACCTGTGTGACTGTGTAAACAACAACAACAACAACAACAACAAAGTTCAAGTGCATGCTTGGTTGTTGTTTTTCTCATGCTAAATAGCAGACAGATCAGGGCCCTGCAGATCAGGAACATGGTAAAGGAGAAGGTCCCTGCCATGGACCTCTGCAGATTAGCAACAGTTTTATAGGCTTTAATTTAATAGTTAAAACCATCTAGTGGGGGAATTATTATCTATGTATTTACAAATCTATTAGTCATGACATGTCAGCTTTATGCTGAATAAAGAGCTAAAAGCTTTCAATTTCAGATGTATCAAATGGTTCAAGGTCTCTTGTAGAATGTCTAACATATTCTGTCCACTCAACATCATCCAGTTTTGTTATTCTTACCAACACTGCTTTTGGTAACTCAGTCTAATAGGGGTTAAAGTCTATTGAGAATGAAAGTCAAATAACACACTTCAGTACATAGTCAGTATTAGAGTACAGACATAAATTGTAACATATATCCATGTATTTTGGGCAGCTAAATGTAGCTTTTTGGAGATGTGTTTTGGAAATGAAAGAGGCAGTGTTACCACAATTGCTCACACACGTGCACACTACCCACGTGTATATCTATACCTCTGTATAAACTTGAGAGAATTTAGCTCAACACCAAATGTGTAAATGCCAACAACAAATGGACTGCAGGGCACTCCAGATGAGCAACGGATTCGGAGACAAGGCATTAAAAAAAAGAAAGAAAGTTTACTGATAAAGGAGAAGCACAATGTAAACTGTGGCATTTGAAAAACGATGTAGTTGCACAGGGAGTGAAGATAGCTCTCCAGGACTAGATAAAAGAAGGAGGGGAAGTGAGGGAGTGAGGGCTGTAAAACCCTAGTGGGTGGTGGGTGATAGAATGCAGGGTGCAGGGATAAGGAGAAACAGAAAGCATAAGACTGGAGGGTTTAGAGTAGCTTGTCTCTATTGGCTGTTATATGTGTGATGTCAAAAAGGGAGGGTTTTCCACCAGGAGAAGATTTGGGGTCCCTTACAAAGGTGTTGCCAAAGTGAGGACAATGAGACAGTGAGGTTCCTGCATGGCACCATGCCCTGTGACACTAGGTGTGCCCAAAACTAACAAGAGGAGTTCCCAGGTAGTTGGGTGTAGAAGTTAGCCCGTGGCAAGCTCATGTATGGAATGACTCGGCATCAAGAACCGTATGTAGGCATTATGTTGTGTATGCATTCAGATGTGTGTACACATATACATGCTTTTGTATGAATGACTGTACATCCTGCATTCATTTTAAAAGTGAACCTGGGTAAAGTTCCTCAAATACAAGGTACAGATAGGAAGCGTTCCATTGTACCTGTGTTCAACATAACATGTCAGTAACTGTACCTGCATAGAGATCTGTACCTGTGTCCACAGATGATATAAGTGATGAACATAATGTGTGAAAAGGGCTACCGTCTATCTAAGGTTCCACTCAGGAGTCTAGGGGCTCTCAGTCACTCAGGCACAGGAGTAGTCCCATGACAAGTCCATGCAAAGAGTGACCCAAGGACTCTGGTTTTCAAGAGTGTTCAGGGCAGTCTAGTGCAGGCCTCTACACAGCAGTCCCATATAAAGGGAAAAGGTTTGAGTACATGGCGTGTACTTGGCTGCATGGGTGTACTGTTAATAAGACAAAGGGAAATGAATGTCTCCTGGCCCAGAGCCTCTGAGGGGCCCCCATGGCCAGTCCTTGTCCTCTCTCTAGTCCCATAGCCATGAGTGTGAGATGCAGTCCCCCCAAGCAGGTTCTCTGTGACTCCTGATTTCCCTTTTGTCAGCCGGAGCGGAAGAGAACAGCAATGGCTGCCGCAGCAGAGAGGCTTCTTGGGCTCCTACTCCGCTTGGCAACTGAGTGCAGTCAGGATAGAGCTGGGACTGGGAGCTATCAAGCTTTTCAAGTGGAAAGGAAAGTCAAACAACTCTTATCCAGGTGTTATTTTGTGTGCAATTTGTTTTTTGTTTTTCCTGCTTCTCACATTTAGAAAGAGAGAGAGAGAGAGAGAGAGAGAGAGAGAGAGAGTGTGTGTGTGTGTGTGTGAGAGAGAGAGAGAGAGAGAGAGAGAGAGAGAGAGATTGTTTGTCCCGAGCTATTTTTAACTTTAAAAAAAATGATTTTAAATGATTGGGTTCTTCCCTCAAAGTCCTGATGACCCATGTGAAGTGTTCTTCCAACTTGCAATGAGTCATTTTCCTCTCTGTGGAAAGGAACGAGGGTGGCGGCGGCAGGGGGTTTATTGATTGGTTCTTTGATGGTGCCATGTTTGTTGAAAATATACTCAATTGTTTTTCAACCAAACAGGTTTTCAAAAAAATGTTCCTTGCTCACAGAATGGCTCACAATACTTGACAGTTGGGGAAGAGTGGAGCTAGCCTAGCATTTTTCCTGATTGATTGCTAATTTTAAACTGGTTTGCCTGGATATCCCTTCATCTGCCTTTTCCAAATGAAAAATATTGGGTTTTAAAAAAAATAAATCCTGCCATGCTACAGCCCGGGCAAAAATGGTAAAGCTTGGAACAGAAGCTTTTTTTGGAACCCACAGAAGTGGAGGAGAGCTGGTCTTGTGGTAGCAAGCATGAATTGCCCCTTTGTATTTCACAAAGCTGATACTGTTGTATTACTTGGTTCTGCTGTTGTTTATACCTTGTAGCTGTAGTCTCCTGTCCTCTGTTAATCTGCTACACTATATTACATGTGTCCTTAATGTTGTTCTGCAGCAGAGAGATGGGGCCAGGAGAAAGAGAGGAAGGCAGCAAGGGGCCCATTTTAAAATCTCGTCTCTGGGCCCACTCCAACCTTGGTATGCCCCTACTTGGCTGGTTGGGTTTTTGGGGCAGTCACAAGCAGCTTGCATCATCAGAATTCAATGACAGCAGGATCAGCAGCTGATGCTTCCCAGTAATGTTCAAAAAGAACACAAACATTGGGGCCCCCGCTTTTATAAGGTACTGAGGTCTTGCACATGATCGTCTGAGGGAGGTTGGAGGTAGGAAGGAGCCCTAACCCTGATGCCCACACATGACCAGAGCCTCTGTTGGGCTTTCCTTACTCATTACCCAGACGAACATGGCTGCCAAGAGCTGGGAGGAAGGAAAATCTTCCAGGTATTGGGAGAGATCTCCCACAATGCACAGGGCTGCCAGCAGCAGGGAAAACCTAATTACATCACAGTTGCCCCCTGATTGGCCATGAGGGGGAAAGAGGCAGGGCAAGACCCATTCAAGACATTTTGAGCAAGTGATCACTGAGTGGGCTGTGCAGAGCTGCACATTTACAGATCACAGCCCCTCCTGCCACAATGCTCTCTAACTAACTAACAAACCAGCCGGCTGCAGGGACCTGGAAAAGTGGACACATGATCGATAATCCCAGTACCAGGGCTCCTGCACAGTACTAACCTAGTTTTAAGATTGAGGGTTAGAAGCAGAGTTACCCAGATTAGAACTACCAGGCTTGGGGATTTTGCCCTGGTTAACATAAGCATCCAACCCTGGATCAGAGGCAGATAACCTAGTGGACAGCGGGGAAATGCTTGACTAACAAGCAGAAGGTTGCCAGTTCGAATCCCCACTGCTACTATATATGGCAGCAGCGATATAGGAGAATGCTGAAAGGCATAATCTCATACTATGTGGGAGGAGGCAATGGTAAACCCTTCCTGTATTCTACCAAAGAAAACCACAGGGCTCTGTGGGTGCCAGGAGTCAAAATCGACTTGATGGCACACTTTAACCTAGATTTAGATGTGCATGTAAAAAGGCTTCTTGTCTTCTAAAAAATCTCAAAGACAGGAAAATTTAGGATTTCAAAGTGATCAAAGAGATCTGAGGTGTGGGTGCGGGTGCAGCAGTGACTATTCAGAGGAAGTGCAAAACAAAAGGGCTTTATTGTACCAAATCTACATAAGTTACTTAGAACCTGATTTGGATCCATAGTTTTTAACCAAGTTAAAAATGTAGAGGTCGGGAAATGGCTTAGGCTGCAGCACAGCCAGCAGAAGGCAAGGTGACTGCTATAGAGCTCACTCTGGAGCAAAGAGGACCTTACAAAGCCTGTCTCCTGCTCCACCTTCTTGGTCACAGATAAAGGAGAGGGAGGAAGAGGAGAAGAGAACAAGGCAGAGTTCTGACAGACATGTCAGATCTCCAACAGTGTTCTGTGATGGCAGCAGCAGATCTCTTGACAGTTCCAACTGTTGGAGGTGCCCTTCCATCATGGCGGAACTCCTGCCGACAAGGCCCAACAGGGGCCTTGTCAGGTCCAACATGTTGGGTTGACACAATTGCACAGGCCATTTATTTATTTATTTGCAAGAAGAGAGGCACTGTTCAGCAGTGGCATCGTAGCTTCTTCTAGGATAGTCCAAATACTAGAGAAATCAACTGCAGCTATTTATACCAAAGCTTTGTGGACTAAGCATTCACTGGTCATACTAAATTCACCATCAGAAAGGTTCAATGGTTTAAAAATCAGTTTTGGAGTTTGGTATGAGTGATGATGAAAGTGGATTGCTGGGGGAAAGCTATGTGTACTGTTGCTTTCATGCATCACAACGCTGATTCACAGTCCTTAGTTCCATCTTCACAACCACAGTCAAAGGCATTACCATCCCCATTTTACAATTCAAGGGTCTTTTCGGCCACAGACTCTTGAATGTCCAAAGCTATCTAGTAAACTAATGATGGAATATTTGAGTCTAGGTACTACCATTAAGTTTTTATCACCATTAACTGGGAAAAACACATACTTGTGTACATTTTCAGTCACAGACTGCAGTAAGATGAAAATGTGTGTATTCAGATTAAGCAGAATTGTGGAAGCTAAAATTAAAGTTATCTGGATATTGATGGGGCCTGGCTCTTGCACTACACAAACTAAAAGAACAACATAGACACAGCAGCTAGAATACACTCAACATTCCCTGCAGTTATACACGGCAGGGCAGAAACGGTAATGGGAGACACACGATCTTTCAGGAAGCTCCTTTGCAATTACTCAACTTCTCATTGAATGATAGCTGATAAGCATCCAAGGAACCCTAGGGTTCACAGGTATAAAGTTTGAAAACCACTAAATTCTTGGTGGAAACATGGAGGCTCCAAACTTCTTTGTAAGCTCTGTTGCTAAAACAGCATACAGTATATACAGATCCCGAAGCAATGTTTGAGGCGCATAAGACAGCAGACTTACCAAACTTGCAATGTGAATAAGTTTTTTAAAAGCATAATACATATAAGATGGCAAAATATGTTTTATGTCTTTTAAAACAATAATCAAGTGTGTGGCAAAGCTCATATGGCTGACACATTTGATTCTCAATTGATTCTAAAGACAACTCTGATACAGTAGGTCATTCTTAATCATGTCTGGGATATGCCACTAACCAAGGTGACATGTTTCAGCCTGTCGGTACTGAAATCTCTCTCTATGTAGATGACCTTTCACTCCCTTCTGTGCCCACAGTTCTATGATCCTGATTAACTGTTTCCAAGTGACTTTCTGAAACTATCATTTGCAGACAGCACCTCCGAAAAAGTCCCATTAATAAGTGTTGGGGGGGGGCAGGAACACATTCCAGTGGCTAGAGTAAGGATTCAAACCTAATATTTTAACTGACAAAACCTGGATTAAATAAACGTCTGATTCTTATTGTCATGCACAACAGCTGTATTCAGGGCTGGGCAGCATGTTTAGCTTATTAAAGAAAGAGAAAGAGAAAAAGAGAGAAAAGGAAAGAACCAGGGAATGGATATAATTACACCCTAAATACATCAGAGGAGTTAGCACAGGAGTTAGGAAAAATTATGTATGTTAAAGAAGATTAATGGCTATAAACTATCCATAATACATTTAAGCTAGAGATCCAAAGATGTTTTTGAACTATTAGTGGCATAAAATTATCAAAAGAGCCTTCCTAGATGAGTCAGGGAAGTAAAGAACCACATTGGATTTGAATATTATAAACTATTAGCACTATCCAAAGTTAAGCACTTTCAAGTCCCATCATTTCAATGGGAGAGATTTAAGCACATGCTGAAACCAATGAGACTTCAAAGTGCTTAGATTCATTTAATTTGGTACCACAATTGGGACCCATTGGGTCAAGAAGTATTTTGTCCCCAATTATATACTGTGGGGACTTCCTTTTTGCTTGTGCTCTGAGGTAACAAGAGTTTGCAGACTGAAGACTGGGATGCTGGGCAGGACTTTTGTTCAAAGCCCCAAATAATCTCTTGGGGTGACTTTTGTTTCACATCTCCACCTCTGAAATTAGGAAGGAATTTTTCCCATAGATCAAATTGGCTATTTGCCAATTGAGCTTTTCTCCCCACTTATCCTATTGGCCTTACTCTCCTGAGAAAGACTGTTTTACTGTACTACTCTTTATATCAAGAAAGAACTTGCTCCCAGATTGTGGCATTAAAGGTGTGGTACAGAAATTAATTTGAATTCTGATTGCTTCCATACATAGAGGATGGGTTGAACTGGGTGATTTCAAGGCTCTTTCAGTCCTCCAAATCTACAATATACTCTCTCATACTTTATATTGCAATCCTATGCACCTTTACTCAGAAGCAAGTCCCACTATGGTCAGTGGGTATTACTCTCAGGTAACTATGCACAGGAATGCAGCCTTATACAGAGAGCAAATACAGAATATCAACAGCCTTATACAGAGAGCAAATACAGAATATCAATACATCTCAACCAAACCTAATATATTTTAAAATCAGTAGATTTAAATCAATAGATTAAAGAATATATTCTTCAGCTGGAATCAAAAGAACAAGACCTTCCTTTCAAGAAGAAAAAGTCTAGTATAGTAGAATTTTCTGAAAAATACACTAGCATTAAAAAACAAAACAAAAACAAAACACAAGCTCACTTGGTTGAAAGATTAATTTGATCCAGGCCCATTTAAGCAAACACTAAGCACTATGCCAAAGCTATTCTGTATTTGTGGGATGTGCACAATAATATGTCCCTTATGGACAGATTTCATTGACCTTGGGCTGGAAGTGAACCCATGTCTGGAGACAATAACAGCTAACACATTAACAAATTTCACAGCACTCTATACAAGGATGTTTCCTTACTTAAGGAAAAGTATACACACACACACACACACACACACACACACACACGACTTCCCAAAGAATGAAGACAGACGGCTCTGGCATTAGTTACTTAGATATGTCTAAGCTGAAAACAGTTAAACACATGGATATGACATTCTGCAATGTCTTATCTTTAGTTTGTCAAGGTTTTTAAATCCCCCTTGAGCTGGAGTACCATTTTTAGCTTGGCTAGGTCAGAATGACACTGAACAATATGAGTGATGACACACTAGACAGCTATATGGACAGAGATGTCATCAGCAAGCCAGCTGTGCTAACACCTGTATGTCCTGCACAATTGATCTTTAGGAACACAGATCAAGAAAGTGAGGTTATTAGGGGAACAAAACAAAAAAGATGGTTAAGCCATTTGCAAAGCGGCAGGATGAACAGTGCGATAAATAATTTGTAGGGAATAATAAAGCAAAATATCATTTTAAAAAACATTTTGCAACCCACGTTGCTTCCAGAAGAGAAAAAGCACTGTAATATGCCATAATCCTATTAAGATCAAAAATAGGACAAGTCATGTTTCATGGGACTTCCTTAAAAAACAAACAAAAAAACACCAGGTACTATTGAAACTTTAAATTTTTTGTTCCTTTCCTGTTTAGTTTTTTACATGTGCCTACTGGTCCGTTTCACTTGTGGCAGGTGCCAGATTGATAGACAAAAGCCAAGAATAGGTACGGCACACACAACAGCAGCCTCAGACTCCTGTCACTGTCCTGCCAGTGCATCTGAGACTTGCATTCTATATTTTCAAATCAGAAAAAAGCTGAGTTGCAAGTTTCAAACACCTAAATTCACAAAAGGAGGGGTTCCTAATTACATAGCTAGACTCCTATACGGAAGCAACAGCAAGTGAATTATTCTGACTGTCCACAGATCCCACTCAAGGAGTACTTGGGAGGAGGAGGGAAAAATAATTTTCCTGTACAATTTTATTTCAAACATAAATGCTTTAGAAAACCTATTGATCAAACCTTATTTACCCAATCTCCTCACTTACCTGAGTTCATAATGGATAATTTATGCCCTCAGTGTCACTTATAAGTTTAGTACAGTGCCAAGAACATTGTTGGCACAAAATGAATGTTAACGTAAAAGATTATTATTTACATTTTATATCCCGCTCTTCCTCCAAGGAGCCCAGAGTGGTGTACTACATACTTAAGTTTCTCCTCACAACAACCCTGTGAAGTAGGTTAGGCTAAGAGAGAAGTGACTGACCCAGAGTCACCCAGCAAATATCGTGGCTGAATGGGGATTTGAACTTGGGTCGCCGCCCACCGCTGGACTCAGATTATGCTGTTGGACCTGGAAATCTTTTTGTTTTCAGCATATTTTACCCACAGGATAGCTTCTGTACTTTAAAACACAGATAGCAGTGTATCTGACAAGAAAAGTATTTACAGGTGAACCTCGCATTTGCTGATCCAACATCTGTGGTTTTGTGTATCTAAAGTCAGATAATTGACACCTGATCTTGGCATATGCCAAAAATAAAAGGTTCACAAAGGGTTAATTCTGCACAGAAACAGGTTGCTTACCTGTAACTGATAATCTGGTAGAGATCCGTCAATATCCATAAGAATGGGTTCTGCACCTGCGCAGGAGCCGAGCGGTAGCCATGCCTGAGCTAGTCGAAGCGCCCAGGCCATGCCCCCACGCAGCAGCATGCTATTTAAGGCGTGGCTGAGGTGCGAAGTCCCTCAGTTCTTGGACAACCACTTCTGCGTTTGGACCTACGGTCTGCCTCTGTATTCAGAAAGTTCCTCTTGTTAGTTCATCCAAACCTTTTACTGTTTTTCCTGGATTTTGACTCGGACTGGTTGACTTGCTTCTCTGTTTTTTTTTACTCGGAACGTGTGACATACTCTCTGGCTCTTGACTTGGACTGGCTTCAACAACCTCTGGTGTTTTTTACTTCGGAACGGACTTGGGACACGATAGGGCTGCCAAGAAAAAATCGTTCAAATGGTGTGAGGGCTATTGGGCTAAATTGCCATCTAAAGACCTTCACAACCTGTGTTTGTTGTGCCTCGGTTGTAAAATATGTCTGTCCTTCTCGAAGCAGACACGGAAGAATTGGGCGCTCCACCTCTAGGCAGCGCTTTATGACGAAGTCCTTTGACACCAGGCACTCCTCGTTGCTCGACTTCGGCAAGCCTTCTAAAGTGATGCCTAGATCGGCATCAACATCTCCCTCGCTTTTGAGCAAGCATGAGTCTTCGCATCGCGATTCGACAATGACAGGTCGAATCTACAAAGTGCTCCGCGAAGGACCGTCCTTCAACATAGACATCGACAAAACCTTCAACATTGGCGAAATCTTCAGGATTGGCATCGGGATCGAAGTCAACATCTTCTTCCTCGTCCTCTTCCTCTTCCAAGTCCCACCATTCTGAGAAGCCTGGGAAATCTACTAAGTGTCGAGGGTCTGATCATGCCCCTCTGCCTGATGACAAGTGCCGAAGGCTCCAGGACGATCACCGGGACTGTACACCTTCGCCTTCCTCGGCACAGCCTGTGATGCCTGCTCTCCCGACAGAAGCGCCACCAATATCTGTGCCTTCAACATCAACAGCTCTTTCGACATCAACAACTGCTGTGATCTCTCATCAACAGTCTACAATGACGATGCTCGATGTTGAGCCGACACTGGTGAATGTTCGTTCGACACCAGTGTTGACCTCGATATCGGTCTCCATGCCACTAGCCAGTTCGCTATCCCCGGCTCCGACGCTGTTGGCCTCTTTGGCTTCTCCTTCAATGCCACAGGCTGTTTTGAGATTGCCTTCTGCCCTGCATACGCCGGTCCTCTCCATGTCAACACAAGTGACTCCTCGGTATTGAGCCCCGATACTGAATTTTGAGATCATCGACGTTGATGCTGAGGAGAATCTCCCTTCGGCTACACATTCTCTACTTTCCTTATTGGACTCTACTTCTAGTGCACACTCTGCATCGACGTTCAAAGGTTTTCTCCCCGGTGATGTCGACCCTGCTCCACATGTTGTATCTCCTGCTGTTGCATCTACGACTGCTCCTTTGCTGGCTGACCATCTCAGTCCTCCACTTTGTGGCATACATGTGGTTTTAGCCATACCACGCTGGGTACATCTTCCCCAGGTGCTCCTTATGTTTGTGAGAGCCACAAGCTCTGGAGACCCATGTCACCCTTGCAAGACACCCGTCCCACCACAGCTGATGTCACTGTGGCCACCCAGACCACCCGCCTGGTCCTCCCTTCAGTAGGCATCTCAGACTCCTGCAGTGTCTTTTCATTCGGTGTCCACCCAGACTGTCCCTTTACCTTCTACTCTTGCTACTGCTGGGACACAAACGGCCTCTATTCCAACAGATGGCGACAGACCTCCACCAAGCTCGTCATTGGAGCATTATGGTTCATCTGATTTCGAATCGGACCCTGATGATGAAAGCACGATTGTAGAACCTCCCACGGATGTTGCACCAATTACCTATGTTTCTCCTAATGACGAACTCAAGGCTTACCACAAACAAATAAGAACAATGGCTGAAGCTTTGGGTCTGGATCTTCATTCTCAGCTTGCCACTATCGACGATCCAGTGTATAACTTCATGTTGAGGTCGCAATCTACTGCCCCAGTTGCTCTGCCAATGTTGCCTGTCATCACCAGGGCCGCTAAATGTGCCTGGGAGGTCTTGCATACCTCTACCCCGACTTCAAAGAAATTGGAAAGTCTTTATAGAGTTCAAGATAAGGACAATGAATACCTTCTTAAGCATCCAGCACCTAATTCCTTAGTCATTGACTGTGCCGCAGCTTGAAAGTCCGGCAAGTGCTACACTGTCCTTCCCGACAAAGAGGGCAAGAAGCTAGACCTAGTCGGAAGGAAGGTCTACTCGACCACGTGTCTGTCTATAAAGGTGGCTAACTACTCTGCCTGCATGACTAAGTATGCCCATGGCTTATGGGAACTTATCCATGGGTTTAAGCAGAAGAGCCATTTTGAGGGTCGTTTGTTTTTTTAAAAACAACCCACCCACCCCCCATGATTTTTCATGAAAAAGCCCAGATTTTGGACTTTTAGGGGGCATTGCTGAACACCTGGAGACTAGTGGAGCATGGTAGGGCACTCCCACCTCCTGTTTTTAGGGCCCTTTTTTAGTGTTTCTGCAGCCTCTAGGAACCTAACCTCATGAGTCCCATTGATTTAATGACTCAGTATCCGTGGTTCCATTATCTGCAGTTGTAGCGGAGAATGGAAATCCCGCAGATACTGGGGTAAACCTGTACAATTTATTGTGAGGATGGATCCTCATGTGCTTATTTCTATCCCATGATATGCACCAAAAAGCTGGTTCCCAATTTACATATTTCAGGAGGAAAAGAGGCATGTACACAACTACCCCCATGTATCATTTTGTACATTTCTCTCCTTCTCTTCCTCCTTTCAACAACAACAAAATGTGACACGGTCCTCAGGCAAAACAGCAGATGAAATATATTTCCAGAAGATATTTTAGATGATACAGACACTGAAATGGAACTTCCATTTGCTACAGACCATAAAACCACTATGATACAGTTTTTTTTAAAAAGACAACCACCATAGTTGCACTGATCAACTCAACTAGAAAACTGAGGAAGCTTGATAGCTATCTCATCTCACTTCATCTTCCAACCATTGTTATATACTGAACATTAGATTTATAACTAAAGCTACAATCCTATGCACACCTACTTGCGAATAAATCCCACCAATATCAGGACATACTTCCAATGGGCTGGACTGCATGGCTTTCCCCCCTCAAAAACTATTTATAATAACCATGAAAAATGAATGTCTAAAACTCACAATCCTAACTTTCATATGCTGTGAAGGAAACGGCAAAAAAGCCAGCAGTTGCCATAGCATAATATGGAAAACATTTTGAAGCTCATTCAAAGTTGCCTGTGAACCAGGTTGGGATAAGAGAAACTGCTTGGGAGAGAAAAGAGATAAAAGAGCGATGAAATTCATGAGCTAAGCATGTTCCTGGGAGTATCTGGGTGGGAAAATCATCAAGATGGATTTTCTTGGGAATTTTTTAATGCAATAAGACAAATACTCATTATTCTTCTTATTGTTTTAGGTATCGGCAAGGAGAAAAACAGTACATACAAAATGGACAGAGGAGGGAAACAGATATTGCTTTTAAAACAGATTAACCAAAATGGAAAATCATAGGAACAAATGTAGGAATTCTGACAGTGTAAGGATTAAATTAGCTGAATGTCAAAATACCTCCTGGGGATTCTACAAGTCCCCAAGTTCAGCTACTATTCACTACAGTAGGCATGTCTTGGTACATGCCTACATGTTTTGGTACAGGCATGTTTTGGTACAATGGATCATGGCATCTTCCTCACAGTCCCAGCTAGCAGGGCTCACGTGCTCCTGTGCACACACAGAGATCTGGAAGTAAATTCTTGGTCAATTTCTATTTTTTCTGCAGTTCCTTACAGAATAGCAAGCTGCCAATAGTAACAGCTTTCTTCAGAAAAACAGTAATACTGATTTTCGACAGGCAGCGCACAGTGATGTATTAAATAATTTAGGCTAAAATAAAAGTCTAGTTTTGAGAAAAGACTGAGACTGCTTGATACACTGTCCTATTGTTATGTTTGCTGAGAGCCTGGCTACACATTACTTGCTATGTGGGTAGATAGGGAAGCCAAAGCCAGACTAATTCAGAAGTAGGCAACCTTAGTTCTACAGTTGTCATTGAACTACAACTCCCATCATCCCCAGAAACCATTTTTGTGGCTGGGGATGATGGGAGTTGTAGTTCAAGAACAACCTGAGAGCCAAGATTGCCTATCCCTGCTCCACTGTTCAGAATTCTCAAGGCAGTTAATAGCTAATTTCCCAAAGCTACTCAGAAGCCAGGGAGATTAGCTGAGTGATAGGTAACTAGAAAGCACACTGGCCAGCAGCACCTCCTTCTCTCTCAGTAGGACCTGAAGGCAAATACCTCCAGCTTTTCTAGACTATTGACAGTCGAGAGGAGGCCTTTAAAATTCTCAGAGACGGCTTTTTCACACGGCAGGTATAACACATAGCCAAGCTCTATCTGAAAAGGGGTACAGAACACAATACCTCATCAGCCATCATCAGTCCCAGGGCCCTGGACATCTGCGCCTACCAGCCAGATACTGAAAGGCCCCTTCATACAGGTTGATAATAGTTATAATTCTGACTACTTGCTATCACGTTGTACTTCTCAGTCAACAACAACAACAAAAGCTCATTATGAGTCAAACATACACTGAAATAGTAGACAAGGAAAATAGACATATAATAGGATTACAAGAGGGAGAAAGCTGAATTCAAAAAGTTTGAGATGCATTTCCTGTAGTTGAAGATGTCAGGAAAAAGTTGGACAGAACTATCTCTTTGACTGGTTATTACATTAGAAAGTCCAAATGTAAGAACTCATATGGGCAACGATTTTACTGTGCATTTTATCACATATCTGAACCTGAGAGTGGTAAAATCCTCCTTACCATGGGTCAGTGGACAAGCAGGGACAAATGTCCCTGGGCCCAGAGGGTCAGGGGCCCCCTAAAGGGCCCCCAAGCAGACTGCCCCACTGTCGCTTATCTTTGCCCCTGTGTGGCGGCAGGCGCTGTGGCTAGGCCGGGCATCTCCGGCCAGCCGGCGTCCACCCCCCCTGGCTGAACTGCGCACCTGCGATGTCACAGGCATGCAACATGTCACAGGCATTCAGGCACACAGTTCGGCTGGCCGGTGAGAGGGAGGGAGGCATGCCAGCCAGAGAGGCCCAGCCTGGCCGAGCCACAGCACCAACCGCAATCACGGGGCAAAGATAAGAAGCGGTAGTGGGGCGAGGATGGCAGAGCAGGGCAGGGGCAGTGGTGGTGGGGGAGATAGCTGTTTTCCCGCTCCTTGCATCTGATGTCAGACGCAGGGGGCAAGGCTAGGGCACGCGCACACTTGGCACACACGATGGGGGGGCTACAAAGATTTTGTCCCTGCGCCCCCTGGGGTCTCGCTACACCCATGCTCCTTACCATATGGCAGGGTGATACAGATGACTAAATTATAGACAGAGCTGATATCCGGATAGTTTGATCATCTTTATGTGCTCATAGTACCATTAGACTGTAGAAAAATCAGCCTAGGTTTCCTATTTTCCCACATGTAATGCAGGGGGGGATTTTTCCACATGTAATGGGGGGGTCATCCTGGAGAGAATCTATCTATGTTGCCACTTAGATAGACACCAACTTGACGGCTCTTAATCAATCAATCAATGTGGGGAGGGTGGGAGCATGTGGATGGGAGCAACATCTTTGGTTTATAAAACTGGCATACATAATTCACTTCAGGGCCCAATTCCTCACACAGAAATAAGCATCCTAGTTACAATCTTGCTTTTAAAGACGTTTATTTTATTTTATTTCATTTCTATTTATGTAAACAGCTTTGGGAACTTTTGTTGAAAAGCGGTATATAAATATTCATCGTATTTGTAAGTTTATATCATCCGAATTTTCCCTAGATAGACAGGTATTAGATATAAACTAATCAAATCTGGAATTAGAAAAAAGCTAATGAAATCTGATTTTTAAAAATTGGTTAGAACTGTTGAATTATTCTATGACTAAACACTGTTACAACAAATATAGCACTGTTTTCACAACGGAAGGTCTTAAGAGTAAACTCTCATGTATTTCTACATTTTTGAGGCATTGCTCTCCCACTGTTACTAAAAAAAAAAAAAAGCCAAAAGCACAGTATGCATTAATATTTTAGGCTTCCAGTTACCTTTCTGGCCTGATTTTCCAGACTGCTCAGAAGAAAGCAACTACCAAATATAATATTTATTTTATCCATTTCATAAAAGAATCCACATCCTAGATTCTGTGTTCTTTGATAAGTAATTCAAAATACAATCCACCAAACAAAGAAAAAGGCGAGAACAACAATGCTTCATTCTCTCTCTCTCTCTCTCTCTCTCTCTCTCTCACACACACACACCAGAAAAACAAAGAAGTTGTCTCATCTAATCTCTAGAAAAAAAGTAATAGCGACCTTCTGATCTTATTCTATTGTTTTCAGTATAGACAAGTATATGTTAAGTGTACACCTTAGTTTTTCAAAGTAATCTTTCTCTAGTGAATTGCCCCATGATTCAAGTTCACACAGAGGGAAGCGTCCCCAGATGCATACTCAATTTTGGACAACGACTCAACAAAAAGGAGCAGCAACTGAGTAACTCTACTTTGGAAACTCAGCTGTTGCTGATAGCTCCCTCATGAATTGGTGAAAAGTGGCAGGTGGGGGGGGGGAAGGGAAAGTGCAGTGGTTGAAAAAATTGTCATCTGTTGTGATGTGGAATTTATTCATGACTGGTTTATTTGATAACAAAAACAAAAGTGAAAATAAGCAATCAGCTCATATGTGTAAATTGGAGGATACAAAACCACCAACTCTGAACCCTTGATATGACATTGTTGTCAGATGACCTGGACCATACATTTGGAAGGACAAATAAATTGTTTTTAAAAAATAATCTTAGAAAATATGAATGGCTCCAAGCAAAATGGAGGCACAAAAACAAATGTTCACATTACAATGTTACCATAACTTCTTCTTAAAAAAGCTTAGGGCAAGGATTCCCAACCTGTGGTACTCCAGGTCTTGCTGAACTACAACTCCCAATTATCCCCAGCTACAGTTTGAGGCTAGAGGTGATGGGAGTAGTAGTTCAGCAAGATTTGGAGCACCACAGGTTGGGAAATCTAACCCCTGGCTTAGGATTTCCAATTAAGTATTTTCAGTGAATGAACCTGAAGGCTCACATACTGCACAGCATCCCACAGGCGTTTTAATGCTATGTTCATGCAGTTGCACAAGAGTGCCGTTGCACTAATGCTGGAATTGCACTAATGACAATGCATAATGGTACAGGCATTGGAAATAATGGCCGTACCTTTATGCAACTGCATTGGTGTAATTCTAGTGTTTGTGCAACAATGTCCTTGTATATCTATGTGAATGCTATGTTAAGGCATCTGCAGGACACTGTGCAATATGCCTGCCAAGGTATTTTGATAAATATTATAGAGAAGACTTTGTACTATTTCTAAACTTTTGCCAACATTCCAAAGGAAGAATAATTCAAAAATATAATTTCTGAGTTAAAAATGTGACAAATGGGAGAAAAGTGGTTACTTACATTTTGAAGGGAAGTGTCCACTGATTTCATATGACTAGCAATTAATTCTTTGTCTCTGTTGAGTGAAGTGAAAAAAACTCATAGTAAAGGGTAGCTAGTATTCTTAAAATCACAATTATGTCACATACATTATTAGAGTTACCAACAGCCTCATGATTTGTTGTGTTTGGAAAACTCCAATACACACATACAATTGATAGTTTAGATTACCATAAAAAGACTACCAGAGGCAACACTTTCCCAACTTTTTTCAGCTGATTGACGGTTAAGCATATGGTGTCTCTTGTAGAAAGTTGATTGATGAACATGTCTACACATTTGCACTGCAGTGGCTGATATCAGGTCTATCTAAGGTGTCATTCTGAACAAGGTTCGAGTTTTCCTAGTATTTGTTAATGAACTGTTATTTATGCTTTCAGAAATTCAGGATTTGATTCTAGTGACTAGGGAAAGTATTGAAACTTCCAGATCTAAGCATACAGAAAGTGGAAAATATACTTTATTTAATTACAGGAATGGAAAATAAATATGTTACATCACCCCTGAAATCCATGAGCAGTAGCCTTACAAGGTACATGTATACATGAATGGGCAGAGGATAAAAGTGATTAAGAAACTTCAGTTATCTTGACACAGCTGAAAGGGAGAAAGGCAGCCCAAGGATACAGTACGTGGACATTCCATGCTGTACGTGGCTGGGCAGACTGCTTCTCCCTCATCAGGAAAACTATAGGTCTCGCAACACAGAGCCAGCGTGCTGTAGTGGTTAGAGTGCTGGACTAGGACCAGGGAGACCCGAGTTCAAATCCCCATTCAGCCCTGAGACTTGCTGGGTGACTCTGGGCCAGTCACTTCTCTCTCAGCCTAACCTACCTCACAGGGTTGTTGTGAGGAGAAACTTGTGTAGTACACCACTCTGGGCTCCTTGGAGGAAGAGTGGGATATAAAATGTAAAAGCAACACCACATGTAGGCCAAGGACACCAGGCTGCTGCTTCTCCACTACAAAGTGGGAGGAGGGAGATTTTTAAGGGAGGAGAAGTGGCAGTCAGGGGGCCCTTAACCTTGCCCTACACCCATCACTTTTTTTCCTGCAATTGTGCCCAGTCTTATTCCCAGATGTCTGTCTCTCTGCCATGTAAAGCAATATGGAGGGTGTGGAAGGTTCAGGGGAAAGCAGTGTGCTGGCTACCAAAACATCTAGTTTTACCTTCCCTAAACAAGTACCCAAGTCGTCCGAGCCAATCCTACAGCTCCTTGTTACTCCCTGACTCTAAGCCTGCCATTACATATAGTGTTGCCAGGTACTGTGCGGCTGCGATCAGCATTCGTCAGCAGATGACGGGCAGTGAACCCTTCCAGCCTTAATCTGACTCTCTGTGACGCTGAGCAGGCCCTGTAATTGTTCACGTGCCTCCCCTTTCTACTGCTCGCTATATCGTCAATTTGGCAGATTTTATATATTTCTGCTACCTTTTAACCATATTACAATTTTATGCCTTCTTTTATGCCTTTTTCTTCTACTGTCTCTCAGGCGTTGAGGCCCTCATGCATACTATTTTTAGTCCTTTCGGTATTATTAGTTCTTATGTTCTTAATTTTAATTTTTAATTTATATATATCATCCTTTTTTAGCTAATCTCACTTTTAACACATAATCATTCTTACATTTTAACATTGGCTTAGTATTTTTATATGTATTATTTTATATGCAAGCATTTCTTTTATCTTATCTTACTCTTACCATGTAATCACCCCTATACTTTATGCTGGTCTGAGACCATAATAAAGATTGATTTGATTTGTTTTACCTTCCTAATGCAGAACCAAAGTTTCCAGTTGATCTTGGCAAGGACAAGTGAGCAGTAGCTAGGAAGTTCTCCTCACAAGGAGAACTGGCCAAAGTGAAGGCAGAACAAGTACCTGTGGAAGTGCTCTGCAGATACTGTTGCTCAGAAAGGGGAACAACTCTCTCATTGTGAAGGCTAATAAAAGTTGAGGGGAGCTTGATTATACATCTCCCTCATTAAGAGTGTAAGTGGATTTGTCATAAATATCTGAGGGGCTTACTACGATCTAGATTTGGTAAGAGAAGAAAGGAAAGGTAAGTAAAGACGGAGGTTAACAAGTTGTTCTGGTAATAACTAATCTGCCTACTTTCCTTTCACTATAATCTTAATTGATAACTACCATACTCGCAAGTTAGCCCACTTCCGCCTTAAATATTCACACGTCCACCATCTTTATTGGGTTGGATGACATCAACACTAACTACACTGATGAGGTGTCCCAATGTGTCATTCACTACAACTGTACCAAATTTGGTTCAGATCAGTTAGGCAGTCCACAAGTTAGCCAACTTGCACCTCAAATGGTCATGCATCTGTATCTTCAATTGGGGTGGATGACATCACCACAGACTAAGCCGTTGAGGTGTCTGTCCCTTTGTGTCACTTACTACAACTGCACCAGATTTGGTCCCAATTGGTTAGGCAGTCCACTAGTTAGCCCACTTGCACCTCAAATGTTCACGCATTTGCCATCTTGAATCAGGGTGGATGACATCATAACAAACTATGCCCTTGAGCTGCCCCTATGTGTCCCTACACCTGAAGCAAATTTGGTTCAAATCGGTTAGGTGGTTCACAAGTTAGGCCTCTTGTACCTCAAATGTTCATGTGTCCGCCATCTTAAATCGGGGTGGATGACATCATCACTAAATACGCTGTTGAGGTGTCCTTATGTATCACTCACGGCAACTGTACCAAATTTTGTTCAAATTGGTTAGGCAGTTCATAACTCAGCTCAGTTGTGCCTCAAATGTTTACACATCCGCCATCTTGAATCAGGGTGGATGACATCATCAAAAAATTACACCATTGAGGTGTCCCTACAACTGCAGCCAATTTGGTTCATATTGGTCCAGGCATTGTGAAGTTGATAGGTGGGGACACACACACACACACACACACACACACACACACACACAGAGAATGCCAGGTGATTTCTTAAGCTTACTTTCCTTAAGGAAAGTAGGCTAAAAGAAATAATCTGGATTTCAATAAAAGCTCCTGGAGGTGTACAGATTGCATTTGAAATTATTTATGTTGGGCACACACTGGCAGACTCTCAGATGCAACTGGTGTGATTCATATGGACAGAGAGTCAGAGCTGGGCCAGGAAGATCTGCGTTCAGTTCAACCATCAACCTCAGCGACTGGCCCAAAGTTACCCAATCACTACCTCTCAGCCTAACCTACCTCACAGGACTATTGTGAAAATAAAATGGAATAACTCACACACACCACCCTAAACTACTTAAAAGAAGGGCAGGATAAAGATAAAATAATGTTATAGGTATCCCTTGTAAGCTCCTGGATGTTGCTCATTGTCTTCCTCTGGTCCCCTGCTGTGTGCTGTTGGGTGCTGTTTTGTGTGTTCATAGCGAATATTTGCCGAATATTTTTGCTTATAGTCAGTAACTCAAGGATTGCTCCCCCCCCCCACCGCATTGCACTTCACGTTGAGAATCCTCTTTAAGTTATAAAGGTATATGATGATTTGTCTGTCTGGATTTGAAGCAATGCCGTGCCTTGGGGAGGGTAGCTGACAATGCACAAGATGTTTCATCTGTGTGGAAGTAGGTGCGGTGTTTGATTAGTTCTGTGTGAATACTATTGTGCACATGTCCCCAAAGCAGGTGCACTCTTTGTTCCTAAAGCAGGATTCTTGTTTTTTGATAATGGAGGCTGGTGGAAGAAGGATGCTTTGAGTGCATATTTGTGCATAAGCCAAGTGAATGAACTTTTAGAGATCTGTTGCTACCAATATCAGCTGTACAAATAGATAGTGCTGAGTAGTTCTGTTTGTATGCTTTTCATTTCTGCAGCATCCCAAGTTTCTGGGCAAGGGTCATCTGTGTGACTCTGCTCACATACTGCCACATGTATAGGCCAGAGTGCATGTGTGAGTAGTATGTAGACAGTATTTTCCTTCCCTGCTCCTGCTGATCTGGTACATTTATTTGTTTGTCTGTTACATTTATATACCGCCACATACAAAAAAGTCCCTGGGTGGTTCACAATATAAAACCAATTAAAACACTAACATAATCAATGCAGTACATGCACTGTACTGGGAAGTTACAGTTCTATCTTGCCCTATTCTGACACCTGTTTCCTAACAAGCCCTTTGCCCTTTTGCTAAAACAGCTTATTAACCTCAAATCTCTAAGCTGGGAAGGGAGGGGTCTGACTCAAGCACTGTAGAGTGGGAGTGCACACACTGCTTGTACTAAAAGCACCCAGTACCTATCTGTGGACTCCAAAATGACTGAAAGGGGCCATTAGTATGTTGAACTAAGTTTTCTTTCTTCAAGAGGATCTCTTACTAAATTTCAAAGAGAGGCAGCGGTACTTTTGTTTTCCAGTGCTGAATTATCCAGAGCTAAAACCCTTTGCATGAAAGTAAGAATTGATCTTTTGTCTGTTTCAAGTGATCTCCCCAAGGCCCCAGGGCTCACTTGGCTGCCATGCGGAGGGCACTCTCTGCATCATGGATGCTCTCTTCCAGTCGACGCTTGTCCTGCTCCAGCTGGGTAAGATGTCTATTGAGCTGACGCAGAGATTGATCTTTTCTTCTCAGCTCCATCTTTGCCTCGGAGAGACTCTGAGAGCAGACAGAAAACAGAGTTACTTGTCAGCTCCGATAATTAACTTCAATTTATGCCATAGGCTATTAAACAAAGAGCAATACAGACTGACTGGGAAATAGATTGAGGCTACTTTCTAAGAAAAAGTAGGACCTACCTATTTACCCTTTTACAACATCCAGTACATTGTATATTAAAGGGTATTACAGCAAATAAAACCCACCTCCATCTGTAAAAGTCATAGCTGCTATAGGTGCTACATACACAATGTTATTTTATGATTTGATGAAAATATCACATTTTTAGTGCAAAAGAGCTAGTGTACAAGCTAAAACATGTTTTGAAAGTAGCATAGGAATCCACAGAAGGAACAGAAAAGCTACTGAGAAACACTCTTCAGAGGGGAAAATAATAAAAGAAATAAAATGGAAGCAAACTATCCCTATATCTATTCTAATTTGCTGCATCAGTGTACTTGCCAGTTATAGCTAACATACTGTACTTCAGTTGTGTCAAATGGCTTTTGTGATTTCCAAAATATATTGCATGGTTTCTGTCCCCTGAAGGTAGCCCAGGATCTCTTCGCTAATGTTAAATGCTTCAAGTAGAAAATTAGTTCAGACTGATACAATACCAACAATTCCCTAAGAGACAACTCACATCCAAACTACAATCAAGGCCTTTATACACTGCTATAAGGTAATGTTTTCAGAGGAATCCACATGCAAAGACCAATTTTCATTTTACAGCTCTACTTTTCACCTGTCCTTCTCTGTTACTGGAAGACATTACAGTTGTTATGGACTAAAAGAACACCAGTGCTGTGTTAGATTTCCAGTAATACACTGTTGCTGCATTTGTTTATGCTAGTCCATATTTAGAGTTTCTTACATAAAAACCTGAATCTAAAAATACAGCTTTTTATTATGGACTTGCTTTCGACTGCAATGTTTATTGCAAAAGGCTTTAACGGCATTGTTGCGG
Source organism: Hemicordylus capensis (assembly GCF_027244095.1). Lineage (NCBI taxonomy): Eukaryota > Metazoa > Chordata > Lepidosauria > Squamata > Cordylidae > Hemicordylus > Hemicordylus capensis. Next base: position 118,731,515 of record NC_069658.1, on the reverse strand, counting down.
GACTAAATTCCTATATGCTACTCTGACAAATTAAAATGCTATAGCCTTCACAACAGAGCCATGAATTTTAAATATCTGCATAACACTTTCCATATAATTCCTAACATCTTCCATCTGAGGATATGAAACATCTAAAAGCAGAGAAATTAAGGATCGAGGCAAACACATTCAATGTCAACAGAAACTCAACATCTCAACAAAGAGAAGCCCAAAGGACCTATATGCACAACTCAGATTATATCAAACACCTCAGAAACAGGGGGCCATTTCTCACTTTGCTTTTGAAAGACAGGGGCACACACTTGACGGAGGGGGGGCGGGTGGTGGGATGCCATATCTGCAGATTTATGAAAACAAAAACTATAATATACACCTTGGAAACAAAACTCAAGAATTGCTCTGAGATTCTTTCCCTACATGTACCGTTGCTCTGAAATAGCTGTACATAGGATGATTGACATGAGGCCCTCGCAGATATTTAGATATGGATGTTCCTCTTGGGAATGCCCAGAGAAATGAAAGTGGAGAAGAGTTGAGAGCTAGCCCAGGTGGGAATGGGATCTAGATCTTCTGATTTCTTCCAATGCATTTTCAGTAGTATTAAATTGAGTAAGATGCAATATGTGGAGCCAGTTAGACAGTGACTGTACTGTTAATGAAGACAATATAGTTCTTTACAACAAAGATATTCCAGGATATATTATTCTATGTGACATAAGCTATGTTGTAAAGTTTAACTTTATCAAGAGAATATATCATGTTCTTGCAAAGTCTGTTGATCAAATTTAGAAGAATGTCCAGAAAGAAAGAAAAAGAGATTCCCATTTTTAAAAACCCAAAAAACTATGGCTGGCATGATGAGGGAAACTACTCAAAGTACTCCCACTGAAATTAAAAGGCACTGCCTAACTTGTCCTTTAAACTTCAATGAATAACTTCCTTTTTCATGTCACCCTATATAGAATATAATGCATTAAAAGTATTTTTCAAATTGAAGAATAATGCTTCTTTGATGAGAGATTTAAAAACAAAACAAAACCCAGATAAAGCACATACATACCTATACTGAATTTCTCAAACAGAAATTTAACTACAAATTAGATTAGATAGCATTGTTCCATACAATATAAATTATACCTCAAATTAAAATACTTAGCTTGCATTCAGCACACAAAATACAGATCATGTATACTATTCACCTGCATTCAAGGCTTTTGTCCCCATCCCCGAAATGTCACAAATTGCAAGCATGGTGTGGCGGTGGGGGGGATAACAGACACAGCTAGATATTTCTCTGTGTGCGATGTACTGAAATTTGAGAATGGGGCTATAGCTCATCGTAGAACATCTGCTTTGCATACACCACACACTGAAGTCATCAAGAGAGGTCCACCTCCGGGTGCCACCAGCTCAGCTGGCGGCAACTCAGCAACGGGCCTTCTCTGTAGTCACTCCTGGGCTGTGGAATGCACTCCCTATAGATATCCAAGGCTTAATATCTTCATCAGCCTTTAAAAGAACTCTGAAGACACACTGTTTTAGCCTGGCTTTTAGTAATCTTTGAATGTTTTAATTCATTATCTTTGAATGTTTTAATAATAATAATCATTGAATGTTTTAATTCATTATTGTTTTAATAGTTTGTTTTATTGTGTTTGTATTGTATATACTGTTGTGAATTACCTAGAGCCTTGGAGTCAGGTGGTATCTAAATAAAATAAAATTCCTGGCAGCTGCAGGTAGGGCTGGAAAAGACTCCTACCTGAAACCTGAGAGAAGCCACTGCCGGTCAATGTAGACAATACTGAGCTAGATGGACCAATGGTCTGTATAAGCCAGCTTCCTATGTCTTCCCTCTTTCCCCTGCCTAACAGCCGACTGATAACTCATTCTCACAATACCAGTAAGGTGGTAGACAAGAGACAGAAGGAGTTCCCTCTTTCCTGCTCCTGCCCTGCCTAACAGTGGTTGTCACTGGGAGAAACTGAAGTTTCAGATTCCAGCATTGGCTCCAGCCACTCTGCTTAGGCAGCTCACTTGCTGGATGGGCAGGGAAGAGATGGAGCCCATCAGTATGAGAGCAAAACTTCAGAGCAGTGCTTTGAATCATCAGTTTTTCAGCACCAACTTTTACGTGTTATGGAGGGGCCTCCAGATTCTTTAACTTAGATACTCTTAGAATCATTGCTGAGTGGGGGTACAGCCATATTGTTTTCCCCCCTTGGGAGTAAGGTAGAGGATGGGCCCATTTACTTTTTGTCACCCATAAAAACTGCACAAGGGGCTGCTGTTTGAAAAAAGGACAAAAGCCTCTTTGTGCATGCAGAGATCCACACACCAGCATCCTCGTAGTATGAATGGATGTGACCTCGATGTGCTTAAGCATGCTTAAATTAATTCTCTGAAATGGCATTTAAGTGTCTTTAAATGTTCACCCATTGCATCCATTACATGAAAGTAAGTTCTGCTGAAATCAATAAGACTTATTTCCAGGTAGCATCACAGTGTGATCTATATAATACTAGAAAACAGGTAAACACAATGAATTAATGAGTACAGGCAAGTCACTGTTTCAGCACTGGGCTGACATGACAGTGCACTAGTGTAAAAGCCAGGGTTTGCAGCCCCTGTTGATGTCACCTTTAATAAACATTATGGGTGCTACCTCAATGCTGGTCAAATTGTCAAGTTAACTATTCCCTTTTCCTATAAAGCACATAATTTATTGCTTTCTTACCTAAAAATACAGAGTAAAAATTCTCCACTGCCTTGCTCAATGCAATTACACTGGAATAGCCAAGCAATATATTAAGTCCTACGTGGTCAATTCAGATGTAACATACCTGATCCACCAATTCATGGTTTGAAGAATCAGGAACATGCTGTGAGCTCTTGTACTCCACACTCTCAGATTCTGTTAGCTTTATCCTGTTTAGCGTCATGACATCCCAACAGCCAACCTATTATTTTCACTCATCTTCCAAATGAGAATTTCAAACTATGGATTGCAATTCTGGTTTGGAAGGCCAACACAAACCTATTCGAAGGCCCTTTTACAGGTGTGACTGACCGGTTTGAAGAAGGGGGGGATACCTTTAAGGGTGGTGGAGGCTGCTCTTACCCCTCCCGCTGTGTTTCCCCTGTTGGCGCTGCACGTTAAAAGGGTCTGGCAGGGTGGCAGCGTACCTCCCTACTGCCCCGTTGGACCAGAAGTGACCAGATGTACCTGAAGCACATGCACACATCACACTTGCTCGTGCACACATCAGGCACATATGCAACGTGCATGTCGTGCACACATGTGTAGGGTACTTCCGGTCCAGCAAGGCAATGGGGTGGCAGGAAGGTATGCTGCTGCCTCGCCGGACCCTTTTAATGTGCAGCACTGGCAGGGAAACACAGCGGGAAGGGTAAGAGCACCCTCCCCCACCTTTAAAGGTACCCCCCCACACACACACCTTCAAGCCGCCCCTTGCTGGTTCCATGTGGAAGTGAATGCACAAACCTGAGGTTTGCTCACAAAATGGCTCAAAATGTTTGTATCTCTGTGATAAGGACAGTGGTAGCAGGGGCGGAGCCACCATTGCATGGTAGGGTTCAAAAAACCTGGGGCGCCAATGAAAAGGGCCACTGTTGCCCTCCTTGTGTGTGATGTCACGCGCAAAGGGGGCATGGCCCGATAGCCGGAGGGCCCACCCCAGCCCTCTCGTTCGCATTTCCAGCCAGCACACATTTATTTCCCTTTCTCTTCCTTGGTGGAGAGTGAAAAAGGGAAATAAATGTAACCAGCCAGCAAACACTGGCTGGAAATGAGATTGGGAGAGCTTGTACGGCTCTCCAGAGTCCGGGCCATGCCCCTTTTGCATGTGATGTCATGCACAAAGGAAGCGTGGCCTGGGCTCCAGCAACCCTGTTCAAGTTCTTCCAAGCTCATTTTCCGTCAGTGTTTGCTGGCTGTGTGTTTATTTCCTTCTCTCTCTCTCCAGTGAGGTAGAGAAAGGGAAATGAATGCATCCAGCCAGCAAATGCTGGGTGGAAATGCAGTTGGAAGGGCTGGGGTGGGCCCTCTGGCTATCACGCCATGCCCCAATCACACGGGGGTGATTGGGCCACGCATCTTTGCACATGACATCATGTGCATGGACATCACATGCAGGGGCCGCCAGCAGGTGGGACATGAGCCACCCTTCCGGTGGCAACGCCATTGAATGGTAGAGCATCTACTTTGCATGCAGAAGTCCCCAGGTTTGATTCCTGGCATCTCCAGGAAAGACTGGGACAGAGACTTTTGCTTGAAATCTTGGAAAAGCCTATGAGCACCTTTGGACATAACATTTAACTGAGGGTTCAACGGACCACAGTTTGCCTCCAGTCCCCCAGTGTGCTCCCGGACAATAACAATCTGCAGCCTGCAAGACTACAAAGGGGGTGGAACTGGCTGCGCAGGCTTCCTCTGATGGAAGAAGGAAAGCTGTGGCAGCCAAATGCATTGCAAAGGGAGGTGTTTCCTACTCTTAACTCTAGTTTGTGCAGCTTGCACAAACCGGACAACACATTGGAGCCTCGGTTTGGTAAGTGTACCTTACTTCAGGAATCAGAACTGCGGTTGGGTCTGGGAACCACAGTTCTGATAATCTGGACATCACAGAGGGCCAACCTGAGGTGGGTTTGCCTCAGGTTTCCCATGATGTCCAAAAGGTGGCCACTGCCAGTCAGTGTAGACAGTACTGAGCTAGATGGATGGACCAATGGTATAAAGCCACTTCCTATGTTCCTAAACTCACAAAACGGTTCTTTTCTATTTGTGAACTCAGTTTTCACTACTGCCAAATGCCTTTGTTTCAGGGCCAAACACATGAGAGATCTACTATTAAATCTCCTATCTCTTTCTTTAAAAATCAGCTGGAGGGTGATCAGGATCACAACCACAACAATGGAATGGGGGGTTAAACAGAGAGAGAGAGAGAGAGAGAGAGAGAGAGAGAGAGAGAGAGAGATTCCTAATTTAAAATGCTTTCCTCCTGAAATTGTCCCATTAGGGAAAATGTATGGCTAGTTGCCGGTGACATTATCACTGAAAAGCATTTTAAAAGGCAATAGAGAGAAAACATAACGGGGTACGAAATCTCTGTAATGCAAAGAGATGGAGATTAATTTGCCTCCTATTTGTCATACATACCACATCACCTAGGCATAATGGATACTTTCAAAAGAAAGTTTTATCTCTACTTTTAAGTTCTGGCCTTTGTGAGTTAAAGATAAACCTTCACAATTGTTGAGCTATGGTCTGGAGTGCTTTAAAGTAATATACTTTCAGCTGCTAAGCCTCTCTTCCTCCCCCCAAATTTCTTTAGATTGATCTAATTAAAACCCCTGATAAACTTTATGGACTCTAATATTTCCAGCTGAATGACTGAAACCAAGAGGGTGTGCCTCAAGGCAGCAAGGCAACCATGATAAGCAGCAGGTTAGCCATTAATTTCTCAACCAGGATAGATTGTAAAAGTGTGATGTTCTGATATCCAAGAAACTGTTCAGGAGAGAATAGGATAAATCAAGTTTAATAACTCTGGTCCTAATTGTTCCCCCAATGCTCAACTCTAATTACTTGGAGAACTCTCCTGACTGTCACCTGATATTAAGTTGTTGGAGGCTGAGTGTGGAACAGTGAGATAATCAATAAACATTTAGAGGGGAGAAGAATGAAGATCCCCGTTAAGCAGTGGGAATCAGCAGCACCCAAAGCCCTTCTGCTCATGAGAAAGCCTATGGGAGAACCACAGTGATTGCAAAGCAATAATCCAAAGCACTCTTTTTAGGCCTTGAGGCCTTTAGGCAGGAGTACATTTGAGGAAAAAAGGTTAACACGGTCACCCTAATTACAGCCCACTTTCACATGCTTCATATATAAGCGAAGACAAGCCAATTAGGTAGAAGGAAGATAAGAGAAGTTTTATTTGTATACTAATTAAACCCCTGATGAAATTAAAGGAAAAACATACAGCTCTGTAATTGTGTCTGAGAAAGGTCACTTCAGGTTCAGTTATCAGAAAAGCACAGCCTTGAGATATTTCACTTAATCCACAATACAGCCCTTTATTTTGCTCCCTGGGCCTTAATATTTACAAAAATAAGAAAATTTCAAAGCCTGATAATGCGTTTATCTTGAAATACTGCAATGGACAAATTTGAACTGTTACAAAATTAAAGCTGAATAAAGAGTGTAAAATAACAAAAAATAAGCCCACATATTGTTTTCACACAGTAAGGTGCAGATGAGGGTTCATTTAAAAGTGCAAATAACATTAAGACACATTTTAATAACCTAATCCCAATTTTATCTTCAGTTATTTGATCTAATTACTTCAGTCATTTAGATCATCATTCACAACCGTGCTGTTTTCATTCACCCCAAACCTAACCAAATTCTCATGTATAAGCTATGTTCCTGTTAAACCAAGTCTAGAAGACTATTCCAAATAGAATACAGAAAACTGCACAAAATGTGGCATGTTATATTTGCTTCACAACCATGTAACAGCCCACATCTCAGAAGATAACGGTAATGAGTAAAGCAAGCAAATTGTGCATGCCTTTAAACTCTGCTTTAGAAGAGTTGGACATCACAGCTCAGTTTCATCTTCAGTTTTGCTGAAGATGTAATGAAAGGTTTGTACAAAAGGATGCCATTAGACATCTTATACTAGACAAATAAGATGGAACCTTGAATCTGGGCCCCACTCACATAGGCCCTCCCCATGAGGGAGAATGAGATGGGCACCTTAGGGAATAGATCTGAGTGCTGTTAAAGGGTGGCAAACGGTCTGTTAATGCATTGTTATAAAAGGATTATGCCATTTAGACTGTCTGATGCAGGCACTAAAGTGTCTTTGGCTGACCATATGCACACCTTTAAAAAGCTCTAAGCACCTCTTAATGTCAGGTATGTGAATTGGGGGCATACAACATGGCCATAGCACTAGAGAAAAAAGGCTGTTCTGGTGTCCCCTCTAAGTTATTATAACAAAGGCCACTTATATAAACAAGTATCAAAAAGTTTAATAAAAAAGTATCAAATCCAAGACACTTCCGATAAAATGAAGCAGTGGTTGTGGCTTGAAGGAAAAACACGGACACCACACGCACTATTTTACTGAGAAGTAGATGACATCCCCTGAGGAAAAACATTTTAACTTCACGCACTTTGGGATTTTGTCTGCCCTGCGCCCACTGCAGCTTATGTCAGAGAAACAGGCATATGTGCATTCTCTGAATGCTGTAATGATACTGTAAGCACTTGAACACTTTTTCCAATACTGGGGTGATGATAGCTAAAGGTGGCCTTAACTGAAGGCCTGGCTTGACGCATAACAGGCCAGTATAGGAATATCTCAATATTGAAAAAGATTTGTCCCAGGTCAACTTCAGATGATATTAAACATTTATTATTTTAAGTTGCATAACCAGTGCACTTCTCCTTCAAGAACTGTTCATCAGAATGTGTGAGAAATGAAATATTAACATAAACGTTGGCAATACTGCAATGCTATGATGTGTTCCAAGTATCCTTTGAAGTGAGACCCAAGCTTATGCATAGGTATTGGGAGATGATTTTCAAAAAGGAGATTTCCATAAACATGAAATATTTCCTCTGAAACTTTTGCAAAAACCCAGAGTTTCCATCACAACATCCTGTTTACAGTGCAATTGTTCCAGGAGGCCAATGACATGTGACATGAATATTAACAAAGAACTCTCTGATGGACAAAATAGCATCTGCCTACAGGGAAAAATAAAACTGATTTTCTTCACTTTAGCATAGTTGAAGGCTTTGTTATTCAGTACTGAATGAAGCCTGGTCTACCTTCTTCCTGTTCGACAAATGTAAATTTACTCCGCGTGATGGAGATAGAGCTATGCATGAAAAAAACATGTATCCATAACATTTGAAAGATGATGGGTCCTTCTCCTGGCACATCACAACAGGATTTCGAAGGTACCATGTGCATCTATGTCAGAAGCATGACAGAAATAACATGCGAAACAGCCATAAGTTCAGCAGAATAACTTATCTTTTTAAAAGAAGAAGTTTGGCTTGTTCTGTACAAGATGTTACAGAATGTATATCATTAATTTTAAATGGTTAAGAGGATACTACTAAGGAACCGGTTATGTCCATGTGGTTTGGGTGATATTGAATCTATATTACATGTTATTTTACAATGTGCCTATTATAGGGGCATTCATGCTTTCTGGATTGAAGCATTTTTTAAAAAATAGACCTGGTCAATCAAAAGAGTATTACACCTCCTATCTCTTGGCGGATCAACATGCAAGATTCTGTTCAGCAGCCTGTAAACTGAGACAGGAACAACTGTTTAGTTGTAACTGAGATTTTTGTATAACCTGATGTTTTGTTATCTAGTTTTAGTGTTTTGATTTCGTTTTGTTTTATGCTGATTTATATTTTGGTGTATATGTTGACTAGTAATTGACTGTAATAAATTATCTATCTATCTATCTAATTTTAAATTGAGGAAGAGAACAATAGGGACAATGTCTTACTAGTACCATAGAAAGGAAGATAGTGGAGTCTGAGCTGAAGATGTTTATCAAGAAACACAGACTAGAAAAAGACAGTAAAATCTAAAGTAAACATTAATCTTTGGCACATCTGATGTGTGCATTAGTTGCTTACACAATGTAGCCAACCACTAGTAACAGAAACTACATATATGAAAACACCTTACAAGAAATATCATTCCATATAAGTAAACCTAAACTTTTTTGAGAACAAATATAATATTAAAAACACAACTGAGAAATATTTAATATACTCAGGTCATTCACACAACCAAAATCCTTGGTGGCTAGGGGGAAGGCAGGAATATACCTCCCCTCCCCCACATGAGTAAGAGCTCATTGTGCTCTGTTGCGCCACACACCCACATGACCAACACGGCAGAGATGCCTGCAATAGGGATCTAGAGGAGGAAATCCTCTAGTATCCCAAAATGCACTGCATGGGCAGTAGAGAGGCTGCCTGCATCAATGCAGTAGCTCCTGGCTTCCTGACTGCTCTATAGGCAGCGCTCTATGGTGCAGAGCCAGCAGGGCTGCTGCAAACAGTCCCAATCACACACATGATTGGGGCTGTTGAGGTAAGATGCCCCTCTTATTTTGGTTTAAGACTTTGCCCCTCTTACCTAGGTTTAAGGCAAGGCAGAAGAACAGGGTAGCGCTACTTTGGAGCAGCAGGGTAGGAGTAGGTCCCATGGCTCCACATGAGCCTCTCTATCTGGGTTTCCCCACTCCTACCCTGCTGTGGCTGGTTGTGAGAACAACCTTGCCATTTACAAGTGCACAACTCATATTGGGGGGGGGGCTGGAGAACAACAGTGTGTAAGGAACACAACATTTATTTATTTTATTTATTTATTCAATTTCTATACTGCCCTTCCAAAAATGGCTCAGGACAGTTTACACAGAGAAATAATAAATAAATAAGAAATAAGATGGATCTCTGTCCCCAAAGGGCTCACAATCTAAAAAGAAACATAAGATAGACACCAGCAACAGTCACTGGAGGTACTGTGCTGGGGGTGAACAGGGCCAGTTACTCTCCCCCTGCTAAATAAAGAGAATCACCATGTTAAAAAGTGCCTCTTTGCCAAGTTAGCAGAGGTAACATCAAGCAAAACTAGTCAAACATAAGTTTTGGATTAATGGTTTTGGAGAAGCAGTAGCAGTACTGCCAAGTGTCGTGAACACCATGGTTAAAGTCATGTTGACAGAAGTCTTGAGATATGCTGGAGAAGGAGCATTGGGAAAATGATTTATATGCAAAAGGGAAGGGGCTGAAGAAGAGAAGTGCATGATCCAATAGCCCACTCTCTTAACCATGGTTCTCACCTTAAATGAGCAAGGTCAAACAGAATTAGGACACGGTTCGCTTCATACTACTGGGAAATCCAACTTCCCTTTTATTTGAATAGCCATTTTAGTTAGCTTGTGGATAGTTTTCACTATAACAAGTTTTTTAAAAAAAACTTTACAGACTCAAGCTTCACACAGAAGAAAAGGGAGATCATGGGAAAAGCTGGTTAAGGTTAATAAAGACACCCACAGGATAAGTACTATAAGCGTAACTCCCTAGTTTAAAACAACAAAAAACTGTTACGTATAAGGGACTTGGATATCATAAGCCAGAGAAAAGTCCTATGCATTGATATTCAAGCTACTAGGAAAAATAGGGTTTAGAACATTAAAAAAAATTCCATGCAACTTTATAGGTCTATTGATTCCCTCTACACATCTCAAGGTAACATGGTTACTTTGTAGTTGACTCAATGCTATAACAAAGATCTCTCAGGAAACTGGATTTAACAAGAAGCCTTCTTGTATTCTTGAATGAAAACTTAAAGATACATTAAAGCTTTAAACTATCCAGGATAAATGGTATGCAAACATACATGCTTAACACCTTTGCATTATACTTGTGCAATAATCCCATTTTTTTCTTCTTCAAATGCTCATGTCAATAAATCTTTCCCATTGCACTCTAAATTCCAAGGTCATGGACAGAAGTGTTTATTAGTATAATTACAGAAAAGCAATAATACTACTAAGCCTTCAGTGGCAGATTTTAAAAAGAAATCTATTAGAAGAACAAAAGTAAAACAAAGGTTGGATTTTTTTCCCCCTCAATAGAATTATACAAGACCATAAAAACACCAATTTTCTGTTCTTTTAGTGCTGGTTAAACTGATAGTTCTAATTACATTGTTAAAAAACTAATCAGGACTGGCTCCAGATTTGAGAGAGCCCTCAAAGCACCCTCCAGGGTCCCCCTCTATCCAGTGGTGGGCTCCCTAATACTTGTGGGGTGGCTTACCTTGGGAGTGGCAGTGTCGCTCCTCTTGATGGCTACCATCTGTCATCCATCCCCACCACAATGCCTCAGATGTCACCTTCTCTAGGGGAATGGCAGCCACTAGCAGCTAGGCACAACCCTCCCTGAGGGAGGTCAGACAGCAAATGTGGACTAACATCCATAGTGATGATCCATGATGGCTGTGTCCCCAGAAGTTGCCCCAAGGGTGGTACATGCTAATGCTAGGACTTTAACCATTCAAAATACATGTTTCATTGGAAAATTAAATCCAACACAATATAAACATATGAGGCAGCCTCATCATTATGGTCTAGCAACCATCAGTTTATGCAGTCCAATCTCTCTCTCTCCCTCCCATCCACAGAGTTCAGGGTGGGGTGTGTGTGTGTGTGTGTATGAGAGAGCTCTTTCATTATTTGTTCACCAAAGCCACATGAGATTGGTTAAGCTGAGTACGAGTCCAACACCCAGTTAATTTTCTGACTGGCAGCAGTTCTCCAAGGTGTCATTCTTTCCCTAGATAAGCAATATTTTCCCAATGTAAAGTGAGGCAGATCACATCAAGTAGAAATTAATGCATTGCCCAGTGTACAAATCAACAGCAGAAACACAACTACTCAATTTCCCATAATAGACGGTCAATACTATGTTTCCAGAGAAAGAATTTTAAAACATCTTCCAAGTATCAGTGAAAACAACTATCTGTTAACAGCATTTATCATGGCATTAATAAGGGACAGAATTCCTGTGGGTGTTGACCAGTTTCTGGTGGTAAAAGAGCTGCTCATATCTCCACAAAGGTTTCAAGAAGGCATCCTTTGATTGCTTGATGGAAATGCACAATTAAAACCAAACAAACTGCAGTTGAAATCTAGTACATGTGTATTTAGGATGTCATTTGATATTTAGGGGTGAGAGTATATGACATAGAAATTATTGTAAGATACATGGATTGTGTTTCATGTTGTCCAGAGTGCCTTTAGGCAGAGCGAGAAAAGGAGCAGCTAAGAAACATGCAAGACAGGCAGATACACTCCTCAAAGAAGTGGGGGGGGGAGGACTCAGAGAGCAGCAGGTCTGAAAAACTAGCCTTTTGTACATGCACACATTGTTCAGTCTCCTTCCCTGCAAGAAAGTGTTGTGCATGCAGACACTGCAGCTGAGATGTTATTTAAGATCTAAGGGTCTCCAGAGCAGCCTGCACTATGACAGCACTCTCTGATCCCAAAGGGAGGAAACTCTCTGCCACGTGCGTATCTAGAATTATTTTCTGAGCATGTGCAGAAGTACAAGATTCTGTCCTGCTGGTGACATCTAATTCCTTATATTGACATAGGGAACAAGAACCCTTTTCAATAGTGGCTTCTACATTGTAAAATGCTCTCAGCAGGAAGGCAGCCAAGCCATCTTGTTAGTTGCCACTGTTAGTTTACCAACGCCTTTTTGAGCTGACTCTTTCATCTCTACGTCATGTTGCTACTTCTAGTATTAAATTGGTTTCTTTTAAAGCATTTTTTAAAAATTGTAAGATTGTAAGATTTCAAAAAATATATATTAAGATTTCATTGGAAAAGTGGTCTGTAAATGCTACTGAATCATCATCATCGATGGGACAGCAGTTTCATTTTATGCCAGCATGCAAGGAAGGCAAGTAGAGTACTACCGTTGTGTCAGATGCCAGAATCACCTGTCTGGCAAGGACTTCTTAACTTGGCTTATTATGGTAGGCACTCACTTGCACCAGTGGCAGCAGACATTATAATCAAGAAAGTGGGTGCCAATTTGTTTTGTTTTTCTAAAAAGAACATTGAAGAAAATATTTTTACTAATGGTTGTATGAACAGCAATAAACTTTGGCATTTGTAAAGTACTTTTCTCATGTATTCAAAACACTTCACAGACATTATCTCATAAATTATACTTTTTATCAGGTGGAAACCAATTTTCCAGTTCAACTTTCACCAGCCAATCAGAAAGGTTAAACCCCGTTTCTTTGGCCCATCACTTCTCCAATGAAAATCCCCAATCTCATCTTCAGAGTAGAAGTAGCAGCTAGGGTTTCAAGACATGAAGTGGTGGAAGAAAGAATATGCCATCCTCAGAAATATGAAACATGTATCTATTCTCATGAGCAAGAAAATGAAACTCTTTAGATAGCAAAAGACGGCATGCAGGATACCACTTCTGTAATTTAATTATGTCCACTATTGTGAAGTTATGCCATACACCAAGAGTTTTCAAACTTGCCACCTTCTAGAAACCAGTGAGTGTGTACAACCTGCTGAAGAACCCCTGTGCGTTCCAAAAATTCTAGAGATAAGGAATGCTCTAGGTGCACTTTTCATTCATGCAGGACTACTAAATGCTTCAATGTGTGACAGAGACTAGGCCTAAGAACATGCCTAGAATTCACCTAGGCGGGCCTACCCTTAAGTTTTACATTGCAGTGGAAGATGGCTGGGCAACCTGCCTTTCAAGAAAGCTTGTTCACCATTACAAGCTTTAAATTAAGAAATAAATTAAGGAAACTGTGAAAGGCTTCTCAGGAACCTCCATGGGCCTACATGACATGCATTCCAATGCTGGTGTTTCCAACCCACCATGACTGCTGCACACATGAAAGGCAGCCCTGGGGTTTTTACCGAGGCAAGCAGGTGTACAACTACTTACAACCGTGTGTAGAGGCACTTGCATCATGCAACATCCATGGGAAGCAATGGGAGAAGTGTTGCGGAAGTACTTGCACACTGTTTTAATTATGTAACTCCCACCTCCACTATAGCTCTAGGGCTACCTTTCATGTGCACAACAGCCCTGATGAGTCAGAAATGCCAACTTGGAGTGTGTATTATATCAGCTATGGTTCCTTAGAAAACACTTTGAAAATCACAGTGCTACACACATGAAACCCCAAGAATTTCAATGTTGCTATAAAAAACATTCTTACACGTCCATTCACAGGAATTAATTCTGAAAGTCATTTTAAGAATGCAAATTACATTTGAGAACAGTCTTTGTGGAAGGTGATCTGTGTGGAAAATGTACTACTGTTCTGGTAATGATGCAGAGAAGCAACCAGGCAGGATTGTGGCATGGAGGTTAGAAAGTGACCCAAGTTTCCAAAACAAGAAGAGAGTTAACACAGATGCTGAAGTCACTGGTTTCTTTGTCCATTATCTTTCTGGCTAAAAAAGGTTGTCATCAAAACCCATGCCTGATGTCATGCTGCACTTGCAACATTATTTTTATGAATGAGGAATAGCAAGGTGATCCATGGATTACTTCTTTTATTGAAGGAAGGGCAGGTGGAAAATTCCAGTTTAAAATCCAGTCTCTATAAATTATTTAGATGCTGAGAATATGCATTATACAAAACTTTTAAACAACTAAAGCCTTTAACTAATTAATGAATTATGAAATTTAGTCTCCAAACAATTCAGAGGGGATCTCTCTCTCTCCCTCTCTGTAGCTTGCTTTAACATGATAAATTTGATTAACAGAGTTAACTATTAACTTGTACACTAATGAATAATCAGCAACATTATGTTCTTTAATGAACAACAGCTTTTAATTTAATAGATACAGTGTTTAGAATTGCTCCTTCTTGCCAAAGTGACAACAGAGTTGCTGGCAATCAACAACATCCCTTTGAGCATTCTAAATCGAGCCTGTTTCTCTAGGGGGGAAGCAAAAGCAAAACACTCATGGGTGTTGATGAATGAAAGCCTAAATTTTATTTCCTGAATTTACAGTGAACATATCTATAATCATTCTATTTGGGTATCAGCCTTTCATCAAACCTCTTTTTTAAAAGATGCAAACAATATATTTTATCCCATTAAAAACACTACAATAATCAGCAGAACCTCACCTGCCAAGTTTCAAGTACATTTGGTGACAGACTGAATATTCTTAAATTATGCAGCTTTTAAGGCAAATAAATCTTGCATAATAAATTCTAAGCTATATTACCCTGAGGGTTATGCTGTGTGTGTGCCATTTCAGTGCTCATAGTACTTGCAAGTTGTTCAGTAGGGTGGGTAGGGCGAGAGTAATTTAAAGCCGACGAGCACTCATTTGGAGAGCTGAAATATTTTGACCAACATTTGATCCAAATATACAGCTAATTCTTCCAAGTTGTAAACCTAGGATGGGTAGCAGTATGAAGTGGCACATATACACACAGAGTGAAAAGAGGCAAGTTTCAAACCCACCTGTTCCTCTGAAGCTAGCTACTCAACGTGTGCCCAGATTTTCAAAGCTGTTCACTGAGTTACAGAAGATCTTGGACTTTGGCAAATCTCAATGGGTCTAATAAAGTATTTTCCAGCTGAACAGAAATCACCATAGGAAGTGTCCCCTTGCAATCCTAACTTGGTAGACAGAGGGAAAGCTCTCAGTTGATCTTGGAGACTGTGAAGGGGCATTGGACTAAAGGAAGTCTCTAATAAAATGGTTAACGCCATTTAGGACTTTACAGATCTTGATAAAATTGCATCTTGAATCCAGCACAGACACAACAGGGAGCCAGTGCAAAACATTGAAGTGTTCCTATAATGTACTTCTGGCAGCCTTCCGTATCAGGATGCAGCATTCTGCATCAGTTGAGCTTGTAATTCATAATCAAGTCATACTCATGCAGGGCACCTTTTCTCAGTTAGAAAGGCATAAGTTATAATCACTAGGTAGAATCTCAGAGAGAATGTTGCAGCTAGATAAAGATGAGAAAAAGCACCCTTGGATGTTGCTGCAACCTGGGTCCCAGGTACAGCAATGAATCCAGGAGTATCGTAAGGAGAGAGTGCCTGTGCGAGATTCAAAATCTTTAAGTGGTGGAAGATCTAATCTCCCCTCCCCTCAGGTTTCAGGACCAACTAGTCATTGTTGAATTACCTTTGTCCAGGATGAGGCTCAAAATGTTTTATATTTTATATTGAGGCGCTTCACACGACCCCTGCAAAGCGCCTTACCAGGCCCTGCGGGAAGATCAGGCTTAGCCCACTCTCCCCACAGATGATCCTGCTCAGAGCCCTGGGCAGCCAGATCGGCTGCCCACATGACTACCAGCTCCGTCACGGAGTTGGTGGGGGCTGCAGGGATCAGGGGCCACCCAGCCCCTGGAAGTTCCAGGATATCCCACATGAGTGCACGGGGCATTCTGGAGAGACCCCCAGCGGGGGTCTCCTCATGTGTTGCCCTAGCACTCGCTCCACTAACCTTGTTTAAGAGGAGGGGTAGTTTTGGTAGTTTGCTGCCAGGAGCCACACGGCTCCCGTGGCAGCAGATGACCAGGAGAGTTCGGGCTAGGCTCCCTTAGCCAGATTTCTCCTGGTCGTGGGAATAGATTCATTATGTTTTAATTCTGTACACTGCCTAGAGATTTCTATATTAGGCAGTATATTAATTAATCAATATAATTAATTAGTTAATATGCAAATGATTAATTAATTAATTAATTAATTAATTAAGCATTAAAATATATCTGAGGGGAAACTCACAAAATTATAGCCTTTTTACCTAAGCTATATTACAAACTCTGCTACAAAATTCCAAGCAGCCATTTAAACAATAAAGCTGCAATCTTATGCACAATGATTTGCAAGTAAGTCCCATGGAACTGTAAACATGCAAAGGATTGCACTGCTCAGCAGCATTCACAGCTACAAAAAAGGTAGATATACTGTAAATTCCCCAGGAATTTTCCATTGTGGGGTACTTTATGGCCATGGCAAGTTGTAGTAAGAGCCACCAGCTCAGGCATGGACAGTATAGGGATAAGCATCATTGGGCAGCTGCCAAGGGCCCACTGCTGACACATGAGCCCACCTCTGTGCCCACAGTTTTTGTGTGGAGACCGTGGTGGCGAGATATTCTCAGGGCCCACCCAAGTAGAAGGGTCCATATAGGGCAGTTTGCCAAGGTCCCCCCCTGAAGCCTGCTAGCTCTGATTCCAGGCTTATATCTGAAATTGAAGTCCAGGCATTGGGACTGGTCCATGTGGTGTTGTTCTTCCCATTCTTCACACATTCCCCACACCCCCTTCACCTGGTGTTCAACACTGTGTGTCCACTGCTCACCAAGCTAAAATGAAACCCTGAATATACTTGTAAATTCAGCTTGAGAACAAGTGACGGGAATTCACATGCTAAATGGCATATGTGAACATGCATGATCCTGTAGCCTGCATCTAATCCCTAGTTTTGACTGAAAAAGACCTTAGGCTAGGTGCTAGAAGCAGTTTTTATATCATCATGTTATCTGTAAATTCTGTATTTCAAGTAAGATATAAATTTAAGATGTCTTCTGTAGTGACTTCATATTTGCATATATTTTTAAAAGTCCATACACCACTTATATGCAAAAAACCATCATCTAATTTTCCTGTTGACACCAAAGAATACTGCTGGTTGTGGTGTATTTAAGAGTCTTTTCTCAAGAAAAAGGCAAATTTGGTCTCTCTCAGGTCTTTTAAAATAAAATGATTTTATTAATGGTATAGGTGTACAGGCAAGAGTGATGGTGTTGAGGAAGAAGAGAGAAATAAGTGTATGAATAAGAACAGAAAGGGGCTGTTTGCTAATTAGATTACATTTTATCATGCTGAGATCTTTAGAAATTGTGTTTGTATTAAAGTGACAGGACACATGACAAAAAATCAAATGAAAATGTTTGCTGGGCCTAATCCACCATGATTCCATTCATATTAATAGTACTTGCTATTTAATTAATAGAACTTACTATTAGAACTTGCTTAATAGAACTTGCTATTCATATTTAACTGAAATGAACAGCATTTGTTGGATTGTTCTCATTAATTTTGGGGAATTTGCTTCTCTAATTTATTCAGTCAGTTCCCTCCCTACCTGCTTTCAGACCCAAGGTCAAGACACTGGCTGACATCCTCACTAATGATATGGAGGTACAGTGTGCAAACATCTCTGCAGCGCTGAATAACCTAAAGTTATGTTGCACATGTGGGAAGACAATTTCCACCCATTCCCCATCCACCCCAAAGTGCTCCCTGAGACCCGGAAGTAGGTCTCTGAGGGTCACGCAGCCCTTGGATACTAACTTCTGAGTTGCAGGCAGGGCTTCTGAAGAGAGAAGTGACCAGTAGAAGTCAACCCTTTGTGCCTTCCATGTGATTCTACATTATAAACTGCACCTCTGCACAGTTAGTGAGGATATACCCACAGACCGGAGTGCTTTGGCTTGGGTGGAAAGTGTTCCTCTTCTTGGGGTCTGTTCCTGGTTTTATCCTTATGAATTTTGGTGATTGGTGCTATATGTTTGTCTATTTTTATGTTATGTTATTATAATTGATTATTAGCCATTTGGTGGGGTCTGCATGGGTGGTAAGATGGGATAAAAGTATTTTAATTCACTCTGACCTTCCCAAAATACTCCTTTGAAATCATATTTATGAACATTTTATATTACATGAATGAACATGCATCCTAGAAAGAAATGTTTATTTTAATTTTTAGAGTTGTCATTAAATTTTAGACTACATAAAACAGTATAGATCCTGTTCCCATAAGCACAAACTTTTCATTGCAAAGTGAGACAGTTGGGTTACTATCTCTTCTCACCTAATAAAAGCAATAGTATAAGAACAGTGCTTAGCTCTGACTGACCTTGAAACATAATTGGCTAGCATGAATGTCTCTGCGGTATATGCCATTGGGTAGATAAAAAATATATGGGATTATAATCAAAACTGATAAAGCTGCAAAATTAATCAACAGTGTTTTAAAGCTACTTCATGAAAAATAACAGAATGTTGTAATACTGTCTAATCACAAATATATGTTGCATGACTTCCAAACCAAATTGTCCAATATGCAACTGTCAATTAATTTCTTTAATGCTTTTATTGTAATTGCATTTTAATCATGAATTAAATGTAAAGATTATTTAAGATCACTACATAGCCTTTAGCATGATTTTGCAAAAATTATTCCTATAAAAAAATTCTATAGACAAAGCATCAAAATGTGTCATTTAAAATATTTTGTACACACAAATATATAAACTTATATGTTTTACACATACATTGCACATTGTACACATTGGGAAGCATCCAGAATCATGAATCAACACCACTGAAATTAATGAAGTTAAATCCCATTAATTTCAATTGGACTTAGTCATGACTAGCTTAGTCTGGATGCTGCCCATTTATTTTTCATGTTCAGAGAATACAGATACTTTCCTCATGTGCATTGTTAATAGAGTTTTGTTTTTGCTTTTTAGCTGATGAACATTTTTAAAAAGTTATCACAGAGAGATCTTGTTAACAGAGTCACCTCTCCCAAATAACCATGACTTAAATTGCTTAAATTTCTGGTTTCTTTCTGGTCAAAGTTGCTCTGAGTAAATGAAAATGTTCAGAAACAGCAAATGATAGGAAAATGTCCCCTGGGACCTGCATGTGATCATGTGCAAATGATACTTTTCTGACTCTCCCTTGTCAAAACTGGAAAGGTTCCTTGGAAACTTGTGAAATCCCATGAGACAGCGAAGCCTCTGTTGGGAGAAGACTTCTGTCACACTGCAAATACTAGCTCACTTTCAAAGCACTTCTGGCATCTGGAAAGGCAGCCAAAAGTTCAGTTGCATCTTTACACCACAGAAGGGATGTTGTTATTAGTGATGGCAGGGCACGGGTTCCAGCAGCAGCAGCAGTGTGGTCATTGCTCAGCAGGCTGCACTCAGCCTCCTTTGTACTTTCTCTGACTTGACAAGACTGAACTGAAATGGGAGGCAGCTATCCACAGTTGCAGCAATGAAGCCACTGTTGGCACAACCCATCTACTGCAATGCAGAAGGATGCTTTTATCACCCCCTTTGTGATAAGTGAGGAAAGGGTTTACTGTACAGAGTTCTGCACTGATGTGCACCTGACTACAGAATTTATGTCTCTCCCAATGCAATACATATTATAAATATTGTGAAATTGTACAGTAAACATCCATTGTCTCTAAAGTAAGATTTAAATAATCCCTACAAAAAGTGAGCAGTGTGTGTCCAGACTGACACTGGACACACCCACTATGCACACAGAAGCTACAGAAGAAATAATGAATGGCATAACCATTTGGAGAAGCTGGCCCAAATTCACATTATTAGTCTAATTTACTGACCCTGTGCAGATGAAAAGAAAATTAACTAGGCTTTAGGGAACAATGGTGGGCAATGGGATTGTAAACCTACTCCTGTTGCTTGCTACAAACCAATTCCCCTGGCCTCCCCTATCCAAGTCACATACAAAAACTGCCAATCAAGTTCTAAACAAACCCTAAACTCAGTTGCAAACCTCAGCCCATTTGGGGGGACAGTGCACAGAGTCTCTGTGCCTTTGCTTTGCCAATAATGGGCAGACATTTGATATCTCTTTTCTTTCTCGGCGCCAATGTATGCACCCCAATATATGCTGAAATGGCTTAAGGATGGTTGCATTCCCACCTTATTCATGTGTCTCCCCACCTTATGATCTCTACTGTGTTACAAAAGGAGTGCTTCCTCAAACTGAAGTCTCACACAGAGGCGGGAATGGCATCTCCATTTTCGAAGTACACTGTCCTACCTTTACAGCTTCACTTAGGGTATGGTTTTTGTCTGCTTCTTCGCAGGAATGCAATTCCAGTTTATACTGCAGCTCCTGTAGCTGTTGTGCCTGCTCATTCAAAAGCATTTGTGCCTGCTGCTCCCGAAGTAATGCATTATTTAGCTCTTCACATGCACTTTCAAACCTCTCGTGGGTGATCAATTTCTGATAAAGGAAATAAATTGTGTTCTGTCATGAAATAGAGGCATTGTTTATACACTTGACTTTCAGTATCCCACTTGCCAATATGCAACATTCTAATGCAAAAGTTTTTAAAACACTCAATATATCTGCCCTAGAGGCTTTCTTCTCTAGTCAGAGACATTATACAATGCTAATGCCAGGTGGTTTTTATTCACCAGATTTCCTCAAAAACCTGGAGCGTGTGTACATGTACAAAGACAGCTTTTCTTTCAAATTACTACTCATCAAACTGGTTGTACAAATGAGAAAGAAACATTATTTTTACAAAAAGGATTATATCTGAACAGAGGTACCCCAGAGTGCTAGAATCTAAGCACAGAATAATATGCACACAGGCTTCACCCAAGATGTATTCCTGCCATATGTAAAATGGCTTCAAACAATTAGAAGCAGGCCTGTTAGAAGCATAGTACTATACTTATCCATCCACTCTTGCCAATATAAATATTGTAAAAAGCAACCAATAAACTAAAACAGATAAAAGCTAGACACCTGTTAGGTTAATTAAAACAGTTAATTCAGGAAGTAAAAACTGCTTAGTTGGAACAGGATCCAAGCTTTGAGGTGAAGTAAGAAAAGACTGATTTCCTCATCTCCATCTGGAGGCAGGAGGGCTCCTGACCATAGATAAACATGAATAGAAAGAGTATGAGAGAGAGTCAGGCATATGAGAAATGAATAATTGCAGGGGGGCGGGGGAGACACAACATGAAATAGAAGTGGAAGGAAGGTTTTCTATGATGTATGTATCTTATTATTTATTTTAAAACTTTGATTATCAGCTTCCTTTCATTGAGAAATTAAACATAATTAAGAGAGGAGAGAAGTGGTCATTTTCGCAGCTAACGAACCGAAGGAAACTAACAGTTCCAAGAAGTCTACAGTCTACTGAGGAAGTGGGAAGATCAGCAGGTGCAAAGGGCTTTTACACACACACACACACACACAAACACACACACACACACAATTTTGACATGGAAGGCACTCCACATACATATTGATATGCAACCTAAATTGCCGCATATGACTATTTCACATGTAGAGTTGTTGGTGCATACAAATCAGCTAGGAATCCATACATGGCCATAGCTCAGTAGAAAAGTTTCTGCTTTGTGTGCAAAAGGTCCCAGGCTCAATCCCTGGCAGCATCTCCAGGTAGGGCTGGGAAAGACTCCTCTCTGAAACCTTGAAGAGACACTGCCAGTCAGTGTAGACAACTCTCAGCTAGGTGGACCAATGGTCTAAGGCAGCTTCCTATGTTCCTATGCACAAACACAAGTTCACATCACTTCTCTCCAGACTGTATTTTATTGCAGAAATTAAAACACAGAACGAGGGAATTGGAACAAAGAACAGACATTTCAACGTATATATGTCAGCTTCAGTGTTCTATATCCGACTGTTTAAAATCCACACTTATATCCAAGACTTTCCCCCAATCTAGGTGTTTAATTAGATTGGGGAAAATTACCCAGGTGTTTGTTTAGATTGGGGGAAATTTTTGGATAGAAGTGTGTATTTTAAACAGTGGGATATAGAACACTGAAGTATTGTAACAGATCCATTGTGCACATTGCATTGCCATTATATCAACAAGTTCACATCACTATCACCAGAACACACCACCTGTACTGCTGTCACACATGCAGTCTAAAAGGAAAGTGCTTTCTGTAACAGAATTTGTGTAATGTGTGAAATGGCCCTTACTTTGTGCATGAACCAATCAGCTATTGACAATGATATGGCTGATAATGAAAGGAAAATGTATACAGTCGGAGTGATTTTAACATCAAGCTCTCCAGCAACACACATAATAATTTAAGATGGAGCGGGTGGAATCAGCTTTGTTGAAGATCAAACGTGATTATGTACTCACCCTACCTTACCCTGCAATGACTGAATCACATGGAAAGAGCCACTTGTTCCTCCCCTTTTAATATATGTGACCCACAGCTGGGAGACATTTAAAAGGCATAGTTTTGGGAGGGAAAATGTAACAGATTGATTTTATTATTTGGTTTTCTAAGGAATGTTGACTCCAAATGGGGTAAGAGGAAATCTCTCCTTTAGACCAGGTTATTCCCCTCCCCTCCCCACCAAATATACTTACAGATTGCTTAAACGCATTTAATTGCTCTTGCAGGCTCTGGGCTTTGTCAGCCTCTTTCTTCATCTCATTCAAATTCCGTTTGAATTCCGTGAGCTCTAAGCGCAGTGACCGCCGTTCCACTTCTGCTGTATGCAGCCTTTGTGTAAATTCAAATATTTGCTTCTGCAAGGACGCTATGCTTTTCTGGTAGTAAAACGGAAATGATGTTGTTAGCTACAAAATGTGCTGATTAGGCAATAAATCAATAGTATTTAATGCCTGGGCAAATTAAAATGATCTTCCTTTCTGAACTCATATACAATTTGTGAAATATTCTAAAACCTTCTCTTGTATGTCATGGGAACAATATACACAGAGCATATTTTCTGAAAGTCAAAACCAGGAAGGGAGGCATATAGAGGAAATATTTACCATACTTTTGGTTGACACAGAACATGTATTTTGAATCTGTGTATGCAGTGGGAGGTAATTATAGTACTTTAAAATTAAAGTCATGAATTGTTCTTTCAGCAGTTTTTCCAAAAGAGTGTACATTGCCTTGAATGCACTTTTTCCTACTAAAAAGTAGGAGAGGGTACCCAAGAAGTTTAACAAGCAACAACAAAACAATCAGTAATATCAAAGTATTTTTTAAATACTATGGCCATTTCTTGCAATTGTTCAGCTTTATTTTAAAGCCAGATAAGCTGATGAATAGTACACAAACTACAAAAAAAGTTAAACTTTAAAAACAAGTTTCAACAATCTGAAAACAAATTTAGTATGCACAATAGGTACCATATGCTAATTCTATTCATACAAACCGTAACAGGAATGTTGTCATTTATGCCTGCTTTAAGAGCCTGTGCATTTATTTTATGTAGCCCACGAGCCAGTCTCTGAACTAATGAATCTTTCTCCATGTAGGTAATGCTCCTGCTGCTATCCACTGCAGTGGCTTCCATCACAATAAAAAGTTTGTCCATGAATTTCGAAAAAGAATTCCTTGCTGCATTGATAAGTAAATGTCCCGAAAGCCAGGAATTCAAATCTTTAAAAGAAGGGGGGGGGGATAAAATCCATTAATCCTGTAGGTTTGGGCACATTTTTTGAGTACATAAAGATGATGGTAATATTTGACACAGCATCAATAAACAATAAACTCTAGGAATTTTACCACATACAGTAGCCCAACAAACAAAACAAAAACAACTTAAGGAGCCAATCCTTGCTAGGACTGGAACTCAGAGGCAGTAGATAAAATCTTAGAAGAAGATATAATCAAGATCATGATGAATAGTGTGTTAGACACAGCCCAACAGTTTCTAGAATAGATCTTCCAAAAACTGGTCTGCAAGAAACTCTGTATAAACCAACCGACATAATACTTAGTAGAAGAATGCAGGCTGCCGTCCTCTACATACTTAAGAGTAAGTCCCACTGGACTCAATGGGACTTATGTTCGATTAAACTTGTAGAGAATTGGGCTTTTAGTCGAGAATACGTATTCACTGCATAATATTTTTCAGGGAACTATCTGTTCCATACTTTTAATAAACCTATCATAAATTTCTAGGTAAACCTGTTACAGAATTTATTTATTTTTTAAAGAAACCAAGTTGTTATGTGAATAGAGTTGAAACAAGAGCTTCACCTCTCAAATTCTGAAGCCATTTATCTTCCATTTATCTTTATCTTATTTAGCTTGCAACAGGATGATTCTCAGGGCTAAAAAAGAATAAGTGTCTAATTCCATCTATGCACATGCACATACTTAATTCTGCTTAGCTGACACCGATACTGCATGTGCATATGCAAGGACAGACATTGGCTCAGGAGAAATAATGGTTTCACTAATGAGAATTGTTTTTATGTTCTTTTCTAATTCTGCATCTTTTCCACGCTTTCATTAATCCACAGGTTGCAATATATGACACCCAAGACCTGTTGTGTAAGCAAACTAGAACTGCTTATAAATATCAGTGAATGTGCTACACATTCAAAAGCAGAAGGTAAGTCACTGTTGCAAATTTATAACTGTTTCCTTTTCTTCCCTGACAGCTTAGATGTCTAAATCATTTGCTGCTTAAAACTACTGAGGCTTGGTACCTTAATGCCATACTATTTATATTCGGAGACAAGAGAATATAATTTACCTTATTCCAAGGCAATTAAAATTTTACAACTACAATTACTTATTTCCCCATAGGATTTTGGTAATCATCCTTCTCATATAATGGACTTAAGGCCCCAGCACACCCAACATGTTCTGCTTACTGCTAGATTCGTCAGGTCTGTAATTAATAATTGTGTTTAATGTTGATAAATAAAATTGTCAGTGCTCCTTCTACTAATTGGTATTCCAGATAACGGTTAATAGGTTTATTTATGCCTTAATAAAAGTCTTGTAATTTAGTTTTCCCTCTGCAAGTCAGGTCTTAATCTGTCATTACTTGTCTTATGATACTATCAGGGTAAGATGACAAACCATGGTGGAGCTTATTTACATTCAGGAGAACTGCAGATCTCCTGTTGCTGCAGTGAATTAAAATATTTGTTCTGAAGTTTAAAGGAGAAAGCCTATTATGGCAGATTTTTAAAGCAAGCCATCTTTTCCCTCCTCTATTGGTAGGAATAATGAAAAGCTTTTAAGCAGAATGAAAAAGAGATACGAGTACCAAAATTTTTTTCCCCATCTGGAACTGAAGAATTATCTAAATGTTTAGAAATGATCGAAACTAAATGTAGTAGGATGCAATGGAATCAAAATATTTTCTGTGAAATAAGAAGACCAACATTTGTTTCTTCACTGATTTTATTTTATGTATAAACCTTGCATGTGGAAAATACTCTATTCAGATTTCACTTTACGTTGGCCTGGATCCAAAAAACTACTTTAGGTACACCCAAGGGCTTGGGCTTGCCCACTGTTTTTTGTTTTATTTTTCCCTTTGACTAGCAGACCTCACATGTCATATTATAATTGACTTTTGAAAGCCATCTCAGTTTCAAAAGTTGTTTCTATATATCATGGCAGAGTGCTGTTGAAGAAATGAAAATTAAAAGCCGCTCTGGGCAATTATCCTGGCGATTGTATAGAATCAGAGGCCAGGGGTGGCAATGTTGATTTTAACTAATTAGTGAGACTTGAAAATGTTTTTGTTTTGTTTCATTCTCACTTTTGGGGGCAGAAGATACA
Source organism: Hemicordylus capensis (assembly GCF_027244095.1). Taxonomy (NCBI): domain Eukaryota; kingdom Metazoa; phylum Chordata; class Lepidosauria; order Squamata; family Cordylidae; genus Hemicordylus; species Hemicordylus capensis. Next base: position 118,705,519 of record NC_069658.1, on the reverse strand, counting down.
GAGAAAGTTATCAGGCATCACTGACCTCAGAATAAGTGCAGTACACAATTCTGCATTGTAGTACATGATCCTGCCATTCTAAAACAAAATCAGCACTCTGTAGTTTACCTATATAGGAGCATTGGTTACTTACTGTGAAGAGTTTCTCTTGCTGAGGGATATGAAGACATCTTGTGGGTTAGATTTCCCTGCTGCTCCAGAGGCAGGGCTATGCAAATTAACTTAAAAAGATTTAATGGGCCTGGGAAGGTTCTGAATAGCCAAGTCGAGAGAACAGAGAACACTAACTCAGAGAATAATTTTAAAGAACAGCACTTAGAGAAAAAAGGCAATTCCCACAGTAGACCCAGTCAGCCCAAGCAGGTGGGACACAATGTCCTCATATCCAGCAGCAAGAAGCCTTCACGGTAAGTAACCAACGTTCCTTTGCCCTGCTGCTGAAAAAGGACGTCTCGTGGGACATGCCACAGCTGATGAGCTTGGGTAGGAAGCGTACTGCTGAGGCAGTACCTGCTGTAGCGCTCTTCTATCAAATGCAGTTTCAGCAGAGCGCTGTGTGTCCATCTTGTAGTGCTTTGTAAAGGTACAGGTGAAACTCGGAAAATTAGAATATCGTGCAAAAGTCCATTAATTTCAGTAATGCAAATTAAAAGGTGAAACTGATATATGAGACAGACGCATTACATGCAAAGCGAGATAAGTCAAGCCTTAATTTGTTATAATTGTGATGATCATGGCGTACAGCTCATGAAAACCCCAAATCCACAATCTCAGAAAATTAGAATATTACATGGAACCAAGAAGACAAGGATTGAAGAATAGAACAATATCGGACCTCTGAAAAGTATAAGCATGCATATGTATTCAGTACTTGGTTTGGGCCCCCTTTTGCAGCAATTACTGCCTCAATGCGGTGTGGCATGGATGCTATCAGCCTGTGGCACTGATGAGGTATTATGGAAGACCAGGATGCTTCATTAGCGGCCTTCAGCAATTCTGCATTGTTTGGTCTCATGTCTCTCATCCTTCTCTTGGCAATGCCCCATAGATTCTCTATGGGGTCAGGTCAGGCGAGTTTGCTGGCCAATCAAGCACAGTACACTGTATACTTTTCAGAGGTCCGATATTGTTCTATTCTACAATCCTTGTCTTATTGGTTCCATGTAATATTCTAATTTTCTGAGATTGTGGATTTGGGGTTTTCATGAGCTGTACGCCATGATCATCACAATTATAACAAATTAAGGCTTGACTTATCTCGCTTTGCATGTAATGCGTCTGTCTCATATATCAGTTTCACCTTTTAATTTGCATTACTGAAATTAATGGACTTTTGCACGATATTCTAATTTTCCGAGTTTCACCTGTAGACAGGGGTGACCATGTTACCACTTTACAGATTCCTGACAGAGGAGCATTAGTAGAAAAAGCTGCCATTGCTGCCACAGCCCTATTCGAGTGAGCCGAAAGATGTAAGGGCACTGGCAGCTTTAAAGTATCATATGCCAGAAAGACGAAGGCCTTGATCCACTTGGTTATAGTGGGTTTTGTTGGCCCATGGAAGTAGGGAGATAGGCATTTGAAGTCCAACATGGCTCAGTATGATGGACACACTGGACACCTTTAAACATAACCGAGCATTGAGCTTATGTCACGCCTGCTCCGACAGATGTGAAGGTTTGGGACAAAAAGAGGTTAAAATAACATCCTGTAATCTGTGAAACACGGATGGCACCTTAGCGATGAATCAGGGATCAGGGATCTGTCTT